>NC_089491.1:21144664-22540497 GCF_036850765.1 Saccopteryx bilineata | reverse complement strand
GAGCGGCCTTCTGCTGGGCTGCAATGTGCTGCTGCTCCGCGTGGTCGCGGAAGTCCTTATTGAGAGAGGGTCTCGAGAGCGCGATGCTGGAACGAGAACCAGGGTTACTGGGCTGTTTGAGGACAGGCCTCCTTACTCCTGACTCATAGGTTTCATTATATAATACACATAGATAAAATAAAGACCTTCCAGAATACAGTTTTTCTTCTCCTACTGTCTATGTTAATACACATGTTATTTACTGGGCTTCAAATGATCTCACTTTTATTGATGATTTAAGTCCCCGACTCTCAAACAGATTTGAAGTACTTCACGCTAACATAAAGTTACACTTATGCTGAAAACTGAAGAGTGTACTGTTCCAAGCAGAAGGTATAGCAGGCAAAGGGCCCAGGGCAGAAGAGCTTGACATGTTTGAAGAACTCAAGAGTTCAGCGGGACTGGAGGTCCGGGAGGGGGAGGCATGAGCTGGGTTGGCAAAAATGAGGCTGGGGAGGAAGACAGGTGCCAGGCCATGAAGAGCTGGTGAAATAAATTCAGAACCGTGGCCCTTATCTAAGTGGTAAGCGGAGGGGTAACGTGATCACGAGCACCACTTATGTGTAGACTGACCACTGTGACGGCAGACCGTGTTCATCTCTCTCCTTCCTTGCTAATGGGCCCAAACCTAGTTCAGTCATCAACGGTCCCTGCTCCGAGGCAGGCCTGGCTCGTCCCCAGGGGTGAGCTTCGGTGGAAGACAATTTCCCCTTGCTGATTTCTAGCTTAGGCAAGAGAAAGGCTCAAGATGCTGAAAATTAGATCTGATGGGAAGTCTATTGGAAGGCTTCTGAGAATATTTTCCTCACTCTTATAGAAGGGACAGGACAGGAACCTCCCGGCTTTTGCCTCTACAGGTGGGTCAGCGTGGCGGTGAGGCTGGGGATAGGGCAGTCAGATGGTGAGCAGTAGGGAGCTGCTGACCCGGGAGAAGGGCAGGAAGGGGAGGCAGAAGGAAGTGGGTCACTGCCCATGCCGCGGTGCCATTGTGTCCGGCTCTGAACCACCTGATCTTCACATTCCTGCTTGACACGTACCCTGATGTTTATGGCAACTTTGTTAGTTTACCGTAACTTCCAGATTAAAACAGCTGAACTGACAAGTGTATTCGAGACTGAGGAAATTCAGTAAGGAAGCAGTTACGGCAGCTAAGGAAAGAATGGCAGTGCCAGGAGCAGGGCGATGAGGAGAATGGACAGACGAAAGACACACTTCCCGGTGGAAACAGGAGAGAGTGGTGAATGCTTGGAGAAGGAAGTGGGCGGGAATGACAAACAAAGTTCACATTTCTGACTGATAACTAGCATGTAGATCTGCACCCCTCACTGAGACAAGAAACCAAAGAATATTATGCAGTTAGTTAAAGAGAGGGGAGGGCAGATGAGTTCAGCATGCGGAACACTAGGTTTGAAATGCCAGCAGGGCATGGAAGTGGAGCTGTCCAGGCGGCAGTGCTGGGAGAGCGGGCTGGGCTCAAGACGCAGAAGTGTGAGCGTTATCCACACATTAGTTACAGGCCGTGAAAGTGGATGCAACTGTCCAGTGAAAAGCTGTAGACGGGGAAACTGAGTCCAGAGCAGAACTCAGAGGAACATCAATATTCAAGAGACAAGCAGTGGAGAAATGTTTGCCAGAAAAAGCAAGAGTATAACAACAGTGAGTGACCAGAAGCCAAGGAAAAGGTGCTTTAAGGAGAGTGTGACCAGTGGTGTCAAATAATGCTAAGGTCTCTAGCAAGAAAAGGACTCTGGTCTACCAGCTTTAGCCACAGGAGGTTGCAAGTGAACTAGGCTCAAAGCTATTCTAGGTAGGGGGAAGGGGACACCTGCTAATCAGACTGTAATGGGCTGTAAATAAGTGAGAAAGAAGAGGTGAGTACAAACAGCGCCTCTACGGGGCCTGGCTGGAGGATGGGAGAGTTAGGAAGCCGCTGGATGCCAAAACAAAGGCTTACAAAGTGGGACAATGAATAATTCCAGCAACAAACAAAAATCATACAAAACCCTTTCTTTAAAAATAGGCTATAAGGAAAATAAGATACTCTAATCAGAATGAAAATATTTAAAATTTAAACAAATAGTCTATTTTTCAAGTCTAACTAGGAAACAGAACATAGCGTAAATTCCAGTATTAAAGAAACCATTGCCAACCAACTTGAATTATTTTGTCCAAGATACTTTTTTATATCACTGAACATAAAAACCTCATTATTCTTCAGTACCTAGCTCCAGGATGATTTGTTGAAGACTGGTTCTGCATTAGTAATTTTCTTTTTTCTTTGTCCAATTCTGCCAAGATTGCAACTCTATTTTTATTTTGAAAACCTAAAACAGACAGGAGCGTTGGGAAAGAGAAGGACAGAAAAAAGATATTTAGAGCTATTTTATAAACCTGGCATCTAGAACCCACACAGCAAAATTCTCTTCTCTAACATGATAATGAGCCTGATAGGTGGTGGTCCAGTGGAGAGAGCGTCGACCTGGGACACTGAGGTCCCAGGTTCAAAACCCTAAGGCCACCGGCTTGAACACAGGCTCATCAGCCTGAGCATGGGCTCACAAGCTTGAGTGTGGGGTCATTGGCTTGAGTATGGGATCATTGACATAAACCCATGATCGCTGGCTTGAAGTCCAAGGTCGCTGGTTTGAGCAAGGGGGTCACTGGCTCAGCTAGAGCCCCATGTCAAGGCATGTCTGAGATGCAATCAATGAACAACTAAGTGGGACGCACTATGAGCCGATGCTTCCCATCTCTCTCCCTTCCTGTCTGTCTCTCTTGCTAAAAATAATGACAATAACAACATGATAACTCACTAATAAGTAGTTTCTTTAGATGGTTACTAGTTCCTGCTGCCTATTTCCTAGCAACTGTAACAGCATAACACATGGATATATGCACAGTATAAGGCTGACCGAGTAACGTTAAGACTTAGTTCTAAGGAATTTTAATCACCAAAATATGGGTAACAGCATTTGTTTTTTAACAAACTCTCCAAGGCCCCAAATGCTGCACAGACCAATCTCTCTTCTGCTCAGTCAGTCTCTGGGAGTGGAGGTTTTCTTAGTTCTCAGCTCTGGGCCTCTTTGTGAAAGCCTGTTTCATGGAGGGAAAAAGCATTAGATATACTTAGATCAAAACAATATTTCTTTTTCTCAACTGCTTTCATTCCAAAATGACACACAATCTTTCAAGGAACAAGTAAAAGAATTGCAACTGACTAGAAAGCAATTCTGAGAAAGAAATGGACCATAATGGACAGGGTTCTTTGTCAGTACTTAATCCTGGGCTTGACTCTGAGCTCCAATCTCACAGAAGATCTACAGATGAGGTTGCTAAGTCTTTGTCCCGAAGCGGTTATCTAACTATGTTTTAAAAATCTGAATTAAATGCCAACATGTACACACTGAGAGAGGGCACAGAAAATATATACACCGAGGTTTGCAGCATTTCAGCGAAGTCTTGTGCCATCCCACTGAATCCTGCCCGGGGTGAATCGTTCCTCTGTGCAGCGTATCCGGACTGTACAGACAGTAAGTACATTAAGATATTTTGAGAAAGAGACCATATTTACATGACTTGTATTATAGTGTCTAACTACTCTTATTTTGATTAGTTATTGTTAATTTCTTACTGTGCCTACTTTATAGATTAACTTTATCGTGTTAGGGAGAGGGAAAGAACACTATTCCTAGGGCTCAGTCCCAGCTGAGACATGCAGGGGTCTTGGGACACCCACCCCACGGATAAAGGGGATACTGCTGTGGTTTACAAACCATAGCTTTAGACCTTTATTCCAACTAGTACCAGAGCAACTGATAAACAAGCCCCTTCATTTTATCAAGGCAATGTGTCAAAGGGGTTTAAAAACTAGGTGCTATACAAATAAAGGCAATAAAAAAATATTTTCAATGATTAAATAATTTCTTTTTAGACCTCTAATAAGGGTGACCATCACAAACCATAAATATCAACTCATCTTTATACGACTAGGGACATTATGCAAACGTAATAACCACTATACGAGAACTTTTACGTGTTAAGTTAAAGTATTAAATTGCTTATGACCATTTTCTACCTAAAGAAACAAAAACTGCATATAATTCACCAACTTTTTCCCCCCTAAGTCGCATATGCCTTTTTTGGCTTGGTGAAGAAGGGACAGCCAGCCTCCTTAAAAAAATCCATGCATGTCTAACAGTCAGAGCACAGATAGATACAGTGAACACCCTGATACCATGGAAATTAAGTATGAAAGTTAGTAACTATAAACTCTAAATCATTTTTAAATTAATATAATTTATTTGTCAATGTTCTTAGTTCACTAAGGAAGTCTACGTTATTGTCAATCTATTTATTACCTCATGGTTGGCCTGTTATTGAAATAAACAAATCAGTCTAAGTTATCTGGTAATGTATTAGATGGGAAATTCAGAATATAGGTATTACTAACTTTATACACCCCCCCAAAAGTGATGTAATACAAGTTAAGGTAAAATAATAATGGAAGGATACATAAATACTGGAATGTGTTATTTAAAGGAACCCCAAAGTGAGTTCTTTGTATAGTGAAGAATGCTTTCCAAGGGAACTTGGTACTCTCCCATTTGTATATATGAAGTTATATATATATATATTTATATTTAAGACAGATTACACCACTAGCTACATTTCCAATTATAAGACCTTTCCTTTTTTCAGAAGAGCCTAATGTATTTTTAAAAGACAATTAGTAGTTACATCTTTTCAGAGACTTAGAGATACTATAAATATAAAGTAGAAAATTCTTGAAAAGCAAATTTTAAAATCTGATAGTGTCTAAATTATATGATGAGCAAAGTAAATCACCACATTGGCAAAAAACTAAAGTGCTGTTTAAAGAAATATAAATTCCCTCAAGATTACAGTAATTTGTTCACAAGAAAATATTTTTTCCTTTTCTTCTTTTCTAAGCACAAGGAGGGGAGATAGAGAGACAGACTCCCGCATGCACCCTGACCAGGATCCACCTGGCAACCTCCATCTGGGACCGATGATCTGCCCATCTAGAGCCATGTTTCCAACCAAGCTATTTCTAGCACCTAGGGTAGAGGCTCCACAGAGCCATCCTCAGCACTTGGGGCTGATGCACTGGAACCAATGGAGCCATGACTATGGGAGGTGAAGAGAGAGAGAGAGAAAGGAGAAGGGTGGAGAGGCAGATGGTTGCTTCTCCCAGCACACTGGGCTGATGCACTACCACTGAGCCAACCAGCCAGGGCCACAAGAAAATATTTCATACTAGCCTCCAGGGAAAGGAACCAGGGTTCTTGGAGAGTACTAGTTCAGATGCCTTAGGACAGAAAAGTAATCAAAATGGGCCTGGAATATCTTATGAGAAAGCAAGATTTTTTTAAAGACCTAGGATAGCACTAAAAGAGCACAAAAGCCAGTCTGAGATTAGCCAGGCTGTCACAATTGGAACATTAAAGAGAAGAGTAATAATAGCTAAATTGAACAAATCAAATCTATGATAAGCCGTGACTTCACAATCAGATACAGAAAGGAAAGTTAAAGTACATAAAAAGACCATTGTAAAAAAAGGTAAAACCTAGTAAGTATACATCTGTTTATAAAGCACAGCTGGGTCCTTTTTTTGTTTAGGTACAGGAGGAACAGTAGACAGGCAACTGCAGCTAAGCTAAAAAGTGGTAGAAAAGCAAGCCAGGCACCACTGGGACACACTCTCAATTCAGAGGTAGCATACCTCAGTACAAGCCTGAAGGGTGAATTTGCTTTCCTTCTGGTCCATAGATGTGTAGGTGAGACTTCTAATTGGGTCTGCTGTCAAGCGAGACAACCTCCCAGGAGCTACGCCACCTGCTTCCTGAAGTCACAGCTAAGAGCATCCAGAGTGCCCCCAGATCAGTAGTTCCCACCCCTTCATCTGCAGGCTTTATAGTCATTTCTACAAGCATTTTGAGATAATCATAACATAATCAAAGACAAGAATTCATGTTCCTTACTGAGTATTTCACCAGGTTTCTCTGTGTAGCTGAAATCAGGTTAGACCGATCCAACTAGTACCACATACCCACAGGACCTTTATATCACCAATAATAAAAAGACTCTTTACATAGGACCGGTACCTTGGACAAATTTCAGTTTGACAATCTGGCTTTAATATTAAAATTCTCAAAATGCTTCCTCAATCAAATAATAATGTTCCACACTGTGATGGATGCTAAGAACATGAGACTTCAGGAACTGTCTGGCAACAGCTTATGAAATTCATTAGCCCTGATTCCCACTGTGGTATGATTAGATCTGAAAGAGGCCTTAGTGAACACAATAGGATTCTGTCCCCTACACCAGACACATGAATATATCGCAATGCATGTAGCAAGATTTTTCTTAAAGTCACTGTTCTTTCAGTTATCAATGTAAGATAATTATGGCACTTGACACTCAATTTCCATAAGTAGCCCCTACACACATTAACATTACAGAAATAATTCAATTTAGAGAATAAAATGCGTAGGTCCAAATAAATAAGAATCTAAAATTTTCATTGAGTCTGTGAGTCTACAGCACAGGATATGGACTCCCTCTGCTGGTGGCTGACAGCAGCAACACCATGACAGCAAAAGAGGAACAGAGTCCCAAGTGGCTTTGACTGTTTCAGAGTGGATTTAACTATGGATCAAAGGCAACACTAAAAATGACTGCGTTTTATTGCAACTGCTAAGAAAAAGAGTAACCGCCAAGTTGTAAGTTTCATTTACCTGTGCTACTAGAACAAAGAGATAATTTTAAATTTAATTTTCATTTGGACTGCCTTGTGTGATTTTTTTTTTTTTTTTTTTTTTTTTTGTATTTTTCTGAAGCTGGAAACGGGAGGCAGACAGACTCCCGCATGTGCCCGACCGGGATCCACCCGGCATGCCCACCAGGGGGCAATGCTCTGCCCATCTGGGGCCTTGCTCTGTTGCAACCAGGGCCATTCTAGCGCCTGAGGCAGAGACCATAGAGCCATCCTCAGCGCCTGGGCCAACTTTGCTCCAATGGAGCCTTGGCTGCGGGAGGGGAAGAGAGAGACAGAGAGGAGGGAGAGGGGGAGGGGTGGAGAGGCAGATGGGCGCTTCTCTTGTGTGCCCTGGCCGGGAATCGAATCTGGGACTCCTGCACGCCAGGCAGATGCTCTACCACTGAGCCAACCGGCCAGGGCCTGCCTTGTGTGATTTTTTAGCGTCACATTTTCCTTTCAAAACAGACTTCTTTTAGTTTTCATTTTTGTCTAATATCAATTACTGTTAATCTGAGACCATATAACTTGGAAGAGAAGAGAGAGCACAGGGGAAAGTTGATTTGAGAAAACAGAACAGTATTAGCTGGTTACAGCTGCTAAAGCTGTCACCGCAGCTGGCTTCTTACTACACTCCTCTAAAATTCACGCAGCCTTTAGTTAGCCCTAAATCCAACAACTGTACTAAAATAGACTCAGCAGGCTCCAGCTGCCAGTAACGGCAGAGTAGTTTGGTTAGACTAACCCTACTTGCAAAGAGAATGATAAATATTAAATGTGCATTAGAGACTGACCAAAACCAGGCAGAAGCTGCAGCTGGTGAGATTTAGGAATTTGTGGCCTTTTGCCTGAAGCACTCCTCAATCCACAAACAGCTTGGACAGCCACACCTTATTGTCTTGATGTATCAGAGGACAGAGTTCAGGACTGGCAGAGCAGCCAAATATTAGGGGAGGGACCTAAGAGGGAAAGGCAGAAGGAGTAAAACCCAAAACAAGCCTATAAAAGCCACCCAAAGTTTTTGCTTCTTGCTAAACTATACATATACGGGGAGACCCCAGAGAGCCCAGCAATAAGGCAGAGCTGAAAGCTGAAAAGAATGAGCAGAGATTTCAGCTGCTGCCCAAGACAAGCAGAAGAGTCCAGAGTATGAGTTGAGCTAAGCTGTCCGCTAGAACAAAAATATATAAGAACCAACCTAGAGTCTCAGCGATGTATTCGAATATCCCGTATCCAATAAGAAGTCACTAAATATAGTAAGAAAAAGCAAAATGTGACCCGTACTAAAAAAAGGTACATTCAACAGAAACCATCTCCAAGTTGATCCAGATAATGCAATTAGCAGTCATGACGGACCTTCTCTAGACAAACTTCAAAATAAAAAGAAGTAACCCAGTTGTTTAAAACTAAGCAAGAGGCATGAACAAACACTTTGTAATGGAAGATTTACAATGGTAAATAAGTACATAAAAAAGTGCTCAACATTTGTTATCAGGGAAATGCAAGTTAAATACTACAATGAGGTATCACTCACACCCTAAAAAAAAAAAAAAAAGACTGACAGCAGCACTAGAGGTGGAGCAGCCAGAATTCTTACACATTGCTGGAATGAATGGAAATGGTACAACTTAGGGAAAAGTTTTGCCAGTTTTTCATAAATTTTATTATATACTGAGCTGCTCCATTCCTAGATAGTTATCCAAATATTTATAAAAAGGCTTACAGCAAATATTCAAAACAACTTTATTCACAATGGCCAAAACTGTGACAACGCCGAAGCCTCCAAACAGGAGAACGAATAACACAAATTGTGGTAAATTCAAGCAATGAAACTGCAATGAAAAGGGATGAATGAACTAGGCCCTGGCTGGTGGCTCAGTGGATAGAGCGTATGGACCTCCCCGGTTTGATCCCGGTCAGGGCACACAGGAGAAGCAATCATCTGCTTCTCTTCCCCTCCCTCTCCTCTTCCTCTTCCTCTTCTCCTCCCACAGCCAGTGGCTCGATTGGTTCGAGCGTGGCCTGGACGCTGAGGATAGCTCGGTTGATCCAAGTGGGTCAGCCTCAGGTGCTAGCTTGGTACTTTTGGTACTGGACCATCAGCCCCAGACGGGGTTGCCGGGTGGATCCCAGTCCGGGCGCATGCGGGAGTCAGCCTATCTCCCCTCCTCTGACCAAAAAAAAGGGGAGGGATGAACTATTGATACATGGCACAACATGGCTAAATGTCACAGACAATATGAGTGAAAGAAGCTGGACACAAGTGCACACTTATGATTCCATTTATATGAAATTTAAGACAAGACAAAACTAAGATTTTTTAAAAATTGAAACTGATCAGAATAGAGATGAGTAATAACAAAATATGGTAGGTCAAAAAGGTTAGACTTAATATGCAAAAGAAATAGAAGTTTGCTTCAAGTTTTGAAGCAGGAAACTACTACTTATAAAGTGGGATTTAATACTTTCTAGGGATTAAATTTTACTGTTTGAAACTTTTAAATAAAAATTTCTTTAGGCAAGGGATGTATGTTGAGGGGAACACAGGGGAGGGGGGATACTTGCAGAGGGACACTAGAATCTATGTAAACACAATCAATTAAAATCAATAAAAAAAATTTCTTTAGGATGCGTATAACTTGATTTGTGTTACAAAGCTACCTCACCACCAGTGAAATGTGTGTGAAAGTTTTTAGAGCAAATGAAGATAAAGGTATAGCTATTGCTTGGTGGCAATATAACTTCTTTACAAGTGGTTCTGATTTCAAGTATAAGAGCAAGAGGAAACATTAGAGGAGCTAAGGTGTACTATGTGAATAATTTTTTTTTTTTTTTTTTGGTGACAAGAGACATAGAGGTACAGATAGGGACAGACAGACAGGAAGGGAGAGAGATGAGAAGCACTAATTCTTCATTGCAGCACCTTAGTTGTTCATTGATTACTTTCTCATATGTGCCTTGATGGAGAGGGCTACAGCAGACCGAGTGACCCGTTGCTCAAGCCGGCGACCTTGGGCTTCAAGCCAGTGACCATGGAGTCATATCTATGATCCCACGCTCAAGCCAACTACCCCATACTCAAGCTGGTGAGCCTATGCTCAAGCCAGCAACGTCGGGGTTTCGAACCTGGGTCCTCTGTGTCCCAGTCCAATGCTTTATCCACTGCGCCACCACCTGGTCAGGCAACTATGTTAATAATCTTAACACTGATTACAATAGGATTCATAGCTATTAAAGATGTTATGTCTGATTCAATGTTGGATTTCCTTCAAATATGGGGTTTTACTTTGCTATTTATTTTTAAATTCTGGCTACAGTAACTGCCCTATACCAAATTCTCTATTAAAATACATTTCCTAGTAATCAAATAAATTCTAGCATACATTACCTTGTCCTGAAGGGTTTGCTGCCATCTTCCTATTTCCTGTTCCAACTAGTTCAGTTCAGTGGCAATTGGTCAGCACTTTACAATCACCTGTAAAATATGCGTGCGTGTATACAAAATGCACTATACTTTAGTTTTTTTTGTTTGTTTGTTTGGTTTTGTATTTTTCTGAAGCTGGAAACGGGGAGAGACAGTCAGACAGACTCTCGCATGCGCCTGACCGGGATCCACCCGGCACGCCCACCAGGGGCGAGGCTCTGCCCACCAGGGGGCGATGCTCTGCCCCTCCTGGGCGTTGCTCTGTTGCGACCAGAGCCACTCCAGCACCTGGGGCAGAGGCCAAGGAGCCATCCCCAGCGCCCGGGCCATCTTTGCTCCAATGGAGCCTTGGCTGCGGGAGGGGAAGAGGGAGACAGAGAGGAAGGAGGGAGGGGGGGTGGAGAAGCAAATGGGCGCCTCTCCTATGTGCCCTGGCCGGGAATCGAACCCGGGTCCCCCGCACGCCAGGCCGAAGCTCCACCGGTGAGCCAACCGGCCAGGGCCGCACTATACTTTAATAATAAATTAAAAGCTGTCAGGAACAGCTAGCTTTCCTACAATGAAGTGTGGGCAGTTTCATTTCTTCAGAAACATACATCTGAAAGGCACACAGACTGAAATTACAAACTCTGCAAGCTCAAGTATTTAATTAGAGCATGAAGGTCAAATCTTCATTCTTGCAGATGTTGATGACAACATTTAGCATTACTGTCTTTAATATATCCTCAGGTTGTTCACCAAATACTACCAAATGTATCAATCGATAACATCAATACGATCAGCGTTAGGGAGAAAAATCACTCATCTACAGTGCCTTTCGATTCACTTAAAAACCGTATTTAGCCTGACCTGTGGTGGCGCAGTGGATAAAGCGTCGACCTGGAATGCTGAAGCCGCCGGTTCGAAACCCTGGGCTTGCCTGGTCAAGGCACATATGGGAGTTGGTGCTTCTAGCTCCTCCCCCCTTCTCTCTCTCTCTCTCTCTCTCCTCTCTCTCCCTCTCTCTCTGTCTCTCTCTCTCCTCTCTAAAAATGAATAAATTAAAAAAAAAATTAAAAACAAAAAAAACAAAACCGTATTTAGCAACAATCATGTACACTGAAAGCTTTTTTTTAAAAAAAAGGCGACCCCAAATAAGCAACATCTTATTCCTTTCCTCTAGAAACAGAGAATCAGTGGGTGGGAAAATATAAGTCTCATTCATACAACCATACTAAAAAAGTTTAACAGACGCGCTCTTTAAAAGGCGTGCCCGCGCGCTGGAAGGTGGGAGGGCTGGTTCTGCAGGCGTGGTGAGGACTGCCTTCGGGGAGCCCGGGAAAGGACCAGGGCTGCAAACAGAAGTCGGGATTGAACAAAACATGGCTAGCTGTCTCCTGTGACTGAAGCACCGGGCCAGGGAAGCCCGGTTACGTGGGCGCATCTGGTGAAGGCGGACGTCAATCAGGGCTGTGGCAGGGCTGGCCCTGCACCTCTGAAGGGTCCCTGCAGGCGGGCGTGGAGCGCGGGCTGGGCGGAGGCTGCGGCCGACACGAAAGAGAGGAGGGAAGAGAAGCTTTGGGGGGCGAGCAAAGCGCAGAGGCCACTGTCCTGTGGCAACAACGATAACGACAGCAGGTCGGCACCGCAGCCACACACCTTCATTCCCCGGCGCCGCCAAGCAGCCCCACTTACCCGAGACGCGAGTGCGCCAGCCACGGCCTCCCCGTCGGATCGCGCTCTCCGAGGGGGCGAGACCGCTGAGAGACAGGCACACCGAGCCCAGCGTGTAGCTCTACAACCTTCCCGCCCCCGCTGCACTTCCGCCTCCCGATGACGTAGCCGAAAGGAGCGGAAGTACCACCTCCCGCCGGTACGCAACAGCCGCTGCCCACGACGATTGGTACTTTAACTGCCGACTTAGCGCAGACGCCACTTACCTTCAGAAGAATGACAGCCGAAGAGGCTCATGGGACATGCAGGCTGATCTCTGGAACACCCGACCCGAGTGGGGCGGGACGCATTGACGTATCCCGCAGGCTCAGCTAGGAAGGGGCGGGACGGAGACGACTGGGTCCCTAGCACCGTCTCTAGTGGAACTTTCGTCGAGAACACTGATCGGAGAAAAGCCACCAACACGTCGGTCCTGCGACGGTGTGATTCCGCTTATCCTGGGTCTGAGACCCAGCTGCTGGCGGGACTAGGAGGATGCGTCTTCGTAGGCTGGCCTCGCTTTCAAACTATAACACCAATCTCGGGTTGCAGGCCCACACACACAAATCCCAGGAATATTTTTCTTTTATATAGTTTGCATAATTAAGCACTAAACATGGAGAAGTTTTTAGTACTGTTTAATAACCTGTATTTAAGAAGTGGGCGTGCCACATCTAAGAACTCTTAAGTCGCTCCCGTTGGGATCTCCCCTGATACCTGATTCCAGCACACTAGATCTACACATTTATATTAAAAGCTAACCTTATATTGATTTACTCCCCTGTTCTGTGGTCGTTAATCCGCGATGTATCTTTTCTAGAATGTGAACATACGTTCTTAAAAATCGATGTGTTGTTATTTTGTGGTTCATGGACCTGTGACTAAAGCAATAACACTACCAAGCATTTATTGTCTTGTACGTGCTAGATACTTCCTGTACGTCAGCTTCGAGGCTTGTCATCCCCGGTTTGTATGATGAGACTGAGAAACGCTGTTACTTACTCAGCACAGTTTCAAAGGACTAATTGTCTGCCTTAAGTCTCACACATCACCTCTGCTCTGGAGGAACCAATTTCTCCGAGACCAACTCTTGTTGACTAACCTAGATATAAAGTGTAACACATGACATTTTGGTAGTTGGCCAGGAACCCTTCGCGGTTGAAGGCGTTTTGATTCCTAAAGTGACTAAAAAGATGACCAGAGATATATGACAGAACCTTAGAAGAACTCTTTGGTTTTAGGTTGCCTGACAATACAGAAACTAGGGCGTAAGAAAGCACCAAACTAAGTCCCAAATGGACACTCTGAACAAAGTTTATTTAAGGAGAAAGGGGGAGGGGGGAGACAGTTCTACCTCCTGAACAACATTTTGCAATTTTCTTTGAAGTTCAGCCTCTCACCTGATAACTTCATTCTCTCAGGGTTGGGAGAACATTATCAGGAGACAGATAAATTCAACTTGCTGCAAATCATTTTGCCCTTTACTTGGGCATTTAGCCCTTGAACCCCTTTATCTTCTTCTTGAAAGAATTTGGAACTTTTGCCTCACAAGAATTTTAACATATTGGTTAATAGTAGGTCAGTTTACTTAAGTTCAAATCCCAGCTCTGACGTTTAATGAGTGTAAGCTCTTGTTTAACTTTCTGGTGCTTCAGTTCTGTCATCTACAAAAAAGGAAATAAAAATAAATGAGTGACCACCTCACACCCATTAAAAAAAACCCAGAAAATAAAATAACAAGTGTTGGTAAGGATGTGCACTGTTGGTTGGAATGTAAAATGGTGCAGCCGCTGTGGAAAACCATATGACAGTTAACTCCAAAAATTAAAAATAGAATTACCATATAGTCCAGCAGTTCCACTTCTGGGTATATACCCCCCAAAAATGAAAGCAAGGCCTTAAAGAGATATTTGTACACCCATGTTCATAGCAGCACTATTCACAATACCGAAGAGGTGGAAGCAATCCAGTGTTCACTGACAGATGAATGGGTAAACAAAAGGTTGCATACAGATACAATACAATATTATTCAGCATTAAAAAAGGACATTCTGACATATGCTGTAGCACACATGAATTTTGAGGACATTATGTTAAGTGACATAAGCTAGTCACAAAAAGACAAGTACCATGTGCAATACTGTGATTTATTATATATATTTTACATATATATTGGTCTTCGCCACAATTCTTGGCTCACAGATAGATCTGTTATACCCTTGGGATTTCCCAAAGCTTGAGAGTGATACAGGTGCATTTTGTTAATGAGGTGGATTTTGGAAAACAGCTAAGGTTGGGGACTGGTTGCCAGTGGAGCCAAGCAAGTAATTACAGGGTGAGAACATTCATTCCTACCGCTGACCTCCTGGAATGGAAGAGGAGCTGGAGATTGAATTCAGACACTAATGACAAATGATCTAATCAATCATGCTTATGTAATGAAGCTTCCATAAAAACCCAAAAGAGGGTGTTGGGAGAGCTTCCAAGTTGGGGGCCAGGTTTCCAACTGCCACAATGCCGGGCTCCAAGCTCCATGAGGACAGAAGCTCCACTGCTTGGCACTTCGCCTTATGTATCTCTTCATCTGGCTACTGATTTGAGTTCAATATCCTTTGTAATAAATCAGTAATCTAGTGAGTAAACAGAATTTTTCCTAAGTTCTGTGAGCCATTCTAGCAAATTAATTGAACCCAAGGAGTGGTTGTTGGACCCTTCAATCTGTAGTCAGTCGGTCAGAAGCTCAGGTTACCGGGACTTGTAGCTGACATCTGAAGTGTGTATGTTGTGAGGTGGGAGGCAGTTTTGCAAGACTGACTCTTTTTTTTTTTGTAGCAGAGACAGAGAGAGTCGGAGAGAGGGACAGATAGGGACAGACAGACAGGAAGAGAGATGAGAAACATCAAGTCTTCATTGTGGTTCCTTAGCTGTTCATTGATTGCTCACATAGTGCCTCGACTGGGGGGCTACAGCAGACCGAGTGACCCCTTGCTCGAGCCAGCAACCTTAGGCTCAAGCTGGTGAGCCTTGCTCAAACCAGATGAGCCCGCGCTCAAGCTGGCGACTTCGGGGTCTCGAACCTGGGTCCTCCACATCCCAGTCTGATGTTCTATCCATTGCGCCACCGCCTGGTCAGGCAGACTGACTCTTAACATGTGGCTAACTATACTGTCTCCAGGTAGATGGTGTCAGAATTGAGTTGAATGCTTCGATATCCTGTTGGTGTCCAAGAATTACTTGTTGGTATAAGGGACCCTCTCACATTGGAATTGCGTCCAGGAACTCTATTTACTGTGTGATTCCATTTATAGGAAGTATTTAGAGTTATCAAAATTATGGAGTCAGAAAGCATACTGGTGGTTGCCAGGGACTGGGGAAAGGAGCGAATAGAGAACCGTTTCATGGGTCCAGAGTTTCAGTCTTACAAAATGAACAGCGTTCTGGGGATAGATGGTGGTGATGGAAGCAACTGAGAGATCTGTTTTACTGGCGATCTTGGTACTTGGTCTATAGATCATAGCTCCTACATAGCTACTAGGGGAAAGTCCTGGATAAAAGGAATGCATGTTACAGTCCTGTGGCTCTGTTACATGATAAGGAAATGCAAGGTAGCAGTGTGAATTACTGAAGCCATTATGTTTATTATAAACTTTCAATATCAATTTAGAGTTGAGAATAGTCCCCAATTTCCAATTGAAGCCACCTTGATCCTCTTATGCTATTCTGTGATCAATATTTATGGGAAATGCATTAGGCTAGACAGCCTTTAAAATCAAGTGTGTAGAAATTTGAGAATTACTATATTAGTTATCTATTGCTTGTAACAAACTACCCCAAAACGTGTCAGTTTAAAACAACAAATACATATTCTCTTACAGTTTCAAGGGGCTGAACTCTAGGCAGCATAGATGGCACAGGATCTTTTGTGAGGCTGCAGTCAAGATGCCACATGGGGCTATCTGGTCATTTGAAAGCTCAAATGGATGGAAGGATCTACTTGCAAAAGTCACTGACCTGGCTTAATAGCAGGAGGCTTCAATGCCTCACCACAGGCCTTTCCATAGAGTCGCTCGGGATATGGCAACTCACAGCCAAAGCCAGGATACAAGAATTAAAGAGGCCCCGGCCAGGTGGGTCTGTGGATAGTGTCGTCTGGAGTGATTCCTGGTCAGGGCACTAATGAGAAACAATCAATGAGTATACAGTGGAACTAAGTAGAACAATGAGTTGATACTTCTCTGTCTCTCTCCCTGCCCCTTCCTCTCTCTTTTTCAAATCAATGGAAAAAATTTTTTTTAAAAAGAAGAAGAATCAAAGAGAGTGACCAAGATAGAAGTCAGTGTCTTTTTTATTTTATTTTTTTATTTTTCTGAAGTGAGAAGCGGGGAGGCAGACAGACACATGTGTCTGACTGGAATCCACCTGGCATGCCCACTAGGGGGCAATGCTCTGCCCATCTGGGGCATTGCTCCATTGCAACCAGAGCCATTCTAGTGCCTGAGGTGGAGGCCATGGAGCCATCCTCAGCATCTGGGCCAACTTTGCTCCAATGGAGCTTTGGCTGCGGGAGGGTAAGAGAGAGACAGAGAGAAAGGAGAGGGGGAGGGGTGGAGAAGCAGATGGGCGCTTCTCCTGTGTGCTCTGGCCGGAAATCGAACCCAGGACTTCCACATTCTTAATCTAGGCCAATGCTCTACCACTGAGCCAGCTGGCCAGGGCCAGTCACAGTGTCTTTTATAACCTGAGTTTGGAAATGACATACCCATTGTTTCTGTCATATGCTACTGATCACGCAGATCAACCTTGATACCATGTGGAAGGGGCCTACAAGGCTGCAAATACCAGGAGATGGGATCTTGGAGACTGTCTTAGTCCATTCAGGCTGCTATAACAATACCATAGACTGGGTCTCTTATATCCAGAATTGTATTTCTTCAGTTCTGAAGGCTAAGAAGTCCAAGATCAAGATGCTAGCATGATCGGGCTGTGATGAAGATGCATTTTGTGGTTCATAGATGGCTGTCTTTTGCTGTAACTTGACATGGGCTCTCTTTTATAAGGGCACCAGTCCTATTTATGAGAACTCTTGTGACCTAATCACCTGTGAGCTAGTGCAGACTGAGAGTCAGTGTGGAGTCAGGTCTCACCCAGTTTGCAGACCCAGTCTGTGTGGCGTAGACACCAAGGCATTAGGTCACTCTGCTTCTTTCTCCAAGGAGGGAGGCAAAGGAGTGCTCCTGTCAAAACATAATCAAAGAGAATCTGGAGACTCTGGCTACAAATAAACAACAAAGACTTGTTTGCCAACTGGAAACACATATAGCCATAAAACCCAGACATGTTCCACAGAACAAAGAAATATTATTCATTTTTATAATGTAACTGAATCACAAGAGAGAAAGGAGCCCTGCAATCGCTGATTGGTTTACCCAGTAGTCTCAATAATTATGATGATGAATTTCAGGTGGGCATCAAGCAGGACATCAAGCAGTCTGGGCACATAGAGGTTTTCTTTGAGGCCTTACGCTTGACTGCAATCCAGGCATATTAATACATACTGTACTGATGATAATCTGTATAATGTCTAACACAGGATTGAAGAGTTACAGGAAAGTTTAAAAGTTCAAGTGTCAAAGATCAAATATTAGAACAAAAGAATGCTCCCATTTCTCTTATCACTTAGGAATTCATGAGGGTTTCAGGAGCTCTGTGCCAAGAATGAGGAGGGTGAGGGGCAAAGACCAATACCTGTATTTTCTGTGATCTCACAAGGTCAGGAACGGACAAAGCTTTTTTTAGTGCAGGGACTAGGTGAACAGCAGGAGTACTTAGGTAAGAGAAAAAACAAATTATTAACTTCCAAATACTTCCTCTGAGATTACATGAATTCAATAAATATTGCTGTTGAGTGTGGAATGTCCACTTTCTGGCTTTTCTTCTATCCTCATTTGTGACTCTGGAGTTGCTCATGAAGTAGTCCAGTGTCCACAACAGCTGTGCTGGTGGCTGAGGAACACTTCTGCAATATTAAGGAATTGATAGTCTTACAGTATTTGTAGAGATGTCGGTTTATGTACTATGTGTTAAACAATAAAAGTCCAGCTGAGTACATTTAAAGATCAAACTGGCTTTCCTGAATGGCCCATGAAGCAGGCAGCATTCCATGTACCAAACAGAAAGGAGCAGCAGAGAAGCTACAGGAAAAGAAGGATTTTTAAAGTCTGAGAGGGGATGGGGCAAGGAAGTCTGAAAGGAAAAAAAGGATTCTTTCAGGAAAGGTCACCTTCATGGGGGACAAAAAGGGTCTACCAGGAAATTTCAGACTGACTGGTTCAGATTACATTCCTAGGGAGGGTTGAAACTGCTACCAAGTGAGGTATGAAGTTTCGGTTTGGTGATAAGGGCTTAGCACGAGTGACTCCATTTGGGGCCTGTTGTTTCTTAACATATGAGTGAAACATGACACATTATTTGCTGTATGACTCTAGATCCTGCTTGAAGAGATGGTGAAAATTGCATTCGAAGTGATAATTTATTATAAAATGAAAATATAAACTAATATTCTGTGGTAATGATATCGTATTCATCCCCATTTTTATGTTTTAATATGATATATAAAATTTGATTCATTTTTGAACCTAAGTGTTACTTTAATAATTTAATTGGCAAGTTCAGTTGTTGTTTCCTGACCAGAGGATATGTTTAATCCAAGTTGAAATTCATTAAAAACTATCTAAGAACTATAATCATTTAAGAAAGTTTGCCCAGTTGCACATTATCGTTGTCAAATTAAACAAGGAGGCCAGTAGACTGAGGTGGCTCCAATGCTGTGGCAGCCCACGTAAGTGGCCCCAATCTAAGCCTGTAAATACCTCAGGGCTACACAGTTAAAACCTAAAGACAGCCCATCACAAATGGCCAACTTGGCTTTGAGCTAATAATCACTCAATAATCTCCTTACTTTCCTCCTATCTTTCCTCTCTGGTCTCGCCCAGCCCCTGCCGGTGAGCTTCCTAACCACTTCAGTGTGGTGTTGCCCAACTGGAATTGATTTTTGCTCAAATAAACTTTTATAAATCTTAATATTCCTCAGCTTATCGTTTAACACTGTCAGTGTAATGCAGTTTATATACTATATCTTATAATAATATAAATATTATTTTGCCGCTATAAAGGCAAGAAAAAGACATCTTCTAATTTGCTTATGTATTGATTTTATTACTCATATCAAATATTAACAGACTACCTAGACTTGAAAAATAATAGAGTAAGTTGTCCTTGATAGTTAGCCAACTTTCAGTCATTTCAAGGCCACAGCTTTACACATGCTTGCTAACTTGATGTGTAACTTTCACGTATTTAGACAGAGGGAACGTGGGTCTGCATCTGGACCCCTGCCCCAGGACTCACAGATGCTCACATCGGCCTGACTCGGGTGCGTCGACCTGCTAAACCTGCTGCTGTTCTTTCATCGTTAGCATACAAAAATTAAAGTAGAAAGATTTAGTAGTTTTTTTTTTATCTTAAATGTAGAAATGAGAATTAACCTCTATTTCATTAGTTGATTAAATAGTGGTAATCCAGATGACTCAGCATATGCTATGTTATATTTCCTATTCAGACTATTATGAAAACTTTTAAGATTATCATCAAAATAAAGAAGCTGAGCCCATACCAGTTCCAGTTAAGAATACACGTTGTATGTAAAGTTAACAACAAAGAGACAGAATTCTGAAGCATAAAAAATTCTAAGTAAAATTGTAAATTTTTCTAAAACTGGAAATATTTCTGTAGTGCGCTTCGAATGATATGACATGACTTCAACCTTGCTTGTTAATGTCTCTCCTCTAACAAGTAAGGTAGGACACAAAGGAGTGTGTCTGTAAAGAGGAGGAGAGGGGTGTGGCACAGTGATAAGGTGGAAGTCTAGGCTAGGCTGCAAGTATCCTTGCTGCTCTTCAGTAGCATATACATTTAATTTGAAATAGAAAGTGGTACCTGTCATTAAGAGTTTTTAAAAATGCAATGCAGGCCCTGGCCGGTTGGCTCAGTGGTAGAGCATCGGCCTGGCGTGCGGGAGTCCCGGGTTCGATTCCCGGCCAGGGCACACAAGAGAAGCGCCCATCTGCTTCTCCACCCCTCCCCCTCTCCTTCCTCTCTGTCTCTCTCTTCTCCTCCCACAGCCAGGGCTCCACTGGAGCAAAATTTACCAGGGCGCTGAGGATGGCTCCATGGCCTCCGTCTCAGGCGCTAGAATGGCTCTGATTGCGACAGAGCGATGCCCCGGATGGGCAGAGCATCGCCCCCTGGTGGTCATGCCGGGTGGATCCCGGTCAGGTGCGTGCGGGAGTCTGTCTGACTGCCTCCCTGTTTCCAACTTCAGAAAAAAATAATAAATTAAAAAAAATGCAATGCACTGTTAATTGGGGGTATAAAGGGGACTTCTTTCTTCTTTAGAGAGAGAGAGGGACAAACAGGAAGGGAGACTGATGAGAAGCATCAATTGATAGTTCCAGTGGCCAAGCCAATGACCCCTTGCTCAAGCCAGTGACCATGGGGTCCACACTCAAGCTGGCGACCCTACACTCAAGCCGGTGACCTTGGAATTTTGACCCTGGGTCCTCAGTGTCCCAGTTCAATGCTCTATCCACTGTGCCACTGTCTGGTCAGGCTAAAGAGAACTGCTTAAAGCTCTTTTTATAATTAAATCAATTTAGGAAAGGAGAAAGGCAAGCGAGAGGTTGGCTGACACAAATAATATTGCTTAGCTTTGGCAAAGAGGTAGGGGGCATTGTAAATGTTTAACTCAGGTGTTTCATTTGTTTTGATTAATTTTTTTTCCTTATTAGAATACTTAAATTACAAAAGAAATAAATGCTCACTGTAATGTGTGAAATATGAGGCTGTAGAAAGAAAATGCTAATCTGATCTGTCTCTGCCTGCCTTGGTGTCCCCTCTTCCCCAATTAAAACCTTTAACAGTCTGGTCCATATCCTACAACGTGTTTTTCTATTGTGTAAACATATACCTATATACATTCATGTACAGTGATCCCACTACATATATTACTTCACCACTGTCTTTTAATTTATCATAGACCTCCCAATACATAAAGCTCTAATTCAGTTTTTATTGCTGCATAATATGGTATGGATGTACTATAATTTGTTCAGCCTTTTCCCTAGTGATGTGTAAGATGTTGTAATAAACATCCCCAAAAGAAATCCTATACCCTTTAGCTATCATCCTCCATTCCCCATCACACTTTGTCTTTTGATATGTGGTTTTTGTGTTGTTGCTTTTTGTGACAGATAGAGAGAGAGCGAGAGAGAGCCACATAGGGACAGACAGACAGGAAGGGAGATGAGAAGCATCAATTATTTGTTGCGGCTCCTTAGTCTCCTTAGTTGTTCATTGATTGCTTTCTCATATGTACCTTGACCAGGGGGCTCCAGCAGAGTGAGTGACCCCTTGCTCAAGCCAGTGACCTTGGGCTTCAAGCCAGCGACCTTGGGGTCATGTCTATGACTCCACGCTCAAGCCAGCTACCCCATGCTCAAGCTGGATCCCGGTTGGGCACATGCGGGAGTCTGTCTTGACTGTCTATCCCGGTTTCCAGCTTCAGAAAAATACAAAAAAAAAAAAAAAGGCACAGTCCTGATCAGCCCTGTGTGGGCTGCTGCAGGGCGTATGGTGTAGGGCACATGATGCCCGAGACCTACCTTGACCAGACAACTTTCTCTTTCAAATAGAGTGAAAAGGAGGTTCTAATAGCAGTGGTCAGCAAGGAGCTGAACTGTGCTTAGCAGTGCTTCCAGAGACTACAGAATGGGAAGTGGGGTAGGGGAGGAGTAACTACAATGAAGAAACCTGGCAAACACTACCTGGACCAGGTAATCAAGGTTAACACCAGGATGATAAAGTATGATTTTTGTTTGTTTTGAGACAGACAGGGAGGGAGGGAGAGAGAAGGTGGAGAGAGAGTGAGAAGCATCACATTGTAGTTGCTTCACTTTAATTGTTCATTGACTGCTTCTTGTATGTGCCTTGATGGGGGTGAGGTGGGGGTGGGGAGTGGTGTCAGGCAGAGCCAGCAACCTTTAGGCTCAAGCCAGCAACCTTGATCCTATGCTCAAGTTGATGAGCTCGGGATTTCGAACTGGGGACCTCAGCATCCCAGATTGGTGCTGGATCCACTGCGCCACCACTGGTCAGGCGTAAATCACATTGATAGTATGTATGTACTCTTGAAATGTGATGAGAATGGCACTTCACTTCTGTGGTCTTCCTGCCAAAACTCATAATCAAGTCTAACCATGAGATGAACAGCAGACAAAGCCAAATTGAGGGGCATTCTATAAAATGCCTGGTCAATACTACTCAAAACTGTCAAGGTCATCATACACAAGGAAAGTCAGAAACTGCCACAAACCAGAGGAGGTGAAGAGACATGACTACAAAATGTAATGGTATCCTGAGTGAGATTCTGGAACAGAACCAGGACATTAGGGGAAAACTAGTGAAATCCGATAGGGTATCTAGTGGTCGGCAAACTCATTAGTCAACAGAGCCAAATATCAACAGTACGATAGAAATTTCTTTTGAGAGCCAAATTTTTTAAACTGAAAACTATATAGGTAGGTACATTCCTTAACAAGGTAGCGCCCGCACGTGGTATTTTGTGGAGGAGCCACACTGAAGAGGCCAAAGAGCTGCATGTGGCTCGTGAGCCACAGTTTGCTGACCACTGGGGTATACAGTTTAGTGGCTAGTAACATACTAATGTTGGCTCCTTAGTTGTGACAAATGTACTATAATGATCTAGGATGTTAACATGTAGGTGATGCTGAGTGAACAGTATGTGAGGACACTGTACCATCCTTGCAACTTTTCTCTAAGTCTGAAAGTATTCCAAAATAAAAAGTTTAAATTAAGAAGGAGAGGGAGATATTTTTGCTGGCCACATTCTTCCTGAGGGAGCATATCTAGGCCAAGAAAGCATCCTGCCTTTTGACAATAATAGTTGCGTCTCTATAGCCCAGTGTTAATATCTAAGACTTTCTGCCCTGCCCCCACCCCAAGAATCAATTTCCCCTTTTGAGAATGCAGGTGCTAGAAGGCTGGTTCTGCTGCTGACAACACTGCTGCCCACACAGGGAAATTCTCTTCTTTGACTCTCCTGCCTGCTTGTATTCCTCATCTTCTGAATCTCCAAGGCTGAGCTCAGCTGCCTGTTACAAGGATGCCAATTCCTGCCAATTCCTTACAAACTTCCTAAGACCACAGGGGTGTTTACTGTTTACTTAAGAAGCCTGGGGGTAGGTGCAGCGGCTCCATGATACCATTAAAATACAGGCTCTAATCCACTCAGCTATCCTCCAGGTACCGGGCTATCAGGAATGTCTCCACTCTTGGCCACAAGATGGCTGTAGCAGCTCCAGGAATTAGGTCCGCACAAGACTGCATTTCTGAGGAGAGAGGGGAAGAGGGACAGGACAGCAGTGAAAAGGGGCAAGTGACTGGTAGGCAAATAAAAGTTGATCTCTCTCTCTCTCTTTTCCTTCACTCCTCTACCTTTTGGCTTTCCCTAAACTAGTATTCCCCAAGCCCATCTGTGAATCACTATGCATCCAAATGGAAGGGTACATACACTAGCAATAGCACTAGCTCGTTGGCCTTGAGCAAGTTACAGTATCTCTGGGCCTCTGCTTCCTCATTTGTGAAGCTGGGATCACACACTAGATGCTTTTTCATGTAATTGTATAAATCGGGCTGATGCGGAGATTCTTGGCTCCATCTGCTGATGAATATACACATGCAATTCTGCTGTGCTCTGGAACTGCTGGGTCACATGATGTTTGAATGTTCTCCTAGATGCCCTTTACAGACCATTCCTAGTGACGAGCCCAAGCGCGATCATGGAGCACGCAGCCAGTAAGCAGGTTGTTCCATCCCGTCCAGAATTCACTGTGAATGAGACTCAGTGCCGGGGCTCCCGGTCCTTGTCAGCACCATAACCCTCCCCCCCCAAAACCTCTAGGACAGGCCGCCAGCATGAAAGGATACACACTCCCACACACACCAGAGCCTGCCTGTGAAGACAGTCAGGGAGCAGGTGTCCCTGGAGAAGGTGGTGAACTGCTTTCCCATGGCCAGATGTGGCCCGTTACCAGGAGCCCATGTGGCAGCCCAAGGACGTGTCTAGGGCTCTGGGAAGTGTCCACTCCTTTGTGAGGCACTTCACGGGCAGCACTCCGAGACGGCTCCGTCAGTGGATAATTTCACTCATGTGAGCCCTTCTGAAGTGTAAGCAACCTGGTAGGTCCTCAATAACAATAACCATGAAGGCTTGCCCTGGCCGGATAGCTCAGTTGGTTGGACCAACACCCTGAAGCGCAGAGGTTGCTGGTTCAATGCCTGGTCAGGGCACATATGGGAACAGCTCCATGTCCCTGTCTTTCTCTGTCTCTCCCTTCCTCTCTCACTGAAATCAGTAAATAAAAATTAAAAAAAAAAATGCAAGGATTTCTAATACATAACACAGTGGGCCACATCTTTAAAAAAATAACCATGAAGGCTTATGGTAAAGGACCCTGCAATAGCATTTTTTGTAAGAGAAATTTGTGTTTTAAGCACTTTTCAGCAAACAGGAAATTTCTCCAAAGTAAGCACTTAAAATACTATTTACAAAAGGAGGTTTGGAATGTTACTTTATAGAGAAATGGGTGGAGCTCTGAGAACAGGGTTTGTTAATGTACAGTCTACAGACCAGCAGTAGCATGAGCATCAGGCAGGCAGCTGTTAAAAAATTTAGATTCCAGCCTGACCTGTGGTGGTGCAGTGGATGGGGCGTCTACATGGAATGCTAAGGTCGCTGGTTCGAAACCCTGGGCTTGCCTGGTGAAGGCACATACAAGAACCAACTACTACTATGAGTTGATACTTCCTGCTCCTCCCCCATTTTCTCTCTCTCTCTCTCTTCTCTAAAAATCAATAAATAAAATCTTAAAACAAGAATTTAGATGCCAACCCCCACCCCAGAATCACAATCTTAAGGTGGGGTCTAGAAATTTCCATCTGAACAAACTCACAGGCAGTTCTTGGGTACAACATCCATGATCCGTGCGGCATCACCCAGTACAGAGGGTCTCCATGCTTTGGGGGTCAGGCACCTCGATCCTATCACTTACCCACAAGCATCTCTGCTGGTTCTGGGGCAACATCCAATTTTTTATTTGCAAAACTCCTCAGATCCTGGCTTCAAGTGGACCTGCTGGTTTTTGCTTCTTCCTGGGACACTGTTGGCTGAATTTAATTGTCCACACAATTTGCCTCTGTTGGCGACAGTGCCTTCTCAGCTGCCCCTCTTGTCTGAGACAGCCCTCTGTGCCTTTCTCCATGTCACTCTGAACGCTCTCTGAAAACCTCCTTTGTCTTCATCGGCCGTCCACTTCAGAAGTGCTGGTGTTATTTTGAGGCAGAGTTTGGGATGCCATATAGAATAAAGCTATGATTGTATTAAAAACCAGAAGAGGGTAAGCAATGAACACAAACATGAATACAGCCTAAGCATGTCTGTACCAGGGGAGAGAAAGACAAAACGCTCTGCTGTGACTCTGCTTTGTTCCTGAGGTCTGGGTGCTCATGCAGAGTCCTTGCAGACCTGCTGGGGAGGTTCACAGGGTTCCAGCCTGGCAAACTCACCGGATTCTGGGGCCCAAGGCCCTTTCCCCTGAAAGCCTAAGTGCCCAAGATTCCCTGTGGATGGGGGAAGGCCCCATGCCCTGTTCTGGGCTCTGCTGACATCTCCTCCGTCCCCCATACACACGCATCAAGTTTGTTTCTCCTCAGAGCCCAGCCCTAGAAATCCAAGCCTCCCTCCACAGATTCCACCAAACCCCATAGACTCCTGACCTGATCGAAAAACTTCACAGGCTTCCTCCTTACCCCCATGTTGCTTTGAAACCTTTGAGTAGAAGTATAGTCACACACTCCAGGACACCAAATGTTATTTTAGTGAGTTTCCCGCCACAAGGAACTACAACAGAAAATGGTGAATTTGAATAGGCAGGTCTGAGCTAAAATTGAATGGTGGAAACTTTATACCAAAATGCTTTCCACAGAAGTTCACTTTCTTTAGTTTTGATGACTACTCGCTGGATCATTTATGGCCAGATGCCACTGACCAACCAGGAAATTGGAAAATAAATAAACTGTTTCATATGGCCTTTCAGGAACTCTGGTTTTTTGGTTTTGTTCTATTTTGGAGTGGTTTTTTTTTTCCGTTTTTTTGGTGGGAGCAAAGAAGAATGGTATCCAAACTGGGCAAATAGAGGAGTTTGGGGTGCAACGTTTCCTTATGAAAACTTTACAGTTATTGTTTCCTAAGAATAGTAGAGAAAACCTGACAGAGAATGAAAGGAAGGGAATTAACATTTAGGGAGCACTATTTCACGCCAGCATTCTGCTAGGAATGTTAGAGAATCCAATCATTCTCACAACCACCACCTAAGGCAGGGGTCCCCAAACTACAGCCCGCGGGCCGCATGTGGCCCCCTGAGGCCATTTATCCGGCCCCCGCTGCACTTCCGGAAGGAGCACCTCTTTCATTGGTGGTCAGTGAGAGGAGCATAGTTCCCATTGAAATACTGGTCAGTTTGTTGATTTAAATTTACTTGTTCTTTATTTTAAATATTGTATTTGTTCCCGTTTTGTTTGAACTGGCCCCGTGTAAAATGTTTGGGGACCCCTGAAAGGGAAGGATTATTGCCTGCTCCCCATGCTCCTTCTTTTTAGGTTAGAAAACAGGTTCATTAAGGTTAGGCAACTTGCTCATGGTCACCCACTTGTGGTGACCACACAGGAATCCAAATAATCCAAATGTGGTTCACTTTGTACTCCTTGCGTTCTTCCCAGATGTCCTAAAGAGAAAGCTGTGTGGCCTGACCAGGCGGTGGTGCATTGGATAGAGCGTCGGACTGGGATGCGGAGGACCCAGGTTCGAGACCCTGAGGTTGCCAGCTTGAGCGTAGGCTCATCTGGTTTGAGCAAGGCTCACCAGCTTACATCCAAGGTCGCTGACTCGAGCAAGGGGGTCTGCTGAAGGCCCACGGTCAAGGCACATATGAGAAAGCAATCAATGAACAACTAAGGAGTCACAACGAAAAACTGATGATTGATGCTTCTCATCTCTCTCCGTTCCTGTCTGTCTGTCCCTCTCTCTGACTCTGTCTCTGTAAAAAAAAAAAAAAAAAAAAAAAAAAAAGAGAAAGCTGTGTGGAGTCTTTTTTTTTTTTTTTTTTTAAAGAGAGACAGGCAGGAACATCGCTCTGTTCCTGTATGTGCCCTGACTGGGAATCAAACCGGCCACCTCTGTGCTTTGGGACGATGCTCTAACTCACTGATCTATCTGGCCAGGGCAATGGTGCTATTTATTTTAACATCCAGGCTGCCTTAACAAAATAAAGAGCTTATCAACATTCCACACAAGCCCTGGCCAGATGATAGCTCATCCCAAAGCACAGAGGTGGCCGGTTTGATTCCCAGTCAGGGCACATACAGGAACAGAGCGATGTTCCTGTCTCTCTCTTGCTCTCTCTCTTCCTCTCTCTAAAATCAATATAAGAAAAAAAAATGCCATTCAATAAGAAATACCTATGCTATACATCTATAGAATACTGATTTCTAGTTATATTCATGCTACTTATTTTAATGCCAATCTGAAGAATGGTGAACAGGGTCTGTAGTAGCTGTTAAGCAGCCATTGAATATAAAAGTGTAAATTTTACTCAACTCCGAGAAGGCCAGACATTGGCATTCTTGTGAGGTAGATGCAATCTGAAGAATGGTGAACAGGGTCTGTAGTAGTTGTTAAGCAGCTATTGAATATAAAAGTGTAAATTTTACTCAACTCCGAGAAGGCCAGACATTGACATTCTTGTGAGGTAGATGCAAGCATTTAAAATTGTTCCCAGTGCCCTCTGAATCCTATTCTCTGAAAAGGCAGACATGTGGAAGAGATAAAAGCTGATAACTGAGAACTAACACCCAATGAATTACATCAAGGAAAATAAGGAATGTCTTTGAAGCTCACTGAGTCTCTGAGTGATATTCTGGGCCAGCTTCAACTCTGCATTCTCATTCTGCTGAAGTATCACTTGTTTCTAGATAAAAGTGTGGTAGTGAATCCCAACTTCAGGATCTGTCAGGTGAAACAGGACAAATCCACACAGTTTGGGGATAGGAAAAAACATGCCCCTTACCATAAGCCACCCTACCTGATACTTTGTTAGTGTTAATGTATTGTCTGGACTGATGACCTCTACTGACTTGGCCCTAATAACAAAAGCTGCACAGACAGGTAAGGCGGGAAAAGGAAGTGAACTTCTACCCCAAATCACTGAAGTAATACTTTGACTATCTCTACTCTACTAGCAAATAAAGCTGAGTGTCCAGTTCAGCCAAAGGCCCGGAAAGAAGGCACAGAAACATGAAAAAGAACTTAAACCTCACGGTTCTTTCAAAAGGCAGTTCATGCACTCCTCTTTTTTTTTTTACTGATGCTCATTCCCCTGGGATTTAACCTTACATAAACCCAGTTTAGCTGCAGAAGCAAGATGGCACCGGGATCTCAGAGTGCATTTGAAGAAACCCCACAACGTCTCCTTGAACTGTTGTTCTCTATCATCTTTGAGCCTAATAATAATAACCTTTTATGCTATTCTTTATTCCTTCCATTTGGGGTTATTTTAAAGGTCAGAAGATCCCAACCCACGTGCGTGTTCCAAAGCTCCAGCCCAAGCGTGGCTGCCCATGGGCCAGTCAGTAAACGTGCGGGGAAAATGGTACAGGATCCTCCAACGTCTCTTCCCACCTCCGATTTCCGTTAAGCATTCGCTCTGGGGACAGCGCGCAGTCTCCACAGGGCGGGTCTCTCGGAGGCGAGGCTGGACGCTCCAAGACAGCGGCGGAGGGCTCCAGCGCACTTCCTGCGGGACAACGGGCGGGGGCGGAGCAGCCCGCCTCCCTCCCCGCGCCCCCACCCCGCCTCCGCCCCCACCCCGCCTCCCTCCCCGCGCCCCCACCCCGCCTCCGCCTCCCCGCCTCCCCCTCCGGTCTCCCCCCGCCCCGGCGGCCGCGGCGCGCGGGGGCGGGGCCGCGAGCTGGCTGGGCGGCGTGGCGGTGCTGGCTGGCCGCCCCGGCCAAGGTGCGAGCGGACCGTGGCGGGCTCGGGCGCGGAGAGGGAGCGCGCGGCGCGGAGCAGCCCAGCCAGCCCAGCCCAGCGCGGGCAGAGACGAGCCGGCGGCCGCTCCTCCCAGCCCGGCCGGTGCAGGGCCTCGGGCAGACCCGCTGCCGAGCGGGGCCGCGGCCCGGGCGCTGGGGACCCCGCCGCGGCGGGCAGCAGAAGGAAGCGGCGGCGGCGCGGCCCGGGCGGTGCACGCCATGTCGGGCGGGCTCCCCAAGGCCCTGCCGTCCACGGGGCCCCAATCCCTGCGCGACATGCCGCACCCGCTGGCCGGCTCCAGCAGCGAGGAGGCCGTGGGCGGCGATAGCACGCCCAGCCCGGACCTGGTGATGGCCCGCAGCTTCGGCGACAAGGTGAGGCGCGCTTAGCTGGGGGTCGGGAGGTCCATGTCTCTCCCGAAGCGGGTGATGGATTCTGAGCTCTCTTGGGCACCGGGCCGCGCCCACCCTGGCGCCCCTTTCCGCGGGGCGCGCGTGCCGTCTGCCCCCACAGCCTTTGCAAAGGCCTCTCCTCTCCGCTGCCCCCGCGGGGTCGCAGCCTTTGGGAAGCGGCCAGAGGGGACGGACTTAATCAGTTTTGCTTTCGTGCGCTGGTGACAGCTGGTGGGGAGGGGTCCCGCCTGCGGGTTGGGCCCGGATGCACGTGTGCAGTGCTCAGCGCCTGTGGCCTGGGATGTCCCAAGTTCCTTCAGGTGCATCCCTGAAGGCTGGGCTGCAGAGTAACTTGTAGCTCCTCCAGTCTGCTGGTGCTGCCAAGAAGTAAGAGTTAATGGTTTTTTGTAGTAGAACCGGCAGCCTCGGTCTTACTGCCAGTCATTCACCCCATCCCACCCCGGTCATGTGGGGAGGAATCTTTGTTTAGGTTGTTGTGTGCCCTGAGAAGTCACCTGACTCAGACCCCAGCCGGCGGCGGGAGGAGACTCAGCTGTGGTTTTCTGTCTGGGGCTCCATTCACCTCTAACGGCCTCCCACACTGCTTAGGTTTGGCAGACGCTGGTTTTGTGGTTGATGGAAAGCAAGCTTGCCCTTTGACCTTCTTTGTGCAGAGAGAGGCTCCTGATTTTTCTTAGAGCAGCATAACCCTCCTGCTGCTTTGAGAGACAGCAGGGTCCCGCGAGGGGCGAGTGGTGAGGGGCGAGTGGCGAGGGGCCGCATCCCCCGCCCCCATTGCCATTTCAGCTGTGGCCAGGACTTGAGCTGTGATTGTATTAGCGCTGCTGTTGACGCTTGTCACTAATTGCAAAAATTAGAATTGTTCTCAACACTGTAATCAGGATTTCTTCTTCCTAGTAAAATATGGAATGAATTCCGTCTTGTTCTAATACTAAATGAAGTTAGGGAACCTGAGTTTCTTCCCCCCCTTAGATGGGAGGGCATGTGGTACAGTTAATGTAAGTATGCCTGCACTGAGCGCTCAGAACAGCTAGGGAGGGGCGCTTGATGTACCTTCTCGAGAGGGTTTGTAAAAGCGAAGAGTGGGGAATGGAGTGTAAAGCTTTAGGAGCAAGATGTAAAAGCTAATGAAACCGGTGATTGAACAGCTTGAAGTGTGTGTGTGAGGGGCTCTTTGTAATTGTTTTTATTTTATAGATTATAAGCTATACAAAGGCTTATAGTGCTTGGAAATATCTTCCCTGTATTTGACTCTCAATAAGTAATTGTTGAAATGACTGGATGAATAATTTGTTGCTTTCTTATCAAAAGAGAAATTGTTCTATATGTATGTTGGTTAGGGACTGAGATTAAAGCTTTTGATTTCCATCTGAGGTCTGTGCAGGACAGTGAATTATCTATTGCTGTGTTAACACTGATATTTAGTGTCTGAAAATAGTACCTGTGGATCAGAAAAATGGGGGGAGTTTAGCTTGGTTCTGCTGCAGGTCTTTCATGAGGTTGCCATCCAGCTGTTCACTAGGGTTGTGGCCATCTGAAGGTTGGACTGGGGGAGGTGAGCTTCCAACCTTATTCACTTGGCTGTTGGCAGACCTTACTTAGTTCCTCACCATTAGGCTGCCTGACATGGTAACTGGTTCCCTCCAGAGCAAGTGATCCCAGAAAGCGAGACATACCAAGACTCAAGCCACAATCTTGTGTAATCTAACCTTGGATGTGACATTCCTCTGCTATATTTTGTTGGTCTCATAGACCCATGCTAGTATAGTGTGGGAAGAGGGTATAAGTATGGGTCCTCAAATAATGTCATTTTGTTATAACATTAATGAGATGCTGTAGGCACTTAACTCTTGTTCATATAATTGGCCTATGGTTTCCTTATATGTAGTTTCACTTAAAGTGGCAGAATCACTGGGGTCATCTTGGGCTGACTACTACAGATGACTATTTTAAATATTTGCTTAATGACCCATTTTTGGAGGACACCTGACTTAGAAGTATGACCTGTTTACTAAAGTACTGGAAGGACAAGTGCCCTATGCCACCAAGATCTGGTTGATGAGCAGGAAGTCAGGCCCAAGTCTAATCACTAGAGGCGGCCTTTACAGAGACAGTTCTGTGGGAGCAGCAGTCTTGAAGACCTTGTTATTAATTATTGAATATTTAATAAGTCTCCTTAACAGCTGTAAGGAACATCAAAATGACATCACTCATAAGGGCCTGCTTTATAGTAAGCCACTTATCCTTAAAAGCTAAGCAATATAATTTCTTTCTCTGGGAGTAATATTTTGCTTGAATCTTGGCATGCACATATGTTTTCATAACTCTGGAGAAATTTTTTTAGAGAGAAGCTAGCAGGCAACAGAGGTGAATCAGGCCCACTGGGAGGAAGGCTTCCTGTGGCCCTGCTCTTTCTTGTCTTGGCAGCATGGAGGGCAGGTGGGAAAGTTGAGTGCTCTGGTGTGTCTTTAAAAAGAAGCTCGTTTTCTTGCCTTTTTGGATGGCAAATGGGGTTTTTAGGGCTGTGATCTTCGATGCCTGCTTTGGATTCAGTCTGGGCTTGGAGAAGGAGGATTTGACAGGCTGTTTATAGTGCAGGGCTGTTAGATTATGTGAGGGGGATTGTTTTCTGTGGTCATAGGATGGTGCCATGAACAGAAAAGGCTTGTGTCTTGGTTCAGCAGACACTTCTGAATGGCCTGTGCTGTACTGGCAAGGAGGGAAAGACCATATATGATGGCTTCTCTACCCACAAAAATCTAAAATCATTCAAACCGTGGAGTGATAGGAGGAACCCTTTCTATCCACCAAGATGCTCAGACTAATTCTTTTGATGCCAGCTAAACTCACCAGGCCTTCTATCACTACATCCTTCATATTTTCTACCTAAAATACAAGTGAACCACTGGCTCCTCTCTCTTTTTTACTTGTATCTGCAAACCACTCTGGGCTGCTTCTCCCCTGACTCAGCTTCCAACTCCTGTGTGCCTCCCAAAACTTCACATCAAGCCCTCTCGAGCTCCAGCTGTGGTTAACACCCCTAGCCACATCCTCAACCTTTTTACTGATCTCTTCCACCTACTTCCTGCCCCTTCAGGTCACTGCTTCCCCTAAAGCCTTTGAAATGGAGGTCTTTTTCTCCTGTACTCCACTTACATCAGGTTCAGGAGGTAGAGGTTAGTGTCCTCTCTCTCCACTGCCTCAGTGAACCAAGATCTGCTCCTTTGAGGCTCATGTCATTTTGTTTGTTCACTCAGCAGGTATCTGAGGGCCTGCTAAGAGTCAGGCACTGTTCTAGGAATTTGGGATAAATCAACCAGTTGACAATGACTGCCTTCATTGAGTAGGTACGTTCAGTGAGTACCTTCGATATTACCTAATAAATGCTATGGAAGGGAGAAACAGGCAAGGGAGGGCAGTGTTCATGCTCACTAGCCATGGGGCTGGGGATCTGGGCAGGCCTCAGTAAGAACTTGAGATCAGAGCAGAGATGTGAAGGAGGTGAAGCCATTTGTGAGTGGATGTCGGAGGAGTGTCAGGTGGAGGGACAGCCCAAGCAGAGGCCTGGAGGCACATTTGCAGTGTGTCAGGGAACAGCGCAAAGGCCAGAGTGGCTAGGACTAGGTGAGCAATGGGAAGTCACAGGGTGGGGGTGTGGCATGGTGGAGGCAGACTGTATGGCCTGGAGGCACATTTGCAGTGTGTCAGGGGATAGCGCGAAGGCCAGAGTGGCTAGGATGAGGTGAGCAACGGGAAGTCACAGGGTGGGGATGTGGCATGGTGGAGGCAGACCATATGGCCTGGTAGGCCACCCTGAGAGCTTTAGCCTTTACTTTGAGAGCCATTGCAGGGTCTTTAGCAGGAGAAGGGCATAGTTTGTCTTCTGCGTGAAAAATATCTCACAATCCATTGGATAGAGAATCCTTTATTTGACTATTCTACTGAATTAGGTTTCTTTTTTGTTAAGAGTACGTAAACCGAAGGCAAAACGTCTCACGTCGTTGAAAAGTTCCATGTATTTGGCTTCAGGGATGGCTGGAACTAGGTATTCAAATGATGTCGGGAATCTGTCCCTTTCCTCTTGGCTCTGCTTTCTTTTGTATTAGCTTGATTCTCAAGCTAGTGAAGGGATAGGTTATACAAACAAGCTTCACAATTCTAGCAGAAAGAGAGCACCTCTTTCCTGATAGTTCCAGCAAAAGCTTAGGCTGGTGTCTTGTGGGCCCAAATTGGGTCAGGCTTGGAAACCAATCTTTGTAACACAGGTCCTTATCTTGAAAGCTTGGAAAAGGGAAATTTTTGTATGTTTGTTTGTTTCAACTGTGAAATATATATCCAAAGTGTATAAAATGTATCCGTATAGCCTAAAGAATAAAATGTATCTATATGGTTTAAAGAATAATAGCATGAACACTCCTGTTCCTATCTCCCAGATTGAACTATAGAATATTAGTAATATTTCCTCCTCCATTCCTGGGGAGGAAAGAGGTTGCTTCCAAAGCAAAACCAAAATGCTATTATTAGAAGTAGGAACCAATGAATGCTGGACAAGCAGAAACAACAAATGTCCATTACAGACCTTCCATTACCTTTTTCTTCCCTTCATTTTCTAACTTCCCCGCTTCTCCCTCCTATTCATTGAAATCTTTACCCCCCAAATTCAGTCTTCTCAAATCATGCCCTCATCTCATGGACTAGGTTCAAATCTGCCAAACTCTCAGTTTTTTTTACCTTATTTCTAGTCACCTTCACCTCTTTTTTTTTTTTGAATTCTGCTGCCTTCTCCCATGGCCACACCCTTGTATTATAACACCCAAACTAACTGCTCCTGCTCAGAAATGGTGCCATCAGAGATAATGCCTTGGCCTCTTCTCGTCAGTAATAACAGACCACACCTGCCCTCCAGCTGCCTGCATTCACCTGCCTTCTTTAGATTTCATGCTTCATGTAGTCAGTTGCTCCTGCCACTGCCTTTTACTCAGTTTCTTTTCTCTCCTATTTTTATACCCAATCTGGATCGTTCCATTTGTTCATGTCTTTTGCCTACGCGTGGGGTGTGAAGGCACCTGGAAAATTCCTGCCAGTGTGGAACCACAGATTCCACCCACAGCCGGGGCTGGGGGCTACTGGGCACTCCTTTCTTTCCGCAGGAGACCCCCACTCTGCACTGGGGCCGATCTGAAGCTTTTCTGTGCTCCTCACGCCTCCACCCTTTTTCTCCACCCTCCTGTCTGCTGATGGACTCATTCTCTAGCTCAGAGAGGATAGAAGTCCCGGTAAAAGCACTTCTGTGACTGTAGTTTGTACTGAACTACAGAATGGTCTGGGTCTTCAGCCGTCCTTAACTTTCTTACCCGTTGTGGCAGTACAAGGGATTCTGAGGAGATCCTGGCCTGTCCACTGCACCCCTCTGGCATCGCGGGGACCAGACCCTGCTCCGCTGCCCACCTGCCTCACTCCTGTGTCCTCAGGCTTCCTCCTGACGGCTCTTTCTAATCAATATTTAAACAGGCTCAAGTTGCGCTCAGTTCTGAAACACAGCAAGAATAAAGAAAACTCCTCTGTGAGGCCGCCTTCTCCATCTCCGGCTGATTTTGTGACCCCTCTTCACAGCCAGACTTTTTGAAAGAGGTTTGCTTCTCTTGTCTCCACTTCCTAACCTCTGGCTTACTGGCCAGCCTCATGCTGTCTGGCTTCTGACTTTCCTACTAAGGTTCCTCGTGACTTCCTCATTGCTAAGTCCAGTGGATGCCTCGCAGTCCTTATCGTACCTGACCTCTCGGTAGCAGTCGATCCTGTTGAGTACCCCCCCCCCCCCCCCACTGCTTGAAACACTCTTCGCTCGCCTTTGTGGTTTGGAGTGTGCACCTGGAAGTCAGGCTGTCTGGGTTTGAATCCCAGCTCCACTGTTTACAGTCTTTGTAACAGCAAATTATTTTAGCTCTCTGAGCCTCAGTTTCGTCATCTCAAAAAGAGGGTAACAGAGAACATATCTACATCACAGGGTTATTATGAAAATCCTGTCAGTTTATTTCTAAAACACTGAGACATACTCCTTTGAGGAATGTCAGGTATATAGGGAGCCTTTCCTAAATGTGAGGTGGTTGGTGGTGGTTGTTTTTTATTCCTAGTCTTTTTTTTTTCTTTTTTTCCTAGTCTTTGCCAATTTTTGTATTAGTTGTGGTCCAGTCAAGGAATAAACGCCACTGTTTATTCAAACAGAGTCTCTCAAACAGAGACAGGGAATTGGTTACAGAGGTGACGGAAAACATGAGGAATCGGGCAAGAGGGCAGAGCAGTAACCTGGGGGTAGCAGTAGCAGGACTCTGCTGCCATCCTCAGGGTTGGAGGGTCAGTGGGCGGAGGGGTGTTCTCAGAATCCAGGAGCCCCTGTGGGCGTTAGAACCATGGTGGGGCTGCGTGACAAGAGCTGGGACCTCAGAGGAAGGGTGCCCTGGACAGGGAGCAACAGCTGCCAGGGACACAGGCCGAACCAGAAAGACGCTGTCTTCTCTCCTCATCCTGCCTTCTGCTCTTTTGTTAGTATCGTCCATTGGCCAGATATCTTCCTTGGTGGACATGTGACCCCAGCAGAGCCAAACAGTGCTTCCTGAGATTTACTCAAATGAATGCTGGGGGAAGGCATTTCTCTGTGAGATTGTGAACCTTTGTTTCCACGATGGGGAGAGTTCCTGCTTCAGACTGAAGCCAGAGAGCAAGGCAGAGCTGGAAGGAACGGGAGGGGAGGGGGGGGCAGCCTGAAGATCACTGACCCCAGACCCACCCGTGCCAGCTCCGCCTGCACCGAGCTAGCTCCCCTCCCCCTCCAGCATCCTGGTTACAGAAGGTCATGTACACTGTTTTCAACTTGATTTGTCACCTGAAACTTAAAAAAAACAAACAAACACCAATACTCTGACCTTACAGGTGAAGTGAAAATTGAATTTTACATTGGGAGTATTCTGAAGGGGGTGCTTAGTTCCTATTGGTCAACCCCACCGTATGCAAACCAGCTAAGACGGCAGGGGTGTGTTTTCACCAGGTCCTTGACGTTTCAGGTGTGGGGTGGGGACAGCATCATGGGCTGAGGGAGACGCTGGAGCTGAACGTCGCAGGCAGAAAAGAGCTGTGCCCACTGGAGTTGGGCTGAGCTGGGCCACGTGTGGGTTTTGAGAGTGTAGAGGTGCGGCTTCGTGAGAGGGGAGGTGGGAGTCAGGTCAGGAAGGAGCTGAAGACTGCTTTGAGTGCTGTGGTCTGGTGGTTGCTTTATTATATCAATATCCAGCCCTGGGTGGCGGGGGGGGGGGGGTTCTGAGCAGGGGAATGCGTGATCAGTGCTTGGGGTGGGAGCACCTGGCAGTGAAAGATGTAGGTTAGGCAGATGTTAGCCTGGTTCAGGTTGGAGTTGTTGCCGGAAGAAGAAAGATCAGCAAGTGGAAAGATGACTAGTTTGGGTAAGATCTGGGGGAGAGGGGCACACAGATTGGGAAGCAGGTGTGCACCACAGGTATGAAGATGACTGGAATGCAGTTTGAAATAAGGAGTTCAGGACAGATGTTGTCTGAGCCCTGTTGTTGAAAGCCCACTCAAACTTCAAGGCTTAGCACAGATGGTGCCTCTGGGAAGCTCTCCTTTATTATATAGATGCATAACTCCTGTAGATTTAACTAGCCATAGGAGTGGAAGATGCAGAGATTGAGGTCAGCATTTAGACCAAGGACCTGTTGACAGTCACATGGAAGGGAGGAGGTCATAGCAATTTAGTATAAGAGGGGTGGTGGCTTAGGGATAAAAACAGGGTCGAGGAAGGTCTTCAGGGTAAGGGAGCATTGAGCATTAGTGGAGGTTCTGGGGAAGAAGACATGTTCCATGATAAGTGAGAGTCTCTCAAATGAAAATAAGTATATAAATAACAGCTTGGCAAAGTGCACTAATTCATATGTGAGCAATTGGGTTTGTATACGTGATATTAGAGGGGTCACATGCTGTCTTGTATCTGCCTTGCCCCAAATGTGACAGTTCCTCATTTTGGCTGCCACACCAGGGATCAGGAATTCTTGTCCTGTATATGGGGGAGGGGAAGGGTGAACAGACAAGGACAAGAGGGACATACAAAGTGCTTCAGGGCTCCTATTTGAGAAGAGGCACAGAGGAAGGAAAAGCACACAGCATGTCCGGGAAGCAGAGTGCAGGCACTTTTCAGGATCTGTATCCCTTGAGCATCTGCTACATGCCTGGCTCTGGGCTGGATGCTGGGGATGTTGAGAAAGATTAAAAAAAAAAAAAGATCCCTCCCTGGAGAGAGTCATGGTCCAATGAAGAAGAAAAACACATGCACAGATGGCTGCAACAGAATGTGCAAGATGCTAAATGTATTTGCCAGCTCTGTGGCCTTGAGCGAGTTTCTTCACCTTGTACAGTAGTCCTCCCCCTTATCCATGATGCAGGACCACCCAAAGCAGCTGATTCTTCGCCTGACGTTTGGTCAGAAGGTCCATAGTAGCTTAACGCCGCCTCTCCTTACCTACGTCACCCACCTCACTTAATCTCATGATGTAGACATTTTATCTCATCTCGCAAGAAGGGTTAGTGCAGTACAATAAGGTATATTGAGAGAGAAAGACCATATTCTTATAACCTTTATTACAGTATAGGGTAATTTTTCTATTTTGTTAGTTATTGTTAATCTCTTACTGTGCCTAATTTATAAATTAAACTTTATCATAGGTAGGTATACATAAGAAGCAACATAGTATGTACAGGGTTTGCTACTAGTTGGGGTTTCAGGCATCCACTGGGGATCTTGCAATTTATTCCCTGTAGTTAAAGGGGGACAACTATAATGCCCTGTTGTCCCCCTGTCTAAATTTCGGATTAATTTACAGGGGTGTTCTGAAGATTAAATGAGTGTTTAGAACAGTGTCTGGCACACAGTAAATACAGTGGAAACGGTAGGTGATGCTAGTAGCTTAGCAGCAGTCCCTGAGAGAGTTGAACTGCCAGTAGTTTGAGGAATGAGAGAGAGACAGGGAAGGGAAGGCCACCAGTAAAAGGCACGTTACAGAGCTGGTTAGCCCTGCACATAGCCCTGCACATAGCTGGGGCTTTACTATCCTGGGGAACCCTGGGAGCCTGGGTAGAACATGCTACCTCTGTCATCCCCACCCCAGGACAGGGAGCTGGGGTCTTCAAACAGCAACCCTGCCAGCCATTGGTTGCGCTCGCTTGGGTGGGGGTGTTTGGGCATGCTTCCCTGAGCACTTCCCAGCCTGCCCCACGGGCGAGCAAAGCGGGTTCTGCAGCCAGGTGAGACTGTCAGGCCAAGAAATGCGGGTGCTGGCAGCTGGAAACCAGGACAGGGGCACTGAAGTGGCAGGGCTGGGGGCACACAGGTGGGGATACATCTGACATCGTCCTCTACAGTTGTGAAAATAAGACACAGGGGAAGACTAAGGAGTGACCAAGTAGGAAAATGCTGGGTTTTCCCAAGGAGATGATGTGTGAGCTGAAGAGCGAAGCAGTAGATCCTGTTTTCGGTTCTTTGGATATATACTCAGAAGTGGGATTGCTGGATCATATAGTAATTCTATTTTGAATTTTTTGAGGAACTTCCGTACTGTCTTTCATTATGGCTTCACCATTTTGCAAACCCCCCCCCCCCCCAACAGGGCACAAGGATTCCCATTTCTCTACATCCTCACCAACACTTGTTCTTTTCTATTGTTTCAATAGTGGTGCTTTAATGGATGTGAAGTTACATCTCATTGTGCTTCTGATTTGCATTTCTCTGATGATTAGTGATGTTGAGCGACTTTTCTTATACCTGTTGGCCATTTATATCTCATCTTTGAAGAAATGTCTGTACAAGTTCCTTTCTCATTTTAATATCAGATTATTTGGTTTTTGTTGTTGAATTGTAGGAGTTCTTTTTATTCTGGATATTAACCCCTTATCACATATATGATTTGCAAATATTTTCTTCCATTCTGTAGGTTGCCTTTTAATTCTGCTGTGTCCTTTACACAAAATCTTTCAAGTTTGATGTAGTCCTGTTTGTCTGTTTCTGCTTTTGTTGTCTGTGTGTTGTCGTATCTAAGAAATCATTGCCAAGTCCAATGTCATGAAGCTTTTTTTTTCTGTTCTAGGAGTTTTATAGTTTTGGGTCTTACAGGTTTAGGCCTTTAATACGTTTTGAGTTAATTTTTGTATGTGGTGTAAGATGAGGGTCCAAATTCATTCTTTTGCATGTGGACATTCTTTTTGCATGTTTTCCCACCTCCACTTGCTGAAAAGACTGTCCTTTCTCCTTTGAGGGTATATATACTTTTCAAGTTCATTTCTTGCTAATATTAATAAACCACATTAGGTTAATACTTGAAGTGCTAAGGGAAATTTATTCTGTAAGTGTATGAAGAATTTCTCTGTTCTGTGCACTGTGTAAGGCATATTATGTTCCTTGGAAGTTAAGATATCTAAATTCTGGAATTGACATTAGCCCAGGATGGGTCAGGTCTCAGACATTCAGATAAAAGATATTTTATTAAAATTAGAATGAACGTGGTTATGGAATCGTTTTATTGCAAAAATGGAAGCCTAGAGCTTCTCGAGGCCTGTGGAATCAGGGCAGGGTGTGTTCTCAGGGCCAGGGCCTGCCGTCCTGCTGGAGTCAGCATCTGTGCTGCGGAAGCAGTGTTGCTGCCTCCCTCTGCCCTGTCTGCTTGAGAAAATCTTGTTGAGTTCCTCACTTACATCAGCAGTTGTGAAGGACACTCGGACTTTTTGTTTATTCCTCACATATTCATGTGGGCCTGTCGTGTACCATGCCTGAAGGATCCGTAGGTGAACAAGATGACCTTGGCTTCTGGGCACCTGAGGTTCAGGAAGGCAGACAGAGGAGGGACAGGTGTATAACTGCAGTTTAATATGATGGTAGGTGTGGATTACATAGAATGCCATGATGGTAATCAAGTGATTTCTTTGCATTAAAGAAATTCTAGCCTGACCAGGTGGTGGCACAGTGGATAGAGTGTCGGGCTGGGACGCAGAGGACGCAGGTTCGAAACCCCAAGGTCGCTGGCTTGAGCACAGGCTCATTCAGCTTGAGCATGGGCTCACCAGCTTGAACCCAAGGTCACTGGCTTGAGCCCAAGTTCACTGCCTTGAGCAAGGAGTCACTTGCTCTGCTGTAGCCCTCCCCCCCAATCAAAGCACATATGAGAAAGCCATCAGTGAACAACTAAGAAGCTGCAACGAAGAATTGATGCTTCTCATCTCTCCCCCTTCATGTCTGTCTGTCCCTATCTGTCCCTCTCTCTGTCTCTATCACACACACACACACAAAAATTTAAAGTGTATATGAAGGAGACATTGGGTTCTCTATTATAAATAATAACTACATTTTGTCTTTTAAATTAATGGCCATTGTTGGAATTTCAATGAGAATTTGAATAGTTGTTTTCTGGATAACAGTAATGGGAAATTCTTTTCTATTCAGCCCTTAGATTTTATTATGTGTATGTTAGTCTAATGAATGTCCTTTACCATTGTATCCAGAATTGGTGACAACATTTGTGGGACCCATTGTAAAGTTAAAATGCTTGTTCCCTTGCTAAAAAATTATTAATAATTTCAGGATAGTGCCCTGGCCAGTTCCTCAGAGCGTTGGCCTGGCAGGTGGATGTCCCAAGTTCGATTCCCAGTCAGGACACACTGGAGAAGTGGCCATCTGCTTCTCTCCCTCTCCCTGCCCCACAGCCAGTGGCTTGATTGGTTTGAGCATCGGCCCCAGGGAACTGAGGATAGCTCAGTTGATTTGAGAATCAGCCCCAGAAGGGGTTGCTGGGTGGATCCTAGTCGGGCACATGTGGGAGTCTGTCGCACTGTCTCCCTTACTCTCACTTAAAAAAATAAAAAATAGGCCCTGGCCGGTTGGCTCAGCGGTAGAGCGTCGGCCTGGCGTGCGGGGGACCCGGGTTCGATTCCCGGCCAGGGCACATAGGAGAAGCGCCCATTTGCTTCTCCACCCCTGCCCCCCCTCCTTCCTCTCTGTCTCTCTCTTCCCCTCCCGCAGCGAGGCTCCATTGGAGCAAAGATGGCCCGGGCGCTGGGGATGGCTCCTTGGCCTCTGCCCCAGGCGCTAGGGTGGCTCTGGTCACGGCAGAGCGATGCCCCGGAGGGGCAGAGCATCGCCCCCTGGTGGGCAGAGCAGAGTGTGGCCCCTGGTGGGCGTGCCGGGTGGATCCCGGTCGGGCGCATGCGGGAGTCTGTCTGACTGTCTCTCCCCGTTTCCAGCTTCAGAAAAAAAAAATAAATAAATAAAAAAATAAAATAAAAAACAAAAAAAATAAAAATAAAAAATAAAAATATAAAACAAAAATAAGAAGAATTTCAGGATAGCTACAGTAGTCGAGTGATCACACAAATTGCACATCTGTGAAGCTGGCCTTGAGAGTATCCTTTGGAGGTACTGGTGTTCAGGTCCCATTAAAATCACTCCTTACCTGTCTCAGTGTTCTAGTTCAGGACTCTTGTCGTCTGGTTATGCTTGCAATGAGTTGGGGACACAGGGCAGACTTATCCAGTGTGGATTACTGTGGAGCTTGTCTGGAATACTTATCCTCTGTTTCTATATAGAAAAATTCACTGTGGTGTCCTCTATGCCCAGGTTTTTGTGTTTAACATATGCTTGGAACTGCTTTTCACTTTTTAGAAATATTTTTACTTATTGACTTGTATGTGTGTGTGTGTGTGAGGGGGGGGGAGAGAGGAGGGGAGGGAGAGAAAGCCATTGATTTGTTGTTCCACTTATTTATGCATTCATTGTTTGATTCTTATGTATGTTCCCTGACCGGGGATCAAACCCGCAACCTTGGCGTATAACCAACTGGACTGCCAGACCAGGGCCTGCTTTTCATTTTTCTGATTGTTGCTTTTTCTCTTTTCCTTTATTCTGGTCTCTTCCTCATCAGGGGTGCTCAGCACGTGCTCCCTGAGGAGGGAGCTTTACTGTGTACTCCCCCTGTGATGTAGTTGCTACCTCATTCCCTTCAGTTACTTGTTCTCAGAGCTAGAAGAGAGTGAGTCTGGGATTTGACTTTGGGTCTTTCCAACTTCAGAACCCACTCTCTTAACCACTGCTGCTGCGGACTGTCATCCATTCCCAAACTTCTTCCTCCTTTTTTGAGCATTTAAATGCATTAGGCACTGGATGTTACGTGTCGTACGTAACAAAGTACAGTCTTCAAGGCCCACGGGACAGCCTTTAAGGCCTGCAACACTGAAACCAGCTTCTACTGTGTCTTAACACCCGTGTTTCTTCCCTTATTTCAGTTTCTAGCTTCTTCAGCCTCTTCTTCCACATTGTACCAGCCTGCCTTGTCAGAGAAGTTTCCTAAGGCTCCCTGCCCCCTGCCCTCTCACTTCCCATCACTGCCAGGCTCCTCGGATGAGAGGTCTTTGTGCACTGCTTCCATCTGCCTCGCCATCTGCTGCCTCTTGCCTCAGCATCAGGGGGGCCCCCTGGTCCCGGTCCTGCCCGACCACTTGCTGCTCACAGAGACCCACCTGGGCTGTCTTTCTGCTCACAGAGACCCACCAGGGCTGTCTTTCTGCTCACAGAGACCCACCTGGGCTGTCTTTGTGCTCACAGAGACCCACCTGGGCTGTCTTTCTGCTCACAGAGACCCACCAGGGCTGTCTTTCTGCTCACAGAGACCCACCAGGGCTGTCTTTCTGCTCACAGAGACCCACCAGGGCTGTCTTTCTGCTCACAGAGACCCACCTGGGCTGTCTTTCTGCTCACAGAGATCCACCTGGGCTGTCTTTCTGCTCACAGAGATCCACCTGGGCTGTCTTTCTGCTCACAGAGGCCCACCTGGGCTGTCTTTCTGCTCACAGAGACCCACCTGGGCTGTCTTTCTGCTCACAGAGATCCACCTGGGCTGTCTTTCTGCTCACAGAGATCCACCTGGGCTGTCTTTCTGCTCACAGAGATCCACCTGGGCTGTCTTTCTGCTCACAGAGGCCCACCTGGGCTGTCTTTCTGCTCACAGAGATCCACCTGGGCTGTCTTTCTGCTCACAGAGGCCCACCTGGGCTGTCTTTCTGCTCACAGAGACCCACCTGGGCTGTCTTTCTGCTCACAGAGATCCACCTGGGCTGTCTTTCTGCTCACAGAGGCCCACCTGGGCTGTCTTTCTGCTCACAGAGATCCACCTGGGCTGTCTTTCTGCTCACAGAGATCCACCTGGGCTGTCTTTCTGCTCACAGAGATCCACCTGGGCTTTCTGCTCACAGAGATCCACCAGGGCTGTCTTTCTGCTGGAGAATTCCAGGCCTCATTGCTGCAGAGGCGTCAAAATGCCTTCTTATCATTCTTAGCATCTATGGATATGATTGGTTAATTTTTCTGCATTAATCTGTTAATATAATTAATTGGTTTCTTAATATTGAACCACACTGACATTTATATATGTAGGATGAGTCCTACTTGGTCTTGTATTCACTTTGCTAATGTTTTATATGACATTTTAGATATATTCTTTATTTTCTGTTTACTGTACTATCTTTTTTCCTCCCTTTTCTCCACTTCCCGACTTTGGGTGGATTGGACAAGTGTGCTTTGTTCAATTTTATTTTTCTTCAAGTTCTGTTTCCTGTTTTGATTTGACTAATGTTTATGATTATAATTTTCTACATAGGCCTGATTTAACTTTCTACAGAATAAGAAGAGACCTTGGGCTTGCCTTTACTTCCTTTCCTTTGAAATCATCCAGAATTTGAGTTCCTGATTGTGATCAATCTTTAAAAAAAAAAAATTAATGCACCTTCTAGTATATGAATTCTTTTTTTCCCCATTGATTTGAGGAGGGTGGAAGGGAGAAATAGAGAAAAGGAGAGAGGAGAAGGACAAGAGAGAGAGAGAGAGAAGCATCAACTCATTGCTCCACTTAGTTGTTCCATTTAGTTGTATACTCATTTATTGCTTCTCCTACATACTCTGACCAGGGATGGAACCTGCAACCTTGGTGAACTGAGATGACATTTTTTTTAAAAATTTTTATTTATTCATTTTTTAGAGAGGAGAGAGAGAGGGAGAGAGAGAGAGAGACAAAGAGGGAGAGAGAGGAGAGAGAGACAGAGAGAGAGAAGGGGGGAGGAGCTGGAAGCATCAACTTCCATATGTGCCTTGACCAGGCAAGCCCAGGGTTTTGAACTGGCGACCTCAGCATTTCCAGGTCGACGCTTTATCCACTGCGCCACCACAGGTCAGGCCTGAGATGACATTTAATCCACTGAACCACCCAGCAAGGGCCTGAATTCTTTTAACAGTTGCATCAAACTTCACAGTAACATCAGCTCCCCATTAAACTGTCTTCTTGAATGAAGGGTTGTTCTGATTTAGTTTTTAATGTACTGCGTTATGGTTGTAACATAAGGGAAATAAAAATCCGAGATGGTATGCATCATATAACAACATTGAGCGGTATGCTTTACTCTTATTTTCTGAATAGTAATTTGGCAGAGTTTTCCCCTTAAGATATGTGAAGAGATTGCTTCCTTGTCTTCTTTTATACTTTGAAAACATTAAAGAAGGTTGAAGCATATTTGAAAATCAACTGGGGTGTAACATATAAAATAACTGTTTCAAATAACTGATTGTGCATTTTGGCAGGTGTATACACACCTGTGAAACCACTATCACAATCAAGGTACGGAACACAGCCTACAAGAGTTTTCTCATGCGTCTCTGTAGTTCCTAGCTTCCTCCACCTTGGCCTTAGGCAACCGCTGATCTGCTTTGTGTCACTGTATTTGTATTTTCTAGAATTTTGTGTATTTGGAATCATAATCTACTCTTTTGTGTCTGATGTCTTTCACTCAACATAATGATCTTTACCCATGTTATTGCTATATCTCTAGTTAGTTTGTTCTTTTTTATTACTGAATGTATTCCATTGAATAAATATGCCACAATTTACCCAGTCACTCATTAATGGACATGTAAGTTCTTTCCAGTGTGGCACTGAGTTTAGCTGCTACATTGAAAAAAGAAGAGCAAACTAAACCTAAAGCACGCAGGAGGAAGGACATAAAGATTAGAGGGGAAATGAATGGACCGAGAATAGAAAAACAATAGAGAAAATCAGTGGAGCCAAAATTTGGTTCTGTGGGGGAAAAATCAACAAAATTTGACAGGTATAGCTGGACTGACCAAAATCAGAAATTACTACTGACTTTACAGAGATAAAAAGGACTATAAAGGAATACTGTGAACAATTCTGTGCCAATAAATTCTATAAGTAGATGGAATGAAGAAATTCTTAGACACAAATAAAGCTGCTGTGAGCATTCATGTACGAGTCTTTGGCTGACATCTTTTAATTTCTCTTGGGTAAGTACCTGACAGTAGAGTTGCAGTTAATGAGAGTGCCCGCAGCACCACAGCTTTGCTGCGATTTGGTGTTGTAGCCCTTTGATTGGATCCATTCTAGCGGACATGTATTAGTATCTCTTTATGGTTTTAATTTGCTTCTACCTAATAACGAATGCCATTGAACTGCTTTTCACATGCTTACTGGCCATTTGTGTATCTTTTGTGAAGCATCTTAAGATATTTTGCCTGTTTTATTTTTGTGATAGTAAACCTGATATTTAATATTTGTATTATATTTTGTAGTTTATTTTTTTAATTATTTATTCATTTTAGAGAGGAGAGAGAGTCAAAATGAGAGAGAGAGAGAGAGAGAGAGAGAAAGGGAGGAGGGGCAGGAAGCATCAACTCCCATCTATGCCTTGACCAGGCAAACCCAGGGTTTTGAACCGGTGACCTCAGTGTTCCAGGTCAAATATTTTGTAGTTTATAAAATGTTTATTTTGCCTTACTGGGTGGTGGCGCAGTGGATGGAGTGTCGGACTGGGATGCTGCTGAGGGCCCAGGTTCGAGACCCCGAGGTCGCCAGTTTGAGCGCGGGCTCATCTGGTTTGAGCAAAGCTCACCAGCTTAGACCCAAGGTTGCTGGCTTGAGCAAGGAGTTACCTGGTCTGCGATAGCCCCCGTCAAGGCACATATGAGAAGGCAATCAATTAACAACTAAGGTGTCGCAATGAAAAACTAATGATTGATGCTTCTCATCTCTCTCCATTCCTGTCTGTCTGTCCCTATCTATCCCTTTCTCTGACTCTCTCTCTGACTCTGTAATAAATAATAAAAATAAAAAATAAAATGTTTATTTTTATTGTGCTGTTTTTCTAAATTGAATTCTTTCTCTATATACATTGAGTTATTTACATATTATATATGCTTTGAAAGTCACTTTATTGAGGTATGGCTGACATACAAAAAGCTGTACATATTTAATTTGTATGCCTTGATGTGTTTGGAGCTAAATATACACATGTGAAGCCATCACCATGATTTATGCTGTAGATATATCTATCATCAGTAAAAGTTTCTCCCCTACCTCTTATTTATATTGTTATTATTGATAAGAACACTTAATATAAGATCTACCCTCTAAGAAAAATTTTAAGTGCTCAATACAGTATTGTTATAGGTATTAGGTTTTACCTTAGATCTCTAGGACTTACTTGTCTTGCATAACTGAATCACTGTACCCTTTCACTAATACCCCCCCCCCCCTGTTTGCCCCTCCCCAGCCCCTGGTGACCACCATTCCACTCTCTGCTTCCTTGAGATTGATTATTTCAGATTCCTTATATAAATGGTACCATGTCGTATTTGTCCGTGACTGGCTTACTTCACTTAGCATGAAGTCTTCCAGGTTAATTCACATTGTTGCAAGTGATGGGATTTCCCTTCTTAAAGCTGAATAATATTGTATGTGCATACCACGTATACTTTATTTTTAAAAAAAGGATAAAAATATTTTAATTTTAAAATACATTGGTAAGTTGAGTATTACGTGGATCTAGACCGTCATTTTCAAATTGAAGGACTTTTTAAATATTCCACTACTCTTCAGTCACGAGTCCTTAAGAATCAAATAGGATTTACAGGAGGGGATGCCATGGCCGCTCAGAAGCAGAATGAGGGGACTCACTGGCTAGAAGTATTTGTAGTTACATAACCCTTTGACTAAAGGGAATAAATAGGCTGTTAGTCAAAATGTGCATATGGCGTGCAAATTTCAGTGGTTTATTTTAAAATATTGCAATGTAATATGTTGTTGCTAATAAAGGAAATTCTCTGACATTCAAATGAAGCTGAAAACAAAATAGAAAAAGGGAGATAACAGTAAGAATCAATTTAACAGCTTAAAAATTAATGTGAAGCAAAAATAGTGATAGGCAAATATTACTCTAGGTAATCCATCATAGTGCCCTATTATCTTAATTTATAAATAGAATGAGGATTTCATTATATCAAAACTATCAAAAGGTATCAGTGAAAAGACATTATTTTTATGAACTATGTTGACTGGCCAGGCTGAAAATGTCAGAGCACAGCAGCCATCTGGGCAGTGAGTTTGTGAGCTCGTCTCCCGGAGGAGGACCCTGGAAAGCACCCGAGCCGAGTGCGCTGTTTAACCAGTTTCTTTCTAGTACCACACATTCCACATGTGTCTGTGGTTTTAACTATAGACTTAGGAATTGACGGGGAGAGGGGGAGTGTGCAGACAGCTGTTTAGAATTTCATTGGAAATGTCTGTACACATTACAGTGACCCATGGAGCGAAATTCCTTCCAAACCTTTGATGAGCAATTTCTTGATTATTGATTGAGTCATACTGTTTTCACCTAATTTTTTTTTGTACAATCTTTGTTTGATTGGATACAGTATTGATAGGTTCAGATGGCACACCATCATGTACCCCTCCATAGTTTCTCCTCTTGTCATCTTTCTTACAATCTGTCTGGTCTGCCTGCATGTGTCCTGGTTGGTGGTCGTGACATCTGGGTCCCCCAGCCCATCTGAGCCTCTGGCCAGGGAAACTGTGCTGAAGCCCTCTGGCTGCTGCAGGTCCTGGAGGCCGAGGCAGAAGGCGTTGCTTCCCCAGTGGGAGGCCAGCAGGGGGCACAGGGGCTATTGAGCCAGTTTGGGGGCTTAGAGGAGTAGGGACTGCCCCCTGCTGCCACTGATGGGTGAGGATCAGGGGTGGAAACCACCCACATACATATTTTTTTTAAGAATTCTTGATAGAGCTGGATATAACGCCTTGTCAGATATATTTTCTCCCATCCTGTCTTACAGTTTTTACGTTAAATTTGTGTGTGAGGAAGTGAGAGAGAGAGGGAGCAGAGATGTCGATGCTGTTTAGTGTGTGTGTGTGTGTGTGTGTGTGTGTGTAAGCAGTGCATTCACATGGCACAAATCAGAAGGTACAAAATCTCATCTGGTTGAGAGCCTCCTCTGTGCCCTGGGGCCATCATCGCCCTTCCTCGAGCAGCAGGTGCCCCTCCCCAGAGACAGCCAAGGCTACCGGTTAGCAGGTGCCCCTCCCCAGAGACAGCCAAGGCTACCGGTTAGCAGGTGCCCCTCCCCAGAGACAGCCAAGGCTACCGGTTTCTGGGGAAGCTGTCTAGAGATCCATGGAATGCAGAAGTGTGAACTTGCATAAATGTAATCTTTTACAAATCTGAACTGGTCCCCGACACGGTGTTTTCTACCTTGCTTTACACAGCCGTAGATCTTGGAGGCGGTTTTATTGAATATATTGGTCCCGAAAGACCTTCCTTCCCCTCCCTGCCCCTCTGCTTCCTCTCTCCCTTTTTAGTGATTGCCTAGTATTCCATTGTTTCAGTTGGTTCAGTGCTTACAGTCCCAGATGAGAAGTCTGTGATAATGTTTCAGGTACCCTTCCACATATCCCTTGATTTTACTTCTTAAATTTAGAGATTTCACCAGCCTACTGGTTGTTAGATGTCTGTTTCTCTTAGGTATTTCCCCTTGAGCCGCTTTCAGCTTTACTGCTATGTCTACATCCTTTTCATTCTTCATTTGCTTCTCTGGAGAAAGGACTTGTGGACATTTGGGTGTTAGTCTCTCCTTTCTTTGGCTTCATTTTTTTCTTGGTTCATTTTATTGCATTATATTTTCACTCTGTATATTAGCAGAATTCTTTGATTTGATCTTCTGAATGGTGGATTTATTTTTCATTTCATTCTGTTCCAGTCTTTCTACTTTTCTATTTAATTGAAATTTAACCTCACTTCTGATTGTTTTAGCTATTACGTTTTCGGACCTGCTCTCAGAATGTGTTGTTCAAGGTGATGATCTTGATTTAGGTTGGGAGTTGACTGCCTGCCCTGGCGACCACCTGGACTGGCGAGCACTGAATTTCTAGCGGGCACCTGTTTGTGTGGCCATGTATACATGTCTGTGTGTGTGTATGTGTGCTCAGTGACTGCTATCAGTTATTGGCCTTTGTCCTGACTGCAGTCTGGGCTGAGTCAGGGTCGGAGGGCAAGCCCAACCATAGCCCTAAACCAATTTGGTTAAAAACGGAAGGTTGTTCTGGAGGTGGGTTTCACACAGTGTGAATGAACTTAATTAACACTACTGAATTGTGCACGTTAAACTGGTTAAGATGGTAAATTTTGTGTTATGTGTATTTTACCACAATTTCAAAAAAAAAAGAAAGTTGTAAACCCTGCTTGGTGCAGCCTAAGGAAGTCATTCTAGAGTCCTGAAAAAACTCCATGTGTAAGTTCACTGATAGCAGCTCCAAGTGAGGTCTCGAAGCCTCTTGGGGAGGGATGGCATGAGGGAAGGAGGAAATGGAGGCCAGGTCCTTGGACTTGCTCTTGGGCAGGCTTCCTTTCAGGGCATGTTGCTGATGACAGCGCAGTAGGCTAGACGGATTCATTTTTGTCCATTTAAAAAATTTTTATTTTCAATTTATTGTGTTGGCATGGTTTCAAGTGTCCCACTCAATATAACGCCCTCTACACACCACATTGTTCCCCTCATGCCCCATGCAAAGCCTCTATTCCCCCTTCCCCCTCCCCTTCCCTCCTCCCCTCTTCTGGCTATTACTACTCGGTTGTCTGTACATATGTGTTATGGATATATGTTTTTGGCTAATCCCTTGAGCTTTGATCCAGTCCCCCTTCCCCTTTCCTTCTGACAGCTGTCTGAATGGACTATTCTTAATGGAGGAAGTGGGAGAAGAGTCACTTTGCAGATGGAGAATTTGACAGCTGCTCGAAAAATGCCCTTCCTCTTTTCTTTACTCCAGTTGCAGTCAGAACTCAGTGTTTGCTTCTGTTGTCAGTCGCTGTCACTCCCGAATTCGGGATTTTCCCAGACCCCTCCTGTATTCAGCTGTTCCCACGTGGCCCATTTCGGTTTTGGTTCCTCCACTCAGACTAAATTTGATTTCTTCTGTAAATTTGATCCTGTCTGCACATCTCTACTAGAAATGCCTCAAAAATGTTTTAATTGAATGATAACACCCATTTCTGTTTTCTGGCTTTTTTTCTGGGTTCATTCTTGTCTTGATATTTCTTTAATCATCTCCTTGGAATTTGGAGTGACCAGAGTCAAACACAGGGCTCAGGTCATCACCGTGTGGACTTAGAATCCCTCATGCTTTTCGCTGGCAGGGCTGTACCAGCCTGTTTAACCAGTCTCCCTCCTCATTCGTTCCCTTTCCACCTAATTTCAGTAACTGCAGCAGCTATTAAATTGTGTGTTTGCTCTGTGCCATATATCATGTCAGAGCCAACTGAGTTGCCCTTTCATTTTGTACCGGCCGTGTACCGGGCAGACATTGTTCTGTTGATGTGCTGCTGCTTAGCAAACCACTCCCAAACAACTCATTTATCCGTATCTCTTGTGGTTCTATGGGTTGCCTCGGTTATGTGGTTCTTGTTTGGAGCCTTCATGAGGTCATAAGAGGGCTCAACTGGCCTGGATGCCTAAGATGGCTCACTTGTGGGTGGTAGTTCACTTACATGACATCTCCATGAGGCTTGGGCTGCTCAAAGCATGTGGACGGGTTCCTAGAGGATGTGTCCCAAGAATGAGTGTTCCAAGAGACAGGAAGTGCAAGCTATGAGGGGCTTTTTTTTTTTTTTTTTTTGTATTTTTCTGAGGTTGGAAACGGGGAGGCAGTCCGACAGACTCCTGCATGCGCCCGACCGGGATCCACCTGGCATGCCCACCAGGGGGCAATGCTCTGCCCATCTGGAGCGTCGCTCTACCGCAATCAGAGCCATTCTAGCGCCTGAGGCAGAGGCCATGGAGCCATCCCCAGCGCCTGGGCCAACTTTGCTCCAATGGAGCCTTGGCTGCGGGAGGGGAAGAGAGAGACAGAGAGGAAGGAGAGGGGGAGGGGTGGAGAAGCAGATGGGCGCTTCTCCTGTGTGCCCTGGCTGGGAATCGAACCCGGGATTCCCGCACGCCAGGCCGACGCTCTACCACTGAGCCAACCGGCCAGGGCCTATGAGGGGCTACTTTTGTGTTATGTGTATTTTACCAGTTTCAAAAAAAAAAGTTGAGGGGCCATGCCCAGAATGGGCACAACATCACTTCTGCCTTACTCTTTTGGCCTAAGCATTTATGGGACCTGCCCACATTCACCAGGGGGGATTGATAAACTCCATCTCTTGGTGGGCCAGCAGCCAGGTCACATTGATGGCATGTTCAATAAGAGATATTGGTATGGCCATCCTTGAAAAATTACAAGCAGACACAGACCCCATGCCGGACATGGAAAGATAACCGATACCAGGTCCATAGCTCTTCACAACTTAGTTTTCAGTGGTAGAGGCAGGTAGATAAACAGGCATTGATAGTGCAAATGATAAGTGTTACGAAAGCACTAGGCACAGGGCCTGATAAGAGCGTGGTAGGGGATAGCTAACTAGCTAACCCTGACTTGGAGAGTGCTGGCAGGCTGCAGATGGAGAGGTCTGCTGAGAAGGAAGGCGTCTTAGTGGGGATTTTTGGAGCTGAGTCTTGAAGCACAAATGGGCATTAGCGAGGTGGACAAGGAACAAGAAGGCGTCCCAGGAAGAGGAAGAAACATGATGTGTAAGAGCTCATGGCACTTTGGGGGAACTGTTGGGGAGACTGAGGGTTGGCAAGTAATTAGGTGCTGCTGGCACACGTGATGAGAGGTGAAGCTGTAGCAAAGCTGTGGTCCACCCTTGGGTTTGTGAGTCGTTGGCCTGACCTGAGACACATAGTTGTTTCTATATCAAGTGCATTTGTGGGGAGCTCAGGTGTCTCCTTAGGGGTGATGGCTGGGCTGCTTTGAGGGATGGTAGCAAAGCAAGCCTCATCAACTCCCATTTTGGGGATCCTTTCCTGGATCCTGTCCATTGTCCATCATTCGTTTCCCCTTCTGTTACTTAGTCTGGTCTTTGTTTCTCAATCGATAGTGCAAGCGAGCATGTTGAAAAGGATCATGTTTCCTGTGAAGGACAAGGGCAGATAAGGGAAGACGGTGGCAGTGAGTTGAAGGAGCTACCCGTTGCGAGGGGCTCGGACGGGCAGCTCACAGATTTTCCCTTATCTGATACTCTCCAAGGCAGGCAGAGACGAGGACATTGTCCCGTTTTATAGATGGGAAAGGGGAGCTCTCTCAGCTAGCTAGGAGCAGACATGGGCAGGGTTATTTGTCACTGTGCTCACCCCCCACCCCACACAGTGCCTTCAGAGACATGTGTATCTCCAGGACATATGTCCAAGGTGATCATCTTGGTTTAGGGCAGGAGCTAAATCATTTCAGGTTCCTAAAAGTACTGGATGTGTGGGTTCACTGGAGGCAGCTGGAAGTTCTCGTAAGCTTTTTACTTGCACTTTTGGGAGCCGTTATCTTCGCACCAGAACCCAAGAAGAATGGATTTCCTGCCTTTCCTGTGTGAACCCCTCCCTTGGTGTGGTAACATCATTATGCATTGAATTGAAAATGTTCCTCACGCTGAGTTTGAGCACAGCATTTGGCTGCCGCCACGAGTGGCCTTCACTTCCTTGGATAATTCTGAGGAGTATCTGCCTTCCTGGGACTGGAATTTCATAGTAAGGTGAAATTCATCGGGTATAAATATTACCATCTGCCGTCAATCACGGCTGACAGAGGAAAAGCATTTGGGTCACTGAAGACAAACGGTGCTATCGCCTTCATTTTTGTCCTTGGCATAGATGTTGATGACACTTAGACATGGCTAAAGATTGAAGAAGGGACTCTGGTTCTCCTATCAACATTTTCTCTTTAGTTATGGTCCGAGTCCCCTAACCACAGTGCTGTCACCAGCCGTATTCTCTCTCTTGTTTACAGAGTCCTGCCTTGTTCTTTTGGCTCTGAACAGAGCTTTGAAGAAGCCATTTTATTTTTTTGTTTTCCTAAATATTTTTAGTTATGGTATAGGAAAAACAGTGTTATTTTAGAACCAGAGGCAATCCTTGCAATCTTAGCCAGTTTGATGGGAGAAATGATATCTTGTTTTCATCTTCATTTTGTTGTTTACTATTGATGTTGAACAGTGGTTCACTGGTGATATTTACATCATTTGTCCATTCATGTATCAGGCTTTTTATAATGATTTTCAAAATCTTTACTATATTAAACAACCTACAGTCATATATGTTCAAATCCTTTTCCCAGTTTGCCATTATCTTCTTATTTTTACTAATAGTGTCTTTTTGACGTAGAGAAAAAAATTGTTAAACCTGTTAGTATTGTCTTGTATGGATTCTGTGTTTGATTTTGTGTTTAGAAAGCCCATCCCAAACACAGGATTTTATATATTATTTGTTTAAATTAGGAATCATCAAATGAAGTCCAAGAGGACAAATCTAGCCAGCTGCCTATTTTGCATAGCCCATGAGTTAACAATTTTTAGAATTTTCAGTTTGGAATAATTATAGATTTATAGGAAGTTACCAAAATGTGGAAATAAGATGGTCCCATGTGTCCTCTAGCCAGTTTCCACCAATGGTAAATCTTGTATAACAATCCCAGGAAATTGACTTTGGTGCAATCTGCAGAATTCATTCAGATTTCACCAGTTTTACATGCTCTCATTTGTGTTTGGGTGCATGTGTGTATTTAGCTCCATGCAGTTCTATCACACATGTAGGTTTCTGTAACCAGCACCGCCACAGAGTGCAGACTGCCCATCACTACAGGGCTCCCCCGCACCCCTGTATGGTCACACTCACTTTATCCCTAACCCCTGACACCATCAGTCTAAAGAGTGATGCTCTGTTTTTAAATGGCTAAAAATATATATATATATATATATATAATTTACTAATTGATTTTAGAGCGAGAAGAAGGAAGAGAGAGAGAAATATCAATTGGCTGATTCTTGTATGTGCCATGACCGGGGATGGAACCCGCACCCTTGGCGTATGGGGACAACACTCTAACTGAGCTACTCAGCCAGGGCAAAAAAGATTTATATTTTGTGATATGGGAACATTGGTATAACTCAGATTTAGGTGTGCATCAGTGAGGTTTTGCTGGCACACAGCCACACTCAGTGTCCACCTACTGCCTGCGGCTGCTTCTGCGCTGGTAAGGCACGCCGGGATGTTGGGCAGAGATGTGGGGTCTGCAGAGATGAAAACATTTGCTATCTGGTCCTTTACAAAAAATGTTTGCTCCCCTGATATAAACCATCATCTAATATTCTCTTTTAAAATCTTGCATTTAATTCTTTACAGGACCTGCTACTTATTTTTGCATTTGGAGTTAGAGAAGGATATAACTTAATTGTTTTCTAGATGGTTAAACAAATTCTCCATCAGTATCTATTGAACCTTTTTTCCTTATTATTTGAAGTTCCATAGTTATCATGTATTAAAAATTCAGATCTGTTTCATCTGATTAAGGAACGACAGGGTGGATCATCAAACTATTTGGAAAGGATATATGTTACCCACAAGTTCGCCGGGGCATATGTTACCCACAAGTTCGCCGGGGCCGAGAGGTCCTTATCCCCTGCATCATTGCTGACCATTCAACCCAGTGCCCATGCACAATGGCATCTCACCACTCAGGTTTATTTCTGCGTGCAGACGCTGTGGCGGCACCCAGGGGGAATTGCTGACAGCCAACTGGAGCTGTTTGTTCGTGGTTTCTGGTCCTTTAGGCTGGGTCTTCCCAGCTGGCTGGCTCTTGAAATCCCAGGAGAGCAGTGGTTGATTTATTTCGCTGACACTGGTGCATCAGGTTTGTTTGAGGAGACTCATGAAAGATTGCTCATGACCAGGTGCTGGTGCAGGTTAAAGACGAATGTGGCGGTGGTGGGGGGCGTCTCCTGTCTGCTCGGTGCCCATTTAATGAGAGCTCCTGTGACCAGGGGACAGGTGCTGGAGGGCCACTAGCCTCTGCTTGTTACTGGCTGAGTGACCTTGGGCCCACCCTCTAACCTCCCTGGTCTGTTCTCTTGTAGGAAAGCAGGAATAATAGAGTTCACCTCCCTCTCCCTCCCCACTCTCGAGCTATTTTAAGGGTTAAATGAGACGTCACGTGTAATGCTTATACAGACAGTCCCTGGCAGAGTGTGTGAACTTAAAGCATTGGATTTTTTAAATTTACCTTGACTTCCAGGTATAATATATGTGTAGATTGCTGTGAAAAGTATGAATTTTTGTTACTAATCCTTTGGTATTTCTTGCCCCGAGAGTTTGCTTTCTATTTGGGATTGTACTGTATTTTTTAGTCAAATCGTAGTCCAGGCTCTCGGGGCCCTCACTGTCCACCTTTTGCTTTTTGCTCTTTGGGTCATTGGCTCAGATGATCCAAGGAGAACCCTCTGGCCATGTTGGAGTCAGGCCATGATGACAGCATGTGGTCTGTTTGGGCATCTGGTCTCAAATGGATTCTGGTACAAAACTCCCCGTGTGAGTGCCCTCAGCGAGGGTTGCTGGCTTGTGACAGTGGAAAGTGACTTGAATCAGGTATCACTGAAGTAGCTGTCTAAAGGTGAATGGGAGGAATCCACCCTGGGTGGTAGCTCCCAGCTGGGTGAGAGTCAGGCACGCAGTGCCCTTGCTTAAAGCCTTTGCTAAACAGGGTCATTGTGACAGGACTTCCCTCTTGTCCTGTGGGTGGGCTCTGTGGATTTAAGGACAAGCTCATAGGGCTGTTGAACTTGGGTTTGCTTCATTTTGTTAGAAGTGCAGCATTTCTATCCTCTGTAGTTTACCTATGTCTGAAACATGACTCCCTGGTATGGCCAGACTCTGTTATTTTTCTGCTTAGAAACATTCCTCAGTCTCTCAGGCCGTTTGCCTTTAATACTGATGACACTTCTCTGTCCTTTCCTCTTCATGGCATCTCCCACGCAGTTAGGTCCCCCGGGGCGAGAGATTCAAACAGTACCTGGACTGTTACAATAGCTGCCTAACCGATCCCTCTCTTGTCTCCTATTTCTTACCCTTTTTATTTGTTCTGTGTGCCTTTTCTAAACTCTTTTAATCGAATTTATTTATAATTGCCACTTTCCTCCTTAAAAGCTTAGCCATTGCCTATGGGGTGGACCTCAAGTTCTTACGATCCCTTAGAGTCTGGAACTAATCGCCTTACTTCCTGCAGCTTCCCCTGGGTGGCTCACTCTCTGTCCATGATGACATTCTCCAGCTGTGGCTGTCGCACTTGACCCTGCGACAGTGTGGCTGATGCGGTGTTGCACGCCAGGGACGCCTTTCTTTTCCGTGGGGCGCTTGTCACTGTCGTAGTGGGCTTTCTCAGACACACTCCAGAGTCTCCACACAGCCTCTCTGGCCCCTTGCGCCCATGCTCTTGCCACTTGTCAGGGGACATTAGTGGGTTCGGATGGTTTTCTTACAGCTGTATTGCTAGTAGGAGACTGGGGTTTAAACCCAGGCCTCTGGTGTGCTGTGAAGCCAGCAAACTGCCCCCTCTGCAGCCTTCCGCCCAGGGCAAGGCACTCCGGCTTTCTCTTCACTCTAGCGCACAGGTTTCTCCCTACGCGTGTATCTGTCACTTTATATCACATTGCTGTTTGTCCTGCATGTGTACCACACCCCTAATACTTGAGCCCTCACGTAATGTCCTTGTCAGCTTGTGTTCCCCTGCATCTAGAATAGTACCTGGCCCTCAGGGGGAACTTAGTGTTTGTTTGGATGAACACATGAGTGAATAGATTTTTTCCCCATGCCCTCCAATTTGTGGTTTGGGGGAGTGCAGCACCCTGGAAATAAGGACTTAACTCTCCCATGTGTTAGAAAACATCTCGCTTTTGGTCTATAGAATAAACAGAAAGTGATCATTATTCTACCCCATTCCCTCTGCCATCTCAGACACATACTCAAGGTTCTCATTACTTTGAGAAAGGTGCCTAAAATGTTTAATTATATATATTATAGGGATGCATCTAGAATATCCCTATATATTTTCATAATATACATATTAATCCTTTTAGCTGAATTTTGTTAAGCAATAACTCTGCCTAGGAGTGGCTTTGAGGAAAGGTAGCACTCTGTTAATTTATTAACACCTCCTCCCACCACAACAACCTTAACTGAAAAGTAATAGTATTCTTCACATTGGATGGTTGACATTTCTCTCTCCTATGTGAAGTATAAATAAAAGTGTCTTGAGCCTGACCAGTGGTGGTACAGTGGATAAGAGCATCAACCTGGGACGCTGAGGACCCAGGTTTGAAATGCCTAGGTCACCGGCTTGAGCACAGGTTCATTGGCTTGGGCACAGGGTTGCCAGCTCGAGTGTGGATCATCGACATGATCCCATGGTCAGTGGTTTGAGTCCCAGGTGGCTGGCTTGAGCAATGGGTCACTGGCTTGGCTGGAACCCTCCACACTCCATTAAGGCACATATGAGAAGCAATCAATGAACAACTAAAGTGATACAACTACAAGTTGATGATTTTCATCTCTCCTCACATCCCCCATCCCTGCCTCTCTTCAGTTAAAAAACCAAAGCGTCTTGAGAAATGCTTGCTGTTTACTGATCAGCTTGTGTGTTGGCTTCCAAACAAACCTCGGGATCTCCCCAAGCAGATGGGTACTCAGACCCGCCGCTCTGGCGACATGCGACAGCTGCCTCCTTTCCGACTTTGTTTTCACCTCATGGGTTATAGGCAAATACGTTTGTAAGATTTTTTTTTCTTTATTCATCCCTTGATTTCCTTCCTCCATCTGTTTTTACCCCTCTGCCCTCTGTGCCTGGTCTGAAATCTTTCTTCTGGCCCTTATTCACGGGGCTCATGTCAGAGGGCCAGGCTGACCAGTATTAAGTTCAAGGCCTTTTTCTTTCACGTCCTTCCTGCCTTCATTCTACTTCCCTAGTCTGGTTACTTAGCTGTGAATCCCTTTGGAGTAGTTCTGCTCTAGAATGTCCTGGTCCTGCCTTTTCTTGTACCCTCTCTGTTTAAACTGCGCTCAGACCCCTGTTTGTTGAATGCCTCCCTCCAGCCCCACCATAAAGCGATTAACCATGGAAATGAAAAGGAATGCCCCACGTCCAGTCTGAGTCGCGTCATTAGGAATGTGAGAATCAGATCTGGGGCGACCAGGTAGGTGGCCAGGCTGGTCTTGAGCCAGGAACTCTACTGCACTTTTGGGTGGGAGACAGGTATGCTTCAGGCTTCTAAAAAGGATGCTGAGGTTGAGATGGAGAAGGTGCCGCAGGCTTCGAGGCGTTCCACAGAACAACATCTCTGTGGGGAGGGGCCTAGTCCTGAATCCGGGCAGCTGTATTTGATGCCACAGAACTCGGCCTGGGAGAACCCTGGGCATCCTGGAGGAGAAGAAAATGAAGTGAATTTCTTTTTCAAGAAAGTGTGACCTATTACAACATAGTCACATAGTTCCTTCTAATTTAGCAAGTTCTCCCCTCAGGTTAGTTTTAGGTTTGGGTTGAAGGTTTAAGGACATCCCCTCCCCCAAAGGTAGGGTATGTTTGTCACAAATAATTGACTGTGAGAGTCTTCCAGAGGGCAGTGTGAATTTGGGTAGCTCATGGAAATAGAAATGTACTTTTGTTTCCTCTTTTTGTTTGGAGAGACGGTTTAGAATCTGCAGTGCCTAACTTTCCCCCATTGGTATTTTTAGGACTCTAAAAATGTGATAGGTTCTCTCTGAAGGAAGATTCAAACTTGCGTGTGCACATGCAAAATTTGCACTTAATTTTGGTGCAAGGGCCCTGAGGATCCCAGGAGAAACGTCCCTGTTGTAGCGGCGCTTCAGGTAATTTTTGACAGAAGGACACAGGGTTCAGTCTTGCTAAACAGGCAAGGCTTTTAAAAAGACGCAGCTGAGCCATGTGGGCTGTAAGTGTGGAATTAACAGTAACCACTTGGCAGTTGCTGCTGGTCGCTGAGCCCTGCCCTGTTCTGTTCTTCACTTGAGTAGATTCTGTTTTTGAAAAGCGTTGCTCTGGGGTGATGATTCATCAGCAGGCATTCGATCACCTAGCACATATTCAGCTCTGCCTCATATATTGTTCTGTCTTGGTCTTTGTTCTGAACACCAAAAATACCCTTTCCTGTAATTTTTCGTAGGCATCTGACTTGTTTCATCAAACACCGAGTGCGTTCCGTTTATTTAAGACTGTGTCAGATGGCAACACAAAAACGTGTAAACTAGGATTGGGTTTCCTAAGATGAACAGATAGCATCGTTAAGAGGTATCAGAGACTTGACTTGGGGTGGTGAACACACAATACGGTATGCAGATGATGTATTATAGAATTGTACACCTGGAACCAATATTATTTTATTAACCAGTGCCACCCCAATAAATTCAATAAACTTCAAAATAAATAAACATTAAAAAAATAGGTATTGGATGAAAGTTGGTAAAGAACAGACATTTATTAAGGGATTACACTAGGGACATTGCTTTTTCTTTAATCCTTATACCCTCCATGTCATAGATGAGGAAACAGGGCCTCAGAGAGATCGAGCACCTGACCCCAAGACTGGTAGGAGCAAAGTCAGAATTCAAGCTCAGTTATTTGGACTCTAAGCCCAGTTATTCATTCCTTGCCTCTTCCATTAGGTATTAGAGTGGATGGAGTGGGATCGGGTGGGAAGAGCATAGAAATGAGAACCTTAGACAAAGTCTCCACGGTAGCTGATCTTACAGTCTTTATGAAACGTCATTTATCCTCTGTTGATTACCACTCACAATAAAATTTTTCTCCATTGGCCTTTTAGAGCTCTTTATCTGCTTGTCTATCACTCACCTTCTTCCTATTTAAGACACAAGGAGAAGCATATGGGTTGTGGTGTAGCGCAGCCCTAGGTGAGAGACCGAAGACCTGGAGTCCTCACGTACCACTGGAGTGACTTACTGCATGCCACTTCTCAGCTTCTTCCTGTGTGAGACAGCAACGCGAGTGATCTCTGAAGGGTCCTACACCACAAATCCTTGTGGGATTTGGTGCAGAAATGTCGGTGGAATTATGGGTCTTCAGTTGCAGTATCCTGACGACACGTCAAGGTGGGCAGAAAAGAGAGTCAGTTTTTAGGAAGAGTTCCATTCTTTTTAAATGTGTGCTTTTGGGGAGGTTTAATCCATCCTTTTAGAAAGCTGTCTGCTCTGGGGTTTGAATTTTCCTGATGCCATGTACATACTCAACTAGCAGCAGTGGCAACTTCGTGTTGTGGGTCTTAGTTATCATTCAGTTAGGGCAGTAGGTCTCAAAGTGTGCGCCAGGGCACACTGGTGTGCCCTAGAAGATTTCCAGGTGCACCCTATGGTATTCCAGAGAAATATGTGCCTGTTGGGGACCAAAAAACCAACAGGGTTTTTGGAGTTTAGATTTTTGGAGAACAGAGGTGTGGAGAATTGACTGTAAGCTGACAGTCTGCCCAACCCCTCACCTCACTTGCCTGATTAGGTTGCAAAAGCCTGTTAAGCTGTGGTGCTGGATTGTTTACACTACCCCCCATGTTCCCCAGAAAGACTGGAGGCAAGTTTCTTCTATCCTTTGTTTGGTGTCAAGTTAAGATGATATATATGGTGGGGGTTTACTGCACTCAACACAATTAAGAATAAAAAAGAGAGGAATTCTTCAGTGTATTGACGAGGAAATGAGAGTTTGCCTTTCAAATATATGCCCAAACATTGAAGAAATCGCTAGGACACATCAGGCTCATGTTTCCCATAAACACAAGAATGAAAAACTTAACACATTCGTGCTGGGACTTGGCCGAATTTACTAAATCTTCCTAAGAATGTATTTATATATATAAAAAGATAACTTTTTTGTTGTTTATTTTTTAACCCCCCCCTTTTTTATGAATTCTAAAAAGCATAACTCAAAAAATGTAACAAAAATGTTTTTTAATGTCAGAATAAATTTAATTTTGTAGTATTTATTTTGTTTAATTACCGTGAAAGCACACTTGGACTTTATATTTTTTCTTTAATATTTGACTTAATTATTATAACATATTTCTCAGAAATTTGTATATAGTGTGCCTACAATTATTTATAGGATTTTTAAATGCACCCCAACTTCAAAAAGTTTGAGAACCACTGAGTTAGGGACAAACTTGGAAATGCCTCCCCTCCTTTGATGGCAGTGATTTCTCAGCCTGGAATGTCCACACCATGCTCCCACCCTTGTTTTTCCTTCTGGCAAATTTACTCCTTCACAAGTTGTCCCAGCATCCTTTGCTTGCCTCCTGTCATTTGCTCTATTATAACCCATATTGTGTAGCATCGTAGTTAGAGGTTTTCATGTTTATGAGCCCAGCTAGGTTGAGTTATATAAACACAGATGTCATATCCTGTTTCTTTTGGTAGCCTAGCATTGACACTGTCGCTGATGTGTATTAGGTGTTTGATATGTGCTTGAAATAGTGGATCATCCTTTGAGGGATTGGAAAGGAATCATATTTAAATTCAACTGAGAGTGAGGGAAAGTCTTTGCTCCCAGGAATCACAGGAATGTCTGGAGAAGTGACTGCTAGTCTGGAGATTCTTTAAAAAAAGCTGAGAACAGACACTGGACACTTAGCCTAGTAATGTGACTTCCATTTTGACTTCATGTGTGATCTCATTGGAGGTGTTGTTTTACAGCAGGCCAATGGCTGGATTTTACGTGAATGGCAGATTTACTAATAGTAGAAAAACTAGAAAAACATTTTCAGTTCTAAACATCTTTATTAACTTTCAAATAAAACTTTTAAACGGGTAGTCTCTTAACCCATATCTAAAGATGAAGAGTCTTTACCTCATAAGAAAAGGTCCAGAATCCAAAAAAGGAAAAGCTGACTCTTCAGGCAGGATTCTAGAAACCGCAGGCTGGTGGGCCTTGGGCACTGAGACCGAGGTGCTGGTGCAGGGTCCTTGGAGGTTTTGGAGAGTATTTGAGATGGAGGTCCCAGGGTGGGGTGGGAGGGAAGGACTGAACTTCCTACTTATAAGCAAGTCAGGTCCCCGAACTTAGGACATATATGTAGTTAAGATGTGTTTGAATAATTCTACAAAAAAGAAAAACAAAAACAAAGATAATTCTCCACATCTTAAAATCTTGTATCATTTGTATTAACTATTTTCTATCTAGATTTTAAAATATTATACAGACATTTTAATAAATAAATGCATCAGCCAGCCTTACCGTAGTAATAAACACGCAAAATTCAAAGCTTTGCGGAGCCATTAATTTCTAAGTCGCCCCGTGTGTCGGTGGCTGCAAGTCAGTTGCTGTGCTCTTTCCCACGGGCGTCATTCTGAGGGAGCAGCCCCTGCTTGGGTCATGCCAGTTTCAAGGCAGAGGAGAGAGAGTAAGAGAGCTGGTGGAACCATGCAATGGCCCTTGTAGTGTCTGCTCCCGTCTGGTGTATGTCACATTCACTTCTGTGTGGTTGGCCGGAGAAAGTCACATGGCCGAGCTGAAAGTCAGTAGGGTGGAGATGTGTCCTGTGGGCAGTTGCTTGGCAACAGTAAGAATGTAAAATCCGCTAAAGGAAGGGAGTTAACAATTACACATGGTGATACAATCTACCGTTGAGTCTGTGTCGTCTCCTTTTGTCACTGAATTGTATAGTAATGATTTAAACCTTTACATGAAATACAGTGTGTCTGTAAAGTCATGGTGCACTTTTGACTGGTCACAGGAAAACAACAAAAGACGATAGAAATGTGAAATTCTGCACCAAATAAAAGGAAAACGCTCCCAGTTTCATACCTATTCAATGCAGTTCGATGTGGGCTCATGCACAGATTTTTTAGGGCTCCTTAGGTAGCTATCCCATATAGCATCTACAGACTCGTCACTGACTGATGGCCTACCAGAACGGGTTTCTCCACCAAACTGCCGGTTTCCTTCAACTGCTTATCCCACCGAGTAATGTTATTACTATGTGGTGGCGCTTCCGTTATAAACGCGCCGATATTCACATTGAACTTTGGCCACGGATTCAAATTTAGTGAGCCACAGAACACACTGAACTTTCCTCTGTACCGTCCACATCTCAACTGGCATGGCCGTGGGCTGCTCTGCTGTATACACGGTGTTACATCATCATCTGCGCATGCGCACATGCTGCCACATCATCCTACAGAAACTGGGAGGGTTTTCCTTTCATTTGGTGCAGATTTCACATTTCTGTCGTCTTTTGTTGCTTTCCTGTGACTGGTCAAAAATACACCATAACTTTACGGACACACTGTATTTCATACCCATTCAGATTTATCATTTAAAAGTGTTCTGAATCATTTTCTCAATATTATGTGTACTGAAATTTTAGATTAATTTTGGGGAAAACTGACTTCTTGCCAGGGAAGTGATGTGGTAGAATCTCATCGCTTGCATCAGCTAGAGTCTCCAGAATGATTTGAACAATGGCGTGACATTCGGTATCAGAGTCTTGTTTCTGGATTTAATAGACATGTCTCCAGTGCTTTACATACCATTTGCTGTTACTTTATTGATGATGTTTACACTTATGTCTAATTTCCTTTTCTGTCCTAATATTTTGATATCAAATATAGGTAATCCTCATAAAATGATTTGAAATATTTCTCCATTTAAAAAAAATGTGCTTTAAGAGTGTTTGAAGACAATAGGACTTGCTCCGTGAGGTTCATTCGAGCTGAATTGTAAAACGTTCAGGGCGTAGCTTACCTGTCAGTAAAAGTTCTCTGACGACAGCTATTTACATGGTTATTTACTTGTTTAGGTTTCTTATATCAACTTAATTCCACTTTGGCCATATATTTCCCTATAAAGACATCTACTCATACAGACTTCCTACTTTATTGGCATAGTTATTCATAGCACATTTTTATAATTTATTATTATACATAGATATAAGACTTAAGTTACTGCTTGCCCGCCTCTACCCACTTTCCATATTGATTAGACTTCCTAAGTTTTTGTTTCTCTAATTCATCTTTTTTTTTTTTTCTGAAGCTGGAAACGGGGAGGCAGTCAGACAGACTCCCGCATGTGCCTGACCGGGATCCACCTGGCATGCCCACCAGGGGGCGATGCTCTCTGCCCATCCGGGGCATCGCTCTGTCACGACCAGAGCCACTCTAGTGCCTGGGGCAGAGGCCAAGGAGCCATCCCCAGCGCCCGGGCCATATTTTGCTCCACTGGAGCCTCGGCTGCGAGAGGGGAAGAGAGAGACAGAGAGAAAGAGGGGGAGGGGTGGAGAAGCAGATGGGCGCTTCTCCTGTGTGCCCTGGCCGGGAATCGAACCCGGGACTTCTGTACGCCAGGCCAACGCTCTACCACTGAGCCAACTGGCCAGGGCCGCTCTAATTCATCTTTTAGAAGAATAACATTTTGTTTTTGTTTATAGCTTTTACTCTTTTCTGTTCTATTTTTTTTAATTAATTGATTTTTTTTTTTTGAGAGAGAGAGGGAAGCATTCATTTGTTGTTTCACTTAGTTGTGCATTCATTGGTTGCTTCCCGTATGGGCCCCGCCCAGGGATTGGACCGACAACCTTGGTGGTTTGGGTTGACACTCCAACCGACTGAGCTAACTGACCAGGGCCCTCTATCTGCTTTTTTTTCCCTCTGTTTTTAATTTGTGCTTTAATGTCTTTTTTATTCTCTCACTTTAATTTTTAAATTCTCTTCCATTTATTTCAAATGAAAGCACAACAGAGATGCAGCCTAGAGCAGTGTTTTTCAACCACTGGCTCTCTGGTCTGTAATCACTGGGTCTATAACCGTCATACAACATCAGGGTGGTTAACTCTTTTGTGGACTGGCAAGAAATTTCGGGCAGACTGGTCCCGGTCTGTGGACTGGTGGTTGAAAACCACTGGCCCAGAGTATTCTGTTTCATGGGATAAATATGTCTCAGATGAATATATTTGCTCTTGAGGACTGTGCTTCTTTCTTCATATTTTGATTTCTGGGTGTCTGGATGATGAGCTAATGCAGCTGGTTACATTTTCCGGGTTACCTGTATCTGATGAGGTACTAATGTAGGCCTGCTATTTGCCTCCCATCAGAACAAGTGAATTATTGGATCCCTTCTGTTCTACCTGATGTTAGAGTTGTCTTTTGGGACCTTAGGTTGAGTTGAGTGATCAGTTGACAGATCAGTAGAGTGATCTGTTGATGGGGGAAGGAGTCAGGAGAAAGCAAGCCAGGGCCCTGCACTGTGGGTCAGGGAGACTTGACTGATTCCCCTCTTGTCTGAATCTGGTGGAGCCTGGCTTCCTTATTTTAGTTGCTCTCCCATCTGGACAGAGCCCCTGACTTCATAATTTGCAGTCTCACCTACTTGGTGCATGGTGGACCTGCCCAGGTCAGCCCACCCAGTTGCCTTGTTGGGATCTTTCTGTTGCATCTCTATATGATCCTGGTGAGATGAAGCCATGTGGGTAGGGTGCCCTCTGCTGGTGGCCCTCACATGGTGTCACCACCTGTGCTTGACAGCCCCTTGTTGACACAGCGAGACACCCTGGTAGTCTTGCTGTGCCCTGTAGTCCGCCCTTCCACTCTGCACTGCTCCCTAGACAATTGCACTTTCTAATTAGAGTGGATGGGAGGAGTGCAGGATATTTTCTACTTCTTAGGTAACCTTGGTAACATGAGTAACCTCAGTTGTATGGGTTAAAGATACGTCATCTTTTCTCAGTTGTGTCCCAATTATAGCCAGTAGAAAACCTATGAGAGTCGTGGGTGCCACCCTGTCCTAGTGTGTAATCTGGCACAATTCCAGGCACAGTTGATTTTTTTCTTTTTTTCCCCACTGGTCTTTCCCTCCCATTCTCTAGGTTGTTAAGTTAGGGCCCGGAGGATGGAAAGGGGAGAAAGCAAAGGCTTGTGCTGAGTTCACTGAGTGTATCTAGCAGTCTAGATTTGTAATTTTTTTTTTTTTTCTGAAGCTGGAAACAGGGAGAGACAGTCAGACAGACTCCTGCATGCGCCCAACCGGGATCCACCCGGCACGCCCACCATGGGGCGACGCTCTGCCCACTGGGGGGCGATGCTCTGCCCATCCTGGGCGTCGCCATGTTGCGACCAGAGCCACTCTAGCGCCTGAGGCAGAGGCCACAGAGCCATCCCCAGCGCCCGGGCCATCTTTGCTCCAATGGAGCCTTGGCTGTGGGAGGGGAAGAGAGAGACAGAGAGGAAAGCGCAGCGGAGGGGTGGAGAAGCAAATGGGCGCTTCTCCTGTGTGCCCTGGCCGGGAATCAAACCCGGGTCCTCCGCACGCTAGGCCGACGCTCTACTGCTGAGCCAACCGGCCAGGGCCTCTAGATTTGTAATTTAAAATGAGTGTGTAACATTCTTATTGGTAACACAATCATTTCCTGGTTGTTGAGCCTTGGGGTTTTTCAAGAGTTCATGCTGTGTTCTTTGCTGTTAGGAACATCTTTGAACAGAACATTTTTGGGATTTTTCCTTTGAATTTATTCTCCAAAGTGGGCTTAAATATAACTTCCTGACAAAGTCAGCAATCAAGAATGTTCTGTTCAGTTTGTATGGGACACATTCATTCTTCAAGCATCTCCCATGTGCTGGTGGCAGGGTAGGGTGTGGGGTGTGTGTGTGTGGGGAGAAAGCCGAGTCAGGTACAGTGGTGGGTGGGGGAGAAAGCCTAGTCAGGTACAGTGGTGGGTGGGAGGCGGGGGTGGGGGTGAGGAGAAAGCCAAGTCAGGTACTGTGGTGGGTGGGAGGCGGGGGTGGGGAGAAAGCCAAGTCAGGTACAGTGGTGGGTGGGAGGTGGGGGTGGGGAGAAAGCCAAGTCAGGTACAGTGGTGGGTGGGAGGCGGGGGTGGGGAGAAAGCCAAGTCAGGTACAGTGGTGGGTGGGAGGCGGGGGTGGGGAGAAAGCCAAGTCAGGTACAGTGGTGGGTGGGAGGCGGGGGTGGGGAGAAAGCCAAGTCAGGTACAGTGGTGGGTGGGAGGCGGGGGTGGGGAGAAAGCCAAGTCAGGTACAGTGGTGGGTGGGAGGCAGGGGTGGGGGTGAGGAGAAAGCCAAGTCAGGTACAGTGGTGGGTGGGAGGCGGGGGTGGGGAGAAAGCCAAGTCAGGTACAGTGGTGGGTGGGAGGCAGGGGTGGGGGTGAGGAGAAAGCCAAGTCAGGTACAGTGGTGGGTGGGAGGTGGGGGTGGGGGTGAGGAGAAAGCCAAGTCAGGTACAGTGGTGGGTGGGAGGCGGGGGTGGGGAGAAAGCCAAGTCAGGTAGGTCTGCACACCCAGGGAGCCCCCATTCTCCCCTCAACTGTGGGGATGCCTTCAGAGCTTTGTCAAGCTCTTCTGAATTTTCTTCCTTGAGATGGGAACTTTTAATATCTACTCTCTTAACAGCTTTCAAATATGCAATGCAGTATTATTAACTACATTTAATAATGATTAATCTTTTTCAAAGAGCCTTCTGGCTATAGTTGGAGGACTAACTATAAGGTAGCAAAAATAAAACAGGAGGCTTTTGTGTTGAGCCACAGGGACCTCTCACTTCTCAAATTCTGGACTTCACGTGGGTCATCGAGGTGCTGCTATCCTACAATACCTGCTCCAGGCATGGTCTCAGCTGAGGACTCTGAGAGCAGGGGCGCCTGGGTCATTCCGTCCACCTAACCCTCGGCCCTTTCCTTCTAAGATTCTCATATTTTCTCTCCACGTGAGGTCCATATCTTTTTTTTTTCTTGTGGGAAAGACAGAGATACAGAGAGAGGGACAGATAGGGACAGACAGACAGGAAGGGAGAGAGATGAGAAACATCAATTCTTTGTTGCGGTTCCTTAGTTGTTCATTGATTGCTTTCTCATATGTGCCTTGACCCGGGGGCTACAGCAGACCGAGTGACCCCTTGTTCGAACAAGCGACCTTGGGCTCAAGCTGGTGAGCCTTGCTTAAACCAGATGAGCTCGCACTCAAGCTGGCGACCTTGGGGTCTCAAACCTGGGTCCTCCGCATCCCATTCCGATGCTCTATCCACTGTGCCACCGCCTGGTCAGGCGAGGTCCATATCTTGAGGGAAGTCATTTAGGGAATAACTTGTATTAAGACCCTTATGACCTGAAGGAAAATGTAAGCTTTCCCCGACTAGAAGCTTTTAAAACAGAAGCTTCATGTTTACCCAAAAGGATTTACTGTATAGCCAGAGAGTGGAGAGGAGGGATAGTGTTGGGTTGGAAAAAGCCACGCAAAGGGGATTCAGTGTGAAAATAACCTTGAACTAGGAACCGGAAACCTGGCTCAGCTCTCAGCATAGCAATGACTAGTGTCGATACATTTGAGCATGTTCCTCAGCCTTTGGGAATCTACTTCCTCATCAGTGGAGCCCATCTCTGTCCTGCTGACCTCCAAGGCTGATATGAGGCACAATGAAATACGAACATGGAAGCACTGTGTTCACAGGTGCCGTGGACATCGGAGCTGGTAGCATCGCTTTTTAGGAAACTACAGATCGCTGTAGCTCGTTGGCTGTTTGTGTATGCTTAAATCATTTTCTGTGACACACCAGTAGCAAGAGCGTGAGTGCTTTCCCTGGTCACTTAAGTGCTAAGAGGAAAGAGCATGCATGCAGTATGTGACAAGATTCAGTTGACTGACTCTCCCCTGTGTCACCCCAGTAACTGATTTGAGGAATAGCTGATGTCCCACTGCCTGGCCAAGACATTTCAGAGTTTGTGTGGGCTGTTCCTGGAAGGTATTGGCTGATGTCCCCATAGCAGGGGCTAGGGAGGTTGGCCGGCAGTCACAGGAGATCTGCAAACAGGCACACACACACAGGTAAACAAGACACAGCTAGAGTTGTTGGGGACTCACAATACTTAAGGATGCTATATGTATAAATTAATGATTAAAACTGTGACAGTTGCTTTCAGTGGAAGTGTCTTCAAAGTGTTGAGAAGGGAGTGACTAATTCTGCCAAGGAGTGGATCAAGGAAGGCTGCCAAGAGGAAGGGGCATTTAAGCAGGTTTCTGAGAGAGACTTAGAGACCTGTACATAACAAAGAGGAGGGGGCTTTGCAAGCAAAGGTCAGGGGTGCGAACAGCATGGAGGTCTCCAGGAACTGGTGCCATGAGAACCGAGGCTCCTCAGATGGGCCCGGGCCAGGTGGTGGGAAGCTGGTCTGGAAGCTGCTCTTGGCTTATCTAAGGACTTTGAATTCATTCTCGTTTTCTGTGCCGTGTTTAGCTATGGATAGGCCATTCTGGGGCCCGGAATGCTAGTGTTGATGACTGTAAGGGTCACACAAACACCCTTGCAGTGCCATGCATGGTGCCTGTTTAAATATTTACTGATATGATGGTGATCCCAGAGCTTCAGAGAAGATGTTGCTCTCAGGTCCCAGATGCTAGGGTGAGGACGCTGCCCGCTCTGCGGTGTCAGATGCTGAGGAGGCAGTCAGAGTCAGCTGGTCCCTGCTGCAGCCAGGGTCACGGTCAGGTCCACACACCAAGCAGCTGCTCAGGGGTTCACCTTCTCTGCTGAGGAGGAGTGGAGGTGGGGTCCATTCTCGTAAGTACCTTCTGTGAAAATGGGACCCTAGCAACAAAAATATTTTCGATGTTGCATAATTAAGAGTGTGATTAAATGATCTGAGTTGGTGACATTGCTGTTGACCCCAGGCCTTGCTTCCCTCTCCCTGTCCCAGCTCTCTTCCCAGATGTCCTGTGGTTAGCCGGAGCTCACGGATATGAGCGCCAGGTTGACCTCTGATTTCCTGTATGTGCTGTAGTGTGGGGGCTCAGTTCGATCCAGCCTGCACACAGGAACAGAGCGTCCAGGGGCAGGAGCCCTTTACCCCCATCCTGGGAGCCGCTGACCTGCCGGTCAGGCTGTTGTCTGCATTCCAAAGTGACATTCAAAGGTTTTCACTTCTACACAGGCTTTGTTCTGTTAGCAAGCCTTAAAACCCCAAGACGGTAACTTTGAGATTACACCTTTTTTGATATAAGGGATGTAATTTATTCAAATGGTTTCCTACTTAGGCCTAAAGAAAAAGGAGTCCATAATTTAAAAGAATCTTTCCTTCTGTTTTCCCTGGAATTTGCTCATCGCCCTCCCACAACCCCCATCACACCCCCAGTTGTTTTTTTTTTTTTTGTGGAAAATTGTAAACATACACTAAAAAGGAGAGAATTGTGTAAATGAACCCGCAGTTACCAGCTTCAACAACGATCAACTTTGGGGCCTCTTCTATCATCTGTCTCCCCACCTAACCATCCTTAATTATGGAGCAAATACCATCAGACAGCTTATCATTTCACCTATGAATATTTTAGTATATATTTCTAAAAGATGAAGACTATGCTAACAGAAAGTTATCACACCTAATCTCTTAATATCAGCAACAAACTGATCAGTGGTTAAGTTTTCTTGAATGTCTCAAAGTCTTTTAACATTTTATTTGAATCAGGTCGCATTGCAGTTGTTCCTGGGTCTCTCACGGTTCTTTACATCTCTAGGTGCTCCCATCTCTATCTCTTTTTTTCACTTGAAGTTTACTTACTGAAGAAACTGGGTCTTTAGATTCATATAGTGTAGATTTTGCTGTCTATTCCTCATAGTATTGTTTGCTATCTGCCTCACTCCTCTTTATTGCCTGTAAATTGGTGTTGTGTAGAGATTTATTCAGGACTCAGATTCAGTTTTTTGGCAAGCATACTTCATCGGTGATTTTATGAATGAACTTTTTTTCAGGAGGCACATAATGTTTAATTTTCTCTTTGTGTTGATTGGCTTTTAAAATGTGTTAAATACCTTAGAGAGTTCAGGTCCCTTAATGTTTACTTGGGCCCAGATGGTGGTCTTGAGATGGTTGGAAGGCATATGTGGCTTGATCACTGAGTTCTTTCTCTGCTGAGGATCTGATGATTGACGGCTGTTATGTTCTCTGTCCTTGAATTACTTCTGTTGCTTCCTCCAGTCCTTGCTGGGAGATGAATCAGTGTAAATTTGGTGTACATCCCTGCCATGGTTTCTTTCTCTTGGTCATAAAGGACCTATTCATTGCCAGGCTCATGATGGTGCAGTGGATAGAGTGTTGACGCGGAACACTGAGGTCTCAGGTTCGAAACCCAAGGTCGCTGACTTGAGTGTGGGATCTCTCCTTGAATAAGGGGTCTTTGACATGATCCCAAGGTCTCCAGCTTGAGCCCAAGGTTGCTGGCTTGACCCAGAGGTCACTGGTCAGATCCCCAGTCAGGGCAGTTATGAGAAAAAAATTAAAAGGTCTTGTTTCACTAAGAAACCTTATGTGAGAATAGGCTCAGATTCTTTGAAAGTTGTTTTTGTATTTAGAAATGTTTCTTTTATTTATTTATTTATTTATTTATTTTTAAATAGCTGGAAACTGGGAGAGACAGACTCCCGCATGCGCCCGACCAGGATCCACCAGGCACGCCCAGCAGGGGGCGATGCTCTGCCCCTCCGGGGCGTCGCTCTGTCGCAACCAGAGCCACTGTAGCGCCTGGGGCAGAGGCCAAGGAGCCATCCCCAGCGCCCGGGCCATCTTTGCTCCAATGGAGCCTTGGCTGCGGGAGGGGAAGAGAGAGACAGAGAGGAAGGAGAGAGGGAGGGGTGGAGAAGCAGATGGGCGCTTCTTCTGTGTGCCCTGGCCGGGAATCAAACCCGGGACCTCTGCATGCCAGGCCGATGCTCTACCACTGAGCCAACTGGCCAGGGCTAGAAATGTTTCTTGGTTTGACTAAACCAGTGTTCGGCAAACTGCGGTCTGCGAGCCACATGGGGCTCTTGGGCCCCTTGAGTGTGGCTCTTCCACAAAATACCACGTGCAGGCACTACCTCGATAAGGAATGTACCTACCTATATAGTTTAAGTTTAAAAAATTTGGCTCTCAAAAAAAATTTCAATCGTACTGTTGATATTTGGCTCTGTTGACTAGTGAGTTTGCCAACCACTGGACTAAACTAGCTACTTTTGCTAATATTCTCTAGGTATATGTTTTCATTTAATTTAAATGATTCTTTTTTTCTTTCAGGATCTCATTTTGCCCAACGGTGGTACTCCAGCAGGCACCTCAAGTCCAGCTTCTTCCTCTTCCCTGCTCAACAGACTTCAGCTTGACGATGACATTGATGGTGAGACCAGAGATCTCTTTGTCACGGTTGATGATCCCAAGAAGCATGTCTGTACAATGGAGACGTATATCACGTATAGGATCACCACCAAAGTAGGTCCCTTTATTATATTATGCCCGTGTTGAATGGTCTTGGAGAGGGGTCCTACCCCCAGGGTCTTTGCCTTTTCTCTCTCTCTCTCCTTTTGTACAACTCTGTTCCCTTTTCTACGGCCAGGGGCCGCGGCCACCATCATGGCCATGCACATGCAGGCTCCCCTTAGATTCAGACAGATGATAGAGAAAAGCAGAGTCGAAAACTGGTGGGCCATACTTTTTATTCTAGCTTTGCAACCAGCCGGTGAGTAAACACAAACACAGAAGGCTCTAAAACCCACTCATTCAGTGCTCTCAAAGCTACTGACACATCTGGGTTTTTCTAGAATCAAAGGTCCCCACTAGCTCAGTCACCTCTAGTTCCCCATCTCCTTCTTTCTGCACAGACTGTGCACAGACTGGCTTCTCCTTCAGCACCCTGCCATCTTGGCTGCTCTCTGCTCTCACTCTGCTAAAACATGGCCTCTGGCCTGCTCCCCCTTCTTCACAAACTTTTTGGTGCAAAAACTCCTCCTCCAGCACACATTAGCATAACAAAGCCCTTTCCCAAGCAGGAAGGTAATTAGCAGTATCACCTGGCAGCACCATTCACATGAGCAGTGCCATTTTTAACAAAATGAGCGTAAAAATCACATTTTACAAATTTATTTTCCCAACACCCTTTATTAACACTTGTGAGTGTGGCTTTTGAGAGAGTGAATGCATTCAAATTATAAAGGATTATATGTAAGTATTTTTAAATCTTGAAGTAAAGGAGAAATTGTAACTACAGTCTTTCAAAATAAACTTTTAATCCTTATGTAATTGACTCTGGAACATGAGTTTGAACTGCATGGGTCCGCCTACATGTGGATTTTTCCATTAATACTGCATAGCATATGAATATTCTCTTATAATTTTTGTAATAACATTTTCTTTTCTCTAGCTTACCTTATTGTAAGAATACAGTACATAATATACATAACATATAAAATATGTTCTAATCGACTGTTCATGTTATTGGTCAACAGTAGGCTATTAGTAGTTAAGTGTTTGGGGGGTCATGAGTTACATGTGTAGGGGGTCAGCTTCCCTAACCCCTGTGATGTTCAGGGGTCAACTGTGCTGTCACTTATTTTCTGTCATGATACTGTTGAACATATTAATACTACATTCCACTTGAAATTTATGAATCATTGTATTAACGTAAATCTCTGTGATGAGACCGTGATTCTATAATATGGGATAAGTTGACTTGATGGTGGGGGGAGAAGGAAGGACAGAAGGATGGACACTGATATGTATTGGCTTTCTGCTCTGTGCCACTAAGATGTCATTGCCTGGTCCTTTTCACCCGGTTCACAGAGGACGATTTGTCATCCGCACGTGCACGCACACAGTCTTCCCGCCGCATTGCTGCCGAGTCCCTGCTCTTTCCCAGGCATTGGGCGAGGCGCTTAGATATGGATTATCTCCTCAGAGGTCTTAGGGTAATACATATACCGTATTCCCCATTTATAAGACGCACCTTAATTTTGAGGCCTGAAATTTGGAAAAAAAAAAGTATTACATAAAGTTATTGAACTCAAGTTTTATTCATCATAAAATTGATACAACTCCTCATCACTGTCAAAACTCCCATCCATTAGCTTGTCCTCATCTGTGTCTGATGATGAATCACTGTGTTCAACTGAGCACAAAAGCAAGCGTGAAAAAGCGGGAAATGCAAGTAAAAAAATCTACAACCACTGTATAAGATGCACTCAGTTTTCAGACCCCAAATTTTTTGAAAAATGATGAGTCTTATACATGGGGAAATACAATATTCCTATGAACTATTTCCAGTTACTGATTTTTCCCCCTAGGGTCAACTTAGTTTTTACCCTGCAGTCCGTGAAATGTAAAACCTGTTTTTCTTTTTCTTTTTTTTTTTTCATTTTTCTGAAGCTGGAAACAGGGAGAGACAGTCAGACAGACTCCCGCATGCGCCCGACCGGGATCCACCCGGCACGCCCACCAGGGGCGACGCTCTGCCCACCAGGGGGCGATGCTCTGCCCATCCTGGGCGTCGCCATGTTGCGACCAGAGCCACTCTAGCGCCTGAGGCAGAGGCCACAGAGCCATCCCCAGCGCCCGGGCCATCTTTGCTCCAATGGAGCCTCGGCTGCAGGAGGGGAGAAGAGAGACAGAGAGGAAAGCGCGGCGGAGGGGTGGAGAAGCAAATGGGCGCTTCTCCTGTGTGCCCTGGCCGGAATCGAACCCGGGTCCTCCGCACGCTAGGCCGACGCTCTACCGCTGAGCCAACCGGCCAGGGCCTAAAACCTGTTTTTCTTGAATTTGTGCTCTAAATAGCTCAGTGACAAGGTGACTACCTTGCTGGCACAGCGTGCTGCCTCCCTTGATGTTTCCCCACCCTACTCTGCCCTGCCGTTTACCTCCAAAAATGCTTATGTTTCAGGACTTCTGTCCCCTAATTCACAGGCTGAGGCACATGCTACAACTCATCACTCTTTCCCATGCTTCTTCTCTTTCCCTCCCTCCTTCCCTCCCTCCTTCCCTCTTTCCCTCCCTTCCCCTTCCCCTTCCTTTTCCCCTTCCTCCTTCCCCTTCTCCTTCCCCTTTCCCTTCCCCTTCCCCTTCCCTCCCTCCCTCCTTCCCTTCCTCCCTTCCCCTTCCCCTTCCCCTTCCTTCTTCCCCTTCCCCTTCCCCTTCCCCTTCCCCTTTCCCCTTCGTCTTCCTCCTTCCCCTTCTCCTTCCCCCTTCCCTTTCCCCCTTCCCTTTCCCCTCCCCTTCCCCTTCCCCTTCCCCTTCCCCTTCCCCTTCCCCTTCCCCTTCCCCTTCCCCTTCCCCTTCCCCTTCCCCTTCCCGTTCCCCTTCCCCTTCCCCTTCCCCTTTGTGTTCTTATTTATTTCTGTTATTTTTCTTGAGGCTGTTTGATTTCCTGTGTTTCAGATCTTGTTTTAGGATAACCTTTTCCATGTTTCAATCCCACATTAACACTTGGCTGCGTGTGATGTTAACACCTCCAGCTGAACTTGTTACAAAATTTTTACCTATTATTGATGCATTTGGAGCCTTCCTTCTGAATGTTGTGTTCAAGGGTATGAAGAGAAGTGTAGGGGTGAGAGAGACAGAGGGCACACAGGAACACAGGGTCCCAAACACTTGATCTTTTTTTTTTTTTTTTTGTATTTTTCCAAAGCCAGAAATGGGGAGGCAGTCAGACAGACTGCCGCATGTGCCTGATTGGGATCCACCTGGCATGCCCACCAGGGGGCGATGCTCTGCTCATCCGGGGTGTTGCTTTGTTGCGACCAGAGCCACTCTAGCGCCTGAGGCAGAGGCCACAGAGCCATCCTCAGTGCCCAGGCCAACTTTGCTCCAGTGGAGCCTTGGCTGCAGGAGAGGAAGATAGAGACAGAGAGGAAGGAGAGAGGGAGGGGTGGAGAAGCAGATGGCTGCTTCTCCTGTGTGCCCTGGCCGGGAATCAAACCCGGGATTCCTGCACGCCAGACCAACGCTCCACCACTGAGCCAACCAGCCAGGGCCCAAACACCTGATCTTGTCCCGGGACCCCCACTTTCTGCTGCGGTTCTCAAGCAAAGTTAATGGTCAGAGGACAAGATCGTACATATCCTTTTCTGATACTTTGAGCTTTGACTCCCAGTCCTAATTCAGGTTCTTGATGACCAAAGCTGGACAAAGTACGGAGTTGCTTTTGCCTGAGCTGAAATGTGCCTACAGCACACAGCCAAAGAAGGTGAAGCAAATCTAAGTCATTTCTTCTCCGGTGGTGGAGAGGCCTTTTCGAAAGGGCAGGTTGAACTGGCAGTTTTTGCTGCAGGCTTCTGTAAAGTAGCATCATCATAATAACTACTTATTGAGCACTTAGCATGTGCTATACTTGTTTGCAATAGAAAACCTTTAAATTTACATAAGTAATATGTGCTTACTGTAGAGAAATTGAAAAACACAAGTAAGCTAAAACATTGAAATAAAAGATCTATAAGCTCTAGCCAGAAATAATCACTTAAAACTTTATGAATGATTTATCTCTATTCACTTACAAAAATTAGCACTTTGCATGCTGTCAACTAACTTAGCATGTTACGAATATCTCTCCATGCTAGTAAATGCCAATGAGCATGCTTTCATGCTGTCATCTAAGACAGTAGTACTCGGTGGTGTGGACGCGCTGTCATTTTTGCTGGGGTTGTGTGATGAACAGTGAGGAAGGGGCATATTGTCAAGTCAGAGGTTGGAGTGATGGCTCATGGAATTGAGGCTGGTTAAGGAAGGAAGTAAAAACAGGAATGGAGAGAATATCAAGGATCTGTAGGTCCCAAGAGTCTGGAAAAGGGGATGTTGGGAAATGGCCATCTGAAATAGAGGTGGTGCTGGTTAGAGAGGGCTGTGTCCATTTCTGTGTGATGACAGTTCGTGGAGAGGCTGTGGGCAGGAGACATTTTTTTTTTCTTTGTCTTTTTTTTTTCTTTTTTTTTTTTTTAATAATTTTAGTTTTTTAATGGGGTGACATCAATAAATCAGGATACATATATTCAAAGATAACAAGTCCAGGTTATCTTGTCCTAACATTATGTTGCATACCCACCACCCAAAGTCAGATTGTCCTCTGTCACCTTCTATCTTGTTTTCTTTGTGCCCCTCCCCACCCCCTTTCCCTCTCCCTTTCCCCCCTCCCCCCTGTAACCACCACACTCTTATCAATGTCTCTTAGTTTCACTTTTATGTCCCACCTACGTATGGAATAATGCAGTTCCTGTTTTTTTCTGATTTACTTATTTTGCTTCGTATCATGTTATCAAGATCCCACCATTTTGCTGTAAATGTTCCGATGTCATCATTTCTTATGGCTGAGTAGTATTCCATAGTGTATATGTGCCACATCTTCTTTATCCAGTCATCTATTGATGGGCTTTTTGGTTGTTTCCATGTCCTGGCCACTGTGAACAATGCTGCAATAAACATGGGGCTGCATGTGTCTTTACGTATCAATGTTTCTGAGTTTTTGGGATATATACCCAGTAGAGGGATTGCTGGGTCATAAGGTAGTTCTATTTTCAGTTTTTTGAGGAACCACCATACTTTCTTCCATAATGGTTGTACTACTTTACATTCCCACCAACAGTGTATGAGGGTTCCTTTTTCTCCACAGCCTCTCCAACCTTTTCTATTACCTGTCTTGCTAATAATAGCTAATCGAACAGGTGTGAGGTGGTATCTCATTGCCGTTTTGATTTGCATTTCTCTAATAGCTAAAGAAGATGAGCATCTTTTCATATATCTGTTGGCCATTTGTATTTCTTCCTGGGAGAAGTGTCTATTCATATCCTCTTCCCATTTTTTTATTGGATTGTTTGTTTGTTTGTTGTTGAGTTTTATGAGTTCTTTGTATATTTTGAATATTAGGCCCTTATCTGAGCTGTTGTTTGAAAATATCATTTCCCATTTAGTTGGCTTTCTGTTTATTTTGTTATCAGTTTCTCTTGCTGAGCAAAAACTTCTTAGTCTGATGTAGTCCCATTCATTAATTTTTGCCTTCACTTCTCTTGCCTGTGGAGTCAAATTCATAAAATGCTCTTTAAAACCCAGGTCCATGAGTTGAGTACCTATGTCTTCTTCTATGTACTTAATTGTTTCAGGTCTTATGTTTAGATCTTTGATCCATTTTGAGTTAATTTTTGTACAGGGGGACAAACTGTAGTCCGGTTTCATTTTTTTGCATGTGGCTTTCCAGTTTTCCCAGCACCATTTATTGAAGAAGCTTTCTTTTCTCCATTGTGTGTTGTTGGCCCCTTTATCAAAAATTATTTGACTATATATATGTGGTTTTATTTCTGGACTTTCTATTCTGTTCCATTGGTCTGAGTGTCTATTTTTCTGCCAATACCATGCTGTTTTGATTATCGTGGCCCTATAATATAGTTTGAAGTCAGGTATTGTAATGCCCCCAGCTTCATTCTTTTTCTTTAGGATTGCTTTGGCTATTCGGGGTTTTTTATAGTTCCATATAAATCTGATGATTTTTTGCTCTATTTCTTTAAAAAACATCATTGGAAGTTTGATGGGAATTGCATTAAATTTGTATATTGCTTTGGGTAATATAGCCATCTTGATTATATTTATTCTTCCTAGCCAAGAACAAGGTATATTCTTCCATCTCATTATATCTTTTTCGATTTCCCTTAACAATGGTTTATAGTTTTCATTATATAAGTCCTTTACATTCTTTGTTATGTTTATTCCTAAGTATTTTATTTTTTTTGTTGCAATTGTGAAGGGGATTATTCTTTTGAGTTCGTTCTCAATTGTTTCATTGTTGGCATATAGAAAGGCTATTGACTTCTGTATGTTAATTTTGTATCTTGTGACCTTACTGTATTGGCTTATTGTTTCTAGAAGTCTTTTTGTGGATTCTTTGGGGTTTTTGATGTATAGGATCATATCATCTGCAAAAAGTGATACCTTTACTTCTTTTCCGATATGGATGCCTTTTATTTCTTTGTCTTGTCTGATTGCTCTGGCTAGAACCTCTAGTACCACATTAAATAAGAGTGGAGAGAGTGGACAACCCTGTCTTGTTCCTGATTTAAGGGGGAAAGCCTTCAGTTTAGTGCCATTTAATATGATGTTAGCTGATGGTTTATCATATATGGCCTTTATCATGTTGAGATATTTTGCAGGAGACATTTTGGGCTTAGTGATGGGTGCTGTGTGTGCGAACCTCCTGGCTCTTGAGTGGACCCTGATCATGGAAGGGCTTTGGAAAGGAAGCCCGAGTGTCAGGTGCTCTCAGAGATCCAGAGGAACAACAGCGCTGTCAGCAGATGGCGGCATGAGGAGGGAGGGAGATGGATGTATCCTGATGACATGGGCCTCAGAGGGTTTGCACAGGGCCAGGGAGGGGGTGGTATGGGGCAGTGTGGGGTGAGGGGGCGGTATGGGGCAGCGTGGGGTGAGGGGGCCGGCTGTCAGCAGCAACTCCCAGTCTGGGAAATGAGGTTTGCAAAACCAGATAAAACGAGCTGCTTCCCACTTGATGGGGCAGCAGGCGGCGCTGTTCTTGGGGGAGAGCCAGCCCTCAGAATCTGAATAGGTTGAGGAGCTGAAGGACTTCATTTCCTTTTTTAAAATCTTATTTTTATTAATTTTAATGCAGTGACATTGATAAATCAGGGTACATATGTTCAGAGAAAACATCTCCAGATTATTTTGACATTTGATTATGTTGCATACCCATCACCCAAAGTCAGATTGTCTTCCGTCACCTTCTATCTGGTTTTCTTTGTACCCCTCCCCTCCCCCAACCCCCTCTCTCCTTCCTCGCCCCTCCCCCTCAACCCCCCCCCCCCCCGTTACCATCACATTCTTGTCCATGTCTCTGAGTCTCATTTTTATGTCCCATCTATGTATGGATTCATATAGTTCTTAGTTTTTTCTGATTTACTTATTTCACATTTCTAATTATGAAATGGTTATTCCGGAGAACTCGGTGGAAATATCTGGGGAGAAGGAAATAAGCGACAGCTCTGGTCAGGAGACAAGAAGACAGAGGAGTGTGGGGGGAGAGGCCAGAAGCCTGATCAGTTATCCTGTTCGTAGGGCTGTGGGATTTTGAAGCAGAATGTGGTCAGCTGGCTAATACGGTATTTGATGAAGGAAGCGGTCCATTTTGGAGAGGACAGTCACTCTGCCTTCTTAAGATTCAGCCATGGCCAGGAGAAATGGCATTTCTCTTCTTCATCTTTTTTTAATGTTTGTTTTATTGATTTTAGAGAGAGGAAGTGAGAGAGCGAGAGAGAGACAGGAGTTTCAAATCTGTTCCTGTATGTACCTGACCGGGGATCGAACTGGCAACTTCTGTGTTGCAGGATGATGCTCTAACCCACAGACCTATCGGCCAGGGCAAGATGGCATTTCTGACAAAGACCAAATCACCCTGTGTTGTTTGTATATTTTGGATTGAGTGGAAGTTCTTTGGAATGGCTCCAAACCATAGCATTGGACACATTAACTCTGGGGAAGAAGAGTCCTTTCATGGTAGCGTGAGGCTCAGAGGACAGGGTACCCTCCTGGGTGATTGATTACTTCTCTTTATGCACATCGACAGACTTCCCTTCTTAATTCCCTTCTTTAGGGTTCAAGTTTCTTTTCTTTCACGGTGTTTCCTGCTCTGGTTCTGTGCTGGTCTTAAAAAGTGTTGAACTTGAGCCTGACCAGGCGGTGGCGCAGTGGATAGAGCGTCAGACTGGGACATGGAGGAACCAGGTTCGAGACCCTGAAATCGCCAGCTTGAGTGCGGGCTCATCTGGTTTGAGCAAAGCTCGCCAGCTTGGACCCAAGGTCGCTGGCTCGAGCAAGGGTTTACTCGGTCTGCTGAAGGCCCGCTGTCAAGGCACATATGAGAAAGCAATCAATGAACAACTAAGGTGTCACAATGAAAAACTGATGATTGATGCTTCTCATCTCTCTCCGTTCCTGTCTGACCCTATCTATCCCTCTCTCTGACTCTCCCTCCGTCTCTGTAAAAAAAAAAAAAAGTGTTGAACTTGAAAAAAAAAAACTGGCAGAGATGCTTAGCGATCACCCAGAAGATGTTCACATGGAACAAAGGTGAAAATTAGCATTCTTCATTGCACGCTTGTGTGCGGTTACACATTGATTCATCTGACTTTAGATGTGAACCTGTGGCCTTGTGATCTTTGTGGGGCCTTTTAGATTGTGGAACACAGTATGGAAATAAAACAGAACCGTGTAGTGGCTGTCTTTGACTAGGAGTTATGGTTGTATGCTTTTTTTCTTTTTTATGCTTTGTTTACCACAGATATTAGAAATAGAGATAAACATGACCTTATTTTCCTTTATTAGTCAGACCCTGAATCTCACAGAGGAAAACTTTACTATGAACTCCCAGCTGGAGTTTTATTGGCTTGCATGTTTTATGAGTACTGTCTTATACCAGACTGGGTTTCCATCCAGGAACACGGTAATGTCTGTGGCCCAGTTTCAGCCAGTGCACAGAATTGTTTGGTGAGTGTTTGCTAGCCTCGTTCCTGGCTTCACATTTCTCTGTGCCGGCTTTCTCTGTATCTTCCTCCTACTTCTAATTTATGTCATTTGATCGTATTTTACATATCACTGTATCTTTTCTAGAACAAATTGTGGTAAAAATAAGTAAAATAAATATTGGGTCAGAGAGTGTGAACATCCTTCTGTATTAGGGTGATTATTTTTTACCTTATTGCTTTCCAAAGCATCAAACAAGTTCCACTGCATGTTAAATCCCCGTTGTCTTCAAAGGAGCTGTTAAAAGATGAGCAATTGTGTGTGTGTGATTATAAAAGTGTTGTATGAGGGTAGTAGAAAACTTGGAAATAAGGATGACTATAAAGAGGAGAGTTGTCATTATCAGGTCTAGATTTTTCTTCTATTTATATCCAAATTTTAACACCAATGAAATCATAATTTATATACAATTAAGTTTGTATCCTGCTGTTTTCTCAAAACTATATACTGAAGCATTTCTGTCATTAAAAATGTGTTACAGAATGATTATGGGTAACCATGAAATAAATATGCTATAATTTCCTTGACCTTTATTTTGGACATTTAGGATGCTTTGATTTTTTTCGCCCTATTTTATTTTAAATAATCTGTAGCAAACATCATTATATGTATATCTCTGCCATTATACATATATTTCTGTTGAAAAGTTATCTAATGATTGTTTCCTAGAAGTAGAATAGCAGTAATTAAAGACATAAATATAAAAGCTGTAAATGAATGAGAAAATACAGGTGAATATTTTTAATAGTTTGCAATGGGGACCACCTTCTGGATGACACTAAAAGTAACCACCATAGCCTGACCAGGCAGTGGTGCAGTGGATAGATGCTGAGGACCCAGGTTTGAAACCCTAGGGTCACTGGCTTGAGTGGAGTGCAGACTCATCTGGCTGGAGCACGGGCTCAGCTTGAGTGCAGGGGTTGCTGGCTTGAGCATGGGATCATAGACATGACCCCATGATTGCTGGCTTGAGCCCAGAGGTTGCTTGCTGGCTTGAAGCCCAAGATCACAGGCTTGAGCCCAAAGTCACTGGCGTGAGCAAGGGGTCACGCCATATGTACGCTTTCTCATATGTACCTCGCTCTGCGGTAGCCCCACAGTCAAGGTACATATGAGAAAGCAATCAATGAACAACTAAGGTGCCTCAGTGAAGAATTGATGCTTCTTGTCTCCTTTCCTGTCTGTCCCTGTCTATCCCTCTCCCTCTCTACTAAAAAAAAAAAAAAAAAAAAAAAAAAAAAAGGTAGCCACCATAAGGGCAAATAATGAATGGATTTAAAAATTCTGTATCAGAAACACCATTCAAAAATTGTGATGGGGGAGAGGGTTGCGGGAAGCGTATAAAGAGGGACAAATATAGGGTGATGGAGGATGGTTTGATTTTGGGTGATGGGTATACAACACAATCGACTATCCAAATGATGTGGAGATGTTTACCCAGTATCTATGTACTCTTGTTGATCAGTGTCACTCTGTTAAATTTAATTTTCTAAATAGAAAAAATTGTGATAAAAATGGCTATAAAGAGCTTTTACAAGTGAAAAAGACTTGACTTATAATTTTTAAAAATACGTCTCATAAAAGAAGAAAAATTATAACCAACAAATATTTGAAAGGATGTTTAATCCTAATAGCCATTAAAGAAACAGAAGTATAACAGAGATAACATATTTTTTAGTTATAAGTCCATCAAAGTGTTGAGAATATGTGGTAAGAATATAAATTGGTATTTTTCTGGAAGCAATTTGTCAATTAAAAATATATACACTCTTTTATCCAGCAATTCTGTCTTAAAGAATTTAAGAGAATTATCAAACAGATGCCTAGTGACATATACTGTAGTATTGTTTATTGAATGAAACACTGGAAACAACTTCCATGGGGATTTGGTTTAATTATAATATATCTATTTGGTGGCATGCTGTATAGGTATTAAAAATTATTATATAGATCAGAATTGAAATAAAAATATGTCCAAGATGTGTTAAAGAGATATAGAAAATGAGTGAATGAATGAATATTGTAGAAAAAGTATACACTGTAATACTAATTATATTTTTCTTGATTTAGAGGGAGTATGGCCAATCTTTTCTTTTTTATTTCTTTATTTTTTCTGATGTTTTAAAATAAGTATGTTCAACCTGAATAAGAGGGGGAGAGCAGTTCCCCAAAAGTAAAATTGGTTACAGTAGAAATAAAACGTCTTTTATCATATTGCTTTTTGTAGTTACCAAATATTGACTTCAAAGTTAAAGTAGAGCCTGACCAGGCGGTGGCGCAGTGGATAGAGTGTTGGACTGGGATGCCGAGAACCCAGGTTCGAGACCCTGAGGTCGCCATCTTGAGCGCGGGCTCATCTGGTTTGAGCAAAAGCTCACCAGCTTGGACCCAAGGTCGCTGGCTTGAGCGAGGGGTTACTCAGTCTGCTGAAGGCCCACAGTCAAGGCACTTATGAAAAAGCAATCAGTGAACAACTAAGGTGTCGCAATGTGCAACGAAAAACTAATGATTGATGCTTCTCATCTCTCCGTTTCTGTGTGTCTGTCCCTGTCTATCCCTCTCTCTGACTCTCTGTCTCTGTAAAGAAAAAAAAAAAGTTAGAGTAGAAATGTTACATAAACTATAATTTATGAAGTGGATTTGCAAAAGCATAACGAAGAGAAGGGATCAGTTCATACCATGTAACATTAGGAAGGCGAAAAGCAGGGCCGCCATCAGTTCTGTTTACAATGACAGTGAATTGCATATATTTGTTGCGTTTCAAAATCTGCCTTTCATGGGTCCTTAATCATTGGCAAGTCCTCAGATGGCGCCTGAGGGCGGCTCTGTGGGGTCTCAAAGAAGATCCTTTTCAACACTGTTCTCACCGTTGAGGAAACTAAGGCTGCAGGAGCCTTATTGGTGTCTCAGGATCCAGTTAGGGGCAACTCAGTTAGGACTACTCAGGCACGGGGTGCTTCAGGCTACCTGCTGTCAATATTTCCATGATCCTTATGCCTGAAAATTCATCAGCAGTGATTTGTTCTTTGGATTTAAGTATTCTTTTTCCCCCTCCAACTCTACAGTGCTAGTTCCTTTGGGGAGTCTTCCAATAGGCTTCCAATAGTCTTCCAGTTCAGATCACAAAAACCTACGTTGAGAGAATTTCCCCACATCTTCCCACTCCTACCCCCCATCACAGGGGAAGCTTGTGTTTCATGGGCATAAGTTAGTGCATGGGACTCCTTAGGGGAAAAGATGCAGAAAGAGTTAGCTGGGGGTCAGGCAAGACTGAGTCCTTTAACCGTATGACTTTGCCCAGACTGTATGAGCACAGCTTTTGAGGAGGATAAAATCATAATTTTCAATGCCAAAGCCTTGAACAGCTTTTTCTTTGATGGATGACTCTTGTTTGTGTGTTTTAAAGATATTCTTTTTTTTTTTTTAAAGCTTTTTTATTTATTTATTTTTTTCCCAGAGACAGATTAAGAGTCAGAGAGAGGGATAGATAGGGACAGACAGACAGGAATGAAGAGAGATGAGAAGCATCAATCATCAGTTTTTCATTGTGGCACCTTAGTTGTTCATTGATTGCTTTCTCATATGTGCCTTGACGGGGGGGAGGGGGGGGGCTACAGCAGACCAAGTGACCCCTTGCTCAAGCCAGCGACCTTGTATCCAAGCTGGTGAGCTTTTGCTCAAACCAGATGAGCCCGTGCTCAAGCTGGCGACCTCGGGGTCTCGGACCTGGGTCCTCCGCATCCCAGTCTGACACTGTATCCACTGTGCTACTGCCCGGTCAGGCTTTAAAGATATTCTTGGTGTTGTGAGTTAAAGCTGACTTTTTAGCTTTAAAATGTAAATTTACAAAATGTAGCTGAACCATTTTAATTTCATACTTTAATTTCTGAGAAATGTGGCTGTCATAAAGTTGGTACCTCCATAGGGAAAAATTATTTATCTGAGATACAGATTTAGTTTGGGCAAATTAATGTGTAAACATCTTGTTATTCTGTTAATTTATTTAATTTTCTCTAACATTGGTTTTCTTATTTATTTATTTATTTATTTATTTTGTATTTTTCCAAAGCCAGAAACAGGGAGGCAGTCAGACAGACTCCCGCATGCGCCCGACCGGGATCCACCCAGCACGCCCACCAGGGGGTGATGCTCTGCCCATCTGGGGCGTCGCTTTGTTGTGACCAGAGCCACTCTAGTGCCTGAGGCAGAGGCCACAGAGCCTTCCTCAGCGCCCGGACCAATCTTGCTCCAATGGAGCCTCAGCTGTGGGAGGGGAAGAGAGAGACAGAGAGGAAGGGGGTGGGAGGGGTGAAGAAGCAGATGGGCGCTTCTCCTGTGTGCCCTGGCCGGGAATCGAACCTGGGACTCCTGCACGCCAGGCTGACGCTCTACCACTGAGCCAACCTGCCAGGGCCTAACATTGATTTTCATTATCAAAGTGCTGCAATCATAATTCAGAAAGCAAATTCAGGAAGGGGGACGACACAATGATATTTTGGTATTTTCTCTATAGATTTTTTTTTTAATCATCCACAATACAATACAATTTCAAGGTGATGGTTCTGGCCAGTGTATGGCAGATGAGGCAAAACCTTGTCTATTATCATCTAATCTGGCTCCTAAATGAGCAGGTGGTCTGTTGTTTCTACTTTTTGTTTGTTTGTTTTTCCCCTGCCTTTGGTAGAACTGGTCAGCTTATTCAGCAGGTGGAGGAGACAAAACTCCTTTGAACAGAATCCCAGTTTCGGATTCAGTAGCAATAACCGCAGTAGCATGATCATTCTGCTAAAAGAAATTTTCAAAGTTAAGCTTGGAGGAGATGAATCTAGCGCAGGCGTCCCCAAACTGCGGCCTGTCCGCGGGCCGCATGCAGCCCCCTGAGGCCATTTATCCGGCCCTGCCACACTTCCGGAAGGGGCACCTCTTTCATTGGTGGTCAGTGAGAGGAGCACTATATGTGGTGGCCCTCCAACGGTCTGAGGGACAGTGAACTGGCCCCCTGTGTAAAAAGTTTGGGGACCCTGATCTAGTGTCTGCAAACACAATTCTGAGGGATAGTTGAGTTCGATTTCCTGAGGGTAGAAATATACATATATTTTAAAAGTTGGCATTTTCATTCTAGATCCTTGAATTTTTCACTGGGCCTGTGGCCCAGCCCCGTCATTCTGTGTTGGTAATCCCAGCCCTTTGGCCGGTGTGTTTGATGGAAGGAAAGTGTATTCTTGCCCAGTCTAGTTATTCACAGAGCTTTTTTCCTCCCCTTCAGCCAAGATAGACTGCTATTCCTTATGCTTATTTTGTTCCGTTTTTCTTCTTTGCAGAGTACTCGGGTGGAGTTTGACCTGCCAGAATATTCTGTCCGTCGAAGATACCAGGATTTTGACTGGCTGAGGAACAAACTGGAAGAATCTCAGCCCACTCATCTCATTCCCGTAGGTACTACTTCATTATAGCTTGTTACGCCCTTTCCCTGCGGCCTCTTTCCTGAGGCTGTTCACTCAGCTCTCGCCCCTGAAATGGCAGGCAACTCTGCCTTACTTTGTAGACCAGATTCACCCGTCAGATGTTTATGGATCATGCATAATGTGTTTTGCTTTTTGGTTTCTGGTTTCTGATTTGCTTATGGTTTCTTGAGTGGGCCGGGTAGGTTTTCACTTCCATTATGATAATTTTTTGAAGTATGGAGAGTTCCAATTCTCATTTTCTGCCTCTTTAAACACTGTTTCCCCTTCCTACATTTTGTTATTGAGGTTTGGACAGCTGCCACCAGGTAAGGGTGAAGCCTCAGATTACAGTTGGCAGGGCTTCCTTTAGACGTGGGTAATTCAGGGAGCAGGAATCTAGCACACAATCCACTCAACCAGTTTTTCACTTAAAAAACAAACCCAAAAGCCACCTTACTTCTATTTATTTAAGCCGCATAATATTTATCTATTATATCTGCCCATTTCTAAACAGAACCAGAGCAAATAAAATGGAAAAGACTACCTAAAATCAACATACACATTGACTACTTTTATGACTATCCCCCCCCTACCCCCCCCCTTTTTTTGTATTTTTCTGAAGCTGGAAACGGGGAGGCAGTCAGACAGACTCCCGCATGCGCCTGACTGGGATCCACCCGGCATGCCCACCAGGGGGCGATGCTCTGCCCATCTATGGCGTTGCTCTGTTGCAGCCAGGGCCATTCTAGCGCCTGAGGCAGAGACCATAGAGCCATCCCCAGTGCCCGGGCCATCTTTGCTCCAATGGAGCCTTGGCTGCGGGAGGGGAAGAGAGAGAGACAGAGAGGAAAGAGAGGGGGAGGGGTGGAGAAGCAGATGGGCGCTTCTCCTGTGTGCCCTGGCTGGGAATTGAACTCGGGACTCCTGCACGCCAGGCCAACGCTCTACCACTGAGCCAACTGGCCAGCCCCCCCCCCCCTTTTTAGTAGAAACAATAACTATTTATATGCCAGATGTTTCTTGGGGCTTTGGTGGCTTTCGGGCAATTTGGGTCATACACCTCTTCAGCGGGCTTTATCTTTCAGTTATAACCTTGGCTGAACAACTTCTTAGCACTACCAGTGTTCCTGTTGCCCCTGCATCTTCTAACGCTTCTTGTTTACACGTGGGCGGAAGGTGCTGAACTGGGGACTCTCTAGTGGTTATCTTGGTTTTCAAGGCGAAAGCGGCCGTGTTGCTGGTGCTGTCATGGGAGTGATGGAACTTGGCTGGGACTCTGTTCTTTCTCAGGGCCCTCTCCTCTCCCCCCACCTCCATCATGCATCCCTCTGTTCTTCAAGCATCAAGTCTAGCTTTTCTGTCTTCTAATCACTTGAAAATGTGTCCGAAGAAGAAATTGTAGCTTTGAAATCATTGCAACTATTCCTTAAAATAGAATCTTTAAAAAAATATAAATCTTAATTTGGCAAAATTGGCAGCTAGTGAATTTTTTACACTAGACTTTTTATTTTAGAACAGTTTTAGAATTCCAGGATGATTGCAATGGTAGCAGTGAGTTCTCCACCTCACACTCAGTTTAGCTTAGTCACACTTTAGTGTGGCACGTGTGGCACAGTGAGTGAACTAGTAATGGTACGTTGTTACTGCCTCCTAGTCCTTTATCCCCGTTTCCTCTGTTTTTATCTACGGCCCTTTCTGTGTTCCAGGACCCCTTCCAGGGTACTGACTGCGTTACATTTAGTCATCCGTCTCCTTAAGACCCTTCATGGCTGTGACGGTGTCTCAGGCTTTCCTTGTTTTTGATGACTGTGAGAATTCTGAGGTGTGCTGATCAGGAATTTTGCAAAATGTCCCTTGGCTGAGATTTATCTGATGTTATCCTCATGATTTGAGTGGGGTAAAGCATTTTGGGGAGGAAAAGCACAGAGGTAAACTGCCATTTTCATTGCCTCTTGTCAAGGGTCCATTCTACCAACAATATTTGTGATGACTGATGTTACCTTGATCACTTGACTTGAGGTTGTGGTTGCCAGGTTTATCCACTTCTTTTCTCCCCCCTTCCCACACTGTACTCTTCGGAACCAAGTCCCTCTTTTATACGTAGCCCACCCTCTGTGCTGGGGTGTTGTGCTCCCCCTGCTGGCAGATGGTGTATTTCAGGCTTGGTGCTTAGCTATCAAAGGTCAGCTAGCAGCACCTGCTGGTGGAAAGCAGTAACGCTCGCTCATGGGCAGGCTCTGAAGCCAGAGCTGAAAGAAAAGGGTAGTCTCCAGAATGTTGGTCTCTGTAGGTGTTGTTTCCTATGGTCTGGGTAGAAGCAGTGAATTAGGAAGGTATGTGAGAAGCAAGTGGATGGAGACTTAAATTTCTTCATAAATTCTCAGTGCCTTTCTGGGCCAGAAAGAGATTTAATACAGGAGAGCATCTCTGACTTAAACCGGGAAGTAAACTAGAAGCAAAAACATTTTTTTCCCACTGAAATTCATTTGACAGCAACTTTGCCTGGAGGTGTCTGCCAATTATTAAGACTCACCTTTGTGTTAGTAGTCTTTTTAGAAGGCCAGATAAGATATGACATCAAATAAAAGCAGATGGTCGCTTCTCCTGAGTGCCCTGACCGGTAATCGAACCTGGGATGTCCATATACCAGGCCGACGCTCTATCCACTGAGCAATAGGCCAGGGCCAGGTCTTACACATTTTGAGTTTATTTTTGTTCAGTAAGTTTTTATTTATTTAACTAGTGAGGCCGAATATCTTTCTATGAGTTTTTTGACACTGGCGTTTTTTTTATGAATGCCTCTTAAGGGTACATATGTGTATGTACCCTTGGGAAGGTGAAGGGTTATAAGACAAGCAAGGGACTCCTACCCCTGGAGAGTTTATTGTCAGATGGAGATCTGACTAAAAAGGCAATATGGTTATTTAAATTTTCATTTATTTTTAAGTAGTTTTATTGAGATGTAATTCCTATACCATACATTTCACCCATTTAAAATGCACAAGTCAGGGGCTTTTAGAGTATTCATAAGTTGTGTGGCTATCAGTGCAAATCAATTTTGGAACCCTTTTATCACCCCCAGAAGAAACCTCCCACCTCTTGCCTTTCTCTTGCCTCTGTCTTCCTTAGTCCCTGGCAGCCACTAGTCTGCTTTCTACCTCGATAGAATTGCTCATTCTGCGCATTTCATGTAAGCGGAATCATACACTATGTAGTCTTCTGTGACTGGGTTTTTTTCACTTAGCATAATGTTTTTAAGCTTCATTCATGCAGCAGCATGTATCAGAACTGCACATTTCTTTTTGTTGAATATTATTTCAATGTGTGGATATATCACATTTTGCCTAACCACTCACCTTTGATGGACATTTGAGTTTCCACTTTTTTGCTTTAATGAGTAATACTGCTATGAACACTTGTGTGCAACCTTTTGTTTTCTTGGGTGTATACCTCGGGGTATAATTGCTAAAGCTTATGTAACTCTACATTTAACCTTGGGAGAAACTGCCAGACTATTTCGAAAGCGGCTGCATCGTTTGCATTTCCGCCAGCCAGCAGCGTGTGAGGGTTCCAGTTTCTCCACGTCTTCGTCAGCATTCGTTATTACCTGGCTCTGGTTGTAGCCATCCTAGTGGGTGGGGAGTGGGACCTCATTGTGGTTGGGATTTTGCATTTCCCTGACAGTTAATGAACATTTTTTATGTGCTTTTGGGACATTTGTTGTCTTCCTTGGAAAAATTTTCAGATCCTTTGCTCATTTAAAAATTGGATTCTTTTATAATTGAGTTTGTAGTAGTTCTTTAAATCTAAACACAAGTCCCTAGTCAGATAATATGATTTGCAAAATATTTTCTCCCATTCATTGGGTTGTCTCCTTACTTTCCTGATAGTGTCCTTTGAGGTACAAAAGGTTTTAAATTTCAACGAAGTCCAATTTATCTGTTTTATCCTTTGGCTGCTTATGCTTTTGGTGTCACATCTTAGAAACCATTAACTGGTCCAAGCCCACAAAGATTTATACCTATGCTGTCTAAGATTTTTATAGTTCTAGCTCTTACATTTAGGTCTCATACATTTTTTTAAGTGAGCGGAGAGGAGATAATGAGACAGACTCCCACATGTGCCCCAACCGGAATCCACCCGGTAACCTCGTCTGAAGCCGATGCTCCAGTACCGGCTATTTTTAGCACCTAAGGCAGATGCACTTGGACCAGTTGAGTTATCCTCAGCACCCAAGGCCACACTCAAACCAATCAAGCCACTGGCGATGGGAGGGGAAGAGAGAGAAGAGGAGAAACGGTTTGGGGAGAGAAGCAGATGGTCGCTTCTCCTGTGTGCCCTGACTGGTAATCGAACCTGGGATGTCCATGTACCAGGCTGACGCTCTATCCACTGAGCAATCGGCCAGGGCCAGGTCTTACACATTTTGAGTTAATTTTGTGCAGTAAGTTTTTATTTATTTAACTAGTGAGGCCGAATATCTTTCTATGAGTTTTTTGACACTGGCGTTTTTTTTTTTTTTATGAATGCCTCTTTATTTTTCTATTTTTTCCTTATTGGTTGTGGAAACTCCATATCTACAAAGGAAATGAACACAGCTGGAATATCTATTTTTTCTTCAGTTGTCATCTGCCTTAGACTTCTCAGACTTTATTTTATTTTATTTTATTTTATTTTATTTTATTTTGGTATTTTTCTGAAGCTGGAAACAGGGAGAGACAGTCAGACAGACTCCCGCATGCGCCCGACCGGGATCCACCCGGCACGCCCACCAGGGGCGATGCTCTGCCCACCAGGGGGCGATGCTCTGCCCCTCCGGGGCATCGCTCTGTCGAGACCAGAGCCACTCCAGCACCTGGGGCAGAGGCCAAGGAGCCATCCCCAGCGCCCTGGCCATCCCCGCTCCAATGGAGCCCCGGCTGCAGGAGGGGAAGAGAGAGACAGAGAGGAAGGAGGAGGGGGGTGGAGAAGCAAACGGGCGCTTCTCCTATGTGCCTTGGCCGGGAATCGAACTTGGGTCCCCCGCACGCCAGGCTGACGCTGTACCGCTGAGCCAACCGGCCAGGGCCTTTATTTTTATTACAGAGACAGAGAGAGAGTCAGGATAGATAGGGACAAACAGACAGGAATGGAGAGAGATGAGAAGCATCAATCATCAGTTTTTCATTGCGACACCTTAGTTGTTCATTGATTGATTTCTCATATGTGCCTTGACCGTGGGCCTTCAGCAGACCAAGTAACCCCTGCTGGAGCCAGTGACCTTGGGTCCAAGCTGGTGAGTTTTGCTCAAACCAGATGAGCCCGCCCTCAAGCTGGTGACCTTGGGGTCTCGAACCTGGGTCCTCTGCATCCCAGTCCGACGCTCTATCCACTGCACCACCGCCTGGTCAGGCCATCTGCTTTAGACTTGACTCCATAAAAAATAACATCCCTTCCCTCTCAGCCAAGTTAATCTTTACAGTTTCTGTCTGTGAAACCTTTTTGTAACCTAGGATGTTTAAAAATATATTTCCGTATTTTCTTCTATTACTTTTGTGTTTATTTTAATATGTAAATGTAGAATTTATTTTGATTTGAGATGGGAGGACCTTACTTTTCTCACATGGTGCGTTACATACCCAGTCACCTTTGTCATACTTTGTCATACTTTGTGCTTTCACTATCATTCATTAGACTTGTGTATTCTTGGGCTGTTTCTGAACCTTTGGGTTCATTGATCTCTAGTCTGGTACCCCTCCTACACTATCTGAATTATTGTGATTTTACAGAACATTTCAGCATCTGGTTGACAGGTCTCCCATCATCCAGTATACCTTGTTTTCAGAGCTTTTCTAGCTATTTGCACATTTTATTTTTTCAAGGTGAACTTTAGAACCTTTTGAATCAGTTGGAAAATTAGGGGGAATGGTGGTGAGTTTCTGGTTTTTGTTTTTCTAACTTAAGTCAATTATGATAAAAAATGTGTGAGAATTCCCGAGCTTTTGGATTCTGTTGCTTATGTCAGTAGCAGGGAGATGAGGTTCCCACTGGCCTGGGCTCCCGTGGAGTCATGTGAGGGTGTCGACAGTCTGGGAAGGCACCAGGGCTCTTCCGTTTGCCTCTCCCTATTGGCTGTCCTGAGGCCTGCCCTCGTTTCTGGCCTCCATGCTCTGAACTTGGCAGCTTCTGGGACTCGACTGGAGAAACCCAACCCGTTCCTTCTTAAGCCTACCTTTCCTTTGCCTGAGTAGGATCACAAGATGGTTGATACCGATTGACTTTCCCTCAACTCAATCTTTTCTGCTTTGTCTCTTTAACAAACTCTGTCTTGTTCCCAGTATATATTTTGGTGTTGCAACAGATGTTTCTCTTTTTATATTGCAACGTTCCCCTGCAATTTTAAAAGCAGAAGGAAATGATCGTATGTTCTTAAAACGCCACCTTAAAATGCTGGCTGTGTGTGTTCGTCATTGCAACTCACTTTGTGCGTCTTTATTATCCAATAGTAGGGGCCACCAGAGAGTCTTCATTGTAACATGTCTTTTTTAAAAAAAATTTTATTTTATTTTATTATTATTATTATTATTATTATTTTGGTATTTTTCTGAAGCTGGAAACGGGGAGAGACAGTCAGACAGACTCCCGCATGCGCCCGACCGGGATCCACCCGGCACGCCCACCAGGGGCGAGGCTCTGCCCACCAGGGGGCGATGCTCTGCCCCTCCGGGGCGTCACTCTGCCGCGACCAGAGCCACTCTAGCGCCTGGGGCATAGGCCAAGGAGCCATCCCCAGCGCCCGGGCCATCTTTGCTCCAATGGAGCCTTGGCTGCGGGAGGGGAAGAGAGAGACAGAGAGGAAGGGGGGGGGGTGGAGAAGCAAATGGGCGCTTCTCCTATGTGCCCTGGCCGGGAATTGAACCTGGGTCCCCCGCACGCCAGGCCGACACTCTACCGCTGAGCCAACCGGCCAGGGCCTTAAAATTTATTTTATTTTAGTTTTTGGCTTGGAAGTTGATTTTACAAGGCTTCATTTGCTGGGGCACAACAGTTACCCAGCAGGTAGATGTGATCATTCTGTGGGCACAGAGATTTTGGAGATGAAGCACATACATTTACTAAACTCTATTGTGTCTAATTTCAGTTGGAAGTTTAATGCTTGCTTCAGTTCTTACAAAGGAAGCTTTGCTGGAAGGATGTATGTGTATATATTATGCACCCAGTTTTGTTTGGGGCAGTGGAAACTCAGGAGTGAATTAGAAGAAATTTGTAATGCAACAACTGTTTTTCTCACTATGAAATGACCAGGAAAATCTCTAACTTCATTTTCTGGTTGGCTCCCCCTTTTTTGTACTGTTGAATATACATGCCTTTAGCTTACTCTGTGGATAAGTTAATAAGTTGTGAGACATTGGCTGAACTTTGGTTGAACTTTGAGTACTTTGAATTAAACCAGGCTTGGTGATTGTTCTTTATGGGAACAAGGCTTTTCATCTTTATTTATTTGTTATTTTTGCTTGGGATCAATATTCTTTTAGTTTGATAAGAATAGAAAAAATAGTTTTCTGTCGTGTAGAGGAGTACACTAAATATCGGTTGAATTTCATAGAAGAACTGATTTAAATGCTAACAAAAGGAAGTTGAACGTTTCAAGATTGAGCAGTTGAAATTTTTGTCCAGATAATAGTGAAGTGGTTATGGGGAGTGGGGGATAAGGAGGGACAAATATATATCCTACATAGGTGTGACATAAAACTGAGACTCATGGACATAGATAAAGTGAAGTGGTTACCAGAGGGAGGGAAGTAAAGATAGATATATGGTGATGGAAAATGATTTGACTTTGGGTAATGGGTACACAATGCAGTCAACAGTTCAGATGCTATGGAGATGTTCACCTGAAACCTGTGATCCATGTTACCCCATTAAATTTAATTTCTAAAAAAGAAAGAAATCTTGTAAGTGGAGGGAACAGGAAGCATCAACTCATAGTTGCTTCTCATGTGTGCCTTGACCAGGCAAGCCCAATGTTTTGAACCAGTGACCTCAGCGTTCCAGTTTAATGCTTTATCCACTGTCCCACCACAGGTCAGGCAAAAAAGTCTTGATCCAGATTTCCCACCCAGAAGTAGGAGTCTTTCAGTGACAATCTTCAGGACCTTTGCTTCTGTTTCACAGATTGTAAAGTACTTTCTTATAAACAAGTGTGAAATACATGTGAAAGTGCGTTACCAAAGGATCAAGTGCTATAAAAATGTAAATATTTTAAGATTAAGCCTTGAAATATTTAATGGGTTATTGTAATGCTTTGCAAACAGGGTATTTGTAGGTCCCAACACATAAATATATAGTTAAAAGAAACACTTTTTCATTATGGAAAATGTTAGTTAATACCAAAGTAGAGAGATTCAGTGCTGTGAACGCTCATGTATTCATCACCCACTCTCAGCATTTATCAGTTAATGGCCAATGTTGTTTCATCTGTGTCCTACCCACTCCCTCACACCAAGTACCTTATTTTTTAAAATTTTTCTTAAGTGAGAAGCTGGGAGGAAGAGAGACAGACTCTCCCGCATGCACCCCAACCAGGATCCACCCAGCAAGCCCCCTACAAGGCGATGCTTTGCCCATCTGGGGCCATTGCTCTGTTGCTTGGCAACTGAGCTATTTTAGTGCCTGAAGCAAGGCCATGGAGCCATCCTCAGTGCCTGGGGCCAACTTGTTCCAACCAAGCTATGGCTGTGGGAAGGGAAGAGAGATAGATAGAGAAGGGGGAGGGATGGAAAAAGCAGATGGCCAAATGACTTTTATTTAAAAAGCGACATGGAAAAAAAGTGACTTAAGCAACAGAAATTTATTATCTTATAGTTCTGGAATCTAAAGTTCAAATCAGTCTCAGTGGGTTCACGTCAAGGTGCAGGTAGGGCTGCACTTCTTCTGGAGGCTCTAGGGGAGAATTTGTTCCTTGGCTTTATCAGTTCCCACAGGCCGCCTACATTTCTTGGCTTATGGCCCCTCCTTCCAACTTCAAAGCCAGCAAAATAGCATCTTTTCTCCTCTCTGACATCTTCCTTCATCATATCTTTTAAAAAAATACTGAGGTAAAAGTCACCATTTAAAAGTATAAGTCAGTGGCTGTGAATACATTTACATGTTTTGTTTTGTTTCAGCATTGGGGTGGGGAGGCAGAGGGAGGGGAGGGAAGGGATGCCCCCTGGGTAGTCTCCACAGTGTATTGTAATCGGCACTACTATGTAATTTCAGAACATTTTCATCACTTCCTAAAAACCCCATACCCATTAAGCAATCGCTATTCCTCCTTTCCTCCAGCCCAACTATTATAAATAATGCTGCTTGAACATGTATTGTACAAGTTTTTGTTTGAACACTGGCTTTCAGTTATCTTGGCTATATTTCAAGGAATGGAATTGCTGGATCATATGGTAATTCTTGTTTAATTTTTTTGAAGACCCACCAAACTTTTCCACAGTGGCTGCACCATTTAACATTCTCACCAGTAATGTCCAAGGATTCCAGTTTCTCCCCAGACTTGCCAACACTGGTTATTCTCCTTTTATTTTTCTTTTATAATCATCCTAGTGGTGTGAAGCGGCATCCCAGACACTTTTTAAAAACATTTTGGCTTTAAGATATAGGGAAGTTCCACCCTTTTATTCACTCTCCTTGTTTCTTTCTTTCTTTTTTCCTTTTTCTTTCTGTTCTCAGTGATTACAAATAAATAGCTAGCAGTCACTCGACATCCACCATGTGCTGGGAGCGATGTTGAGCTCTTCACTTACATTAATTGTCTCAGTTACGGAGTATAGATGCCCTTGATTTCACCAGTAACCCAGATTCCTATGCGTAAACAACCAGGAAGGTAATTATAGAGGTGAGGCTGAGAGTAGGTGTGCCCCTCTAAAGAAGCCTGAAATAGGAAGAAACCAATCATATACATCGGGGAGTACTAATGCTTATTACAAGAAGGGAATTCACCCCAGGGTTCCTTTAAATAGCAAGCTTCCCTAATTCATTACACATAAAGGTCCGTGTACTAAGCCTGAAGAATGGATAGCTATTTCAGGAGGTTATCTGTTATGTTAAATGAGGCATACCTAACCACTTACTTGCTTATGAGGCCTTCCTCCCAAGTCCTGTTCAGCATAAGCAAATGAGAGTGTACTCAACAGGACTCAGAAGGCGAGGACAAAAAAATATCTACTGGAGGTGGTAATTTGAAAGCCACTGCTCATCTTTAAAGAACAGTGCCCACTCTGGGTGGGGGTACAGCAAAGAAGTGCAGCAGTGGAGGCAGTGCCGAATGTGGCTTTGTTCGGGTGGAGGAAGGCTGGGAAAGCGCGGAAGTAAGGATAAAAGATTTTTCAGAAAGGTTGAATGAGACAAGAAGGGGAGGAGAGAGAAGGTAAGGTTAAGGGATTGTTGGATTTATTTATTTTTTTCAGGAAGAAAGAGAACTAGCCTTGTTTTTGTAGGCATGAGGTAGAGCGAGATGAGGCGGAATGTCGAAGATACTGAAGAGAAGTGTAATTAGTTGATGATGACAGTTGCCTCAGAGTGAGGTAATTGGCCCAGGACACGGGGAATAGTTAGCTTTGGGGAGGGTATGTTGTGCACAGGGACCTGAGGAGTGGAGGTGAGGGCGTGCCCAGGAGATGGGTTTCTGCAGAAGCAGCAAAACGGTTAGGGAGTTTCCAGGTGCTGCCCGCACACCTGGTTCCTCCTGCAGAGAGATGGTCACCGGCTTAGCAGGGAGGGTTGGCAGGTGAGTGCAGGGTTTCAGCAGGATGGCTGTCTAAGGGAATGAGAGAAGACTAGATCAGAATAAAGGAATGATCTTGAAGGACAACGGTCCCTGCCTCTGACCCATTCAGGCATTTCTGATGCTCTGCCCCATTGCAGGCGCTACTGGGCGTCTGCCGTGGACTCGTTATCCCCATGGGGCACTGTCATTTCATTCCTGACTACTCCACTCTCTTCCTTTATCACCAGACCTTTCCACTGTGTCCTCCAGAATTTCATCTCTGTTAAAAAAAGATCCTTTAATTCTTAGCCTCTTCCCTGAGCACTCCCACCATCTCAAGATGCAGCTGAACAGTGGCTGTCCCTGAAGATTAGCAGGTCCCTGAAGTTGCTGCCACCCCTACAACCAAACACACGCAAACTTCTAGCCAGTGTCTACTCCGTGGCAAGAACCGTTTGAAGTGCCATCAACCTCCTACCTAATTTACTCCTTGCGAGGTTGATACTGTTGCTCTCTATTTTTTACAGATGAAAAAACTTGAGCTACCAAGAGATTATAGAACTTGGCCAAAGTCAAAAAGTTAGGCAGAGGTGAAAGATGATCCCGGGAGGTGAGCCACCAGCCCTTTACTCTCGAGAACTAAAGCATTCTGACTTTCCAAAGCTGTTTCAAGTTGAGGGCGTCAGATATTCACACACGCCAGGTACTTCATTTCCAGGGGTGCTGGTGTTGCCCATTCTTACGTCTTTCAAAGGTTTCAGGTTATCAATCTGGTTGCTTCTTGGCTTTCCCACTCCAAGTGACTTAGTGTTCCACTTTCCTGGGTTGGCTAAGCCCTTGTTTCTGTATCTTACTTTTTTTTTTTTTTCCTTTAAATTCAGTGAGAGGAGGGGAAGCAGAGACAGACTCCCACAGGCGCTTGGAGAAGGATCCACCTGGCAAGCCCACTAGGGGGCAATGCTCTGCTCATCTGGGGTGCTGCTCCATTGCTCAGAAACCAAGCTCTTCTTAGTTCGTGAAGCAGAGGCCATGGAGCCATCCTCAGCTCCCGGGGCCAACTTGCTCCAATCAAGCAATGGCTGCAGGAGGGGAAGAAAGAGAAAGAGAGAGCTTGAAGCGAGAGGGGGCGGGGTGGAGAAGCAGATGGGCACTTCTCCTGTTTGCCCTGACTGGGAATTGAACCCAGGATATCCACATGCCAGGCCAGCGCTTTACCACTGAGACAATTGGCCAGGGCCTGTATCTTATTTCTGTTGTTGCTTGTAGATTATTTTTTTTTTGTTCTCAAGGCTTTATAACTTAAAAGAAAAAATATCTTTATGGCCATATTATGGAGTTTGAAGAGGTTGTAGCCTTAAATGCTTGTTGCAATATTTTTTGCACCCTTGAAAACACTTGGTTTTTTCTTTCCTTCTTTCTTTTCAGAATTATGGCCATCCTAGTGGGTGTGAAGGGCTATCTTATTGTAGTTTTGATTTGTATTTCCCTAATGACTAATGATGCTGAGCATCTTTTCATGTGCTTACTGGGCCATTTGTACATCTTGTTTGGAGAAACATTGACCAGATCATTTGCCTACATTTTAATGTAAATGCTCTTTTAATATTTCATAACTAGTACATTTCAGATCTATGCATTAGCAAATACTCTCTTTCCCTGTGGTGGCAGTAGTGAAGAAGGCCTTTTAATCAAGCATTCAATCAAGCTACTGCAGAAATAGGTTAAAGCTCAGAGGTCTTAAGTAGCCAGGTGGTTTGGAATTGCCCACAATACCAGCTCAAAGTAAATATGATAGAGAAATTTGTTTGTGTAAGGGAAGTAAAGGAAGTTACTTTTTTTTTTTTTTTTTTTTTTTTACAGAGGCAGAGATAGACAGGGACAGACAGACAGGAACAGAGAGAGATGAGAAGCATCAATCATCAGTTTCTCGTTGTGCGTTGCGACTTCTTAGTTGTTCATTGATTGCTTTCTCACATGTGCCTTGACCGTGGGCCTTCAGCAGACCGAGTAACCCCTTGCTGGAGCCAGCGACCTTGGGTCCAAGCTGGCAAGCTCTTTGCTCAAGCCAGATGAGCCCGTGCGGGACCTCGGAGTCTCGAACCTGGGTACTTCCGCATCCCAGTCCGACGCTCTATCCACTGCGCCACCGCCTGGTCAGGCGGAAGTTACATTTTTAAGAACTTTTGAGTATAAATCTAAACAAACCAAAAAGGTGGAGGAAAGGTATTTTTTAAGGTAACATGGGGTTTGCCCAATGTACTCATTTCTCCACCCACCCAGTTCTTTTACCCCTTGAACTGGGAGTAGAATCTTATTATATTTAAATACATTTTTTTTTGGTATTTTTCTGAAGCTGGAAACGGGGAGAGACAGTCAGACTCCCGCATGCGCCCGACCGGGATCCACCTGGCATGCCCACCAGGGGTGACGCTCTGCCCACCAGGGGCGAGGCTCTGCCCCTCCCGGGCATCACTCTGTCGCAACCAGAGCCACTCTAGCGCTTGGGGCAGAGGCCAAGGAGCCATCCCCAGCGCCTGGACCATCTTTGCTCCAATGGAGCCTTGGCTGCGGGAGGGGAAAAGAGAGACAGAGAGGAAGGAGAGGGGGAGGGGTGGAGATGGGCGCTTCTCCTGTGTGCCCTGGCTGAGAATCGAACCTGGGACTCCTGCACGCCAGGCCGACGCTCTACCACTGAGCCAACCGGCCAGGGCCTAAATACATTTTTATGTGGTTGATGTTGTCTGCCTTTTTTTCTTAGACTATTTTATCCTGTCCTAACTTCCCCATTACGTGATCTGTGCATCCCTTACGTAGAGATAACTAACTTGGATTTACTGGGTGAACTCCAACCAGCTGTTCTCTGTATTGCAGGAACTATGCACTGGTGTTTTAGATCTTACATTATAAAATTGACAGGGTAGCTTTGATTTATTCTGTCTCTCTTTTTCAGAAATGTTTATATTCATGTCCAGCTGTGTAAAAATGAGTCTGATGGAGAAATTGTTCTTGGACTCATGGGTCATAGGATGGTTTGCTAGCCTGGAGTTCTTCATTTCATTGCACCATTTTATCAATTGCCCTGAATCTTTTTCTTTCCATCTTTATAGCCGCTTCCTGAGAAGTTTGTGGTGAAAGGCGTTGTGGATCGTTTTTCGGAAGAGTTTGTGGAGACCAGAAGGAAAGCTTTGGATAAGTTCCTGAAAAGGATCACAGACCACCCTGTGCTCTCTTTCAATGAGCACTTGAACGTCTTCCTGACTGCTAAGGTAAGGGCAGAACTTTTCACATTCTCTCTCCCACGTCAGTGTTCTCCGGGCTCTTCCCTAAAAGCAGTTTGCGTCTCTCAAGCCACCGTCGTGAATGGACCCCTATAGTGGGTGTCACTCAACTGCTGTGGTTTTCCAGGGCTCGCCTGCATTAGCATGGTTACTGTGTTGGCATTAGGAGAACACCTCCTTGCTGCAGCAGAGGGATTAGAATATTTCCACTTGCCGAAAGCAGAGATAAGTGTTTCTTTAGAAGCTCCCGGCATATCACTGGGTGAGGCCATTCCGACCAACAGGGGCATGCCAAGGGGAGAAGTTTATCGAGTGTGTGGTAAGGACATTCTTCACAGGAACCCTGTACGTGTTTACTCATAGTCCCACTGTACAGGTGAGGCAACTGAAGTTCAGGAAGTTTGTACGTGTTCAAGCAGCACCACTAGGATTTGAAATTGGGTCTTTGTGGCCCCTGAGGCCATGCTTTTTCTCTGTAACAGCCTGCCTGACCAAGCGTTTCTAGGTGGGCATTTTCCAAACCCTTTCCAGAGCAGTACTGGGATCTACCCAGTTGCCAGGTTCTGTGTATTCAAACTCTACTGGATGATTCACCAGTGTCCCTCTGCACCTTCCCTGTCGGCAGAACTGGCCAGAACCTGCCGCACTCTCCTCTAATTGTCTGCGGGAATGCAACCTCCTGCCAGCTTCCGTCCTGCTTAGTTTCACATATCACGTTCCCATATTGAGGACACAGGTAATTTTTTCATGTTGGCGAGAGTACTGAGGCCCAGGTACTTTTCCAGTTTTTCTTTTCAAAATGGCAAAATTGAGAAATATTTGCAGATAACATCAGTTGACATTAGCGTCTTTAGAGAGGGTGCCATTCTCCAGATAGTGGAAATCACATGGCAAAGTCCTTTAGTGTTTGCAGTTTCTTTTTATTTTTTTAAACCTCAGTTGGCATTGAGTTTCATTGATGACATTCCCATTCAGCTTTTTCCCGGAGGCCCTTTCCCCCACTGGTTGAACTTGTGTTATTTTTGAAGTAAGTATTTCCTGGTGAACTGATCCTCAGGTATAGTTTTTTAAGCTTATATACAAAGTAAGATTCATCCCGTTCTCCAAAAGTGCAACTCACTCATTTACCCAAATTATAGGTGCACTGGCCAGGCAGCCCTCAAGCTTAGTTGTTTTAACTTCTCACGTGAGAGGAGGGGAGACAGAGACAGACTTTTGCATATGCCCTCTGACCATGATCTACCCTGCAAGCCCCTTAAGGGAGATGCTCTGCCCATCTTGGGCTGTTGCTTGGCCACTGATCTACTTTTAGTGCCTGAGGTGGAGGTTTCACAGAGCCATTCTCAGCACTTGGGGCCAACTTGCTTGAACCAATCAAGCCATGGCTGTGGGAGCAGAAGAGAGAGACAGAAAAAGGAGAGGGGGAGAGGTAGAGAAGCAGATGATCGCTTTACCTGTGTGTGCCCTGACTGGGAATCAAACCTAGGACATGCACACTTTGGGCTGATGTTCTACCACTGAGCCAACTGGCCAGGACTTAGTCATTTTAATTATACAGAGAGACAAAAAGGGGGGAAAACTTGGACCTCTGATGATTTGGAATCTGTGTGAAGACTGAATAGGAAGGGGTGTCTGTGGGTAATTATTTGTGGGCCAAACAGTCTAGAATGATTACAAAGAGCCCTTCAGTATCTTACAACCCAGATTTGTTTGAGTAAGGGGACTTGGCTTGTTTAAACAGAACGAAGTCTAGCCTAATTCAGTGCCACTTGCTGATCCAAATGCACTAAATGACCCATCTTTTCTCCTTTTTTTTCTTTTTCATTATGGTAAAATATATATAACATAAAATTTACAGTCTTAGCCACTTGAAAGTATATAGTTCATTACTGTTAAGTGTATTCACATTTTTGTACAACTAATCACCAGAACTTCTGCATCTTGCAAAACTGAGACACTATCCCCATTAAAGAACTCCCCATCTCTTCCTCCCCACCTCTTCCTCCAAATCACCCCATCTCTTCCTCCTAATCTCCCCATCTCTTCCTCCCCACCTCTTCCTCCCAATCTCCCCACCTCTTCCTCCCCACCTCTTCCTCCCAATCTCCCCATCTCTTCCTCCCCACCTCTCCCCACCTCTTCCTCCCAATCTCCCCATCTCTTCCTCCCCATCTCCCCATCTCTTCCTCCTCATCTCCCCATCTCTTCCTCCTCATCTTTTCCACCCCACCTCTTCCTCCCAGTCTCCCCATCTCTTCCTCCCCACCTCTTCCTCCCAGTCTCCCCACCTCTTCCTCCCAATATCCCCACCTCTTCCTCCCAATCTCCCATCTCTTCCTCCCCACCTCTTCCTCCCAATCTCCCCACCTCTTCCTCCTCACCTCTTCCTCCCAATCTCCCCACCTCTTCCTCCCCACCTCTTCCTCCCCACCTCTTCCTCCCAATCTCCCCATCTCTTCCTCCCCACCTCTCCCCACCTCTTCCTCCCAATCTCCCCATCTCTTCCTCCCAATCTCCCCATCTCTTCCTCCTCATCTCCCCATCTCTTCCTCCTCATCTTTTCCACCCTACCTCTTCCTCCCAATCTCCCCACCTCTTCCTCCCCACCTCTTCCTCCCCACCTCTTCCTCCCAATCTCCCCATCTCTTCCTCCCCACCTCTCCCCACCTCTTCCTCCCAATCCCCCCATCTCTTCCTCCCAATCTCCTCACCTCTTCCTCCCAATCTCCCCACCTGTTCCTCCCCATCTCTTCTTCCCTACCTCCTCCTCCCCACCTCTTCCTCCCCATCTCTTCCTCCCCATCTCTTCGTCCCTACCTCCTCCTCCTCACCTCTTCCTCCCCATCTCTTCCTCCCCTTCTTTTCCTCCCAATCTCCCCACCTCTTCCTCCCCATCTCTTCCTCCCCCCTCTTCCTCCCCACCTCTTCCTCCCCATCTCTTCCTCCCCATCTCTTCCTCCCCACCTCTTCCTCCCAACCTCTTCCTCCCCATCTCTTCCTCCCCACCTCTTCCTCCCCATCTCTTCTTCCCCTTCTCTTCCTCCCAATCTCCCCACCTCTTCCTCCCCATCTCTTCCTCCCCATCTCTTCCACCCCATCTCTTCTTCCCCATCTCTTCCTCCCCACCTCTTCCTCCCCATCTCTTCCTCCCCTTCTTTTCCTCCCAATCTCCCCACCTCTTCCTCCCCATCTCTTCCTCCCCACCTCTTCCTCCCCATCTCTTCCTCCCCACCTCTTCCTCCCCATCTCTTCCTCCCCATCTCTTCCTCCCCACTTCTTCCTCCCCATCTCTTCTTCCCCTTCTCTTCCTCCCAATCTCCCCACCTCTTCCTCCCCATCTCTTCCTCCCCATCTCTTCCTCCCCATCTCCTCCACCCCATCTCTTCCTCCCCACCTCTTCCTCCCCACCTCTTCCTCCCAGTCTCCCCATCTCTTTCTCCCCATCCCCTCCTCCCCCCAGCCCTCCATCTTTTCACACACCACAAATAACTTGTTCTTGTTCTTATTCACTTACATGTTCTGCCACAGTGAATACAGAAGCACTCTTCTCCCTGTGCTGACATGATCTTACACAAACCAGCAATGTCTTGAAGAAGCAGCCGGAAATGCTGGGAGAGTCAGGGACACTCAGTATTAACTGTGTTCAAATTGGTGTTTTTATCTTTGGCCAAATGGGTGCAGCAGTCAGATAGGTCCTCTGAAGTAACTGCGTGCAACACATGAATGAACTTGGATAGCTGGGCATACCCTTTCAAAGCTCCACTTGAAGTAGAGCTCGTGCAGTCCAGTGAGCCCTTTTGGATCTAGCCCTGCTCCAAAAAGTATTGTCTATGGAAACAATTCTGAGAATTCTGAGGCTTCACTTACAGTCTTGTGAAAGCCTGGTGCCTATGAAGGTATTTTCATAGAACATATGAAGGTATAAGGGGAGATGGAGTCTTCCAGCCATTCTCTCAGGCAGCCTGACTTTGAAAAGGAGAGAGGTAGAGGAGGGGGGCTGGAGGGACTCCCTCTGTTTCTAAGATGGGCGAGCCTTGGGTATAGTTTAGGTGCTGAGGATACAGACAGGCAGGGGAGGGTTGGTGGGCAGGGTAGCCTTGAGTGGGGTGCGGTGGAGGGGAAAGGGTGGAATCAGAGCAGACCCGAAGGCCCCGACCGCAGGAAGAAGGAGCAGGAGGAGGCTGCTCTTCAGGCACATATGGAGATCTGGGCCTATGACTGTGTCCGATGCGGGGGTTGGATGTGTTAACCATGATTCCCTGTTCTCTGCCCTATCGCTGCATCGGACTGGGTCACCAGAAAGCAATGGCCTGTGTCATGTCTCTTTATCTCTCTGTAGACATGCCCTTCTAGGACTAGGAGTTGACATTCTGTTTGTACTGAGGGAGGATATAAGGAAGAGATAATTACATCTTCCGTGACACCATTTATAAAGGCATTATTAAAGTCAGGGACATAGAACAACCTGAAGATATTATCAGTTCCTCCTGGAGTTTACTATAGGAAGAAGCTCGTTTTACCTGGCAGGCTAACATGCCTTAGATACATGACTTAGATACAGTGGATTATGAAGCTAAATGTGTTTTGCATTTGTGCCTGGACAAGGAAGTCCAGGGTAAAATGTTTCGTTGTTGCCGGCATCGACGCTGGCCCTGGGTTTTCTAGCGCGGGCGTGTCTGCCCCCGCTTCTGGCTTCCCACCCTTTCCTCTCTACTTTTCGTACTTGGCTTTGGTTGAGGTATAAATAATGAATGAATGGAATGAATTTCAGCTCTTGAATTTTGGTTCTAAAGACAACTTAGGATATTTTGCAGGAGAGAAAGTGACTTTGTGCTTTTGGTCAAAAGTTTTTAAAAATTATGTTGGAAACACAGCATTGTTTAAAGGCAAGCATGCCCAGGTGAGTGAACCGAATAGAAAGGTGGGCTGCGAGCTCAGTGGTGGGGACAGCAGGAGAGGACCCTTTGTGTGTGCGGTTAGGTCCTCCGACTCAGCTCCTTAGTCCTGAGCCCTCCGTTTCCAAAGAGCAGCTGCCTGAAGGGATTGGTTGACTGAGTCCTGGCCATGTGAGTGAGCCTTTTGAGGATTTTTGTTGTTGTTGTTCACATGTCATCCTTAGGACCTGAATGCCTACAAGAAGCAAGGGATGGCGTTGCTAACCAGAGTGGGTGAGTCGGTCAAGCATGTCACCGGAGGCTACAAGCTGAGGAGTCGGCCTCTTGAGTTTGCAGCCATAGGTGAATACTTAGACACCTTTGCTCTCAAACTGGGAACCATAGATCGGATAGCCCAGCGGATCATCAAAGAAGAAATAGGTGAGCTCTTTGCTGAGAATTTGAACATGCCCAGGGGCCACAATTTGCAGAAATGGCATTCACGTGTGCTAAGTAGAATCAGTGCTGGAGCGACAGAGCTAGGACACAGTTTGCTTATAAAACTGATAAATGCGAGAGGGGAGGAGGTAATGGGGACCGGAGTGTAATCTCGTGCTGGCTCCTGGCCCTGCCTTTCAGCCTTGTGTCTGCTTGCTCCAGGGCTAACACCGTGTCTGAGCACCTACGCTTCCCCTTTCCCTCTCTTAGCTTTGACTTTAAAAGTGGTGACACCGACTCAACTTCCCTTCATTCAGAGGAATGATAATTTAAACAAGCTTAGGTATCCTTTCTGGCAGAAGGATGGTTCAAAAGGACGTCATGGTGACCTGCATTTGCCAAAGTTATGATCCTAATGCGCCTTCAGACTTGGAACGGATCCCCTGCTGCATCTCATCCCTCCCCTCTTCCTGGCCTGGGAGTCAGGTGGCCTTTCTTTCCTCTGCTCGGAGGGTGCCGCCCCTTCCTCCCCGCCCTCTCATGAACACTCGCTTTCTGTGTGCCAGAATGTTGGGGCCCTTGCCTTCTCACACACACGAGCCAGACAGACCTGGACCACGGTAACGACTGCTGGCGTGTGACGTGAGACACGTTGAAAAGGGTTCTCTAGTAGTTGCCACCCATTGGTTACTGGGAAAAATGGCTATAACGTTTTACTGTCATGGCAATAATCATGGTGACAGCGATGAGCCAGGTTTTCTCTGTGAGGGGAAATAGTTCTTGTTTCCTGTACTTTGATTCTCCTTTGCTCACGATGGCGTCACGCGGGGCCGCAGCTTTTGGAGATAGCTTTAGACGCTGTCACACACAGGACCGGGTGTCAGGTGACCTGTGGGAGAGCACCAGTCTGCCCGGGTGAGACCACATCTCCTGTGTCAAACGTTCGCTAAAGTCCCACTGTGGAGCCATTGTCTGCTTCCCTGTGCAGGCAGGAGAGGGGTTGTTTCCGAAGGTGTTCGGTAGACGCAGCTCCTGCAACTTCCCCCAGAAGGCAGGCACATGGTCCCCACTATCCAGAGACGTGGCATTCTCACTATGGGGTAGAGTGGTTGATTGATGTTATGATGTTAACTGTAACATCGCCTTTTAGAGATATTTTTAAAAGTTGTGATAAGCAGAAAAACAGTGTTCAGAGTGGGAGAACCTGCGCAGATGAGTGCGTGGCCGAGGACACGCATCTGCATGTGGCGAGCTCTTGGCTGCCGTGGCCATGGAGCCGCAGTCCCGCTGATCGCTGCCCAGCCGAGCTCACTGCTTTCCCTTGCCCTCAGAGTACCTCGTGGAGCTGAGAGAATATGGGCCTGTGTACTCCACGTGGAGCGCGTTGGAGGGGGAGCTGGCCGAGCCCCTGGAAGGCGTGTCAGCTTGCATCGGCAACTGCTCCACAGCCTTGGAAGAGCTGACCGATGACATGACGGAAGACTTCCTGCCCGTGCTCAGGGAATATATCTTATACTCCGACTCCATGAAGGTAAGCGGGCTCGCTTCCTGTGCGCTCAGCTGCTTTGTGCTGTAGTTGTTGTCAAAAAAGCAATGGGATTCTTCCATATTTGCACATGCTGCAGGTGTCCTTTATCCTGGCTGGGCAGGATCGGGCATGTGGACTGACGTCATGGGCATATTTATAGATAGAACGCTTGGTGAAACACATATCTGAATTAAGTGAAAACAAATAGTTTGGAAGAAGTTCTTATTAGCGCTCACTGAGAGTTCAAGGGGGTATGAAGTCTACTAAACAAGAACAGGATGCTGTGGATAAAGAAAAATTGGATAATTGGAACTCTTGGAAGTTAAACTGTGATTGCTGAAAAGAAATTGAAGGTAGAGTTGGAAAAGGAGGATGACAAAACCGTGGAAAGTAAAATAAACGTAAGTTAGAAAGTAGAACAAAAATACAAAAATACTGAGAATGTGGAAGAATGGTAAGAGATGTATAGAGGACTAGTCTTAGAAGTTCAGGATATCTGACCAATGAGGGCTTCTGGTTGAGACAATAGCGAAAACTGCAGGAGGGAAACTATGAAAGAAATAATACAAGAAAAAACTCCCAAAGCTGAAGGATGCCCGAGTCTGCAGATTAAAAGGACATTTTAATTGCCCAGGAAAAGGAATGAGCAGAGAACCAGCCCCAAAGCATATCACTGTAATATTTTAGAACAAGTGATAAGGATCAAACACAGGATCGAATGCTTTGATGCCCACACGAGAAACCGCCCCAGCTTGTGCTTAGACTGGTTGGAGAGCGTAGCCACAGGGGACTTTTATGATGGTGACACCAGGTAGAGAAAAGGGTCTGTCTTCCTGGCCAACAGAAGAAGATACATGGCTCAATGTTGACCACCCCCGCCTTCGCATAGCCCCCTCTCCTTTCCGAAGGCAACTTGTGTTGGTAGGGATTAACGCATCTCTGGAGAGAAACCTGTCACTCAGCTTGGATCATAAAAATGGAAAACGAGACAAACCATGGCTCTGTGAAAGGAGAGTAAAAAAAGAAACCCACAATGAATCAACTAGTTATAAAAACTTTATTATGGCTAATTACAGGCATATACAAAAGCAAAGAGAATCACATGACGGGCTCTTGTACACTCATCACTCTTATTCCATCGGGTATGAAGTATTAAGGCTCTTGACACATAGTGAAGTGTGAACAGTGGAAAATGGACCCACTCCTGGTAGAATGAATCACTGTCTCAGGTATAAAGCTGCTAAAAAAACACTTTCAGAGACAGGATCAGGTCTGGCTTTCACGCTGGTCAGAGAAGATGGTATACATTTCCTCATCTGTAAGGTGGAAATAACGGTAATGATGGGGATAATAAGGATAAAACTCACACATGAGATCATTAAGCTGAGACAGCTTTGTTGGTAATGATTGGAACTGAAGCTGAAAATTGAGACTTCTGACTCCAACTTTGTACTGTGGTCTCCTCTATTACATTGTATTTTTTAAAATTGAGAACCACACATTGCGTACTTAATCCTGTGTCTGAAACAAGTATAGAGAGGCATCCCGGGGTGGGGGTAGGGGCTGGGCAAAATGGGCGAGGAGGGTCCAAAAGCACACACTTCAATTACAAGACAAGTAAGTCATGGGATGGCTGCTAACTACTCTTACTGTGGTGATCGTTGCACAATGTATACAAATCAAATCATCATGTATACCTCAAGTGTAACATTGTAACTTCTAACTCAATAAAAAGTCATCCTGACTTGCTTAAAATGAACCAGAATATTTTGCTTTACTTATAAAGTTAATAGTATCTGTTTTTGTAAACAAAAATAAATTTTTACATTCCTGGGGTATCCTTGAACTTGTCTCTTATATAGACACACCCTTCATCAAAACTCGTCTCTCCTTTTGGGCCCTCCTCACCCATTTTGCCCAGCCCCTACCCCCACCCCGGGATGCCTCTTTATACTTGTTTCAGACACAGGATTAAATACGCAATGTGTGGTTCTCACTTTTAAAAAATACGGTGTAATAGAGGAGACTGCTCAGCAGTAGAGCATCGGCTCAGCTTGTGGAAGTCGTGGGTTTGATTCCCGGCCAGGGCACACAGGAGAAGAGCCCATCTGCTTCTCCACACTTCCCCCGCTCCCTTCTCTCTCTCTCTCTCTCTCTCTCTCTCTCTCTCTCTTCCCTTCCTGCAGCCAAGGCTCCATTGGAGCAAAGTTGGCCCGGGCGCTGAGGATGGCTCCATGGCCTCCGCCTCAGGCGCTAGAATGGCTCCTGTTGCAGCGGAGTGATGGCCCAGATGGGCAGAGCATCGCTCCCTGGTGGGCATGCCAGGTGGCTCTCGGGCGTGTGTGAGGATCTGTCTCTGCCTCCCTGCTTCTCACTTCAGAAAAATACACACACACACAAAATGCTGCCTTTACCTTACTGAGCATCTGAGGCATACGTGGTCCTGGGATATTACCGTGCACATTGCTTTGTTCTTGCAGGTGGCAAGTATGTTAGTGCTTAATATATATTTGTGCTTGAAGCAGGATTTTTATTTATTTATTTATTTATTTATTTATTTATTTATTTATTTTGTATTTCTCTGAAGTTGGAAACGGGAGGCAGTTAGACAGACTCCCGCATGCGCCCGACCAGGATCCACCCGGCATGCCCACCAGGGGGTGATGCTCTGCCCATCTGGGGCGTCACTCTGCCGCAATCAGAGCCATTCTAGTGCCTGAGGCAGAGGCCACAGAGCCATCCTCAGCGCCCGGGAAAACGCTGCTCCAATGGAGCCTCGGCTGCGGGAGGGGAAGAGAGAGACAGAGAGGAAGGAGAGGGGGAGGGGTGGAGAAGCAGATGGGCGCTTCTCCTGTGTGCCCTGGCCGGGAATCGAACCCGGGACTCCCGCACGCTAGGCCGACACTCTACCACTGAGCCAACCGGCCAGGGCTGAAGCAGGATTTTAAATGATCATTTGGCAAGGATTTATCTAGCATCTTTATTAAAATACTCTTACACAGTGAGACATGAGCTTGTGTGAATAATTGGAGTTATACATCAAAGAAACACTTGTTTGTCTGCCCTCTCTCTTACCTAGTGTTCAGGCACATGTAAGTTTCTTGTTCACTGAGCATGAAGAACATTAGCTTACTAACGCTGGGAGAATGGGACTGTATGTAGCAGCGATTTTCCACTGGTGTGCTGCCAGGATTTTTAAACATGCAATACCTGGCTGGTTAGTCAGCGGCACTGATGTCTTTTCCCTTAGATTGTCAAGTTTAAAAAATGACAACAGCCAACACAACAATAGCTGTCTGGTGTGGTGTGAATGAATCAAAATTACACCTATTTTTTTTTTTTTTTATCAAACCAGCAGAAAATATATTTTTTGGTGTGCCACAGAATTTTAGTAATTTGTTTATGTGTGCCATGAGCTGAAAAGGCTGAATGTTGCTGGTCTGTATTGTCCGGAGGCGGGCATGGTGGAGGAAGTGCTGGCTGCCAGGTCGTGGAGCCCTGGCTCTGCCCCGTGGTGGGCTGAGCTAAGTCCAGTCAGAAGGAAACGAGGCCTCCTGCTCCCCAGCTTTCCAGCAGGAAAACACCTGCAGAGAGGTCTGGGCAAGACAGGAGGCCACGATGACAAAGCCAGGACCGCGTGTGGGGTTGTCAGGGTCCGCGTGGCCAGGACTAAGGACACTGCAGAGTGGTCGGTGACTTAAGTGGCTCCCCTGCCTTTTAACATTGCTGCTTTTTAAGAATTCTTAATCTGTTTTATCCTTCTAAGAGAGTCATATAATTTTACTTCCTAAATAACGTCTGACTTTTCAGGTGTGAACGGGACAGGCTTTGTCACTCAGCACGAGGACTAAGCTTCGAGCGGAGGGCTGGTGGAGTCCTGGTTGTGAAAGCCGTTCTCACCGACTCGAATGGTCTCCGGAACTGAGGGGGTCCTGGCTTTGTTTGGTAGAGAGGGATTGCTGTGGTGGTGTTTTGTTAGACTGTCCCTTTTGTGATGGCCTGGAGGGACCCAGAGTGAGTGTCTGTCCCCATGAATGGAAGTTGGGCCTGTGCCTTAGGAATCTGGAGCAGTTGAGTGCCGGTGGAGCCCCCCTGGAGAAAACTTGCTGGAGACCATTGAAGCCCTCTCCTAACGGGACTGATGGTGGGGTTCTTCTCTGGGGTTGAAAAGGCCTTTGGGATCGTCTCCACTAATTTATTTTATGGGTGAGGAAACAGAGCCCCTGGGTAAACCTCGTCCCTGTCCCGTGGCCACAGTTCTAACTAGCAGTTAGTTGAATCTGTCTTGACGTGGACTGAGGAGGAGACCAGGTCAGTTCAGCTGTTCAAGGCTGAGTCTCTGTTGTCTGTCTTTAGGGGCAGTTACGCGTGGGCGCATTCTGTTCCCTCTGGAGGCAGAGAGAGTGCACAGCGAAAGGAGGGCTGTTGTCAGCCCTGTGGAACAGGTGCGCAGTGTTCAGCGGACACTGAGCACATCTTGAACTGTTCCAAGGACAGTGTGAAACAAGGGTGAACAGTGCCCGAGAAGGAGGGGTACCAAAGTTACCCTCACACCCAGGGCTCAAGTTAAATACCCTGTAGACATCTGCAGGTGAGCTGATATGGAATTTTGCATTCTATACATGGTGTGTAAAAAGTAATGAGGTTAGTGATGGTCTGGGAGAGTATCTTGGAGTTTTACCAAATTTCTGGCAATGCCTATTAAGTACTGGTATCATTCTGACCAGGCCAAGAATTAGAGAAGTTTTCCTTATGAAGGTTAGGGCAAGGCCATCTTATTTCCCACACTGTCTCATTCCTAGGGAGGTGGTCAGCAGATACTTAGTTGAATTTGACAGTGTGGTGAATTTGAAATATTTATAGACATACAGGGTGGGGTAAAAGTAGGTTTACAGTTATGAGAGCACAAAACAGTTTATTTTTGTATTATTATTTATTAATTGTATTATTTTCCATACAAACAACTGTAAACCTACTTTTGCCCCAGTCGGTATAACTAGCATGTCATGTGTCTTGTTATTTTTAAGAGACAGGTTTATAAACAAATCAAAGAGCAGACTTATCTCAGAGGTGTTGGTGACCGACTAGGGCAGGGGTCGGGAACCTATGGCTTGCGAGCCAGATGTGGATCTTTTTTGATGGCTGCATCTGGCTCACAGACAAATCTTTAATAAAAAAATAATAATAACGTTAAAAATATAAAACATTCTCATGTATTACAATCCATTCATTTCCTACCGCTCTTGTTCATGGTTGCGGATGGCTGGAGCCAATCACAGCTGTCCTCCGGGACAACACCAAATTTTTATTGGATAATGCCTAACGTACACGGGTCGTTGTATGGCTCTCATGGAATTACATTTTAAAATATGTGGCGTTCATGGCTCTCTCAGCCAAAAAGGTTCCCGACCCCTGGACTAGGGTGAGATAAGAGAAGAGTGAATGGCAGGGCAAAGCCACACAGGGGAAGTGGCTTCAGTTGGAGACTTGAATGCCACACAGGATTGAGCACTTAAGCAGAAGGAACAGCCATTGCAAAGGTCCTGAAGCAGAACTGAGCTTGATGTTTGCAGGTCAGAAAGGCCAGTGTGAGTGGAGCCCAGTGAGTAAGGGAGGAAGTGGGAGGAGGAGAGGTCAAAGAGGCAGGTAGGGGCCAGGCCATCCAGTGGTAGCTTAAAGGCCATGGTTGAGAAGAGTCAGGATTTATCTTTGGGAATAAAAGGGAAGCTCCCTGGTTTTCTGCAGGGGAATGACAGGATACAGTTCTTACTTTAAAAAGACAACTGGTGCTGCAGGATGGAGACTGGGTTGTAGAAAGGAAGAGTGGAGGTGGGGAGACCAGTGAGGAGACTGTCACAGGTAGCCAGATGGCAGAGGCCAACGTGTTGGGGCTTGGACTAAATGGTGATGGAAGAGTGGGAGGATCGGGGGTGTGTTTTGGATGAGGGGCCACACTGCTGTGTTAATGTGAAGTAAGGAAGGCAGGGTTGAGAACGACTCCTGGGTTAGGCTTCAGCAGCTGGGTGGTCTGTGCTGCTGTTTCAGGGGATGGCGAAGGCTGGGAGAAATAGATCGGGCAGTTGGGAATTGAGTTGTTTTGACCATGTTGAGTTAAAAAACACCTAATAGCCATTAAAGTAACGATGCCGTGACAGCTGCGCATGAGTTTAGGTCCGAGTGGGAATAGACATTTGGGAGTCCTTTGTGTATAGGTGGTATTTCAATCTGTGAGATTGGGGAGAAGTCTTGTGATGAGATTGACAGTCTAGGCCTGCACCCTGCCCTGACACATGACAATATTTAGTGGTCTTAACACCTAATAGGAGGGGGAACAAATAGAAGAGGAGGCTGGGAAGGAATGGTCAGTGTAGTAGGAGAGGATTACCTCAGTGAAGCCAAGAGAAGTGTTTTTAGGAGAAGGAACATGAAAAATAGCGACCATTGGATTTAATATGAAATTTATTGGTGTTTGTGATTAGAGGTCTCATATGTCAATGCATGAATTTGTCTTTGCATTAGAGATACTCAAATGCCAGAATACAATGTGAGATGGTTTCTTCAGCCTGTCCACCATTCCTCTAAAGGGCCACACGGTGGAGCTAGTGAGTCAAGTAACTAGTTTATGTTTTAGGTCAGATATTTTCAACTGGTGTGCCCCAAGAAAATTTAAAACATGTGGTGCAGTGGATAAAGCGTCGACCTGTAATATTTAGGTTACCTGTTCGAAACCCTGGGCTTGCCTGGTCATGGCACATACAGGAAGCAGCTGCTATGAGTTGATGCTTCCTGCTTCTCTTCTGTGTCTGTTTCTCTCTCTCTCTCTTACTCTAAAAATCAATAAATAAAATCTAAACAAACAAACAAACATAAAAACATGCAATACTTGAGTATTTAGTCAGGGGCACTGATCTCTTTTCCATTGATTGTCAAATAAAAAAATGACAACAGCTAACACAGTAATAGCCATCCAGGGTGAATGAATCAAAATTATACCTAATTACTTTTTGTCAGGCAAGAAATACTCTTTTGGTGTGCTGTAGAATTTTAGTGATTTATGTGTGCCATGAAATGAAAAAGGTTAAAATTGTTGCATTAGGTTTGCCAGTTGTGGTGCCTTTCAGAAACTAAAAAGGAGATTTCCTACAATTAAGTCAGGGAAGAAGAATCCTCCTTCCTAAAGCGATGACAGGTTGAAGCCCTAATTTCTTGAAAATATGAAGTGGGATGCAGGAGTGTACATGACCTCAGAATGTTTTTCAAATTTAGAAAATGTGAAAATTAAAACTCTGAAATTCCCAGTGATGGCAGACTGAACACATTTTTATACTTCCTTTTCTTCATGAAATTGAACCCGAAAGACACCGGAATGATTTTTTAAAAGACATAAACCTGCAAGGACAGAGTGATAGAAGGGGAAGCAATCGCACTGCAGTTGGGAACCAGAAAGCAGATGTAAAGGTGATAAAGGACTGAGGTGACCCACAAAAAGCCGTCTTAGGAGCTCCCTCCGGGTAAAAGCCACCTGGTTTCACTGTGCAACTTTTCATGAAGGTCAAGGCTGGGGAGCACCAAGGGCCTCTGGGATGAAGAGAGGGGCGGGGCTGGAGAGAAGAATTACCGTATTTCCCCATGTATAAGACACGTTCTTTTCCGAAAAATTTGGGGTCTATAAACTGGATGTGTCTTTTACAGTGGTTGTAGATTTTTTACTTGCTTTTTCATGCTTGTTGAAGACAGTGATTTGTCATCAGATACAGATGAGGACAAGCTAATGGATGGGAGTTTTGACAGTGACGAGGAGTTGTATGAATTTTATGATGAATAAAACTTGAGTCAAATAACTTTATGTAATACTTTTTTTTTTTTTCTTCAAATTTCAGGCCTCAAAATTAAGGTGCGTCTCATACATGGGGAAATACGATAAAGGAGCAGTAAGAGCTTCTGATTTTTTCTCGCTTCTCACACAGAAGCTGCAGTCCCTTCTCTGCACTGTCAGAACTAAGGTGTACTCTTGGCACCAGGCACAGTTGAGGGTGGAGGCAAAAATCCTAAAATTGGGACGTGAAGTGAAAGGTGACTAAATGTTGAGACTCAGTCATCTTCCTCTCTTTGGCTCTTGGCCTTATATCTTCCCTACAAGAGTTAGAAGAGCCTTTTTTGGAAACTGAATAGACCAGGAGGACAGACTAGGAGACACTGACACTGGAGGGGAGGGGGACCCTCAACAACATGACTCAACAGAGGCCCTGGGAGCATTGTCAGCAAGCCCTCGGTGTGCAGAGTTTCATTCGGTTTCTCAGTGTTTCCCTCTGATTAGTGGACAGACAAGAGCCACCAGTTATTTAAGAGAAGATTCTAATATGCATATCAAATAAAAACAAGGATGAAAAGGCAAGCCCTGGCCTGGTAGGGTAGCTCAATTGGTTAGAGGAGCATCATCCCAATGTGCCAAAGCTAGAGGTTCAGTCCGTGGTCAGGGCACGTACAAGAATGAATGCATAAATAAATAGAACAACAAATCTATGTTTCTCTTTCCGTCTTTCTCTCTAAATCAATTAATAGAATTTTAAAAAAAAGAAGAAGGGAAATATGTCAAGTGAAACATCATTGACAAAGAAGAAAATTTCCAGGAACAAAATAATATCTTCAAAAAGGGAAGCTATAACATAGCCATAAAACAAGATTTTTTTTTTTAAAGCCAGAGAACAAAGAGTTCATGGAAATGAAGACCATGATAGAAATGAAAAAAAGAAATCGATAGAAGAGTTAGAAGAAAATTTTAAGGAAACCACATATAAAGGGAAATGAAAAGACAGATGGAGGATTGGAGAGAAAAAATATGAAAATGAAAGGACTAGACCATAATATTCAGCATCTGAATGACAAGCGCCAGGAAGAGAAAACACAATTGGGGCACATCAAAGAAGTCATTCAAAAGAGGAGCCTGAAGTGAAGACTGATGTGGTGGTCCCTGCGAGATGAGATGTCAGATGCCTTTTCCCCTATTTTGCATTTTTCTTTATTTTCTAAATTTTTTATAACAAATATCTTTTAAAATTAGGGGGAAATGTGTGGTTTCAGTATTACCAGCACTTCCCTAGAACCTTTAACTCACAGGAGATCCTCTTTTCAATAGAATGAAAGTATAAAAGGAGTGTGTTCAAAGGTGCAACCTGAATGTAACCACTTAATGAGAAATTATGTCACCAAGACTAAGCCAGACTCGTTTTCCTGCCTGTGGGAAAATGCTCTCCTAGTGGGCTGCCCAAGCACAGGCTGCGGGTCTCTGTGTGTTTGGTATTTGGTTTCTATTTGCATTTGAGCCGCTTTTTCTTTATTACTACACACTAATTCTGCACAAGCACCTCTTGGGTCTTTTCAGCTGTCAGCCCCTGAACCATTCTGTTCTCAGTTCTCTATGTATGGCCAAGTTGTTCCTGCTGCTCTCATAAAACTTTCTCAACCCTGCATCCGAATGTCCCTCTTATAAAAAGATTTGAAACTTGAAAACCTTCTGGACCTGAGCAGGCTTTTTGGTAGCCGCTGACCTTTTGCATTGGGGCTGCTTTTGGACAGCATTTTTCCTCCCCCTCCAAGTTTGTGAGCCCCCAGCTTCACCAGAGGAAGACGTGAGCATGAGCTCTGCGGGTGGAGAGGGAAACTCTGGGCTTTCTTGTTGATACTAACCACTGTGGCACTTTCCTGGGAAGAGTCCAGCGCAGATGTTGAAAGCCAGACTACAGCAGGTGTCTGTGATCCAGCTCCTAGACACTCTGTCATTGTAGTTTTTCTGTCTGTTTGTTTTTTTACATGGACAGAGAGTCAGAGAGAGGGGATAGACAGGGACAGACAGGGATAGATAGGTACAGACAGACAGAAACGGAGAGAGATGAGAAGCATCAATTATCAGTTTTTTGTTGCGACACCTTAGTTGTTCATTGATTGCTTTCTCACATGTGCCTTGACCGTGGGCCTTCAGCAGACCGAGCAACCTTGCTCAAGCCAGTGACCTTTTGTCCAAGCTGGTGAGCTTTTTGCTCAAGCCAGATAAGCGCATGCTCAAGCTGGTGACCTCGGGGTCTCGAACCTGGGTCCTCCTCATCCCAGTCCAACTCTCTATCCACTGCGCCACTGCCTGGTCAGGCCCTGTCATTGTAGTGTAATGGCTGTTATTAGTTTGTGATATAGACATTTTCGATAACAGGTATTATATTTCTATTGTTTAACTTTTATTATAGAAAAATTCAAACATGTTCAGAAGTCGGGTGTAGGTGTGACTGGCGCTCTCCTGTGTGCTGTCAGCTAGCTCCACCAGCTGTCCCTCGTGGCCCGTCTTGTTCCAGCTCTGTCCCCACCCACCCCCAAGCCCCACCCCATGGGTTGTTTTAAAGCAAACCCCAGATATCATGTTGTTTCATACAAACACATTTAGTAAATATCTCTAAAATACAAGCATTCTTCTAATAAAGAGAACCGTATTATCATCACATCTAAAGAACTACTTTTTCTTATCCTCGAATATCTAGCTAGTGTTCGATTTCCTCAACTATCTCAGATGCTGTTTTTAATACATTTTTCAAAATTAGAATAAAAATAAAATTAATATGTTGGTTGATATGCTTCTTAAAAATATTTTAAAAATCCCTCCCTATTTATTTTTTCTTGCTATTTACTTGTTAAAGAAACTGAGTCATTTCCCTGTATATATTTGAAAAGAAGGCAGTGAAGTTTTGTAATTACTAGGAGGACCACTTTGAAATCATGACAAAATGCTCCACGTTAAACAGATACAGGATTCAAGAGAGATTTATTCTATGTCCCAAATTAAAAGTCACCTTGTCACTGAACCCCCCCCCCCGTCCACCCTATGAACAGTTCTGCCGTCTTGCACACCCTCGGCACTATCTGTCCCCCTTTCCTGTTTTGCTCCCCACCCCACACCTGGCACTTCCTCACGTTCTCCGTATTAACATATATGGCTTGCGTATTGTCTGCCCTCCACTAGAATGTCAGTCCTGTGAAGGCAAGGGTTTTGTTCTCTGCTGCATCCCAGCACCTGGGCAGGTGAATGAGGAGACATTGGGGTGAGAGAGAAACGGACACCCGAGTATAACAGGAAAGTCCCTCCACGCACTCCACCTTTCTGATTTCTGGTATTCACTGGGATCGGAGATCCCTGTGACGTTCCCGAGAAGCTCAGGTGCTGCATACCTTTTGCTGTCACTCAGTGATGGGGTCCTCTCTGTCGTGTCGATGCCAATCTGGTCTGTTGGTCCTTTCACCACATTGTAGGTTGAGGTCCCATCAGCCACAGGCTGGCTGACCAACTTTATCAATAGAGCCTGTGTTATTTGGGGCGGGGGGCAGGCCTGTCCTTTCAGGCTCTCACTGACAATGTGCAGAGGTACTCTAGCAAGGATGGTAGTCTCAAACATATCTTCTTAAATGAGAGAAGGGGAGATAGACTCCCGCATGTGCTCCGACCAGGATCTGCCTGGCAACCCCATCTAAGACTGATGCTAGGACCAACTAAGCTATCCTCAGCACCCAGGGCCGATGCTTGAACCAGTCAAGCCACTGGCTGCGGGAGGAGAAGAGAGAAGGGGAAGCGGAAGGGGGGAGAGTAGCAGACAGTTGCTTCTCGTGTGTACCCTGACTGGGGATTGAACCAGGGACATCTGCACACTGGGCTGACACTCGATCCACTGAGCCAAATAGCCAGGGCCTCAAACAGATATCTTGATTCAAAGCTTGTTTCTCAGCCTTTGTTGTGGTTGGATTGCAGTCAGACTGGGAAACCACACGCCGCGCTGGGAAAGCTGGATGAGTCACCACTGGTATTAGCCAGCGGCGTGGCCTCATCCAGGTCTTTCCCCTGGACAATAATACCCTTTCACTTCCATGGGGTTGTTGTGAGTTTCTCCTGCTGTCCAGGGATGCGGGGATGTTAGCAGGACTCCTCCTCCAGGCTGCCAGTGTGAGATGGCAGAATTGTCCCTGCAGGAGGGGTGAACGTAAGAGTGGTGAGGAGACGGGGCAGGAGGGGTGAACGTAAGAGTGGTGAGGAGACGGGGCAGGAGGGGTGAACGTAAGAGTGGTGAGGAGACGGGGTAGGAGAGGCCCACACTAATTGGGGGACGGAGTATGGCTGGATCTTGGGCCCCTCGCCTGCTGTGGGGGTGAGAGAGGAGATGCACCCGGACCTTGGGAGCCTCAGTGGTTCTTGCCACACTGAGAGACAACTCATCCCTGTTCCTGCCCTTGTGTGGGTACGTGCGCTTTCCCATAAGGCGTGAAGCGCGCTCCGAAGGCAGCGCATGGCATTGAGAAGCGTCCCAGTGGCCCCGACCTGCTGTCTCGTTGCCCCTTGGGGCGCCACAGGGCGTCTGCAAGGATGGCATTGTGTGTTTATTTCTCTGCACTACAATTATGCATTTATATTACTGCTGGTACCAGGCTAGTAGGTTTAGAATATTTTCTGGGCTCCACGAAGTCCAGAAAGGACCCCTGATTTTTTTCTGTGTTCATTTGTTTTGCTCTAGATTTGTGCTGTCCAGTACAGCAGCTACTAGCTGTAGGTGACTATTTAAGTTTAAATTTAAATTCGATAAAATTAAGTAAAAGTTTATATCCAGTTTCTCAAGCCCCCAAGCCGTATTTTAAGAGCTCAGTCAGCATGTGGGGCTGCTCATAATAGATTGTAGCGTGCTTGCATCACTGCAGAAAGTCCCACTAACCAGCCCGGGAGGCCAGCCTACTCCACAGTTGATGATTGGGGAGGGAACTTCCCAGCACGAAGGAGATGGATGAGTGAAAAACAAGGAAAAATAAGCTATTGCCGGTTTTACCTCATGCTCTTCTCATGGTAATTTACCTCAGGGGAAGACTTCCGGTCCCAAGTGTTGACACATTCCATTAGAAGGTTGTCCCCAGAGTGCTCTCAGCTATTCAGTCACTTATTTATCACCTTTCAGCACGTTGTCAGGGACACAAGATGCCCACTGGTCAGCCAGGAAAAAGCTCCTTCCTACCTGACTTCACGCTCTGCCAGAAGGTCCCTGTGGGGAAAGTGCAGGATTAGTCACTGCTATAGCAATGTGTGACTTCTGACTTAGGGGGAAATTTTTTTTTTTTTTTTTTTTTTTTTTTTTAACAGAGACAGAGAGTCAGAGAGACAGGAACAGAGAGAGATGAGAAGCATCAATCATTAGTTTTTTGTTGCGACACCTGTTCATTGATTGCTTTCTCATATGTGCCTTGTCCGCGGGCCTTCAGCAGACCGAGTAACCCCTTGTTCGAGCCAGTGACCTTGGGACCAAGCTGGTGAGCTTTGCTCAAACCAGATGATCCTGTGCTCAAGCTGGAGACCTCGGGGTCTCGAACCTGGGTCCTCTGCATCCCAGTTCGACGCTCTATTCACTGCACCACCGCCTGGTCAGGCGGGAAAGAAAATTCTTACCACTGTTGGTTTGCCATATGTAATTGCACACAAAGAAGAAAAAAGAAAGCCTTGGATGAAACAGATGCTTTTCTAGAATGCCAACCACATGCTTTTCCATTCTACATGGTGGCGTCTTAGCAGCAGAGCCAGGACTGGGTGACTTAGGGAGACACACATGCTCAGGTGCCTCTCTTGTACTTGCCCGAGCCCAGGGATGAGTGTCTCCCTACGTTTTGCATCCTGGACGCCTGGTTGGTCACAGTACCCGTTCGAGCTGGCTGTCTAGGGCCCGTGTACTGCTTGCTCAGGCAGGCTCGCTGCCTGGTGGCAGGGAGTCCGGACTTGCTCACAGCTCAGGGCCTGCAGCCTCTGTTCCAGCTGGCTATCTAGGGCCCGTGTACTGCTTGCTCAGGCAGGCTCGCTGCCTGGTGGCAGGGAGTCCGGACTTGCTCACAGCTCAGCGCCTGCAGCCTCTGTTCGAGCTGGCTGTCTAGGGCCTGTGTACTGCTCGCTCAGGCAGGCTCGCTGCCTGGTGGCAGGGAGTCCGGACTTGCACACAGCTCAGCGCCTGCAGCCTCTGTTCCAGCTGGCTGTCTAGGGCCCGTGTACTGCTCGCACAGGCAGGCTCGCTGCCTGGTTGCAGAGAGTCCGGACTTGCACACGGCACAGCGCCTGCAGCCTCATGCTGTGTCTGTGCCTCTCCCCTGGCCAAACCCCCCAGGTAGGGACTATGTCTCTTTGCTTTTTGTATACCTGACCTAGAGTGGAGAACAGATAAGTGGCTAATGGATTAATGAGCAGATCAGTCCATCAGAGATCAGCTCACTTGACTTGGACTTTTCCCTTAACAGTTCAGAGAACGCCCTTCATTGTTACCTGCCAAGTCCCACATTTCCGCACAACGATGTTCTCTCTGCTAGGGGAAAGCCGAGAGTCCTCTCATCACCATGGCAACAGATGGGCGCTGCTCACCCCACTTTGCCCTTCCCTGGAATTGTCATTCTCAGAGTTGAGCTAGATTACCACACTAGAAAGATGTTTCTGAGAGTGGTTCTCCTTCTCTTCAAGTGGAAAATCAGTTTGAAAATTACAGATAAAACTATATTTTGTTCAAATGTGATAGAAATGTTTCCATAAATTGTTATTATTTCCTCCTAGAATTGGTTTGTGGGGTAAGTCTTAAATACCGTTTTCACCCGAGCTCATGTCTTAGAACAGGGGTAGTCAACCTTTTTATCCCTACCACCCACTTTTGTATCTCTGTTAGTAGTAAAGTTTTCTAACCTCCCACTGGTTCCACAGTAATGGTGATTTATAAAGTAGGGAAGTAACTTTACTTTATAAAATTTATAAAGCAGAGTTACAGCAAGTTAAAGCATATAATAATAATTACTCACCAAGTACTTTATGTCGGATTTTCGCTAAGTTTGCCAGAATAAATCTTTATAAAACAACTTACTATAGTTAAATCTTTTTATTTATACTTTGGTTGCTCCCCTACTGCCCACCATGAAAGCTGGAACGCCCCCTAGTGGGCAGTAGGAACCAGGTTGACTACCACTGCCTTAGAAGGCCTTTTGTACCAGCTTTGCCTTCTCTTCTCGAGTTGGAAAATGTTTGTATGAATTAATAAACAAGTGTGTTCTTTCCCACAACAACAACAAAAAGGTGCCTCCTCCAGAGCCCACCACATGTCACACCAAGCCAGACCACCCTAGGAGCACATGGCTGGGCGTGGGTGCCATGATTTGGGGAGGAACAGGGCAGAGGAACAAGTGCCTGGGGCTCGGAGGCCCCTTGTGAACTCGGTGTCCTGTGCCCCTTCTCTGCCCCCCACAGAGCGTCCTGAAGAAGCGGGACCAGGTGCAGGCCGAGTACGAAGCCAAACTGGAAGCTGTGGCTCTGAGAAAGGAAGACCGCCCCAAGGTCAGGCAAGCCCCTGGGGCGGGCGGGCTGCTCGGATGCACGCTGTTACCTGTCAGCACCCTGCGGAGCCCCGGGCACCTCGTCCCTGGACACAGAGGACAAAGGTGGTCCGTGCTGGCTGGGCTGCATCGATGCTGTTCCCTCCTCTTGCTCCCTTTACATCTTATTTCTGGGAGTTTCTGACATGCACTGGGGGTTGAGTTTCCTGGGATTGCTTTTTTCTTTTTCTCTTCTCTTTTTTCCTCCTTCCTTCCCTTTTTTCAAGACTTCCAGCTCTGCTTCCAGCTCTCACAGGCAGTTCCTCTCTGTGAAATGGGATTGAGAAGAAAGGGGAAGAACAGTCTAGATCGGGGGTCTCAAGTGTGGTTTGTGGACTGGTCCACACTGTTACGATCCATGACAGGAAAAGCCGAGAAGCTGGGAGGAGGACGAGTGTGTCACCTGCGTGGAGAGGAGCGCGTGGAGAAAGCTGCGTGCCAGCTGTGCCCAGTAGTTCCGGCAGCTTGGTCGGGTTGGGGGGAAAGAAAGCCAACATAACATGGTCCTTTCCCACACAGCTTGAGAAGCCCTGGTCCAGCTTATGATGCCTCCCAGCCCCAGAGCTCTGGGTCTCGCGAGAGAATCACAACTGTAAAAATGCGTCTGTGTATCAGTCACTCGTGTTTGTTGCCTCTCTCTTCCTCCAGCCAGCCAGGATTAAAAACAAGAGTAATAACAGCCAAGATGCAGGTGCTCACAGTGAGCTTAGTGCTTTATATTCGGGTTATCGCATTTATTCCACACAGCGATCATGCCCGCCAGGTACCATCTTTATTCCCCCTGGGAGGTGAGCAAACCGAGGCCCAGGGTCGCTCAGGTAGCAGATGCCAGAGCCCAGATTACAGTCTGCAGTCTGGCTTTAGAACCATGCCAGCTACCGTGATGTTACTGTGCTCCGTTTTGTGTGTAATTGGAAGGTGTATTTGTTTTCAAAAAGGGGTGGGGTGGGAATGTTATTAGGAAGGTTAATATAATATAATAGCAGGGGCCCAAATCCCAGGGAGATAGTTAGACACCAGAACTGTGTGTTTGGGTCCCCTCCTCTGCCTGTGTTCTCATCACTGCTGCCGTGTTGAAATATACCTAGAGGGAACTGGCCAAACCTCAGCAAGGGCACACCTTACCTCTGTATAGTGCTGTTCTGTGTTCATTGCTCCACCGGCCTCCGAGCGGCTGTCTGAGGCCCAGAGGGAAAGCACCATTCTTTCCCCACTTTGTGGGTGAGAAAACAAGGCACCAAGCAGCCCCGTGAGCAGCCTGGTTTTGTTGATGCTGAAGGTCTGTCTCCAGTGTGCTCACCACAGCAGCGTACAATACACTTGTCGCATTGTGTCATGTGCCACTCAGTGTCCACACAAGACAGTGAAGGCGCGTACGTTTTTCAGAGTCAGATGATAAAGGTTGGGACCCTCGTCACTGGCCCAGTGTGTGCAGCTGGAACTTGGCCAGAGGACTAGGCGCCCCTCTTTTTGTCCATAGGCTGTCATACCGTGTCTCAAGGGAGGGGATGATAGCCACCCCGCTTTGTGCATGGCTGCCTTCTGTCTCAGCTGCCTGTCCCATGGACTGGCTGGTTGTCCCTGGGATATTCTGGAGCGTGGTGCTGTCTCAGACTCTTTTCAAGGGATGACATAGAATACTGTGTTTATATATTTTTAAATTTTCATTCTCACATATAGCTTTCAAATATCAATACGGAAAAAAGTGTTTCCTGGCTAGGGAGGGAATGAGAGATGGCGAGTTCTGCCACCGACCTTGTTCGGGAGCTGAGGACCCTGCATTTAAAAGATGTCACTTAAATAGTTCGGTCAGTATTGGTACATGCTCAGCCCTGAATACAAGTTTTCTCAGAGGCTGATTTTGTCTTTAATATATGTTCAGCCCTACATGGGACAGTTTTTTTCTAAAGACAGGATCTGAAGGGTATGAATAATAGGACAGATTAATTGTGACTGTGCCCTGCCTTGCTGGCTGCCTGAGGTTCATAGCCGCCGTGGGGGCAGACGGAACAGAGGGAACAGCTGTTTCTGGCTACCGAGTTCCAGCTAACCGAGCTTGGGGCTCTGGCCTCGTGCTCTCCCCTTCTTGCTGGCCTGGGGGCTCTGGCCTCGTGCTCTCCCCTTCTTGCTGGCCTGGGGGCTCTGGCCTCTTGCTCTCCCCTTCTTGCTGGCCTGGGGGCTCTGGCCTCGTGCTCTCCCCTTTTTGCTGGCCTGGGGGCTCTGGCCTCTGCTCTCCCCTTCTTGCTGGCCTGGGGGCTCTGGCCTTGTGCTCTCCCCTTCTTGCTGGCCTGGGTGACTTCTCCTCCCTGTGGGTGTTGAAATCTCCCTGCTGCTGCTGTCCTCCCTTCCCTGGAACATCACTGACCCATATGACTTATTCTCTTGGCCATGAAAGCTCTTATAAGAGGAAAAGAAGGTTTCTGTCTAGTAGGTTCCAAACACAGCTACATTCTGTTAGCACACCGTGGACGGGCAGTCTTTATCTTCCTTCTTTCTGGTGACCCTGAGCCTTGCCAGAGTTACTTTTGCTACCTGTTTAGCAATCATGATATTTAACAATAGAGCAGGGGCTGGCACGATGGAGGCTGGAACCATGGGAGCAGCAGAAATTGAACCACCAGTTTGGGATCTGGGGTAGCAGCTCCTTGGGTGAGCAGAGCAGGGCTCTGTTGACAGCCTGTCCAAGTCGACTGTGGTTTGGTAGAAAGAGCACAGGATTTAGAATCAGAGGGTCCTGGCTTCAAATCCCAGCCCTGCCCCCCAGCTCGGACCGGTTTGCTCATTATTCTTTGTGGGCTTCAGGCACATGATTGTCATGAGGATGTAAAGATTAGCAGTGTTGGACGCAGTCAGCATGCTCCATGGGTGGAGCCTCTGCTTCCCATTCTAGTTCCGGTTGTCACCAGTATGAATGCTAAATGTGTTTTCTGAGTTTGAGTGAGTTGCCAGTTATGATTTAAAAAAATTTTTTTTGTCCGTTTTAGACAGAGTTGTTGAGATAAAGCCAAGGAACCGGTGGGTCAGGGCTGGTTTAACCCAAGGGCTCAGTGAGTTCTCCTGCTAGTAGCTTGTAGCGGGAGCAAGGTTGTCTCCAGGTCCATCATGAGGCCGAGGGAAGGAGGGGAGGCCAGGGCGTTTCCACAGGGAGGGCCTGGGTCTGGGCACGTCAACAGGAGACCTGAGGGGGGATGGGGGCTTACCTCATTTTGAGGTGAAATCTTGAAAAGTTGCTCTGAAGAATGAAAGTTGATTTTTGTGAAGCCACATAGTAATAGCAAAATCTGATCACTTCTCCATAACCCAGAAGGAAGGAAATGGCCTTGTGGGTGTCCATGACCTTCTCTGCACATGTCACACTGGGGTGGATGTCCTAGGCGAAGGCGTGAGCCTGTGGCTCCAGAGCTGGGGGAGGACGTTCTCACAGAACGTAAAGGTCGCTTTGTTTTCAGGTCGCGGAAACTGGCAGGCTCTGAGGCGGGTTATTCTCAGGCACATGGAGCCTGGGCCTTGGGTTGCGTCCTCAGCTTTCTCAGGTTAATTCTGTCGTTCGGATATCCGTTGTTTCCAGGCACTTCTGCCTAGTGAGGGGAGAATGCCTGAGGTCCCCCAGCTCTCTGCACAGCAGCCCTGACCTCAGCCTGGGTTCGAAAGCCAGGCTAATGAGGCAGAGATCACAGCAGCCGAAGAAGGCAGGACTCTCACTGCCCTTATCTTATTCCGTTCCTACATCAGCCCTTCTCAGGGTGGTGGTTCTCTTCTCACAGGTGAAGAGCCAGGACTCAGGGGACCAGATATATGCCTTATGTGCCACAGCTAACACATGGTGGGGCTGGGATTGGCCCCCCAGCTGTGTCCTTTTTCAGAATTAGAGCCCTTTATTCCTGCTCCTTGGACTCCCAGCAGCCTTTGCTCCCTGAGGAGGAGCTCTCGGGCTGGTGGACGCAGGTGCAGGTGACCGCAGGGGAGACTGGGGGCAGTCCGGGCCTCTCACAAGCCTTCAGCCTCTGCTAGCGCCTTCCAGCCATCACACAGGTGAGCTCCTGGCTCCCCTGTCCTCGGTGGATCTACGTTTGTCTCACCTGTGCCCCCTCCTCTCTCTCCTCACCCACCATTCTCTGCAGTTTGTCTCTTTTCCTATCTTTTAAAAAAGAAAAGCATTTTTTACAGGGCACCAATGACTTCTTCTTTGCCAAATTTTATAGCGTTTTCTCGGTACCCTATCTCAGCATTTTCTCAACTTTTGGGCGTCTCACAGCTACACAGAAAATGACAATGTCTGTAGGACACACTGGGGTAAACCAGACCAGGGGGCCCGAGGCCGAGGGTGAGCCACCTGGGTCTCTGGCTTCCCGGAGGGCCAGGGCACGGCCCCGCTGTCACTCACACAGCCCCCGTGAGGAAGCTCTGCGCCAGGTCTCTGGCTTCCCAGAGGGCCAGGGCACGGCCCTGCTGTCACTCACACAGCCCCCGTGAGGAAGCTCTGCGCCAGGTCTCTGGCTTCCCAGAGGGCCAGGGCACGGCCCCGCTGTCACTCACACAGCCCCCGTGAGGAAGCTCTGCGCCACTTCCCACCCAGCTGCACGTGGCCGAGAAGACGAGGGCCCGGAATTGCTTCCGTCACTGGCCTTGGCACTTGGCCCACAGCTGCCGTGAACCCCCTCTGCCCATGTTTGGGGTCATGTCTGCCTTGTATAATCTTTGGGGACTTTTTTAACCTACTGTCATCATGGGAGCAGATATTACATCTCCCCCCTAGCTCCAAGGAGAAGACTTGGTTAGCAATTTATATTAGGGCCTAGAAACGTCTGGTACGTGGAAAGAGCTCAATAATACATTTTTAAATGAATGTTGAGTGAATTTACATTACCACCCTGCTTCCCAACACACACAACAAGGCTTAGTTTAATCTCATATGACCCTCCTCCCATCTCTTCAACAACCCGTATCCTGTAGCAGATGTTCTCATGAGAGAGAGAGGAACTGATGGGAAAAATGCAGTCTTGTTCTCTATTTAGGAGTTTTTTTTTGTCTCTTGAGGTCTAATCTGGGGATTTTTTTTTTCTTGGTGGCTGTGTTGAGCAACTCCCAACCTTGAGCATTGGATGTTGCCATCTGAACATCCTGTAGACACAAGATGGCATGACTCGAACAATGCCTCATTCAAAACATTGAAACGTTGCTATAAAGAGGAATGCTGGATGTTTCTAGTCAGTGAACTGATTATCACAAAGATGTCCTCCAAAAAGAAACAAGAGCGAGCCCAGCCTGTATGGTGCAGTGGATAGAGTGTTGAGGTCACCACTTCGAAGCTCCAGGCTTACCCAGTCAAGGCACATATGACAAGCAATCACTGAGCAACTAAAGTGAAGCAACTATGAGTTGAAACTTCTCGTTCCCTCCCCTCTGTAAAATCAATAACTAAAATCTTTAAAAAGAAAAGGAGAGGGGGAAGAAAAATAAAGAGAGCAAGAACAACATGATCTAGGGCATCTGATACACCAGCCCTGCTCTTCACAAGTCGGGCAGCTTTAGCAGCTGGTCATTGCAGACAGCTCACCCGATTCCTCTTACGCTCTTCTTTTTACACCTCCCCCTCTTCCCTCTTCCAGCCCCATCCTCCCTGTTTCTATGACTCCGCCCCCCGACGCTCTTCCTCCTTCTGTGCCCATCTTTCTCAGTGGCCCTGGCTGCTTCCTTTATTAAACCCATAAATATAGGCCTCTCCATGGGTTTTACCCATTGACCCTCCCTTCCTCAGCCTCCGCTTTTAGTCCCTCATATAGTATAAAACTTAATCGTGGCAAAATACACATAAGTCGTATTGTCTTAGCCATGTTTCAGTGTCCAGTCATGTTCACACTGTCGTATGTTCACATTGTCATGCAGGAGGACCTCTAGAACTCTCTGTCTGGCAGAACTGAAGCTCTTAACCCAGTAACAACAACTCTGCTTTTCCTCCTCCTCCGCCCCTGGCAGCCACCATTCTACTTTGTGTCTCGATGAGTTTGATGGCTCTAGGTACTTCATATAAGTAGGATCTTACCATAGTTCTCTCTCTGTGACTGGCTTACTTCACTTAATATAATGTCCTTAAGGTTCATCCATGTGTGGCATGTGTCAAATGTCCATCCTTCCAGAGGCTGAATAATATTCCATTGTGTGTATTACCACTTTTTGCTTATCCATTCATCTGTGGAAGGACACTTGAGTTGCTTCCACCTTTTGGCTACTGTGAAGAGTGCTGCTATGAGCATGGGTGTACCCATATATCTTTAAGACCTTGTTTTCAGTTCTTTTGGGTATATTCCCACAAGTGAAACTGTTGGATCATACTGTAATTACATTTTTATTTTTTGAGGAACATTATACTTTTATCCACAATGATTGGATCATTTTACATTCCCAATAACAGTGCACAAGGGTCCCAATAGCTCTACATCCTTGCTAATACTTCTTATTTTCTGTTTGTTTGTTTTTTTCCAAAAAATAATGCCCATCCTAATGGGTGTGAGGTGGTATCTCATGGTGGTTTTGGTTTGCATGTTCATGATGATTAGTGATGTGGAGCATTTTTTCATGTGCTTATTAGCCATTTGTATATTTTTTGGAGAAATGTCTATTCAAGTCCTCTTCTCATTTTAAAAGTGTGTTGTTTTATTGTTGTTGAGTTGTTGTAGCCCTTCTTGTGGAGGGAAGATCTTACCCTTCTCATGGCTGCAGCTACCTCCTTTGTCTTTATCGGGTCTGTAGACCTGTCCTGTGTCCTGAGCCCTGCAGTGGACTATTGCTACCCTAGTCACCTAGACTAGGCACTTCTGGCTCTTCTCGGACTTTCTATAGCTTACAGCTCACGTGTGATTGGTTGCCAAATCTGTCAGTTCTGTGTCCACCAGGTTGGTTTCATCTGTCCCCTCCCTCCTGGTGTTGCAGCCACTGCCCTGTTTCCAGGGTGCCGTGGGCAGTCTCGAGACGGTGTAGTTTGATGTTGACTCATCTTTAATCTCTGGTGAAACCTTGGGTGGGGCAGCAAGGGTGAAGAGTGGCATAAGGTTGGAAAGAATATATTTGCTTCTATTATAATAGTTTATATTTGGAAAGCAAAACGTAACCTCTTTTTAGAAGATGTGGAATAAAGCTCAATAAAATATTCTGACCTGAGGAACTACGCAAATGACACGTTCTTTTATGAACCTCGATTTATAATATTGCTACTGACCGAGACTAGCAAATGTTTGTTGAGTGTTTAATGCATGCCAGGCATCAAGTAAGTGTTTTCTGCACACTATCTCATTTAACCTCACAACAGCCTGGCGAGGTGGCCGAGGCATAGAGGCCCGAAGTCAGGTCTAGTAAGTGGTAGGTGTGTTTCCAGACTCTGGAAATCTGCCTCCGTAAGTGTCTCTATCGTCAGAGGAAGCACGAGGCTTTTCCCTTTTCCTAAGAGGGGCACATGGTGAATGGGTCTCGGAACAACTGGCCTTCCGGAAGAGCCCTGGCTTCTCATCTTCTAGCCCCCCTCCCCCAGTCTTGCCAGCTGGAGTTCTCTTTCTCTATGCCTTCGCAGGCACTGTGGCCTGTGAGCTCTTCCTGAGGTGGATCAGGTGCTTCTCACCTCTGTCACTGTAGAGTGCCCCTCCCCCAGCATCGCACGTGCCCTGTCATCTTTGCAGAGTTGCCCAGTGGTCTTTCTTCAAGGACATGTCTACGGCCATACCACCCTGAACGCGCCCGATCTCGTCTTTCTTCAGGGACCCCTGATGCCGCATCCCGGTTGGACTCGCTCTCCATTCCGCCGTGGAGGGTGCTCACCGCAGGGCTCAGAGGGAGGCGACAGCTCTCACCTCTCTGTCCAGGCACATCCTTTCCTTCCCAAGGAGACTGGAGGCGACTGAGACCAGTCTGCGCCTAGAGCCCTAAGCTCTTCCATGTTTCCCAGAGCCTAGTGTGGAGTGTTGTGAAAACGATGAGCTTAGAAGCACTTCCCAACGCCAGGCTCAGGCGGTAGTAACGTCTGAGCTGCAGTTGGGATTCTTTATTTTCGCGGGTCAGCCAGAGCTCCTGTCCCGTGACAAGCTCCCCTTCCTCCCTAAGAACACCTTAGTCCCAGAGCCTCGCCTCCCCTGCTCCCTGTGCCCCAGGTGCTTTTCAGAGCCTCGCTCTTCCTCTTTGCCCAAGCAGCTTTGTTAATTAAGCACACGGAGAGCTGCTCCCAGGCATTCAGTCACCAGATGCTCCTGAAATGGCAGTGCCCAGGAGAGCAGTGGGGGCTGGCCTGTGCCTGCAGGGAGGCGAGGCCTGCCAGAGGCCCTGGCTCCAGGGTGCCGCGGAGGCCCGGCCACCAACGTCTATGGGGGAACGGCTTGGAGCAGCAAAGCCGGGCACTCTTGTTTTATTCCGGTTCCCCCGAGGTGGCCAGCAGTGATGGGTCACTCAGTAGGGAAAGGCAGGAGTGACTGCCCTCACGGCGTCAGAAGGAAAAGTCAGGTGGTGGTGTTTTTTATTCCAGAAGCATAAGTGCTTTGAAGAAGGGTCTTTTTCCTCCTTTGAAAAGGAAAGTTCTTTCCTTCCAGGTTGCCTGGGGTGCCTCACCACCCCTTTCTCTCCAGTCCGTCATGTGAGCCCCTCACCCCGCTGCTTCCCTCTCCTGCTTCTGGGTCTGCAGCCGGCTCCAGACGGTCTGGGTGGCAGGTGGCCAGTGCCTGCGGCACCTGGAGAAGCCCTGAAAGTGTCCAGCTCCCTCAGGCTTGTCCTCACCATGACTGGTGTTTCTGGGGTGGCTCCTTGCTCAGAAGTTCTGGATGTTAAACTTCCCTGGTTGATAGAGATTGACCCTGAAGGTGACCCACAGCTTGGAGACACTGGGGTTCACAGGACCCAGCACACAAAATGCACAACACCCCATTTATTGTTGGGAAGCATTTGGTAGGTGGGCGTTGATCCGGCTTTGGGCATGTTGACCCCCTGGTCACCCATCCGGGCCCAGCGGAGGTCTTGAATTAGGGGAGGAAGCCAGCCTTGTGCTTGGGCAGCGAGGGTCACACTTTCCTCTCACCTTCTCACGGTATTGGATGCTCTCTCTAGAGGTGTGGGATGGGCGAGACTCACCAAAGCAAAATGAAAGTTGTGAAATTCAGGGGACATAGTTCCATTCTGAGAAAATCTTTAAGAAAAACTTGAAATAGCCTGCTCTGTTTTTCTTCTTTGCATTTCAGGTTCTTCTGAGACGCATAAAGAATTTCTCTCTTATTTTCCCAGGAATAACTAACTAACTTTTCATTTTTGACAATCTGCTGTCTCGGGGAGCGTGGACAAGTGGATTGTCTGTAGTGTGGGGTTCAGAGGAGGGAGCTGGCCAGTAGTCTTATTATTGCAATTCTCTGATTGATGAGGACAGATATTATCAAACATCAGAAGTAATGGAATAGTTCATGTGATATGGAAAAACCTTTTCTAGCTTAATTATTGGACCCAGGAGACTAGCAGGGCAATACCACATACTGCTGAATATTTGCAAAATCTGCACACAGTTTTACATTTAAAAAGGAACCAAGGATACGACTGTGGATGCAATGTTTTTTCTTCCTGTTTGTAAGTGGGGGTGGGAGGGGGGTTTCTCCTACAAGTTTCTGTTGTGTTTGGATGGGTTTGAAAATTCGGGTCAGGATGGTTCCTTTTTGAATTCCTTAGGCCCGTTTCTGGCGTTGTAATGTAGTGACTTGGCCCCTCACAGAACGTGCGAGCGGAGCAGTCTGTGACATGAGAAACCAGTTACACATGCAGAGCACCCACTCCTGCCTCCCCCTGCCAGGTGCCGGCGGACGTTGAGAAGTGTCAGGACCGCATGGAGTGTTTCAATGCCGACCTGAAGGCCGACATGGAGAGGTGGCAGAACGACAAGAGGCAAGACTTCCGGCAGCTGCTTGTGGGAATGGCCGACAAGAACATCCAGTATTACGAGAAGGTGAGGCGCACACTGGCAGGACCACAGCCCTTTCCTTGAAAAAGCATGTCCAAGAGCCAGAGCCTCGCAGGAGAGCCTGTCAGAAGTCCAGGGCAAGGACCCTGCCAGTTCCAGCTCCTCCCCTATCTTATGTTTGTTCTTAGAAACCCCTGCCTGTCTTTGCCCTGCTGTGCTAGATGCGATGCTGTTTTTGGGAGCAGGACCCTCACTCCCCACCCCCATGGTGCCCACAGGTTTCAGTTGCAGTCACTGCTGATAGAAGCAGAAGTCTTATCCCCCGTGCCCTTTGCTCCTGGTGGCTGGCTGCTTCCCAGAATCAATCAGGCCTTCAGCGTAGGGATGCCTCAGTGAATGGAGGTTTGGGGGCTCCGTTCTTATGGTTTTGGGGTTACAGCTTAAAGTAACCACCTGTTGTAGTTCTTTCTGTAGGGGTTCTTCATTTTCATGGTGCCACAGACCCCTTGGGTCATCTGGTGAAGCCTGTAGAGACCTCTTATCAAAATACTGTTGTTTTTTAAATAGACTTTCTAATACTGGCAAAGAACAGGAAACTGGGGGAAAGGACTGGGGGCATATTGCAAATTAGGGCTGGGAGGGCACGTGAAGCAGGCAGGAAAGGCCAGACTGAGGAAATGCCGTGTGATCTGATTGTCAGAGACAAAGACTTGGGGAATAAGTATTCTAGGCCAAGGGAGTGACACACACAGGGGTCCTGATATAGGAAAAAACTTGAGCGTTTGAGGGTCAGAAGGAAAGCTGGTGTGGTCTTGGTTGCCCATTACTGAGGTAGAAGGACCCTTCCAGGTCCAAGGCGGTGGCCTAGAGAGGGCAGGACCCAGGGTGCCTTGGACCCTGCCCTGGGTCTCTGGCTGAAAGCAAGCTCCTTGATTCTCCCCAGGCTTCCTTATGTAGGGCAGGGCCTGAGTCTAGCTTCTTCCCCAACCTCAGAGACACCAAGACAGAGACGCAGGGAGCAATTTCTCAACTCCTGTTCCGGCTAGACCTGAGGATGCCTCTCCCCTCCCACCTCCTCAGAACATCCTCAAATGACACGGCGCAAAGCCCTGCTGCCTCCCCCCCTCCTCCCTGGCTGCTTCTAAGAAAGGCCTGTGTAATTCCCCCGCCCTTCCCTCTTCTCAAAGGGAGAGTCGTTTCTACTAAGCAGTGCACTCTTACAGGAGCGGGTCAGAGTGGTCCAGGCCCTCAGCCCTTCCCGAGGACCTGGGGTGCAAGGGCGTGGCAGCGTGAAGAGAACATTGGTTTTGGAATCATGAGCTCTGCCACTTACTAGCTGTGTGTCTTGGGCAAGTTTACTTAACCTCTCTGGGTCTCATTTTCCCCACCTATAAAATGTGCACATGTGTGTGTTTGTAATAAATAACTACTTCACAGAGTTGTGATGTGAGGACTACTGAGAGTGAGTGTAAAGTACATAACAGGGATCTAAATATAGAGATCCCTCCTGCCATTTTCCCGTTTGGGGGACCCAGGAGTAGCCTATACAGCAAAGGTGAGGTTGGTGAGGAAGAGCGGGTTCCCGCCACTCGGAGTCAGGTGGCTGCCTCATTCCGATGGGACGTACAGCTTTGTGCCAGCACCGTCCATACCTGGGGCGCTGCCCTATCACGGCTGGGAACCGGGGGCCTCATCCTGGGTTTGCAGCCTGGTCTCTTGTCTGCTTTTGGAAAGGAGAGAATTTCTTTAGTGAATCCATTTTTGCTTCAGATGTGAGCATTTAGTATCGATAGTGCATTTTGACCTTGTACAGACACCGTGGTCTTTTGTAGAAATGGGGGTGACTGTATTCAACACAAACACCTGTTCCTCCCCTGTTTCTTGTCATGGATAGTGCATATGGGGCATCATTAGACAAAGGTGACCCAGCAGGATGGACAGGAATAGAGCAGAATTAAGAAGCTGACGTGAAATCTGAAACTTGATGCTGATACTGTGTGTTGTTTTCAGTGCCTCATGGCGTGGGAGTCAATTATTCCACTACTTCAGGAGAAACAAGAGGCCAAGTAAGTTCCTTCTGGGAACAGAGACTCTTCTACCTACACAGGGCTTGGGAGCCCACATGGAATGTCCCTGCTGTGCCAGAGGGGCGGCCCTGGGAAAACCACAGAAACATCTCTCCTTGTGTATTTCCCTCCCTCCCCACCTTCCTTTGTCTGACAGTTGTTTTCAATTAGTATTTATTCCCTGTTGGAGTCCGCAAGGTTATAATCATCTCTCAGCAAAAGAAGCATACCTCCATGCCGCGAAGGAACCTATGAAAAGGAACACTACAAAGATTTGAAAGCGAGGGACAAGACATCCTCAGCTGACGTGCTGACATCTCATGGCAGTCCCCATTTTGGGACTGCGGAGTTGCCTGTTGTGGAAGAGAACCCAGGTCCTGCTTTTCAAGGACACGAGGAAGGCACGAATAGAAGGCCACTCTTGCTTTCCATGGCTATGTGGCAGCCCTGGAACCCATCCCTGTGGGCACTGACATTCTCAGCCTAAGAGGAGGTGTTGGCACCTCTGTGGGAGGTCCTTAATGGACAGTGGCCTGTAGCCGTGAGTGTGGCCTGCTGCCTGCTTGTGATGAGTGATCGCTGTCTTACGGTTTCTGGTCCATATAGGACCATTTAAATCAGTCTAAATGCATCCGTGCTAGAATGGTCAGGCCAGTGTCCTTGTCCTTATGCGATGCCTCGGGAAGCTGAGGGAACAGTGTTCTCTGAACTTGTTTCTGACACTAGAATGCAGTAGATTGGAAACTGTTTTTGTATAGAATGAAAAAAAGGTGCATTTTTTTTGTGACGTTCTTCCATGTTTTTCTTTAGCTTGTTAAATGTCATCAGAGTAGAAATTAGGCCTGTTTGGGAGTATCTATTGTCTTGAAGTAAGAGGAGCACCCCGTGTTGAGATCATTGGGCAGATACCAAGCCCCGCCTCCCACATCTGCTTTGCGCAATTACCTTTACCTCACCGAAAAGTCCTAGTTTCATGTTTCCCATTATGTCTGCTGGATGAATGTTTGGGCAGCGTTTTGGTGAGAGGTTGGTATGTTGTTGTGACACAATCGAGATTTCATAAACTCAGTGTGACATGAAGTGCTTTAACCCTTAATATTTCCTGATCAGGCAGGAAAATCAGTCTCTGGATGGGTAATTTATAGCCAACTTCCTGGGGACTGCTGGCTGCATCTAAAGTCTTTATTTCAAACTATTACCAGGTTTACTTTTCAAATCAATGTAAACTAAGCAGACCAAAAAAAAAAAAAAAAAAAGAAAAGAAAAGATCTATTTTCCAATACATTGTTTTCTTCTCCTGAAGTGAGGCTACAGTTGTCCCGTTTGTGTTCTTTCGTCTGTGGCTCACCCCTGGAAAATTAGAAATCTGAGCCTTAAATAAGCAGCAGTATTTTTTTTTTTTTTAATGAAACCGCTGTGCTGAGACAGTGCTGCAGGTGGAAGTTCACCTGCACATGCTGGCCAGTGTGCAGCGTGCTGACATCACTTCATTCCACCCCCAGTGGCCATTGACCTCGCGTCAGCCACAGCAGCGATGCCCTTGGGGCAGCAGCTGGACGACACAGAACACTTTGGTTCTCTTTCATCATGTTTGAAAAGGTTGCAGTTTAAATTATGGTTTTTACATCAATAAGTACTTGACTGCACTGCTAGACCCCACTTGTGCTATTCTAAAATCCTTTGATGTGAATTTTCAGTTTGGTACGATTAGAAGTGAGTTATTGAAGTAGATGAATACAAATAGTCCATCTATCCCGAGGGGTGACCCAGTGTTTCATTCTACCTCTAAACCACCACATTGGGTGGTGATGGGTGCCCGAGTTCTCCCTGACCACCTGCCGGTAGAGTCAGGGTGGGTTCATGGCCCTCTGTTGGTATTTGGTAGGAGACACTAGACTGACCCAGCAGCAAACCTTCATGTTTGGCAACGTGTGGAACCTTGCCTGTGGAATGTGTGCTTTAAAAATGTCGCCCAGGGTAAAGAATACTTGGAAAGAACTATGGCAGGAGTTACAAGAAGACTGGACTCCAGTCTGCTGCTGGTTGCCGAAGCCCAGGACACTCCCATGTAAAGGGTTAGATAAGAAAGGAGGCAGCCCTCCCTTAGGAAAGTCACTAGGTTCATCGCTGGGACATTTGGAGGAGTGGGGGCCGTAGTCATCATCCCTGTATATTACTGCAGGTGGAATACTAACTTTGAAAGGATTTGGGCATTTTGGGATTATTGTGCCCTTCCTTGTTTGGGCCCCATGTGGTGTTCCGGCGCTCTGAGACACCAGAGAGGGCTGGAACAGGGCAGATGGCCCTCCGGCTCACCATTGATAGCAGAGCTGGGCAACCAGTGTTTGTTACAGATGTCCTTGGAGAAATGGTCTAAGCTGGCATCTGTGAAGGTAAGGAGGCTGGGCCGGAAGGAGAGGCACAACAGGCAGTGAAGGAGGTTCTCCAGGCCTTCCCACAGCTCCCCCAGCCCCGGAGAGGCAGCAGCCCCAAGCATTAGCCTCTTCGTCTCCATCAGCACAAAGGCGATTGATTCCCCAGGAGACGCATAACCCGGAGATTTCTGTGCCAAAGACTGCCTCACAGAGGCTTCGTCACCCCATCTTTCCTGGTCCCACAAAGTCATGGTGCTGAGGTCACCGACTCCTGTCTTGTGTTTATTTTCTGGGAGACTTTGGCTTGGAGACGCGCCTTCCCTGGGCAGGCAGACGCGGACAGGTTTGGAGGCTTGAGCGCGTGGCAGTGGAATGGAAAGTCATCCCTGTCAACTGTCCCTGGGCCTGGGAAGTGAAAGGGCTCATTCACCCAAGTTAAAAATCCAGGCTAAATCCAAAGAGAGATTTCCTAGGAACCGAGCAGATTTTAAGAGAGCAAGTGATGTCGAAGGGAGCAGTTGTGACTGGTGGCCGATGTGGACAGCTGCTGTTACCATGTGGTGGGTCTACGAGAAGACTCCAGGCTACTCTGCAAGGACCCACTGCTCCCAGCGGGGAAGGGACAGCCCAGCAGCCCGGTGTAGGGTCGGGATTTCTCCTCTGATAAGACTTACTAATGATTCCTGGTGAGCTCAGATATATGCTCAGGTTATGGAGGTTATTGGCTCATATTTCACTGTGCTGCTCCTTGACCTCATCAGACACCTTTCTTAGCTGAAATAACACAGCCCAGTACCACGCTGGCGATCATGAGCAGTGTAACACGTTTGCTTTCCTGCCAAATGTCCACCACACCTGAGTGTATTGTGCATGTTGTCAAATGGAATGTTTTCTCAGTCGCTGTCCCGTGAGGAAACCAAGTGCACACTGCTACTCATGTCCTGTGAGGCTGCCCTCTGTGATGGACACAGAGGAGGGCACAATGGCGCAGTGGCAGTCCGCAAGTAGAGTTTCTCTCCGGATGGTGTCCGTCCCCAAAACACCCAGTGTGTGCAACTCGGCCCCACCAGGGACAGCATTGAAATCACGGGCACCTGGCTCTGTTCTGACACCGTTCACGGGACTTCAGCATAGTCATTCTCCATACTCCATCCTGACTGGGGAGAGGGAGGGACAGCGAGGCCCGTGTTGACCTCATCTGTTTGGGTCTTGGGATGTCAGAGCTGGGCTCCACTCTGACTGCCTGAAAGGGTGCTTCCATTCAGAAAATGAGGCTGCTTGTGGTCAGGGCAGGGCACACAGCCCCGGACCCCGCCCACCTTAAAGGCTTATGGAAACTGGGTAATCTAATTATAATGTCGGGATAACACTGCTTAGGTCATCCCCATTTACAAAATTATGTGGGAATGCGGGTTTGCCTCTTACTTTCAAGAGTCCTCAGGATGGCAGCAGATTGGACATGCCCTGTCCCTGCTTATGTACTCTGTTCAGATGGCCGATGGAAGTTATCAGTAAATTTGAGGACAATGTCATTCCCTGGGCCAGACAAATTGAGCTGGGTGTGTTGGAGTTGTCCTCATCCTTGTGTGTTGTTTTTTTTAATTCTGTGAATAAACCGGGAACCCAGACTTTTATCAACCCTCCCAGTAGGTGGTTAGTGCTTTGTCTGAAGGCTGCCTGGGCTTCCGATGGGTGCACGGGGCAGAGTATGCGCAGGGCTGCCTGTGGTAGAACGTGTGGGAGGGACTTGGTTACAGGGGATTTAACTGTTCTTTCTTAAGCATATGTGTTTGAAATGCTTTCTGGGTATGGCTGTTTATCCCCATCTGTGTGGCAGAAACATATGTCATCCAGGTGGGTTTTACTGCAGTAGATAGCCTGTAAATAAGTGCGTTGAGAAAATAACTTTTAACAAGCCAGTAAGCTGTTTGTCTCATCCATAAACATTCTGTGTACTTGGCACTTAAAAATCAACAAATCCAGACTTTTAAAAATGCCACAGACTATTAAAAGCCTAACTCTACTTTTTGAGAATTTGTCAACACCTATTAAAATGCCTTATTCTGCAACTAGTGTTTTTTAGACTCTGGGTAAAAACAGTTTTCTAGAAATGTAATCAGCTTAAATACTAGAGGTCTAACGTAGCCAGTCCTCAGCTCTCTTAAAGAAATAGGCAAGAATGTGAGGTTCATAATTCGGGCTGCCTTTTAGGAGGAAAAAGCAAAATGGCTATTGCCAAATGATATTTTTGATAATGTAAGGTAACACAGGACCACAAAACCCTTTTTTGTTTTAAAGTGTGAAAGATTATAATTTTGTGCTTTTTGGTACACTTGTGATTGTAGAGGATATATGGTCTCAGCATCGTCACATCACATAGATACAAAGAACTCTATAGATTAGGACAATAGTTAAAGGGTTACCCTGATTCTGCACAACAGCTTATTACGAGATACTGTGGGGGGCCTCAGAGCAGCATGTTGCAGAAAGAAATTCTCCACAGGTTGGAATGCCAAAAACATAAAACGTATTGTGTTGACTCACATAATTAAGTCCATTTTTAACAGAGCCTTTTCTGTTAAGACCAGTGCTTGCGTATTGCACATGCTACCCTCTCACCACGTGGTCCTGGCTCCCTGGCGGCCAGGTGAGAGCAGGCAACACCTGTCAGCGCCCCCGTTGGAGAGGCTGGTTCACAGTCTCAGACCAGCCCTCCGGTCACTTGCTGGGAAGAAGAAAGGGGGCTTGCTTTTTCCTCGGCGTGGAAATGGAGGGGTAAAAGTAGATGCAAACCAAAATGTGACCCAGTGCATTAAAATGATGCCTGTGTCAGATGGGCCTTCCTCAAACAACAAACCAGCAGCTCTGAGCAGTCAGCACCATTCTCCTGGACACCTCTGAGGCCCGGGTCCTGGCCACCGGATGCCCTGTCCTCTGTCCTCTGTGTGCCTGCTCCCTAATGTCTGTGAGCTGGGGGCGCCATTGAGAAATGATGTGCATCTGATGATAGTCCCATGAAATTAACTGCCAGCAGACTTTCTAACTTGTATTTTAACTGTTAAAAAAAGATTTAAAAAAACAAAAACAAAAAAAACCTTCTGTGTAGGTCATGTCCAAATTATGGACTGTATTTCTTATCTTTAGGAACTATTCTTTACATTGAAAATTTTTAAAGAATAAAGAAAACACCTTCCTGAGGTGTTGGTAACATTCTTCGTGTAAATGTGTCCTCTCCTCGCCATGCTGCCGTTAAGCCAAATCAGAAGCTGTGAAAAAAAATGTGTTCAAGAATGTGTGTAGATGAGAAAGTGCTTTATCTACAGATCAAGGTCTTTGTTTCATGAAGCTACCAAATTTAAAAAAGAATGTCACCGTGTTTTCCTTGTTATGGAACCCAGAGATTGTAAAAAGAAAAGAAAAAAAATAGAGCATTTGTTGCATTTTTTATGCTGGCACGAGGTTTTTGTCCACTTTCTTTTCATTTATCTGTGTATAAGAAGTTCTGTCCATTGTTTACTATGAGATTAGGATTACATTTTGAGGTAAATAAAAATTTGTATTGCTCAATAAACTGTTAGCTTGTAAATTTTCAAGGTTTCTTTACCTCAGTTAACTTAAAGTAATGGACCAATAAACTTATAAAAGATGCTTTCTTTACCTTAAGTCGTGTTCTCATTTGTACCTCTCTTTAAGAGCAAAAACATGCATGCCTCTTTCTTTTTATTCTTCTCTGAAGTTTGCCTGCAAGAATTCGGACATACAGCCTGACAGAAAGAAAGCATCACTCAACAGTTTTGATTCTTTTTTGCTTCTTTATAGACTGACCTTCAATTTACCGTCTCCTACACCTGCATGTTGATGCCAGTTTTGGGAGATGAAGAAACTACTAGAGTCGGTAGTTAACCATATACACAACCATGATGGGGGTACAGGCTGGCATCCAGTTCTGGGCATCACATAAAGGATTACTTCCTACTCCCTCCCATAGCAAAGCACAACATCATATTCTGGGACAGATCCAGTCATTTCCTGATCTTTTTGACTACCTAGATCAGGAGTTGGGAACCTTTTTGGCTGAGAGAGCCATGAACGCCACATATTTTATTATTTATTTATTTTTTATTTTTTGTATTTTTCTGAAGCTGGAAACGGGGAGAGACAGATTCCCGCATGCGCCCGACCGGGATCCACCCGGCACGCCCACCAGGGGTGACGCTCTGCCCCTCCCAGGTGTCGCTCTGCCGCGACCAGAGCCACTCTAGCGCCTGGGGCAGAGGCCAAGGAGCCATCCCCAGCACCAGGGCCATCTTTTGCTCCAATGGAGCCTTGACTGTGGAAGATGAAGAGAGAGACAGAGAGGAAGGAGAGGGGGAGGGGTGGAGAAGCAGATGGGTGCTTCTCCTGTGTGCCCTGGCCGGGAATCGAACCCGGGACCCCTTACACGCCAGGCCGACGCTCTACCACTGAGCAAACCGGCCAGGGCCTCTTCCTATTACTTGTTTAACTATGTCCAACTTAAATATGAAGGATATTCCCCTCCTTCCTGGGTGCTTTGCCATTGAGAATTAAGGAGTGGGACTTACCATTTTGAACTGGTTTCTTGTAAAGACGATGGAGGTAGCATGCTGGAGGGTTTGATGGGAACAGATGGTGGATTGTGGAAGCAGCAGGAAGTGATAGGCAGCTGAATGGAAGAGATCTCTGGGAAGGGGAAGGTTCAGAGATGACTTGGAGGTGAACTATGGAATCAATCAGGAGAAATAGATAAAAGATGGAGCGAGTTTAGGTGATAGGGTGAGAGAAGAATTTGGTTTGGATTTATGTTGGAGGAAACTTGTGGGGAGGGATTGGCTGGATTGTTGGAGAGTTCTGGAGTCAGGATTAAACTAGATTACATACTTGGGAAGAGAACCAAGGTCACAGCGTTTGGGGCCTCCAGAATTCAGGATGCAAGAAGAGGAGCGGGGAGACTCAGGGAAAGGTCCCCCCCCCCCCCCCAGAGACAGCTTGAGAGAGAGAGGGATAGACAGGGACAGACAGGAACGGAAAGATGAGAAGCATCAATCATTAGTTTTTCTGTTGCACATTGCGGCATCTTAGTTGTTCATTGATTGCTTTCTCATATGTGCCTTGACCGCGGGCCTTCAGCAGACCGAGTAACCCCATGCACAAGCCAGCAACCTTGGGTTCAAGCTGGTGAGCTTTGCTCAAACCAGATGAGCCTGCGCTCAAGCTGGCGATCTCGGGGTCTCGAACCTGCGTCCTCCGCATCCCAGTCCGATGCCCTATCCACTGCACCACCGCCTGGTCAGGCTCAGGGAAAGATTTTAAGGAGAAAACGTCAGGTCCGCAGATTAGAGCAGTAGTTCCTAAGCGTGAGGACTTGGGAAAACACCAGTTGTTGGGCCCCACGCATAGAGTTTGATCTGGGGGCCCAAGAATGTGCATTCCTAACAGGTTCCCAGGGATTGCAGATGCTGCTGGCCCAGGAAACACACTGTGAGAACCCATGCCTGGGTTAGAACATCTGTTCGAAGACGTGCCCTGGGGAGAGTAGAGAAGGTTTGAAACTGCTACTTCAGTGGTAGGTGGGGCTGGAGAGGGGCCACTGCTGGGGCTTTGAGAACTCAACGCAGGTTAAAACCCACAATGTATGGCAGGGTCAATGCGGGCAATGGGGAAATTTTTCTTGATGTTCAGAGCAAGCTTTTCAGGAGCAGGAATGAAGAGGCAAATGATTAGATTCATTCTGGTTGGGGGACTCATTCAGGGGCTGGGGTGGGAGGCAGGGAGGCAAGAGGAACGAGCCTATTGGTGAGAGTTTAGATAGGAGCGTACCCCTGAACACACCTTCCCATCTCCCCTCCGGGTTTATGTCGCCTGTCTCAGTGAGGGCTCTGCCTTCTTCCTAGTTGTCTGAACCCCAAATCTGAGTCATTCTAGCCTCCATTGACCTCACCCTCCACAGTCCATCCCTCACCGCCCCTGCTGACCTCTAGCTTCTAAGTCTCTCTCCACGTCCATCTACTCCTCTCCACCCTCCTAGCTTCTTACCCGATGTTAGTCCACCCTCCTCCGCCTGGGTTTCTGCAAGAGTCTCCCTGCCTGTCCCCTCTCTGCAAATCCCGCTCGCTCCCTCCTCCACCAGCTCATCCTCAGGGATGCCAGAGTGCTCTTTCTAAGACACAGGGAAGCATTCCGTGTTCCTACTTGAAACTTTTCGACAGCTCTCCCCATTCCTCTAGAGAGAAACTTTTTAAGTTTTTTTTTTTTAAGATTTTATTTATTTATTATAGAGAAGGGTGGGGGGAGGAGCAGGAAGCATCAACTCCCATATGTGCCTTGACCAGGCAAGCCCAGGGTTTTGAACCGGCAACCTCAGTATTTCCAGATTGACGCTTTATCCACTGCGCCACCACAGGGCAGGCGAGAAACTTTTTTTCTTTTCATTTTTCTGAAGCTGGAAACGGGGAGAGACAGTCAGACAGACTCCCGCATGCGCCCGACCGGGATCCACCCGGCACGCCCACCATGGGGCGATGCTCTGCCCACCAGGGGGCGACGCCCTGCCCATCCTGGGCGTCGCCATATTGCGACCAGAGCCACTCTAGCACCTGAGGCAGAGGCCACAGAGCCATCCCCAGCGCCCGGGCCATCCCCGCTCCAATGGAGCCCCGGCTGCAGGAGGGGAAGAGAGAGACAGAGAGGAAAGCGCGGCGGAGGGGTGGAGAAGCAAATGGGCGCTTCTCCTGTGTGCCCTGGCCGGGAATCGAGCCCGGGTCCTCCGCACGCTAGGCCGACGCTCTACCGCTGAGCCAACCGGCCAGGGCCGAGAACCTTTTTTTAAAGGTTCGGTTTTATGTCATTCCTCGTCACCATCCCAGTCTCATCTCTCAAGTCGATCCTCCTTGCTACCTCTTCCTCCCCCTCTCTTTGCTCCACTCGTGTTGAATCCCTTTATCTTGCAATATTTTCTCCTTCAGACCTTGCAGAATGTTGTTCTGTCTGCCTGAACTATCTCCCAATTTCTGGCCTTGGTAACTCCTTCCAGTTGTATCATATGCAACTTCTGAGAGGCCCTCCCTGCTCTCCTAAATCTGGCTCGGATGCGCCCTGATGTTAGCATTGATTATAGGACCCCTCCCTGCCTGCTTTGTGGTCTGCTCCACTCATGAGACAGTGCACGCTGGGAGGGCAGGGGCAGTCCTGTCCCCACTGTATCTCAGCACCTTGCGTGGCACCGGGACCTCAGTAGATGTGCCAGGAGGTTTGTTCCTTCCCTGCAAGGGATCAGAGGTACCAAAGCCTCTGAGCCCAAACGCTCTAAGCTTCAAATGTGTTCTCCAGCTTTGTGTTAGCCCAGCATAAGAACACCATGTCTGTGTTCTAGAGGGAGTCTGACTTGGGCAGCGGTGAATCACATACGTATACTGTGAATGTTGATTTTACGACGAGGCGAGTCTGCTTTTATATGTGTAAGTAAAATAGGCAATAAAAAGTACCTCGAGATAAAATAGCTCTGCGAGTATATTCTCTCCCCTCTCCCTTCACACCACTCACTTTGCAAAGTATTGTTGACTGAAAGTATTCAATTTAATATTCCATCAAAGAAAAAGTCTTGATATTTGCTTCTTAAAAACAATAACAGCGAAAAAAAAACACACAACACCTCCCTGGAAGCCAAGAGCCTGGGCTCTAAATCTCTCCTGAGTGTTCATGGCTAACAAGGCCTGAGGAAGAAAGCTAACTGTTATCCGAGGTTTCGTTTTAATTTTTGAAGTATCGACTGATGTTCACTGTTAGTAGTTCTTACAAAACATCGGTTCCATATTCCCCCCGGACCGTTGAAAATACGTGCCTTGGTTTGAGTTCTCACCCGGGGCTCCTGGCATCACCCAGGTGACTAGATGGCCATACCTTGGAGCCCAGAAGACAATTTCTGGAAGAAAAGGGGCTGCTGTCTGAAGCTCCTTGTAGCATCTGATATGGCTGTGCGTGCAGTTTGCATAGAACCATTAAAGTTCGCACTCTGCTGCCCGCAGATCTAACCTCTGCCTCTCAGGAGCGGCCGAAAGCTGAGAAAGTTCTTCCATCACCAGGAAATTGCTTTTCCCACCCACCAGGAACCCCTGAGTCAGAGCAGGTCACCCCTAGGCTGACTCTGGCTGGAACTCGGGTTTCTCGGCAGTGGGTTGCTTTGGTCACCGGTTCCTGGTCCCTTCCTTTGTCTGCAGAGGGGCCCGGCCATTGCTGGTGCGTTCAGCTCCTGCAGGTCAGACCTTCATTTCTCTGTGACATCTGCCTGTTTCAGTGAGGCTTGTTTATAGGCCACGATGCTGTAAGAATTCACAAGAGAGAATTACAAGAGAACAGCCGGACTGGGGTAAAGATACACTTTTTCCTTCCCACGGATGCAAGGTGGGCCCTAGCCCCCTCTTCGTCCCTGACAGACTGCGAGGCTGCATCTGTGAGAGCAGCAGCGTGCTGTACCGGGTGCAGAGAGAGGGCCCGCGGGAACTTCTCTCACTCCGGGCTGTTCCAATCCTGTAACACCTGAAGCCCTTTGCATCTTTATTTTCCTTTTCCCGGAAGCTCTTCCCATCTTGCTGCTGCCAGAGGATGAATGGCCACACGTATCTCAAGATCAGGGGTTGCTCAGCCCAAGTAGAATTAGCTGCCTCATCTTCTGCCCCTTTACCTCGTCCATATATTATTACATTGATTAAAAATATTTGTAGATAAATGAATGAGTAGGAATGGATAGCTCTAAGTTGAAATCTTGGATCTGTGTGACTTTTGTGTGTCCTTCAGCCTCTAGGGTCCTCAATTTTCTGATCTGGTTGAGCTCTAGGTCCCTTGGGTTCTAAGCTCTTCCTGAATGACACAGATTGAACGCTTGGAACTGCTGGATGGGGTTATGTATGAGCTTAAATCCAAACCTCTAAGGGAAGAAGGCTTCGTGGAAACTTCTGATCATTATGATTTCCCACCTTCCATGAACCCCAGGGCTCTACAAGGAGGGACTTTAAACTTACTGTATTATGAAACTGGCAAGAGGAGAGCCCGGACTTGGAGGCAGCCCACCCAGGACCATGTGAACTCTGGGATGCTGCCGTGACTGCAGCTGACCCCCTCGTGGAACACTGTAGCACAGCCACACAGTGATGGCCAGCCCCTGGCTTCAGCCCTGGCTTCCGGGTCAGCTCACAGGTAGCACCGGGATGCTGATGGTCAGCGGTGCTGGTAGGAGGTGCCACACCCTTTGACAGATCATTCATTCACTAAACAAATGTACTTGAGGACTTCTTTTATGCCAGACTCACTACTGGACGCAGAGGCTACATGGTGAGCCAGTCATGGTCCCCACAGGGAGCCTGCAGTCCAGTGAGCAAGCACGTGAAACAGCCACTAGATAATCACCAACTGTCATGCTAGGAAGAAGTGGAGGAGGCTTTGGGATCTACTTCAGATTGAGAAGGGGATTTTTTTCAAATCCTCTTTGAGAAAATGGTGTGTAAGATCACAACTAGTTGGGGTAAGAAATGTGTGGGTGAGGAAGGGGTAAGAGCGGGGGTGGGGGGAGCTACCCTGAAGCGTAGGGTGGGGAGGGTAGTTAGTGGCAGGAATAGGAGCCTAGAGAGGTTGGCAAGGCCAGATCGTGCAGGAGCTTGTGGCCCATGGCGAGACGATTTTTTTTTTTTTTGGTATTTTTCTGAAGCTGGAAACGAGGAGAGACAGTCAGACAGACTCCCGCATGCGCCCGACCGGGATCCACCTGGCACGCCCATCAGGGGCGATGCTCTGCCCACCAGGGGGTGATGCTCTGCCCCTCTGGGGCGTCGCTCTGCTGCGACCAGAGCCACTCTAGCGCCTGGGGCAGAGGCCAAGGAGCCATCCCCAGCGCCCGGGCCATCTTTGCTCCAATGGAGCCTTGGCTGTGGGAGGGGAAGAGAGAGACAGAGAGGAAGGAGGGGGGGGGCGGAGAAGCAAATGGGCGCTTCTCCTATGTGCCCTGGCCGGGAATCGAACCTGGATCCCCCGCATGCCAGGCCGATGCTCTACTGCTGAGCCAACCGGCCAGGGCACGATTGGGTTTTAAGAGCATTGCAGAATTTTGAGCAAGAGATGGCATTCTCTGATTTACGCTTCCAGGAAACAGCTCTGGCCGCCTGGTGGAGGAGAGATGGGAGCTTGGAACAGCTCCCCACAAGAGCAGATGTGGGGAGAATGGCACAGAGCCCCACTCAGTCATCCAAATGCCTTAGCCCAGGGGTTCCCAAACTTTTTACACAGGGGACCAGTTCACTGTCCCTCAGACTGTTGGAGGGCCGGACTATAAAAATAACTATGAACAAATCCCTGTGCACACCGTACATACCTTATTTTAAAGTAAAAAAACAAAACGGGAACAAATACAATATTTAAAATAAAGAACAAGTAAATTTAAATCAACAGACTGACCAGTATTTCAATGGGAACTATGCTCCTCTCACTGACCACCAATGAAAGAGGTGCCCCTTCCGGAAGTGCAGTGGGGGCCAGATAAATGGCCTCAGGGGGCTGCATGCGGCCCGCGGGCCGTAGTTTGGGGATCCCTGCCTTAGCCTATGAGCAGCCGCAGGAACATAAAAAGAAAAGGATGAATTGGAGGCATGTTTTGGAGGAAGAATCAATGAGGCCCGAAGGATTGCAGGTGGAGGAGGAAGAAGAGGGATGGTGTCAGTGACCCTGATTTCTACCCTGGGTGGCTGGCGGTGCCTGTAATGAGATGGGAAAAACTGGAGGGAGGACAGATTCAGGAGGGTGCCAAGAACCCAATTTGAGACATCTAAATGATAATTAGAAAATTTGAACATTCCTTAGATGACTTAGAGATTATGAAGTGAGGACAACCCAGAACAGAGCCCCCAAATTCTTCCATTTGGAGGTTTGTGGAGCAGCAATCATAGGGTGGAACAACAACCAGAGTGAGGGGTTGAGAAAGGCGAGTGACAGTGACAAGTGCCACCTGAGGAAAGAGTGATCAACAGTGTTGGGGGCCATGAGAAACCATGTGGGGTGAGGATTGCAGTGGGTCCACTGGACTCAGCTTCGAAGAAGTCATTTCTATTGTGGAATCTAATGAACAAATTAAACTGGTGAACAAAATAGAAACAGAGGCATGGACACATGGGACAGACTGACAGCTGTCAGAAGGAAGGGGGTTTTGGGGACTGGATGATAGAAGGTGAAGGAATTAAGCAAAAAAAAAATATATATAAAATCTATCTATCTATATATTTTGCTTAATTCCTTCACCTTCTATTCATATATATATATTACATATATTATATATATATATTAATATATAACATATATTACACACAGACAGAGACAACAGTGTGGTGACAGCCGGAGAGAAAGGGGGTGGGGGTGGAGGTGGACAGAGGAATGAATGGAGAGGAAAGAGATGTTGCTTGGGGTGATGGGCTCACAGTGCAGTGTGCAGACCCGAAACCTGTACCCCAATAAATTAAAAAATAAGGTAAAATAGAATGACGGCGATTACGTAGACTACACAATAAAAGAAAGAAGTCATGTCTTAGTGAGAGCAACCCCAGGGAGTTGAGCTGGGGACATCCGTCTGTAGAGGGTTGCAAAGTGAATGGGAAGGGAGGGCAGGAGACAGCATGCGCAGACCAGCCTTGGGAGAACTTGACCGTGAGGAGGAGGTGGAGGGGAAAGAGGATGAGGGGACAGGGAAAAGAGGGAGGGGAAGGAGAGGGGAGGGAGGGATGGATTCTGTGTCAGTCCTGGTAAAAGGAATTCAGGAGAGAGCGAGCACCTAACTAGCACAGTGAGCTCTCTGAGGAGATAGGAGAGCACCCAGACACCTGGTGACTTTTCTAAAAAAGCAATATCACCTAGCAGATAAGAGAGACTTCCCTGAGTTCAAATCCTGTCTCTGCCACTTATTAGTTGAGTAACCTCTGGCAAGTTACACAGTGCCTTAGAGTCGGTTTCCTCATCTGCAAAATGGGGGTAATGTAATTGCATAAGAGGACTGTTTGATAAGATTGAATTAATTAAAAAATATAAATTATTTAAAGTAGTGCCTGGCCATATTAAGGGCACTTAAGTGTTTGCTATTATTATCATTTAAGAGGGTGGGGGAGGAGAGGACTCGGATGGGCGCACATGAACGTAGGTTTGTAGATTTACTTTGGGGAGGATGGGGCGTTCTCCCCTGGTGGCTTCTGTTTTCTCTGTGAAGCAGGGGCAGTAGGGAGCGCATGTGTGTTGGTTGGGGAGTGGGATGCTGATGGGAAGGACCAGGCATTCATTTCCTCAGCATCTCCCTATTGCATACAAAGAAGAGCAGGCAGGAGAGGGCAGGTCCTGCAGTAATGGGAAACTGGCTCACTTTGGTACCAGGAACAGCCAGGGCCAAAGTCCCTTCTTGCAAACAGGCTGTTGGCAGCTATAGCCCAGGGACCTCTCCTCCCAGCCTCCTGGCCTCCACGGGCTCCTCTGCTCCCCTGCTATGACGTGCCTTCCTGGGTTCAGATGTCCTTGGAATGTAGCTTTTCTTTCTGTAGTCAGAGAGTTCTCCTGGTCTTTCCTGTTGATCTCACTTAATGAGCCCTTTTAGCTATTAAGAAGGTTTCCCTTTGTGGGAATGAAAGGTAATGAAAACCTCCCTTTCATACTAGAGGTTCTGAATCTTGGTTGCACATTTGAATAACCCGGAGAGCTTTTAAAAATTCCTGTGTCCAGGCTAAACTCCAGATCAACTGAGTCAGAGTGTCTGAGGCTGGGATCCAGACACAAGTCAATTTCCACTCTCTCTGGGTGATTCCATTGTACAGCAAGTAAGGGAGGTTTTGTTCACACAGGGGTCTCTTCTACTGCTAAATGTCTATAAAAGAGGGGAAAATTAGTTAACACTGAGGCACCTCATTCACATAAGCACTTGATCACATACTTGATTGGTTCAAGACTTGCTTCTATGAGGTAAGATTGTAAAGATCGTGCATGGCCTAATCCAGATTCTGTGAACAGAATGCATGACTGTGTCCAAGTGCATGTTATAGGTGCATTGAGGTGAAATGTCCAGGGCAGCACACCTGCTTTGTGCACCCTAAAGTCTCTTTATGAAGGCAAAGCATCCGACTTAGCATACACACGAAGCAATGAAACTAGAAAGGAAACAGTTATTGTATTTTCTTATTGCTTTCATTTGTCTGTTTCTGGCTTTAGCTATGACACCCATTAGTCAGACTTGTTTTGTTTTGTGTTTATTTGTTTAGGTTAAAGAGAATATTTCAACCAACTGTCAATCAAATAGCACTGTATAACTTCCAAGTGGCATAGTTACCAATCTATTACTCACTTGGACAAAGAGCTGGGGCTCCCGAGAAGTTCAAAGTGCATGCTAGGTCTGGCTAAGTCCAACATATTCCCCAAGGGTCATGTGAAAACAGGAGCACGTGGAAATACCTAAGGGCTGGGCAATTTGAGGACAGGTCCTACCCCTTGAGAAAGTGAGAACTGGGCCAAGAGGGCACTAGTGCTTGCTCTTTGTACAAATTCCCTGAGCTGTTTGAGCTTCCTATCTTATGATGTTCAACTACGCAATAAAGTAGAAAGCCTGAATGATCAATGGCCCCTGTCTCCGAAAGCCCAACTTTCTGTGCAGGCAGGGACGTCTATTGTGACGTGACGTGAGAAGTCAACAACAGGCCTTACCACCATCCACTTCCTACCTCTTCCATCTGCCTTCAGCCATTCTCTGTTCTGCTGCCCATGCTACTGCCATGACAGACATGATACAGACATGGCAGACATGTGCCCGTAGACAGGTCCCTTTAAAACGCAACTCTGTATCAAACCCCTTGAGCCCGATTGTGACCATATTGCATTCCCTTCTCCTCTGGTGGGATTGATACAAGCCTGAGAGAACCTTACTTTAGGAGGAGGGGGGGAAAGGATCTAACCAGTCCAAGCAATGATGCCTACTATATAGCCACGAGTCACACTGGCTACCGGACACTTGAAATGTGACTAGTCCAAATTGAGAGGTGCTGTCATGCTGTCAGCATCAAACCCAGGCCAGATTTCAAAGACTCAGAAAAAAGAAAAAAGAAAATCTCATTGATTAATTTTGTAAGTTGATGGCATGTGAAAATGATACTTTGGATGTAATGAGTTCAATCAAATATGTTATTAAAATAAATATCACTTGTTACTTTTCTCATTTTTAAGTGTGACTACTAGAAAGTTTAAAATCATAGACACGGCTTGGTCAGAGACCAGACTGTTCTGCAGAGTCCGGCCTGGGGGTGACTCCGGCTGGCACCATGGCCAAGGGCATGCAGTACCCCTTCTTTGCTCTACAGCTTTCTCCTGCCTCTTAGCTCCCAGACTTGAGTGCTCTTGTTTCACTCAAGGGAGTTGGCCAAGTCTTCCGGGGACCTCACACAGTCTAGTGGCTGTGAGATTTCAGGGGCACTGAGCACAAAGGCTGCCTGATGCCAAGCCCTCGGAGGGCACGGAGGAGAATAAGTACTCAAAAATGGGGAGGGATGACGCTCCCCTAAAGGGAGATAAACCAAAGAGGTCTCAGGGTTCAAGAGGTTTTCTAACCCCAGCTTCTGATTCCAGGGAAGTATCTGAGGCTCCTCTAAATAAACTGTATTACAAAGCTGTCAGGAGGGGAGCCAGCTGGTTGGGGCCTTCTGTTCATTAGTTATGACTTTGGGGAATTCCCAAATAATTTGGGGAAATAGCCAGACTTTTTCTTTGCAAGAGAACCTACCGAGAAGGGTCCACTGAAAATACATAACGCTTTATGATGATGGGCTGGAGGAGATGGTCCAACAGCCCTTGACCTAAGCCCCAGGGCCGCAGCCCACACGGCAAACACTGCTCCTGTCTTACCCAATTGGGACGATGGCCAGGAAGGAGAGAAACGAGGAGAGAGCAAAGCAGGTGCCGACAAACTTTTCCATGGTGAGCTGATAGAGCTCATTATACAGCGTGGACGTCACCACCCACGTCAGCGTCAGGGACAGCTGCAGGGTGACAAACACCTTTCCTGTGGAAGGAACAGAGGTTACCAAGAAGATCTGCTCTCTCTCCCTATTCCCAGGTAGCTGAGTCTGTGGGGAGCTCTTAGGAGACCCCTCCCCCTTCCCAGGACTCCCTCTCAGTCTTCCTGGCTCATTCTACCAGGACGCCTCCTCTGTCCAGTGGAGCTACCTGTGGCCTGGGGATGGTGGTGTCTTCCTTTGACTGTAGCTTTTCGGTGACTGACTTTCCTAGTCTGTCCCACCCTTCCGTTTTCACTCCCTCTGCCCTGGGTGGACCCCAGTGTGTTCCTAGACTAGAGGATATTGCTGCTGGAACTCTGCGTGCCTTTTGCAAGGCCAACCCCACTGCCTCAAGCACCGGAAGCAGTCCAGGCAGAGAATCTCAGATTCGTTTTACTCACCATATGAGGAGTCCTTTATGAGTTTGGACATTGCTGATCGAATGGTTGTGACGGGGATGAGAGCGAACATCATGATGGCTCGAGCTGGAAAGAAATCACACAAGGACACTCTTCACTATAGCCCAGCCTTGGCCAAGGAGTAAATTAGAAGAAAGCAAGAGCCTCACTTAGAATTCCCTCTCTCTCTATAACTCCTATGTGGCTTGTTCTGGAAGTTGTTTTTCCTAATATATTAGCCACTGGCATGTGTGGCTATTTAAATTAATTTAAATGAAATAAAATTTTAAATTCAGTTTTTTACTTGCACCAGCCACATTTCAAGTGCTCAATAGCCACATGTGGCTTGCAGCTACCATATTGGACAAAACAGATACAGAACATTTTTATCATTAGACAGCCTATTGGAGCATTGGTCCAGAAATTTCTGCGTGTGGTTGTCTGAACTGTGTCCTCACATGGAAACTTCATCCTGCTTCCCTGAGAGAATTTATTACACTGATTGTAGAAAGCATTTATGGAGAAAATTTTAAATTCATTTTTAGAAAGCCCCTGCTTGGCTCGAAATGATTTTAAATCTTCTCAGTTGAATTAGTTAATGTTTTATCCCTTTAAAATTGGGGAGAAGAAATTCAACCTTGTCTCTTCCATCTAATGCCATCCTGAAGCCTCTTCTATCAACTCCAGGCACCGCTGACCATACCTCCCATGACCTCCTAGAGCTGTGGACACCACTCCACTCCGGTAACATTTCAGTGGGCAATACAGATAACACAATGCACAACGCAACACAGATAAACTCAAGTGCACGTAACCCTATCTCCCTTGAGCCCCCTAAGTAGCAGGTATAATCCCTGGTGCTGAGCAGGGACACCGAGACCATAGCCCTCCTAGTGTCAGCCCCATGACTCAGGTGGCCAGCGGGGTCTTTGTCCTGCTTCCCCAAGAATGTCAGACTCACCAATGTAGAACATGTACGTCTGTTTCACAAAAGTCATTAGGAGGGCTCCCGAGCCAAAGGAGACCATCCCAATCATGATCATGGTGGTGTCCCGGAAGCAGCGGGAGAAGACCAGGACGCCCAGGAAGCTGGTGATGAAGATGGTGTACCCTGCAGCCATACCATAGCCCACCTGCACTTGGTTCCAACTGAGGGGTGCCCTTAGCACAAAAAGGGGCATCACATCCACTGTGCCCACCACTGCCAGGTCATAGAGGATGGCACCCATAAAGAGAAGGGCAATCATGGTTTTTTGAGGCTTTGCTTTCCTAGGAGACAGAGGGTGCCCCACCACACTCTGCCTGTCTGGCTGATCAGGATCCAGTGCGCGATATGTGCCCACCGTGCCAGACACCGTGTCCACGGTAGGGAGTGCCTTTCTGGGCTTGGACACCGGCTCAGGGACCTTCAGGACCAAGAGGCTGTAGAGAAGGGCAAAAGAGGCACAGCTGACGCTGCAGGCCGTCAGCACCAGGCCCTGCCAGGACTGCGCAGACATCTGCTGGAAGAGATGCCCGGAGACCATGCTCCCACAGAATCCCGCCAAGCCCAGGATCAGGTCAATAACGATGAGGCGCACGGAGCGGCGGCCCTCGGAGGAGCCCAGGGATCCCAGGGAGACGACTCCGGACCAGTACAACGAGAGGCCTCCGCAGAGCCCGTTCAGCCCCACGGCCCAGTACATCACCTCCACGGGCCAGTCCCACAGCACCTTGAACAGCAGCCCGAGGCGGCAGAACAGGATGCCTAGCAGGGCCACACAAATGGCGATCTTGCGGTGGTAGCGGTCACTGAGCCAGCCCAGCCCGTAGGCAGGCAGCAGGGGCGTCAGGCCCGTCACCACGTTGTAGATGATGTAGAAATTGGAGATGGCCTTCTGCTGTTCATCTTCTAGAGCCCCCCGGGGCGACGGGGTGGTGCTGTGGTTGGAGGAGGCTCTGGCCCCGAAGGATTCCTTCAGCACCAGGAGCAGCCCCGCATCATAGAGGGAGCCGGCGATCTGGGTGGAGGCCACCACGGGCTCAATCCAGGTCCTCACCTGGAGGCCCCTGCAAGGGCAGCAGGTGGCCTCGGGGCCCATGTGGGCTCTCTGATGGTGGATGGAGGGGCTTGCTGGGAGGCCCCTGCTCCAGAGCACGAGAGTTAGCCGAGCCGCTTGGTGAGCGCAGGAGAGGGAAGAAAGAGCCTAGCTGGGCGGGCGCGGGGCGCGTGTGTGTGACTGCCTCCAGCCCGGTGGCCAAGTGACCTCCTGGCCGCGGCCACTCCTCCCCAGCCAGAAAAGGCGGCGCTCCGCCCTCGCTCCCGCCCCCGCCCCCGCCCCCGCCGGAGCAGCGGGCTGGCGGCCTCCCAGGGCAGCCAGGCACAGGGGAGAGCACGGCGAGTCTTGCCCCCCAGCGTCCGCACCTGTGGCGGCCGCGTCACGCTGCTCCAGTGAGCGCGGCCGCCTGACCACCTACCGACTTCCCCACCGCCGGGCCGGGCGTGCCCGGACTTCCCGCAGCACGCTGGGCATCTTCCCCTGGGGCTTGTCACTGCAGGGGCCGAGATCCCCCAAGCTGCCTTGCTTCTTCCTTTAAGTACTCACTTCTGCAAAGAGAACCACGGTGACTGGTGGTGCAGGGGCAAATTTGGTCATGCCCAGGGATGGAGCTTCAAAACACACAGCTTCTCTCCCGGTCGGCTCAGCCCCAACACAGCCAGGGCGGCAGAAATGAGCAGGAACCCAAAGTTACACAAGGGAAACTCAAGTCTGCAGGGAGAGTTTATAAAGCCCGATGGATAATGTACTTCTGGCTGTAGAGACTAAACTCGGAACGATTTTCTGTAGAAATGTGTCCTTTAAGTAGTTTTTAGGTAGAAAAACTATAATCTTCTCTTCCCCTCCCTGTCACTGCTGAGCCCCGCTGTGCCCAGGCTCCGACAACTCTGCCTCTGCCAAAAGAAAGACCCACTGACTCCCCTGCTTCAGGATGTGCCCTGTGGAGCTGGGCTGGCAGTCCCTTCCAGTGTCCTTCCTTCCCTCTTCCTCTTCCTCTCACCCGGGCTCACCTTGGGAGGAACTGGTTTCACTCAGCCCGTGCCTGGCTCTCCCACTCCATTCCTAACCGTGTTGTTCCAGAGGCTGCAGCAAAGCAGCCCAACCAGCCTGTTGCTGCGAGGGGCAGAGGCTCCAGGGGCTGGGCCGGTGCCGGTGCCGGTGCCAGTGCCGGGGAAGACTGTACTCAGCGGTCAGGTATGGATGAGAGCAGCAGGGTGAACCAGGCAGCCTGTGCTGGCCATTTACTTAAGGAGACTGGGCTGCAGACGCTAGAAAGGCAGCCTTGAGGGGGATTATGGTATCTCAGTTCTTTTTTGAGGGGGATTATGGTATCTCAGTTCTTCCCATTCTCTTGTGACACCAGGGAATTTTGAGAGGACTTTGAGAGATTCACATGAGATATATGATAAATTATCATGATGCTAGCCAGCCCCGGGCCCGGCAGGCTTGGGACCTGAATCCTCTGACCCAGGGCAGTGGGTATCTCTCCCAGCTTAAGCTACCCTGGTTTGGATTGTATTTTCAGACTGTCCCTACCACCCCCTCCATCTCTGAATGGGGGCCCCAACTGAGTTAGTTAGTACCTGGTCATCCTCTGTGCCTTCGGGTACTGGCAGGGTATATAGCCTGCCAGCCAAGTTGAACCCTGACCCTGCTGCTTTAGTCTCTAGCTCAAGGCTGGCTTTATTAAAATGTAAAAATTAAACCCTTTTTATCTTTTTCATTGATAAAGTCACATATTTAAGGAGAAAGAAAAAAAAAATTTTAAAAGAAACAGCTAACAGGCCCTGGCCGGTTGGCTCAGTGGTAGAGTGTCGGCCTGGCGTGCAGAAGTCCCGGGTTCGATTCCCGGCCAGGGCACACAGGAGAGGCGCCCATCTGCTTCTCCACCCCTCCCCCTCTCCTTCCTCTCTGTCTCTCTCTTCCCCTCCCTCAGCGAGGCTCCATTGGAGCAAAGATGGCCCGGGTGCTGGGGATGGCTCCTTGGCCTCTGCCCCAGGCGCTAGAGTGGCTCTGGTTGCAACAGAGCGACGCCCCGGAGGGGCAGAGCATCACCCCCTGGTGGGCAGAGCATTGCCCCCTGGTGGGCGTGCCGGGTGGATCCTGGTAGGGCGCATGTGGGAGTCTGTCTGACTATCTCTCCCCGTTTCCAGCTTCAGAAAAATACAAAAACAAACAAACAAAAAAAACCCAGCTAACATTTACTGAGCCTTTAGTATGTACTAAGCACTTTACAGGAGTAAATTAATTTAATCCTCCTGAGAATTCTTTAGGGGAGTCCATCCTCCCATTTTATGGATGGAGAAACTGAGGCCAGTGAGGTTAAGTAATTTGCACAAGATCACCTAGCTAGTCAGTTAGGGAGCCAGTATTTGGTACCAGTCCTGAAAAGCCTATAGCTATGGGGAATTTTATTCGAGGGTGTCCTCTCAGCCAGCACAGGAATGTGGAGAGGAGCAGAAACACCTCAGTCATTTGGAAATTATTATTGTTCAACAATGTGTTGCATAAATGGAGAGGAACAACAGGAGTGGATGGAAGTTGGTTTATTGAATGTACATCCCAGGCACTTCACAATCAGTTAGGAAATACTTTTATTTTTTTAAAGCAGTTGGCCCCAAAAGTCCATTGAGAAAGGAGCAGTCTTTGTTTGGAAAATACCTTTGATCAATTAGAAGGTGAAATTCCCTGGCCTGGATCTCAGCTGTGGAGAAGGCTCCAGAGAGGCGGGTGGAACCTCTGTTCTGAGTCAGAGAGGAAATTGCCTGATTGCTGGAGAGGCAGGGGCGGGAGAGAGAGCAGAGGAGGGAGAAGGGAGGGAGACAGGGAAAGAGACCTGGGAGGAGAACTGTGGTGGGCAGGGCTAGGGAGGAAACCCTGGAGTCAGTGTGGTCAGGAGGACCTTGGAAGAACAGGGATGCCTTGCACAGGTTTTAAACAGCTTGCAATGGTGTGTGTGTGTGTGTGTGTGTGTGTGTGTGTGTGTGTGCGCGCGCGTGTGGTGTGTGTGAGTCCTTCCTGAGACCTCTCTCTGCCTCCTCAGTTCTTTAGAAAAGTCTGCCCATAAAGGTTAGTGTGAGTGGGATTTTTTGTTTTTCGTTTTGGTGGAAACCAGTGAGGTCTGGATTGAAAGGAAACAGGTGGAAGCGGAGACCAGAAGAACACAAGGATTTGCTGAAATCTTAGATGGGTTTAGGACTTTCACAGGCTATGGACTGGGGTGGTTAAGCCATCTGACTCAGATCTTTAAGGCCAGAGGGACCCCCGCCACTGACATGCAGGTGGCATTGATGAAGATATTGTTCTTTTTATTGTTAATATTTTAGGGGTTGGGGTGAACCTTTCCTCAAGACATTGCAAGTGAGAGAATAAGATGCCTTGTGAAATATAAATATGTTCTGGAAGAAAGCAAATATGTACAGATTTATCCTAGCAGACAGAGACAAACCTTGTCAGTGACCTGTTCCTCTGATGGTTTCCAATGGCTGGCCCATCACTAAACTCAGGAAGCAGCCCAATAACATTGCCCGAACAATTTTCAAGTTACAGTTTTACTCGCCAAATATAGTTGCATGCAGGGAGAGAATGTGACAGTTACTTGGACACTCCAAATAATTTATCATGGTAAATTATTAAGCTGGCATTCTGATTTATCTATTTGCCTGTCTGGTTTGGTTAAATGTGAGTCTCTGTGCTGATGAAATGAAGGTTTTATTTTTATTCTATCAGGCTGAGAACTAGACCCTATTTATAATACATTTATCAAAATAATGAACGTTACATATGGATACTCTTGGGTGAGTGTTTCATTGGGCCTTCCTCCTTGAGGCCGCACTCTAACATTGCCCAATTTTATAGATGAGGAAACTAAGACTTAGGGTAGCTAAATAATTTGCACAAGGTTCATATTTACACAGAGCCAAGATTCAAATCTAGGTTTGTGTGACTTCCGAGAGTATGCTGTTTTCACAATGCTACATTTTTTATGTAACTGAACAGAAGAGATACGTTTTAAAAAAGGCATATGTTTGTGAATATTTTCCATCAAATACTGTGAGCCTGTTCCTAAGATATATTCAAATATACTTGCTTCATTCATTCATTCTTCCATCATCTATCATCTGCTACCCATTTATAAATCCATCTGTCCATCCATCCATCCACCCACCCATCCATCCACAGGAATATTTTGACTATCAGGCCCACCAGGAGGTACCAGGGATACAAACTCCTTTGCCTTCAAAGATCTTTTAGTCTGAAGAGTTACCGAAAGGTCTGACTGATGGTGGCGCAGTGGTTAAAGCATTGGCCCGGAACCTTGAGGGTGCTGGTTCAAAGCCCTGAGGTTGTGATCGGTCCCTGGCTCTGAGTGTGTGCTCATCAGCACGAGGTCACTGGCTGGAGTGGGGGGAATCGTCCACATGATCCCAAAGCTTTGCCAGCTTAAGCTGAAAGGTCACTGGCATGAAAAGCCCAAGGTCACTGGCTTGAGCAAGGGTACACTGGCTTGCCCCTGTCAAGGCACATATGAGAAGCAATCAATGTACAACTAAACTGAAAGCAACTATGAGTTGGTGCTTCTCACCCTCTCTCTCACTGTCTCTCTCTCACACACATTCTTTCTTCTCTGAAAAAAAAGGGCACTTTCCAAGTTCTGTTTTATAGGAAGTCACTGACTTCAGGCCACGCCTCCTCTTGCATCGAAGACTGGCTTTGTGGGATTCCTTTCCACCCCAAGCTCTGTTACCAGCTTGAGTAACCTCATGAACAACCTGCTCGACACTGCAATAGAAGAAGAACATCTGTTGTTCTTGCTGGCCAGCATACATGGATTCTTCTGGGAACAACACCTCATTTTTTTTTATGAACCATCCTCCAAATGGATATGAGTCTCAGGTCTGGCCAATCCCAACAATGTATGCCTGTGATCACAGTGACTGGTTCCAAGATGAGAATGTGACCCAAATTTCAATCAATCAGAATAAGACCCAGGACTTAGGCTGTGTTAAGCTTATTCTTTTTTTTTTTTTGCATTTTTTTTTTTTTTTTTTTTTTTGCATTTTTCTGAAGCTGGAAACAGGGAGAGATAGTCAGACAGACTCCCGCATGCGCCCGACCGGGATCCACCCGGCACACCCACCAGGGGCGATGCTCTGCCCACCAGAGGGCGATGCTCTGCCCATCCTGGGCGTCGCCATGTTGTGACCAGAGCCACTCTAGCGCCTGAGGCAGAGGCCACAGAGCCATCCCCAGCGCCTGGGCCATCTTTGCTCCAATGGAGCCTTGGCTGCGGGAGGGGAAGAGAGAGACAGAGAGGAAGGTGCGGTGGAGGGGTGGAGAAGCAAATGGGCGCTCCTCCTGTGTGCCCTGGCCGGGAATCAAACCCGGGTCCTCCGCACGCTAGGCCGATGCTCTACCACTGAGCCAACCGGCCAGGGCAGGCTTATTCTTTTCTTATTTGTCTTGGACTGGTGAGGATGAAAGCGTAGGGTTGCTGGCAGCTGTTTTGCTACCACTAGAGAGGATCTTACCTGAGACCAGAACCCATACAGAAAACAGCAGAGCTGAAAGATGGGGAGAGCCCAGGTCCTGATGACATCACAAGAGCCGTGCCTGAACCTAATCTGTCCCTCTACCTTTCAATAACAGAAGCTTCTGCATTCTCTTTTAAAGTTGATTTGGGTTGTCTACCAATTGCAAATGATGGCATTAAACCCAAGGCCATTCAGCTTTAGTGACTCCCACCTTTGTTCAGTCACAGACGCCCTTGGATCCCGTATCTGATCAACTATACAGTGCCACTTCCACAGTCATTAATTCAAATATCTCACCCACTGCCCACGGCCTTCTCTCCTTTCACGTTTCTTGTTTAAGTACTTCCACTTCGATGACTCTTTGATCTTATCAGGACCCATGTACTCTTATACTAATATATGATTTTCCAAACCAGTAGCCTTTCCTTTCTTCTCTCCCTCTATTATCTAAATTTGAATTTATGCTACATCATTTTAACAACGTCCTTTTCAAAAGATCAAACACTATGGTTCTTCTATCTTTTCAATGCATGTCAACCTTGGAAGAACCCAATTATCGGCTGGCATTCAAGTAGCTGAGGACTGTTGGGGGAAGTCTTGCAATAGGACAGATTTTAACTATTAATTTAGAAGCTCCAATTTCAAATGAGCCCTCGAAACTACCCAGCAGTTCTATGATGTTTCTCCAGCCAACACTCACCAATTCTCCAAAATTACAAGTTCAGAACTTTGCCATTCCCTTCAAACTTTCAAACTCTCCTACTATTTTCTATTCTATCTCTAACTCTATCATGTCACTAGAATGGATTTTTCTGAGGTTATCAGTAATTTCATGTCATTAAATTCAATGGACCTTCTCAGTCCTCATCCTACTTGACTGAGCAACCTTTGAGAGTCTTGATCTCTTTCCTAAACCATCCCGAGTTTATTTTCTTGCTTTGGTAGCACCACACCTACTGGCTTGTCTCCTTTCTCTCTGAACACTCCTCTTATCTTTGGAGGCTCGTCAAACTCTAACCAGTTTTTAAAGTTAGAATCCGTATGACTCAGTCATAAGCTTTCTTCTCAGTCTCTTATGTAAACAACGTCAGCCACACATGTAGTTTCAACCATCATTTATAGATAGTTGACTCATTAAGTTGTATCTCCATTCCAGATCTTTCTCTGAGCACCAGACCCACATATCAACTACCTACCTGATGTCTTTTTAGCATATGCAAGACCAAACTCATCGTCTCCCTTTCCCTTACCCATTACAATGTCGTGTTCTCTGTCATTGTGAATAACACTACATACACCCAGATGTAGAAGCTGGGAAGGTATCCTTGATAACTCTCTTTCTTGCCTTCTTTATACAATTCCTTACCAAATCATGTTTATTTAACCTCTTAAATATCTCTGACATTCATTACTTTTCATTCCATTTTCATAGCAACACCCTAGTTCAAAGTATCATTTTTTTCTTGCTTGGCTCACACAATCAGTTACCAATATTTTATCTGTATCCACTTTTCATTCCTCTCTAATACGGAAACCAGCTTTATCTTATCCTCTTACCATGGTCTGCCAGCCTTGCACGGTCTGGTAATTGCCTACCTTTCCCCCTTCACCTTGTATCATGTCTTCCCTTGTTGTTTCTACTCCAACCACATTGGCTTTCTATTTCTCAAATATTCTTTGCTTCTCCTACCACAGGCATTTGCACGTGCTATTCCTTCTATCTACAACCTGCTAATGCTCTGTTTTAGCCTAGTTGACATGTACTTATCCTTTGAGTCTCAGTTTATGTGCCACTTCCTCAGGAAAATATCCCCTGACTTTTTTGACCAAGTCAATGATCCCACCTCATCCCCATTATAGGGTTCCTTAGCACCTCATAACTCCTCTTCTTCTCACAGTTGCAATTTTCACATTTGTTTTGGTGATAAACTTGATTTGTGTCTTTTGGCAACTTTAGACTGTAAAGGCAATGAGGGCTGGGACCATATTTTGGTTGACATCAGAGCCCCAGAGCCCAACACATTGTCTGGCACTTAGAAGGCGGGCAATCAACATTTGTTAAATAGTGAATAAATATCATATTACATTACAATTTTTTGGGAAACCCATGGGTTTATCCTTGCAGAGAGAAAAGTTAAATGTCTGTCATTATTCAGACCAGCTTCCTAAAGAGCCGGAGGCCCCAAATCCACAGTTAGTAAAAAGCATCTTCCAATTCTGTGACTCTGACCTTCCATCAAACCACTTTTCCTCCCATGCAGCCGTGGTGACTGGTAACACAAAACCAAACCCTCCAACATCTTAGCATGGGTTTTCAGCAGAGTAGCACGTGACTGTGGGTTTAGGTTTAACTCACAATTATCTTTGGAATTGTAATGCAGGAGACCCAGACCCAGAAAATGGATCTGGTGCTGCAAGACCCCAAAGAAACCACAAGAAGAACCAGGTGGAGTGAATATAGCCTTTATTACTTATATACAGGGGCAGCACCAGTGATAGCTCGTCAGTGAAAGCTCCATGCCCCACTGGGGGTGGTGGTGGTGGTGCGGTTTAAGTAGCTAAGTTCTTTGTAGTTACTCAAGTGAAACCCTTTAATTGTGTGCAGGCAAACAGGTGAGCAGGGGGTTGGGAGAAGGGTACATGCCATTCTGTGTTGTCCCTCCTTGATTCATATCTGATGACTCAATTCCATTGTTCTTAGTAAAACCTTCGTTACAGTTCTCATGACCAGTGGTCAGGATCCATGATGGTAGGACCATGCTGCTGGAGGGGCGGAAGGGCCATGGCCAGCATTGGACCCTGTAAGGACGAGTCTCTTAGTCTCACCAGCACTGCTCTTTGGACAAACTGTCAGCACTAAATCAAATCTACAAAGGTGAACACAGAATCCCGCTATTCCTCCAAACCCTGATTTATTGAAAGCTTTGCAGCCACTGAGGCTGGATCGAGAGCTAGGACCTACTGCTCGCATTTCCATATTTCCGGTCTCATCGTCTTCTGGCAGCTCCTAATATACCAGGAAACATTTTTGGCAAAGGAGCCATTGGGGTGACATCAATCCCACCTAGCCAGCCCTCCTCAGCTCTCCTTAGCCAGAATACTCTTTACACATGCAAATCTCTGCTTCTCCCTCTGTCCTCAAAAACAAATTCCAGCGCTGCCTCCACTCAGGAGCTCCACCTCAGGGATTCTCCAGGCGGAGAGACCCCACTTTTCAGGTGCTAGTGGAGACCTGTTCCTTCATTTAGGGAGTGAGGGTCTGAGCTACCCTCTTACCCAACACATGATCGGCTGCCTCAAAGTGAAAGTCTCCACAATATTTTGTAAAAACTGAGAAATGCAAATAAAGTTTCTGTTCCTCAAAAAAAAGTTTCTGTTCCTAAGTACTGTACTTAAAAACCACACTGTGTAATTCGGAAAGGCTGGGGGGAAAGGGTGATATTCTTGTGACCACCCTGAGTCAGTGTATACTTACCTGCACTGTCATTTCACTCAGTCAAGTTTTGCTTTATGAAACAGAAAAACTATATCTCAGAGAGATGTGGCTGACACAAGCCAGGAAACACCTCTGCAATGAGCTAAATCAAGTTAGACACGTAATCACTTTCTCATTGCAGGGAATGAAAGCATTAGGAAAACAAAGACCCTGTGGAAAAGGCTAAACCTAGTCCAGAGGGAGAAAAGAAAGTCAAGGCCACTTCTCACATGTAGATATTACCAAATCTGCAAAACCACCGAGGGCCGAGGAAAAAGATACATCTGCTTTCCTTTCCAGAAATCAAGTTAATGTTTTGTTTTCTGTGTGTGTGTGTGTGTGTGTGTGTGTGTGTCAGAATCAGAGAGACAGAGAGGGACAGACAGGAACATACAGGAAGGGAGAGAGATGAGAAGTATCAATTCTTCGTTGTGGTACCTTAGTTGTTTATTGATTGCTTTCTCATATGTGCCTTGATGGGGGGTGGGGATAGGGTGGGGCCTATAGCAGAGCGAGTGACCCCTTGCTCAAGCCAGCAACCTTTGGGCTCAAGCCAGCAACCATGGGGTCATGTCTATGATTCCACACTCAAGCCAGTGACCCTGCGCTCAAGCTGGTGAGCCCACACTCAAGCTGGTGAGCCCGTACTCAAGCCAGATGAGTCTACGCTCAAGTCAGCAACCTTGGAGTTTTAAACCTAGGTCCTCCACGTCCCAGTCCAATGCTCTATCCACTGTGCCACTGCCCAGTTAGGCTCAAGTTAATGTTTTGAAGACTTAGATTGAATCATCATATATCTGGGTTAGAGTTTATTTCATGTCACTTCCCTTTAAGGAAGCTGAGCAGTGCCATCTCCTCTTCCACTTGGTTTTGAGACTCCTCTGTTCCATGGACTGCGACTTCAACCTGCCTAGCATTTTCCAGATGACTCTTGATGATTCTGTTTCACTAGTGGCATCTGTCCTGTTTGCCTTTAGTTCAATAGAGTTATTCTTATGTATACTTATTTATATTCCTTCTGCATTCAGTAATATTCTGAGAGAAAGTGATGCATATATCCTCCCACCATCGTAAGAGAAAAAACACATTATATCTTGAAGTGCCCAGGCTCTTGTAGAATGACAGTTTGTGGCTCATTTGAATAAACCTGTGTTTGTGATTATAATACCTACCACCTGAATCTAGAAATTAAATTTTAAAACATGAAATTAATGTGGTCTATTGCACTAATACTTAGGGCATGTAAAATTGTGCTCTTTTGGCTAGTCACTTAGAAAATACAGTACAGTAAATTAGTAGTTATAGTCATGGGGATGTAAAGTACAGCACAGGGAATACAGTCAGTAACACTGTCATAACTGTGAATGGTGCCAGGTGGGTACTAGAATCATCAGGGCGATCACTTCATAAATTATATAATTGTCCAACCACTGTGCTGTACACCTGAAACTAATATACAATAATACTGAATATCAACTGTAATTGAAAAATGAAATAAAATAATTTAAGAAGTGTGGTACAAGATATATTCTGTTGATTATGGGGTGACACTTCTTGTAATGATTTTCTATAAACATTGTTAGATGGCCACATAAAAGTGTATAGAATGGCAAATATCTTACATGCTAGACTTTTCTCTAACAATAAACAAATGCACGTGCTGTTTCTAATGTAGAAATGTTTTAAATAAAAATAATATTATTTTCTGAGCATAAAATTGTAAAACTACAGATAAGTTCTGAAGAAAAAATAAAAATAGAACCCAACAGGGAGACATAACCTCTGTTAACATTCTAGCACTTCGTCCTGCAATTTAACTTTTAAAAAATTTACTGTAGCAAGGATATCTTCCTATATCATGAAATCAATATTTTAAGTTCTTGACTGAATATGGGGTAAAATATAAAGTACTTATAGAGCTGACATGTAAACTCATTTAGTTTAAACTGATATATATTTTATTGTGTTTTAGTTCTTATTGCTAATATGCTGACGACTGTTGAAGTTATCAAAGACGTGTTATCAGTCATGATAGGCTTGGTTATAATATACTGTGGTAATAAATAACCCTCAAATCTCTCAGGCTACATGATCTTTCGTGGGTTGGCAGAGGGGCTCTGCTCCCGGCAACCGCTCAGGGACCCATCACCAACTCAAATATTTCTGGTCACCTTTTACAGAGAGCTCTAGTTGGAGAAGATCCTGCCAGTGGTTCTGGGGTTGAGGCCCAGACCAGTTTCTCCAGCCGCCTTCCCCGCCCTCTTCCCAGCCATCTGCTTTGGTCGCCTGCAGTTTCCATCATGCTGGTCAGACCCCCGACCCCCGCAGTAGCTCTAACAGGACGCTTTCCCAGTGTAGCAGTGGCCGCCTGGCGGCGGGCTCCACCATCTGGTCCCGGTCCTGCAGAGGAATAATCTCCCTCCGCAGCCACTGGGGGAAGGGGGTGGTTCTACAGGGAAGGTTTGCAGGGCCTCAAAGCTGGCCCTGTTCCAGTATTGCTTCCAGTTTTCTCCTCACTGCTTCAGAGTTTATGTTGCACGGCTGGGCAAGCACACTCGTTCACAGATGTGGGCACATCCATCTGTCATCTGTAGAAGGAGTAAAAAGCAACACTCTATCCTGGACCAAAAGCGTAGTGATTTTCTGTTCAAGAAAAAGAAATTTTCTGTAAGCTTATTGTTTTACAGGGAACTTAATGAGAATTGATTTTAAGGAATCAGTTTTTTTTTCTGTGGCTAACAAGCATTTTAATTCGAAAGAAAGAAAAGAAGAGAAGGAAGAGAGAGAGAGAGAGAGAGAGAGAAAGAAAGAAAGGAAGGAAGCTCTAAAGACTGTCATACTAACGAGTAAATGCTTGGCCCGGAAAGTAACATTCACAACTTCTGCTCAAAATTTATTGGCCATTTGGACTTACTCCACATTAGAAACTTTTGGGCTGCAAGGGACACCATCAATAAAATGAAAAGAAAGCCCACAGAATGAATATCTATTGTATATCTATTAAGGGACGTGTATGTAGACTAAAGAACTCTTACTCAATAACGAAAAAATCATTGACCCAGTTTAAAACTGGGCAAAGGGTATATATAGGCATTTGTCCAGAGAACGTAACACAAACGACCAATCAGCGCATGAAAAGATGATCAACAAATTCAGGGGATGCAAATTAAAACCACAATAAGATACCACTTCACACCCATGAGGATGGCTGTCATCAAAAAGAAAGATGAAGCCCTGGCCGGTTGGCTCAGTGGTAGAGCATCGGCCTGGCGTGCAGAAGTCCCGGGTTTGATTCCTGGCCAGGGCACATAGGAGAAGCGCCCATCTGCTTCTCCACCCCTCCCCCTCTTTTTCCTCTCTGTCTCTCTCTTCCCCTCCCGCAGCGAGGCTCCATTGGAGCAAAGATGGCCCGGGCGTTGGGGATGGCTCCTTGGCCTCTGCCCCAGGTGCTAGAGTGGCTCTGGTTGCAACAGAGCAACGCCCCGGAAGGGCAGAGCATCGCCCCCTGGTGGGCAGAGCGTTGCCCCCTGGTGGGCGTGCCGGGTGGATCCTGGTCAGGCACATGCGGGAGTCTGTCTGACTGTCTCTCCCCATTTCCAGCTTCAGAAAAATACAAAAAAAAAAAAAAAAAAAAAAAAAGATGAAACAAGCGATGGCTTGTGCACAGCTGGTGGGCTGTAGAATGGTGCTGCCACCTTGGTAGACATTCTGGCAGTTCCTCAAAAGTTTGAACACAAAGTCACCATATGATCCAGCAATTCTACCCCTAGGTATGTACCCCCCCACCCCCCTGCAACTGAAAATAAATGTCCACACAAAAACTTGAACATTAATGTTCATAGCAATGTTATTCATCATGCCCAAAATTGGAAACAATCCAAATGTCCGTCAACTGGTGAGTGGATGAACAAAATGTGGTCTATCCATACAATGGAAAATTATTCCACAACAAAAAGGAATGAAGTGTTGATCTTTGCTACAACATGGGTGAACCTTGGGCACATTCCAAGTGAAAGAAAGAAGTCAGATACAAAAGGCCCTATAGTCTCTGATTCCATTTATACACAATGTCTAGATTAGCACATCTATAGATTTGTTGCCAGGGACTTGAGGGAGGGGGCGATGAGGAATGACTGCTGGAGGATATGGGGTTTCTTTTTGGGTGATGAAGATGTTCTGAATTAGACTGTGATGATGGTTGCACAGCCTTGGCATATGCTAAAACCCACTGAACTGTACACTTTACAAGGATGAGTTTTATGGAATATGATTTATATATCAATAGACTTTAAAAATGGACTGAAAGCAGATTCTTTTCTTTTTTAGATTTTATTTTATTGATTTAGAGAGAAGAGACAGAGAGAAAGAGAAAGGCAGGGAGAAGGAAGAATGGGAAGCGCCAATTCACAGTTGCCTCTCGTATGTGCCTTGACTGGTCAAGCCAGGGGTCTTGAACCGGCAACCTCAGCGTTCCAAGTTGACACTTTATCCACTGCGCCCCCACAGGTCCGGCCAAAGCAGATTCTTCAACTTCACTTTTACTAAAGGTTTTTTATGATGTTTTAATGATTTATGTAATATAATTTTACAAACTCTGTGTTCTTATTAAAGGCATAATTTTACTATAAGACTATTATCAAACTTTTAAGTCACTGAAAGATTTTAAGGGTTTTTTTTATTTTCTAAATTTCATTAAAATATGTAATAGAAGAATCATTTACATTTTTGTCGGTCACTAAAATATTAGAACCTGCTCTGGAAGAAATCCCCTAAATAATTATAGCATGTAATTCAGCTTATAATTATGGCCATATTTGTGAAATTATTATATCACTAATGATATCCCTCACTAGAAACTTCCTTGAAGGTAGGAAGCCTGGCTATTTTGATTCTTTTTCTTTTTTTGTATTTTTTCTGAAGCTGGAAACGGGGAGAGACAGTCAGACAGACTCCCGCATGCGCCCGACCGGGATCCACCCGGCACGCCCACCAGGGGCGACGCTCTGCCCACCAGGGGGCGATGCTCTGCCCCTCCGGGGCGTCGCTCTGCCGCGACCAGAGCTGTTCTAGCGCCTGGGGCAGAGGCCAAGGAGCCATCCCCAGTGCCCGGGCCATCTTTGCTCCAATGGAGCCTTGGCTGCAGGAGGGGAAGAGAGAGAGAGAGAGGAAGGAGGGGTGGAGGGGTGGAGGGGTGGAGAAGCAAATGGGCGCTTCTCCTATGTGCCCTGGCCGGGAATCGAACCTGGGTCCCCCGCATGCCAGGCCGATGCTCTACCGCTGAGCCAACCGGCCAGGGCCTATTTTGATTCTTAAGCACTTAGCAGTCTATGTGGCCTGTAGCAGATATTCAAGAAGTATTTGTGAATACACAAGTGAATGATTAGTTAAAAGAGCCAGAATTTCAAAGCGTTTTCCAAAGCCATTTGGCACTTCCTAGTCAATGTTAAAAAATACTAATACACAAGTGAGGTAAGATAGAGAGAAATATGAAGTACATCACTTTCCTAAAATTGACAATTTCTCTGACTTTGAAATTGTCATTTTAAGATGTTGTGCACATCTGGTCATAGTCCAATATTTCTTAAAGATGACCAAATGATATTTTTGGTTTTTATCTGATTGTTCTTTCAGTGTCTTAAAATATTCCATTTAGTTGTGCACTCACTGGTTGCTTTCCTGTGTGCCCTGACCAGGGATCAAACTGGTGACTTTGGCATGCAGGGCAGATGTTCTATCCCCTGAACAATCTGGCCAGGGTCCAACAATTGTGTTTTTTAAACAAGAATTAAGGAAGATTGAGTGATGAAGGCAAGAAGGGGTAGAGCGGAAGAGGTTGTGGCACAATGTATTCCTTAATCTGCTTTGAGGACTGCCACGTTGATGTGAAGTTGACTTGTTCTTTGTGGTACCAGAAGAAAGATCTGGGACCAGTTTTGCTTTGATATAAGGAAGGAATTTCTAATAGCCAGAGCTTCCCAAGCCCACCTCAGCACAAGCTACCAGCCTCTCTCTCCTGCTTTACTACAATAATCTCCTGACTTGTTTCCCACATCTTTAAGGTCCCTCTAATACATTAGCCACATTGCAGCCAAAGTGGATCTTTTTTTTTTTTTTTTTGCATTTTTCTGAAGCTAGAAACAGGGAGAGACAGTCAGACAGACTCCCGCATGCGCCCGACCGGGATCCACCCGGCACGCCCACCAGGGGCGACGCTCTGTCCACCAGGGGGCGATGCTCTGCCCATCCTGGGCGTCGCCATGTTGCGACCAGAGCCACTCTAGCGCCTGGGGCAGAGGCCACAGAGCCATCCCCAGCGCCCGGGCCATCTTTGCTCCAATGGAGCCCTGGCTGCGGGAGGGGAAGAGAGAGACAGAGAGGAAGGCGCGGCGGAGGGGTGGAGAAGCAAATGGGCGCTTCTCCTGTGTGCCCTGGTCGGGAATCGAACCCGGGTCCTCCGCACGCTAGGCCGACGCTCTACCGCTGAGCCAACCGGCCAGGGCCCAAAGTGGATCTTTTACAGCACAGATATAATCATGTCCTTTCGCTGCTTATAACCCTTCAATGACTTTCAGTTATTCTGGGAATAAAGACCAACATTCCCATTACAGCCTGTAAGGCTTACCAGGTCTAGCCCTCCCTACCTCTCCAGCCTTATCTGACATCCCCTCTTGCTCCACACTGGTCCAGCCACACTGGTCTTCCTCATTCACCTCCTCCAATGCCCCACAAAGCCTCAGAACATGCTTTTATCTGTTCTTATGACATTCCATTTCCATTTTCTCTAATCAGCACCTATTCTCTCTTCACATGTTAACTCAACCATCCCGTTCTCAGGGAAGTAAGCCTTCCCCGAACTTCCTGTCTTGGTCTACTGGATGTTCGCATAGCAGCATGTACCTCTTGTTTGCAATTCTTTCCACTGTTACAATTTAATGGTGTTTGCGTGAATTTTAAATCAATGCCTGAAAGGCTTATGAGTATAGAGACTGTAATTTTTTTCCATTAATTATGTATCCTCACCTGAATCCTCAACATGGAGCATAGTACCTGATACGTAGTAGGTGCTCAATAGATGCTTCTTGAATGACTGCATGAACAGGTAACCATGCTCTTTAGGTGGGAACTATACTCCTTCCACTGGAGATGTTTTAAGTTGAGGATATGCAAACCCAAGGCTTTTTGAATCTATAATCCAGGACCCTTATAATAAAGGTTTACCTAGCTAAGAAAATAGTAGTGAGTTGCCCACATTGCTGTAGTCAGTCTGAGCCCTTACCACATCACATAGTTGAAAACTGCCTGAGCGCCACCTAGTGAGCAGAGGAAATGCCCCTTTTCCCCATTCATCATTGTTCATTCATCCTTTTGAGTGCACTGTTTAACTCCAGGGGGCACCATTCACACAGACTATGATTCAAGGATGCTTTGTGTCATTGTGCTACATGGCCTCCTTGGCCTTCAAGTGTGGTGATTAGGAAGGATTTTAGACAGCAAGGAAAAGAGCCCATGGAAGAAAACTGGCTGAAGAATTGGGGTTGAGAGGGCTCTGATGGATTCAGATCCTATAGTAAAAGAAGAGGAGCTGGCTTCTCTTCGGACTGGAGAAGGTCACAGGGAAAAAGATAAGATGGTCTCGAAGGCATCCTAGGGGAGAACATCTTGTTTTATAGCAATTTTAAGTTTTTAAATTACTCAAAGATAAGTACTTTTTCATTAAACATGTCTAGGGAAAATATTATATGACATATGTTTTCTCAAACTTACCACTTTTCACCAAGAAAATGATAACTGTTCTGATTTCTGAAATTAGAGATTCTTGACTCCCTCCCTCTGTCATGTAAGAGACCAGCATGCCCACGCCTAGAATTTTTGAGCCCAGAGGACAAATAATCACTCATTCTCTTCCAACATGGAAGAAGTTTGTTTCTAGTGATTCATTTCCCTCCATGTGGAAATTACCTCTCAATCCCCTATTAGTTCACAGTCTGTCTTTTTCCAGAACCCCACCCTTAACGCCACCTTGCTTTGGTATCTTTGGACCTCAACCTTACTTATCTGAGGCCTCAGTTTTTCTTTAGGAATAAAAGGGTAGGGCTCAATCTCTCACCATCTGACACCTCTGAGGTCTGAGACATTGGAGCACCATTTATGTGTTGAAAGAAGGGATCAGATGTTAGAGAGCCCCCAGTTCAGGATTTTGCTAGTGACCCCAATTAGGGTCAACAATTCTTTCATATCAAGCATGAAGTCTTGGCTCAGAAGAGAAAGAGGGGGAAAGAGAGGGAGAGTCCCATTGTCAAGGATAAGAGAGGAGCAATCATTTCTGTGAGGATCAGGATTGTGGGCCAGATAAGGCACCTACTAATCCTTCTTGAGGCTAAGAAGAGAATAATGATGGTGTGTGTGTGTGTGTGTGTGTGTGTGTGTGTGTAGTGGTGACAGAAATGTTAAATCTGGGTTTAGAAGGGGAGTACATGTCATTCTCAAGGGTTTAAGAGGCCTGCAGGCTAAGGCCTCTGTCATCAGGTACCTGAGTGTTGATACAATAAGTGCATTAGTAGAGTAACCAGGGATGGAGGGTATACATTGGTCCAAAAGAAAGTCTAATTTGTCAGCAGCAGAGACCAACACTGAACCTCTGATACAGCATCATCCCCTAAAGGAACTAACCAGTCACTTGGCTGCAAGTTGATTACATTGGTTCCCTTGCACACTAGAAGGGGCAGTTATCATCTTGACCAGGACAAATACCTGTTTTCTACACAGGTTTATCTTTTCTAATATGGGGCCAGCACCACTGTCTGAGACCTTATAGAGTGTTTGATATCAGCAAGGGATCAAAGCTAAGTGTCTTCCTTTACAGTAACGGAGTTGTGGTGATTGACACATGTAAATGGAACCCACAAGTTCTGTTACATACTTCATCCCCCAGGAGCCACGAGCCTGGTAGAGCAGTAGAACAGCTTTTATAAGACCAGCCAAGATCTCCATTTAGAGTTAATACATTGTAGGGTTGGGATACCATCATCCAGGACACCCTAAATTAGTAACCATTATATGGTGCTATTCCCTGACCCCAGTAGGAACAATACATGAAGCTCATTTCCACTGACTCTCTGGGCGATTAGAGCTTCCCATCCCTGCAGCTTGAGCTGTGCAGGTCTGGAAGGGGCCACTTCCATCAGGGACCACAGTAAGAATTCTGGTGAACTCTAAACTGTGGCTGTTGCTCAGGCCCTCCTGGCCCCATGTGTCAAGAGAACAGCAGGAAAAAAGGAAACACGGGGATAAGTAGGGCTGCTGCTACTCAGTGGGGCAGGGAAGAACTCGCCTGGTGCTCAGAAGATCCATGGAGTGCTTCTTTGGTGTTCCCACGCCCAGTTTTTATTTTATTTTATTTTATTTTTTTAGTAATATGTATTTTATTTTATTTATTTTTTATAAATAAAATTTTATTTTAATGGGGTGACATCAATAAATCAGGGTACATACATTCAAAGAAAACATTTCCAGGTTATCTTGTCATTTAGTTATGTTGCATACCCATCACCCGAAGAGAGATCGTCCTCCTCCACCCTCCATCCAGTTCTCTCTGTACCCCTCCCCTCCCCCTCTCCCTCCTTCCCTCCCCCCACCCCCATAGCCACCACACTCCTGTCCATGCCTCTTAGTCTCACTTTTATGTCCCACCAATGTATGGAATCCTGCAGTTCCTGTTTTTTTCTGATTCGCTTATTTCACCCAGCACAATGCTACCAAGACTCCACCATTCCACTATAAGTGATCCGATGTCACCATTTCTCCTAGCTGAATAATATACCATGGTGCATATGTGCCCCATCTTCTTCATCCAGTCCTCTATTTTTTTTTACAGTGATTAAAAGCCTTTAAGCAAACTCTTGGCCAATACAGTAAGAATCCATAAATGAGTAGTGTCCTTAACATGTTCCCCAAGTCCAAGTTGGCCCCATCACCATGCCAAATCCCTGAAAAATGCAACCCAACCCCAGTTCAGTCTGTTAGGAGCTGTCACAGGGAGCAGGAGTCCAGGAAAGTTCCCCACAGGAAAAGTCCGCTTGGCACTGGAATTGTTGTCACCATTCTATACTTTGCAGCTCATGTCCAAGTCCCAATGACCGCTGCTTCTAGCTGGTAATGATTCAGGTAGACTGGAAAAAGCCATTTGCAGCATGCATGGATATAGACCTTCTGTTCTCCTCTGCCTGGAGAGTTGAGACCAGGTTGCTTTTCCCTGGAGCTCTGTGACTGTGGCCTGGTAAAGAGAACCTTGGGATACACTAAGCTGGGTGGCAAAGGTAAATTCATAATACAAGTTGGCAAAAGGAGGAAAGAGAGCTCTAAATTAAGAGTAGGTCCCAGCCTGAAATATGAGTGGGGCATTGAGGAAGGAGGGATAAAGGAAACACTATATATTAAGCAAAGCAGCAGAAAATAGGACTATCAACACCCACAACAGAGATCTTTGAGGGAAGAGTAAAAAACCTGACTATTCAGGCAAAACATAGTTAAGTGGCCCTTGTGCAAATGAGATCTGTTTACCTGCTTCTTGGAAGAAATACCCTAGGCTCGTCCACAGTGTCATAGATGGGGCCAATGGCCCTGGGCACCTTCAGCCTTCAGTGGCAAACCCCAGCTTTCTGGGCAAGGTTAGGTCATAGGTGGCTGGAGCAGGGCTGGAAGAGACTGAACCCTCCCTTAGAGGAGCGAGGGGGAAGCCCACCTTCCAGTGTCCCTGCTTCCTCACAGCAGAGGCGTGTAAGCCTGGCAGGCTTTAGCTCAATGACCTTCCTTTCCACTATTGAAGCAGGATCCAGATGGCATCCTATGAGACCTCTTTGGGGCGTTGGAGCCTTTAAGGGTGTATCCTAAAGGCTGGTAGTTCCCCTGATCTCTATTGGGCTTTTTCTGCCTCTAGGTATCTTAAAAGCCATTCTCAGAAGATCTCGCTGAGGGGTTTGAGGATCCCCATCCGCCTATATAAATCTTTTCCATATATCTGGAACTATTTGGAAAAAAGACAGAACAGTGTTATTAGCTAGATCTAATAAAGAAGGTAGTAGTTTGCAGGCGAAAAAGATTTGGTGTCTCCTGTTCATCAGCATTCAAAAGAAATGTAATTTTTTTTTTTTAAGTAAAAAGCATGATATGGTAGACCCGTCGGAGTCATTGGCCTGGTGTGCAGGATTCCCGGGTTCGATTCCCGGCCAGAGCACCCAGGAGAAGCGCCCATCTACCTCTCCACTCCTCCCCCTCTCCTTCCTCTTGGTCCCTCTCCTCCAGCCTGCAGCCAAGGCTCCACCGGAGCAAATCCACCCTGGGCACTAAGGATGGCCCCATGGCCTCCACCCCAGTCGCTAGAATGGCTCCGGTTGTAACAGAGCAACATCCCAGATGGGCAGAGCATTCCCCCCAGTAGGCATGCCAGGTGGATCCCAGTCAGGCGCATGCAGGAGTCTGTCTGACTGCCTCCCCATCCCCATCCTCAGAAATATACAAAAAATAAATAAATAAAAGAAAAAATACTAAAAAAAAAAAAAAAAAAAAAAAAGAGAGGGGGCATTCCCTTGTGCTAAAGCTCCAGGGAGCCTGGAGTGAGCTTGAGTATGTCCTATGAAACATGGAGCTCTATGTTGACATATAAGTCTTTGAAGAAGGAGGAACTGCTGAAATAGTTTATCAGCATTTGTCCCTAAGACAGCAGTCTTTATAGTGGGAACACCATATGTAAATATTTGCTGTCTGTCTATAGATAAAGGGGGGAATATGGCAAATGCTGAAAAGCCATGATCTTTGTGCCCCTCCCCTCCCCCAACCCCCTCCCTCTCCTCCCCCCACCCTGTAACCCCAACACTGTTGTTCAAGTCTCTGAGTCTCATCTTTATGTCCCACCTATGTATGGAGACATATAGTTCTTCGTTTTTTCTGATTTACTTCTTTCACTCAGTATAATGTTATCAAGGCCCATCCATGTTGTTGTAAAAGATCCTATGTCATCATTTCTTATGGCTGAGTAGTATTCCATAGTATATATATACCAAAGCTTTTTAATCCACTCGTCCTCTGATGGACACTTGGGCTGTTTCCAAATCTTTGCTATTGTGAACAATGCTGCCATAAACATGGGGGTGCATTTCTTCTTTTCAAACAGTGCTATGGTGTTCTTGGGGTATATTCCTAACAGTGGTATAGCTGGGTCAAAAGGCAGTTCGATTTTTAATTTCTTGAGGAATCTCCATACTGTTTTCCACAGTGGCTGCACCAGTCTGCATTCCCACCAGCAGTGCAGAAGGGTTCCCTTTTCTCCACATCCTCGCCAGCACTTATTCTGTGTTGTTTTATTGATGAGCGCCATTCTGACTGGTGTGAGGTGATATCTCATTGTGGTTTTAATTTGCATTTCTCTAATCATTAGTGATGTTGAACATTTTTTCATATGCCTATTGGCCATCTGTGTGTCCTCTTTGGAGAAGTGTCTATTCATTTCTTTTGCCCATTTTTGGATTGGATTGTTTGTCTTCCTGGTATTAAGTTTTACAAGTTCTTTATAGATTTTGGTTATTAACCCCTTATCAGACGCTATGTCAAATACATTCTCCCATTGTGTAGTTTGTCTTTTTATTCTGTTCTTATTGTCTTTAGCTGTGCAGAAGCTTTTTAGTTTGATAAAGTCCCATTTGTTTATCCTGTCTTTTATTTCATTTGCCTGTGGAGACAAATCAGCAAATATATTGCTGCGAGAGATGTCAGAGAGCTTACTGCCTATGTTTTCTTCTAAGATGCTTATGGTTTCACGGCTTACATTCAAGTCTTTTATCCATTTTGAGTTTATTTTTGTGAGTGGTGTAAGTTGGTGGTCTAGTTTCATTTTTTTGCAGGTAGCTGTCCAGTTTTCCCAACACCATTTGTTGAAGAGGCTGTCTTTACTCCATTGTATTGTCTTACCTCCTTTGTCAAATATCAGTTGTCCATAGAGCTGTGGGTTTATTTCTGAGTTCTCTGTTCTGTTCCATTGATCTATGTGCCTGTTCTTATGCCAGTACCATGCTGTTTTGAGTACAATGGCCTTATAATATAACTTGATATCTGGAAGTGTGATACCTCCCGCTTTTTTCTTCCTTTTCAGGATTGCTGAGGCTATTCGTGTTCTTTTTTGGTTCCATATAAATTTTTGGAATATGTGTTCTATGTCTTTGAAGTAAGTCATTGGTATTTTAATTGGTATTGCATTGAATTTATAAATTGCTTTGGGTAATATAGACATTTTAATGATGTTTATTCTTCCTAACCATGAGCACGGTATATGCCTCCACTTAGTCGTATCTTCCCTGATTTCTTTTATCAATGTTTTATAATTTTCCGAGTACAAGTCTTTAATCTCCTTGGTTAGATTTATTCCTAGGTACTTTATTTTTTTGGTTGCAATGGTAAAGGGGATTGATTCCCTGATTTCTCTTTCTGATAGTTCATTATTAGTGTATAAAAATGCCTCTGATTTCTGAATATTGATTTTATATCCTGCCACCTTGCCAAATTCTTTGATCAGGTCTAGTAGTTTTTTTACTGAGAATTTAGGGTTTTCTATATACAATATCATGTCATCTGCAAATAATGATAGTTTTACTTCTTCTTTTCCAATTTGGATGCCTTTTATTTCTTTTTCTTGTCTGATTGCTGTGGCGAGGACTTCCAGAACTATGTTGAATAAGAGTGGTGAAAGGGGGCACCCCTGCCTTGTTCCTTATCTTAAGGGGATTGCTTTTCATTTTTGCCCATTGAGTATGATGTTGGCTGTGGGTTTGTCATAGATGGCCTTTATCATGTTTAGATATGTTCCCTGTATTCCCACTTTGCTGAGAGTTTTGATCATGAATGGGTGCTGGACTTTATCAAATGCTTTTTCTGCATCTATTGAAATTATCATGTGGTTTTTCTCCTTTCTTTTGTTTATGTGATGAATCACATTGATTGGTTTGCGAATATTGTACCAGCCTTGCCTCCCGACAATAAATCCTACTTGATCATGGTGTATGATTTTTTCCATATTTTGCTGGATCTGGTTTGCTAATATTTTATTGAGGATTTTTGCATCTAAGTTCATCAGGGATATTGGCCTATAATTTTCTTTTTTTGTGTTGTCTTTGCCTGGTTTTGGAATCAGAATTATGCTCGCCTCATAAAATGAGTTTGGAAGTCTTCCTTCCTCTTGAATTTTTTGAAATAGCTTGAGAAGGATAGGAGTTAGTTCTTCTTTGAATATTTGGTAGAATTCACTTGTGAAGCCATCAGGCCCAGGACTTTTCTTTTTTGGGAGCTTTTTGATAGCTGTTTCAATCTCATTTGTTGTAATTGGTCTATTTAGTTTTTCTGATTCTTCCAGATTGATTTTTGGAAGATTATATGATTCAAGGAATTTGTCCATTTCATCTAGGTTGTCTAGTTTTATGGCGTACAGTTCTTCATAGTATTTTCTTACAATATTTTGTATTTCTGTTGTGTCAGTTGTTATTTCTCCACTCTCATTTCTAATTTTATTTATTTGAGTCCTCTCTCTTTTTTTCTTGGTGAGTCTTGTTAAAGGTTCATCGATCTTGTTTACCTTTTCAAAGAACCAGCTCCTGGTTTCATTGATCCTCTGTATTGTTTCTTTAGCCTCTATGTCATTTATTTCTGCTCTGGTCTTTATTATTTCCTTCCTTCTACTAGCTCTGGGCTTTACTTGCTGTTCTTTTTCTAGTTCTTTTAGATGCAGGGTTAAGTTGTTTATCTGAGCTTTTTCTAGCTTCTTGAGGTATGCCTGTAATGCTATAAACTTCCCTCTCAGGACTGCTTTTGCTGTGTCCCATAAATTTTGAGTTGATGTATGCTCATTATTGTTTGTTTCTAGGAATTTTTTAATTTCTTATTTTATCTCAATGTTAACCCATTCATTGTTTAATAATGTGCTATTTAGTTTCCAAGTGTTTGAATGTTTTTCAATTTTTCTATTGTGGTTGATTTCTAGTTTAATGCCATTGTGATCAGAGAAAGTGCTTGATATGATTTCAATCTTCTTAAATTTGTTGAGCCCGCTTTTGTGCCCTAACATGTGGTCTATTCTAGAGAATGTACCATGAGCGCTTGAAAAGAATGTATATTCTGCTGTTTTAGGGTGAAAGGTTCTGAAGATATCTATTAAATTGAGTTGATCTAATATGTCCTTTAAGTCTGCTGTTTCTTTGTTAATTTTCTTTCTTGAGGATCTATCTAATGATGTTAATGGGGTATTGAAATCTCCTACTATTATAGTATTGCTGTTGATCTCGCCCTTTAAGTCTATCAAAATCTGCTTTATATATTTAGGTGCTCCTATATTAGGTGCATAGATATTTATAATGGTTATATCTTCCTTTTGGATTGCTCCCTTTATCATTATGTAGTGACCTTCTTTATCTCTAACTATGGTCTTTGTTCTAAAGTCCATTTTGTCTGATATAAGTATTGCTACCCCAGCTTTTTTTTCATTTCCATTTGCGTGAAATATTTTTTTCCATCCTTTTATCTTCAGTCTGTGTGCATCTTTTGATTTAAGGTGTGTCTCTTGTAGACAGCATATGTATGGGTCCTGTTTTCTTATCCACGCAGCTATCCTATGTCTCTTGATTGGATCATTTAATCCATTAACATTTAACGCTATTACTGATATGTAATTGTTTATTGCCATTTTTTTTCTTTAAAACTGTTTTTCTCTTTTGCTATATTCTTTTTTTCCTTTGATCTGTTTACAACAGGTGCCTTAGCATTTCTTGCAGCCTTGGTTTGGTTGCAGTGAAATCCTTGAGTTTTTTTTTTTTTGTCTGTAAAGCTTTTTATTTCTCCTTCAATTTTAAATGATAGCCTTGCTGGATAAAGTAGTCTTGGTTGTAGGTTCTTGTTCTGCATTACTTTGAATATGTCTTGCCATTCCCTTCTGGCCTCAAGTGTTTCTGTTGAGAAGTCAGAAGTCATCTTTATGGGGGCTCCTTTGTAGGTGATAGTCTTTTTTTCTCTAGCAGCTTTTAATATTTTCTCTTTATCATTTAGCTTTGGTAATTTAATTATGATGTGTCTTGGTGTTGGTTTCTTTGGGTTTCTCCTTAATGGAGTTCTCTGTGCTTCCTGAACATGTGAAATGTTTTCTTGCCTTAATTGGGGGAAGTTTTCCGCTATAATATGTTTGAACAAAGTCTCTATCCCTTGTTCTTTCTCTTCTTCTTCAGGAACCCCTATGATGTGGATGTTATTTCTCTTCATGTTGTCACAGAGCCCTCTTAGAGTTTCCTCAGACTTTTTGAGTCTCTTTTCTTTTTTCTGCTCTGCTTCCGTGCCTTTATTTATTGTGTCCTCTAACTCACTGATTCGATTCTCTGCTTCATCCATCCTGCTTTTAATTCCTTCCATTGTATTCTTTATTTCAGATATTGTATTTGTCATTTCTGACTGATTCTTTTTTATTATTTCAATGTCCTTTTTTATATTTGTTATCTCTTTATTTAGGTTTTCGTAATGGCCATCTATGGTGGTTCTAATATCTTTGAGCATCCTAACAATCATTATTTTAAACTCTGCATCTGGTAATTTGGTTATATCTGATTCACTTAGGTCCTTTTCTGGGGATTTCTCTTGGTTTATTTGTGTTGTATTTCTCTGCCTCCGCATTTTCTCTTCACGAGAGTGGCTGTGATCACGTGCTCGGGTGCACAAGGGTTGGTGGCCTTAACCTTTGCCCCGCCCCCGTGTGTGACGTTATGCTCGGTCCTGAGGGCACTGGCGAGCACCTTTGCTCAGCTGCGGGTCTCCGCCTGTTTCCGAGCTTTCGCCCTGCCTTTGCAGGTTGATCCCACTCAAGGAACAGCTGCTAGCCTTGGCTCTACCACCAGGTAGGGCTGCGTGGCCAAGCTCAGCTTCGTAGCGGATCTCCGCCTCTTCTGGGCTTTTGGCTCCACCCTCGCGGGAGGAGCTGGCTACCAAGTCAGACCGCAAGCCTGGGTTGCACGGGCGGGGCCGGGATGTGCTCCTCTGCCCTTGCTCCGGGGCTGGTTTCTACCCTTTCTGGGTTTCCCGCCCTTCTCCCGGAGGCTGGATTACAGGCTGCCAGCAGCTGAGCTTGGCCGCTTTTTCACGCCCCCTTCTCCCTAGCCCGGAAAGATTGAGCTCACACCTGAGCCCAGTGGTGGCCAGCCGGCTTCCGCGCCTGCCAGCAGAACCGCACTTTTGTCTCCTGCTGCCGCCTGCTCTTCGGTGTGCCCTCAGCCGTGTGGGTGGGGATGTTGCAGCTCGGACCCCAAGACTCACCACTGTAGACCCAAAAGCTCCCTCCTTCTATGCGACTCTGCTCTGAATGCCGCGGGGGATCTTGTTTGGCTGCTCTCCTGCTTCCCTTTGCTGGTATTGCTGTTTCCGGGGGAAATATTCACTTCAGCTTTGGGGAGTGACTCGTCCCAGGGGTTAGGGTGGCTATCTCCCAAAATGTTTCTCCCTATGCCTCCTAGATTGCACTCTCTTCCTGTTACTGTGGTTCTCTCCCCTCTCCCTGTCCCCAGGAGCCCCGGGTGAGTGGTTGTGAGGGAGATGTTCTGCGCGGTCCCTTTAAGAAGGATCCTGGGTCTGAGAAATCAGACTCTCTCACAAACAGTATCCTGACTTGTTTCCAGCTAAATACTGTCCTTATGCTTCTTCTGGGCTCTGGGGCTGCAGGCTGGGGCTTTGTTTCTGGGGCTCAGGACCCTTTCCCCTCTGCTAAACTCACTTCCCGCCATGCGAGTCTCTCCCTGCTGCCGTTAGCTCCGAGAAGCTGGGCAGTCCTCTCCGCGTTTCCGCTTTTCCTACCAGTCTCTGTGTGGCTTCTTCAGTGTTCCTTGGTTGAAGAGTCCTTTTAGTTTAGTCCAAAGTTGGTTTTTCCAGCTGATAGTTCATAAAATTAGTTTGTAATCCACATTGGTTCTGGGAGGTAGATGCTGGTACATCCGCCTACTCCAGCGCCATCTTGTCTATCCCCACGCCCAGTTTTAATGGTAAACAGACAAGCCTGAAAAAGACATGGACGATTTAGAATTGACACCTTAAGAGTGAGTGTCTGGGTCACCTCACCAGGGAAGCCACTTATACCAGGAGAGGCGGAGAGGGAGAAGCAGGCACATCTTGGGAAAATTGCGGATTCAGTTCCAGACCACGTCAGTAGAGCGGGGATCACAATAAAGTGACTCATAGTCTCTTTGCTGGTGGGAAGCCTTCCCTTGTATTTGTAAAAAGCACATCTATGAAGCACAATAAAGCAAACCACAACAAAACGAGGTGTGCTTATGTATAATGAAAGTTGGAGGAGGGGACAATGAGTATCATTTATGTCCTCAATTTAGCTGTGGTAGTGGGGTTTGTCCCATTCACCCTTCTCTTGTACATTTCACAGTAAGCCAGGTCAACCATAATTATGGGAAAGTCATTCCCAGACGAATCAGAGAGGTGTGAGAGGTGGGCCGCAGTGGATATTTTAGTATTTGCTCATATCCCTTCTTCATCGCCAGTGCATCTACTCCCCAGCTCCTGGGAATGTCAAGCACTGCTGGCTCACAGCTGTGCCCTTTGCTGGCCATTGTACTTGGCACAGAACCGCCTTGCTTGTTTCTATGCCATTTCCCAGGAGCATCTCCCAGCTAACAGCTTGCCAACGAAAGGGTGTAAATACCCAGTTCCTTCCCTCAATTTGGGACACCTGCACAGCTGCCTCTCAGAGTTGTCCAGAGCACCACAGCTCCAGACCGAAAGTGTCAATTACAGTCCCATCGTGGGTCAGCGGCTCCTACTACCCTGTCATGCTTTTCTGACGTTCTTGTAGTGGGACTTCCCAAAAACACTCCTTGATAAGCCTTCCACACGCAAGTCTCTATTTTAGGGCCTGTCTCCAGGGAACCCAATATATATATATATATATATATATATATATATATATATATATATATATATTTTTTTTTTTTTTTTTTTAATAAATTTTTATTAATGGTAATGGGATGACATTAATAAATCAGAGTACATATATTCAAAGAAAACATGTCTAGGTTATTTTGTCATCAAATTATGTTGCAAACCCCTCGCCCAAAGTCAGGTTGTCCTCCGTCACCCTCTATCTAGTTCTCTGTGCCCCTCCCCCTCCCCCTAACTCTCTCCCTCCCTCCCTCCCATGTCCTCCCTCCCCCCCCACCCTTGGTAACCACCACACTCTTGTCCATGTCTCTTAGTCTCATTTTTATCAGGGAACCCAATATAAAAATGTCTACTTCCAAGAATGAGTTGTCTGTCTGGGATGATCCTTGGTGGATTGAACCCAGTCGTGCCAAAATAGCTCTTTATGAAATGAAGAAAAATACTTTAATTATTTAGACAGAGAAAATATCTTGATAGAATAATGGAGAATGGGATTCAAGAGTAAGAACTCTGTTGCAGTAAAGACATTTATCTGGAGAGACTGGAGAAGAAGGGATGGAAAGAGATGGTAGGTTTAGATGGGGTGTTTTATGTAGTGGGTAGTTAAAGGATATTTCTTAAGAATTGTGACATCTCAAAGAAAGACAGCACACAAGGAGGCTAGGGCATGGAAACTGAGTGAACACGAGAATCGACCCCATGGCACTGTGCGGTAAGTGCTGAGAAAACTTCTACAGACTTCAGAAAAGAGGTTCAAGCCAGTGAAGGCTAGGTGGCAGCACCTAATACCAGATTCCACTACTGCGGAGTTGACCTACCAGGAAGTGTACAAATGGAAGTTGACTTTAAATTTCTGGGATGGAAGTAGGAATTTTGGCAAAGAGACTGTGGCTATCTGAAGCAAAATTTTGCATCACCCGAGGATATCTAATGAAAACTATACCACTCTGTTGGGGGTCTACAAGTTAAAAGGGTCTGGATAATGTAGCCAATATTTCTTTGGCTTATTTCTGAGGTCAGATTTGCCTCCTGAAAGACAAGCAAGATAACAGACCATCCAGAAGCTGATAGGAATTAGGACTGTGAAGTTCCCATACTCTGCTGGCCCTCATGATCGTACTATCAGAACATACCCTCTGTTCTCTGATAATGATTCTATGGCAGCTATCTCACAGCTATTCACTCTTGAAAACAGTGTGGGAGGAAATAGCAGCTCTGAAATGATCAGGGAAAGTAACCTGTTAATGGGATGTTTCTGTCCCTGAGCTCAAAGTTTCCAAAGAAGACAGAGAAAACGCTTCCTGGGTCTCCAAAGGAGGGAGAGCAGGAAGAGAGCCCTCAGTGTTATCTCCATAGGCTTGGTCCTTCTCTGGGGTCATAAATAAATAAGCTCATCTGAGGGGAGACCTCATGTTGTCCATGGATAGCAGTTTAGGGTGTACACTGTGTCCCTGAGAGTCAATCACTTCTAACTGGGAAGCTTTTGCCAACGGTGTTTGGAGGGTGTGTCTCCTGTGGCCAGCTGCCCTCTTGGTGTCCACGTTAGAGTACGTCTGCAGAAAGGTAGCACGGGCAATGGTCACACCAGCCTCAATCCCTGCCTAGGCTCAGTAAAGAGCTTTGTGACGTTGCTATTATTTCCAATCTTCAGGCAGACACCTGCTGGGTGTTTAGTCTTTGAAGTAGTGTGGTAATTGAAATATGTTTAATTATGACCAGAAAAAGTCCAAGTATATTTGGAAAGAAAACCCACAGGATTAAAAGGTCTAATTTTGTCATGCAAAACATGGGAACACAAATTTTGATCATACTGCATTTGAGAAAACACTACCCTTAGGTAACTGACATGCTTCTTCTGTTGGTACATACAAATTCCTTCATCTTTAATTCAGTGACGTTTATGGGACACCTACTTGTGTAAGGCACTTGCATGTTAGGGAGACTGTCTACAAGACCACTCTCTCTGTTGACACTGATGGCAAGTTAGGGGGGTTCCCAATACGACCCTCAGATTTGAAAATTCATGCAAAGAACTCACACAGAAAACTGTTAAACTCTCAGTGATGCTTTTTACAGCAAAAAGATACAGATTAAAATCAGCCAAGGGAAGAGATGCATGGGGCAGAGTCCAGGAAAGTTCCAGAAATGAAGCCCACAGTTGTCCTCTCCTAGTGGCCTCATGGATCTCGCTCCTCTCCTGGCTAGAATGTGTGACCATATGCATGGAGAATTGCCGACCAGAGAAGTTCACTTGAGCCTTGTCATTGAGTTTTTATTGGAGCTCCATCACATAGACATTAATGTTACATGGATGACAACCCTTGTGGCTGACTTTTAGTCTCCAGCCCCTCTAAGGCTGAACTGATACTGCATGGCCCAAAACTTACATTGTAACTCACATTGTTATACTATCTGGTATGAACCAAGATCCCAGGTAAACAAAGGTACTCTTATCAGGTAGGTATATTTTTTATGTGAGAGGAGGGGAGTCAGAGAGACAGACTCCTGCATATGCCCCCACTAGAATCCACCAGCAAGCCCACTAGCAGGTGATGTTCTTCCCATCTGGGGCATTGCTCCATTGCTCAGCAACCAAGCTCTTCCTAGTGCCTGAGGCAGAGACCATAGAGCCATCCTCAGCACCCAGGGCAAACTTGCTTCAATCGAGCCATGACTGCAGGAGGGGAAGAGAGAGAGAAGCAAGAGGGGGAGGGGTGGAGGAGCAGATAAGTACTTCTCCTGTGTGCCCTGACCAGGAATCAAACCTGGGACATCCACACTCCGGGCTGACACTTTACCACTGAGCCAACTGGCCAGGGCCAGGTAGGGTATTTTAAAAGCCTAGAGATACCTCCCCATAACTGTGAACAACAGCCAGAGTTCTCAGAAATGTTTGCCAAAAATGTTGACCAGGATTAACAAGAATTTTCCCCAAGAGGATGGCCTCTCAGAGGAGATTCTGGGACGCATTACAGGGAGATGCTGGGTGGGGGTGGGGCTGCAGATCAGAAGAAGCCAGTCACCTCTCAGGGGAACACACACAAGAAAGGGTCAGCTTTAAACACCTGCCAAGTCTAGAGAGCACCAGGCCACCTAATGAGAGAGAATCAGCCAGAGCTTACTCTCTGTTCCTTCTCCCTCTCCCTACTCCCATTGCTGATAGGCCAGAAGCTGCCTTTAGGAACCTAAGAGTGAAGAAGTGGGGGAAAGAGAAAAATAAAGTTCCCTGATGCCTGCAGTGGCCTTAACCCTAGGGGAAGAGAGAAGACCTGTCTTCACAATGAACATCAGAATGTTGATGAAAGTGGACATTTTTACGAAGACCATGTTTGTGATTTAAAGTAACTCCTGGCATAGAAAGGTGTGTTTTATAAGTAAAATGGTTCACTGTCAGTGAGGATGCTCTGTACAGATAGGAGAGGGAGAGAGATTTAGTTCTGGTTCTCATCTTCCTTGCATGAAGTTTTGATCTTAATCTTCTTGGCCTGTGGCCACCCCTGTCCCTCACATGCTGTTGAGATCCAGGACCGGAGGGCTCAGCCTGATCACCTAGGAGTGTCACACAAGCCTTGCCTGTTTTCAGCTTGGACAATGTCCCACGAGAATCCCCTTTATTTATGAGGAGTTTATATTATATTTAAAGTAGAAATATACGTGTCTATTAACCTTTGAGCACCCCCCCTGCTACAAGGCCATATAAAATTTTCTCTGCATTTCAATTGGTTGAGATGTTGTCAATGTAGTTAAAATGGCATACAATTTAACATCTCGCAATGTGTTGTATTATATACCATGAATTCCATTACATATAAGTATTTATTTTTCGATCAAATATTTGGAAAGAACAATTTCTCTATTTATACTTTGACAGGTTAATTAGTATAATATAAAGGTGTTTTTTTTTTTTTAAATTAAAACACATGATCTGAGTATCAACTGCAAAGCTACTCAAGTTCAATGTTTCTATGCAAGCATTGTCTTTCTTGTTTGGTCATACCAAACCAAGACCTTAAGGCTTCTGCCATTTGGTAAATAAAGGGCAGAGACATGTTAATTAAGGCACAACACTGTAGTACAATGGATAGTCCTCTTGAAGCAGTCATTTTATAATTTGCACTACCTGGGCTGTTTCTGCCAGTGCATGTCTATTTGATAAACAGGAGGGAAAAGAGGGCAGCTTCTCTCTGAGAAAAACACTATATGTCTCATCTTTCTTTCACAAATAGTAGCAATTTGGGGAAATCTCAGAACAGATAGGCATTTCAAATCCACAATGCTAAATAATTTTTTATTTTATAAAACACGGAGTTAGCTCATTGTGTGAAATTTGCATATTGTGATTTATTGAAATTACAAGCTATAGTGTAATTAAAAAAAAGAAGCTGGAAATGGGGAGAGACAGTCAGACAGACTCCCGCATGCGCTCGACCGACCAGGATCCACCCGGCACGCCCACCAGGGGCGAAGCTCTGCCCACCAGGGGGCAATGCTCTGCCCCTCCAGGGCGTCGCTCTGCTGTGACCAGAGCCACTCTAGCGCCTGGGGCAGAGGCCAAGGAGCCATCCCCAGCGCCCGGGCCATCTTTGCTCCAATGGAGCCTTGGCTGCGGGAGGGGAAGAGAGAGAGACAGAGAGGAAGGAGGGGGGTGTGGAGAAGCAAATGGGCGCTTCTCCTATGTGCCCTGGCCGGGAATCGAACCCAGGTCCCCCGCACACCAGGCCGACGCTCTACTGCTGAGCCAACCGACCAGGGCAAAATGTTTTTGCTAGATGTTATGCCAAAGGATGGTCTGATGCTTAAGTCATGACACCTTTATTATATCGCTTATAAGTGAAATGAAGTAAATCCCTGTGCGTAAACGCCCAATTGGAAAACAATGTTAGCAATCTGATTAAGTTGTAGCATAATGTAATAAATAGTTTCTGCAGAGATTTCTAAAAGGGATGGAAAATCCAATATGAACCTAAATATTTTAGAGAGGAACATTCTGATTGGCGGGTTTTAAGCAACTCTTCCTGCCACAGTCTCTCCTAAAGTTTGGGTGAGCTCACTGCTGGTCCCTCAGTTATTGAGAATCTGACCTCATCCTTCGTCACCTGGACTGTTGCCTTAGGTTGCCACCGGTCATCTCCCTGACTCCAGATCCTCCCTGCAGTGCTCACAGAAGTTCTGATCCCATTACATCCTGGCCAAAACTCTTCTTGGCTTCCTGTTTTCTAAAGCAGAAAAACCCCCAAGTCCCTGAGTATCAAGACCTTTCGCAGTTTAGCCTCTGTTCCTCTTCCCACCTTTGCTACAGCCACTCCCCCCCTCCCCCACTCTCTAGGCTCAGAGAGAGCAACTTGTCTAACCTAACACTCAGATCACAGTTTTGTGGGGCCTGACGCTTATAGAATTTTGCGGACCTTTTTAACAAAATTCAAAATGACCCCAACGAAATCAGACACCAAAGCGAGTACTTACTAAAAATGAGCAAGTAAGTCAGCAAATTACAAATTCCACAAAGCTAAAATATACCTCAAACATCACAAAATTTAGAGACATAAAGTGTTTCTATTAATTAACTTCCTAGCACATCTCTGGAATACATTTTCTCTCTTCAGGTTCTTTGTAAACTCTGACTACCTTCTGATGTGACAATAATTTTTAATGGCTAGTTTAGAAAAGTTTCTTTTCTTTTTCACTTCACAACTTGTTGGCAATGGCTCATAACTTTCTGGGATTTTGTCAAATAAAAATTTCCACCTTGTCTACCAAAAAAATTCAACCCTATTAGCCATAGTGAACCTTGATGAGAAACTTCAAGTTACAGATTAGTTATCGGCAGAGTACCTTGGGAACAATCCTCCCACTTTTTTGTTAAATCATTGATTCCATGTCCCTTCCCTGCTGCCCCCGCCCCATGATATTGACTTAAAGATTTAAAAATTTTCTCAATTACAATTGACATACAATGACATTGACTTTTTGACGAGACTAGGCCAGTTTTTAAGTATTATTTTAATGTTTCATTTTTGTTCTCCTGGTGCTATTTAACCTGTTCTACATCCCTTGAATTTTCTGTCAACTGGAGATAGGGCCAAAGTCTTGATTAACTTCAAGTTAAACATTTTTGGCAAGAATTTGTTGTAGATAATGCAATGTACCGTGTTTTTTTGCATGGCCCAAGGAGTCACAGAATCTCAGACGGTCCCCACTATTGGTGAGGCTTAATTTATTCATGTGATTACCAGAGTGACCACCAGATGTCGCTATTGTAAAGTATATTTTCCATTCTGCAATTATTTTTTTAAATTTAATTTATTGTGTTTACATAGATTCTAGTGTCTCCCTGAATGCATCCCCCTCCCCCATATTCCCCTCAACATACATTCCTTGCTTCCCCTCCCCATAGTGCCCTCCCCTCGTCCCTTCAGGTTTAATTTTGTTCCTCAGTTCCTTGGATTCCTCAAATGAGTGAGGTCATATGATATTTTTCTTTCTCTGCCTGGCTTATTTCACTTAACATAATAGTTTCCAGGTCCATCCATGTTGTTGCAAAAGGTAATATTTTCTTCTTTTTCATGGCCTCATAAAACAGTATGGAGATTCCTCAAAAAATTAAAAATGGAACTGCCTTTTGATCCAGCCATCCCACTTTTACGAATATATCCCAAGAACACCATATCACTGATTCAAAAAAAGAAATGCACCCCCATGTTTATGGCAGCATTGTCATAATAGCGAAGATCTGGAAACAGCCCAAGTGTCCATCAGTGGATGAGTGGATTAAAAAGCCATTCTGCAACTATAAAGTGACCTGTGGAGCTGCTTGAGAAATACTCTCATTGACAAATATTCTGGGCCCTGGCCGGTTGGCTCAGTGGTAGAGCATCGGTCTGGTGTGCAGGAGTCCCGGGTTCGATTCCTGGCCAGGGCACACAGGAGAAGCGCCCATCTGCTTCTCCACCCCTCCCCCCCTCCTTCCTCTCTGTCTCTTCCCCTCCCGCAGCCAAGGCTCCATTGGAGCAAAGTTGGCCCGGGTGCTGAGGATGGCTCTATGGCCTCTGCCTCAGGCGCTAGAATGGCTCTGGTTGCAACAGAGCGATGCCCCAGATGGGCAGAGCATCACCCCCTGGTGGGCATGCCGGGTGGATCCTGGTCGGGCGCATGCGGGAGTCTGTCTGACTGCCTCCCTGTTTGCAACTTCAGAAAAATACAAAAAAAAAAAAAAAAAAAAAGACAAATATTCTGGTTTAAGGTTTTAAGCACCCCATATTTTAATGGATTGGGGAATGTCTTTGTCATATTCTGTACTTCATCTTTAACAAACCCAAACATGTAGAAAGTAAAAAGCACAGTATTATATTAGACCCCTCACACATGGACGGTCATGTTTATATGCTCAATCCGCTCCTTTTCGTGTTCCTCAGCAACCTTTTATTGTTTTCACATCACTGGCGCTTTGTTATTACAAATAAAATCCAGTATAGTGTGTGACTATCTTAACGGACTGAGGCATGTCACAATGGAAAACATCATAAACCAGGCAATGGTTTTAGTTAGAGAAAAGTAATTACAGTTTTAGAAAACTAAAATTCAAGAAAAACAATGGAAAAGGCTTATTGGACATAGCACCTTCAGTGATTTAAAGAAGATGGGAAAGGAAAATTCTCAAATCCTTTCTACCAGTTCCCGGAGCCTTATATAAAGTGTTTCAATTGATGTTTGTAATAGGCGGTGCTGAAGACCACCAGCAGCTTTTGAGACTGTTTACTTACAGCATCACCGACAGAGCAACTTGTTAGACTTGGAAGTTTTGCGCATGGGATGGGTAAGAATTTGTATCTCAGTATAATTTTAATTTGCATTCCTCTTCTGAGTGAGGTAATTACCTCACCTTTTCATAGTTAAGAGCCATTTGCGTGTATTCTTTTGTGATCTGTTTATGTATTTCCTATTATGTCATTGATTATTTTCTTCTCAAATTTTTAAAGCTCTATAATATTAGCGACACCAAAACTTTGTAATATGTTACTAAAATTTTTTCTTGCTTGGCCACTTGTCCCTTGATTTATTTTGCATAGTATTTTTTGCCATGCCAGAGTTTTCTGGGTTTTGTGTAGCCAGTTTTACCAATGTTTTTTTATTGATGTATTCTAAAATAATTAAGGAAGTTTTCCTCACTGCCAAAATGGAAAGGAATTTGCTCAGGTCTTCTTCCAGTTCCTCTATTTTTTTCTAATTACTTATGATAACACAACTTATTACAAGTCTATCCTTTCTCCACTGACTGCATATGCTGCCTTATTTTATGTGAAATTTCCCACTTGGTTATATATCTGGATTTTCTGCTTTTCAAATTCCCATTTTGGGGTAGGTCAACTTGGACTTCAAGACTAACATCACTCATTCAAGAACACAGCTGTCCTGACCTCACTGGCATCTTGGCTTTTGTGAGAAAAGTAGCTGTGATTCCTCCATGAAAACTTTATTTATCCCACATCACCCCAAAAAACCTGAAGCAAAGCCACTGATCCAACAGTACCCTCTACAGAGCCTTCCCAGGCTTGGCACGGTAACTTGAGACCTGGCAGTGCCTGCTGGGCTGCTGTAACTGTTTAGGCTCAAAGTCAGCTCTGCAGAGCTGGAAATGGTTGTGGTAGTCCTACTCTGTAAGGCAGAACTCACACTCATGGGCTGTCTCCAACGGCCTCACTGTTCCTCTACTTGGGAGACACAGACGATCAGATCAGAGATGGCACTCAGACTGTTGAAACTAACCGGTTTGCCGATTGAACTGCCTGTCTCATTCAATTAGATGCCCATGGCGGAGGCTGGCTCCCAGACCAACTGAAAGCAAGTTGCTGACTGAACCGAATATTTTTTATGTAGCGCTGCAGTTACAGGCCAGACTTATGATGCCTCCCAAAAGTTGACCCTTCCATCCCACAGTGACAGATGCCACATCACAAGCGGTTCCACTTCCCGTCCCTAGCAGATGGACTCTGTCAGCTGTTTGACCCCCTCTGAGGCTGTCAGAGCTCCTCACTGTCCTCAGATTACCGATTGGCTTATGCCGACGACCCTGAAAGAGGGGATCCCAACCTAATTCTTAAGTTTTCTAAAAATGTCTTTGTCTCTCTTTCACCTGGTTCTTCTGGATGAAAAGTCTGTCTGTGAGTAGGGATAATCAGATAAAAATAAAAGTTCTACTGAAGTGGACATGAGATTTTGTGGAAGTGAAGGAAGAGCAACGAAGCAGCACCTGGGTGTCAGGGAGGAGGGACACTCACAACCTGTCTGTCAGTCAGAACCATCCCGGAGCCTTCCTGCAGGGGGACAATTCACAGTACATCTCTCCCAAACTCCTGCAAAGGGTTAAACTGACTGTTGACTCAGACATCCTTAAACATCCATTCTGTGAGACAGATAGCTGTGACCCAGCTAGCGTTGGGGACAAACCAGACTGACTGTCCTCAGGCAGACCCTCCAAACGGACAGACTGGGAACTCAAAGGCTTACCAGCAGCTGGGAGGCCATGCTGAAGCCACTGTCAGCCCGTGCTTTCTGAGTGATGTAGATCTCGCTTCAGGGGTCTCCCGAAATCATACCCTCTTTCAAGAACATTGTTCTCCTTTGAGTTCGTGGTGCTTATGGGGAAGCTACACCTTGGCTTACCTCTTGCCTACAACACGGCTTATGCCTTAAGAGGTAGTCATAAGAGACCTAGAAGTGCTTACAGAAACACCATCTTTGTCTTCAGTTATGAGTGAAAGAATCACCCTTGGCTTACCCAGGTGGGCCAATTTAAGACTGTGCAATTGCAAATATATCCTGCTCCACTTGGATTAATGCTTTGAGTTAATATGGAAATTTAAGGAGAAATCCACTTGGCTTTTCAAGGTGTAGATACTTAAGATTTATAGGATTTGTTCAGCTGGAACTCTGGGGAGGCGGACAGAGCTAAGGTCAATACTGCAGGGTGGTCCAACTTTGCTTCTTAGAGTACAAATTGAGTAAGTAGATCTGGTCTTAGCTCTTAGCAATGTCAATCTTAGTGGCTGACTAAATGGCGTATTCATAGGAAATGTTTTTAGAAACAAAGAATATCTAGAACTGAAGGAGGGGTATTGTCTTGTGGGGGGCAGTCTTTGACAGCATTTCTCCACATATTGTGGCAGCTTATTTCCTGGACTATATCTTTACAAATGTTTGCTTGGCAAACAGCATGGAGGCATAGAGATAATGTCCCTCTCTAGGGTAGAGGGCCTATTTTTTTCTTGACCAGGGTGTCAGAGATAATGGCTCACCCTTGCCACTTGGATGTCTAACAGGCTTCTCAGACTTAATATGTCCGAGTCTGAGCTCCTGCTCTTTACCCCTAAACCTGTAAGTCCTGTAGTTTTCCTTTCAACTAATGCCAACTCTGCTTTTCTTGTTGCTTGGCTCAGAAACCTTACTTGATCTTAACCAAAAGGCCAAGAAGCAATTGGGTCAGAACCCTAAGATGTCCTTCTTTGCCTCTTCTCTCTCATACTACATATTCCTTCCATCAAGAAATCATGTTGGGCCCTGGCCGGTTGGCTCAGTAGTAGAGCGTCGGCCTGGCATGCAGGAGTCCCGGGTTTGATTCCTGGCCAGGGCACACAGGAGAAATGCCCATCTGCTTCTCCACCCTTCCCCCTCTCCTTCCTCTCTATCTCTCTCTTCCCTTCCGACAGCCAAGGCTCCATTGGAGCAAAGATGGCCCAGGTGCTAAGGATGGCTCTATGGCCTCTGCCTCAGGCACTAGAGTGGCTCTGGTCGCAACAGAGCAACGCCCCAGATGGGCAAGACATTGCCCCTGGTGGGCATGCTGGGTGGATCCCGGTCAGGCACATGCGGGAGTCTGTCTGACTGCCTCCCTGTTTCCAGCTTCAGAAAAATACAAAAAAAGAAAAAAAAAAAGGAAAAAAAGAAAAGAAATCATGTTGGCTCTCTCTCAAAATATATCTTGAAATTTACTACTTTTCACTACCTCTATCTTTCCTACCCTGGGACCAATTTGGACTGTCTCTAGGCTTTCTGCAGAGGTATATGAAAGAGCTCTTCTGTCCCATCATTCTAGCTGTTCCTTTTGCCTCCCTCTCTCCTGGGCTGGCGCCGTCCCCACGCACACGCGCTGCACTGAGGGTCTGAGCTCTGCTCGCCTTTCCCTCCTGCAGCAGGTGCTGCTCCTGCAGCTTTCTCTGGTTTGCTAACTCAGCCCCTGTAGAGCTGCCTGCCACCTCCCAAATGTGTGTTTGTCCTCTTAAGCTATTACTTCCTCTTTCATCCACCCTCCCTCCCTTCCCTTCCTTGATTTAGAGAGGGAGGGAGGGAGGGAGGGAGGGAGAGAGAGAGAAACCTGTTGTTCTACTTATTTATACATTCATAGTTGACTCTTGTATGTGTCCTGACTGGAGATCAAACTCACAACCTTGGCATACCAGGGTGACGCGCTAACTGAGCTACCTGGCCAAGGCTTTTTTCATTCTTTTTTTTTGTTTTGTTTTCAATGGATTCTGCTGCTACCTCCCTCTTTTTCCCCCCCACAAACCTCTAAAATTCATTTTAGTGGGGTTTCAGGAGGGAGCACCAGCAATCATTTGCCCACTAGACCATGTTTACTAGGAGTTCTAGCAGTCATTTCTTAAATATAAGCAGCCTTACAGACCACATAGCTAATTGTGCTATTTTCTTAATACATTCTCCAAATACTATTACTTTAGCTACGGATGTATTTGTAAGCTATGCCTTGAAGCACTAAGGACATTGTTAGAATCTTAAGCTTAAAACTAATGTTAGATATATCTAGATAGTGGCCTGAGAAGGTTGAAGTATTTTGAAGATGGAGATAATATTTCTAATGCAGGAAATATCTGAGAATCATCTGGATAAAGAACTCCATCAGTATGTTTGTTCTTTATTCTATTTGTCCCTGTCCTTCCTGATCACAACAAGTTTCTCTAAGTCTGTGCATTTATTCTATAGATTTTAACATTACGTTCTTGGTGTTCAATATGACTTCCTACTGGATGTGATATACTGGAGTTACATAAAAAATAAGAGGATTATTGCTTTCCTTGGAAGTCCACTTGAATGTAGTTCAGTGTATGTAAAGGTGAAACTGTTAATATCTTTTTAAAACAGTTCCTTGTACCTCTTCTTAGACTGTCCCAGTTATATGACAGCAAGTGCAGTAGGGGAGAAACAGATTTTGTTTGAGAACAGGAAATAACAGCTAGAACTCAAGACTGTTGAACTTCTAATTTAACAAGAAGGAAAAAGAGGAAGAAAATGTGATGAGATTGGTCAGTCTAAGGAACGGATAAAATACAATAAACACAGAAAATTTAAGGAGGTAAAAAAGCACAGTTGCATGTCTTTAAAGTGACTTAATGAAAGGCAAAGAGATGAAAAAGAAGTAAAAACAAAATGAGTGGGACAATGCAATTAGACAAGAAAAATTTAAAGAAGGTTGAGATTGTTCAAGCATTAACAGGACAAACAGGAATTGTATATAATTACTTAAGTGGGAAATACAGTAATAAAGTATGGCCTATATTTAGCCAAAGCCATTCTCTGGAGTGCCTCTGAGCACCCAGGTGGAGGGGTAACCTTCCCAGCCACCCCCTACCATGCAGAGCCTTGTCTGGGGCAGCTCCGGGCACCCCCATCTGTGGCTCCAGTGCTAGAGACTCGACTTTACAGACATGTGGCAAATCCAACTCCTTCCCTTCTTACATTAATGTCTTTCAACTTTGGCTGCACTTTGGAATCACCTGAAGAACTTGAAAAAACTTGATCCACGTGACATGGGGACCTTCTAATACCTTGTCACTGGTCAAAGAAAGTCATGAGGTTTTCCAGTGCAGGTCCAAAGAGGCCACTGGTTAAGCCAACAAGGTGGAGAGCCTGTGTGGGGAGAACCCTGTTTCAGGTCTTGGCCACGACAGTGACTAAATCATCTCCATGACTTCATAGCACTTACCTTCTGGCAAGTGGGTGCAGGCAGTAAAGTAATAATATGGGAGGGCAGTCAGGGATGTGGGGAAGAGCCCTACTTAATGCTTGGGGCTCAGAGGAGTCCTCTGTGTGAGGTGACACACAGGGACCAGAATGTGAGAGGCTGGGCCATGCAGGTATCTGGGGTCGAGTATTTCACACAAAGGGTCCAGACATAGGAGTGCTCAGGGTGTCTGATGGAAGCCGTGTGCATAAAGATTCAGTGTAACAGGAACAAGGGAAGTGAGGGCGGGTGTGGGACTCACGGGGCTGGGTCCTCGCTGTCAGTGCTGCTGACCAGCTCTCCCTTCCGGGCCGGGCTCTCCTCAACAAGCTGGCACCCAGTCCTCTGTCGTTCTTCACCAAGGGGTCAGCCAGCTATGGTCTATTTACTAATCTAGTAACCAAACAGCCACCATAAAGGTTCTTTCAGCAAGAGAACATTGAATCTGAAAAGCTAACACTGAAGAACAACCACTGCTATTTTGATGGGTCTGCTTCCAGGAACAGACAGTCTTAACTAAAGTCTGTCCTGGGGCCAGAGACTCAGTGGACAGAGTCCCCTGAGCCAGGAAAGGAGATTTGGAGTCTTCCTTATTGTTCTTGAAACCCCAGATGACCTCAGAGTGACCTGGTTTGACATTTATTTTGGAAATTTACTTGACCTTTACCTACATTCCCACCGTTCAGCTTTGAGTCACCGAGGGGAGCAATGAGAGGACAACTTAAACATTCCTCCTTCATCCCACAATTAGGTAATTTCATGTCCATTTTATTGAGGGCACTCTGAAGGGTTCAATTGGACAAACTTGTATTTTTGGGGGAAATGCAGCACAAATGACAACTGTAAACAGCGGTCAGGGGAAAGGCCGTGCACAGAGGAGGGGGCCGGCAAACCTCTTCTCCAAAGGGCTGGATGGGAAATAGTTTAGGTCTTCCAGGCCAGGATGCAACATTGAAGATACTACATAGGGTCTAATATAATAATAGAGAAAACCCATTTCCATATTTTGTAAAGAAATTAAAAACTGAATATTTAGTATAATATATATATTTAAAATACAGTTCAATAAATAAGAGAAAAAGACTCTTTCTTATAATAAAATATTTGGAAATTTGCTTCATTGGGATTGAAAATGGTGATCCTAAGATTGCATTGATTGCATATGTCTTGGCTCATGGGCAATACAAAAACTGGCAGGGGGCTGGATGGATTTGGCCTATGGGCCATAGATCTATACCAACTTCTGGTATAGAGAACATGGCTTCAATATTTAAGTATCCCAGGAGATTTTGGCTAAAATTACAAAGAGAGGAGAAAGAGAGAGAGAGAGAGAGAGAGAGAGAGAGAGAGAAACATAAGTATTAAAAGAAATACTTTGACGTTACTTGCAATAATATGACCGTATACCTCTAAAACCAACAAATCCGCAGAACAATGGAACTAATTCCATTATAACTATAAAATAAAAAAATTTCCTTAAGCTTGCTAGAAACATCAACTTACAAAAATCAATAACATTTTTCCATACCAGGCAAAACTTATGATAATAAGTAATGGTTAAGAAAACTAACATGCCCAGCCAGTTAGCTCAGTTGGTTAGAGCGTTGATCTGATAAGCCAAGGTTTGATTCTCAGTCAGGGCACATAGAATAATCAAGCAATAAATGCTTTCATAATGGACAACAATCACTTTTCTCTCTCTCTTCTTCTCTTGCTTAAATAAATTTTTAAAAATTTAACCAACCAACCAACCAACCAACCAACCAACCAACCTAACAAACAAACAAAACCCAGCCTTTTCATGAAGATGGCACCCAAATGAAGGAAGCCCCTACAAAGAAAGCAGAGCTGAAAGGTGTCCTCAACCACACACACACAAAAAAGATCCACACGTCACACAAAATCTATGGCCAAAGACACTGCAGTTCCAAAGGCAGCCTAAATATCCTAGGAAGAGCGCCCCAAGGGAAACTCCAAGCCTGACTCCTATGCCATCCTGACGACCACCGAGTGAGCCATGAAGAAGACAGAGACAGAGATGCACTGTGTTCATTGCGATGTCAAGGCCAACAAGCACCAGATCAAACAGGCTGTGAAGAAAGTGTGTGTCATTGACATGGTCAAGGTCAACACCTTGATCAAAACTGTTGGAGAGAAGAAGGCATATGTTTGACTGGCTCCTGACTATGATGCTTTGGATGTTGCCAACAAAATTGTGGTCTACTGAGATTCTAAATTGAGTCCATCAGTATAACTCTAAATATTAAAATTTTACACTGTAAAATGAACAAACAAACAAACAAAATAACTGGTGAAGTATATGGGAATTAACAACCAAGACTAGAGTACACAAGAGGACTATCAAGAAGAGAATGTTAAAATTCTAAAAAGAAATACTTTGGGCCTTCAAATTGTAGTGTAATAAAACTGTGCGGTTTAATCCACCAAGTTGCTTGTTTGTTCCAGCATGAATGGGAAACTAACACAGGACCCATTTCTCCTATCCAGCTGGATGCCAGGAACAGAACATCCTCACTGCGTTTCTGATACATGGCAGAGCTCTCTCTTGGGAGGAAGTGTGATATATGTGAACTTGTGAGTAATCCTAATTCACACTAGTTATATTGGGGATAGTATTCTGTGGTTGTGCTTTGAAACAGGCTTATTTCCCTTTCTTTACCAACTCAGTTTGTGTTACCACCCCAAGAATATGTTGATGGACAGTGAGGTGATAGGAAGGTGATATGGAACCAATAAAAAGACAACGTAACTTTTAAATGCCATGGTGGGAAATCCCCAATAGAACATGGCTGTGAGCTTGACCCTCCAGTCTCTGAGCAAAAAGATCTAGAAGCAATAGCTTGGGCTGATTCCACCATAACTTTCATTTATTTCCAATTTTAATGGGCATTCTAAAAAATTAAAATATAGATTTGAAAATTCAGTGTCTTTCTCACTGTGTGTCTTTTAGATGAAATGATCACTAAGCAAGGCGGTGGAAGAGGAGGTAACAACCAGCACGTCCCCAATGAAACACCTATTTTAGCAACTACTCATGGGTGAGAACCCCTTAATGGGAGTCGAGAGGTACAACCGACAGTTTCCAGCATGCAGGTGAAGCAAAATTCAAGACATTGATGCACTGAAGAAGGTAAGAAGGATAGTGTCCTTTTCCCTGTGTCACCCTGTCCCAAGGTAGCAAAGCCTTGGCATAGCCAGGAGCTTATTAGAGAGGAGAATCTCAGGTCCCACCCAGACCTGCTGCATCAGAGCTCGCAGGCCCCCCAGACCCGCAGTTGAGTGTGTGCTCCTCCGGAGAAGCATGGCGCCATCACACAGACAGGAATCCGGAGATAACATATCGCATTGTTCTGGGTGTTACACACAATTCATATGAGTGGCACCAGACTACACATATCTATCCTTTAACAGTTGGTTTTTGAGCTGTAACCTTGCTACTATACAGATCTAGGACATTTCCTTTAACTCACTGGAGAAAGTGAACTCTTAGGAACTCAGTCTATCAGTGACATTGACATAGTGCATTCAGGTAACATGGGAATGGCCAGAGAGTCCTCACGCTCTCCACCTTTTAGAAAATGCACACATTTATATATTTCTTGGGGGCACTAAGGTCACTGGGAAAGTTGTTCTTCCCAAAGAAAAGCAATTACTGTTTATGGCTTTAAGACTAATGTTAGGTACCAAGAAGAAACAATATTTTAAAAGTCCTGATGTGTCAGTGTCATTGAGCACATTCAAAGCAAATTATACCAGAAGGACCGTTTTACATTAACAGGGCATCTGTACAGAATATAAAGGGTCATTCAGCGCCAACTTGCATTGAGCTTTATAGTCTTAATATATTTAGAAAAACTAGCCGCAAACATCTCCAGGCTGTGATCTTTTTAAGGCTTGAATTATTCCACATTTCAGAGGCTCGTTAATGGATCTAGATCTTCATGTACAAGTGCAATGTCTGGCTATAACATAGTGTTTCTTTTCCAAGACTTGTTTAAAAGAGTAAGGGATATGGTGGGGACTTACTAGTTGAGGTGACTGAAGGAACCTGAAATACGTGGCCAGTGTACTGGAGGAAGGTGGTGTTGGGCATGGAGGATTCAGCTGTCACAGCCTGGAAAGCTGGCAAGTCTCAGTGCATGCTGGGAAAACATTTGGTCAAATGGTTGTCTGCTGTGCGTGGAGAAAGACCACATGCAGACACAGGCTGTAGAGCTAGGAGAAGCAGAATAAAGGTTCAGGGTGTTGGAATATTGGTATTGTGTCCAGGACTGCTTGCAGCTTTCAGCAAACTTATGAGAGGGTGGTACTTGGGTACAGCCAGTCAGGCTGCAAGTGGAGAGAGAAGGTAGCACACCTTTGCTAAGGACGCACCTCTGCTGCAGCCCAACTCCAAGTTGAGTGAGGGTCACAATTCCTTTAACCTACAGTGAAGTGGCTGTAAGTAGTGGCTATGAAGTGGAGTCTAGTCTCCTAGGAGATAACGCTGCTGCCATGAAAGGTAGGATGATGCTGGTGAAGACGGGATTAAGTGCCCATCCACCCTAACTACTGTTTCCTATGGCCCCAATTAAGTTAAGAAAAGGAGATGGGGTAGGTAAGGCATAAAAGTCAATTTAGAAAATACCTGTTTCTGACCCTAACTCTATGTCTAGTCTGAATTTTATTGCCTGGTTACCTGCACTCAGAGAAATTAAGATGCAAACACATCAGCAGTCTAAGTTTCTGAGGGATTTGCACTGCCAGAGATATTTAGGTCTGGTCTATAGCAAAAGCATGTAACTCTTGAATCTTCAATGTGATTTCTCTGAACCTGCAGAAGCTGAGGGTGTGTGTTTATGGGAGATAAAAGACAAGGGATATCCTACCAGAACTAGGGCCAGACAGGACAGTGACCATAAGATCTTTTCCCACAACATTCTCTGATCCTTTATGTCTTGAAATCCATCTTCAGCCACACATATGGGGACAAAGCTGTAGGATGGAAGGAGAAAGCAGAGAGAAAGAACTGGGTTTCTGAATGACTCTGTTGAATAGAGTTGCCAGCCAAACTGGAGCACTCTCTCTAGAATTTTCATACGAGAGTAAAATTAATTCAATCTTGACTAAACCACACTAGAGTATGGTTAGGTCTCTCTCTCTCTCTCTCTCTCTGTTTCTCCCTCCCTCCCTCCCTCTCTCCCTCTGTCTCGTATTATTATAATTTCTTTTTCTACTTAGAGAAACTAATGAAATATCCAACTGAAGATATTTATCTTTCCCCAATGAGCCAGTTCCTCCACCTGCCTAGAATAAAGGCAGTTCTACCCTTTCTACTGCTCAGGCCAAAATCCTTGGAGGCATCCTGTGTCCTTGCCCCTACCGGATGCAAACATTGAAAGAGACCCTGCATATGTGATTAAGCTTGCTGCATCTCAGAACTCCAGGGAACACATGCATGGAGTAAGCTGGAGCCTAATCCTAAAAATGTGAAATCTTCAAACAAAGATCACCGTGTCCATTCCTGTGGTTAAAAAGCCTGGGTAGGAAGTATGCTCACCATGGGGAACCATGGTGTCTCAGTCAGAGCATGTTAGGAAGAACCTACTACAGGCCTCGTGGACAATCTAAAAAAGGTCTAGGTTGTATGCTCTCAGTGATCAGGGAAGTCTATCATTGACCTCGTCCATAAACCTTCCCTATACAGAGTGGAGATAAGCTTGACTGTAAAGCTGTACTTGATAAAGAAGCAGCAGTCACTCATTTTAGCTGAGAAAGAGACATGTTTTTGGATTGTGCTAAATCTGGTTTAATGATCTTGGAGTGACCTTCTCTGATATTTAATGAGATTGTCTGTGTCTCACAGAACAACTGCTTACATGTGCCCTCAGCCCGGTTGGAGATAACACTGAAGCCTAGCCATGGGGGTCAGGCCGTGCCAGGAGGGTAGGGACTGCATGTGTTTTGTTCTCAAATGGGTAGTGGTGCCTCCTTTCAGGCCTCACACAACTTCTTTCTGTGACCCCAGGGGAGGTACAAGAGCAGTCTCATGTCTTTCTGGCTCAGCCCCTGCTTCTCAGAGCTTTGCATCTTCAGTTGGCCTCCCTGCCTGAGCGCTGTGACCCACCCTGCATGGGTGACCCAGATCTGTCCTCAGAACCCAGCCGACAGGACTGCTTTTCTTTTTCCTTTTTTTTTTTTTAAATGACTGCTTTGCTCTGTTTCTGATCAACTAACTGATGTCTTCACTCATTGCTTTTGAGTGTTCTTAGCATTTTATGCCTCTTTGCTGGAAATGTTTGGAATTGAGTGATATGTTTCACAGGGAGTTCGAGCTGCCATCCTGACCCAGGAGCAGCAGAGAGTCTGCCTGTGCCTCCCCTGGGCTGTAGTTTCCTAAGCCCAGGGCTGTGGCACCTCAGCCATCCCCTGTCATCCAAGTGGCTCCCTGCTCATTGATTGTTGTTTGTAATGCTCTAAACCAGTGGTTCTCAACCTGTGGGTCGTGACCCCGGCGGGGGTTGAATGACCAAAACACAGGGGTCGCCTAAAGCCATTGGAAAATACATATTTCCGATGGCTTTAGCCGCTGAGAAGCCGCGCTACCCTCTGCAGCAGTGCTATTTAGCTTGAACGCACGCCTTTATGAACCTGTGTTCCAAACTGAATGCCTGCGGTCATTCGCAGACGTGATTGCATCATCCATCCGGAGCCGAAGGGGCAGGGGAAGCGAGGGGGGGGGGCACGCTCCACAGTACATAGCAGTGCAGCTGCTTGTCCATAGCAGCGCATTACGTGTGTCCGGCACTTGCTGACATTATCAGTGGGCGGGTGCAGCAAGCGCCAGAGGATAGAAGCCTAGGAGGCGGAGAGGCAAGAGGTGGAGAGCCAAGAGAGCCTGCAAGACAGCCTCCTGGTGTGAAAAAGGTTAATAATGTAAAAACAGTACACACACCATACACACAATACTGTGTAAGTGTAAGGTGCTTTGTGTGTAATCATTACACAGTACACAAAGCAGCTTACACTTACACAAAGCACCATACACCTACACAGTGTGAACTACATTGGTCTTATACTATAAGAGACCACTATAAGATGTAGTTCACACTGTTCCCCAATGTATACTTATCTCCCATATCTCCCACTATTTCCCCATATTCTGAATGAGGAAACTGCTGAAATCAGCGGTTTCCTGCATTGAATCCTCCTCCTATTGATTTCATTGGGAGTGTGGCGGATTTTGTGGAAGAGAGCTTCCGAGAATCGAGAATCTCGGGTTACCACACAATCTGCCGCAGCTTCCTTTTTATTTCAATAAGAGGCGGAGAAATGACAGTTTCCGACACATTTCTTCCTCTCCTATTCAAGTCAATGGGAGGCCGCAGCAGATTCTGCTCAAATATAGAGCATGTTGCTTAATTTTTTCCACGCTAGAACTTTTCCTAGAGCAGAAAAATTCCAAAGGTGGAATCCGCCACCCCCAATAGACTTCTATAGGAGGCAGATCTTTTACACTGCAGAATCCGCACAGCAGATTCCTCAGTGTGAGGCCTCTTTCAGTCTATTGGGGGTGGCGGATTCCACCTTTGGAATTTTTCTGCTCTAGGAAAAGTTCTAGCGTGGAAAAAATTAAGCAACATGCTCTATATTTGAGCGGAATCTGCTGCGGCCTCCCATTGACTTGAATAGGAGAGGAAGAAATGTGTCGGAACTGCATTTCTGCCATACAGGGGATCACTCTTCTGTGGAATCCACGGGTCTCTCATTGAAGTAAATGAGATGTGGATTCCACTGCAGAAACCGCTGCTTTATAGTGTGAAAGAGCCCTGAAAGATACCATGCTGTGCAGAAACTGCAGTGTATCCTATGACGTAGTTCACACTGTTCTATATAGAAAACTTGCCACTAATCTGGAAAAAACAGATCCATTAGTTAAGCAGCTATTTACAGAATGGAAGCCCCAATACACTAGGTAAGGAGGTCCATTAGTAATAAATATTTCTCAATATATAATTAAATATTGTTTTTGTGCTTAATCACTATGTTTAAATTACGTTTGATTTGTAGCAATGAGAATACATAATGCATATCAGGTATTTACATTCTGAATCATAACTGTAGCAAAATTACAGTTATGAAGTAGCCACCAAAATTATTTTTTGGTTTGGGGTCACCGCAACATGAGGAACTGTATTGCGGGGTCATGGCATTAGAAAGGTTGAGAACCACTGCTTTAAACATTCCCTGGGAAACCCTGGAGGCCAAGCCCTGTGGCTATTAGCTTATCGGTTTTCTTTTTTTTTTTCTTTTAGAAAATTAATATTAACAGGGTGACATTTATTAATAAAGGCACATTGATTTTAGGTGAACATTTCTATAGGATTTGAATTGTTGATTATGTTGTATACCTATGACCCAAAGTCAAATCATTTTCAGTCACCATATATTTGTCACTGTTTACAGTTTCTCCCACCCTGTCTCGTGTGTCCCCCGTCCCTCAGATAACCATCACTTTTGTCTATGTATGTGAGTCTCAGTTTTATATTCCACCTCTGTCTGAAATCGTAAAGTTCTTAGCTTTTTCTGATTTACTTATTTCACCCAGTATAATGTTCTCAAGGCCCATCCATGTTGTCATAAATGCCACTATGTCATGGTTTCTTTTGGCTGGGTAGTGCTTCATTGTATTGTATATATGTACCATATTGTCTTTATTCAGTCTTCTATCGAAAGACACTGTCATTGTTTTCGTGTCCTGGCCACTGTGAATAATGCTGCGATGAACATGGGGGTGCATTTGTCTTTATGTACCTATATTTTCAAGTGTTTGGGGGCTGATATCTACTTAAGGGATTGCTGGGTCATATGGCATTTTTATTCTTAGTTTTTGAGTAACCACCATACTTTCTTCCATAATGGTTGTACTAATTTGCATTCTTACCAGCAGTGAATGAGGTTCCTTTTTCTCCACAGCCTCTCCAACACTTGTTATTACCTGTATTGTTGATAATAGCCATGAGGTGGTATCTCACTGAAGTTTTGATTGGAATTTCTCAAATAAGAAGTGAAGACGAGCATCTTTTCCTATATCTGTTGGCCATTTGTATGTCATCTTGGAGGAAGTGTCTGTTCGGGTCCTCTCCCCATTTTTTAATTGGATAGTTTGCTTTTTTGTTGTTGAGCTTAGTGAGTTCTTTATATATTTTGGATATTAACCCCTTCTCAGAGCTGTTGTTTCCAAATATCATCTCCCATTTAGTTGGCCACCTATTATTGGTTTTGTTGTCAGTTTCTTTTGCTGTGCAGAAGCTTTTTACTTTGATATAGTCCCACTCATTTATTTTTTCCTTTTCTTCCCTTGCCTTTAGGATCAAATTCATAAATTGTTCTCCACAGCCATGGTCCGTGAGTATAATGCCTATGTTTTCTTCTATGTAATTTATTGGTTCAGATCTTATATTTAGGTCTTTCATCCATTATCAATTAATTTTTGTGCATGGGAACAAATTGTAGCCAAGTTTCATTCTTTTGCATGTGGCTTTCCCTTTTCGCAGTCCCATTTATTAAAGAAGCTTTCTTTTCTTCACTGTGTATTTTTGGCTCCTTTCTCAAGGATGATTTGTCCATATATAAGTGTTTTTTTTTTCTGGGATCTTGATTCTGTTCATTTGGTTTATATGTCTGTGTTTCTGCCAATACCATGCTGTTTTCATTATTGTGGCTCTCTAGTATAATTTGAAGTCAGGTAGGGTGATATCTTCAGCTTCATTCTTTTTCTCAGGATTGCTTTGGCTATTTGGGGATTTTTTATTGTTTCATACAAACCTGGTGATTTTTTTGTTCTATTTCATTAAAGAAGGGCAATGGGATTTTGATGAAGATTGCATTAAATTTGTTTATTGCTTTGGATAATATGTTCTTTTTAACTATGTTGATTCTTCCAATTCATAAACATGAAATATTTTTTCATTTCATTGTGTCTTTTTCAATTTCCTTCAATAATATTTTGTAATTTTTAGTATATAGGTCCTTCATGTTCTTTCTTAACTTTACTCCTAGGTATTTTATTTTTTTATTACAATTGTAAAAGGAATTTTTTTTAAGGTAATTTTCTGAAGTTTCATTGTTGGCATATGGGAGAGCAATAGACTTTTGTATATTGACTTTGTATCCTGCAACTTCACTGTGGTGTTGTATTGTTTCTAGTAGTTTTTTGTTGGAGTCTTTTGCATTTTCTACATACAGGATCATGTCATCTGCAAAAATGTGATACCTTTATTTTTTTCCCAATGTGTCTGCCTTTTATTTCTTTCTCTTATCTGTTTGGTCTTGCTGAAATTCCAGAATTATGTTGAATTAGAATAGAGAGATGGGTAACCATGTCTTTCTCCTGGTTTTAAGGAAAATCCTTCATTTTTTCACCACTTTATGATATTAGCAGATGGTTTGTCATATATGGCCTTTATTATGTAGAGGTATTTTCCTTCTATTCAGATTTTATTGAGTGTTTTAAACATAAAAGGATATTGTATCTTATTGAATACCTTTTCAGAATCTATTGACAAGATCATATAATTTTTGTTCCTTGTTTTGTTGATGTGGTATATTACGTTGATCTATTTACATATGTTGAACTATCCTTGTGCTCCTCCTGGAACAAATCCCGCTTGATTGTGAGGTATTATTTTTTTAATGTGTTGTTGTATTCAATTTTGCTAGTATGTATTGCTTTTGGAATATTTTATCTGTTTCTTTAATGGCAGTATATAAAATGACAATTCCAGCATGACTGGTTTGCTTTCTACATAGCCTTTTGCCACTTGTCCGCAAACCAGGCCAAGTGTATAAGTCAGGAGAAATAAGCCTGAAGCTAACTTATTCTTCTGACATGGAGGCAGAGTAAGATGGAAGCATCAGATATGTAGAAAGACTTCTGTCATTAACCTTATGCTCATGATGACTGTGCTGTTTTTTGTACATGACAAACCCCACCCCATGTAGTTCTGTTCCAACACTGAAGTGTGATTTTGACACTGATATTCTTTGTGTTTGTTTGTTTATTTTGAGTGATTTTGAGAAGAGAGAGCTTGAGAGAGAGAGAGAAAGAAGCATCAACTCATTGTTTGATTTAGTTGTTCCATTTACTTGTGTATATATTAGTTGCTTCTCCTATCTATCTGCCCTGACCGGAGATCAAACATTTGACCTCAGTGGACTAGGATGAAGATTAACCACAACTGAACCACCGGCCAGGGCACTGACATTGTTCTTAATCATCTGATATGAGGAAAGGATTAGGGTTGGAGGTTGAACCCTAACTTTACTTTCTCCAAAGCCCACAGGCTCCCAAAATAAGAGGTAAGAACTTTCAACATCCCTGATGCCTCCTGATGGCACCCAGTACAGACCGCTAGGGACCGCTAGTGCTCACATTTCATGGCCTCTCAGGGAAATGGCGCACAGCAGATAACCACAGTGGCTGAAGGAGGTATTCTGAAAGCATGAGATGCCGACTGGCAGAGACAGGTGATGGAGAGAAGCTGGGGTGTGAAGACAGGTCCTGACACATGGCGGGCTGGTCTCAGTCTCAGCAACATGTATCCTTCCCTGCCCAATATGAAAGAGAATCCCTGGAGGGACAAACTGTAGAGCAAGTGTCATACTTGGCAGAATAGAATCACTAAGAAATAGGCAATTTAATGCACAAGAAGCACTCACAGGGACAGAGAATTACTGCAGGGGAGGGAGAATCTGAAGCTCAGGGAAGACTCTGAGAAGCAAGAGCACCATTTGTGTGCAGGGCCAAGAAGGACCGGCAGTAGCTAGTGTCAGCCCCTTGTCACTCACATACACAGAGACCATCGAATGAATACAAGACTAATCATTTATTGACAGATAGAGGAACATCTTTTTCATGGCAGAGTTCTCCTGGATCTAGCAAAGAGGGTCAGAAATTGGTAGAAAACTTTTGATTCTTGGCAAGTTGATGAGTCTTTCTTTACAGTTTCATAAAATCCTTAAGATGCAGGGATAATGCCTTCATGGATGATAGTGATGAAAACTGGCTCACACATCTTGTCACAAAATGACATGAGACCATAGAATGAAGATCCTGGCTCCCAGGTGAGGAAGGATTCACACAACTCTAAATAAGCAGATGACAGAACAAAGACACTCATTAAGCACTTCTTGGGTTCCACTGAGACAAAGAGAATTTCTATTACACATAGAAAAGGTGAAGAAATAAACATCAACCTGCTTATTTACTTGTTACTAGACAGAATACTGGGAAGGAGGACATTGATTCAATAATTTCTCTTTTCTATCATTAATGTCATCATACTTTTCCCTAAACTCAGTCTATGAAAAGAGAAATCAATGAAGGACCCGATACTAGTATCTGCCATCATCCACATTAAAAGTTTTGAGGAATTTTTAATAAATTGAGGAAGAATGGCAATAATCATAAGTATCTTTTATTAAATGCTGACTGTACAAAGCCATAGTTGCTAGACTTCCCCATATATCATCTGAATAGAGCCCCACAGTAAGTCTGAGGTAGGAAGCAGATGAGGAAATTCAGAACCGATTCTCCTGGTGGAGGACAACTGGAAGGTGAGTCAGTCTATTTCCAGATCAGAAGTGCAGGATGTGCAGAGATCAAAGGAAGACATTATTGCCACAAATTAGAGGGTGAGACCACAGCGTTGAGGCTTGGATTATGGATAAAACACTGCTATGTATTTGAGTTTCATACTCTCAACCTAGTACTCATTTCCTATTTTACATTTTCAGTCTTAACAATATTGAGGACATTATTAATTACTGAGGCCTTTTCACTAAGAGGATATCCACACAGTGACTTCGTACCATACACAACATTATTTCCTTTCCAATTGTTTAGCTCACTTGCTCTGAAATTCATAGAACATGTGTGTCCTGAACACAGAAACGCCTACTCCAAATTTCACATTCACCCTGTAAGCATCCTGACCAAATTATTTCTATTACAATCTCTGGACATCACTCTCTATTGGCTTTGTAAAGCAGTGGTCCCTGGGCCACCCCCTCTCCATCAGACATCACCCACCTGGAGGCCTGGGCACCGTTGCTCCCTCGGTTGTGGAGGCAGCGATCTGCAGAGGCAGAACAAGCACAGTCACTCTCCAACCCATTTACTCCCCAGCAAGAAACCAATGGATTTTTCAGGTTAGGGAAGAGGGATCTGATTGGAGGAGTTTCTTCTCTTAAATGTCTCCATTCAATTTTATGGAAATTTGGGGAGAGAAAACCAGAGAGCTAAACTTACCGACATTGGTCACATCCAGTATGTTTTCCTTAGGGATTCCCTGTTGTAGGCAAAGTTCCTCAAACCGTTTCTTGAGATTTGGACTCAGATCTGGTTCTCGTGCTGTATAAAGAGTGACAATAACTTCTGTGTCTTGTGTGTTGGTCATTGATGCTCTTGGTGGCGTGGGAACTGGGAGATGGCCAATGGATGGCAGAGATTGGTGCTTAGGCAGAAGTTAGGAATAAGTTATATCTGGTCTTGATTTTGACAGTTTAGGATATCATTGGGGCATGAAGAGAGACCTTCCCATCACCAAGCCTGAATGATGCCCCCAGGTAAGCACCTCTCTTCAGGGGAAGACAGATGTCCCAAGGTAAGAATGGGAGGAGCATTTTGTATCCAGCCCACTGCAAGGTGGATGTCAGAATGAAGATACTCTACCGTACAGCTCTATGAATTTGGTTTCTTTATCATTCTTGAAATTCGAGATGTAAGTGATAAGGTATTCACTATAAACTGCTTCAACTATATTAAATAGATTGTATCCATTATCTGTGGAGGAAACAGGACACAGCTCAGAACTATCTGGTCACAGGGAGCAAGTGAAAGTCTTTATCCATCTCTTTCACAGAACAGACTCTAGGGATATCTAATGTCCTCATTTGCATCTTTTTAGGCTTCATCAGGTGCCTGCAAAGTGTAGAATTGACAACCAGTGGCACATTGATGACTAGTGAGAGAAAATTCAGCCACAGCTGCAACTTAACTTCTATTATCCTCCATGAGGCTCACCTACCACCCTCAGCCATCTCTGCCATCTGTGTGTCTCTGTCCTGTCCATAAGCCCCACTGATATTATACACCCAGCACTAATCCATGCAATGCAGTGTGGCAGTGGCCACAAAAAAGCATCAGAGAGTTACCAAGGAATCCGAAGCTATCTGTAAAGTGTACTTTTTTTGTGCCTTTTTACTTTTGTTACACCTGTTACATATGACCAAACAGCCATCTTATTCTAATGACTTTATGTGCCAGGTATTGGCATTTACACACAAGGTTTTTCCAGCTTGAGGATACTGACTGTTACACAACCTAATGTATATTACTTAAATAGCATTGATCATAAATATATCAAGTCCCACACCAGCTGACTCAATGGATAAAGCATCAGCCTCGCATGTGGACATCTTGGGTTTGATCTCTAGTCAAGGTACACATATGAATCGACCATTACCTGCTTTTCCTATCCCTCTCCCTCTCCCTCTCCCCCTATTCTCACTCTTCCCCTCTTGCAACCAGTGGCTTGATTGGTCTGAGCGTTAGCCCCGGAAGCTGAGGATACTTCTATTGTTCTGAACATGTCAGCCTTATGTGCTGAGGATAGCTGGGTTAATTCAAGCTTCGGTCCTAAATAGTGTTCCGACTAGATTCTGATCGGGTCACTAGTAGGACTGTATCTCACAGTATGCCCTCTCTTAACTTAATAAAAATGAATTAAGATCCTACAAGAATTTAGCAAATTTCTTGCCTTGTGAGGTAGAATTTACAAAGATTTATTTTGTGTATACTTACTGATAGCTGTATATACATCTTTATTTTCTGTTGGGTGAAGGATCATAGCAAATTCAGTACAGTCTCCATTTTCCCTGTAAAGCAGAATGAGTAGATGTCCAAGAGATCATAATGGAGCTGGGGCCCTCACATTCCACCTCTATCCCTACAGTCTGGTTCCAGTTAACTTGCCCTCACCTCCTGTAGTCCCATTTAAATTCAATCCTCTCACCAGTTCTTCTCTCTGAGTCTAGAAGAGATTCAGGTCATTGAGCCATGGGAGAGTGCCGGATGAGTGACAGATTTTGGATACGAGCCTACAATGTAAGTGCACACATGCATGTGTGTATTTGTGCCTGTGGTGTGGTGTGTGTTTATGTTGTGTGGTGTGTGTGTGTGTGTAGAGCTACAAGAGCATATGCAGTGTTTCATTTCCCCCCCCAAAAGAAAAGGCTGTACTTACTTTATATGAAAAGTAAAACGAAAAGAAGAGTTGGAAAGTTCTTGAATGTTCTCCACATATATCCTCTCCTTACCATTTTCGTCTATCCTTTCCTTATCATCTGAGGCCAGCATGACAGTACACCACTCCCCTAAGACCTGCAATAAATCAGTAAAATGGCTGGGAGAGAAGAGAAGACGGAGCATCTCATGGACACTCGTCTCCGTGAACTCTGCCCGATGGGCCAGACTCTGAGTGCTGATGCGAAGACGGCATGAGAAGTCAGGTCAATTGACACCACATGTGAGGTTCTTTTCACTGTCCTTCCACTGAAAATAGAGGTCCCCAAATGCTGTCTTCTTTCCACAGAGGACAATTGCTCTTAGTCCAATGTAAAAAATCACCGCTTTCTCTAACATGTCGAAACCTCTTCCTGTCCCGTGAGGCCACCTTGCGTCAGTATCCCCACAGCCACCCCTAAGTCAGACTCCCTATTCTCCCCCAACTCTACCTTTGACATATTGAAGTTGCTTGTCACAACTTCATGGTGTCCTCCCTCATGGGCACAGACCAGGGTCAACCCCAGATACAGCAGCTGCAGCTTCATCTTGGGAGGGACAACACTGACCTGGCTGCAGTCACTGGGGTGAGTCTCCCTGATGGTGGCTCCACTCCCCAGCGCCTCTGTCTTTATATTCAGTCTGGGTCCAGTCTTTAGTCCATAGGGCACCCTTTTCTCCTCCCACTTCATGAATGTCTGTATTCACTGGTGTGAGGTCAGAACTGTTCCTGCCAATCTCATCTCTTTTAGATCTCAGTGACTTGACATTACTCAAAACACACACTCTAAACAACAACAACAACAAAATAACAGTGCATGCAATGGATGACTGTCTTTTGGAACCAGATTGAACTGTGAAATCTGAAACCAGTGATGAGCAGCAGGAATGGAACAGATCTGGGAAATGGCATGTGTGGACCCTCCATGAACCACCACTCACATGGCGTGTAGAAATAGTTGAATCTCTCCATTTTAATTTCCCTCAGAAACAAAGAAACCATCTCTACTATAGCTACAGTACCTATCACAAACATTCAAATAGAGTAGATTAGAATAAGATTGCATAAAATAATGTCTGGAAAGTATGGTGTCTGGTAATAAGTACTTTTTATTTTTTATTTCTTGTATTCTGAATTCAACCACAATGAATGAACAAATGTTTAATCACTATGTACATATAATTTGCTACATACCATAGATCACCTAACAGAAATGGAGAAGTAGGAGATGTCATCCATTTCTTCAAGCAACATTCAATGTAGGTGGAGAAATGCTGTATGTACTCAATAAAAACTTCATTCTATAAGCAAATGTACTGGGCTCTGGTTGGGACTCTCTCTCCTTGTTATAATTTCTTTTTCTAGCTAGAAAAACTACAGAAATGTCCACCTGATGATATTTATTGTTCCCCAAAGAGCCAGTTCCTCCACCTAACTGGAGTAAGTCAATTCTATCATCCCTAATGCTTGAGGCATCCTGTGTCCTTGTCCCTACCAGATACAAACATTAAAACAGGCCCTGTATTTGTGATTAAGCTGGTTGCATCCCAGAATTTCAAGGGGCACATACATGGAGCAGGCTGGTGTCTAGTCCTAAAAATGTTAACACTCTTCAAAGAAAGACTACCAGGTCCATTTGGTGGTTGAAAGACTGGGTAATTTTTTCAGCTAGGGAGTATGCTCACCATGGGGAACATGGTGTCCCAGTCATAGTGTGTTATGAAGAACTTACTTACTTTTAGGACTTGGGGACAAACTAAGGAAGCTGTGAGTGCTATCAGAGATCAGGGGATGTCAATCTTGAATGGATCCGTATCTTACTTACAGGGAGTGGAGAGAAGCATGGCTGTAAAGCTGTACTGATAAAGAAGCAGCAGCCACTCATTTTAGCCAAGAGAGAGACATGTATTTGGATTGCACAATAATACAGTTTTTTGAAATTTCATTTTTAACTTTTAATTTTTAAAAAAAATTTCTTTTATTAAGTTTTAATAATAATATGGTAATAACAATCTCGAAGAGATGTTGTCTGATGTTGTTTCATGTGAATGTTTGTGTCCAACAAAACAACTGGCCACCTGACCTGTCTGGCCGGCTGGAGATAACACTGAAGCTTAGCCATGGGGCTCAGGCCGTTCCAGGAGGGCAGGGACTGCATGTGTTTCATTCTCAAATGGGTAGTGGTGCCTCCTTGTAGCCAGTGGCAGTCAGTTTCTCTCTGTGACCCCAGCAGAAGGAGAGGATCTGTCACCAAGTCACTCTGGCTCAGCTCCTGCTTCTCAGAGCTTTGCATCTTCAGTCGGCCTCCCTGCCTGAGCGCTGTGACCCACCCCGCCTGGGTGACCCAGATTTGTCCTCAGAACCCAGTGGACAGGACTGCTTTCCTTTTTCCTTTTCTTTTGAAAATGACAACTTTGTTCAGTTTCTGATCGACTGATGTCTTCATCCTGTGCTTTTGAATGTACTTAACATTTCTTGCCTCATTTGCTGAAATTCTTGGAATTGAGGGTTAGGTTTCAAGAAAGCTTAAGCTGCCATCCTGACCAGGCAGCAGCCTAGGGGCTATCAGTGCCTCCCTGAGGCTGCAGTTTCCTGACATGTGACACCCACTCATCTCCCACCATCCGAGTGATCTTCCTTGCAATGATTGTTATTGTTTGTTATGTTCTTAACATTCCCAAGGACCTGCTAGGCCATGTCCTGTGGGCATTAGCTATTCTGCCCTTAAATGACAACATTTAAAATGACAGGTCCAGGGGTGACTGGTTTTCATTTTACATAGCCTTTTGAGACTTGTCAGCAAGCCAGGCCAAGTGCATTAGTCAGGAGAAATAAGCCTGAACCTAATTTATTCTGCTGAAATAGAGGCCGAGTAACATAGGTAGCATCAGATCCCCAGAAAGCCTTCTGTCATTAGCCTTATGCTCATGATGAGTGAGTCATTCCTTGTACATGACAAATCCTTCCCCGTAGAGTTCTGTTCCAACACAAATATGACTTTGACACTGGCTTTTTTTTTTTTTTTTTTTAAATATTTTATTTATTGATTTTTTTAGAGAGAGAGGAATGAGAGAGACAGAGAGAGAGAGGGGGGGGAGGAGCAGGAAGCATCAACTCCCATATGTGCCTTGACCAGGCAAGCCCAAGGTTTCGAACCGGCGACCTCAGTGTTCCAGGTCGACGCTTTATCCCACTGTGCCACCACAGGTCAGGCGACACTGTCTTTTTTAATTGATGTTGAAAGACAGAGAGACCTTGAGAGAGAAAGAGAGAGAGAGAGAATCAACTCTTTGTTTGACTTAGTTGCTGCAATTACTTGTGTACTTATTCAATGCTTCTCCTACTGCCCTGACCAGGGATTCAACCGGTGACCTTGGTGTGCCAGGAAGATGCTTAATCACTGAACCATAGGCCAGGACACTGACACTATAACACTTTTTAATCATCTGATTAAAGAAAGGGCCATAATTGGAAGAAGATCCCTAGCTTCCTTTTCTCCAAAGCCCATAGGTCCACCCCCCCCTTTTTTTTTAAGTGAGAGGTGGGGTGGCAGACACAGAATCTAGCATGCACCCTGACCAAGATCCACTCGGCAAGTCCCCAACGAGGTAATGCTCTGCCAATCTAGGCAGCTGCTCTGTTGCTTGGCAACCAAGCCAATAATTTAGAGCCTGAGGCGTGGCCAAGGAGCCATCCTAATCATCCAGGGCCAACTGTGCTGGAACCACTCAATCCATGGCTGTGGGACCAGAAGTGGGGTGAGGGGGGAGAAACAGATGGATGCTTCCCCTGTGTGCCCAGACCAGGAATGGAACCTGGGACGTCCACACACTGGGCCGACTCTCTACCACTGAGCCAACTGGTAAGGATCACCCACAGGATCTTAAAATAAGAGGTAAACAATCTTCAGTCTTTTTGTTGTCTCCTGAAAACACCAAGTACAGATCACTAAAATTACTAGTGCTCCCATTTCGTGGGCTCTCACTGAATGTGCTCACAGCAGATAATCCGGTGGCTGAAGGAGGTATTCTGAAAGCCTGAGGGTCCCGACTCTGTCAGAGCTGGGTGATGGAGAGAAGCTGGGGTGTGGGGACAGGTCCTGACACATGGTGACTGGTCTCAGCCTCAGCAGCATCTAACTCTCACTCCCCATCGAGAGAGAGAATCCATGGAGAGTAGAAAGTGTGGGACAAGTCTCAAAGTTTGCATTATATGGTCACTAAGAAATAGGCAGTTTAAAGGGCAAGCAGCACTCACTGGGAATTATTGTCCCATAAGTCTCTGGGACACAGAGAATTACTGCAAGGGAGGGAGAATCTGAAACTCAGGGAAGACTCTGAGGAAAAACGGGACCTTTGGGAACAGGGACATGGAAGCCCCGCATTCACTGTGTCAGCCCCTTGTCACTCACATACATAGAGATGATCACATGAGTGCAAGACGAATCATTTATTGACAGATAGAGGAACGTCTTACTCATGCCAGTGTTCTCCGAGGTCTGGTAAAGAGAGTTGTACATTTAAAGAAAACTTTTGATTCTTAGCGAGTTGATGAGTCTTTCTAGACGATTAGGGAAAATCCTGCAGGGATAAAGCCTTCATGGACGATAGTGATGGAAACTGGCTCACATACCTTGTCACAAAATGACATGAGACCATAGAATGAAGATCCTGGCTCCCAGGTGAGGAAAGATTCACACAGCACTAAATAAGCAGATGACAGAGGAACAAAGACACTCATCAAGTACTTCCCGGTTCCGTTGAGACAAAGGGAATTTCTATTACACATAGAAAACATGAAGAAATAAACATCAGCCTGCATTCTAACTTGTTATTAGATGAAATATGAGGAAGGAGTGCATTGAGTCAACGATTTCTTTTTTCTCTGACTGATCTATTATAGCCTCCCTAAACTCAGTCTGTGATAAGAGAGAGGAATCAATGAAAGACTTAGGCTGCTGTCTGCCATGGTCCACATTCAAAGTTTTGATAAATTTTTGATAAATTGAGAAAGAATGTCAATAACCATAGCCTATCTTTTATTAAATGCTGACTGTACAAAGCCATAGCTGCTAAGACTTCCCCATATTTCATCTGAATAGAGCCCCACAGTGAATCTGAGGTGGGAAACAGATGAGGAAATTCAGGTCTGATTCTCCTGGTGGAGGACAACTTGAAGGTGGGCGAGTCTATTTCTAGGTCAGAAGTCAAGGATGTGCAGAGATCAAAGGAAGACATTATTGCCACAAGTTGGAGGGTTAGACCACAGCTTTGGGACTTGGACAATGGGTAAACACAGACGTATCTTTGAGTTTCATACTCATATCCTAGTACTCTTTTCCTATATCATATTTTCCGTCTTAACAATATTGAGGACATTATCAGGAGCTGAGACCATTTCACCAGGAGGATATCCATTCAGTGACTATGTACGGTATGCATCATTGTTTTCTTTTTAATTTCTTTGGTCAATTGCCGTAAAATTCACAGAACGTGTTTATTCTGAACCCAGGAAACACTACTCCAAATTTCAAACTCACCCTGCAATCTTTGTTATTAAATTCTTTTTATTGCTCTCTCTGGACAAAACCCTTTATTGGTTTTGGAAAGCAGTGATCCCTGGGCCACCCCCTCTCCACCAGACATCACCCACCTGGAGCCCTGGGCACCATCGCTCCCTCGGAGGTGGGAGCAGCGATCTGCAGAGGCAGAACAGAGCACAGTCACTCTCCCACCCATTTACTTCCCAGCAAGGAACAAAGGATTTTCCAGCTTAGGGCAGAGGGAACTGATTGGAGGTGTTTCTTCTCATAAAGGGCTCCATTCAGTATCACAGAAATTTGGGGAGTGAAAATTGGAGAGATCTAAACTTACCACCATTGGTCATATCCAGTATGTTTTCCTGAAAAATTCTCTGTTGTAGGCGAACTTGCTCAAATCTTTGTTTGATATTTGGACTCAAATCTGGGTTTTGTCCTGCGGAAATAGTGATAGTAACTGCAGAGACTTGTGTGTTGGTCGTTGAGGCTCTTGGTGGCATGGGGACAAGTGGATGGGAAATGGATGTCAGTGATTGGTGCTGAACGAGAAGTTAGAGATGAAGTATAACTGGTTTTAAATTTGACATTTTTAGGATACTGGGGCATGAAGAGAGATTCATCTTCCCATCACTGAGACCGTGGGATTCCCCAAGGTGAGCACCTCTCTTCAGAGGAGGACAGATGTCCCAGGGTAAGAAAGGGAGGAGCATTTTGTTTTCAGCCCCCTCCAAGGTGAGTGCCAGCAAGAAGATACTCTAGTGAACAGCTTTATGAATTGAGTTACATTATCATTCTTAAAATTCAAGTCTTAATAAATAATATATTCACTATAGACTGCTTCAGCTATGTGAAATAGATTGTATCCATCATCTGTGGAGGAAACAGGACACAGCTAAGAATTCTTTGGTTCCTGGGAAGTAAGTGAAACTTTTTACTCATCTTGTTTCACAGAACAGAATCTAGTGATATCTAATATTCCCCTTTACATCTCCCTAGGCTTCATCAGGTGCCTGCAAAGGGATAATTTACAACTAGTGGCACGTTGATGACTAGTGGTTGAAGATCCAGCCACAGCTGCAACTTACCTTCTATTTTTCTCTGTGAGGCTCACCTGCTGCCCTCAGCCATCTCTGCCATCCATGTGTCTCTGCGCTCTCCATTGTCCCCACTGACATTATACACCCAGCCTTAATCCATGCAATGCACTGTGGCAGTTGCCACCAGAATCCTTCAGAGAGTGAGCAGGGATTCAGAAGCTATTCGGAAAACGTACTTTTTTTGTGTGCCCTTTTACTTTTGTTGCAGGTGTTACATATGACCAAACAGCCACCTTATTTTAATGGCTTTATGTGCCAGGTATTGGCTTTAGCACACAAGGTTCTTCCAGCTTGAGGATATTGACTATTACATAACCTGATGTATAGTACTTAAATAGCATTGATCTTAAATAGCTCAAGGGCCTCGCCAGCTGGCTCAGTTGTTAAGAGTGTCAGCCCAGCGTGCAGACATCCTGTGTTTGATTTCTGGTCAAGGCACACCTGTGAAGTGATTATCAGTTCCTCTTCCTCTCCCCCTACTCACTCTCTTCCTCTCTTGCAACCAGTGGCTTGACTGATTTGAGTGTTGGCCCTGGAAACTTAGGATAGTTCAGTTGGTTCAAGCACATCAGCCTCAGACACTTGAATAGCTTGCTTGGTTCAAGCGTGGGTCCTAAACGGGAATTGTTGGGTGGGTTCCGGTCAGGGCACTAGGCAGTCTGTCTCATAGTCTCCCCTCTTTTAACTTAAAAAAAAAATAGATCAAGAACCTATTGGGATTTAGTAAATTACTTGCTATTTAAAGTAAAATTTACAAAGACTTATTTTTATGTATACTTACAGATAGTACTATATACAATGTTCCTTTTCATTGGGTGACCAGTGATTGTGAATTCAATACATTCTCCATTTTCCTGTAAAACAGAATAAGCCGAAGCCCAAGAGATAGGATGGAGCCGGCTTCCTCCCATTCCACCTGTAACCCGCGTGTCTGGTTCCAGTTAACTCGCCCTCACCTCCTGTAGTCCCAGTTAAATTTAGTCCTCTCACCAGTTCTTCTCTCTGAGTCTAGAAAAGATTCAGGTCATGGAGCCATGGAAGAGTGCCGGATGAGTGACTGAGATTTGGATACAGGCCCACAATGTAAGTGCACACATGTACGTATGTGTTTGTGCCTGTGGTGTGTGCATATGTTATGGTGTGTGTGCGCGTGTGTGTATGTGTAAGCTACAAGAGCATATGCAATCTTTTGTTCTTTTTTCTCAAATATAAAAGGCTACTTACTCTGTATGATATTTTAAAAATAGGGAAGAGTTGGCCAGTTTTTGCATGGATTCCACTTAGATCCTCAGGTTACCATTTTCTTCTATCTTTTTCTTCACATCTGAGGCCAGCATGACAGTATACCACTCCCCTGAGAGCTGCAATAAATCAGTAAAATGGCTGGGAGAGAAGAGAAGATGGAGCAACTCATGGACACTCATCTCCGTGAACCCTGTCTGATGGGCCAGACTCTGAGTGCTGATGCGAAGACGGCATGAGAACTCAGGTCAATTGACACCATATGTAAGGCTCTTTCCATTGTCCCTCAAGTGAAAATGAAGGTCCCCAAGTGCTGTCGTCTTTCTACATAGGACTATTGCTCTTATTCCATCTCAAAAACCACCCCTTTCTCTCTAACATGTCAAAACTTCTTCCTGTCCAGTGGGGCCGCCTTGCTTCAGTATCCCCACAGTCACCCTTTAAGTCACACGCCCTATGCTCCCCCGACTCTACCTTTGACATATCAAAGTTGCTTGTCACAACTTCATGGTGTCCTCCCTCGTGGGCACAGACCAGGGTCAGCCCCAGACACAGCAGCAGCAGCTTCATCTTGGGAGGGACAACACCGACTTGGCTGCAGTGACTGTGATGAGTCTCCCTGATGGTGGCTCCGCTCCCCAGCGCCTCTGTCTTTATATTCAGTCTCAGTCCCGTCTGTAGTCCACAGGGCACCCCTTTCTCCTCCCACTCCATGAATGTCTATATGCATTGATGTGAGGCCAGAATTGTTCCTGTCAATCTCATCTCATTTAGATCTACTCGGTGACCTCACATTACTCAAAACACACACACCAAAATAAATAAAAATGGAACATGCAATGAAAGGCTGTTGTTTGGAACCTATTTAAGTGTGAATCCTGAAACGAGTGATGAGAGCAGGAATGGAGATCTGGGAAATGTCATGTGAACCCTCCATGGACCACACTCACACGGCATGTAGAAATAGGTGAGTCACTCCCTTTTAATCACCCCCAGAAACAGAGAAACAGTCTCTACCGAAGATGACAGTACTTATCACAAACATTCAAATAGAGTACATTAGAATAGGGTCGCATAAAATAATGTCTTGCAAGTATGATGTCTGTTAATGAGTACTTTTAATTCTATTCCTTCTGTTCTGAGGTCCACCACAATGAATGAACAAATGTTTAATTACTACGTATATATAATTTGCTAAATGCCATAGACCCCCTAACCCAGTGGTCCCCAACTCCCGGGCCGTGGACTGATACCGTAGGTCCAGGGGCCATTTGGTACCGGTCTTCAGAGAAAGAATAAATAACTTACATTATTTCCATTTTATTTATATGTAAGTCTGAACGATGTTTTATTTTTAAAAAATGACCAGATTCCCTCTGTTAAATTCGTCTAAGACTCATTCTTGACGCTTGTCTCGGTTACGTAATACATTTATCCATCCCACCCTCAAGGCCAGTCCATGAAAATATTTTTGGACATTAAACCTGTCTGTGGCCCCAAAAAAGGTTGGGGACCACTGCCCTAACTGACATGGAGAAGTAGGAGATGTCACCCATTTCTTCAAGCAACTTTCAATGCAAATGGACAAATGGTGTACATACTCAATACAAACTTCATTCTATTGTACAAGCATATGTACTAGGCTCTGGTTGGGACTCTCTCTCTCTCTCTCTCTCTCTCTCTGTTTCTCTCTCTCATGTTATTACAATTTTATTTTCTAGCTAAAGAAACAAATGAAATGTCTCATAAGAGAAATTTATCTTTCTCCAATAAGCCAGTTGCTCCCTTTAACTAGAGTAAAGGCATTTCTGTCCTCCCCACTGCTCATCCCCAAATCCTGGAAGGCACCTTGTGTCCTTGTTCCTACCAGATGCAAACATTGAAATAGGCCCTGAATTTGTGATTAAGCTTGTTGCATCCCAGAAGTTGAAAAGGCACATGCATGGAGAACATGGAGTCTAGTCCTAAAAATGTTAGTACTCTTCAAGCAAAGACCACCAGATCCGTGCCTGTAGTTGAAAAGACTGGGTAATATTTTCAGCTAGGGTGTATGCTCACCATGTGGAACATGGTGTCTCAATCACAGTGTGTTATGAAGAACTTAGTACAGGACTTGGGGACAAACTAAGGAAGCTCTAAATTGGGTGCTGTCAGAGATCAGGGGATGACTATAATTGAATGCATCCATAAATCTTACCTATAGAAACTGTACGTAAGCATGATTATAAAGTTGTATTTCATAAAGAAATAGCAGTCACTCATTTTACTGAGAAAAAGACATGTATTTTAATTGCACAATAATATAGTGTTTTGGGGTATTTTTACACTTCTTTTTTACTTTTATTTTTTTAAATTTTGTTATTAGTTTTGACAGTAATATGGTTTTAATGATCTCGCAGAGACATGATCGAATGTTGTTTCATATGAGTATTTATGTTCAACAGCACAACCCTCTTAACTGTGTCCATCAAGCCAGCGGCTGTTAACACTGAAGCCTAGCCATGGGGGTCAGGCCGTTCCAGGAGGGCAGGGACTGCATGTGTTTCATTCTCTAATGGGTAGTGGTGCCTCCTTTCTGGCCACAGGCAGTCAGCCTCTCTCTGTGACTGCAGGGGAGGAAGAGGAACTATCTCCAAGTCACTCTGGCTCAGCCCTGCTTCTCCGAGCTTGGCATCTTCAGTCGGCCTCCCCACCTGAGCGCTGTGATCCCCCTGCATGGGTGACCCTGATCTGTCCTCAGATCCCAGCGGACAGGACTCTTTTTCCTTTTATTTTGAAAATGACTGCTCTGCTCTGTTTCTGATTAACTGATGTCTTCACTCCTTGTTTTTGAGTGTAATTAACATTTCATGCTTCATTTGCTGGAAATGTTTGGACCTGAGGGGTAGGTTTCAGAGGGAGTTCAAGCTGCCACCCAGGCCTGGGAGCAGCTGAGGGTCTCTCTTTGCCTCCCCTGGCTGTTGTTTCCTGACATGTGACACCACCCAGTCACCTCCCATCACCCAAGTCGTCCTCTGTGCATTGACTGTTATAGTTTGTTATGCTCTAAACGTTCCCAAGGACCTGCTAAGCCATGCTCTGTGGGCATTAACTTCTCTATTTCTTAAATGGCAACATTTATAATGACAGGTCCCAGCATGACTGATTGCCTTCACATAGCCTTTTGCCACTTGTCAACAATCCAGGACAAATGCAAAAGACAGGAGAAAGAAGCCTGAAGCTAACTTATTCTCCTGACATGGAGGCAGAGTAAGAGTGGGAGCATCAGATCCCTAGACGCCTCTGTCACTGACCTTATGCTCATGATGACTGAGTCATTCCTCGTGCCTGAAAACCCCCACCCAATGGAGTTCTGTTTCACCTGCCAAGTGCGACTTGACGTTGTTTTTTTTTTTTTAATTGAATTTAAAAGAGAGCTTGAGAGAGAGAGAGAGAGAGAGAGAGAGAGAGAGAAACATCAGCTAGTCCGAGTTAGTTGCTCCATTTACTAGTGTACTTATTGATCCTTCTTCTACCTACCCTGACATGGGACGCAACCCTTACCTTAGTGGGCCGGGATGATACTAATCCACTGAGAATTGCAGTCAGGGCACTGACAATGTTTTTAAGCATTTGATTTAAAGAAAAGATTATAAGTGGAGCAAGAACTTCAATGACCCTTTCTCCAAAGCCCAAAGGCTCCCAAAATAAGAGGTAAAGAACTTCCAGCCTCCTGATGCCCCTTAGGGCACCCAGTAGAAATTGGTAAGGACCGCTAGTGCTCACATTGTGTGGCCTTTCACAGAATGTGCTCACAGCAGATAAGCACGGTGTCATGAGGGACGCTGACTGTCAGAGATGGGCAATGGAGAAAAGCTGGAGTGTGGAGACAGGTCCTGACACATGGTGACTGGTCTCAGCCTCAGCAGCATCTAACTCTCACTCCCCGTTGAGAGAGAGAATCCCCGGAGAGTACGAAGTGTGGGGCAAGTTTCACAATTTGTTTCACTGAGTCACTAAGAAATAGGTAATTTAAGGGCAGGCAGCACTCACAGGGACAGAGAATTACTGTGGGGGATAGAGATTCTGAGACTCAGGGAAGACTCTGAGGAGCAAGAGGACCATTTGTGGACAGGGCCGAGGAAGCCTCCATTCGCTGTGTCAGCCCCATGTCACTCACATACACAGAGATGATTGCATGACTGCAAGACGAATCATTTATTGACAGGTAGAGGAAGGTCTTATTCATGACAGAGTTCTCCTGGGTATGGCAAAGAGAGTCAGAAATTTGAAAAAAACAAACCCTGTGATTCTTAGTGTGTTGATGAATTTTTCTTGATGATTATGGATCGTCTTGAAGAGACCAAGCTAAAGCCTTCATGGATGATAGAAATGAAAACAGCTCACACACCTTGTCACAGGGACTATAGAATGAAGATCCTTACTCCAAGGTGAGGAAGGATTCACACAGCACTAAATAAAGAGATGACAGAAAACACAGACACTTATTAAGCACTTCCTGGGTTCCATTAAGACAAAGAATTTCTATTACAGAGAGAAAAGGTTAAGACGTAATCATTAAACTGCGCTCAAACTTGTTACTAGATAGAATATGGGTAAGGAGGGCATGGTGATTCCATCTACCCTTCCCTAAACACAGTCTATGAAAAGAAAGAGGAATCAAGGAAGGACCCAAGGCTGGAGTCTCCCATCATCCACTTTAAAAGTTTTGAGGAGCCTGATCAGTTGGTGGATCAGTGGATACAGCATCAAACTGGGGTGCGCCGGACCCAGGTATGAAGTTCCAAGGTCACCACTTGAACGTATGATTATAGACTTGAACCCGTGGTCATTGGCATGAGCCCAAAAGTCGCTGCCTTGAAGCCCAAGGTCTCTGCCTTGAGCCCAAGGTCACTGCGTTGAGCAAGGAGTCACTCACTCTGCTGTAGCCACCTGGCCAAAGCTTATATGAGAAAACAATCAATGAACAACTAAGGTGCCGCAATAAAGAATTGATGCTTCTCATCTCTCTCCCTACCTGCCTGTCTGTCCTGATCTGTTCCTCTCTCTGTCTCTCTCTCTCTGTTTCTATCTAAAAAAACCCCAAATCAAACTAAAATTATAGAGGAATTTTTGATAAACTGAGAAAGAATGGCAATAACCAATGCTACCTTTTATTAAATGCTGACTCTACAAAGCCATAGTTGCTAAGACTTCCCCATATCTGAGTAAATCTGAGGTAGGAAGCAGATGAGGAAATTCAGAACCAGTTCTCCTGGTGGAGGACAACTAGAAGCTGAGTCAGGCTATTTCCAGATCAGACGTTCAGGATGTGCAGAGAACAAAGGAAGACATTATTGCCACAAACTGGAGGGTGAGACCACAGCTTTGGGGCTTGGAAGATGGATAAAACACAGATATGTATTTAAGTTTTATACTCACACCCTAGTACTCTATTCTTATTTCAAATTTTAAGTCTAACAATACTGAGGACATTATCAATTTATGAGGCCTTTATACAGGGAGGATATCGGTACAGTGACTCTGTACAGTATGTATCATTGTATTTTGTTTTTAATTGCTTAGGTCACTTGCTCTAAAATTCACGGAACATGTGTGTCCTGAACCCAGGAAACTATTCCAAATTCCAAACTCAATGTGCAAGCATCCTGACCAAATTATTTCCATTCCAATCTCCGGACATAACCTTTCATTGGTTTTGGAAAGCAGTGGTCCCTGGGCCACCGCCTCTCCATCAGGCATCACCCACCTGGAGCCCTGGGCATCATGGCCCCCTTGGAAGTAGAGGCAGCAGTCTGCAGAGGCAGAACAGAGCACAGTCACTCTCTAACCCATTTACTTCCCAGCAAGAAACCAAAGGATTTTCCAGGTTAGGGCAGAGGGAACTGATTGGAGGTGTTTCTTCTCTTAAATGTCTTTGTGGGAATTTATGAAGAGAAAACCAGGCAGAGCTGAAAATACCGTCATTGGTCACATCCACTATGTTTTCCTTAGGAATTCCCTGTTGTAGGTCAAGTTCCTCAATCCTTTTTTTTGATATTTGAACTCAAATCTGGTTTTTGTCCTGCGGAAATAGTGACAGTAGCTGCTGTGCCTTGCATGTTGGTCATTGAGGCTCTTGGTGGCATGGGGACAGATCGATGGGAAACGGATGGCAGTGATTGACTGGTGCTTAGGCAGAGGTTAGACATAAGCTATAGCCGGGCTGATTTTGACATTTTAAGGATATCTTTGAGGCATAAAGAGAGATTCATCTTCCCATCCCCCAGCCTGAGGGATTTCCCAAGGTGAGCTCTGCCCTTCAGAGTAGGACAGATTTTCCAGGGTAAGAATGGGAGGAGCATTTTGTTTCCAGCCCACTGCAAAGTGAGTGTCAGCATGAAGATACTCTACCATAGAACTCCATGAATTTGGTTTTTTTACTATTCTGGAAATTTGAGACGTATAAAACAAGATATTCACTATAGACTGCTTCAACTACGTGAAATATATTGGACCCATCATCTGTGTAGGAAACAGGACACACCTCTGGACTCTTTGGTTCAGGGGAAGAATGTGAAAATCCTTACTCATTCACTTACACTGAACAAAATTTTTTGATATTTACTGTCCTCATTTATATCTTCCTAGGCTTCATCAGGTGCCTGCAAAGGGTAGAATTGACAACCAGTGGCACATTGATGACTAGTGGTAGAAAAATTTTTTTTAAAAAATATTTATTTTTATTTTATTTATTCATTTTAGAAAGGAGAGAGAGAGGGAGAGAGAGAAACAGAGAGAGAGAAGGGGGAGGAGCAGGAAGCATCAACTCCCATATGTGCCTTGACCAGGCAAGCCCAGGGTTTCGAACCGGCGACCTCAGCATTTCCAGGTCGACGCTTTATCCACTGCGCCACCACAGGTCAGGCTAGTGGTAGAAAATTTAACCACAGCTGCACCTTACCTTTTATTATCCTTCATGAGGCTCACCTACCACACTTGACCATCTCTGCCTTCTTTCTGTCACTGTCCTGTCCATAAGCCTCACTGGCATTATACACCCAACACTCATCCAAGCAATGTGCTGTGGCAGTGGCCCCAGAAACCATCAGAGAGTGGGCAGAGAATAAAACGTATCCGGAAAATGTACTTTTTTGTGTGCCCTTTAACTTTTGTTGCTGATGTTACATATGGCCAAGCAGCCGTCTTATTCTAATGACTTTATGTGTCAGGAATAGGCTTTTACATGCAAGGCTCTCCAGCTTAAGGATACTGACTATTATGTGACCTGATGTACATTACTTAAAGAGCATTGACCATAAATGGATCAAGAACCTTGCCGGCTGGCTCAGTAAATAGAGCATCAGCCTGGTTGCAGCAATTCCGGGTTTCATCCCTGGTCTAGCCACACATGTGAAATGACCATTAGCAGCTCCTCCTCTTCTTTCCCTACACCCTTTCTTCTGGTCTTGCAACTAGTGGCTGAATTAATCTGATTTTTGGCCCCAGGAGCTGAGGATAGTTTAGTTGGTCTGAGTGCATCACCCTCAGGTGCTGAGGATAACTCTGTTGATTCAAGCATCAATCCCAAAAGGGCTATCACAAAGGGGCGGTGCAAGGTGGATCCCAGTTGGAGAGTAAGTGGGAGTCTGTCTCAGTCTCGCCTCTTCTAACTTAAAAATAATGGATCATGATTCTATTGGGATTTAGTAATTTTCTTGCCATTTAAAGTAGAATTTACAGACTTACTTTTATGTATACTTACAGCTAGCACTATATACACCTTTCTTTCTGTTGGGGGAGGAACGACAGTATATTCAATACATTCTCCATTTTCCCTGTAAAACAGAATGAGCAGATGTCCAAGAGATATTGATGGAACTGGCTCCCTCACATTCCACCTGTAACCCGAGTGTCTGGTTACAGTTAACTCCCTTGACCTCCTGTAGTCCCATTTAAATTTATTCCTCTCGACATGAACAGACACTTCTCCCAGGAAGAAGTACAAATGGCCAACAGATATACGAAAAGATGCTCATCTTCTTTAGTTATTAGAGAAATGCAAATCAAAACTGCAATTAGATACCACCTCACACCTGTTAGATTAGCTATTATTAACAAGACAGGTAATAGCAAATGTTGGAGAGGCTGTGGAGAAAAAGGAACCCTCATACACTGTTGGTGGGAATGTAAAGTAGTACAACCATTATGGAAGAAAGTATGGTGGTTCCTCAAAAAACTGAAAATAGAACTACCTTATGACCCAGCAATCCCTCTACTGGGTATATACCTGAAAAACTCAGAAACATTGATACGTAATGACACATGCAGCTCCATGTTCATTGCAGCATTGTTCACAGTGGCCAGGACATGGAAACAACCAAAAAGCCCATCAATAGATGACTGGATAAAGAAGATGGGGCATATATACACTATGGAATACTACTCAGCCATAAGAAATGATGACATCGGATCATTTACAGCAAAATGGTGGGATCTTGATAACATTATACGAAGTGAAATAAGTAAATCAGAAAAAACTAGGAACTGCATTATTCCATACGTAGGTGGGACATAAAAGTGAAACTAAGAGACATTGATAAGAGTGTGGTGGTTACGGGGGGAGGGGGGAAAGGGAGAGGGAAAGGGGGAGGGGGAGGGGCACAAAGAAAACTACATAGAAGATGACAGAGGACAATCTGACTTTTGGTGATGGGTATGCAACATAATTGAACGACAAGATTTCCTAGACTTGTTATCTTTGAATATATGTATCCTGATTTATTGATGTCGCCCCATTAAAAAAATAAAATTATTTAAAAAAAAAAAAAAGAAAAAAAAGAAAAAAAAAATAAATTTGTTTCTCTTACCAGTTCTTCTTTCTGAGTCTAGAAAAGATTCAGGTCATGGAACCATGGAAGAATGCCAGCTGAGTAACTGAGATTTTGAATACAGGCCCACAATGTAAGTGCTCACATGCGTGTGTGTGTGTGTGTGTGTGTGTGTGTATGTGTGTGTGTGTGTGTGTGTGTGTAGCCAAAAGAGCATATACAGTCTTTTGTTCTTTTTTACCAAATATAAAATGCTGTACTTAACCTTGTATGAAATTAAAAAAAGAGAAGCGTTGGCCAGTTCCTGCATGTATTCCACAAAGACACTCAGTTTACCATTTTCTTCTATTCTGTTCCTCACATCTGAGGCCAGCATGATAGTATACTACTCCCCTGAGACCTGCAATAAATCAGTAAAAGGCTGGATGAGAGGAGAAGATGAGGCATCTCATGGACACTCGTCTCTGTGAACTCTTCCCGATCGGCTGGACTCTGAGTGGTCATGTGAAGACAGCAAGAGAACTCAGGTCAATTTTCACCACCTGTGAGGCTCTTTCCACTGTCCTTCCAGTGAAAATGGAGGTTCTCAAGAACTGTTCTGTTCCCACATGGGACAGTTGCTCTTGGACCAATGTTAAAAATCACTCTTTTTTTTTAACATGTCAAAACCTCTTCCTGTCCTGTCAGGCCACCTTGCTTCAGTATCCCCACAGCCACCCCCAAGTCAGACTCCCTATGCTCCCCCTTTGACATATCAAAGTTGCTTGTCACAACTTCATGGTGTCCTCCCTCCTGGGCACAGACCAGGGTCAGCCCCAGACACAGCAGCAGCAGCTTCATCTTGGGAGGGACAACACCGACTCGGCTGCAGTCACTGGGGTGAGTCTCCCTGATGGTGGCTCCACTTCCCAGCGCCTCTGTCTTTATATTCAGTCTGGGTCCCGTGTTTAGTCCTTAGGGCACCCCTTTCTCTTCTCACTCCTCAAATGTCTGTGTGAATTGGTGTGAGGCCAGAATTGTTCCTGTCAATCTCATCTTTTTTCGATCTACTCAGTGACCTAACATTACTCAAAACACACATTCAGAATAAAAGAAAGAAAGAAAGAAAGAAAGAAAGAGAAGGAAAAGAGAAGGAAAGAAAGAAAGAAGAAGAAAGAAGGAAGGAAGGAAGGAAGGAAGGAAGGAAGAAAGAAGGAAGGATGAAAGAAAGAAAAAAAGAGAAGGAAAGAAAGAAAGAAGAAGAAAGAAGGAAGGAAGGAAGGAAGAAGGAAAGAAAGAAAGAAAGAAAGAAAGAGAAAGATAGGAAGAAAGAAAGAAAAAAAAGAATGAGTATGAAAGTAAGAAAGAAAAATGAATAGTGGAAGCATTGAAGGACTGACTTTTGGAACCAGATTTAACTGCTCAATCTTAAACCCAGAATGAGCAGCAGGAATGGAGATCTGGGAAATGGCATGTGTGGACCCTCCATGGACCACCACTCATACAGCGTCTAGAAATAGGCGAGTCACTCCATTTTAATCACCCTCAGAAGCAAAGAAACTGTCTCTACCAAAGATGATAGTCCCTATCACCGACATGGAAATAGAGTAGATTAGAATTAGGTCACGTAAAATAATGTCTTGAAAGTATGGTTTCTGGTAGTGAGTACATTTTAATTTCTATTTCTTGTTGTCTGAATTTAACCACAATGAATGAACAAATGTTCAAGTACTATGTACACATACTTTGCTACATACCATAGATTCCCTAACAGAAATGGAAAACTAGAAGATGTCATTCATTTCTTCAAGCAAATTTCAATGCTTGTGGGAAAATATTGTATATCCTCAATACAAACCTCTTTGTACAAACATATGTTCTAGGCTATTTTTGTGACCCTCTCTCATTTTATTATAATTTCTTTTTTTTTTTAGGTAGAGAAACAAAATATTCAACTGGAGATATTTATCTTTCACCAATAAGCCACTACATCCACCTGACTAGAGGAAGGCAATTCTATCCTCCCCACTGTTCGCGCCCAAATCCTGGAAGGCACCCTGTGTCCTTGTTCCTACCGGATGCAAACATTGAAACAGACCTTGAATTTGTGATTAAGCTTGTTGCATCCCAGAATTTAGAGAGGCACATGTAATGAGCGGGCTGCAGTCTAGTCCTAATAATCTTAATTCTCTTCAAACAAAGCCCACCAGATCCATACCTATTGTTGAGAATACTTAGCTAATTATTGCAGCTAAGAAGTATGCTCAGCATGGGAAACATGGTGTTTCAGTCAGAGCATGTTAGGAAGAATTACTTCAGGATTTGGGGATAAACTAAAGAAGCTCTAAATTGGGTGCTGTCAGAGATAAAGGGATGTCTATCATTGAATGCATCCGTAAAACTTCCTTGTACGGAGTGGAGATAAGCATGAATATAAAGCCGCACTTGATAGAGAAGCAGCAGTCACTCATTTCAGCCGACAAGAAACCATGTGTTGGATTGCACAACAATGTGGTTGTTTGTGTTTTAAAATTTTTTTTACTTTTAATTTTTAAAGAATCTTTTTTTATTAAATTTTACACAGTAATATGGTTTTAATGATCTTGAAGTCACGTTGTCAGATGTTTCATGTGAACGTTTGTGTATAACAGACCAATAATCTACTGTCACTTGAGTGAGTTGTTTCCTGATGGTGGCTCAGCTCTTCTGCACTTTTGTCTTTATGTTCAGTCTAGATCTAGTCTTTAGTTCACAGGGCATCCTTTTTCTCCTTCCACTCTACCAATGGTGAGTTACTCCATTTTAATTACCCTCAGAAACAAAGAAACTGTTTCTACCAAAGATGATAGTCCCTATCACAAACACTCAAATAGAGTAGATTAGAATAGGATTGCATAAAATAATGTCTTGAAAGTATAGTGTCTGGTAATGAGTACATTTTAACTTCTTTTTCTTGTTGTCTGAATTCAATTGCAATGAATGAACAAATGTTTAATCGCTGTATACATATACCTTGCTACTAGACCCCCTAAGAGAAAGTCATTCATTTCTTTAAGCGACTTTTAATGCAGGTGGGGAAATGCTGTATATAGTCAATAAAATCTTCATTCTACAAGCACATGGAGTAATCCAACTAGGTGGAAACAGTTCCAGACCATTGTGGGTCAGAAAACGGGGTGATGCTTGTGAGGTGACATCTTGTAGGAAGGGCTTAGGGACACAGGCTTTAGGGTCAGGTAGACATTGGCTTCATTCCTGCTAAGGAAAGATATCCCCCAGCCCCTGAACCAAGAAGCTTCGAGAACATTTTATGTTTTAGGCCAAGCGTTCTGAGATTTTGTAAGGGACACCTTTGTAATTGTTGAAATTGTATGACTTGTACTGTTACTATAATGTCCTTCATTCCCTGCACTGGAATGCCTGTGGTATAGATAGCAATACAAGCAATAGGGGTAGAATGTTGGCCAAATAAGTTTGTAAAATATGATTTTTATATTTGTGTGTGATTTACAATGAGGGCTAGGCAACACCGTCTAAAAATGGTCAGTGAAGTTACAGATTGTATTCCTGCTTGGGAAGGGCTAATATTTTGTAAATGGAGAGGTTTTTGTACTAGAAAGTTTGAAAGAAAGAAGGAAGGAGAAATCAGACTCCCTGCCCTTATTCAACTGAGGAGGAAGAGAAGCAATGAGGGACACAGGGAGAAGGGAGCCCACAAGAGATTATCTGAAAACCCCTTTCTCTCTTCTTAAATGTTTTTAAGACCTTTATGGGCTATGTCTAACACTTTTTCTCTTACCTCACCTAAACCTTCTCCCATCCTGGAGTCGTGTGATTGACATATATCTCTAGACAAAGGGATCATGAGCCCCTGGCATGTTTACTCATGTTCTGTAAAGAGTATATATAAGATGTAAGAAATCTAACTTCGTGGGGCATGTGTTTGACATGCCTCTTTAGAAGGTCACATTGCTCCGCTGGCTAATTATAATCCTATTTCCTTCATCAAGAAGTCTCGGCGTTTTTGTTCTTCTTTAGTTCCTGCAAAACTATCTGTCATTTTGAGCCCACAATGATAAAATTAATCTCTTGGACCCTTAGTGTCCTCTCAATGAAGATTATTGTACCTATCTGTGGATTGCTATAGCAATTCAATGGAACGGTGTGTGTAGAACCTCAGACTAATGTCAGGAACAATTGGGCTGATGAGATGAGCAAACCATTCCTGGGAAGGTATGTCAGGAGGAGGTCTTGAATGTTGGGCAGTTTGTGGAGATGTGCAGGTCATGTGGGAAGGGGATTCTTATGGAGAGAAACATTGTGGTTTAAAATACTGTGAGCCAAGCTGGGGCTTGCGACAAGCTATAGCTTATTTCTGGTTCATGCAAATGTTTCCCTCTGTGCCTCTCAATAAACGAAGAGGCCAGAATCATGGGAGGAGCTGGCACAAGTCAGTGAACTTAGGACTTTGGGAATTCTGTCTGTGGCCTGTTGTCACAAGCCATCGCAGTCTCTTGTGTGATCATTCCTATTTCATGCTCAACCCATACCACTCACTGGTATTTTGAGGCCTGTATCACTTTAGGCATGCTGGCCAGGCTCTGGGTTGTCCTGCCCCTGACATGGAGGGACTGATTCTGACAAATGGTGGCAAAGGCCGTGTACTTCATTTGGTCCAGTTGATGCCCCCCAGAGCAGATGGCAGCCTCTGAGCAACCAGGTTTGCAAAATGAACTGGCCTGTGATATTGAGCAGAGAGTCAACTACCGCAGCTGCCACACTGCGTTGTTCTCATCCCACCAGGCTCCTAACTGTGCACCCAAATCACATCACCACATTGTACCTGTCTGCTCCTGGGCTCTTCTGCTGTGAGCACCAAGAGAAAACCAGAAATGAAGGCATAAGCCACAGAATATTTCCCCAGTCTACAGTTTTTAATACGCAAACCTTCATAGAGTATTTGTATCTCTTATTAGGTATTTTTGCAGTTCTTTGGGGAAAACTGATGTTCACATTGAATGAATAGAATATACCTTTTTATTTTTACAGCCTGTGTGGAAAAACTGTCATTACATTCCAACTAAAAATGGTAGAAATTTATAATCATCAGTGAATGTGCTGTGCGTCTCTCAAGTTGTAAGAAAAACATCACAGGCTAATTGTCTACAAAGCAACCATGTTTGATTCTGATGCTGAAGAAGAGATGTATGAAGCTTTTGATGCCCAAACATTTCAATTTACTCTTTTCATATGGGCACTTAATATTTCGTACTTGGATTTTCAAAAGCTTTTGGGAAGGTTGTTGGGTTTTGTATATCACGTTATAATTTTTATGCTCTAGCTGCCAAGCATCAGTGAGGAATGTGGTAACTGGAACTCTCATACACTGCTGGTGGAAGTGTAGAATGCTAGTTAATTCTCGAAAAGATTGTCAGGTTCTTTAAAAATTAAACATAGACTGACTGTATGACCCAGAAAATCCACTCCTAGGTACAACGGAGAAGAAATGTGTACAGATGTCTGTACAGAGACTTGTACATGAAGTTCATAAGAACTTCATTATTTTTGTTTGTTTTAATTAAGTTAGAAGAGGGAAGGCAAAGAGACAGACTCCTGCACTTGCCTTGATAAGGATCCAACCTGCAAACCCCCTATGGGGCAATGATCTGCCCATCTGGGTCTGTTTAGTGGTTGCTCAGCAACTGAGCTATTTCAGTGCCTGATATGAGGTCATGGAGCCACCCTCAGTGTTCTGGCCAACTTCTAACAACATAGCCATGGCTGCAGGAGGGTAATAGAGAGAGTTAGAGATAGAGAAGAGAGGGTGGGAGTGGTGGAGAGGTAGGTGGTCACTTCTGTGTGTGTGACTCAGACTCAAAACCAGGATATCCACATGCAGGCTGACACTCAACTGCTGAGCCAATGGGCCAGGGCCAAGAACTTTATTTTTTATAGCCAAGAAGTTAGATCAGGCAAAATGCCCATGAATAGAAATGGGTAAATAGAGTGAGAGAGAAGATGGCAGCAGAGTAGGTAGATGCACAGACTTCCAGTTACACCAGCAAACTGGATTACAAATTAATTTAGGAACAATCATCATGAAAAACCAACTTTGGACTAAAAGAACAGGTCTCAAAAACTCAGGAGCAAAGAAGAATCCACACCGATCCTGGTAGGGAGTGCAGGGGGTGTGGGAGTCTCCCCTGCTTCCATGAGCGAGGGGAAGCTGAGGCTGAGAGCCCAGAAGGGCTCTCATTACAAGGAGATAGACCTTGGGAGACAGGGGCCCTATATCTCAGAACTGGAGACCCAGCCTAGAAATCCAGGGACTGGAGGAGACAGATGGAAAGCTTTGAGAGGGGAGAAGAGCAAAGTTCTGTGTGTGGGAACCAGTGGGGGTGCCTTAAAGATAAAAAAAATATCACTCACAGCTACTTGCCTTGGGCCCAGGAGGCAAGGATGGTTGAGAGGACTAGCTTGTCTTACACAAGGAAAGTGGGGAGAGTGCAACAGACAGTAACGGGCAGAGGAATGCCTGGGATGACCTGAGAAGCTGACTCATTCTGTGCGGAAGCAGCCATAGCTTGTGGAGGGGTTGATCCTTCCACAAAGCTCAAGCCTAAAGTGGTTCTGGGTGACCCATGTCCAGAAAGCTCTCCAGCTCTAATCAGCATGAAAGACACAGCTGAAAGCAGAAAGTGGGATGGAGGGACAGTAACTGAGGTCTCCAGGGGAATCTGAAATACACCTCCCCCTACTGAAGCTGAGATATTGTTCTTCCCCAGAGAGCAGCTGGCAGAACCTGCCGTTAGATTCTCAGAAGTCACACACACAAGATTCCTGGATACAGTTTCAAATAAGCCCCCCTGCAGAGATCAGTAAACAAGCCTACCACTTAGTTAAGTAAACTGAAAACAAAAAAATCAAGACTTCAAAGCAGCTCTTCTAGGTAAGGAGACCACAACTGGAACAAGCATTGAAGCCACACACAGAAACAAGAGGAATACAGAGAAATATAAGTCATATGACCCAACAAGACAAATTCCCAGAAAAAGAACTGGATGAAATGGAAGTAAAAAATTACCAGATGCAGAGTATAAAATAATGATTGTTAGGATACTTAAGGATCTCAAAGCTACAATGGGTGGACTTAATGAACACTTCAATAAAGAAATTGTAAGCATCAAAAAAGACACTGAATTCATAAAGAAGAACCAGACAGAAATGACAAACACAATATCAGAAATGAAGATTACACTAGAAGGAATTAAAAGCAGGCTTGACGAAGATGAGGATCGAATCAGTGACTTAGAGGACAAAATACGCAAAAGCACGGAAGCAGAAGAGGAAAAAGAAAAGAGGATAGAAAAGTCTGAGGAAACTCTAAGAGAGCGCTGTGACAATATGAAGAGAAACAATATCCGCATCATAAGGGTTCCTGAAGGAGAAGAGAAAGAACAGGAATAGTGAACCTGTTTGAAGAAATTATAGCTGAAAATTTCCCTAAATTGATGCAGGAAAGAGTAGCACAGGTTCAAGAAGCAGAGAGAACCCCATTAAAAAAGAACCCCAAAAGACCCACACCAAGACAAATCATAATCAAAATACCAAAGCTAAGAGGTAAAGAAAGAATACTAAAACCTGTAATAGAAAAACAGTCAATCACCTACATAGGAGCCCACATAAGGATGACATCTGACTTTTCAACAGAAACACTTGATGCCGGAAGGGAATGACAAGAAATATTCAAAGTAATGCAGAACAAGAACCTACAACCAAGACTGCTTTATCCAGCAAGACTATTGTTTAAAATTGAAGGAGAAATAAAAGCTTCCCAGACAAAAACAAACAAACAAAAAACCCCCAACCAACCAACCAACCAACCAACCAAACAAACAAAAAACCTCAATGAATTCATCACAACCAATCCAATGCTGCAAGAAATGTTAAGGGGCCTACTGTAGACAGAGTGGGAAAGAAAAATCTAGTAAAAGAGGAAAGTAGATTTTAAAAAAAATGGCAATAAACAACTATATATCAATAGTAACCTTAAATATTCAATATAAATGAATTAAATGCTCCAATTAAAAGACATAGGGTAGCTGAATGGATAAGAAAACAAGACCCATACATATGCTGTCTAGAGGAGATCCATGTCACAACAAAAGATACACATAGACTGAAAGTAAAAAGATGGAAAAAAAATTTCATGCAAATGGAAATGAAAAAAAATCTGGGGTAGCAATATTTATATCAGACAAAATAGACTTTAAAACAAAGACTACAGTAAGGGATAAAGAAGGTCACTACATAATGATAAATGGAGCAATCGAACCAGAAGATATAACCATTATAAATATCTATGCACCTAATATAGGAGCACCTAAATATAAAAAGCAAACTTTGATGGACATAAAGGGCGAGATAAACAGCAATACTATAATAGTATGGGATTTCAATACCCCACCAACCTCACTGGATACATCCTCAAGAAAGAATATTAACAAAGAAACAGCAGACTTAAAGGACACAGTACATCAACTGGATTTAATAGACATCTTCAGAACCTTTCACCCTAAAGCAGCAGAATATACATTCTTTTCAAGTGATCACCATACATTATCTAGAATAGACCAGATGATATGGCATAAAATGAGCCTTAACAAATTTAAGAGAATTGAAATCATATCAAACATCTCTGACCACAATGGCATGAAACTAGAAATAAACTACAATAGAAAAACTGAAAAACACTCAAACACTTGGAAACTAAATAGCATGTTATTAAATAACAAATGAGTTAACAATGAGATCAAGGAAAAAAATAAAAAAATTCCTTGAAACAAATAAAAATGAGCATACAACAACTCAAAATTTATGGGACACAGCAAAAGCAGTCCTGAGAGGGAAGTTCATAGCATTACAGGCATACCTCAAGAAGGTAAGAAAAGCTCAGATAAATAACTTAACCCTGCAACTAACAGACTAGAAAAAGAAAGCCCAGAGGAAGTAGAAGGAAGGAAATAATAAAAATCAGAGTGGAAATAAATGACATAGAGACTAAAGAAACAATACAGAGGATCAATACATCCAAGAGCTGGTTGTTTGGAAAGGTAAACAAGATCGATGAACCCATAGCCAGACACACCAAGAAAGAAAGAGAAAGGACTCAAATAAATAAAATTAGAAATGAGGTGGAAAAGTAACAACAAACAGCAGAAATACAAAGGATTGTAAGAAAATACAATGAAGAACTGTATGCCAAAACATTAGACAACCTAGGTGAAATGGACAAATTCTTTGAAATATATAATCTTTCAAAAATCAATCTGGAAGAATCAGAAAAACTAAATAGATTGATTACACCAGATGAGATCAAAACAGTTATTAAAAAACTCCCAACAAAACAAAAGCCCTGGGCCAGATGGCTTCACAGGCCAATTCTACCAAACACTCAAGGAAGAAGTAACTCCTATCCTTCTCAAGCTATTTCAAGAAATTAAAGAGGAGGGAAAACTTCCAAGCTACTTTTATGAGGTGAGCATAATTCTGATTCCAAACCAGGCAAAGACAACACATAGAAGAATATTATAGGGCAATATCCCTGATAAATTTAGATGCTAACATTCTCAAAAAAATATTAGCAAACTGGAACCAGCAATATATGAAAAAATTATACATCATGATTAAGTGGGATTTATTCTGAGGAGGCAAGGCTGGTACAATATTTGCCAATCAATCAATGTGATTCATCACATAAACAAAAGGAAGTAGAAAAACCACATGATAATATCAATAGATGCAGAAAAAGTATTCGATAAAATCCAGAACCCATTTATGATCAAAACTCTCAGCAAAGTGGGAGTACAGAGAATATACCTCAACATGATAAAGACAAGGAGAGAGGCTCCAAGAAAACAGACCCTCTCATTGTCGGAGCCTGCAAATGCTAACAAGCCTCGTCTACTAATGAGACTGAAGCCTAATATATGACATCGCCATAGACACTTATCAACTGCAAATCTCTACCTAAGCATGCAACAGAGGCAGAGACCTGGGATACAGAGTCACTGACCTGGAAGAGGGAGAGGACAGAAAAAGGAAGAAGATAATCTCTCAAAATAAAAAAATCCACAGACTTTATAACTTTTTCCATTTTTTTGTTTCTTTCATCTTTTTGTTTTTATTATTATTATTTTTTCTTCCACTTTGGTTTTTTTTATTCTCTGCTCATCTTATTCATTCCTGTTCTTGAACTACACTACCCATAGTTGTTACATTTCCAATTTTCTCTTTTCTTCTTCCTTTTACACTCCCAAACCCTTAACTCTTTCTCTTTTTGTTTTTTCCTTTTGTCTGCTTTTCCTTTTTTTTCTCCCTCTTTATTAGTTTCTTCTTTTCTCCTTTACTTTTTCTCTTATTTAATCCTCAATCATGAGCAAATTATTTTATTTGGGACTCAAATTTTTTCTTTGTGGCAATTTGGGTGCTTTTAATTCACTTTTTAACTCATTAGCATCCCCCCCAACCCAGCTCTCCATTCTATCTAGTTTTTGCTCCACTTAATACAATAGTAATTTTTTTCCTTTTTCCTGTTTCCCGTTTATCCCTCTCATTTTATCTCTTAGTTGACCATCACTTACAAGCAAATCATTTTATTCTTGACACAAATTCTTTCCTTTTTTGCATTTTGTGGGTCCCTACCTCCTTTTTTGCCCCTTTATCACTTCTCCACAACTCAGGCATTCTCTTATAGGTAGTTTTTGTTCCATTTAGCACAATATAATTCACAGTTTATCAGGATATTTTCTTAAGGGGGAGGGGAGAGAAGAAGAAGAAGAAAAAAGGGAAATAATAAATTTTCTTTTTTTCCATTTTCTTTCTTTTTTTACTTTTTATTCTTTATTAATTCTCATTAATGCTATCAACAAAACCACCCTCAGATGCCATTAAGAAAAAGGAAAATGAATATCATGGATACAAAAGACAGAGATGTAGCACAGATAGATGAGGAAAAATCTATGGAGAAAAAATTTAATATATTGAAAACCTTGGAGCTAAATGACAGAGAATTTAAAATTAAAATCCTAAAAATACTCAGAGATATACAAGAAGACACAGAAAGGCAATTTAGGGAGCTCAGAAAACAATTCAACAAACACAAAAATTATATTACCAAGGAAATTGAAACTATAAAAACAAATCAAACAGAAATGAAAATCTCAATTCATGAACTGAAAAATGAGGTAACAAGCTTAGCTAATAGAACAGGCCAGATAGAAGGTAGGATTAGTGATATGGAAGACAAGCAACTGGAAGCACAACAGAGAGAAGAAGAGAGAGACTCAAAAGTTAAAAAAATGAGAAAGCCCTACAGAATTGTCTGACTCCATCAAAAAGACTAACATAAGAATCATAGGTATATCAGAGGGAGAGGAGAGAGAAAATGGAATGGAGAACATATTCAAACAAATAATAGATGAGAACTTCCCAAGCCTGTGGAAAGAACTAAAGTCTCAAATTCAAGAAGCAAACAGAACACTGAGATGGAAAAATATTTCTTGTTCTTGGAAAGAAAGAATAAATATAATCAAAATGGCCATTTTACCCAAAGCAATATACAAATTTAACGCAATTTCCATCAAAATTCCAATGACATATTTTAAAGAAATGGAACAAAAAATCATCAGATTTATATGGAACTATAAAAAATTCCAAATAGCCAAAGCAGTCCTATGGAAAAAGAATGAAGCTGGGGCATTACAATACCTGACTTCAAACTATACAGTGTGTTCGTAAAGTCATGGTGCACTTTTGACCGGTCATAGGAAAGCAACAAAAGACAATAGAAATGTGAAATTTGCACCAAATAAAAGGAAAACCCTCCCAGTTTCTGTAGGATGATGTGGCAGCATGTGCGCATGCACAGATGATAATATAACACTGTGTGTACAGTGGAGCAGCCCACGGCCATGCCAGTCGAGATATGGATGGTACAGAGGAAAGTTCAGTGTTACCTGTTTCTGTGTCTCACTAAATTCGAATCCTTGACCAAAGTGCAACGTGAATATCGGCGCGTTTAAATGAAGCGCCACCACATAGCAATAACTTGACTCGGTGGCATAAGCAGTTGAAGGAAACCAGCAGTTTGGTGGAGAAACCCCGTTCTGGTAGGCCATCAGTCAGTGATGAGTCTGGAAAGGCTATACGGGATAACTGCCTATGGTCCCTAAAAAAATCTGTGCATGAGCCCACATCAAACTGCACTGAATAGGTATGAAACTTGGAGAGCTTTTTTTTTTATTTGGTGCAGATTTCACATTTCTATCGTCTTTTGTTGCTTTCCTATGATCAGTCAAAAGTGCACCATGACTTTACAGACACACTTTATTATAGAGCCACGACAATCAAAACAGCATGGTATTGGCAGAATAATAGACACTCAGACCAATGGAACAGAATAGAAAGTTCAGAAATAAAACCACATAGATATGGTCAAATAATTTTTGATAAAGGGGCCAACAACACACAATGGAGAAAAGAAAGCCTCTTCAACAAATGGTGCTGGGAAAACTGGAAAGCCACATGCAAAAAAATGAAACTTGGCTACAGTTTGTCCCCTTGTAATAAAATTAATTCAAAATGGATCAAAGACCTAAATATAAGACCTGAAACAATAAAGTACATAGAAAAAGACATTGGTACTAAACTCATGGACCTTGGTTTTGAAGAGCATTTTATGAATTTGACTCCAAAGGCAAGAGAAGTGAAGGCAAAGATTAATGAATGGGACTATATCAGACTAAGAAGTTTTTGCTCAGCAAGAGAAATTGATAACAAAATAAACAGAAAGCCAACTAAATGGGAAATGATATTTTCAAACAACAGCTCAGATAAGGGCCTAATATCCAAAATATACAAAGAACTCATAAAACTCAACAACAAACAAACAAACAATCCAATAAAAAAATGGGAAGAGGACATGCACAGACACTTCTTTCAGGAAGAAATACAAATGGCCAACAGATATATGAAAAGATGCTCATCTTCTTTAGTTATTAGAGAAATGCAAATCAAAACTACAATGAGATACCACCTCACACCTGTTAGATTAGCTATCATCAACAAGACAGGTAATAGCAAATATTGGAGAGACTGTGGAGAAAAAGGAACCTCATTCACTGTTAGTGGGAATGTAAAGTATTACAACCATTATGGAAGAAAGTATGGTGGTTCCTCAAAAAATTGAAAATAGAACTACCTTATGACCCAGCAATCCCTCTACTGGGTATATACCCCCAAAACTCAGAAACATTGATACGTAAAGTCACATGCAGTCCCATGTTCATTGCAGCATTGTTCACAGTGGCCAAGACATAGAAACAACCAAAAAGCCCTTCAATAGAAGACTGGATAAAGAAGATGTGGCACATATACACTACGGAATACTACTCAGCCATAAGAAATGATGACATCAGATCATTTACAACAAAATGTTTGTATCTTGATAACATTATACGGAGTGAAATAAGTAAATCAGAAAAAAACAAGAACTGCATGATTCCATACATAGGTGGGACATAAAAATGAGTCTAAGAGACATGGACAAGAGTGTGGTGGTTACCGGGTGGGGGAGGGGTAGAGGGAAGGAGAGGGGAAGGGGGAGTGGAAGGGGCACAAAGAAAACTAGATAGAAGGTGACAGAGGACAATCTGACTTTGGGTGATGGGTATGCAACATAATTGAATGACAAGATAACCTGGATATGTTTTCTTTGGACATATGTACCCTGATTTATTGATGTCACCCCATTAAAATTAATAAAAAGTTATTAAAAAACAAGAACATTATAACATTGAGAAAGGAAATCAAGGAGGCCTGACCTGGCGGTGGTGCAGTGGATAGAGCGTTGGACTGGGAATCAAAAGACCCAGGTTCGAGATCCTGAGGTTGCCAGCTTGAGCGTGGGCTTATCTGGTTTAAGCAAAAGCTCACCAAGGTCACTGGCTTGAGCAAGGGGTTACTCAGTCTGCTGAAGGCCTGTAGTCAAGGCACATATGAGAGAGCAATGAATGAACAACTAAGGTGTCACAATGAAAAAGTGATGATTGATGCTTCTCATCTCTCTCTGTTCCCATCTGTCTCTCCCTATTTATCCCTCTCTCTGATTCTCTGTGTCTCTGTGGAAAAAAAAAAGAAATCAAGGAAGATACAAACAAGTGGAAGCATATATTGTGTTCATGGTTTGGAAGAATAAACATTATTAAAATGCCCATATTACCCAAAGCAATTTTTAAATTCAATGCAATTCCTATTAAAATTCCAATGACATACTTCAAAGGTATAGAACAAATAATAGAAAAATTCATATGGAACCAAAAAAGAACATGAATAGCTTCAGCAATCTTGAAAAAGAAGAATAAAGTGGGTGATGTTACACTTTCTGATGTGAAGTTATACTACAAGGCCATCGTACTCAAAACAGCTTGGTACTGGCATAAGAACAGGCATACAGATCAATGGAACAGAACAGAGAACCCAGAAATAAACCTGTACCTTTATGCAGTGGTTCCCCAACCTTTCTTCGGCCACGGACCAGTTTAATGTCAGAAAATATTTTCACAGACCAGCCTTTAGGGTGGGACGGATAAATGCACAAAATAAAATTATGCGACTGGCATAAAAACTGTGGTATTTTTAAATATAATTGTCGAACTTACGAGACAAGCATCAAATGTGAGTCTTAGATTTAACAGAGGAAATCTGGTCTTTTAAAAAAAATAAAACATTGTTCAGACTTAAATATCAATAAAACAAAAATAATGTAAATTATGTATTCTTTCTCTGTGGACCGGTACCAAATGGCCCACGGACCAGTACCGGTCCATGGCACAGTGTTGGGGATTTCTGCCTTTATATACAATTGATATTTGACAAGGGTGGTAATAACATACAATGGAGTAAAGACTGTCTCTTTAACAAATGGTGTTGGGAAAATTGAACAGCTACCTGCTAAAAAATAAAACTAGACCACCAACTTACACCACTCACAAAAATAAACTCAAAATGGATAAAAGACTTAACTGTATGTTGTGAAACCATAAGCATCCTACAGGAAAACATGGGGAATACGCTCTCCGACATCTCTTGCAGCAATATATTTGCTGATTTATCTCCACCAGCAAGGAAAATAAAGAACAGGATAAACAGATCCGACTATATCAAACTAAAAAGCTTTTGCACAGCTAAAAACAATATGAACAAAATGAAAAGGCAAACCACACATTGGGAGAACATATTTGACAATACATCTGATAAGGGGTTAATAACCAAAATTTATAAAGAACTTGTAAAACTCAACACAAGGAAGATAAACAATCCAATCAAAAAATGGGGAAAAAATGAATAGACACTTCTACAAAGAGGACATACAGATGGCCAATAGGTAGATGAAAAAATGCTCAACATCACTAAGCATTAGAGAAATGCAAATTACAACCACAATGAGATACCACCTCACACCAGTCAGAATGGCGCTCATCAACAAAACAACACAGAATAAGTGCTGGCAAGAATGTGGAGAAAAAGGGAACCCTCCTGCACTGCTGGTGGGAATGCAGACTGGTGCAGCCACTGTGGAAAACAGTATGGAGATTCCTAAAAATATTAAAAATGGAGCTGCCTTTTGACCCAGCTATCCCACTTTAAGGAATATATCCCAAGAACATCATATCAATGATTCAAAAGAATAAATGCACCCCCATGTTTATGGCAGCATTGTTTATAATAGCGAAGACCTGGAAACAGCCCAAGTGTCTGCTATTGGATGAACGGATTAAAAAGCTGTGGTACATATATACAATGGAATACTATGGGGCCATGGAAAAGAAGGAAATCTTACCTTTTGTGAGAACATGGATGGACCTGGACATTATTATGTTAAGTGAAATAAGCCAGGCAGAAAAAGGAAAATATCATATGACCTCACTCATTTGAGGAATCCGACAAACAATATGAACTGACTGAAGAATGAAATAGAGAAGAGGCAGGATCAAAGGATCCGGAGGGAAAGCAGACAGAGGGAAAGGGGACGATAAGATGATAGGATGGGATGAGAGCAGAAAAGCAAATCCTAGAGGGAAGGAGGAGGGCATTACAGGGCAGGTGACAAAAGGGCTGTACTGGGGAACACGGGGGAGGGGAGGATGTATTCAGGGGGATACAAGAATTTATTTAAACACAATAAATTAAAAAAAAAAAGGGTAAATAATTGACGCTATGTCCATACAAGAGAACACCATCCAACATTAAAAAAAGAGCACACAATTCACAAACATAACATGAACGCATACCAACTAAATTAGGCTGAGTGAAAATAGATGAACTGTCATTTGGTTCCTGTTGGGCAGATAGAATATATTATGCTCACTTTGTTAAAGATGGCGTAGTCCGCTTGGAAGCCTGTTGCCCAGGTGATATTAATGTGTGTTGGGGGTGGTCTGTGGGCACGCAGGATCCTTGTAGCCTGGGCTTGGTTTTAGGACTAAGCCTTTCCCACCCTTTTTGATGTGGGGTGGTACAATCCCATCATGTTTCAGATAAGTGACTTTGTATTAGAGACTTCCTTATTTTATATATTGTATTAAAGGTTTTGATTTCTACACTTTAAAATGGGGGCAGAATGGGAGCTTGCACTCTTGGTTCCTGAGATTATCATTAGAGGAGAGAGCAGAGAGGAGAGCAGAGAAAGGCCACGTGGAGGAGGCCAGGAGAAGCAGCCAAGATGGCCGAGTGTTGAGTGAAAAGCCAGTTTGTGCAGAGTTTGTGCAGGGAGAAGGAAGGAGATGGGGAACAGATGTGAATAAGTCTGGTGAGCTAGAAACTTTTGATTCTAGGAAACTCGGATAAGTCAGTAGCTTTGTGAACACTGAATGTGAGTGGGTTTTGGAGCCCAGTGTGTGTTTTTACTTGCTTGCTGGGTGCAGGCTAGGATTAAAGGTGATGGCTGTTGGGCAGATAAAATGTATTATGCTCACTTTGTTAAAGATGGAAGCTGTCGCCCAGGTGATATTAATGTGTGTTGAGAATCCTTGTAGCCTGGGGCTTGGTTTTGGGATTAAGCCTTTCCCACCCTTTTTGATGTGGGGTGGTACAATCCCATCATGCCTCAGAGAAGTGACTTTGTGGTAGAGACTTCCCTATTATGTATATTGGATTAAGGGTTTGGATTTCTACACTATAAAATGGGGTTGGAGTGGGAGCTTGCGCTCTTGGTTCCTGAGATTATCATTAGAAGAGGGAGCAGAGGAGAGCAGAGAAAGGCCATGTGGAGGAGGCCAGGAGAAGCAGCCAAGATGGTGGAGTGCTGAGTGAGATGCCAGTTTGTACAGTTTGTATCTGGGATAAGGAAGGAGATGGGGAACTGAGGAGAATAAGGCTGGTGAGCTAGAAACCTTTGATTCTAGGAAACTCGGATAAGTCAGTGGCTTTGTGAGCACTGAATGTGATTGGGTTTTGGAGCCCAGTGTGTATTTTTTACTTGCCCGCCGGGTGCAAGCTAGAATTAAAGACGATGGCCCACCAGTTTGTGGCTCCGTTGTTTCTTTACCAACTGTCTGAATCCAATGCGAACCTGCATGGGCCAGGTGACTGTGATGGTGGCCCTAGCCATGGCTGCTGGCTTTACAATGGCCCACCAGTTTTTGGCTCCGTTGTTTCTTTACCAACTGTCCGAATCCAAAGCGAACCTGCATGGGCCAGGCTGCTGTGAAGGTGGCTTTGGATACTGGCTTTACAGTTCCCATTCCTAACACAGGGCACCACTTGTCTTGAAGACAATGACTACTCAGAGACCACAGGGAGTGTTCCATAGAACCTAGGGGAGACCGCCTCACAATCCCCTATACAGGTTTCATGAGACAGTCCCGACCCCAGGTCTGTATGGGAATTGATTGATGCACATAAATAGAAACAAGGACAAGAATGAGGAAGTCAGGAAGCAGAGAAGAGAATAAAGAAATCAGAAAAAGGAACTTTTTTAGAGCAAATAAAAAGGGCTAGGGAGATATCCCACCTATTGATTAATCAGTATTGATAATTCGATCTCTATTGTGCTGTGTTTGGCACAGTACTGACTTCAGTACTTTTGTCAGTAAAGTCATGGTGGCTTTGCCTCAGAGCACTGAACTCTGTCACTGTTCTATGTTCCTACTCAGGGCCTCTGCAGAGAACAAGAACCCAACAAGGTGCATGGTGATGATTACAATTACATAAATCCCTTGAAAATACAACCTGTAGACACAAAAAGTGGATCAGTGTTTGCCTGTGGCTTTGTGTGGCCCAGTGGCAGGAGAGGACCCTAAAGGCACAGAGGAAACTACAGAGGATGATGGGGAAACTCACTATGGTGACTGTGCTGATGGTTTCACAGTATATTCTTGCAAAAAGTGATCATGTTTTATACCAGTGGTAGTCAACCTGGTCCCTACCGCCCACTAGGGGGCGTTCCAGCTTTCATGATGAGCAAATAGCGGAGCAACCAAAGTAGAAATAAAAAGATAGATTTAACTATAGTAAGTGTTTTATAAAGATATATTCTGCCAAACTTAGAGAAAATCCGACATAAAGTACTTGGCAAGTAATTATTATTATGTTTTAAATTGCTGTAACTTTGCTATATAAATTTTATAAAGTAAAGTTACTTCCTTATTTTATAAATCACCATTACTGTAGAACCACTGGGCGGTTAGAAAATTTTACCACTAACAGAGATACAAAAGTGGGCGGTAGGTATAAAAAGGTTGATTAACCCTGTTTAATACTTTGAGTCTGTGCAGTGGATTGTCAGTTATACCTCAATGAAGCTGTTATTAACAATAGGCAACAACTTTGTGGTAAGCATTTGCACAAGGACCCAATGATCTTTGTGAACATTATTCTTCATTTCCAATGTTAATCAGGGAAATGTCTATATTTGGAAGACAGAACTAATGACTTCCCCAAACCTGCACTGACCCACAGGCCTGGAGAGGAGGTTGAATGAGGCCGGAGCTATTATGTTACATGCTGCTTCCTGAGTTCCTAAAGGCGATGGAATCAGGGGAGGGGGTATGAGTGAAGACTCCAAAAGAATCCACTCACAACCAGCTGGAACTGGCTGACCACCAGGTCCTGGCTGTGCGGTCCAGATTCAGGATGGATCTGGATGGGCCCTGAGCTCTGATGAGCAAAGGATTGTGATTCCTGAACACATTGGGGAGCTCCCTCAAAAAAGCCAGATTGTGGCTGCAGGCTCTGCCAACACAGGGCCCTGCGACCCTAACTCTAAGCTCTGCAACTCCAGTGGATATCCTGGGACACCAGGTTCAAAAGCATCCCTTATAGAGGCTACTGGTAGCCTCACACTTCCCTGTTTTAATAACCTCCTTGGGCTGCCATTTTCTTCATGCTCTTTGCCGACCTAAGTCTCTGGCCTACAGAGAGAGAATCTGAGGAAGCAGCGTGAGTCCCAGGCTCTCTGAACAAGGCCTCCCAATAGAAGCCTTGGTCTCTTAGTGCCCACATTAGTCCAGGTCACAGGACACCTGGTTGTTTCTTACAGCACCCAGGAGGAGGCGGTTACTATGTGCAAGTTCAGTCACCGGAGGTGTCAGGCCTCCCAGGGACGCCCGAAGAGCACAGTTTCAGGCTCCAGTTGTGACCCAACTGCTGTGGAGACAAGCCTGAACCAGGGGTGGTGGACAGGTCACCTGTGAGAGGGCCTAAGCTTTCTCCACAACCCCTCTGAGTACCTGGGACAATCTGTGATCATCACCTCTCTGCCACATCTGCAGAGCTTTGTCTGAGGCAGCTCTGGACAGCCCCTCTCTGAGGCTCCCATAGTTTTATTAGACTTTACAGACTGTGGCGAAACCAACATTCTCCCTGCTCCCTTTACATTATTGTTTCTCCACTTTGGCTGCACTTTGGAATTACCTGGGGAGCTTTGAAAAATCCTGGTGCATGCCACATGGGGACCTACTAATAACTTGTCACTGGTCAAAGCAAGTCACAAGACTTTCCTGAGCAAGTCCAGGGAGCCCACTGATTAAGCCAACAAGGTGAGGAGTCCATGTGGGAGGAGCCCTGTTTCAGGTCTTGGCCTCGGCAGTGAAGAAATTGTCTCCGTGACTTCACAGCACTTACCTTCTGGCAAGTGGGTGCAGGCAGTAAAGTAATAATATGGGAGGACAGTCAGGGATGTGGGGAAGAGCCCGACTTAATGCTTGGGGCTCAGAGGAGTCCTCTGTGTGAGGTGACACATGTGGACCAGAATGTGAGAGGCTGGGCCATGCAGGTATCTGGGGTCGAGTATTTCTCACAAAGAGTTTAGACATAGGAGTGCTCAGGGTGTCTGATGGAAGCCATGTGCATAAAGATTCAGTGTAAGAGGAACAAGGGAAGTGAGGGCGGCTGTGGGACTGGTGAGGCTGGGTCATCGCTGTCAGTGCTGCTGACCAGTTCTTTCTCCCGGGCTGGGCTCTCCTCAACAAGTTGGCCTTAATCCTCTGTCATTCTTCACCAAGGGGTCAGCCAGCTATGGTCTATTTACTGATCTAGTAACCAAACAGCCGCCATAAATTTTCTTTCAGTGACAGAACATTGAATCAAAAAAGCTAATACTGAGCCCTGGCCGGTTGGCTCAGCGGTAGAGCGTCGGCCTAGCGTGCGGAGGACCCGGGTTTGATTCCCGGCCAGGGCACACAGGAGAAGCGCCCATTTGCTTCTCCACCCCTCCGCCGCGCTTTCCTCTCTGTCTCTCTCTTCCCCTCCCGCAGCCAAGGCTCCATTGGAGCAAAGATGGCCCGGGCGCTGGGGATGGCTCTGTGGCCTCTGCCTCAGGCGCTAGAGTGGCTCTGGTCGCAACATGGCGACGCCCAGGATGGGCAGAGCATTGCCCCCTGGTGGGCAGAGCTTCGCCCCTGGTGGGCGTGCCGGGTGGATCCCGGTCGGGCGCATGCGGGAGTCTGTCTGACTGTCTCTCCCTGTTTCCAGCTTCAGAAAAATGAAAAAAAAAAAAAAAAAAAAAGTTAATACTGAAGAACAACCACTGCTATTTTGATGGGTCTGCTTCCAGGAACAGACAGTCTCAACTAAAGTCTGTCCTGGGGCCAGAGACTCAGTGAACAGAGTCCCCTGAGCCAGGAAGGGAGATTTAGAGTCTTCCTTATTGTTCTTGAAACCCCAGATAACCTCAGAGTGACCTGGTTTGACATTTACTCTGGAAGTTTACTTGATATTTACCTAAATTCCCACCATTTGGCTTTGAGTCACCAAGAGGAGCAATGAGAGGACAACTTAAACATTCCTCCTTCATCCCACATTTAGGTAATTTAATGTCCATTTTATTGAAGGCACTCTGAAGGGTCCAATCGGACAAACTTGTGTCTTTGGGGGAAATGCAGCACAAATGATGATAGTAGACAGCAGTCAGGGGAAGGCCGTGCACAGAGGTGGGGCCTGCAAACCTCTTCTCTGAAGGGCCTGATGGAAAATACTTTAGGTCTTCCAGGCCAGGATGCAACATTGAAGATACTACATAGGGTCTAATATAATAATAGAGAAAACCCATTTCCACATATTTAAAGAAGTTGTAAATTAAAAATTGAGCGTAATTTAAAAAAATGCAATCCCAATAGTAAGAGAAACAGGCTTTTTTTACAATAAAATTTTTGGTAATTGCTTTCATTGGTATTAAAAATAGTGATCTTTATTTTTTGATGACGTCAGAGTAATGGCGGGGTAGGAAGCGATACCGATAAATCTCCCCCAAAACTCAACAAGATCTTCAACCAGAAACAGAAAAACCTATCCTTGGAGCCTCCAGATGTTTCGCAATACACCCGAAGGTATGGTCGAGCGAAAAATTGGCTAAATATATAACCAAACCTCGAAGGAATTAGTGGGTAAGAAATGTTCCACCTTCCTCACTAACCTAAACAGGGCGGCTGTCTCTGGGATCTGTGAATATAGAAACTGAGGCGGGCAAAGGGGGTGAATAGATCCAGGCCATGGCACAAACGGCCGAACCAGGCTGTGGCACGGAGATCCAAGCCGAGAAAAAACTGTTCCTGTGGCAACCCAGGCAATACAAGCTAACACTCGTGCCAAACCCAGACAAAGAAAGACAAGCGGGGCAGCCATTTTATCTGATCTCCTGGTTGGCACACGCAGATAGTGGGCGAGAGATTTCTTCCAAAGCCCCGGGAGTGGGTGCCCGTGTTACCCCACAGAGAGGCAGAGTCAGAGGCCTTTGTGTGGGCCGAAAGCGGAATCTGGGCAGCCCCAGTGCCTTGGGAAAGCCACGCACGGGAGGGAGCGAGAACTAATTCCAATGGTGGAACTTTTCCATGCTGGTGGGGGTTTCACTCAGAGGGAAATGCGGCTGGTCTGATATCCTGGTCTGCGCGCGCAGATAGCGAGAGATTCCTCCGAGTGCCTCAGCAGTGCGCGCCCGTGTTATCGCACAGAGGGGCAGAGTCAGGGGCCTTTGTGTGGGTCAAAGCGGAATCTGGGGCCTCCCCAGCGCCTTGCAAAAGCCGCGCATGGGGGTGGAGTGAGAGCCAATTTCAATGCTGGAACTTTTCCATGCGGCTGGGGATTTCACTCAGAGCGTGAGACTGCTGGCCGGATATCCTGGTCTGCGCATGCAGATAGTGAGCGAGAGTTTCCTCCAAGTGCCCCGGGAGTGGGCGCCTGCCTGTGTTACCAGACAGAGTGGCAGAGCCAGAGGTCTTTGAACGGGCGGAAAGCCCGTCTGATTATGCTAGCAGCTCTGACTGACTGAGTCTTACCCAGAGCCCTGTGCTGAGTGGAAATAGAGTGGGGCGTTGCCAGCTCTTTGAGCCTCTTACTATCCAGGCAGAGGCAGCAGCAACCCCATAGCTGGATTATCAGGCTACTAATTGAGGAAGAAAAGACTAGGAGAAAGGCTCCAGGAACACGAACTCTCTCACTGTCAGAGCCTATAAATGCTAATGAGCCTCAACTGCCAACGAGACTAAAGCACAATACATGACATTGCCATAGAAACTTATCAACTGCAAACCTCTACCTGAGCATGCCAAAGGGGCAGAACCCGGGGTACAGAGTCACCGACCAGGAATAGGGAGAGAAAAGAAAAAGCAAGAAGATAACCTCTCAAAATCAAGAATAATCTGCAGACTTTATAACCTATCCCATTTTATTATATTTGTTCGTTTGTTTCTCTTATCTTCATTCTTGATACTTTTTTTCCTCCTCCAATTTGGCCGATTAACTCTCTGCCAGTCTTAGTCTCTCCTCTCCTTGAACTACACTACCCATAAGTGTTACATCTCCCATTATCTTTTCTTTCCTCTTCCTTTCTCTCTATGAGGGTTGCACTCCAAAACCCTTAACTCTCTCTCTCTCTCCTCTTTTTTCTTCTTTTAGTGGTTCCCTCTTTTTCTCTCTCTGAATAAAGGGCTTATTTCCCTTTATTCAACCATCTGAATTATTTTTCAGGTCCTCAAAAAGTGTAGATGAACAGGGAGGTGAGAATACGGTGATAAAATCCCCTGACATTTAAAAACCATGTTGGGAAAAACCAATGGGGCATGGCTGTGAGCTTGACCCTCCAGTCCCTGAGCAAAGAGACCTAGAAGAAGTAGCTTGGGCTGACTCCACCATATCTTTCATTTCATATCTAATTTTATTAGATATTCTATGAAATTAAAATGTAGACTTAAAAATTTAGTGTTTTTCTCCCTGTGTATCTTTTAGAAGAAATGATCAATGGTCTGAGTTGGTATGAGCAAGGTGGTGGAATAGGAGATAACAACCAGCATGTGCCCATAGCAACACCTATTTTAGCAAACACTCATGGGTGAGAACAGCTTTATGAGAGTCCAGATGCACAAATGACAGGTTCCAGAACGCAAGTGAAGTAAAATAATCCCAGACATTGATGCACTGAAGAAAGTAAGAAAAAACAGTGTCCCATTCCCTGTGTCACTCTCTTCCAAGGTAGCACAGCCTGGCATCACTGGAGCTTGGTAGAGAGGAGCATTGCAAGTCCCACCCAGACCTGCTGAATCAGAGCCCACAGGTCCCCCAGACCCGCAGGTGAGTGTGTTCTCCTTCAGAGAAGCACAGCGCCATCACACAGACAGGGATCCGGAGATAACACATCACATTGTTCTGGGTACATAATTCATATGTGTGGCATCACACTACACATATCTATCCTTCAACAAGTCATTTTTGAGCTCTTACCTTGCTAATATAGATCTAGCACATTTCCTTTAAGTTCTTGGAGAGAATTCACCTTTGTGATACTGATAATGAACTCTGTTAGGAACTCAGTGTATCAGTGACAATGACATAGCACAATCCAGTAACACAGAAATGGCCAGAGAGTCTTCACACTCTCTACTTTGTAGAAAATATATCCATTTATTTTGGGGTAATCAGGCACTGGGAAGGGTGTTCTTTCCAAGTAAAAGCAATTACTGTTTATGGCTGTAAGGGCAAATGTTACATACCCAGGGGAAAAAAATATTTTAAAAGTCCTGATGTGTCAATGTCATTGAGCACACTCAAAGCCAACTGGACCAGAAAGACAATATTACATTAACAGGGCATCTGTACAGAATATGAAGATTCATTCAGCCTGAACTTGCATTGAGCTTTATAGTCTTAATACATTTAGAAAAGGTAGCAGCAAATATCTCCAGGCTTTGATCTTCTTAAAACTTGAATTACTACACATTTGAGAAGCCCATTAATGGCTCTAGATCTTTATGATCTGGATTATAACATAGTGTTTCTTTTCCAAGCCTTGTTTAAATGAGTAAGGGATATGGTGGGGACTTACTAGCTGAGGTGACTGAGGGAACCTGAAAGACGTGGCTGATGTACTGGAGGAAGGTGGTGTTGGGCATCGAGGATTCAGTCTGGAAAACTGGTAAGTCTCAGTGCATGCTGGAAAACATTTGGTCAAGTGGTTGTCTGCTGTGCCTGGAGAAAGACCATGTTCAGACACAGGCTGAAGAGCTAGGAGAAGCAGAATAAAGGTTCTGGGTGTTGGAATATTGGTATTGTGTCTGGGACTGCTTGCAGCTTTCAGCAAACTTATGAGAGGGTGGTACTTGGGTACAGCCAGTCAGGCTGCAAGTAGAGAGAGAAGGTAGCACGCCTTTGCTAAGGGATGCCCCTCTGCTGCAGCCCAACTCCAAGTTGAGTGAGGGTCACAATGCCTTTACCCTACAGTGAAGCAGCTGTAAGTATTGGCTCTGAAGTGAAGTTTAGTTTTCTAGGAGATAACAGTGCACCATGAAAGGTAGCATGATGCTGGTGAAGAAGGGATTAAGTTCCCATCCATTCTAACTATTGTTTCTTATGGCCCCAATTAAGTTAAGAAAAGGAGATGGTGTAGGTAGGCACTGTATGGCCTATGGCCACAGCTGTCATGGCCATGCAGGTTTTCATTGGATTCGAGCAGACGGTAAAAAAAAAAGTGAAGCCAAAAAATGGTGGCATATTCCATTTATTTAAGTCTTCTTCTGAATAAAGATAAAAAAGGCATGGACGATTGCTTCCCTCTCTTTCAGAGCTTCCAAAACCCTGATGCGTTCTCCAGTTCCACAACCCAGAAAATCTCCTCTGGTTCCTTCTGGAATCGAAGGTCCCCTCCAGCCTCAGCAGAGCTCCCAAAGCCCCTCAGCTCAGGTTCCACATCTGCACTCCTTCTTCTCTACCTGCAAAACTCAGATATTTTCTCCAGAAAATATCCTTTTTCCAGCAAACATTAGCAATACAATGGTCCCTCCCAAGCAGGAAGGTAATCCGCAATTTGCAATCTGCTGCTCTGAGGGCAAGCCCCACAGCCTTTCACACAGTGCCTACACATGGTGCTGCCCAGGCCAATGCAAAATATAAGCAAGCAAAACTAAAAAACACACTTTAGAAACTTATTTGCCCAACACACATAATGGTCTATTTAGAAAATACCAGTTTCTGCCCCAACTTTATGTCTAGTTTGAATTTTGTTGTCTGATAACTGTAGTGGAATAACCCATTGCATGGCCTTGGTTGGGAACACAGTCAACAAGAAAAGAATGTTTTGCCAAGAAAATTGTTTTGTGACTTGAAGGCGGGTCACTGAAACAAGTCTATGTGACTGAAGGCAGTTGCTGGGCTTTTTCTCAGTAAAACATTCTCATAAGATTTCTGTACTTTCCAAGGTTATTCATTGAGATAAAGAGAGGAATGTTGTAAAAACCATAGAAGAAATAGCAATTAACGCCTTTTGATATTATGTTGTTATTAAGCTATCATGCAGGTGTACTCCATGTATCTTTAAGTAAAAGTTATGCTTGATGTTATGCCAATTTCTCTGTAAACAAGCTTTTTGAAGTCTTGTGAATAAAAATAGGACACAGCGTGAACTCGGGGCCATTTGCCTGAGTGAGTGGTGGTCCTTTGCTAGTCCTTGATGATTTCGTCTGCTGATCTCTCTCTCTGTGCCCCCGACTCACAACAACAGATTACATGCACTCAGAGCAGTTAAGAGACAAATACAGCCTGACCTGTGGTGGCACAGTGGATAAAGTGTCAAATTAAATTCTGAAGTTGCTGGTTTGAAACCCTGGGCAGACCTGGTCAAGGCACATATGGGAGTTGATGCTTTCTGCTCATCCCCCCTTCTCTCTAAAGTGAACACATGTCTTAGAGAGGCAAATACATCGGCACTCTAAGTTTCTGAGGGATTTGCACTGTCAGAGAAATTTAGGTCTGGTTTATAGCAAAAGCATATGATTCATGAATCTTCAGAGTGATTTCTCTGAACCTGCACAAGCTGAGGATGTGTGTTTATGGGGGATAATGCACAAGGGATATCCTATCAGAACCTGGGCCAGTGAGTACAGTGGCCATAAGATCATGTTTCTGTTGTAAGGTACCAAAAAGCTGAAAATTAATATTGACATTCTGGGAGCAAAGGTCAGGCATTCCTATCAGGGTTTCCTGTCTCACCCTTCCTTTAGGAAGGGGAGAGAGAAGAATGTAGATGTTTCTGGCTAGCAAGAACAATGGGTCATTTAGTTTTAAATCTAAAATAAAGGTTAACCAAGAAACTTCTTCTCTTTCAATAGGAGGCAGAATTTACATATCACCTTGCATGGACTGTAGTTCCTCCCCCTTCCTGGAATCTTTAGAGTAAAATACCTCTAGGCTAGTGAGGGAAGATAAACCCTGAAAGATTTGTAAACATCTTTGATTGTGTAACCTTAAAAGTCTTAATGTTTCTGTGTGTCCCCTAAACAAATGTCTGCTCATGCAGTGATGTCATGCTCTCCCCTGTTTGTGTGTGATCAAGGGTATATAAGCAGCCTCTGAACTATTTGGGGGGCTTGTACAGGATTTGGGACTGCCCCGTGTAAGTTATATGAGGCCGGCATATTTAATAAATCTCCTCCTTTAATAAAACTCTTCAAAATTTATCTGGACTGTGTGTCTCTATGTGAACTCAATATAGTGAGGTACAGTGCCTTTCAGAATCTGGGATGCAGTACTTTATAACATATGGGGGCTCATCTTCGATACAGTGTTTTGCATCACCGGATAGAGACACCCTGAATCAGCTGGTCTCTCCTGAAGGCTGCCTGGCCTCCCTTGAATCTCAGAGAGACGCGACACCTGAGACTTTTCAGGGCTCCCGGTCTTCCTGTGTGTTGGGCAGATAAAATGTATTATGCTCATTTTATAAAAGATAACGCTGCCCACGTGAAGGCCGTTGCCCAGGTGATATTAATGTGTGTTGGGGGCAGGCAGGATCGTTGTAGCCTGGGGCTTGGTTTTAGGATTAAGCCTTTCCCACCCTTCTTGATGTGGGGTGGTACAATCCAATCATGCCTCAAAGAAGTGACTTTGTATTAGAGACTTCCCTATTTTGTATATTGGATTAAAGGTTTGGATTTCTACACTATAAAATAGGGGCAGAACGGGAGCTTGCACTCTTGGCTCCTGAGATTATCATTAGAGGAGAGAGCAGAGCAGAGAGCAGAAGGAGGCCATGTGGCCAGGAGAAGCAGCCAAGATGGCGGAGTGCTGAGTGAGATGCCAGTTTGTGCAGAGTTTGTATCTGGGATAAGGAAGGAGATGGGGAACTGAGGAGAATAAGGCTGGTGAGCTAGAAACCTTTGATTCTGGGAAACTCGGATAAGTCAGTAGCTTTGTGAGCACTGAATTTGAGTGGGTTTTGGAGCCCAGTGTGTATTTTTACTTGCCTGCCGGGTGCAAGCTAGAATGAAAGACTATGGCCCATCAGTTTTTGGCTCCGCTGTTTCTTTACCGACTGTCCGAATCCAATGCCAACCTGCATGGGCCAGGCTGCTGTGATGGTAGCCCTGGCTTCTGGCTTTACACTGTGGTGTCTGGACAGTTCTTCGGTTAGACGCCTCTCGGTTCCCAAATTCAACAATTTGGATAATTCGACAGAGAACTCAAGGACGTAGGTAAAACAACTCTTTTTGCTTTACCGAATTTTCTGGCTTTTCTATGAACTCTTGCTTTCGCTTTTCTGTGTTGGACTAGAATGTAGGTAGAGTGGATTTGGGGACTTTGCTGAATTGTGACTTCAGGGATGTGGAACCTCTGTGGAGTAGGTAGGGCTTTCAAAACTGCTTTGCTGTTTGTAACTAGTTTATAGTCTTTTTGTTTTGGGACTGCCACAAAACAGATCAGACGTGGTTGTATGTTCGCACAGGCTCTCCAAGACCGAGACATCAGTGGGGAGTTTCTTGGGTCCTTCCTGGATTTTGCTAGGAGAGGGACTTCTGGTTATTCTCTGGAAGGACGACTGGTTGGATTGAGTCCTACTCGAGGGTCTCAGGGATATCTGTTTCTCTATGAGAGGTACTAGTGTAGACTTCATCCTGCCCAGGACTTTCAGAGGTATCTAGATGAGGCTCTCGGTAGAATGCCGTTTAGTGTGGACAGTTGTTTTTTATTTGGGAGGACATTAATGGGGATTGGATCGGTCCAGGATTAGGCAGTCTCGCATCACACTGAATCAGTGGAGGCTGAGCTAACTTGGATTGATTAATCTCACCTCGAACTTTCAGAAACTTCTTTGTATTGTCGAGATCGCAGTCTTTGTTTTTAAAGTGTCTGATTAGAAAACCCTGGTTTAAAGGAAGCTCTAGTGCTGCCTGCATGCACCTGAGAGGCCACAAGGGGGAGCCCTTTCTTTGTCAGTGAGGCACAGCACTTTTCAGCATCTGGAGGATTTGCTCTGCAGTGAGGGGAACTCCTCCCTTGTCTATTGAACTTTGTCTTTGTTTGCCAGAAAAATTAGGATAAGTAAAGCATGCTCATTTAAACTTCTTGATTTGTATGTATATGTCTTTGTTTAGTGTCTAAATGTGTTTGTTTGAGTCTTTTGTGTCAAGATTGGAAGCTTCTGACTAAAAATCCATCTTAAGTGGCGAACTATTATTCTCTTTGTTCTCAAATACTAGCTTCGGGGCGCCCTGTTAGGTTTCTCCCCTGAGGAAATTATTCTCTTATGTTGGCTTATTCACCTTATCTTGTATAATAATCAATATCTCTATAGTGAAACACCCTCTTATTCTGGGTGCTAATTACCTTCTAATCTTTCTTGCTTCATTAGTGCACTAATTCTTAGATTTTTCTGGAACAAGTCTTAGTTTTGTAATAGGTAACATCAGCTAGAACTTTTAAACTCCAGATAGTAAAAGCAGTCTGGAATATAGTAACTGGCTAAAAGCTTGCTCAATTCAGAAAGGGCTGGCAAGCAAGTAATTTAAATGAAAGAAAAGCAGAGCCCACAAATTGAACGTGTTTCTTTAGACTCTAGAGCTGAATGACTATCAAATAAGCAGTTTGAATAAAAGAAAAACCGAGGGAGGAGTGAGGGGGTGGGGGCGTGGCCGAGGAGAGGGGAATGTACACATGCTCCCACCCCTCCACGTCATTCTCTGGTCTCTAAGGTGGTTTTGCACCCGAGGGGAAGGCATACAGTAAACAGCAAACCGAGTACCAAAAGACAAGCCCCGCCAGCTCCAGGTGCATGGTTAGGCTAGGATTCAGCCTACTGTGTTCAGGTTGACTGGGAAATGCAATAAAGTAAGGGTGAGGTAACTAAAAAATTATAGAATGGAAACTAGTTTCAAATGTCCGTCTACTGACCAAAATGGTTTTGCCCTTCTGGAAAATACAGGGTAGGAATAGTATTAAAGTTAGAACTTTGCTTTAGAAAAATTTTAAAGGAGAGAAAAAAAAAGGATTTAGAAATTAATAAACCATAGGGTAGACCTGGCTAGTTAATTGGCAGTTTCTTAAATTCAATGAGCTCCAGAAGGATTAATAAAAGCATGAGTAATATGATTATAGGAAATAGAATAAAAAAATAAGCCCTCTGTGGGTTGGGGATAGTGACTTGTTGCCTTCCTTGGTGTGAAAATGAGGGAAAAGGTTCTAACAATCTCCCACGGGCCATGAGGGTATTTAGTCCTTTATAAACTTCTCAGTTATGTAGAAGGCATGGAGTTCATAAGGGAGACCAGCTGCATTAGCCATAATGGTAAATATTGTAAAAAGAATGTTCAGGGAATTGTAGGAAAAATTGGAATCCTCATATAGGCTTAAAGCAAGTCACTAATGGGAAAGTAATTATGTGAAAATTGTATTTAGCTGCTCAAAGCAAGGCAGTTAGTTTATAGGTGGCAAATTGATTCAAGTCCTGTTTGGGAGAAGTTCCGTTATCTTACTAAGGAACTTGGCTAGAGGACAAACTGCAGAAAAAACCCAACAAACAAGTAAAAGAGGCAGGCTTCCAGTTCTTGGAGTCTGCTTCCTCCTCAGGTATCCATCCCACCCCTCATGTTGATGTAATAGTGTAAATTACTGTGGGTCAAAAGAAAGTTAATACATCTTGATAGACAAGATGGCGCTGGAGTAGGCGACGTACCAGCATCTACCTCCCAGAACCAAAGTGGATTACAAACTAATTTTATGAACTATCATCTGGAAAAACCAACTTTGGACTAAACTAAGAGGACTCTTCAACCAAGGAATACTAAAGAAGCAACACCGAGACTGGTAGGAAAAGCAGAAACGTGGAAACGCGGAAATGCGGAGAGGGCTGCCCAGCTCCTTGGAGCGAACGGCAGCAGGGAGAGACTCGCGTGGCGGGAAGTGAATTTAGCAGAGGGGAAAGGTTCCTGAGCCCCAGGAACAAAGCCCCAGCCTGCAGCCCCAGAGCCCAGAAGAGGCGTAAGGACAGTATTTAGCTGGAAACAAGTCAGGATACTGTTTGTGAGAGAGTCTGATTTCTCAGACGCAGGATCCTTCTTAAAGGGACCGCGCAGAACATCTTTCTCAAAAACAATAACCTGAGGCTCCTGGGGATGGGGAGGGGGGAGAGAGGAGAAAACCACAGTAACAGGAAGAGAGTGTAATCTAGGAGGCATAGGGAGAAACATTTTGGGAGATAGCCACCCTAACCCCTGGGATGAGTCACTCCCCAAAGCTGAAGTGAATATTTCCCTGGAAACAGCAATACCAGCAAACGGAAGCAGGAGAGCAGCCAAACAAGCTCCCCTGCAGCATTCAGAGCAGAGTCGCATAGAAGGAGGGAGCTTTTGGGTCTACAGTAGTGAGTCTTAGGGTCCAAGCTGCAACGTGCCCACCCACGTGGCTGAGGGCGCACGGGAGAGCGGGTGGCAGTGGGAGACAAAAGTGCGGTTCTGCTGGCAGGGGCAGAAGCCGGCTGGCCACCACTGGGCTCAGGTGTGAGCTCAATCTTGCCCGGCTGGGGAGAAGGGGGCGTGCAAAAGCAGTCAAGCTCAGCTGCTGGCAGCCTGTAATCCAGCCTCCGGGAGAAGGGTGGGAACCCCAGAAAGGGTGGAGACCGGCCCCCGAGCAAGGGCAGAGGAGCACAGCCTTGCTCCGCCCATGCAACCCAGGCTTGCGGTCTGACTTGGTAGCTGGCTCCTCCCGTGGGGGTGAAGCCAAAAGCCCAGAAGAGGCAGAGTTCTGTTACGGAGCTGAGCTTGGGCATGCAGCCCTGCCCAGCGGTAGAGCCAAGGCTAGCAGCTGTTCCTTGAGTGGGATCCTCCTGCAAGGGCAGGCGAAAGCTCGGAAACAGGCAGAGACCCGCAGCTGAGCAAAGGTGCTCACCAGTGCCCTCAGGACCGAGCATAACGTCACATATGAGGGCGGGGCAAAGGCCAAGGCCACCAACCCTTGTGCACCCAAGCACATGATCAGAGCCACTCCCGTGAAGAGAAAATGCGGAGGCAGAGAAATACAACACAAATAAACCAAGAGAAATCCCCAGAAAAGGACCTAAGTGAATCAGATATAACCAAATTACCAGATGCAGAGTTTAAAACAACGATTGTTAGGATGCTCAAAGATATTAGAACAACCATAGATGGCCATTACGAAAACCTAAATAAAGAGATAACAAATATAAAAAAGGACATTGAAATAATAAAAAAGAATCAGTCAGAAATGACAAATACAATATCTGAAATAAAGAATACAATGGAAGGAATTAAAAGCAGGATGGATGAAGCAGAGAATCGAATCAGTGAGTTAGAGGACACAATAAATAAAGGCACGGAAGCAGAGCAGAAAAAAGAAAAGAGACTCAAAAAGTCTGAGGAAACTCTAAGAGAGCTCTGTGACAACATGAAGAGAAATAACATCCGCATCCAAGGGGTTCCTGAAGAAGAAGAGAAGAACAAGGGATAGAGACTTTGTTCAAACATATTATAGGGGAAAACTTCCCCTAATAAAGGCAGGAAAACACTTCACATGTTCAAGAAGCACAGAGAACTCCATTAAGGAGAAACCCAAAGAAACCAACACCAAGACACATCATAATTAAATTACCAAAGCTAAATGATAAAGAGAAAATATTAAAAGCTGCTAGAGAAAAAAAGACTATCACCTACAAAGGAGCCCCCATAAGGATCACTTCTGACTTCTCAACAGAAACTTGAGGCCAGAAGGGAATGGCAAGAAATATTCAAAGTAATGCAGAACAAGAACCTACAACCAAGACTACTTTATCCAGCAAGGCTATCATTTAAAATTGAAGGAGAAATAAAAAGCTTTACAGACAAAAAAAAAAACAAAAAAAAACTCAAGGATTTCACTGCAACCAAACCAAGGCTGCAAGAAATGCTAAGGGACCTGTTGTAAACAGATCAAAGGAAAAAAAGAATATAGCAAAAGAGAAAAACAGTTTAAAGAGAAAAAATGGCAATAAACAATTACATATCAGTAATAACCTTAAATGTTAATGGATTAAATGACCCGATCAAGAGACAAAGGGTAGCTGCGTGGATAAGAAAACAGGACCCATACATATGCTGTCTACAAGAGGCACACCTTAAATCAAAAGATGTACACAGACTGAAGATAAAAGGATGAAAAAAAATATTTCACGCAAATGGAAATGAAAAAAAAGCTGGGGCTGCAATACTTATATCAGACAAAATGGACTTTAAAACAAAGACCATAGTTAGAGATAAAGAAGGTCACTACATAATGATAAAGGGAGCAATCCAAAAGGAAGATATAACCATTATAAATATCTACGCACCTAATATAAAAGCACCTAAATATATAAAGCAGACTTTGATGAACTTAAAGGGTGAGATCTACAGCAATACTATAGTAGGGAATTTCAATACCCCATTAACATCATTAGATAGATCCTCAAGAAAGAAAAATAACAAAGAAACAGCAGACTTAAAGGACATATTAGATGAACTCGATTTAATAGATATCTTCAGAACCTTTCACCCTAAAACAGCAGAATATACATTCTTTTCAAGCACTCATGGTACATTCTCTAGAATAGACCACATGTTAGGGCACAAAAGCAGACTCAACAAATTTAAGAAGATTGAAATCATATCAAGCACTTTCTCTGATCACAATGGCATTAAACTAGAAATCAACCACAATAGAAAAATTGAAAAACATTCAAACACTTGGAAACTAAATAGCACGTTATTAAACAATGAATGGGTTAACATTGAGATAAAAGAAGAAATTAAAAAATTCCTAGAAACAAAAGATAATGACTATACATCAACTCAAAATTTATGGGACACAGCAAAAGCAGTCCTGAGAGGGAAGTTTATAGCATTACAGGCATACCTCAAGAAGCTAGAAAAAGCTCAAATAAACAACTTAACCCTGCATCTAAAAGAATTAGAAAAAGAACAGCAAGTAAAGCCCAGAGCTAGTAGAAGGAAGGAAATAATAAAGATCAGAGCAGAAATAAATGACATAGAGGCTAAAGAAACAATACAGAGGATCACTGTAACCAGGAGCTGATTCTTTGAAAAGGAAAACAAGATTGATCAACCTTTAACAAGGCTCACCAAGAAAAAAAGAGAGAGGACTCAAATAAATAAAATTAGAAACGAGAATGGAGAAATAACAACTGACACAACAGAAATACAAAATATTGTAAAAAAATACTATGAAGAACTGTACACCAAAAAACTAGACAACCTAGATGAAATGGACAAATTCCTTGAATCATATAATCTTCCAAAAATTAATCTGGAAGAATCAGAAAACCTAAACAGGCCAATTACAACAAATGAGATTGAAACAGCTATAAAAAAACTCCCAAAAAAGAAAAGTCCTGGACCTGATGGCTTCACAAGTGAATTCTACCAAATATTCCAAGAAGAACTGACTCCTCTCTTTCTCAAGCTATTTCAAAAAATTTAAGAGGAAGGAAGACTTCCAAATTCCTTTTATGAGGCGAGCATAATGCTGATTCCAAAACCAGGCAAAGACAACACACAAAAAAGAAAATTATAGGCCAATATCCCTGATGAACTTAGATGCAAAAATCCTCAACAAAATATTAGCAAACCGGATCCAGCAATATATGGAAAAAATCATACACCATGATCAAGTAGGATTTATTGTCGGGAGGCAAGGCTGGTACAATATTCGCAAATCAATCAATGTGATACATCACATAAACAAAAGAAAGGAGAAAAACCACATGATAATTTCAATAGACAGAGAAAAAGCATTTGATAAAGTTCAGCACCCATTCATGATCAAAACTCTCAGCAAAGTGGGAATACAGGGAACATACCTCAACATGATAAAGGCCATCTATGACAAACCCATAGCCAACATCATACTCAATGGGCAAAAATTAAAAGCAATCCCCTTAAGATCAGGAACAAGGCAGGGGTGCCCCCTTTCACCACTCTTATTCAACATAGTTCTGGAAGTCCTCGCCACAGCAATCAGACAAGAAAAAGAAATAAAAGGCATCCAAATTGGAAAAGAAGAAGTAAAACTATCATTATTTGCAGATGACATGATATTGTATATAGAAAACCCTAAAGTCTCAGTCAAAAAACTACTAGACCTGATAAATGAATTTGGCAAGGTGGCAGGATATAAAATCAATACTCAGAAATCAGAGGCATTTTTATACACTAATAATGAACTGTCAGAAAGTGAAATCAAGGAATCAATTCCCTGTACCATTGCAACCAAAAAAATAGAGTACCTAGGAATAAATCTAACCAAGGAGATTAAAGACTTGTACTCAGAAAATTATAAAACATTGATAAAAGAAATCAGGGAAGATATGAATAAGTGGAGGCATATACCATGCTCATGGTTAGGAAGAATAAACATCATTAAAATGTCTATATTACCCAAAGCAATTTATAAATTCAATGCAATACCGATTGAATACCGATGACTTACTTCAAAGATATAGAACACATATTCCAAAAATTTATATGGAACCAAAGAACACAAATAGCCTCAGCAATCTTGAAAAGGAAGAAAAAAGTGGGAGGTATCACACTTCCAGATATCAAGTTATATTATAAGGCCATTGTACTCAAAACAGCATGGTACTGGCATAAGAACAGGCACATAGATCAATGGAACAGAACAGAGAACCCAGAAATAAACCCTCAGCTCTATGGACAACTGATATTTGACAAAGGAGGTAAGACAATACAATGGAGCTAAGACAGCCTCTTCAACAAATGGTGTTGGAAAAACTGGACAGCTACCTGCAAAAAAATGAAACTAGACCACCAACTTACACCACTCACAAAAATAAACTCAAAATGGATAAAAGACTTGAATGTAAGCTGTGCAACCATAAGCATCTTAGAAGAAAACATAGGCAGTAAGCTCTCTGACATCTCTTGCAGCAATATATTTGCTGATTTGTCTCCACAGGCAAGTGAAATAAAAGACAGGATAAACAAATGGGACTTTATCAAACTAAAAAGCTTCTGCACAGCTAAAGACAATAAAAACAGAATAAAAAGACAAACTACACAATGGGAGAATATATTTTACATAGCATCTGATAAGGGGTTAATAACCAAAATTTATAAAGAACTTGTAAAACTTAATACCAGGAAGACAAACAATCCAATCCAAAAATGGGAAAAAGAAATGAATAGATACTTCTCCAAAGAGGACACACAAATGGCCAACAGGCATATGAAAAAATGTTCAACATCACTAATGATTAGAGAAATGCAAATTAAAATCACAATGAGATATCACCTCACACCAGTCAGAATGGCGCTCCTCAATAAAACAACACAGAATAAGTGCTGGTGAGGATGTGGAGAAAAGGGAACCCTCCTGCACTGCTGGTGGGAATGCAGACTGGTGCAGCCACTGTGGAAAACAGTATGGAGATTCCTCAAGAAATTAAAAATTGAACTGCCTTTTGACCCAGCTATACCACTGTTAGGAATATACCCCAAGAACACCATAGGACTGTTTGAAAAGAAGAAATGCACCCCCATGTTTATCATGGCATTGTTCACAATAGCAAAGATTTGGAAACAGCCTAAGTGTCCATCAGAGGATGAGTGGATTAAAAAGCTTTGGTATATATATACTATGGAATACTACTCACCCATAAAAAATGATGACATAGGATCTTTTACAACAACATGGATGGGCCTTGATAACATTATACTGAGTGAAAGAAGTAAATGAGAAAAAACTAAGAACTATATGAATCCATACATAGGTGGGACAAAAAGATGAGACTCAGAGACTTGAACAACAGTGTTGGGGTTACAGGGTGGGGGGAGGTGAGGGAGGGGGTTGGAAGAGGGGAGGGGCACAAAGATTATGGCTTTTCAGCATTTGCCATATTCCCCCTTTAATCTATAGACAGACAACAAATATTTACGTATGGTGTTCCCACTATAAGGACTGTTGTCTTAGCGACAAATACTGATAAACAATTTCAGCAGTTCCTCCTTCTTCAAAGACTTATATGTCAACATAGAGCTCCATGTTTCATAGGACATACTCAAGCTCACTCCATGCTCCCTGGAGCTTTAGCACAAGGGAATGCCCCCCCCCTTTTTGGTAGTATTTTTTCTTTTATTTATTTGTTTTTTGTATTTTTCTGAGGATGGAGATGGGGAGGCAGTCAGACGGACTCCAGCATACGCCTGACTGGGATCCACCTGGCATGCAGGGGGGAATGCTCTGCCCATCTGGGGTGTTGCTCTGTTACAACTGGAGCCATTCTAGCGACTGATGCGGAGGTCATGGGGCCATCCTTTGCTCCAGTGGAGCCTTGGCTGCGGGCAGGAGGAGGGAGACGAAGAGGAAGGAGAGGGGGAGGGGTGGAGTGGTAGATGGGCGCTTCTCCTGTATGCTCTGGCCAGAAATTGAACCCGAGAATCCTGCACTCCAGACCAATGACTCCGACGGGTCTACCATATCATGCTTTTTACTTAAAAAAATTTTTTTTACATTTCTTTTGAATGCTGATGAACAGGAGACACCAAATCTTTTTTGCCTGCAAACTACTACCTTCTTTATTAGATCTAGCTAATAACACTGTTCTGTCTTTTTTCCAAATAGTTCCAGATATATGGAAAAGATTTATATAGGCGGATGGGGATCCTCAAACCCCTCAGCGAGATCTTCTGAGAATGGCTTTTAAGATACCTAGAGGCAGAAAAAGCCCAATAGAGATCAGGGGAACTACCAGCTTTTAGGATACACCCTTAAAGGCTCCAACGCCCCAAAGGGGTCTCATAGGATGCCATCTGGATCCTGCTTCAATAGTGGAAAGGAAGGTCATTGAGCTAAAGCCTGCCAGGCTTACACGCCTCTGCTGTGAGGAAACAGGGACACTGGAAGGTGGGCTTCCCCCTCGCTCCTCTAAGGGAGGGTTCAGTCTCTTCCAGCCCTGCTCCAGCCACCTATGACCTAACCTTGCCCAGAAAGCTGGGGTTTGCCACTGAAGGCTGAAGGTGCCCAGGGCCGTTGGCCTCATCTACGACACTGTGGAGGAGCCTAGGGTATTTCTTCCAAGAAGCAAGTAAACAGATCTCATTTGCACAAGGGCTACTTAACTATGTTTTGCCTGAATAGTCAGGTTTTTTATTCTTCCCTCAAAGATCTCTGTTGTGGGTGTTGATAGTCCTATTTTCTGCTGCTTTGCTTAATATATAGTGTTTCCTTTATCCCTCCTACCTCAATACCCCACTCATATTTCAGGCTGGGACCTACTCTTAATTTAGAGCTCTCTTTCCTCCTTTTGCCAACTTGTATTATGAATTTACCTTTGCCACCCAGCTTAGTGTATCCCAAGGTTCTCTTTACCAGGCCACAGTCACAGAGCTCCAGGGAAAAGCAACCTGGTCTCAACTCTCCAGGCAGAGGAGAACAGAAGCTCTATATCCACGCCTGCTGCAAATGGCTTTTTCCAGTCTACCTGAATCATTACCAGCTAGAAGCAGCGGTCATTGGGACTTGGACATGAGCTGCAAAGTATAGAATGGTGACAACAATTCCAGTGCCACGCGGACTTTTCCTGTGGGGAACTTTCCTGGACTCCTGCTCCCTGTGACAGCTCCTAACAGACTGAACTGGGGTTGGGTTGCATTTTCCAGGAATTTGGCATGGTGATGGGGCCAACTTGGACTTGGGGAACATGTTAAGGACACTACTCATTTATGGATTCTTACTGTATTGGCCAAGAGTTTGCTTAAAGGCTTTTAATCACTGTAAAAAAAAATAGAGGACTGGATGAAGAAGATGGGGCACATATACACCATGGTATATTATTCAGCTAGGAGAAATGGTGACATCGGATCACTTATAGCGGAATGGTGGAGTCATGGTATCATTGTGCGGGGTGAAATAAGCGAATCAGAAAAAAACAGGAACTGCAGGATTCCATACATTGGTGGGACATAAAAGTGAGACTAAGAGGCATGGACAGGAGTGTGGTGGCTATGGGGGTGGGGGGAGGGAAGGAGGGAGAGGGGGAGGGGGAGGGGTACAGAGAGAACTGGATGCAGGATGGCGGAGGACGATCTCTCTTCGGGTGATGGGTATGCAACAGAACTAAATGACAAGATAACCTGGAAATGTTTTCTTTGAATGTATGTACCCTGATTTATTGATGTCACCCCATTAAAATAAAAATTTATTTATATAAAAAAAAGAAAGTTAATACATCTTTGCAAGCTGGGTAGTTTGTACCAAGAATCCTTTATTGTGTAAAAAGTATTTTCCATGTTAAAATGTATGTTATTTCAAAAGCCTTTTGATGATTCTTTTATTAACTGTTCTATAGCCCTGTAATATTAGAATCTTAGTTTAAATATTATGGGTTGTTAATAATGTCTTTTTATGTAATGTTTAGTTTATTATAATTTTGAAACAATATTTTTCAAAGCTAAGTAATGTTATATCCTGGAATCCTGCAAATCAATTTGTATCATGCTTTTGTTAAAAATTTCTTCTAAATGCTAATGGACTGAATTATTCAGCAGTGAAGAGACTCTGGAATCCTAAAGGTGGCACCAAAAACCTGTTTTTCTTGATTTAATCCAACTAATAATGCTGCTTTTGTCTTTTTCCAAGAGTTTGTATAAACAAATATAGACCCTCAAACCTCTCAGCAAGATCTTCTGAGCATGGCTTTTAAGGTCTATATTGACTAAAGAGGGAGACAAAAAAGGCAAATAGAGCCCAAGAGATCAGAAAAAATAGCAGCCTTTGGCATATACCCTTAAAGGCTCCAATGCTCCAAAGGGGCTTCATAGGATTCCAACAGGGCCTTGCTTCAAGAGTGTAAAGAAAGGTAATTGAGGTGAAGCCTCCCAGGCTTCTTGGCCCCACTGGGAGACATGCTTTTGCTGTGGAAAAAAGGGACATGAGAAAGTAAGCTGCCCCCCTTGCTTCACAGAGGGAGGATTCAGTCTCTTCCAGCCCTTTCCAGCTTCCTGTGACCAGACCTTACCCAGCATGCTGTGACTTGCCACTGAAGGCTAAACAGGGCCCGAGGCATTGCCCTCATCTCACATCACCATGGAGGAGCTTCGGGAATTTCTTCCAAGTAGCAGGTAAACTGATCTCATTTCTTGTATACACAAGGGTTATTTACTATTCCTTGACTTAATATTTGAGTTTTATTTATCACTCATATATCTCTGTTGTGGGTATTGATAATCTTATTTTCTGTTGCTTTATTTAATGTATAGTGTCTCTTTTATTCCTCTTGTCTCAATGTCCCATGCCTATTTTAGGCTGGGACCTGCTTTTAATTTCAACTAGAAGCAGTGGTCATTAGGACTTGGACTCTAGCTGTAAAGTATAGAATGTGACCACAACTCCAATGCCTTGTGGACATTTCATGAATATGTGTAACTCCTGCTCTTTGGGACATTTCTCAGACTGAAGTAAAGATTGGATACATTTGTAAATAATATAAAGCAGCAATAGTGTCAACATAGACTTAGTAAAATTACATTAACATGTTAAGAACATTTGTGACTGTAAGAATTTTATTTTGAATCCTGTTATATTGGTTAGAATTTTGTTTTTGTTTAATAATCTAGTAGAATTTATTCATTTTATTTTATTAGGACACTTTTTATAATATTTGTTAACATTAGCTATTTGAATTTTATTGTTAACTGTATATTTTTCCAGTCTGCCTCAAAATCAGAACACAGTAATTCAAATAAGTAAAAGCCACCCAGAACCAGTGGCACCCTTGTTGCCAAAGGTTTATTAGAAAGCAATTAGAAAAAGATTTTGCCAACAGGAAAGGGATAATTAGAGAAGCCAAACTTAGAATCTATTACAAAATGCCTAATATCTGAATACTTAGTTTGTGTCCAAGTGAATACCAGGTGAAACAAGGAAATTACAGAAAGAAACAGGGAGAAAACAAATTTTCCTAAGTAAACATTTAGAAATAGACTTTAATAAAATTATTGACAAGTGTTAGGAAATTGCTTTATAGAATTCTTTCCAGGTTTAGCTTGCCCATTCTAGTGTTGGATCTAAATTTGTGTCCACAGTCTCAAAGCTGGTAGGAAAGACACCCAATATTAATTAGAAGCTAATTTGAAGTTACATTGTGTCCATAGGCAACAAAAGGTTTAGGGCAAGCAAATTACATAAATCAAATAGTAAAATAAACATAACCACCCTTTCCCTAACTAATTGCAGTATTTACAGGTTACTCAGCAAACTGTTCAAGAGTATCCAAGAGTACCTTCTAGCATTACCAGATCAACTACATCACCCAAGGACTGACTCTTATGTGGACAGGTCCACACACTGTGATCCTGACCACTCCCACTGCTGCTAAGGGAGAACAACGATGTGCCTTACTCCAACCACTAAACAGAAGCTGGTTGGACTATATATGGTGAATGTATGACGAAACTCACAACTCTTTTTAATCAGACTTTGGGAAAAGGGAAGCTAGGTAAAAATAAAGTCAATTTAATTGCCAATAAAGGTTAAAAGCTTTAAAATTAAGAATTCTGGCCAAAAGTAAATTATTATAAGGTCCAATTAATTTTATATAAGTTGCAAAAGGTTTGTATAATTTATAGGAAATTACTCAATAATATTTGTTTCTTTAGTTAACTGTATTGCTATTAATGCTGTCTGTTAAATATCTGTTACATGTTATAGGTTAGTATCCCTAAAGAACAGCCTCATACTCTTCAGTAAATGAAGTCAAGGATTTGCCTTAAGAAATAAAACCAGTGAGGATTGCTGTAAGGTACCAAAATGCTGAAAATTAATATTGACATTCTGGGAGAAAATTTCAGGCATTCCTATCAGGCTTTCCTGTCCCATCTTTCCTTTGGGGGGGAAGGGAGAAGAATGTAGAGGTTTTGGCTTACAAGAACAATGGGTCAGAGGGACCTGAAGATGGCAGCAGAGTAAGTAGACACACAGATGCCCAGCTCTCTCAACCAAACTGAAATACAAATCAACTATGGACTACAAGAACAGTTCTCAAAAACCAAAAAGCAGAGAAGAAGCCACAGAGACCTGGTAGGGAGTACCTGAATCTTTCCTGCTTACCAAAACAAAGTGGAAGGTGAGGCTGAGGTCCCAGAGGGGATCTCACTCCAGGGAAAAGAGCAGAAAATACTGCTCACAGCCACTTGCCTGGCGACCAGGGAGCGAGGTTTGTTGAAAGACCTGGCTTATCTTCCAAGTGGAAAAGAGAGAGGGAGGGACAGACTGTGAGGGGCAAAGGAAGGCAGGAGACAATCTAAAAGGCTAACTCATCCATGCTGGAGGTGGACATAGCTGGGGGAGGGAATCATCCTTCCACAAAACAGAACTGAATTACTTCCAGATCACAGATCTCCAGACATCTCTCCAGCTCCAATCAGTGCAACAAGACACAGTTGAAAACAAGAAGTGTCGAGGAGGGGTAATAACTCAGGTCTCCATGGAGATCTGAGATACACCTCCCCTTACTGAAGCTGAGAAAACACCCTGTCCCCACAGAGATTAGTTGGTGGAAGAGGCATTCAGAGTCTCAGGTTACATCTATCGCATTCCTGGATACAGTTTCAAGGAAGCCCCCTGCTAAGACCAGTAAACAAGACTATCACCTGTTAAGAAAACAGACAAATCAAGACTTCAAAGCGGCCCAAATCCAAAAGTGGATTACAAATAATAGGTGATACCAACCCAAGAAGACCTAGAAATAACACAATTGAAAACTGGAGGCAGACAACACCAAGCCTAGACTCAACCAACTCTACAAACAAAAACCCAAACACAGATAATGGGAAGACAAAGAAGTGCAATCCAAATAAAACTGCAAGATATACCTTCAGTAGATGAACTGAGTAATATGGAAATAATCATACTTCCAGATGCAGAGTTCAAAATAATGATACTAAGGATGCTTAGGGATCTTAGAACAACAATGAATGGTCATTATGAACACCTAAATAAAGAAATATCAAGTATAAAGAAGGATATTGAAATATTAAAAAAGAATCAGTCAGAAATGACAAATACAATATCAGAAAGCAAGACCACAATGGAAGGAATTAAAAACATAATGGATAGAGCTAAGGATTGAATCAGTAAGTTCAGGAAGTTGTCAGGAAGACAACTTCAATGAAGGCAAGAAAGCAGAGAAGAAAAAAGAAAAGAGACCCCAAAAGTCTAAGGAAACTCTTAGAGTGCTCTGTGACAACATAAAGAGAAATAACATCTGCATCATAGGGGTTTCTGAAGAAGAAGAGAAAGTACAAGGGAGAGAGACTTTGTTCAATCATATCATAGCTGAAAACTTCCCTAAATTAATGCAGGAGAAACTCTCTCAAGTTCAAGAAGCACAGAGAACTCCATTAAAGAGAAACCCAAAGAAACCTACACCAAGACACATCATAATTAAAATACCAAAGCTAAATGATAAAGAGAAAATATTAAAAGCTGCGAGAGAAAAAAAAGAATATCACCTACAAAGGATACCCCTAAACGATGACATCCAACTTCTCAACAGAAACACTTGAGGCCAGAAAGAAATGGCAAGAAATATTCAAAGTAATGCAGAACAAGAACCTACAACCAAGACTACTTTATCCAGCAAGGCTATCATTTAAAATTGAAGGAGAAAAGAAAAGCTTCCCAGACAAAAAACAACTCAAGGAATTTATTACAACCAAACCAATGCTGCTGAAAATTTTAAGGGTCATGTTGTAAACAGATCAAAGTGGGAAAAGAATATAGCAAAAAAAGAATACAGCTTTAAAAAATAAAATGGCAATAAACAACTACATATCAATAATAACCTTAAATGTAAATGGATTAAATGGTCCAATCAAAAGACATAGGGTAGCTGCATGAATAAGAAAACAGGACCCGTACATATGCTGTCTACAAGAGACACACCTTAAAACAAAAGATGCACATAGATTGAAGGTAAAAGGATGGAAAACAACATTTCATGCAAATGGAAGTGAAACAAAAGTTGGGTTAGCAATACTTATATCAGACAAAATGGACTTTAAACCAAAAGATATAGTAAGAGATAAAGAAGGCCACTACATAATAATAAAGAGAGTAATCTAACAGGAAGGTATAACTATTGTAAATATCTATGCACCTAATATAGGCGCACCTAAATATATAAAGCAGACTTTGATGGATTTAAAGGGCGAGATCAACAGCAATACTATAATAGTAGGGGAATTTAATACCCTATTAACATCACTAGATAGATCCTCAAGAAAGAAAATTAACAAAGAAACAGCAGACTTAAAGGACACACTAGATCAACTCGATTTAATAGATATCTTCAGAACCTTTCACCCTAAAGCAGCAGAATATACATTCTTTTCAAGTCCTCAAGATACATTCTCTAGGATAGACCACATGTTTTGGAACAAAAGCGGCCTCAACAAATTTAAGAAGATTGAAATCATATCAAGCACTTTCTTTGATCACAATGGCATGAAAATGGAAATGAACCACAACAGAAAAGCTCAAAAATTCTCAAACATGGAAACTAAATAGCAGGTTTTTAAATAACGAATGGATTAAGAATGAGATCAAAGAAGAAATAAAATTTCTAGAAACGAAAGACAATGAGCATACAACATCTCAAATTTTATGAGACACAGCAAAAGCAGTACCAAGTATGAAGGTCATAGCACTATAGGCATAGCTTAAGAAAGTAGAAAAAGCTCAAACAAACAAGTTAACCCTGCATCTGAAAAAACTAGAAAAAGAACAGCAAGTAAAGCCCAAATGTAGTAGAAGGAAGGAAATAATAAAGATCAGAGCAGAAATAAATGACATAGAGGTTAAAAAAACAATACAGAGGATCAATGAAACTAGGAGCTTGTTCTTCGAAAAGGTAAACTGGGTCAATGAACCTTTAACTAGACTCACCAAGAAAAAGAGAGAGAGGACTCAAATAAATAAATTAGAAATGAGAGTGGAGAAATAACAACTGACACAACAGAAATACAAAATATTGTAAGAAAATACTATGAAAAACTATATGTCAAAAAACTAGACAACCTAGATGAAATGGACAAATTCCTTAAAACATACAATCTTGCAAAAATCAATCTAGAAAAATCAGAAAACCTAAACAGACTGATTACACAAATGAGATAGAAACAGTTATCAAAAAACTCCCAACAAAGAAAAGTCTGGGGCCTGATGGCTTCACAAGTGAATTCTATCAAATATTCAAAGGAGAATTAACTTTTATCTTTCTCAAGCTATTTCAAAAAATTCAAGAGGGAGGAACACTTCCAAGCTCCTTTTATGAGGTCAGTATAATTCTGATTCCAAAACCAGGCAAATACAACACACACAAATAAGTTATAAGCCAATATTCTTCATGAATATAGATGCTAAAATCCTCAACAAAATATTAGCAAACCAGATCCAACAATATTTGGAAAAAATCATACACCATGATCATGTGGGATTTATTCTGGGGAGGCAAGGCTGGTACAGTATTCATAAATCAATCAATGTGATTCATCAAATAAACAAAAAGAAGGAGAAAAACCACATGAGAATTTCAATAGATGCAGAAAAAGCATTTGATAAAATCCAGCACCCGTTCATGATCAAAACTCTCAGCAAAGTGGGAATACAAGGAACATACCTCAACATGATAAAAGCCATTTATGACAAACACACAGCATACATCATACTCAATGGGCAAAAATTAAAAGCAATCCCCTTAAGATCAGGAACAAGGGAGGGGTGCCCCCTTTCACCACTCTTATTCAACATATTTCTGGAAGTCCTAGCCACAGCAATCAGACAAGAAGAAAAAATAAAAGGCATTCAATTTGTAAAGAAAAAGTAAAACTATCATTATTTGCAGATGATATGATATTGTATAGAAAACCCTAAAGTCTCAGTCAAAAAACTACTGGACCTGATAAATGAATTCAGCAAACTGGAAGGATATAAAATCAATACTCAGAAATCAGAGGCATTTTTATATGGCAACAATGAACAGTCAGAAAGAGAAATTAAGGAAACAATCCCCTTCACTATTACAAGCAAAAAAATAAAGTACCTAGGAGTAAATTTTACCAAAAAAACTAAAGACTTGTACTTGGAAAATTATAAAGCATTGATAAAAAAAATCAAGGAAGATACAAACAAGTGGAAGCATATACAGTGCTCATGGTTAGGAAGAATAAAAATCAATAAAATGTCTATATTACCCAAAGCAATCTATAAATTCAATGCAATACCAATGACATACTTCAAAGATATAGATCACATATTTTAAAAATTTATATGGAACCAAAAGAGAATACAAATAGCCTCAACAATCTTAAAAAAGAAGAATAAAGTGGGAGGTATCACACTTCCTGATATCAAGTTATACTACCAGGTCATTGTACTCAAAACAGCCTGGTACTGGCCTAAGAACAGGCATATAAATCAATAGAACAGAACAGAAAACTCAGAAATAAACCCACAGCTTTATGTACAACTGATATTTGACAAAGGAGGTAAGAGCGTACAATGGAGTAAGGACAGCCTCTTTAACAAATGGTGTTGGGAAAATTGGACAGCTACCTTCAAAAAAATGAAACTAGACCAGCAGCTTACACCCTTCACAAAAAGAAACTCAAAATGGATAAATGACTTAAATGTAAGCCGTGAAACCATAAGCATCTGAGAAGAAAACATAGGCAGCAAGCTCTCTGACATCTCTTGCAGCAATATATTTGCTGATTTATCTCCACGGGGAAGTGAAATAAAAGACAGGATAAAGAAATGGGACTATATCAAACTAAAAAGCTTTTGCACAGCTAAAGACAATAAGGACAGAATAAAAAGTCAAACTACACAATGGGAGAACATATTTGACAATACGTCTGATAAGGGGAAAATAACCAAAATTTATAAAGAACTTTTAAATCTCAACACCACGAAGACAAACAATCCAATCAAAAATGGGAAAAATAAATGAATAGACACTTCTCCAAAGAGGACATACAGATGGCCAATAGGCATATGGTAAAATGCTCAACATCACTAATCATTAGAGATATGCAAATTAAAACCACAATGAGATATCACCTCACACCAGTCAGAATGGTGCTCATCAACAAAAGAACATAGAATAAGTGCTGGCGAGGATGTGGAGAAAAGGGAACCCTCCTGAACTGCTGGTGGGAATGCAGACTGGTGCAGCCACTGTGGAAAACAGTATGGAGATTCCTCAAAAAATTGAAAATCGAATTGCCTTTTGACTCAGCTATCCCACTTTAAGGAATATACCCCAAGAACACCATAGAACTGCTCCAAAAGGAGAAATGCACCCCCATGTTTGTGGCAGCATTGTTCACAATAACGAAGATCTGGAAACAGCCCAAGTGTCCGTCAGAGGACGAGTGGATTAAAAAGCTTTGTTATATATATACTATGGAATACTACTCAGCCATAAGAAATGATGACATTGTATCTTTTACAACAACATGGATGGGCCTTGATAACATTATACGGAGTAAATTAAGTAAATCAGAAAAAACTAAGAACTATATGAATCCATACATAGATGGGACATAAAAATGAGACTCAGAGACATGAACAAGAATGTGATGGTAACAGGGGTGAAGGGATGGGGGGAAGGGGTATGTTGTGAGGAAGGAGAGAGGGAGTGGGGGAGGGGAGGGGCACAAAGAAAACCAGATAGAAGGTGACGAAAGACAATTTGACTTGGGTGAGGTGTATACAGCATAATTAAATGTAAAAATAATCTAGAGATGTTTTCTCTCAACATATGTACTCTGATTTATCAATGTCAATGCATTAAATTTAATTAAAAAAGAACAATGGGTCATTTAGTTTTAAATCTATAATAAAGGTTAACTGAGAAACTTCAATAGGAGGCAGAATTTACATACCACCTTGCATTGACTGTAGTTCCTCCCCCTTCCTGTAATCTTCAGAGTAAAATACCTCTAGGCTAGTGAGGGAAGATGAACTCTGAAAGATCTGTAAACATCTTTGATTGTGTTACCTTAAAAGTCTTAATGTTTCTGTGTGTCCCCTAAACAAATGTTGTCAGCTCGTGCAGTGATGTCATGCTCTCCTCTGCCTGTGTGTGATCTAGGGTGTATAAGCAGCTCCTGAACTCTTTTTGGGGCTCGTACACGATTTGGGACTGCCCCGTGTAAGTTATATGTGGCTGGCATATTTAATTAATTTCCTCCTTTAATAAAACTCTTCAAAATTTATCTGGACTGGGTGTCTCTATGTCAGTGGTTCTCAACCTTTCTAATGCCGTGACCCCGCAATACAGTTCCTCATGTTGCGGTGACCCCAAGCCAAAACATAATTTTGGTGACTACTTCATAACTGTAATTTTGCTACAGTTATGATTCAGAATGTAAATATCTGATATGCATTATGTATTTTCTGATGGCTTTAGGCAACACCGCCAGGGTCGCGACCCACAGGTTGAGAACCGCTGCTCTATGTGAACTCAACAAAATGAGGTACAGTGACTTTCAGAATCTGGGGTACGGTACTGTATAATTTTTCCACCACATTCTGTGATCCCTTATGTCTTGAAATCCATCTTTGGCCACATACATGAAGACAAAGCCCTAGGCTGGGAGGAGAAACCAGAGAGAAAGAACTGGGTTCCGAATGACTTTGTGGAATAGATTTGCCAACCAACCTGGAGCACTCTCTCTAGAATTTTCATACGAGAGTAAAATTAATTCATTCTTCACTAAACCACACTAGAGTATGGTTGGGTCTCTGTCTCTCTCTCTCCCTCTTTCTCGTGTTACTATAATTTCTATTTCTACTTAGAGAAACTAATGAAACATCCAAGTGGAGATATGTAATGTTCCCCAGTGAGCCGGTTCTTCCACCTGGCTAGAGTAAAGGAAATTCTATTTTCTCCACTGCTCAGGCCAAAATCTGTGGAGGCATCCTGTGTCCTTGCCCCTACCACATGCAAACATTGAAAGAGCCCCTGCATATGTGATTAAGCTTGTTACATCTCAAACTTCAGGGGATACATGCATAGAGTAAGCGGGAGCCTGATTCTAAAAATGTGAATATCGAATATTTTCAAACAAAGACCACCAGGTCCATTCCTGTGGTTAAAAAGACTGGGTTAATTATTGTTGCTAGGAAGTGTGCACACCACAGAAAACCATGAGTATGTCAGTCAGAGTGTGTTAGGAAGAACCTACTACAGGCCTCGTGGACAACCTAAAAAAGGCCTAGGTTACATGTTGTCAGTGATCAGGGAAGTCTGTCATTGACTGCATCCATAAATCTTCCATATACAGAGTGGAGATAAGCTTGACTGTAAAGCTGAAGTTGATAAAGAAGCAGCAGTCCCTCATTGTAGCTGAGGGATAGACATGAGTTTGGATTGTACTATAATCTGGTTTAATGTTCTTGTAGTCACCTTGTCTGATGTTTAATGAGATTGTTTTTGTTCAACAGAACAACTGCTTACCTGTGCCCTCAGGCCCTCTGGTGATAACATTGAAGCCTAGTCTTGGGCATCAGGTTGTTCCAGGAGGGCAGGCACTGCATGTATTTTGTTCTCAAATGAGAAATGCTGCCTCCTTTAAGGCTACAGGCAGTCAGCTTCTCTCTGTGACACAAGGGAGGGACAGGAGCTGTCTGTCACCAAGTCACTCTGGTTCAGGCTCTGCTTCTCAGAGCTTGGCATCTTCAGTTGGCCTCCCTGCCTGAGCGCTGTGACCCACCCTGCATGGGTGACCCATATCTGTCCTCAGAACCCAGCAGACAGGACTGCTTTCCTTTTTTATTTTATTTTGAAAATGACTGCTCTGCTCTGTTCCTGATAGACTGATGTCTTCACTCTTTGGTTTGTTCTTAACATTTCATGCCTCAGTTGCTGAAAATGTTTGGAATTGAGGGGTAGGTTTCAGAGGGAGCTCAAGCTGCCACCCTGAGCCAGGGGCAGCTGAGGGTCTGTCTCTGATTCCCCCCTGGCTGTAGTTTCCTAGGCCAGGGGTCCCCAAACTTTTTACACAGGGGGCAAGTTCACTGTCACTCAGACCATTGGAGGGTCGGACTATAAAAAAAAACTATGAACAAATCCCTATGCACACTGCACATATCTTATTTTAAAGTAAAAAAACAAAACGGGAACAAATACAATATTTAAAATAAAGAACAAGTAAATTTAAATCAACAAACTGACCAGTATTTCAATGAGAACTATGCTCCTCTCACTTACCTCCAATGAAAGTGGTGCCCCTTCCGGAAGTGCGGTGGGGGCCGGATAAATGGACTCAGGGGGCCACATGCCCCCCGCGGGCCATAGTTTGGGGACCCCTGTCCTAGGCTGTAGCACCTGAAGCATTTTCCATCATCTAAGTGGTCCTCTGTGCATTGATTGTTATTGTTTGAAATGTTTTAAACATTCCCATGGGAATGCTAGGTCATGCCCTGTGAGTATTAACTGTTTGTTTGTTTGTTTTTTCTTTTAGAAATTTAAATGTAACAGGGTGACATTTATTAGTAAGAGTACTTAGGTTTCAGGTGACCATTTCTATAGCATTTGAACTGTTGATTATATTGTATACCTATCAGACAAAGTCAAATCATTTTCAGTAAACATATATTTGTCCCTGTTTACACAATTTCCCCACCCTGTCTCATATGTCCCCTTCCCTTTGGTAACCACTTCACATTTATCTATGTCCATGAGTCTCATTTTTATATCCCACCAATGTCTGAAATCATACAGTTCTTAGCTTTCGTGATTTACTCATTTCACTCAGTATAATGTTCTCAAGGTCTATCCATGTTGTGTAAATGTCACTATGTCATTGTTTCTTTTGGCTGAGTAATGCTCCATTGTATATATGTACATATCTTCTTAAATCAGTCTTCTATCAAAGGATGCTTTTGTTGTTTCCATGTCTTGGCCACTGTGAATAATGCTGCGGTGAATGTGGGGGTGCATATGTCTTTATGTCCCAATATTTTCATGTGCTTGGGGTAGATACCTAGTAGATGGATTGCTGGGTCATATGGCACATCTTTTCTTTGTTTTTGAGTAACCACCATACTTTCATCCATAGCGGTGGTACTAATTTGCATTTCCACCAGCAGTGAATGAGGTTCCTTTTTCTCCACAGCCTCTCCAACAGTTATTACCGGTTATGTGGATAAAAGCCAAGCTAACAGATGTGAGGTGGTATCTCACTTTAGTCTCAATTTGCATTTCTCAAAGAAGAAATGAAGATGAGCATCTTTTCCTATATTTGTTGGCCATTTGTATATTGTCTTGGAGAAAGTGTCTGTTCAGGTCCTCTCTCCATTTTTTCATTGAATTGTTTGCTTGATTGTTGCTGAGCTTTGGAAGTTCTTTATATATTTTGGATATTAATCCCTTCTCATAGTTGTTGTTTGCAGATATCATCTCCCATTTAGTTGGCTGCCTATTTGTTTTGTTGTCAGTTCTTTTGATGTGCAGAAGCTTTTTAGTTTGATGTAGTCCCACTCATTTATTTTTGCCTTTACTTCCCTTGCCTTTCAGGTCAAATTCATAAGTTGTTCTCTACTGCCAAGTTCCATGAGTTTCTACCTGTGTTTTCTTCTATGTAATTTATTGATTCAGATCGTATATTTAGGTCTTTCATTTATTTTAAATAAATTTTTGTGCATGGGAATAAACTGTAGTCAAGTTTTATTCTTTTTCATGTGGCTTTCTGATTTTCCAATCACCATTTATTGAAGAGGCTTTCTTTTCTTCATTGTGTTTACTTGGCTCTTTTGTCAAAAGTGATTTGTTTTTATATATGTGATTTATTTTCTGGGTTTTCTATTCTGTTCCATTGGTCTATATATCTGTGTTTCTTTCAATACCATGCTGTTTTTATTATTGTGGCTTTTTAGTATAATTTGAAGTCAGGTAGTGTGATACCTCCAGTTTTATTCTTTTTCTTCAAGATTTCTTTGACTATTTGGGATTTTTTTTTAGATTTTATTTATTTATTTTTATTAGAGAGAGAGGAGAGAGAGAGAGAGAGAACAGGCGGAGAATCTAAAAGCATCAACTCCCATATGTACCATGACCGGGCAAGCCCAGGTTTTCGAACCGGCGACCTCAGCATTCCTGGTCGACGCTTTAACCACTGTGCCACTACAGATCAGGCTATTTGGGGATTTTTATGGTTTTATACTAATTTGTGATATTTTGTTCTTTTTCTTTAAAAAATGACATTGGGATTTTGATGGAGTTTGCATTAAATTTGTATGTTGCTTTGGGTAATATGGCCATTTTAACTATGTTGATTCTTCTAATCCATGAACATTGGAATATTTATCCATTTCAATGTTTCTTTTTCATTTTCTTTCAAAAATGCTTTGTGGTTTTCAGTTTATAGGTCCTTCACATCTTTTCTTAACTTTACTTTTGGTACTTTATTTTTTTATTACAATCATAACAGGAATTGTTACTTTGAATTTATTTTTTGAAGTGAAATCATTGGTATATAGGAAAGCAATAGACTTTTATATATTGATTTTGCATGTTGAGACTTTACTGTGTTGGTTATTGTTTCTAATAGTTTATTGTTGGAGTCTGGGGTTTCTAAAATACAGGATCATGTCATCTGCAAAAAGTGATGCTTTTACTTCTTCTTCCCTGATATGGATGCTGTGTATTTCTTTTTCTGGCCTGCTTACTATGGCTAAAACTTTCAGAACTATGTTGAATAAGAATGGAGAGAGTAGGAAACATGTCGTGCTCTTGAGTTTAAGAAAAAGCCTTCATATTTTCAGCATTTAGTATGATATAAGCTAATGGTTTGTCATATATGACCTTTATTATGTTGAGGTACTTTCCTTCTATTCCGATTCTATTGAGTGTTTTAAACATAAAGGGATGTTGTATCTTATCAAACACTTTTCAGCTTTTATTAATAGAATCACATAATTTCTGTTCTTTGTTTTGTTGATGTGGTGTATTATATTGATCTGTGTATGTATATTGAACCATTTTTGTGCTTCTGGAATGAATCACACTTGATCATGATATGTTATTATTTTAATGCAGGAGTCCCCAAACTACGGCCCTCGGGCTACATGCGGCCCCCTGAGTCCATTTATCCGGCCCCCACCACACTTCCTGAAGGGGCACCTCTTTCATTGGTGGTCAGTGAGAGGAGCATAGTTCCCATTGAAATACTGGTCAGTTTGTTGATTTAAATTTACTTGTTCTTTATTTTAAATATTGTATTTGCTCCCATTTTGTTTTTTTACTTTAAAATAAGATTTGTGCAGTGTGCATGGGGATTTGTTCATAGTTTTTTTAATAGTCCGGCCCTCCAGCAGTCTGAGGGACAGTGAATTGGCCCCCTCTGTAAAAAGTTTGGGGACCCCTATTTTAATGTGTTGTTGTATTGGATTTCCCAGTACATATTTTTTGGGGATATTTTGTCTGTTTCTTATATGGCAACATGTAAAATGACAGGTCACAGCATGACTGGTTTGCTTTCTACATAGGCTTTTGCCACTTGTCAGTAAACCATGTCAAGTGCATTATTCGGGAGAAATAAGCCTGAAGCTAACGTATTCTTCTGACATGGAGGCAGAGTAAGACAAAGAGCATCAGATACATAGAACATCTTCTGTCATTAACCTTATGCTCATAACTGTGTCATTCCTCATACATGACTACTCCCACATTATGTAGTTCTGATCTTCCACCGAAGTGTGATTTTGCCACTCGGTGTTTTTGTTGTTTGTTTTGATTGGTTTTGAAGAGAGATAGCGCTTGAGAGAGAGAAGAAAGAAGTATCAACTGATTGTTAAACTTGGATGTTCCATTTACTTATATACATATTGACTGCTTCTCCAACCTGCCTTGACCAGGGACCGTATCTTTGACCACGGTGAAATAGGATGATGCTTAATCTACCGAAACACCGGCCAGGGCATTGATACTGCTTTTTTTTATTTTCCTCGAAGTTAAAAGCCGGGAGATAGTCAGACAGACTCTCTCATGTGCCCAACTGGGATCCATCCGGCATGTCCACCAGGGGGCAATGCTCTGCCCATCAGGGCATTGCTCTGCTGTAGCCAGAGCCATTCTAGTGCCTGAGGTGGAGTCCTTGGAGTTGTCCTCAGCAACTGGGCCAAGTTGGCTCCAGTGGGGCCTTGCATGTGGGAGGGGAAAAGAAGGATAAAGAGAAAGAAGAGGGGGAAGGGTGAAGAAGCAGATGGGCACCTCTCTTATGTGCCTTGACTGGGAATTGAACCCGTGACTACCACACGCTGGGCCGACACTCTACCACTGAGCCAACCAGCCAGGGCCTGACATTGTTTTTAATCATCTTATTTAAAGAAAGAATTATAAGTGGAGGAAGAACTCTAAGTTTGCTTTCTTCAAAGCCCATAGGGTCCCAAAATAAGAGGTAAGAACCTTCAGCCTCCTTGATGCCTCCTGATGGCACCCAGTACAGGTCGCTGAGGACTGCGAGGGCTCACATTTTGTGGCCTCTCATTGAACATGTTTCCAGCAGATAACTGCGGTGGTTGAAGTAGGTATTCTAAAAGCATGAGACGCCGACTGTCAGAAATGGGCAATGGAGAGAAATGGGCATGTGGAGACAGGTCCTGACACATGGCAAGTTGCCTCAGCCTCAGCGGCATCTAACTCTCACTCTCCATTGAGAGAGAGAATCCCCAGAGAGTGCAATGTGTGGGGCAAGTCTCACAGTTTTTATATATTGTCACTAAGAAATAGGCAATTTAAAGGGCAACCAACACTCACAAGGACAGAGAATTACTGCAGGAAAAGAAGAATTTGAAACTCAGGGAAGAGCCTGAGGAACAATGGGAATATTTGGGAACAGGGCCATGGAAGCCCCACAATCACTTTGTCAGCCCCTTGTCGCTCATATACACAGAGAGAATCACATGGCTGCAAGAATAATAGTTTATTGACAGGTAGAAGAACGTCTTATTCATGGCAGAGTTCTCTTGGGTCTGGCAATTTGAGTTGGAAATTTGAAGAAAATATATGATTCTTAGCATGTTGATTAAACTTTCTATACAATTAAGGAAAATCTTGAAGATTCAAGGTTAAAGCCTTCATAGATGACAGTGATGAAAACCAGCTCACACACCTTGTCATAAATTGACATGAAGACTGTGGAATGAAGATCCTGGCTTCCAGGTAAGGAAGGATTCATACAGCACTAAAAAAGCGGATGACAGAGAGAACAAAGACACTCATGAAGCACTTTCTGGGTTCCAGTGAGACAAAGAGAATTTCTATTACAGTGAAAAAATATGAAGAAATAAACACTAATCTGATCAGTAACTTGTTATAAGAGAGAATACGAGAAAGGCGGGCATTGCATTAATGATTTCTCTTTTCTCTGACTGATCCCATCCTACCTTTCCCTGAACTCAGTCTATGAAAAGAGAGAGGATTCAATGAAGGAACAAACATTGGTATCTGCCATCTTTTCATAAAAGTTTTGAGGAATTTTTGATAAATTGAAGAGGAATGGCCAAAACCCTAAATACTTATTATTAAATGCTGACTGTACAAAGTTATATATGCTAAAATTTCCCCATAAATCATCTTAATAGAGCCCCAGAATAAATCTGAGGTAGGAAGCAGATGAGGATATTCAGACCCGATTCTCCTGGTGGAGGACAACTGGAAGATGAGTCAGTCTATTTCCAGATCAGAAGTTCAGGATGTGCAGAGATAAAAGGAAGACATTATTGCCACAAAATGGAGGGTGGGACCACAGCTTTGGGACTTGGAAGATGGATTAAACACTGACATGTATTTGAATTTTATACTCACACCCTAGCACTCTTTTTTATTTCAAGTTTTAAGCCTTAACAATATTGAGGACACTATCAATAACTAAGGCCATTTCACTTGGAGAATATCCATACAGTGCCTCTGTAAGGTATACATAAGGTGTTTTTCTTTTAATGCTAATGTATTCTTTAAAAAATTTTTTTTTATTTTAGTAAGAAGAGAGAAAGAGTGAGAAGGGGGAGGAGCAGGAAGCATCAACTCCCATATGTGCCTTGACCAGGTAGGCTCAGGGTTTCACACAGTGACCTCTACATTTCAGGTTGAGGCTTTGTCCACTGCTCCACCACAGCTCAGGCATCATTGTTTTCCTTTTAATTGCTTAAAGGAATTGCTCTACAATTCATAGAACGTGTGGGTTCTGAATCTAGGAAAACCTATTCCAATTTGAAATTCACCCAGCAAGCTTCCTGGCCAAATTAAGTCTATTGCAATCTCTGGACATCACTCTGTATTGGCTTTGTAAAGCAGTGATCCCTCGGACACCCTGTCTCCACTTGACATCACCCACCTGGAGGCCTGGGTACCATTGCTCCCTCGGTTGTGGAGACAGCGATCTGCAGAGGCAGAACAAGCTCAGTCACTCTCCAACCCATTTACTCTCCAGGAAGAAACCAAAGGATTTTCCAGGTTAGGGCAGGAGGGTGTGATTGGAGGTTTCTTCTCTTAAATATCTCTATTCAGTATCATGGGAATTTATGAAGAGAAAATGAGAGAGAGCTAAAATTACCGCCAGTGGTCACATCCAGTACGTTTTCCCTAGGAATTCCCCGTTCTACGCAAAGTTCCTCAAATCGTTTCTTGAGTTTTGGACTCAGATCTGGTTTTCGTCCTGTGGAAACAGTGACAGTAACTGCTGTATCTTGTGTGTTGGCTATTGAGGCTCCTGGTGTCATGGGGGCAGGTGGACGGGAAACGGATGGCAGTGGCTGGCACTTATGCAGAAGTTAGGGATAAGCTATAACCAGGCTTAAAATGGACATTTTAGGATATATTTGGGGCATGAAGAGAGGTTCCTCTGTCCATCACCTACTCTGAGATGATCCCCTGGGTGAGCACCTCTCCTCAGAGGAGGACATATGTCCCAGGGTAAGAATGGGAGGAATATTTTGTTTCTAGCCCCCTTCCATGGTAAGTGTCCACTTGAAGATACTCTACCAAAATTCTTCATGAATTGGGTCGTTGTACCATTCTCGATATGTCTCACATAAAAAGCAATATATTCATTATAGACTGTTTCAACTATATGCAATAGATTGTAACCATCATCTGTGGAAGAAACAGGACACAGGTCAGAACATTTTTGTCCATGAGAAGCAAGTGAAACTCTTTACCCATTCTCATTCACAGGATCCGTCTAGTGATATCTAGTGTTCTCCTTTGCATCTCCCTAGGCTTCATCAGGTGCGCTCGAAGGGGAGAATGGAAACCAGTGGCACATTGATGACCAGTGGTAGAAAATTCAACCACAGTTGCAACTCACCTTCTATTATCCTCTGTGAAACTTGCCTATCACCCTCAGACATCTCTGCCATCTCTGTGTCTCTGTCTTGTCCATAAACTTCAATGACATAGTACACCCAGCACTTAACGCAAGCAATGCGCTGTGGCAGTGACCAACAGAAACCATCAGAGAGTGAGCAGGGAATAAAATGTATCCAGAAAACATACTTTATATCTGTGACCTTTTACTTTTGTTGCAGGTGTTAATAATGACCAGTCATCTTACTCTAATGACTTTATATGCTAAAGATTGACTTTTACTCATAAGGTTCTACCAACTTGAGGATATCAACTGTTACATGACCTTATGGATATTACCTAAATAGCATTGATCATAAATGGATCAAGGTCCTCGTCGGCTGCCTTAGTGGATAGAACGTCAGCTTGGCATGTGGACACACTGGGTTCAAACCCCGGTAAGACACATGTGAAGTGACCATCAACTGCTATTTCTCTCTCTCTCCCCCTACTCTCCCTCTTCCCTTCCTGTGACCAGTGGTTATATTGGTCTGAGTGTCAGCCATGAGAACTAAGGATGGTTCACTTGGTCCTAGCGCATTAGCCTCAGGCACTGAGGATAGCTCGGTTGATTCAAGCATCAATCCCAAATGGGGGTACTGGGTGGATCCCGATTGGGGCACTGTTGGGAGTCTGTCTCACAGTATCCCCTCCTCTAACTTAAAAAAATAGATTATGATCTTATAGGGATTTGGTAAATTTCTTGCCATTTAAAGTAGAATTTATAAAAATTTATTTTTATTTATACTTACAGACAGCACTATATACACCATTTATATCAGTTAAAGGACAAATTATAGGAAATTTAACACATTTTCCATTATACCTGTAAAAGAGAATGAACAGATGCCCAAGAGATATTGATGGAGCCGACTCCCTCCCATTCTACCTGTAACCCGCGTGTCTGGTTCCAGTTAGATGGCCCTCACCTCCGGTAGTCCTAGTTAAATTTAGTCCTCTCACCACTTCTCTTTGAGTCTAGGAAAGATTTAGGTCATGGAGCCATGGAAGAGTGCCAGATGAGGAACTGAGATTTTGGATACAGGCCCCCATGTAATGCACACATGCATGTTTATGTTTGTGCCTGTGATGTGTATATGTTGTGGTGTGTGTGCATGTGTGTAAACCTCCAAGAGCATATGAAATCTTCTGTTCTATGACCCCAAATATAAAATGCTGTACTTACTTTCTATGATAGTCAAAAAGAAGAGAAGAGTTGGCCAGTTCTTGCAGAGATTCCACATAGAGCCTCAGGTTACCATTTTCTTCTACCTTTTCCCTCACACTTGAGGCCAGCATGACAGTATACCACTCTCCCGAGACCTGTAATAAATCAGTAAAATGGCTGGGAAGGAACAGAGGATGGGGACCTCATGGACACTAGTCTCCGTGAACCCACCTGATGGCCATTCTCTGAGTGTTGATGTGAAGACGGCATGAGAATTCAGGTCTATGGACACCACATGTAAGGTTCTTTTCATTGTCCGTCCACTAAAAATGTAGGTCCCCAAGTGTCCTTTTCCACATAGTACAGTTACTCTTAATCCAAAGTCAGCAACTACCCCCTTTCTCTAACATGTCAAAGCCTCTTCCTGTCCCATCAGGCCACCTTGCTTCAGTGTCCCCACAGCCACCCCCAAGTCAGACTCCCTATGCTCCCCCGGCTCTACCTTTGACATATCGAAGTTGCTTGTCACAACTTCATGGTTTCCTCCCTCCTGGGCACAGACCAGGGTCAGCCCCAGACACAGCAGCAGCAGCTTCATCTTCGGAGGGACAACACCGACCCGGCTGTAGTCACTGGGGTGAGTCTCCCTGATGGTGGCTCCGCTCCCCAGCGCCTCTGTCTTTATATTCAGTCTGGATCCCGTCTGTAGTCCACAGGGCACCCCTTTCTCCTCCCACTCCTCAAATGTCTGTGTGCATTGGTGTGAAGCCAAAATTGTTCCTGTCAACTTCATCTCTTTTAGATGTATTCAGTGACCTAACATTACTCAAAAAATGCACTGAAAAAAGAAAAACAAAAACAGGCAAAAAAATAAATGTTATATGCAATCAAAGACTGCCTTTTGAAACCAGATTTAACCATGATATCTGAGAGCAGTGATGAGCAGCAGGAATGGAGAAGATCTGGGAAATGGCATGTGTGTTCCCTCCTTGCACCACCACTCACACGGCGTGTAGAAATAGGTGAGTCTCTCCATTTTAATCACACTCAGAAACAGAGATATCATCTCTACTATGGTTATGGTACCTATCACAAACATTCAAATAGAGTAGATTAGGATAGGGTCACATAAAATAATGTCTTGAAAGTATGATGTCTGGTAATTAGTACTTTTAAATTTCTATTCTTTGTCTGAATTCCACCACAATAAATGAACAAATGTTTAATCACTACGTACATATAATTTACTCTATACCAGGGGTCCCCAAACTTTTTACACAGAGGGCCAGTTCACTGTCCCTCAGACCGCTGGAGGGCCGGACTATAAAAAAAAAAAACTATGAACAAATCCCTATGCACACTGCACATATATTATTTTAAAGTAAATAAACAAAACAGGAACAAATACCGTATTTAAAATAAAGAGCAAGTAAATTTAAATCAACAAACTGACCAGTATTTCAATGGGAACTATGCTCCTCTCACTGACCACCAATGAAAGAGGTGCCCTTTCTGGAAGTGCGGCGGGGGCCAGATAAATGGCCTCAGGGGGTCGCATGTGGCCTGCGGGCCATAGTTTGGGGACCCCTGCTCTATACCATAGATCCCTTAACAGACATGGACAAGGATGAGATGTCATCCATTTCTTCTAGCAACTTTTAGTGCGGGTGGGGAAATGGTGTACATACTCAATACAAACTGCATTCTACAGGGATAGCTATGTTGGGACTCTCTCTTTTATTATAATTTATTTTTTTAGCTAGAGAAACTAATGAAATGTCCAGTCATTCCAGAGTCATCTGGTTCTTCCTTATGACTGAAGGAAAGGCACATCTCTCCTGCCCACTGCACGAGCCAAAATGCTTGGAGGCATCCTGTGTCCTTGTCCCTACCGCATGCAAACATTGAAAGAGGCCCTGCATTTGTGGTTAAGCTTGCCGCGTCCCAGAATTTCAAGGGGCACATACATGGAGCAGGCTGGTATCTAGTCCTGAAAATGTCAATACTATTAAAACAAAGACCACCAGGATCAGACCTGTACTATGAAAAGCTATGGTTAATTTTTGTAGGTAGAAGTTTGATCACCATGGAGAACCATGGTTGTCTCAGTCAAAGAGAATTAGGAGAAAAGATACTATAGGACTCTGGGACAAACTATGGAAGCTCTAGTTGGGTGCTGTCGGAGATCAGGGTTTCACTGTCATTGAATGTACCCATAAATCTTAGCTATAAGGAGTGGAGATAGCATGACTATGAAACTGTATTTGATGAAGCAGTCACTCATTACAGCTAAGAGAGAGACATGTTTTTGGATTGCACAATAATATGAATTAAAAAATTTTTTTCCTTCCTTCCTTCCTTCCTTCCTTCCTTCCTTCCTTCCTTCCTTCCTTCCTTCCTTCCTTCCTTCCTTCCTTCCTTCCTTCTTTCCTTCCTTTGATTTTTCTGAAGTGAGAAATGGGGATTCAGAGAGACAGATTCCTGCATGAGCCCGACTGGGATCCACCCGACATGCCCACCAGGGTGCGATACTGTGCTCATCTGGGGCTTTGCTCTGATGCTGCCGGAGCCATTCTAGTGCCTGCGGGGGAGGCCATGGAGCAGTCTTCAGTTCCCGTGCCAACTTTACTTCAGTGGAGCCGTGGCTGCAGGAGGGGAAGAGAGAAATAGAGAGGAAGGAGAGGTGGATGGGTGGAGAAACAGATGGGCGCCTCTCCTCTGAGCCCGGAATGGGAATCAAACATGAGACTTCCACACGCCGGGCTGATGCTCTACAGCTGGGCTAGCCAGCTAAGGCCTCTAAAATTTTATTTTTTTAATTTTAATTTTTCTTCCTTAAAGATTTTTTGTTAATTGTTGCCCAGTAATATGGTTTTAACAACATTGAGGAGACCTTCTTAGATGTAGTATCATGAAAATGTTTCTGTCCAACAAAAAAACCAGCTACTTGTGTCCGTCAGGCCAGCTGCTGATAACACTGAAGCCTAGCCATGGGGCTCAGGCCGTTCCAGGAGGGCAGGGACTGCATGTGTTTCATTCTCTAATGGGTAGTGGTGCCTCCTTGTAGCCAGAGGCAGTCAGCTTCTCTCTGTGACTTCAGGGGAGGAACAGGACCTGTCTCCAAGTCATTCTGGCTCAGCCCCTGCTTCTCAGAGCTTGGCATCTTCAGTCAGCCTACCGGCCTGAGCACCGTAACCCACCCTGCATGGGTGACCCAGATCTGTCCTCAGAACCCAGCAGACAGGACTGCTTTTCTTTTTCTTTTAAAAATGACTACTCTGCTGTTTCTGATCGACTGATGTCTTCACTCCTTGCTTTTGAGTGTTCTTGACATTTCATGCCTCATTTGCTGGAAATGTTTGGGTAGAAGGATTAGGTTTCAGAGGGAGCTCAAGCTGCCATCCTGACCCATTAGTTGCTGAGAGTCTGTCTCTGCCTCTCCCTTGGCAGCAGTTTCCTAACATGGGACACTTCAGCCATTTCTATCACCCAAGTGGTCCTCTGTGCACTGATTGTTATTGTTTGAAATGCTCCTAACCTTCCCAAAGATCTACTAAGCCAAGCCCTGTTAGCATTAGCTCTTCTGTTCCTTAAAGGCAACAGTTAAAAATGACAGCTCCAGCATGACTGAGTTGCTTTCCCCATAGCCTTTTCCTATCTGACAGCAAGCCAAGCCAAGTGTGTGAGTCAGGAGAAATAAGCCTGAAGCCGACTTATTGTTCTGACTTGGAGGCAGAGTAAGACGGGACGTCAGATCCTGAGAAAGTCTTTTCTCATTAACCTTACGCTCATGATGACTGAGCCATTCCTTGTTCGTGACAGACACCATCCCATGGAATTCTTTCTGCTCTACCAAACAAGTTCAAAAAACAAGTGTTTTTAAAAATTGATTTTGAAGGTCAGAGAGAACTTGTGAGAGAGAAAGAGTGAGAAAGAAGAATCAACTCTTCATTTGACTTATTGCTCCATTGACTTATGTACTTGTTGATGGATTCTCGTACCTGCCCAGACCACGATCCAAACCTTGACCTTGGTGGCCAGGATGATGCTTAATTCACTGAACCAGAGGCCAAGGCACTGATGCTGTAACACTGTTTTTAATCATCTGATTAAAGAAAGGATAATAAATGGAGAAAGGATCCTAACTTCCATTTTTCCAAAACCAATTAGATTATTTATATATTTATCCATCTATTTATTTATTTTTTTCTTTGCATTTTTCCAGAGCTGGAAACGGGGAGGCAGTCAGACATACTCCCGCATGCGCCCGACTAGGATCTACCAGGCATGCCCACAAGGAGGTGATGCTCTGCCCATCTGGGGCATCCCTTTGTTTCATCCAGAGCCATCCTAGCGCCTGAGGCAGAGGCCACAGAGCTATCCTCAGCACCCAGGCCATCTTTGCTCCAATGGAGCCTCGGCTGTGGGAGGGGAAGAGAGAGACAGAGAAGAAGGAGAGATGGAGGGGTGGAGAAGCAGATGGGCGCATCTGCTGTGTGCCATGGCTTGGAATCGAACCCAGGACTTTTGCATGCCAGGCTGACACTCTACCACTGAGCCAACCGGCCAGGGCTAAGATTCTTTTATATTATTATTATTATTATTATTATTATTATTATGTGAGTGGTGGGGTGTCAGAAACAATCTCCAGCATGAACTCCGACAGGGATCAACCAATAAAAGCCCCTACAATTGGGTGCTCAACCCAGAAGGCAGAGGGGTGAAGAAGCAGATGGTCGCTTCTCCTGTGCGCTCTTACCAGGAACTGTACCCTGGACGTCCACACACCAGGCCGATGACCTACCAGATAGCCTACCGACCAGGACCTTTCATAGAGTCCTAACATAAGAGGTAATGAAACCTGAGCCTCCTTGATGCCTCCTGAGAGCACCTAGTACAGATTGTTATGGACCGCTAGTGCTCCCATTTCGTGACCTCTCACTGAACATGCTCACAGCAGATGATCCAGTGTCTAAAAGAGGTATTCTGAGAGCCTGAGGGCCACCAACTGTTAGAGATGGGTGATGGAGAGAAGCTGGGCTGTGGAGACAGGTCCTGACACATGGTGACTGGTCTCAGTCTCAGCAGCATCTAACTCTCACTCCCCATTCAGAGAGAGAATTGCCAGAGGGTACAAATTGTGGGGCAAGTCTCAAAGTTTGCATTATATGATCTCTAAGAAATAGGCAATTTAAAGGGCAAGCAGCACTCACAGGGACAGAGAATTACTGCAGGAGATGGAGAATTTGAAATGCAGGGAAGACTTTGAGAAGTACAGGACCATTTGGGAACATGTGCAAGGAAGCCCCCCATTCGCTGTGTCAGCCCCATGTCGCTCACATACAAAGAGATGATCACATGATTGCAAGACGAATCATTTATTGACAGGTAGAGAAAGGTCTTATTCATGACAGAGTTCTCCTGTGTATGAGAGTTGGAAATTTGAAAAAAAAAACCTTTGATTCTTAGCATGTTGATGAGTTTTTCCCAATGATTTTGGAAAATCTTAAAGATGCAAGGATAAAACCTTTATGGACGATAGTAATGGAAACCAGCTTACACACCTTGTCACTAAATGGCATGGAGACTGTAGAATAAGATCCTGGCTCCCAGGTGAAAAAGGGGTCACTCAGCACTAACTAAGCAGATGACAGTGATAACACAGACACTCATTTAAGCACTACTTGGGTTTCATTGAGACAAAGAGAATTTCTATTACAGAGAGAAAAGGTGAGGAAATGAACATCAACCTGCCCTCTAACTTGTTAGTAGGCAGAATACAGGTAAGGAGGGCATTGTGTCACTGATTTCTTTTTCTCTATTGCTGTTCCCATTGTACCCTCCCTAAACTCAGTGTATGAATAGAGAGAAGAATCAATAAAGGAACCAAGGCTGGTGAATACCATCTTTTATATAAAAGTTTTGAGGAATTGTTGATAAATTGAGGAAGAATGTGAATAACCGTAGCTACCTCTTATTAAATGCTGACTGTACAAAGCCATAGTTGCTAAGACTTCCCCATATATCATCTGAATAGAGTCCACAGTTAATCTGAAGTACGAAGCAGATGAGGAAATTGAGAACTGATTTTCCTAGCGGAGGAGAACTGGAAGGTGATTCAGTCTACATCCTGCAGAGATCAAAGGAAGACATTATTGCCACAAACTGGAGGGTGAGACCACAGCTTTGGGGCTTCGATTATGGATAAAACACTGATATGTATTTGAGTTTCAAACTCTCAACCTAGTACTCATTTCCTATTTTACATTTTCAGTGGTAACAATATTGAGGACATTATTGATAACTAAGGCCATTTCACCTGGAGGATATCCATACAGTGCCTCTGTATGGTATACATTGTTGTTTCCTTTTAATGCTCAGGTATTATATATATATATTTTTTATTAAATTTAATGCAGTGACATTGATAAATCAGGGTACATATGTTGAGAGAAAATATCTCTAGATTATTTTGACATTTGATTGTGCTGTATACCCCTCCCGCAAAGTTAAATTGTCTTCTGTCACCTTCTATCTGGTTTTCTTTGTGCCCCTCCCCTCCCCTAACCCCTCTCTCCTTCTTCACCCCATCCCCCCTCTCCTAACCCCTCGCCCCTGTTGCCATCACATTCTTATTCATGTCTCTGAGTCTCATTTTTATGTCCCTTCTATGTATGGATTCATCTTAGTTTTTTTTCTGATTTACTTATTTCACTCCGTATAATGTTGTCAAGGTCCATCCATGTTATTGTAAATGATCCGATGTCATCATTTCTTATGGCTGAGTAGTATTCCATAGTATATATGTACCAAAGTTTTTTAATCCACTCGTCCTCTGATGGACACTTGGGCTGTTTCCAGATCTTCGCTATTGTGAACAATGCTGCCACAAACATGTGGGTGCATTTCTCCTTTTCGAGCCGTTCTATGGTGTCCTTGGGGTATATTCCTAAAAGTGGGAAAGCTGGGTCAAAAGGCAGTTCTATTTTCAGTTTTTTGAGGAATCTCCATACTGTTTTCCACAGTGGCTGCACCAGTCTGCATTCCCACCAGCAGTGCAGGAGGGTTCCCTTTTCTCCACATCCTCGCCAGCACTTATTCTGTGTTGTTTTGTTGATAAGCGCCATTCTGACTGGTGTAAGGTGATATCTCATTGTGGTTTTAATTTGCATTTCTCTAATGATTAGTGATGTTGAGCATTTTATCATATGCCTATTGGCCATCTGTATGTCCTCTTTGGAGAAGTGTCTATTCATCTTTTTTGCCCATTTTTGGATTGGGTTGTTTGTCTTCCTGGTGTTGAGTTTTACAAGTTCTTTATAAATTTTGGTTATTAACCCCTTATCAGACGTATTGTCAAATATGTTCTCCCATTGTGTAGTTTGTCTTTTTATTCTGTTCTTGTTGTCTTTAGCTGTGCAAAAGCTTTTTAGTTTGATAAAGTCCCATTTGTTTATCCTGTCTTTTATTTCACTTCCCCGTGGAGATAAATCAGCAAATATAGAGCTCCAAGAGATGTCGGAGAGCTTACTGCCTATGTTTTCTTCTAAGATGCTTATGGTTTCACGGCCTACATTCAAGTCTTTTATCCATTTTGAGTTTATTTTTGTGAGTGGTGTAAGCTGGTGATCTAGTTTCATTTTTTTGCAGGTAGCTGTCCAATTTTCCCAACACCATTTGTTAAAGAGGCTGTCTTTACTCCATTGTATTTCCTTACCTCCTTTGTCAAATATCAGTTGTCCATAGAACTGTGGGTTTATTTCTGGGTTCTCTGTTCTGTTCCATTGATCTATATGCCTGTTCTTATGCCAGTACCAGGCTGTTTTGAGTACAATGGCCTTGTAGTATAACTTGATATCAGGAAGTGTGATACCTCCCACTTTATTCTTATTTTTTAAGATTGCTGAGGCTATTCGTGTCCTTTTTTGGTTCCATATAAATTTTTGGAATATGTGTTCTATATCTTTGAAGTATGTCATTGGTATTTTAATTGGTATTGCATTGAATTTATAAATTGCTTTGGGTAATATAGACATTTTAATGATGTTTATTCTTCCTAACCATGAGCACGGTATACGCTTCCACTTGTTTGTATCTTCCTTGATTTCTTTTATCAATGTTTTGTAATTTTCCGAGTACAAGTCTTTAGTCTCCTTGGTTAAGTTTACTCCTAGGTACTTTATTTTTTTGGTTGTAATTGTGAAGGGGATTGTTTCCTTAATTTCTCTTTCTGACTGTTCATTGTTGGTGTATAAAAATGCTTCTGATTTCTGAGTATTGATTTTATATCCTGCCACTTTGCTGAATTTATCAGGTCCAGTAGTTTTTTGACTGAGACTTTAGGGTTTTCTATATACAATATCATATCATCTGCAAATAATGATAGTTTTACTTCTTCTTTTCCAATTTGACACCCCCCATGTTTATGGCAGCATTGTTTGCAATAGCAAAGACCTGGAAACAGCCCAAGTGTCTTTTAGTGGTGAATGGATTAAAAAGCAGTGGTACAGATATACAATGGAATAGTATGGGGCCATGAAAAAGAAGGAAATCTTACCTTTTGCGACAACATGGATTTACCTGGAAATTATTATGTTAAGTGAAATAAGCCAGGCAGAAACAGAAAAATATATGACCTCACTCATTTGAGGAATCTGACAAACAATATGAACTGTAGAATGAAATAGAGAAGAGGCGGGATCAAAGGATCCAGAGGGAAAGCAGACAGTGGGAAAGCGGATGATATGATGATAAGATGGGATGAGAGCAAAAAAGCAAATCCTAGAGGGAAGGAGGAGGTTATTACATGGCAGGGGACAAAAGGGTTGTATTGGGGAACACAGGGGAGGGGAGGATGTATTCAGAAGGACATAGAATTTATGTAAATACAATAACTTGAAAAAAATGGGTAAGTAATTGGCGGTTTGTCCATACAAGAGAACACCATCCAACATTAAAAAGGACCACACAATTCACAAACATAACATGAATGCATACCAACTAAATTAGGTTGAGTGAAAATAGATGAACTGTCCATGGTTCCCATTCCTAATACAGGGCACCACTTGTCTCAAAGACAATGAGCACTCAGAGACCACATGGAGTGTTACATGGAACGTAGGGGAGACCGCCTCACAATCCCCTATACAGATTTCATGAGACAGTCCCAACCCCAGGTCCGTATGGGAATTTATTGATGCACATAAATAGAAACGGACAAGAATGAAGAAGTCATGAAGCAGAGAAGAGAATGAGGAAGTCAGAAAGGGGCACTTTTTAAAAGCAGATAAAAAGGGCTAGGGAGTAGCTCAAATGTCCCACCTATTGATTAATCAGAATTGCTCATTCTATCTCTATTGTGTTGTGTTCAGCACATACTGAGTTCAGTACTTTTGTTAGTAAAGCCATGGTGGCTTTGCCTCAGAGTACTGAACTCTGTCACTGTTCTATGTTCCTACTCATGGCCTCTGCAGAGAACAACAACCCAACAAGGTGCATGCTGATGATTACAATTACAGAAATCCCTTGAAAATATAACCTGTAGACACAAAAAGTGGATTAGTGTTTGCCTGTGACTTTGGGTGGCCCAGTGGAAGTGGTGGACCCTAAAGGTGCAGAGGAAAGTACAGAGGATGATGAGGAAACTCAGTATTCTGACTGTGCTGATGGTTTCATGGTATATTCTTGCAAAAAGTCATTGTGTTTTATACCAGTGGTAGTCAACCTGGTCCCTACCGCCCACTAGGGGGCGTTTCAGCTTTCATGATGGGCAAGTAGCAGGGCAATCAAAGTATAAATAAAAAGATAGATTTAGGCCCTGGCCGGTTGGCTCAGCGGTAGAGCTTCGGCCTAGCGTGCGGAGGACCCGGGTTCGATTCCCGGCCAGGGCACACAGGAGAAGCGCCCATTTGCTTCTCCACCCCTCCGCCGCGCCTTCCTCTCTGTCTCTCTCTTCCCCTCCCGCAGCCAAGGCTCCATTGGAGCAAAGATGGCCCGGGCGCTGGGGATGGCTCTGTGGCCTCTGCCCCAGGCGCTAGAGTGGCTCTGGTCGCAACATGGCGACGCCCAGGAGGGTCGCAACATGGCGACGCCCAGGATGGGCAGAGCATCGCCCCCTGGTGGGCAGAGCATCGCCCCCTGGTGGGCGTGCCGGGTGGATCCCGGTCGGGCTCATGCGGGAGTCTGTCTGACTGTCTCTCCCTGTTTCCAGCTTCAGAAAAATGCAAAAAAAAAAAAAAAAAAAAAAAGATAGATTTAAATATATGAAGTTGTTTTATAAAGATTTATTCTGCCAAACTTAGTGAAAATCCTACATATAGTACTTGGTAAGTAATTATTATTATATGCTTTAACTTACTGTAACTTTGCTATATGAATTTTATAAAGTAAAGTTACTTCACTACTTTATAAATCACTATTACTGTGGAACCGCTGGGTGGTTAGAAAATTTTACTACTAACAGAGATACAAAAGTAGGTGGTAGGTATAAAAATGTTGACTACCCATGTTTTATACTTTGAGTCTGTGCAGTGGATTGTCAGTTATACCTCAATGAAGCTGTTATTAACAATAGGCAACAACTTTGTGGTATTTGCACAAGCACCCAATGATCTTTATGAGCATGATTCTTCATTTCTGATGTTAATCACGGAAATGTCTATATTTGGAAGACAGAACTAATGACCTCCCCACCCCTGCACTGACCCACAGGCCTGGAGAGGAGGTTCAATGAGGCCGGAGTTATTATTTTACATGCTGCTTCCTAAAGGCGATCGAGTCGGGGGAGGGAGGCTGGTGGGTACGAGTGAAGACTCCCAAAGAATCCACTCACAACCAGCTGGAACTGGCTGACCACCAGGTTGTGGCTGTGAGGTCCAGATTCTGGATGGATCTGGATGGGCCTTGAGCTCTGATGAGCAAAGGATTGTGGTTCCTGAACACATCGGGGAGCTCCCTCAAAAATGCCAGATTGTGGCTGCAGGTTCTGCCAACACAGGGCCCTGCGGCCCTAAGTCTAAGCTCTGCAACTCCAGTGGATGTCCTGGGACACCAGGTTCAAAAGCATCCTTTATAGAGCCCGCTGGTAGCCTCACACTTCCCTGTTTTAATAACCTCCTTGGGCTGCTGTTTTTTTCATGCTCTTTGCTGACCTCCGTCTCTGGCTTAAAGAGACAGAATCTGAAGAAGCAGTGTGAGTCCCAGGTTCTCTGAGCAAGGCCTCCCAATAGGAGCCTTGGTCTCTTAGTGCCCACATTATTCCAGGTCACAGGACACTTGGTTGTTTCTTATAACACCCAACCCCCACTTACATTATTGTTTCTCAACTTTGGCTGCACTTTGGAATTACGTGGGAAGCTTTGAAAAATCCTGGTGCATGCCACATGGGGACCTACTAATAATTTATCACTGATCAAAGCAAGTCACAAGGCTTTCCTGAGCAAGTTTAGGGAGCCAACTGATTAAGCCAACAAGGTGAAGAGTCCATGTGGGAAGAGTCCTGTTTCAGGTCTTGGCCTCGGCAGTGACCAAATCGTCTCTGTGACTTCACAGCACTTACCTTCTGGCAAGTGGGTGCAGGCAGTAAAGTAATAATATGGGAGGGCAGTCAGGGATGTGGGGAAGAGCCCTACTTAATGCTTGGGGCTCAGAGGAGTCCGCTGGGTGAGGTGACACACAGGGATCAGTATGTGAGAGACTGGGCCATGCAGGTATCTGGGGTCGAGTATTTCACACAAAGAGTCCAGACATAGGAGTGCTTGGGGTGTCTGAGGGAAGCAGTGCACATACAGATTCAGTGTAAGTGTAACAAGGGAAGTGAGGGCGGGTGTGGGACTGGTGGGGCTGGGTCATCGCTGTCAGTGCTGCTGACCAGCTCTCTCTTCCGGGCTGGGCTCTCCTCAATAAGCTGGCACCCAGTCCTCTGTCATTCTTCACCAAGGGGTCATCCAGCTATGGTCTATTTACTAATCTAGTAACCAAACAGCCTCCATAAAGGTTCTTTCAGTGAGAGAACATTGAATCTGAAAAGCTAACACTGAAGAACAACCACTGCTATTTTGATGGGTCTGCTTCCAGGAACAGACAGTCTCAACTAAAGTCTGTCCTGGGGCCAGAGACTCAGTGGACAGAGTCCCCTGAGCCAGGAAGGGAGATTTAGAGTCTTCCTTATTGTTCTTGAAATCCCAGATGACCTCAGGGTGACCTGGTTTGACATTTACTCTGGAAATTTTTTGACATTTACCTACATTCCCACCATTTGGCTTTGAGTCACCAAGGGGAGCAATGAGAGGACAACTTACACATTCCTTCTTAATCCCTCAATGACTAATTTAATGTCCATTTTTTTTTTTTTTATTTTTCTGAAGCTGGAAACAGGGAGAGACAGTCAGACAGACTCCCGCATGCGCCCGACCGGGATCCACCCGCACGCCCACCAGAGGCGACGCTCTGCCCACCAGGGGGCGATGCTCTGCCCATCCTGGGCGTCGCCATATTGCGACCAGAGTCACTCTAGCGCCTGAGGCAGAGGCCACAGAGCCATGCCCAGCGCCCGGGCCATCTCTGCTCCAATGGAGCCTTGGCTGCGGGAGGGGAAGAGAGAGACAGAGAGGAAAGCGCGGCGGAGGGGTGGAGAAGCAAATGGGCGCTTCTCCTGTGTGCCCTGGCCGGGAATCGAACCCGGGTCCTCCGCACGCTAGGCCGACGCTCTACCGCTGAGCCAACTGGCCAGGGCTTTAATGTCCATTTTATTGAGGGCACTCTGAAGGGTTCAATTGGACAAACTTGTGTATTTTTTTTTATTTTTAATTTTTAATTTTTATTTATTCAGTTTAGAGAGGCGAGGGAGAAACAGAGAGAGAGAGAGGAGAGACAGAGACGGAGAAGGGGGGAGGAGCTTGGAAGCATCAATTCCCTTATGTGCCTTGACCAGGCAAGCCCAGGGTTTCGAACCGGCGACATCAGCATTTCCAGGTCGACGTTTTATCCACTGCAGCACCACAGGTCAGGCCCAAACTTGTGTCTTTGAGGGAAGCACAAATGTCAACCGTAAACAGCAGTCAGGGGGAAGGCCGTGTACAGAGGTGGGGCCGTCAAACCTCGTCTGCAAAGGGCCGGATGGAAAATACTTTAGGTCTTCCGGGCCAGAACACAACATAAAAGATACTACACAGGGTCTAATATAATAATAGAGAAAACCAATTTCCACATATTTAAAGAAATTGTAAATTAAAAATTGAGCGTAATTTAAAAAAATGCAAACTAATAATAAGAGAAATAGGCTATTTTTTACAATAAAATTTTTGGTAATTGCTTTCATTGGTATTAAAAATAGTAATCCTAAGATTGCAAATGTCTTTACTAATGGGCAATACAAAAGCAGGAGGGGCTGGATGGATTATAGGCCATAGATCCATACCAACTTCTGGTATAGAGAATGTGGCTTCAATATTTAAGTATCCCAGGAGATTCTGGATAAAGTTACAAGGAGAGGGGAACAAAGAGAGAGATAGAAAGAAGAGATCCTTTGACATATGTTTGGCAAATACAATATGGCCTCCAGTCGCCTCCTTCTTTTTTTTCTTAAAATTTTTTGGAGCAAAAACTCCTCCCCAAGTACACATTAGCATAACAAATCCCCTTCCCAAACAGGAAGGTAATTAGCAGTATCACCTGGCAATATCATTCACATGGGCAGTGCCATTTTAAACAATAAAAGTGAGCAAAATCAAATAACACAAATTTAACAAACATATTGTATTATTTATAATGATATGGCCATATATCTCTAAACCAACAGAATCCACAAATATTGGTACTAGTCATGTTAATTACCAAAAAACAATGTTCTCGAGGTTGCTAGAGACATCAACTTATAAAAATCAGTAACATTTCTATATGTCAGCAAAATCTCATGATAATAAGTAATGGTTAGAAAACAAACACACCCTGGCCAGTGTCTCAGTTGGTTTCAGTGTCATCTCAGTGGTCCAAGTCTGCAGATTTGCTCCCTTGTCAGGGCTCATAAAATGAATGCATAAGAAAGTGGAACACAAGTCAGGGTATCTCTCTCTTTCTCTCTGTTTTTTTCTTCTTCTCTCTCTCTATGAAATTAATTAAACATGAACAACAATATATACAAAATCATGCTTTACAGAAGTGGTCCCCAACCTTTTTTGGGCCACGGACCGGTTAATGTCAGAAAATATTTTCATGGACCGGCCTTTAGGGTGGGACATATAAATGTATCATGTGAGCGATATAAGCATTAAGAGTGAGTTTCAGATAGATGTAACAGAGAGAATCTGGTCATTTTTAAAAAATAAAACATCGTTCAGACTTAAATATAAATAAAACGGAAATAAAGGAAGTTATTTATTCTTTCTCTGCAGATTGGTACCAAATGGCCCACAGACAGGTACAGGTCCACAGTCCGGGGTTGGCGACTACTGCTTTACAGAAGAATGGCGCCTAAAATGAAGAAGGAGCCCCTACCCCTCCCAAAGCCGAAGCCAAAGCAACGGTTTGAAGACAAAGAAAGCAATACTGAAAGGGGTCCTCAGCCACTTATAAAAATTATCTGCATGTTACCCACCTTCTATGGTGAATGATACCGCAATCCGAAGGAGGCCTAAATATCCTGGGAAGAGCACCCCCAGGGGAGCCAAGCTAGAGCTCTGTGCCATCATCAAGTTCTCCCTGACTACCACCAAGTGAGCCACGAAGAAGACAGAGACGGTAGGCTTGTGGTCAGTGTGGATGTCAAAGCCAACAAGCACTAGATCAAATGAGATTTGAAGAAGCTAAGTGACATTCACATGGCCAAGGTCCACACCCTGACAAGGTCTGATGGAGCAAAGAGAAGGTGTGTTTGAAAGGCTTCCACCATGATGTTTTGGATGTTGCCGACAAAGCTGGGATTGTCTAACCTGAGTCCAGGTGATAATTCTAAATATTAAAATTTTACTCTGTACAGCAAACAAACAAACTGGTGAAAGTATATGAGAATTAACAACCAAAACCACAGAAGAAGACTACCAAGGACACCATTTTTAAACCCTTAGAAAAGACATGAAGAATTTTCCTAACAAATTGACAGATACAAGCTCATTTCATTTTGGTCCATTGATCCACCCATCAGATCTCTGACCTCTAAACTGTAGTGTAATGAATCTGTGCTGTTTAACCCACCAAGTTGCTTGTTTGTTCCAGCACAAACGAGAAACTAACACAGGACTCATTTCTCCTGTCTAGCTGGATGCCGGGAACAGGGCTTCCTCACTGCATTTCTGATACACGGCAGAGCTCTGTCTTGGAAGGAAGTGTGGTGTGTGTGGTCCAGTGAATGATCCGGTCATACTAGCTGCATTGGGGATATTATTCTGTGGTGCTTTTTGCAAAAGGCTTATTTCCCTTTATTCAACCATCTGAATTATTTTCCAGGTCCTCAAAATGTGTTGATGAACAGGGAGGTGAGAATACGGTGATAAAAACCCCTAACATTTAAAAGCCACGTTGGGAAAAGCCAATGGGGCATGGCTGTGAGCTTGACCCTCCAGTCCCTGAGCAAAGAGACCTAGAAGGAGTAGCTTGGGCTGACTCCACCATATCTTTCATTTCATTTCTAATTTTATTAGATATTCCATGAAATTAAAATATAGACTTAAAAATTTAGTGTTTTTCTCCCTGTGTGTCTTTTAGAAGAAATGATCAATGGTCTGAGTTGGTATGAGCAAGTTGGTGGAATAGGAGATAACAACCAGCATGTGCCCATAGCAACACTTAATTTAGCAAACACTCATGGGTGAGAACAGCTTTATGAGAGTCTAGATGCACAAAATGACAGGTTCCAGCACGCAAGTGAAGTAAAATAATCCAAGACATTGATGCACTGAATAAGGTAAGAAAAACAGTGTCCCATTTCCTGTGTCACCCTCTCCCAAGGTAGCACAGCCTGGCATCACCGGAGCTTGGTAGAGAGGAGCATCGCAAGTCCCACCCAGACCTGCTGAATCAGAGCCCACAGGTCCCCCAGACCCGCAGGTGAGTGTGTGCTCTTCTGGAGAAGCATGGCGCCATCACACAGACAGGGATCCGGAGATAACATATCACATTGTTCTGGGTGCATAATTCATATGAGTGCCATCACACTACACATATCTATCCTTCAACAAGTCATTTTTGAGCTCTTACCTTGCTAATATAGATCTAGCACATTTCCTTTAACTTCTTGGAGAAAATTCACCTTTGTGATACTGATAATGAACTCTGTTAGGAACTCAGTGTATCAGTGACATTGACATAGTGCGATCAGGTAACACAGAGATGGCCAGAGAGTTCTCACGCTCTCCACTTTTTAGAAAATGTATTCATTTATTTTGGGGTCATAGGGCACTGGGAAGGGTGTTCTTTCCAAGGAAAAGCAATTACTGTTTATGGCCATAAGGGCAAATGTTACATACCCAGGAAAAAACAATATTTTAAAAGTCCTTATGTGTCAGTGTCATTGAGCACACTCAAAGCCAACTGGACCAGAAAGACAATATTACATTAACAGGGCATCTGTACAAAATATAAAGAATCATTCACCCCCAAGTTGCATTGAGCTTCATAGTCTTAATATATTTAGAAAAGATAGCAGGAAATATCTCCAGGCTTTGATCTTCTTAAGGCTTGAATTGCTACACATTTGAGAGGCCCATTAATGGCTCTAGATCTTTATGATCTGGATTATAACATGGTGTTTCTTTTCATAGCCTTGTTTAAATGAGTAAGGGATATGGTGGGGACTTATTAGCTGAGGTGACTGAGGGAACCTGAAAGACATGGCTGATGTACTGGAGGAAGGTAGTGTTGGGCATCGAGGATTCAGTCTGGAAAGATGGTAAGTCTCAGTGCATGCTGGGAAAAAATTTGGTCAAATGGTTGTCTGCTGTGCCTGGAGAAAGACCATGTTCAGACACAGGCTGAAGAGCTAGGAGAAGCAGAATAAAGGTTCTGGGTGTTGGAATATTGGTATTGTGTCCAGGACTGCTTGCAGCTTTCAGCAAACTTATGAGAGGGTGTTACTCAAGTACAACCAGTCAGGCTGCAAGTAGAGAAGGTAGCACACCTTTGCTAAGGGATGCCCCTCTGCTGTAGCCCAACTTTAAGTTAAGTGAGGGTCACAATTCCTTTACCCTACAGTGAAGTGGCTGTAAGTAGTGGCTCTGAAGTGAGGTCTAGTTTTCTAGGAGATAACGATGCTGCCATTAAAGATAGCATGATGCTGGTGAAGAAGGGATAAAGTTCCCATCCATCCTAACTATTGTTTCCTATGGCCCCAATTAAGTTAAGAAAAAGAGATGGGGTAGGTAGGCATTGTATGGCCTATGGCCACAGCCGTTATGGCCATACAGGTTTTCATTGGATTCGAGCAGAGGGTAAAGAAAAAGTGAAGCCAAATATGATGGCATATTCAATTTATTTAAGTCTCCTTCTGAATAAAGAGCAAAATGGCATGGAAGATTGCTTTCCTCTCATTCAGAGCTTCCAATGCTCTGATGCGTTCTCCAGTTCCACTACCCAGAAAATCTTCTCTGGTTCCTCCTGGAATTGAAGGTCCCTCCAGCCTCAGCAGAGCTCCCAAAGCCCCTCAGCTCAGGTTCCACATCTGCACTCCTTCTTCTCTACCTGCAAAACTCAGGCTGGGGAAAATGACTCTTTTCCAGCAAACATTAGCAATACAATTGTCCAAGCAGGAAGGTAATCCACAATTTGCAATATGCTGCTCCGAGGGCAAGCCCCACAGCCTTTCACACAGTGTCTTCACATGGTGCTGCCCAGGCCAATGCAAAATATAAGCAAGCAAAACTAAAAAACACACTTTAGAAACTTATTTGCCCAACACACATAATGGTCTATTTAGAAAATAACATTTTCTGCCCCAACTTTATGTCTAGTTTGAATTTTGTTGTCTGATAACTGTAGTGGAATAACCCCTTGCATGGCCTTGGTTGGGAACACAGCCAACAAGAAAAGAATGTTTTGCCAAGAAAATTGCTTTGTAACTTGAAGGCAGGTCACTGAAACAAGTCTATGTGACTGAAGGCAGTTGCTGGGCTTTATTTTCAGTAAAACATTCTCATAAGATTTCTGTTATCCCTTGAGATAAAGAGAGGAATGTTGTGGAACCCATAGAAGCAATAGGAATTAATGCCTTTTGATATTATGTTGTTATTAAGCTATCATGCAGGTGTACTTCATGTATCTTTAAGTAAAAGTTATGCTTGATATTATGCCAATTTCTCAGTAAACAAGCTTTTTGTAGTCTTTTAAATAAAAATAGGACACAGCATGAACTTGGGGCCATTTTCCTCAGTGAGCGGTTGTCCTTTGCTAGTCCTTGATGATTTCATCTGCTGATCTCTCTCTCTCTGCGCCCCCAACTCACAACAACATTTGGCGCCCAACATGGGGCCTTAAGAAGAGATTGGGAACAGGCAGAACCCCGAAAGTGTAAATTGGATGCGCTGTGTATGCAAAACTTTCAGGAAACTAGCAAAGTCATGGGAAATTCTCATTTGTTATTGGACAATTATGTACAAGTATTAAAATCCCTCTCAAGAGGATCAGGGATTCAGATAAAAGAGAAGGTTTTGTTACGTCTTTTAAATGCTATTCAGAAGCACTGTTATTGGTATCCTCCTGAGCATTGTAATCTATTAAATTTGAATGTTTGGCAACAAGTAGGAAAATCTTTACGCCATGCTCATCAGCACCGAGATACACTTGATTCGGAAACACGGGCTGCTTATAATCTTATTGCTACAGCCCTTGGCCCTTCGCAATAAGATGGAGATTCTGTTAAAAACTTGAATGAGGTTATTTTAAATGAGCCTGAAGAATTTGATTCAGCTCAGAATGAACAGAATAATGAGTTGGACAATACTGTGTCTGCTTCTGAAGTTACTGATAATGTTAATGAAATTCAGCCATCCACAGGCTTTCCTCCTTCTTTCTTAAAAAATGAGGGAGCCCTATGAATGATGTTGTCTCTCTAAAACACTTATTAAGTAAACTACAATTTACATTGGAACAACAGGAGAATGGAAATCAGTGTACTGCTTATCCTGTTCAAAAGCAAGATATATGTGAGCCTACAGCTCCTCCAATTCAAGATCAAAAATTAATTGGTACTGGCAGGCAGGGGAAGGATTTTTCAATTTTCTGAAATCTCTGAAATGCAACAGGTGCTTATAGATCATGATGGTTTAGAATCTAATTCTAGTAATTTTTATGCATCTATTTTTCCAATTATTCGACAGCCTTTTAAAGCTCCAAATCTTGGCGGAGGGCATAATATTCAATTTGACTAAACTGAATTTACTTAAAGCTAGTCAAACAATCTGTTGCTATGTATGGACCTCAGTCCTCATATTTTCAAGGTCTTATCTCTTCCTATTGTAATAATCATTTAATCATTCCTTTGAATTGGGATTTACTTGCTAGTAAGGTTTTGGAACCAGGACAATATTTACAATTCAAATCTTGGTGGAGAGAGGAGGCTTTTTGATTATCTTGCATGAACGCCAGAAATAATCCCCCTGGGAGCTGTTTTGAAATGCTCATCAGCGTTGACACTTATGCAGCTGTGGGACAACAAACTGGTTATACTGATGCTGTTATAGCTCAGATTAGATCACTTGTCTTAAAGCCTGGATGCAAATCACTACAGTTGGAGACAAGGAAGAAAAGCTAGCAGCTTTACATCAGTTGGTACAATTTCAATTAGAATTAGGACATATAGAAGAATGATGAAGTCCTTAGAATTCTCTAGTCTTTGTAATAATAAGTAATACTAATTTTTTTTGGTGTTTTAGCTACAATCCTCTGAGCTATCATTTTATTTCTTTCTTATTCTTTGCCTGGAAACTGAGGCAGGGGACATGTGTTGGATCTGACTATAGAAAATATCCCAGCAGCTGCCAAGAGAATATTCTTGGGGAAATTTTGTTTAGTCTCATTCATTGTCAGTCCCTCTGTCAGAAAATGCTCTGATTAAAATCAGGCAGGCATCTTTCTAGTCTGACTGTGCTCTGAAATCCTGGATTTCTCTTTGGTTTGTCTGATTCTAATTTTTGTTTAGTTTTTGTTTGATGTTGTCTAAAATGTGATTTTTAAGGCCTGAATTGTGTTTACATACAAGGATGAAAAATGCCGGCTTTTCTATTGAAAAAATAGTTTCATCCATATATTTTTTGCTTTAAAATTATAAATTATAAGGAGCACTCATTTAAATTTAAATTAAATAGAATATAGATCCTTAAGACTTGCTAATTTGGTTAATACATTGTAAGGTATATTCAAAGTTTGAAATCAAGTAAGAATTCAAGTATTAGAATTAATTAAAGTTATATGTTATACTTGTGTTTCTGTGTTGAAAATTGTCTTGTTTATGTGTAAAATATGCTCAAATTTATAAAACTGAAGAATTAAATAAAATTTAGTCATTAAGAATTTATCTCAAGCTACTTTAGACAGTTGGCTGCTTGTAAGGCAACATCCTGAAGAAGGATGCACTGAGGAAGCGGGAATTTAGTTCCTCTGATGCCCTATAATAGACTGGACTGCCGCGGACCAGCGCAGCTTCCAAATAATGGTGCGGAATTAAGGAAACACACTTTGTCAGAACAAAACCGATGGGACCGGGAGGACTCCTCAAACTGCCTGGCAGCATCTGAGTGCCTCACAGCCTCAGTTCGCTTTATTATATGGACCTATGCAAATCAAGGACCCTGATACAAAGTTGCACATCAAAGGCTAAGACAGGAACTCTCCCAAGGCAAAAACAGTATACATTAGTGAATTTTACAAACATCTGAAAACAAAGAGTCAGAGGAAGGGTATGTATATTGCTTCCTGCAACCCAAGGAAGGAAGGGGAGTGGGTGCAAACACAGAGCATCAAAGCCAAATATGGAGATGGAGGGGGTAGAACTTAAGCCCCCTGCCAAGCCTTGAATCTATAATGGCTTTTTGCCATTACCGGTCCACAACACTGGACAATACAAAAGACTGTTAGATATAGAAGCTAATGCATCTGTTATTACTAAGCAACATTAGTTTTCTTTTTAGCCCACTTAAGCAGTAGTCACTAAGCTGCATGGCTTAGGAGAAGTCCCTAACAAAACTCTATAAATTATTTTACAATAGGAAAATAACAAGGGTCATTTGGCCTCTAATAAAGAAAAACATTTATCTTATAAATAATTAAAAGGGCAACTTTTTAAATTACAGTCTAAACTTTCTGACAAGGAGTTTTTTATACTCACTAGGACCAAATTTCTGTCAAAGCTCTTAAAGAGTTAAAAACAGCTTGCTCCCAGTATAAAACTAACTGTCTTTATACGCAGAAACTGTTATCCTCCTTCATGGACTCTGAATGTTTTATTTCAAAAAATTTAGAAATGTTAGCTCAGACTGTTCTTTCAAAAGTGAAAAAGTTACAATTTATGACTTCGTAGAATAATCAGACTTGTATTCAAGCTAATCAAAATGCTAATGCTAATCCTCTTATTAATATTATAGAAAATGAACTTTTTAAATGGACAGTTTGCTAATTTACAACAGCAATGTAGGCAAAATGTAGGTGTGAGGATTTGCTCTTACGTCCACAAATACAGGACTAGTAGATACCTTCCAGAAAATTGAATCCTCGGCATAAGTCGGAAATAGAAAAAAGTGAGATTTGAGAATTAAATAAACTTACCAAGGAGGCAAAAAATGTTTTAATTAAGACTAAGACTTCAAAAAATATCTTTGACTCTTTGTAGCAATGCTAGCTGTTGTGTCTTTAACAATAAGCAGAATTAAGTATTCTTACTAAGTTTATATTATTTCCATAAGCAATGTTGAATAGCCTGACACTCTATCAACATTATGTAAATCAACCTTTAGAAAATGTTTGTCCTAAGAGACATTGATAAGAGTGTGGTGGTTATGGGGGGAGAGGGGAATGGGAGAGGGAAAGGGGGAGGGGGAGGGGCACAAAGAAAACAAGATAGAAGGTGACAGAGGACAATCTGACTTTGGGTGATGGGTATGCAACATAATTGAACGACAAGATAACCTGGACTTGTTATCTTTGAATATATGTATCCTGATTTATTGATGTCACCCCATTAAAAAAATAAAATTAATAAAAAAAAGAAAATTTTTGTCAGAAATATCCTCAATCTCTAATAATCCTTTATTTAAATGACATATTAATAGCTTATAAATATAATACTGAACTTTCAGTCATCCTTAAAAATGCTTCTGAAACCTTAAATCAGTGTAGTTTGATTGTATTTAAAGACAAAATTCAAACATCCTGTCCTATTAACATTGTTACTGATTCACAATATGTAGAACATACAATTAAACTTATAGAAAGTGTTTATATTTCAAATAATAGTTCTAAATTGCACAAATTGTTTCAAGAGTTACAACTTTTATTATAGGAATGAAATTTACCTATCTATATACCTCACATTTGTTCTCATACAGCTTTACCAGGACCTATGTCTACTACAGATAATGAAGTTGATCAATTACTCATTAGATCAATAAAAGTAGCTACTAAGTTTTATACAAAGACTCATACAAATAAAAAGAATTTAATACAAAGATTTAAAATAACCTGGCAAGAAGCTCAGAATATTGTTAGACACTGTCCTCAATATAGTATATAAATGCTCCTCCATTACCAAGAGGAATGAATCCTAGAGGACAACACAGTAATAACCTATAGCAAATAGATATTGCTCATATTTCTTCTTTTAAAAAACTATCTTATGTATGGTTTTATTAATATTTATTCTTCCTTTTGATAGGCCATACCTTTGCCTAGAGAAAAAACTAATTGTGTCATCCAACATCTTATTGAGGCTTTTAATGTTATAGGCATTCCTAAAGCAATTAAAATTGACAATAGTCCTGCCTCTCCATCTAATAAATGTCAACAATTCTTAGCATTTTAGAATATTAAACATACTACTAGAATTCCATATAATCCACAAGAACAAGCAATTATTGAAAGCAGTAATTGCACTCTGAAAAATGTTACATAAACAAAAGGGGGGAGAAGAAAGTAGATTTGTTGGGCAGATAAAATTTATTATGCTCACTTTGTTAAAGATGGTGTTGCCCATGTGAGGCCGTCACCCAGGTGATATTAATGTGTGTTGGGGATCGTTGTAGCCTGGGACTTGGTTTTGGGATTAAACCTTTCCCACCCTTTTTGATGTGGGGCGGTACAATCCAATCATACCTCAGAGAAGTGACTTTGTATTAGAGACTTCCCTATTTTGTATATTGGATTAAAGGTTTGGATTTCTACACTATAAAATAGGGGCAGAACAGGAGCTTGCTCTCGTGGTTCCTGAGATTATCATTAGAGGAGAGCAGAAGGAGGCCACGTGGAGTAGGCCAGGAAAAGCAGCCAAGATGGCAGAGTGCTGAGTGAGATGCCAGTTTGTGCAGAGTTTGTATCTGGGATAAGGAAGGAGATGGGGAACTGAGGAGAATAAAACTGGTGAGCTAGAAACCTTTGATTCTAGGAAACTCGGATAAGTCAGTAGCTTTGTGAGCACTGAATGTGAGTGGGTTTTGGAGCCCAGTGTGTGTTTTTACTTGCCTGCTGGGTGCAAGCTAGGATTAAAGACTATGGCCCACCAGTTTGTGGCTCCGTTGTTTCTTTACCAACTGTCTGAATCCAATGCAAACCTACATGGGCCAGGAGGTGGCTGTGATAGCGGCCCTGGCTGCTGGCTTTACAAGATTATTCCCTAGAATTATGTTAGACAAAGCTTTATTTACTTTAAATTTCTTAAATACAGGAGAAGATAATTTCACTGCTGCAGACATTAGATGAAAAGTAATAGTTCTAAGATTAATACACCTATACATTATAAAAGTGAGTTGAATCAATAGGTACCTAGTGTAGTGCAACATTGGGGAAGAGGGTTTCCTTGTGTCATTGCAGAATCCAGTGAAGTGCTTTGGAGTCCTGCTCGCAGAATTAAACTAACAACATGAATAAGAACAATAGATTATTTCCATTTCTGCCCATTGCTGAGATGGAAGAAATGAATTTTGAAAGAAGAATCTTGGATGACGTCAGAGTAATGGCGGGGTAGGAAGCGATACCGATAAATCTCCCCCAAAACTCAACAAGATCTTCAACCAGAAACAGAAAAACCTATACTTGGAGCCTCCAGATGCTTCGCAATACACCCAAAGGTATGGTCCAGTGAAAAATTGGCTAAATATATAACCAAACCCTGAAGGAAATAGGGAGTAAGAAATGCTCCACCTTCCTCACTAACCTAAACAGGGCAGCTTTCTCTGGTAACTGTGAATATAGAAACTGAGGCAGGCAAAGGGGGTGAATAGATCCAGGCCGTGGCACAAACGGCCAAACCAGGCTGTGGCACGGAGATCCAAGCCGAGGAAAAACTGATCCTGTGGCAACCCAGGGAATACAAGCTGACACTTGCGCCAAACCCAAACAAAGAAAGACAAGTGGAGCGGCCATTTTACCCAGTCTCCTGGTCAGCGGGCGCGCAGTTAGTGGGCGAGAGATTTCTTCCTAGGCCCCTGGAGTGGGTGCCCGTGTTGCCCCACGGAGAGGCAGGGTCAGAGGCCTTTCTGTGGGCCGAGGGCAGAGTCTCTGGGCAGCCCCAGTGCCCTGGGAAAGCCACGCATGGGAGGGAGTGAGAACTAATTCCAACGGTGGAGATTTTCCGTGCTGCTGGGGGTTTCACTCAGAGGGAAACAGGGCCGGCCTCATATCCTGGTTTGTGCGCGCAGATAGTGAATGAGAGATTCCTCCGAGTGCCTCGGCAGTGCGCACCCGTGTTATCGCACAGAGGGGCAGAGTCAGGGGCCTTTATGTGGGCCAAAGTGGAATCTCGGGCTGCCCCAGCGCCTTGCAAAAGCCGCGCACAGGGATGGAGCGAGACTTAATTCCAACGCTGCAACTTTTCCCTGCGGTTGGGGGTTTCACTCAGAGCGTGAGACTGCTGGCCGGATATCCTGGTCTGCGCGTGCAGACAGTGAATGAGAGTTTCCTCCAAGCGCCCCGGAAGTGGGCGCCCGCCTGTGTTACCAGACAGAGTGGCAGAGCCAGAGGTCTTTGAGTGGGCAGAAAGCCCGCCTGATTATGCTAGCAGCTCTGACTGACTGAGCCTTACCCAGAGCCCTATGCTGAGTGGAAATAGAGTGGGGAGTTGCCAGCTCTTTGAGCCTCTTACTATCAAGGCAGAGGCAGCAGCAACCCCATAGCTGGATTATCAGGCTACTAATTGAGGAAGGAAAGACTAGGAGAAAGGCTCCAGGAACACGGACTCTCTCACTGTCGGAGCCTATAAATGCTAATGAGCCTCGACTGCCAACGAGACTAAAGCACAATACATGACATTGCCATAGAGACTTATCAACTGCAAACCTCTACCTGAGCATGCCAAAGGGGCAGAACCCGGGGTACAGAGTCACCGACCAGGAAGAGGGAGAGAAAAGAAAAAGCAAGAAGATAACCTCTCAAAATCAAGAATAATCTGCAGACTTTATAACCTATCCCATTTTATTATATTTGTTCGTTTGTTTCTCTTATCTTCATTCTTGATACTTTTTTTCCTCCTCCAATTTGGCCGATTAACTCTCTGCCGGTCTTACTCTCTCCTCTCCTTGAACTACACTACCCATAAGTGTTACATCTCCCATTATCTTTTCTCTTCTCTTCCTTTCTCTCTATGAGGGTTCAACTCCAAAACCCTTAACTCTCTCTCTCTCTCTCTCTCCTTTCTTTTTTCTTCTTTTAGTGGTTCCCTGTTTTTTTCTCTCTCTCTCTTTCTTTTCTCCCTCTATATTAGTTTCTTCCTTTCTCCTTTACATCTCCTCTCATTCAAACCTCAATAACAAACAAATTATCTTATCTGGGACTCAAACTTATGTTTGTGGCATTTTGGGGGTTTTTTACTTCACCTTTTTAACTCACTAGCAGTGCTCCCATCCCTGGCTCTCCATATTATCTAGTTCTTGTTCCACTAAATACAATAGTAATTTTTTAATTTGTCCCCCCATTTTTCCATTTTCCTTTTATTCCTCTCATCATAACTCTTAGACAACCAACACCTAAAAGCAAATCATTTTATTCTTGACCCAAATTTTTTTATTTGCTTTTTGTGGTTCCATATGCTCTTTTTTTTTCTTTTTTTCCCCCCCTTTATTACTTATTACTTTTCCCCAATTCAGGCCTTCCATCACAGGCATTGTTTGTTATAATTCACAGTTCACCACAAGATTTTCTCAAGAAAGAGGGGAGAGGAGAGGAGAGGAAAAAAGGAGGGAGGGAATAATTTTTGTTTTTAAAAATTTTTATTTTATTTTATTTTTCTTTATTTCATTATTAATTTTTTTAAAAAACAACTCTTCAATTTTTTATTTTTTTTATTATTTTTTTAACTTTTTATTCTTTATTAAATCTCATTAATACTATCAACAAAACCACCCTCAGATGCCATTAAGGAAGAGAAAATCGAATATCATGGATACAAAAGAAAGAGAGGTAACACAACTAGATGAGGAAAAATCTATGGAGAAAAAATTTAATATATTGGAAACCTTGGAGCTAAATGACAGAGAATTCAAGATAGAAATCCTGAAAATCCTCCGAGATATACAAGAAAACACAGAAAGACAATTTAGGAAGCTCAGAAAACAACTCAATGAACACAAAGAATATATGTCCAAGGAAATTGAAACTATAAAAACAAATCAAACAGAGATGAAAAACTCAATTCACGAGCTGAAAAACGAAGTAACAAGCTTAGCTAATAGAACAGGTCAGATAGAAGAGAGGATTAGTGAAATAGAAGACAAGCAACTTGAGGCACAACAGAGAGAAGAAGAAAGAGACTCAAAAATTAAAAAAAATGAGATAGCCCTACAAGAATTATCTGACTCCATCAAAAAGAATAACATAAGCATAATAGGTATATCAGAGGGAGAAGAGAGAGAAAATGGAATGGAGAACATACTCAAACAAATAATAGATGAGAACTTCCCAAGCCTGTGGAAAGAACTAAAGCCTCAAGTTCAAGAAGCAAACAGAACTCCGAGTTTTCTTAACCCCAACAAACCTACTCCAAGGCATATCATAATGAAATTGACACAAACCAACAGCAAAGAAAAAATTCTCAAGGCAGCCAGGGAAAAGAAGAATACAACATATAAAGGAAGGCCCATTAGATTATCATCAGATTTCTCAGCAGAAACTCTACAAGCTAGAAGAGAGTGGACCCCAATATTTAAAGTCCTGAAAGAGAGGAACTTTCAGCCATGAATACTATACCCATCAAAGCTATCCTTCAAATATGAAGGAGAAATAAAAACATTCACAGATTCAGAAAAGATGAGGGAATTTATCATCAGAAAACCCCCACTCCAGGAATTACTAAAGGGGGTTCTCCAATCAGATACAAAGAACAACAACAACAAAAAAGCCACAAGTAAAAGCTCCAAGAAGAACACAATAAAACCAAATTTAAACTGTGACAACAACAAAAAGAAAGAGGGGGAGAAGATGGAGATTAACAGTAGCAAAGGACGATGGAGTGCAAAAGTACTCACAAAATAGTTCACTACAATGAACAGGGTAGGGACCCTTTTCATTACTCAAAGGTAGCCACCATTGAAAAAACCACCACAGAAGCACATGAGATAAAAAAGATAGCAACAGAGGAAAGATGTATGGAATACAACCAAATCAAAACAAAAGATAGAAAAACAAAAGAGAAGGATCAAACAAGACACAAAACTAACAGAAAGCAAGATATAAAATGGCAATAGGGAACTCACAAGTATCAATAATTACACTAAATGTAAACGGATTAAACTCACCAATAAAAAGGCACAGAGTAGCAGAATGGATTAAAAAAAGAAAATCCAACTGTATGCTGCCTACAGGAAACTCATCTAAGTAACAAGGATAAAAACAAATTCAAAGTGAAAGGCTGGAAAACAATACTCCAAGCAAATAACATCCAAAAAAAAGCAGGTGTAGCAATACTCATATCGGATAATGCTGACTACAAGACAGGAAAAGTACTCAGAGACAAAAATGGCCATTTCATAATGGCTAAGGGGACACTGAATCAAGAAGACATAACAATTCTTAATATATATGCACCAAACCAAGGAGCACCAAAATATATAAGACAGCTACTTATTGACCTTAAAACAAAAACTGACAAAAACACAATCATACTTGGAGACCTCAATACACTGCTGACGGCTCTAGATCGGTCATCCAAACAGAGAATCAACAAAGACATAGTGGCCTTAAACAAAACACTAGAGCACCTGGATATGATAGATATCTACAGGACATTTCATCCCAAAGAGACTGAGTATACATTTTTCTCCAGTGTACATGGATCATTCTCAAGAATTGACCATATGTTGGGCCACAAAAACAACATCAGCAAATTCAGAAAAATTGAAGTTGTACCAAGCATATTTTCTGATCATAAAGCCTTGAAACTAGAATTCAACTGCAAAAAAGAGGAAAAAAATCCCACAAAAATGTGGAAACTAAACAACATACTTTTAAAAAATGAATGGGTCAAAGAAGAAATAAGTGCAGAGATCAAAAGATATATACAGACTAATGAAAATGACAATACGACATATCAGAATCTATGGTATGCAGCAAAAGCAGTGATAAGAGGGAAGTTCATATCACTTCAGGCATATATGAACAAACAAGAGAGAACCCAAGTGAACCACTTAACTTCCCACCTTAAGGAACTAGAAAAAGAAGAACAAAGACAACCCAAAACCAGCCGAAGAAAGGAGATAATAAAAATCAGAGCAGAAATAAATGAATTACAGAACAGAAAAACTATAGAAAAAATTAATAGAACAAGGAGCTGGTTCTTTGAAAAGATCAACAAAATTGACAAACCCTTGGCAAGACTTACCAAGGAAAAAAGAGAAAGAACTCATATAAACAAAATCCAAAATGAAAGAGGAGAAATCACCACGGACACCGTAGATAAACAAAGAATTATTGTAGAATACTATGAAAAACTTTATGCCACTAAATTCAACAACCTAGAAGAAATGGATAAATTCCTAGAAAAATGCAACCTTCCTAGACTGAGTCAAGAAGAAGCAGAAAGCCTTAACAGACCTATCAGTAGAGAAGAAATAGAAAAAAACCATTAAAAACATCCCCAAAAATAAAAGTCCAGGCCCTGACGGCTATACCAGCGAATTTTATCAAACATTCAAAGAAGACTTGGGTCCTATTATACTGAAAGTCTTCCAAAAAATTGAAGAAGAAGCAATACTTCCAAACACATTTTATGAGGCCAACATAACCCTCATACCAAACACAGGCAAGGATGACACAAAAAAAGAAAACTACAGACCAATATCTCTAATGAATACAGATGCTAAAATACTAAACAAAATACTAGCAAATCGAATACAACAACATATTAAAAAGATAATACATCATGATCAAGTGGGATTCAACCCAGAATCTCAAGGATGGTTCAACACGTAAAACGGTTAACATAATACACCATATCAACAAAACAAAGAACAAAAACCACATGATCTTATCAATAGACGCAGAAAAGGCTTTCGATAAAATACAACACAATTTTATGTTTAAGACTCTCAACAAAATGGGTATAGAAGGAAAATATCTCAACATGATAAAGGCCATATATGATAAACCATCAGCTAACATCATATTAAATGGCACTAAACTGAAGGCTTTCCCCCTTAAATCAGGAACAAGACAGGGTTGTCCACTCTCTCCACTCTTATTTAATGTGGTAGTAGAAGTTCTAGCCAGAGCAATCAGACAAGACAAAGAAATAAAAGGCATCCATATTAGAAAAGAAGAAGTAAAGGTATCACTTTTTGCAGATGATATGATCCTATACATCGAAAACCCCAAAGAATCCACAAAAAGACTACTAGAAACAATAAGCCAATACAGTAAGGTCGCAGGATACAAAATTAACATACAGAAGTCAATAGCCTTTCTATATGCCAACAATGAAACAACTGAGAAGGAACTCAAAAGAATAATCCCCTTCACTATTGCAACAACAACAAAAAAATACTTAGGAATAAACATAACAAAAAATGTAAAGGACTTATATAATGAAAAGTATAAACCATTGTTAAGGGAAATCGAAAAAGATATAATGAGATGGAAGAATATACCTTGTTCTTGGCTAGGAAGAATAAATATAATCAAGATGGCTATATTACCCAAAGCAATATACAAATTTAATGCAATTCCCATCAAACTTCCAATGACGTTTTTTAAAGAAATAGAGCAAAAAATCATCAGATTTATATGGAACTATAAAAAACCGCAAATAGCCAAAGCAATCCTAAAGAAAAAGAATGAAGCTGGGGGCATTACAGTACCTGACTTCAAACTATATTATAGGGCCACGACAATCAAAACAGCATGGTATTGGCAGAAAAATAGACACTCAGAACAATGGAACAGAATAGAAAGTCCAGAAATAAAACCACATATATATATTCAAATAATTTTTGATAAAGGGGCCAACAACACACAATGGAGAAAAGAAAGCCTCTTCAATAAATGGTGCTGGGAAAACTGGAAAGCCACATGCAAAAGAATGAAACTGGACTACAGTCTCTCCCCCTGTACAAAAATTAACTCAAAATCGATAAAAAATCTAAACATAAGACCTGAAACAATTAAGTACATAGAAGAAGACATAGGTACTAAACTCATGGACCTGGGTTTTAAAGAGCATTTTATGAATTTGACTCCAAAGGCAAGAGAAGTGAAGGCAAAAATTAATGAATGGGACTACATCAGACTAAGAAGTTTTTGCTCAGCGAGAGAAACTGATAACAAAATAAACAGAAAGCCAACTAAATGGGAAATGATATTTTCAAACAACAGCTCAGATAAGGGCCTAATATTCAAAATATACAAAGAACTCATAAAATTCAACAACAAACAAACAAACAATCCAATAAAAAAATGGGAAGAGGATATGAATAGACACTTCTCCCAGGAAGAAATACAAATGGCCAACAGATATATGAAAAGATGCTCATCTTCTTTAGCTATTAGAGAAATGCAAATCAAAACTGCAATGAGATACCACCTCACACCTGTTCGATTAGCTGTTATTAGCAAGACAGGTAATAGCAAATGTTGGAGAGGCTGTGGAGAAAAAGGAACCCTCATACACTGTTGGTGGGAATGTAAAGTAGTACAACCATTATGGAAGAAAGTATGGTGGTTCCTCAAAAAACTGAAAATAGAACTACCTTATGACCCAGCAATCCCTCTACTGGGTATATATCCCAAAAACTCAGAAACATTGATACGTAAAGACACATGCAGCCCCATGTTTATTGCAGCATTGTTCACAGTGGCCAGGACATGGAAACAACCAAAAAGCCCATCAATAGATGACTGTATAAAGAAGATGTGGCACATATACACTATGGAATACTACTCAGCCATAAGAAATGATAACATCGGATCATTTACAGCAAAATGGTGGGATCTTGATAACATGATACGAAGCGAAATAAGTAAATCAGAAAAAACCAGGAACTGTATTATTCCATACGTAGGTGGGACATAATATTGAAACTAAGAGACATTGATAAGAGTGTGGTGGTTACGGGGGGGAGGGGGGAATGGGAGAGGAAAAGGGGGTGGGGAGGGGCACAAAGAAAACAAGATAGAAGGTGACAGAGGACAATCTGACTTTGGGTGGTGGGTATGCAACATAGTGTTAGGACAAGATAACCTGGACTTGTTATCTTTGAATATATGTATCCTGATTTATTGATGTCACCCCATTAAAAAAATAAAATTATTTTAAAAAAAAAAAAGAAAGAAGAATCTTAAAGGTGCTGCTGCTTGGTATTGAAAAGGCTAAAATACCAAGTTGGGGTTAACTTAAAAAACTGACCTTTAATGGTAAAAAAATGCTACAAACTACTAAAAAAGAAAAAAATGCTACTAACCTGTTTTTAGCAATGATTGCTTTGGTAACAATTTTGGTAAGTAGAGCTTTTCATTAGGAAAATAGTGCCTTTCCTATTTTTGTTAATGACTCTAATTGGCTTCCAGGACCTTTCAATGATAGAGGTCCCTTAGCACCTTCAGAAGAAGGCATGGAATTAGAAAATTATACAACAGGAGTTGAGGGATTACTTATATGTATAGGACATGAGCCACATTGGTTAAACATAGAAACTCAAGCTTGGCTCTCTATTGTCAAAGATAACAGTAAATGAGATTTAAAAAAAAGTAATACGTCTGTACATAAAACATCTTAGATTAAAGTCTTCACAGCTCCACCCCAGTTAAAGGGCAGGGTGCTGATTTAAGGTGGCGTAAGAACAATGGTTTAATTACAGCTGGAATCAAGGTAATCATACTATCATATAGCATATAGGAGGGATGTCACCTCAAGCTCCTCATATAAAATTTGGTCCTATACAATATCATTTGTGGAAAGTAGCTATGGCACTTAAACATATGTCAGTGTAGAAAGGAAAAGTCTCAAGAAATTACTCTTCTAATCATACTATGTTAATCTTAAAAAAAAATAAAACACATTTCATATCTGCTTGTGTTAGATGGCTTTATATATTTGTTATAGGTGAAACCAAATAGACAGCTGAAAATTATTCAATAACTTGCAATAAGTGTGCTTTTTATACATGTATTAATTCTTCTATTCTTTTTAATAAAAATAGTCAAAGTCTTTACATTTTAAGTACCTGAACAGGAGTCTAGATTCCAGTACAGATGCATCAGATATGGCTGGGTTCCCCTTCCACGATGCTGTTACAACATCTTATTAAGTCCTTGAAGCGAACCAAGAGACTAGTTGGACTGATCATCACATTATGGGACTAATAGCTGTAACCACCACCGTGGCTGCTGTATCTGGAGTTACATGACATCAAAGTATACAGACTGTAGACTTTGTGCAAAAATGGCGTGAAGATTCTGAACAACTGTGGACTTCTCAATAACATATAAATAGTAACATTAATATGAAAGTTAATAATTTAGAACAGACTATGATTATGTTAAGAGATCAAATTGTTAGCCTGCAAAGACAAATTAAGCTAAGATGTAATTAGAATGTGTTGGGCAGATAAAATATATTATGCTCACTTTGTTAAAAATAGCGCTGCCCATGTGAGGCCATCGCCCAGCTGATATTAATGTGTGTTGAGAATCCTTGTAGCCTGGGGCTTGGTTTTGGGATTAAGCCTTTCCCACCCTTCTTGATGTGAGGTGGTACAATCCAATCATGCCTCAGAGAAGTGACTTTGTATTAGAGACTTCCCTATTTTGTATATTGGATTAGAGGTTGTGAAGCTACGATATAAAATGGGGGCAGAACGAGAGTTTGCGCTCTTGGTTCCTGGGATAATTAGCATGAGAGAGCAGAGGGAGCAGAGCAGAGAGCAGAAAGAGGCCATGTGGCCAGGAGAAGCAGCCAAGATGGCGGAGTACTGAGTGAGAGGCCAGTTTGTGCAGTTTGACGCTGGTGAAGGAAGGAGATGGGGAACTGAGGAGAATAAGGCTGGTGAGCTAGAAACCTTTGATTCTAGGAAACTCGGATAAGTCAGTAGCTTTGTGAGCACTGAATGTGAGTGGGTTTTGGAGCCCAGTGTGTGTTTTTACTAGCCCGCTGGGTGCAAGCTAGAATTAAAGGTGACAGCCCATCAGTTCTTGGCTCTGTTGTTTCTTTACCGACTGTCCGAATCCAATGTGAACCTGCATGGGCTGGGCTGCTCTGATGGTGGCCCTGGCCCTGGCTTTTGGCTTTACAGAATGTAACTACTTTTTGTGTTACCCTTATTTCTTAAAATTGTACTTATTTCCCTTAGGAAAATGTTAAAAAACATTTGTTAAATCATGATAATGTAACTAAAGAAATCATTAAATTACAAAGACATATTCATGAAGCTTTTCATCGAAAATTAGAAATTTTAAAATGTCAACCTATATTGAAGGGATTAATGGATAATTTATTGCAATTAAATTCTATTAAATATATTAAAGAATTTTGTGGATCCACCGTAGGACTTTTTATAATAGTATTAATTCTATGTTTTCTTTTATATGTACTCTGTCGACAAATCAAAGCAAAAAAAAAAAAAAAAAGGAATGAACGACAAAAGGCTGTGTTTTCTGTGGTGCTTCATAACATTCAGCATAAACAAAAAGGGGGGAAATGTAGTGGAATAACCCATTGCATGGCCTTGGATGGGACCACAGCCAACAAGAAAAGAATGTTTTGCCAAGAAAATTGTTTTGTGACTTGAAGGCGGGTCACTGAAACAAGTCTATGTGACTGAAGGCAGTTGCTGGGCTTTTTCTTAGTAAAACATTCTCATAAGATTTCTGTACCTTCCAAGGTTCTCCCTTGAGATAAAGAGAGGAATGTTGTAAAAACCATAGAAGAAATAGCAATTAACGCCTTTTGATATTATGTTGTTATTAAGCTATCATGCAGGTGTACTCCATGTATCTTTAAGTAAAAGTTATGCTTGATATTATGCCAATTTCTCTGTAAACAAGCTTTTTGAAGTCTTGTGAATAAAAATAGGACACAGGGTGAACTCGGGGACATTTACATGAGTGAGTGTTGGTCATTTGCTAGTCCTTGATGATTTCGTCTTCTGATCTCTCTCTCTCTGTGCCCCCGACTCACAACAACAGATTACATGCACTCAGAGAAGTTAAGAGGCAAATACAGCCTGATCTGTGGTGGCACAGTGGATAAAGTGTCAAATTAAATTCTGAAGTTGCTGGTTTGAAACCCTGGGCAGACCTGGTCAAGGCACATATGGGAGTTGATGCTTTCTGCTCGTCCCCCCTTCTCTCTAAAGTGAACACATGTCTTAGAGAGGCAAATACATCGGCACTCTAAGTTTCTGAGGGATTTGCACTGCCAGAGAAATTTAGGTCTGGTTTATAGCAAAAGCATGTGATTCATGAATCTTCAGAGTGATTTCTCTGAACCTGCATGAGCTGAGGGTGTGTGGTTATTGGGGATAATGTACAAGGGATATCCTATCAGAAGCAGGGCCAGAGAGGACAGTGGCCATAAGATCATATTTCTGTTGTAAGGTACCAAAAAGCTGAAAATTAATATTGACATTCTGGGAGAAAAGGTCAGGCATTCCTATCAGGCTTTTTTGTCTCATCCTTCCTTTAGGGAGGGGAGAGAAAAGAATGTAGATGTTTCTAACTAGCAAGAACAATGGGTCATTTAGTTTTAAATCTAAAATAAAGGTTAACCAAGAAACTTCTTCTCTTTCAATAGGAGGCATAGTTTACATAGCACCTTGCATTGACTGTAGTTCCTCCCCCTTCCTGGAATCTTTAGAGTAAAATACCTCTAGGCTAGTGAGGGAAGATAAACCCTGAAAGATTTGTAAACATCTTTGATTGTGTTACCTTAAAAGTCTTAATGTTTCTGTGTATCCCCTAAACAAATGTCTGCTCATGCAGTGATGTCATGCTCTCCTCTGCTTGTGTGTAATCAAGGGTATATAAGCAGCCCCTGAACTATTTTTGGGGCTTGTCCAGGATTTGGGACTGCCCCGTGTAAGTTATATGAGGCCGGCATATTTAATAAATCTCCTCCTTTAATAAAACTCTTCAAAATTTATCTGGACTGTGTGTGTCTATGTGAACTCAATATAGTGAGGTACAGTGCCTTTCAGAATCTGGGGTGCAGTATTTTATAACATATGGGGGCTCATCTTGGATACGGTGTTTTGCATCACCGGATAGAGACACCCCAAATCAGCTGGTCTCTCTCCAAGGCTGCCGGGCATCCCTTGAATCTCAAAGAGAGGTGCGCCACCTGAGACTTTTCAGGGCTCCCGGTCTTCCTGTGGTGTCTGAACAGTTCTTCGGTTAGACGCCTCTTGGTTCCCAAATTTGACAATTTGGATAATTTGACAGAGAACTTAAGGAGGTAGGTAAAGCAACTCTTTTTGCTTTACTGAATTTTCTGGCTTTCCTCTGAACTCTTGTTTTTGCTTTCCTGTGTTGGACGAGAAGGTAGGTAGAGTGGATTTGGGGGCTTTGCTGAATTGTGACTCCAGGGATGTGGAACCTCTGTGGAGTAGGTAGGGCTTTCAAAACTGCTTTGCTGTTTGTAACTAGTCTATAGTCTTTTTGTTTTGGGACTTCCGCAAAACAGATCAGGCATGGTTGTATGTTCGCACAGGCTCTCCAAGACCGAGACATCAGTGGGGAGTTTCTTGGGTCCTGCCTGGGTTTTGCTAGGAGAGGGACTTCTGGTTATTCTTTGGAAGGACGACTGGTTGGATTGAGTCCTGCTTGAGGGTCTCAGGGATATCTGTTTCTCTATGAGAGGTACTAGTGTAGACTTCATCCTGCCCTGGTCTTTCAGAGGTATCTAGATGAGGCTCTCAGTAAAATGCCATTTAGTATGGACAGTTGTTTTTTATTTGGGAGGACATTAATGGGGATTGGATCGGTCCAGGATTAGGCAATCTCGCATCACACTGAATCAGTGGAGGCTGAGCTAACTTGGATTGATTAATCTCACCTCGAACTTCCAGAAACTTCTTTGTATTGTTGAGATCGCAGTCTTTGTTTTTAAAGTGTCTGTTTAGAAAACCTTGGCTTAAAGGAAGTTCTAGTGCTGCCTGCATGCACCTGAGAGGCCACGAGGGGGAGCCCTTTCTTTGTCAGTGAGGCACAGCACTTTTCAGCATCTGGAGGATTTGCTCTGCAGTGAGGGGAACTCCTCCCTTGTCTATTGAACTTTGTCTTTGTTTGCCAGAAAAATTAGGATAAGTAAAGCATGCTCATTTAAACTTCTTGATTTGTATGTATATGTCTTTGTTTAGTGTCTAAATGTGTTTGTTTGAGTCTTTTGTGTCAAGATTGGAAGCCTCTGACTAAAAATCCATCTTAAGTGGCGAACTATTATTCTCTTTGTTCTCAAATACTAGCTTCGGGGCACCCTGTTAGGTTTCTCCCCTGAGGAAATTATTCTCTTATGTTGGCTTATTCACCTTGTCTTGTATAATAATCAATATCTCTATAGTGAAACACCCTCTTATTCCGGGTGCTAATTACCTGTCTAATCTTTCTTGCTTCATTAGTGCACTAATTCTTAGATTTTCCTGGAACAAGTCTTAGTTTTGTAATAGGTAACATGTGCTAGAACTTTTAAACTCCAGATAGTGAAAGTAGTCTGCAATATAGTAACTGGCTACAAGCTTGCTCAATACAGAAAGGGCTGGCAAGCAAGCAATTTAAATGAAAGAAAAGCAGAGCCCACAAATTGAACGTGTTTCTTTAGACTCTAGAGCTGAATGACTCTCAAATAAGCAGTTTGAGTAAAAGAAAAACCCAGCGAGGACTTGGCATGTGCAGAGCGAGGGGGTGGGGGCGTGGCCGAGGAGAGGCAAGTGTATATGCATGCCCCCGCTCCTCTTCGTCATTCTCAGGTCTCCAAGGTGGTGCTGCACCTGAGGGGAAGGCAAACATTAAACAGCAAACTGAGTACCAAAGACAAGGCTCGCCAGCTCCAGGTGCATCGTTAGGCTAGGATTCAGCCTGCTGTATGCAGGGTGACTGGGAAAGGCAATAACGTAAGGGTGAGGTAACTAAAAAATTATAGAATGGAAACTAGTTTCAAATGTCCGCCTACTGACCAAAATGGTTTTGCCCTTCTGGAAAATACAGGGTAGGAATAGTATTAAATTTAGAACTTTGCTTTAAAAAAATTTTAAAGGAAAGAAAAAAAAAATATTTAGAAATTAACCATAGGTGTAGACCTTGCTAGTTAATTGGCAGTTTCTTAAATTCAATGAGCTCCAGAAGGAGTAATAAAAGCATGAGTAATATGATTATAGGGAATAGAATAAAAAAATAAGCTCTCTGTGGGTTGGGGATAGTGGCTTGTTGCCTTTCTTGGTGTAGAAAGGAGGGAAAATATTCCAACACTCTCCTGCTGGCCGTCAGGGTCCTCTATAAACTTTTCAGTTACGTAGAAGGCAAAGAGTTCATAAGGGAGACCAGCTGCATTAGACATAATGGTAAATATTGTAAAAAGAATGTTCAGGGAATTGTGGGAAAAATTGGAAACCTCATATAGACTAAAGAAAGTTACTATTGGGAAAGTAATTATGTGAAAATTGTATTTAGCTGCTCAAAGCAGGGCAGTTAGTTTATAGGTGGCAAATTGATTCAAGTCCTGTTTGAGAGAAGTTCCATTATCTTGCTAAGGAACTTGGCTAGAGGACAAACTGCAGAAAAAACCCCAACAAACAGGTAAAAGAGGCAGGCTTCCAGTTCTTGGAGTCTGCTTCCCCCTCAGGCATCCATCCCGCCCCTCATGTTGATGTAATAGTGCAAATTACTGTGGGTCAAAAGAAAGTTAATACATCTTTGCGAGCTGGGTAGTTTGTACCAAGAATCCTTTATTGTGTAAAAAGTATTTTCCATGTTAAAATGTATGTTATTTCAAAGGCCTTTTGTTAATTCTTTTATTAATTGTTTTATAGCCCTGTAATATTAGAATGTTAGTTTAAATATTAGGAGTTGTTAATAATGTCTTTTTATGTAGTGTTTAGTTTATTATCATTTTGAAACAATATTTTTCAAAGCTAAGTAATGTCATATGTTGAACCGTGCAAATCAATTTGTATCATGTTTTTGTTAAAAATTTCTTCTAAATGCTAATGGACTGAATTATTCTGCAGTGAAGAGACTCTGGAATTCTAAAGGAGGCACCAAAAACCTGTTTTTCTTGATTTAATCCAACTAATAACGCTGCTTTTGTCTTTTTCCAAGAGTTTGTATAAACAGATAAGGACCCTCAAACCTCTCAGCAAGATCTTGTGAGCATGAATTTTAAGGTCTATATTGACCAAAGAAGGAGACAAAAAAGGCAAATAGAGCCCAAAAGAGATCATAAAAAATACCAGCTTTTGGCATATACCCTTAAAGGCTCCAATGCTCTAAAGGGGCTTCATAGGATTCCAACAGGGCCTTGCTTCAAGAGTGTAAAGAAAGGTCATTGAGCTGAAGCCTCTCAGGCTTCTTGACCCCACTGGGGGACATGCTTTTGCTGTTGAAAAAAAGGGACATGAGAAGGTAAGCTGCCCCATTGCTCCACAGATGGAGGGTTCAGTGTCTTCTAGCCCTTTGCAGCTTCCTTTGACCAGACCTTGCCCAGCATGGTGTGACTTGCCACTGAAGACTAAACAGTGCCCAAAGTGTTGGCCTCATCTCACATCACCATGGAGGAGCTTAGGGAATTTCTTCCAAGTAGCAGGTAAACTGATCTTATTTCTTGTATACACAAGGGTTATTTACTATTTCTTTTTTTCTTTCTTTCTTTTCTGCACTTTTCTGAAGCTAGAAACGGGGAGAGACAGCCAGACAGACTCCCACATGCGCCTGATCAGGATCCACCCGGCACGCCCACCAGGGGCGACGCTTTGCTCACCAGGGGGCGACGCTCTGCCCCTTCAGGGCATCGCCCTGCTGCGACCAGAGTTACTCCAGTGTCCAGGGCAGAGGCCAAGGAGACATCCCCAAGCGCCCAGGCCATCTCTGCTCCAATGGAGCTCCGGCTGCTGGAGGGAAAGAGAGAGACAGAGAGGAAGGAGGGGGGGATGCAGAAGCAAATGGGCCCCTTCCTTATGTGCCTGGGTGGGAACTGAACCCAGGTCCCCAGCATGCCAGGCTGACGCTCCACCACTGACCCAACCGGCCAGGGCCTATTTATTATTTCTTGACTTAATATTTGAGTTTTATTTATCACTCAAATATCTCTGTTGTGGGTATTGATAGTCTTATTTTCTGTTGCTTTATTTAATGTATAGTGTCTCCTTTATTCCTCTTCTCTCAATGCCCCATGCCTATTTTAGGCTGGGACCTGCTTTTAATTCCAACTAGAATCAGTGGTCATTAGGACTTGGCCTTTAGCTGTAAAGTATAGAATGTGACCACAACCCCAAAGCCTTGTGGACATTTCCTGAATATATGTAACTCCTGCTCTTTGGGTTATTTCTCAGACTGAAGTAAAGATTGGATTACATTTGTAAGTAATATAAAGCAGCAATAGTGTCAACATAGACTTAGTAAAATTACATTAACATGTTAAGAACATTTGTGACTGTAAGAATTTTATTTTGAATCCTGTTATATTTGTTAGAGTTTAGTTTTTGTTTAATAATCTAGTATGATTTAGTCATTTTATTTTATTAGGACAATTTTTATAATATTTGTTAACATTAGCTATTTGAATTTTATTGTTAACTATATATTTTTCCAGTCTGCCTCAAAATCATAACATAGTAATTCAAATAAGTAAATGCCACCCAGAACCAGTGGCACCCTTGTTGCCAACGGTTTATTAGAAAGCAATTAGAAAAAGATTTTGCCAACAGGAAAGGGATAATTAGAAAAGCCAAACTTAGAATCTATTACACAAGGCCTAATATCTGAATATTTAGTTTGTGTCCAAGTGAATACTAAGCAAAACAAGGAAATTATAAAAAGAAACAGAGAGAAAAGGAATTTTCCTAAGTAAACATTTAGAAATAGACTTTAATAAAATGATTGACAGTTGTTAGGAAATTGCTTTATAGAATTCTTTCCAGGTTTAGTTTGCACATTCTAGTGCTGGACCTAAATTTGTGTCCACAGTCTGAAAGCTGGTAGGAAAGACACCCAATATTAATTAGAAGCTAATTTGATGTTACATTGTGCCCATAGGCACCAAAAGGTTTAGGGCAAACATTTACATAAATCAAATAGTAAAATAAACATAACCACCCTTTCCTTAACTAATTGCAGGATTTACAGTTCACTCAGCAAACTGTTCAAGACTATCCAAGAGTAGCTTCTAGCATTACCAGATCAACTATATCACCTAAGGACTGACTCTTATGTGGACGGGTCCACACACCGTGATCCTTACCACTCCCACTGCTGCTAAGGGAGAACAATGACGTGTCTTATTCCACCTACAAACCAGAAGCTGGTTGGACTATGTATGGTGAATGTATGATGAAACTCACAACTCTTTTTAATCAGACTTTGGGAAAAGGGAAACTAGGTAAAAATAAAGTCAACTTAATTGCCAATAAAGGTTAAAAGTCTTAAAATTAAGAATTCTGGCCAAAAGTAAATTATTATAAGGTCAAATTAATTTTATATAAGTTGCAAAAGGTTTGTATAATTTATAGGAAATTACTCAATAATATTTGTTTCTTTAGTTAACTGTATTGCTATTAATGCTGTCTGTTAAATATCTTTTACATGTTATAAGTTAATATCCCTGAACAACAGCCTCATACTCTTCAGTAAATTAAGTCAAGGATTTAACTTAGGAAATAAAACCAGTGAGGATTGTTGTAAGGTCCACAAAAGCTGAAAATTAATATTCACATTCTGGGAGAAAATTTCAGGCATTCCTATCAGGCTTTCCTGTCCCATCTTTTCTTTGGGGGGGGGAAGGGAGTAGAATGTAGAGGTTTTTGGCTTATAAGAACAATAGGTCAGAGGGACCTGAGATGGCAGCAGATTAAGCAGATGCACAGACGCCCAGCTCTCTCACCCAAACTGAAATACAAATCAATTATGGAATAATCAATGTGAAAAACCAACTATGGACTACAAGAACAGTTCTCAAAAACCAAGGAGCAAAGAAGAAGCCACAAGAGACCTGTTAGGGAGTGCCTGAATCTCCCTTGCTTACAAAAACAATGGGAGGGGGGATGTGAGGCTGAGGTCCCAGAGGGGATCTCACTCCAGGGAAAAGAGCAGAAAATACTGCTCACAGCCACTTGCCTCACGACCAGGGAGCAAGGTGTGTTGAAAGACCTGGCTTATCTTCCAAGTGGAAAGGAGAGAGGGAGGGACAGACTTTGAGGGGCAAAGGAAGGCAGGAGACAATCTAAAAAGCTAACTCATCCATGCTGGAGGTGGCCATAGCTGGAGGAGGGACTCATCCTTCCACAAAACAGAACTGAATTACTTCCGGATCACAGATCTCCAGACATCTCTCCAGCTCCAATCAGTGCAAGAAGACACAGTTGAAAACAAGAAGTGCCGAGGAGGGGTAATAACTCAGGTCTCCATGGAAATCTGAGATACACCTCCCCCTACTGAAGCTGAGAAAAAACCCTGTCCCTACAAAGATTAGTTGATGGAAGAGGCCTTCAGAGTCTCAGGTTACACCTATCGCATTCCTGGATACACTTTTAAGGAAGCCCACTACTGAGATCTGTAAACAAGACTATCACCTGTTAAGAAAACAAACAAATCAAGACTTCAAAGCAGCTCAAATCCAAAAGTGGATTACAAATAATAGTTGATACCAACCCAAGAAGACCTAGTAATACCACAATTGAAAACTGGAGGCAGACAACACCAAGCCTAGAGTCAACCAACTCTACAAACAAAACACCCAAACACAGATAATGGGGAGACAAAGAAGTACAATCCAAATGAAACCACAAGAGAAACCTTCAGAAGATGAACTGAGATATATGGAAATAATCAAACTTCCAGATGCAGAGTTCAAAATAACGATAGTAAGGATGCTTAGGGATCTTAGAACAACAATGAATGGTCATTATGAACACCTAAATAAAAAAATATCAAGTATAAAAAAGGATATTGAAATATTAAAAAAGTGTCAGTATGTAATAACAAATACAAATCAGAAATGAAGACCACAATGGAAGGAATTAAAAACATGATTAATAGAGCTGAGGATTGAATCAGTGACTTGGAATACAACTTCAATGAAGGCAAGAAAGCAGAGAGGAAAGGAGAAAAGAGATCCCAAAAGTCTGAGGAAACTCTTAGAGAGCTCTTTGACAACATGAAGAGAAATAACATCTGCATCATAGGGGTTCCTGTAGAAGAAGAGTGAGAACAAAAGATAGAGACTTTGTTCAATCATATCATAGCTGAAAACTTCCCTAAATTCATGCAGGAGAAACTCTCTCAAGTTCAAGAAGCACAGAGAACTCCATTAAAGAGAAACCCAAAGAAACCTACAGCAAGACACATAATTAAAATACCAAAGCTAAGTGATAAAGAGAAAATATTAAAAGCTGCTAGAGAAAAAAAAGGCTATCACCTACAAAGAAGACCCCATAGCGATGACATCCGACTTCTCAACAGAAACACTTGAGGCCAGAAGGAAATGGCAAGAAATATTCAAAGTAGTGCAGAACAAGAACCTACAACCAAGACTACTTTATCCAGCAAGGCTATCATTTAAAATTGAAGAAGAAAGGAAAAGCTTCCCAGACAAAAAACAACTCAAGGAACTTATTACAACCAAATCAATGCTGCTGAAAATGTTAAGGGGCCTGTTGTAAACAGATCAAAGTGGGAAAAGAATATAGCAAAAAAAGAATACAGCTTTAAAGAATAAAATGGAAATGAACAACTACATATCAATAATAACCTTAAATGTAAATGGATTAAATGATCCAATCAAATGCTATAGGGTAGCTGCATGGATAAGAAAACATGACCCGTACATATGCTGTCTACAAGAGACACACCTTAAAACAAAAGATGCACATAGATTGAAGGTAAATGGAAAACAACATTTCATGCAAATGGAAATGAAGCAAAAGCTGGGGTAGCAATACTTATATCAGAAAAAATGGACATTAAACCAAAAGATATAATAAGATAAAGAAGGCCACTACATAATGATAAAGGGAGTAATCTAACAGGAAGATATAACTATTGTACATATCTATGCACCTAATATAGGAGCACCTAAATATATAAAGCAGACTTTGATGGATTTAAAGGGTGAGATCAACAGCAATACTATAATAGTAGGGGATTTTAATACCCCACTAACATCACTAGATAGATCCTCAAGTAAGAAAATTAACAAAGAAACAGCAGACTTAAAGGACACACTAGATCAACTCAATTTAATAGATATCTTCAGAACCTTTCACCCTAAAGCAGCAGAATATACATTCTTTTCAAGTCCTCAAGGTACATTCTTTAGGATAGACTACATGTTATGGAACAAAAGTGGTCTCAACAAATTTAAGAAGATTGAAATCATATCAAGCACTTTCTCTGATGACAATGGCATGAAAATAGAAATGAAGCACAACAGAAAACAGAAAAGCTCAAAAATTCTCAAACATGGAAACTAAATAGCAGGTTGTTAAATAACAAATGGATTAAGAATGAGATCAATGAAGAAATAAAAATATTTCTAGAAACAAATGACAATGAGCATACAACATCTCAAAATTTATGAGACACAGCAAAAGCAGTACCAAGAGGGAAGGTCATAGCACTATAGGCATAGCTTAAGAAACTAGAAAAAGCTCAAAGAAACAACTTAACCCTGCATCTGAAAGAACTAGAAAATGAACAGCAAGTAAAGCCCAAATGTAGTAGAAGGAAGGAAATAATAAAGATCAAAGCAGAAATAAATGACATAGAGGTTAAAAAACAATACAGAGGATCAATGGAACTAGGATCTGGTTCTTTGAAAACGTGAACAGGGCCCTGGCCAGTTGGCTCAGTGGTAAAGTGTTGGCCTGGCGTGCAGAGGTTCCAGGTTTGATTCTCAGCCAGGGCACACAGGAGAAGTGCCCATCTGCTTCTCCACCCCTACCCCTCTCCTTCCTCTCTGTCTCTCTCTTCCCCTCCCACAGCCGAGGCTCCATTGGAGCAAAGATGGCCTGGGCACTGGGGATACCTCCTTGACCTCTGCCCCAGGCGCTAGAGCGGCTCTGGTCGTGACAGAGCGATGCCCCGGAGGGGCAGAGCATCGCCCCCTGGTGGGCAGAGCGTTGCCTCCTTGTGGGCCTGCCGGGTGGATCCTGGTCGGGCGCATGCGGGAGTCTGTCTGACTGTCTCTCCCCGTTTCCACCTTCAGAAAAAAAAAAAAGAAAACATAAACAGGGTAATGAACCTTTAAGTAGACTCACCAAGAAAAAGAGAAAGAGGACTGAAATAAATAAATTAGAAATGAGAGTGGAGAAATAACAACTGACACAACAGAAATACAAAATATTGTAAGAAAATACTATGAAGAACTATATGTCAAAAAACTAGACAACCTATATGAAATGGACAAATTCCTTGAAACATACAATCTTCCAAAAATCAATCTAAAAAAATCAGAAAACCTAAACAGTCCGAATACACAAATGAGATAGAAACAGTTACCAAAAAACGCCCAACAAAGAAACGTCCGGAGCCTGATGGCTTCACAAGTGAATTCTATCAAATATTCCAAGAAGAACTAACTTTTATCCTTCTCAAGCTATTTCAAAAAATTCAATCGGGAGAATACAGGATCATGTCATCTGCAAAAAGCGATGCTTTTACTTCTTTTTCCCTGATATGGAAAAAGTGTATTTCTTTTTCTGGCCTGCTTACTATGGCTAAAACTTTCAGAACTATGTTGAATAAGAATGGAGAGAGTAGGAAAACATGTCTTGCTCCTGATTTTAAGGAAAAGCCTTTATATTTTCAGCACTTAGTATGATATAATCTAATGGTTTGTCATAATGACCTTTATTATGTTGAGGTACTTTCCTTCTATTCCGATTTTATTGAGTGTTTTAAACATAAAGTTTGTTGTATCTTATCAAATACTTTTCAGCTTTTATTAATAGAATCACATAATTTTTGTTCTTTGTTTTGTTGATGTGGTGTATTATATTGATCTGTGTACGTATATTGAACCATTTTTGTGCTCCTGGAATGAATCTCACTTGATCATGGTATGTTATTATTTTAATGTGTTGTTGTATTGGATTTACCAGTACATATTTTTGGGGGGATATTTTGTCTGTTTCTTATATGGCAACATGTAAAATGACAGGTCACAGCATGACTGGTTTGCTTTCTACATAGGCTTTTGCCACTTGTCAGTAAACCATGTCAAGTGCATTATTTGGGAGAAATAAGCCTGAAACTAACGTATTCTTCTGACATGGAGGCAGAGTAAGACAAAGAGCATCAGATACATAGAACATCTTCTGTCATTAACCTTATGCTCATAACTGTGTCATTCCTCATACATGACTACTCCCACTTTATGTAGTTCTGATCGTCCACCGAAGTGTGACTTTGCCACTCGGTGTTTTTGTTGTTTGTTTTGATTGATTTTGAAGAGAGATAGGGCTTGAGAGAGAGAAGAAAGAGGTATCAACTGACTGTTAAGCTTGGATGTTCCATTTACTTGTATACATATTTACTGCTTCTCCAACCTGCCTTGACCAGGGATTGTATCTTTGACCACGGTGAACTAGGATGATGCTTAATCTACTGAAACACCGGCCAGGGCAATGATACTGCTTTTTTTTTTCCTCGAAGTTAAAAGCCGGGAGATAGTCAGACAGACTCTCTCATGTGCCCAACTGGGATCCATCCGGCATGTCCACCAGGGGGCAATGCTCTGCCCTTCAGGGCATTGCTCTGCTGTAGCCAGAGCCATTCTAGTGCCTGAGGTGGAGTCCTTGGAGTTGTCCTCAGCAACTGGGCCAACTCTGCTCCAGTGGGGCCTTGCCTGCGGGAGGGGAAAAGAAGGATAAAGAGAAAGAAGAGGGGGAAGGGTGAAGAAGCAGATGGGCACCTCTCTTATGTGCCTTGACTGGGAATCGAACCCGGGACTTCCATACGCTGGGCTGACACTCTACCACTGAGCCAACCAGCCAGGCCTTGACATTGTTTTTAATCATCTTATTTAAAGAAAGAATTATAAGTGGAGGAAGAACTCTAAGTTTGCTTTCTTCAAAGCCCATAGGGTCCCAAAATAAGAGGTAAGAACCTTCAGCCTCCTTGATGCCTCCTGATGGCACTCAGTACAGGTCGCTGAGGACTGCGAGGGCTCACATTTTGTGGCCTCTCATTGAACATGTTTCCAGCAGATAACTGCGGTGGTTGAAGTAGGTATTCTGAAAGCATGAGACGCCGACTGTCAGAAATGGGCAATGGAGAGAAATGGGCATGTGGAGATAGGTCCTGACACATGGCAAGTTGCCTCAGCCTCAGCGGCATCTAACTCTCACTCTCCATTGAGAGAGAGAATCCCCAGAGAGTGCGATGTGTGGGGGAAGTCTCAAAGTCTTTATATACTGTCACTAAGAAATAGGCAATTTCAAGGGCAACTAACACTCACAAGGACAGAGAATTACTGCAGAAAAAGAAGAATGTGAAACTCAGGAAATACTCTGAGGAATAATGGGAATATTTAGGAACAGGTCCATGGAAGCCTCGCAATCACTTTATCAGCCCCTTGTCGCTCATATACACAGAGAGAATCACATGGCTGCAAGAATAATAGTTTATTGACAGGTAGAAGAACGTCTTATTCATGGCAGAGTTCTCTTGGGTCTGGCAATTTGAGTTGGAAATTTGAAGAAAATATATGATTCTTAGCATGTTGATTAAACTTTCTAGACAATTAAGGAAAGTCTTGAAGATTCAAGGTTAAAGCCTTCATAGATGACAGTGATGAAAACCAGCTCACACACCTTGTCATAAATTGACATGGAGACTGTGGAATGAAGATCCTGGCTCCCAGGTGAGGATGGATTCACACAGCACTAAAAAAGCAGATGACAGAGAGAACAAAGACACTCATGAAGCACTTTCTGGGTTGCAGTGAGACAAAGAGAATTTCTATTACAGTGAAAAAATATGAAGAAATAAACACTAATCTGAACAGTAACTTGTTACAAGAGAGAATACGAGAAAGGTGGGCATTGCATCAATGATTTCTCTTCTCTCTGACTGATCCCATCCTACCTTTCCCTGAACTCAGTCTATGAAAGGAGAGAGGATTCAATGAAGGAACCAATGTTGGTGTCTGCCATCTTTCACATAAAAGTTTTGAGGAATTTTTGATAAATGGAATAGGAATGGCAAAATACTAATTAATACTCATTATTACTATTAATACTAATTAATACTTATTATTACTATTATTACTATTAATACTAATTAATACTTATTATTACTATTATTACTATTAATACTAAAATACTTATTATTAACTGCTGACTGTACAAAGTTACAGATGCTAATATTTTTCCATACATCATCTGAATAGAACCCCAGAATAAATCTGAGATAGAAAGCAGATGAGGAAATTCAGTCCCGATTTTCCTGGTGGAGGACAACTGGAAGATGAGTCAGTCTATTTCCAGATCAGAAGTTCAGGATGTGCAGAGATAAAAGGAAGACATTATTGCCACAAATTGGAGGGTGGGACAACACTTTTGGGGCTTGGAAGATGGATTAAACACTGACATGTATTTGAATTTTATACTCACACCCTAGCACTCTTTTTTATTTCAAATTGTAAGCCTTAAAAATATTGAGGACACTATCATTAACTAAGGCCATTTCACTTGGAGAATATCCATACAGTGCCTCTGTAAGGTATACATAAGGTGTTTTTCTTTTAATGCTCATGTATTCTTAAAAATTTTTTTTTTTAATTTTAGTAAGGAGAGAGAAGGGGGAGGAGCAGGAAGCATCAACTCCCATATGTACCTTGACCAGGTAAGCTCAGGGTTTCAAACAGTGACCTCTACATTTCAGGTTGAGGCTTTGTCCACTGCTCCACCACAGCTCAGGCATCATTGTTTTCCTTCTAATTGCTTAAAGGAATTGCTCTACAATTGATAGAATGTGTGGGTTCTGAATCTAGTAAAACCTACTCCAATTTGAAATTCACCCAGCAAGCTCCCTGACCAAATTAAGTCTATTGCAATCTCTGGACATCACTCTCTATTGGCTTTGTAAAGCAGTGATCCCTGGGACACCCCATCTCCACTTGACATCACCCACCTGGAGGCCTGGGTACCATTGCTCCCTCGGTTGTAGAGGCAGCGATCTGCAGAGGCAGAACAAGCTCAGTCACTTTCCAACCCATTTACTCTCCAGGAAGAAACCAAAGGATTTTCCAGGTTAGGGCAGGAGGGTGTGATTGGAGGTTGTTTCTTCTCTTAAATATCTCTATTCAGTATCATGGGAATTTATGAAGAGAAAATGAGAGAGAGCTAAAATTACCACCAGTGGTCACATCCAGTACGTTTTCCCTAGGAATTCCCCGTTCTACGCAAAGTTCCTCAAACCATTTCTTGACATTTGGACTCAGATCAGGTTTTTGTCCTGTGGAAACAGTGACAGTAACTGCTGTATCTTGTGTGTTAGCTATTGAGGCTCCTGGTGTCATGGGGGCAGGTGGCCGGGAAACGGATGGCAGTGGCTGGCACTTACGCAGAAGTTAAGGATGAGCTATATCCAGGCTTAAAATGGACATTTCAGGATATATTTGGGGCATGAAGAGAGGTTCCTCTGTCCATCACCTACTCTGAGATGATCCCCTGGGTGAGCGCCTCTCCTCAGAGGAGGACATATGTCCCAGGGTAAGAATGGGAGGAATATTTTGTTTCTAGCCCCCTTCCATGGTAAGTGTCCACTTGAAGATACTCTACCAAAAATCTTCATGTATTTGGTTGTTGTACCATTCTGGAAATGTCTGATAAAAATAGCAATATATTCATTATAGACTGTTTCAACTATATGAAATAGATTGTAACCATCATCTATGGAAGAAACAGGACACAGGTCAGAACATTTTTGTCCATGAGAAGCAAGTGAAACTCTTTACCCATTCTCATTCACAGATCCGTCTAGCGATATCTAGTGTTCTCCTTTGCATCTCCCTAGGCTTCATCAGGTGCTCTCGAAGGGGAGAATGGAAACCAGTGGCACATTGATGACCAGTGGTAGAAAATTCAACCACAGCTGCAACTCACCTTCTATTATCCTCTGTGAACCTTGCCTATCACCCTCAGACTTCTCTGCCATCTCTGTGTCTCTGTCTTGTCCATAAACTTCAATGACATAGTACACCCAGCACTTAACGCAAGCAATGCGCTGTGGCAGTGACCCACAGAAACCATCAGAGAGTGAGCAGGGAATAAAATGTATCCAGAAAACATACTTTATATCTGTGACCTTTTACTTTTGTTGCAGGTGTTAATAATGACCAGTCATCTTACTCTAATGACTTTATATGCTAAAGATTGACTTTTACTCATAAGGTTCTACCAACTTGAGGATATCAACTGTTACATGACCTGATGGATATTACCTAAATAGCATTGATCATAAATGGATCAAGGTCCTCGCCAGTGGATAGAACATCAGCTCGGCATGTGGACACACTGGGTTCAAACCCCGGTCAAGACACACATGTGAAGTGACCATCAACTGCTATTTCTCTCTCTTCCCCCTACTCTCCCTCTTCCCTTCCTGTGACCAGTGGTTATATTGGTCTGAGTGTCAGCCACAAGAGCTGAGGATGGTTCACTTTGTCCTAGCGCATTAGCCTCAGGCATTGAGGATAACTTGGTTGATTCAAGCATCAATCCCAAATGGGGGGTGCTGGATGGATCCCGATGCGGGCACTATTGGGATTCTGTCTCACATTATCCCATCCTCTAACTTAAAAAAATAGATTATGATTTTATAGGGATTTGGTAAATTTCTTGCCATTTAAAGTAGAATTTATAAAAATTTATTTTTATTTATACTTACAGACAGCACTATATACACCATTTGTTAGAGGACAAAGTATAGGAAATTTAACACATTTTCCATTATACCTGTAAAAGAGAATGAACAGATGCCCAAGAGATATTGATGGAGCCGACTCCCTCCCATTCCACCTGTAACCCGTGGGTGGTTCCAGTTAGATGGCCCTCACCTCCGGTAGTCCCAGTTAAATTTAGTCCTCTCACCACTCCTCTCTGAGTCTAGGAAAGATTTAGGTCATGGAGCCATGGAAGAGTGCCAGATGAGGAACTGAGATTTTGGATACAGGCCCCCATGTAATGCACACATGCATGTGTGTGTTTGTGCCTGTGATGTGTGTATATGTTGTGGTGTGTGTGCATGTGTGTAGATCTCCAAGAGCATATGAAATCTTCTGTTCTATTACCCCAAATATAAAATGCTGTACTTACTTTCTATGATATTGAAAAAGAAGGGATGAGTTGGCCATTTCTTCCAGAGATTCCACAAAGATCCTCAGGGTACCATTTTCTTCTATCATTTCCCTCACACCTGAGGCCAGCATGACAGTATACCACTCTCCCAAAATCTGCAATAAATCATTAAAATGGCTGGGAAAAAACAGAGGATGGGGCACCTCATGGACACTAATCTCCGTGAACCCACCCGATGGGCCAGACTCTGAGTGTTGATGTGAAGACGGCATGATAACTCAGGTCTATGGACACCACATGTAAGGTTTTTCCATTGTCTGTCCACTAAAAATGTAGGTCTCCAAGTGTCCTCTTTCCATATAGTACAGTTACTCTTAGTCCAAAGTCAGCAACTACCCCCTTTCTCTAACATGTCAAAGCCTCTTCCTGTTTTGTCAGGCCACCTTGCTTCAGTATCCCCACAGCCACCCCAAAGTCAGACTCCCTATGCTCCCCCAACTCTACCTTTGACAGATCGATGTTGCTTGTCACAACTTCATGGTTTCCTCCCTCCTGGGCACAGACCAGGGTCAGCCCCAGACACAGAAGCAGCAGCTTCATCTTCGGAGGGACAACACCGACCTGGCTGTAGTCACTGGGGTGAGTCTCCCTGATGGTGGCTCCGCTTCCCAGTGCCTCTGTCTTTATATTCAGTCTGGGTCCCATCTGTAGTCCACAGGGCACTCCTTTCTCCTCCCACTCCTCAAATGTCTGTGTGCATTGGTGTGAAGCCAAAATTGTTCCTGTCAACCTCATCTCTTTTAGATGTATTCAGTGAACTAACATTATTCAGAAAGCACTGAAAAAAGAAAAACAAAAACAGGCAAAAAAATAAATGTTATATGCAATCGAAGACTGCCTTTTGGATCGAGATTTAACCGTGATATCTGAGAGCAGTGATGAGCAGCAGGAATGGAGAAGATCTGGGAAATGGCATGTGTGGACCCTCCTTGCACCACCACTCACACGGCGCATAGAAATAGGTGAGTCTCTCCATTTTAATCACACTCAGAAACAGAGATATCATCTCTACTCTGGTTATGGTACCTATCACAAACATTCAAATAGAGTAGATTAGGATAGGGTCACATAAAATAATGTCTTGAAAGTATGATGTCTGGTAATTAGTACTTTTAATTCTATTCTTTGTCTGAATTCCACCACAATAAATGAACAAATGTTTAATCACTACGTACATATAATTTACTATATACCATAGGTCCCTTAACAGACATGGACAAGGAGGAGATGTCATCCATTTATTTTAACAACTTTCAGTGCGGTGGGGAAATGGTGTACATACTCAATACAAACTGCATTCTACAGGCATAGCTATATTGGGACTCTCTCTTGTTATTATAATTTCTCTTTTAGTTAGAGAAACTAATGAAATGTCCAATCATTCCACAGTCATTTGGTTATTTCTTATGACTAAAGGAAAGGCACATCTCTCCTGCCCACTGCACGAGCCAAAATGCTTGGAGGCATCCTGTGTCCTTGTCCCTACCGCATGCAAACATTGAAAGAGGCCCTGCATTTGTGGTTAAGCTTGCCGCGTCCCAGAATTTCAAGGGGCACATACATGGAGCAGGCTGGTATCTAGTCCTGAAAATGTCAATACTATTAAAACAAAGTCCACCAGGATCATACCTGTACTATGAAAGGCTATGGTTAATTTTTGTAGGTAGAAGTTTGATCACCATGGGGAACCATGATTGTCTCAGTCAAAGAGAATTAGGAGAAAAGATATATAGGACTCTGGGACAAAGTATGGAAGCTCTAGTTGGGTGCTGTCAGAGATCAGGGTTTCACTGTCATTGAATGTACCCATAAATCTTAGCTATAAGGAGTGGAGATAGCATGACTATGAAACTGTATTTGATGAAGCAGTCACTCATTACAGGTAAGGGAAAGACATGTTTTTGGATTGCACAATAATATGAATTAAAAAATTTTTTTCCTTCCTTCCTTCCTTCCTTCCTTCCTTCCTTCCTTCCTTCCTTCCTTCCTTCCTTCCTTCCTTCCTTCCTTCCTTCCTTCCTTCCTTCCTTTGATTTTTCTGAAGTGAGAAATGGGGATTCAGAGAGACAGATTCCTGCATGAGCCCGACTGGGATCCACCCGACATGCCCACCAGGGTGCGATACTGTGCTCATCTGGGGCTTTGCTCTGATGCTGCCGGAGCCATTCTAGAGCCTGAGTGGGAGGCCATGGAGCAGTCTTCAGTTCCCGTGCCAACTTTACTTCAGTGGAGCCGTGGCTGCAGGAGGGGAAGAGAGAAATAGAGAGGAAGGAGAGGTGGATGGGTGAAGAAACAGATGGGCGCCTCTCCTCTGAGCCCGGAATGGGAATCAAACGTGGGACTTCCACACGCTGGGCCGTTGCTCTGCAGCTGGGCTAGCCAGCTAAGGCCTCTAAAATTTTATTTTTTTAATTTTAATTTTTCTTCCTTAAAGATTTTTTTTAATTGTTGCCCAGTAATATGGTTTTAACAACATTGAGGAGACCTTGTTAGATGTAGTTTCATGAAAATGTTTCTGTCCAACAAAACAACCAGCTCCTTCTGTCCATCAGGCCGGCTGGTGATAACACTGAAGTCTAGCCATGGGGCTCAGGCCGTTCCAGGAAAGCAGGGACTGCATGTGTTTCATTCTCTAATGGATAGTGGTGCCTCCTTGTAGCCAGAGGCAGTCAGCCTCTCTCTGTGACTTCAGGGGAGGAACAGGACCTGTCTCCAAGTCATTCTGGCTCAGCCCCTGCTTCTCAGAGCTTGGCATCTTCAGTCAGCCTACCGGCCTGAGCACCGTAACCCACCCTGCATGGGTGACCCAGATCTGTCCTCAGAACCCAGCAGACAGGACTGCTTTTCTTTTTCTTTTAAAAATGACTGCTCTGCTGTTTCTGATCGACTGATGTCTTCACTCCTTGCTTTTGAGTGTTCTTGACATTTCATGCTTCATTTGCTGGAAATGTTTGGGTAGAAGGATTCGGTTTCAGAGGGAGCTCAAGCTGCCATCCTGACCCATGAGTTGCTGAGAGTCTGTCTCTGCCTCCCCCTTGGCAGCAGTTTCCTAACATGGGACACTTCAGCCATTTCTATCACCCAAGTGGTCCTCTGTGCATTGATTGTTATTGTTTGAAATGCTCCTAACCTTCCCAAAGATCTACTAAGCCAAGCCCTGTTGGCATTAGCTCTTCTGTTCCTTAAAGGCTACAGTTAAAAATGACAGCTCCAGCATGACTGAGTTGCTTTCCCCATAGCCTTTTCCTATCTGACAGCAAGCCAAGCCAAGTGTGTGAGTCAGGAAAAATAAGCCTGAAGCCAACTTATTGTTCTGACATGGAGGCAGAGTAAAACGGGATGTCAGATCCTGAGAAAGCCTTTGCTCATTAACCTTATGCTCATGATGACTGAGCCATTCCTTGTTCGTGACAAACACCATCCCATGGAGTTCTTTCTGCTCTACCAAACAAGTTAAAAAAACAAGTGTTTTTTAAAATTTATTTTGAAGGACAGAGAGAGCTTGTGAGAGAGAAAGAGTGAGAAAGAAGAATCAACTCTTCATTTGACTTATTGCTTCATTGACTTGTGTACTTTTTGATGGATTCTTGTACCTGCCCAGACCACGATCCAAACCTTGACCTTGGTGGCCAGGATGATGCTTAATTCACTGAACCAGAGGCCAAGGCACTGATGCTGTAACACTGTTTTTAATCCCCTGATTAAAGAAAGGATAATAAATGGAGAAACGATCCTAACTTCCTTTTTTCCAAAGCCAATTAGATTCTTTCTTTCTTTCTTTCTTTCTTTCTTTCTTTCTTTCTTTCTTTCTTTCTTTCTTTCTTTCTTTCTTTCTTTCTTTCTTTCTTTCTTTCTTTTTCTTTCTTTCATTTTTCCAGAGCTGGAAACGGGGAGGCAGTGAGACAGACTCCCGCATGCACCTGACCGGGATCCACTTGGCATGCCCACCAGGGGGCGATGCTCTGCCCCTATGGGGCATCGCTTTGTTTCATCCAAAGCCATCCTAGCACCTGAGGCAGAGGCCACAGAGCCATCCTCAGCACCCAGGCCGTCTTTGCTCCAATGGAGCCTCGTTTGCGAGAAGGGAAGAGAGAGACAGAGAGGAAGGAGAAGGGGAGGGGTGGAGAAGCAGATGGGCGCTTCAGCTGTGTGCCCTGGCCGAAAATTGAACCCAGGACTTTTGCACACCAGGCCGATGCTCTACCACTGAGCCAACTGGCCAGGGCTAAGATTCTCTTCTTCTTCTTCTTCTTCTTCTTCTTCTTCTTCTTCTTATTATTATTATTATTATTATTGAGTGGTGGGGTGTCAGAAACATTCTCCAGCATGAACTCCTACAGGGATCAACCATAAAAGCCCCTACAAGTGGATGCTCAACCCAGAAGGCAGAGGGGTGAAGAAGCAGATGGTCGCTTTTCCTGTGCACTCTTACTAGGAACTGTACCCTGGACGTCCACACACCAGGCCAATGTCCTACCAATTAGCCTACCGACCAGAACCTTTCATAGACTCCTAACATAAGAGGTAATGAAATTTGAGCCTCCTTGATGCCTCCTGAGAGCACCCAGTACAGATCGGTATGTACCACTAGTGCTCCCATTTCGTGACCTCTCACTGAACATGCTCACAGCAGATGATCCGGTGTCTAAAAGAGGTATTCTGAGAGCCTGAGGGCCACCAACTGTTAGAGATGGATGGTGGAGAAAAGCTGGGCTGTGGAGACAGGTCCTGACACATGGTGACTGGTCTCAGTCTCAGCAGTATCTAACTCTCACTCCCCATTCAGAGAGAGAATTGCCAGAGGGTACAAATTGTGGGGCAAGTCTCAAAGTTTGAATTATATGATCTCTAAGAAATAAGCAATTTAAAGGGCAAGCAGCACTCACAGGGACAGAGAATTACTGCAGGAGATGGAGAATTTGAAATGCAGGGAAGACTTTGAGAAGTACAGGACCATTTGGGAACATGTGCAAGGAAGCCCCCCATTCGCTGTGTCAGCCCCATGTCGCTCCCATACAAAGAGATGATCACATGATTGCAAGACGAATCATTCATTGACAGGTAGAAAAAGGTCTTATTCATGACAGAGTTCTCCTGGGTATGGCCCAGAGAGTTGGAAATTTGAAAAAAACCTTTGAATCTTAGCATGTTGATGAGTTTTTCCCAATGATTTTGGAAAATCTTGAAGATGCAAGGATAAAATCTTTATGGACGATAGTAATGGAAACCAGCTTACACACCTTGTCACTAAATGGCATGGAGACTATAGAATAAGATCCTGGCTCCCAGGTGAAAAAGGAGTCACTCAGCACTAACTAAGCAGATGACAGTGATAACAGAGACACTCATTTGAGCATTTCTTAGGTTTCATTGAGACAAAGAGAATTTCTATTACAGAGAGAAAAGGTGAGGAAATGAACATCAACCTGCACTCTAACTTGTTAGTAGGCAGAATACAGGTAATGAGGGCATTGTGTCACTGATTTCTTTTTCTCTATTGCTGTTCTCATCGTACCCTTCCTAAACTCAGTGTATGAAAAGAGAGAGGAATCAATAAAGGAACCCAGGCTGGTGAATACCATCTTTCATATAAAAGTTTTGAGGAATTGTTGATAAATTGAGGAAGAATGTGAATAACCATAGCTACGTCTTATTAAATGCTGACTGTACAAAGCCATAGTTGCTAAGACTTCCCCATATATCATCTGAATAGATCCCCACAGTTAATCTGAGGTAGGAAGCAGATAAAAAAACTGAGAACTGATTCTCCTAGCAGAGGACCACTAGAAGGTGATTCAGTCTATTTTCAATTCAGAAGTGCAGGATGTGCAGAGATCAAAGGAAGACATTACTGCCACAAACTGGAGGGTGAGACCACAGCTTTGAGGCTTCGATTATGGATAAAACACTGATATGCATTTGAGTTTCAAACTTTCAACCTAGTACTCATTTCCTATTTTACATTTTCAGTAGTAACAATATTGAGGACATTATTGATAACTAAGGCCATTTCACCTGGAGGATATCCATACAGTGCCTCTGTATGGTATACATTATTGTTTCCTTTATAATGCTCAGGTATTATATTTTTTATTTTATTAATTAATTTTTTTACAGAGACAGAGTGAGAGTCAGAGAGAGGGATAGATAAGGACAGACAGACAGGAAAGGAGAGATGAGAAGCATCAATCTTAGTTTTTTGTTGCGCTTTTTAACACCTTAGTTGTTCATTAGTTGCTTTCTCATATGTGCCTTGACTGTGGGCCTTCAGCAGACTGAGTAACCCCTTGATCAAGCCAGCGACCTTGGGTTCAAGCTGGTGAACTTTTGCTCAAATCGATGAGCCTGCGCTCAAGCTGGCGACCTCGGGGTCTCAAACCTGGGTCTTTCTCATCCCAGTCCAATGCTCTATCCACTGCACCACCGCCCAGTAAGGCGCTCATGTATTATTTTTTATTTTTATTTATTTTAATGAGGAGAGAGAGAGAGAGAGAGAGAGAAAGGGGAAAGGAGCAGGAAGTGTCAACTCTCATATGTGCCTTGACCAGGCATGCCCAGGTTTTCGAACTAGTGACCTCAACATTCCAGATTTAGGCTTTGTCCACTTCTCTACCGCAGGTCAGGCATCATTGTTTTCCTTTTAATTGCTTAGGTCACTTGCTCTACAATTCACAAAATGTGTGGGTTCTGAACCCAGGAAACCCTACTCTAATTTGAAAGTCACCCAGCAAGCTTCCTGACAAAATTATTTCTATTGCAATCTCTGGACATAAGCCTTTATTGGTTTTGTAAAGCAGTGGTCCCTTGGCCACCCCCTCTCCATCTGACATCACCCTCCTGAAGGCCTGGGCACCATCGCTATCTCGGTTGAGGAGGCAGCAATCTGCAGAGGCAGAACAGAGCACACTCTCCAACCCATTTACTTCCAGGAGGAAAACAAAGGATTTTCCAGGTTAAGGAAGAGGGGACTGATGGTAGGTGTTTTTTCTCTTAAATATCGCTATTCAGTATCATGTGAATTTAGGGAGAGAAAACCAGAGAGCTATATCTATCACCACTGATTACATCCAGTATGTTTTCCTTTGGAATTTTCTTTTCTAGGCAAAGTTCCTCACATCTTTCTTGAGATGGACTCAGATCAGGCTTTTGTCCTGTGGAAACAGTGACAGTTACTGCTGTGTCATGTGTATTGGTCTTTGAGGCTCATGGTGGCATGGGGACAGGTGGATGGGAATGGATGGCCGTGATTTGTGCTTCGACAGAAGTTATAGATGAACTATAACTGGTCTGTATTTATCATTTTTAAGATATCTTTGGACCTCAAGAGAGATTCATCTTCCCATCACCGAGATTGTGGGGTTCCCCTACATGAGCACCTCTCTTCAGGGGAAGACAGATGTCCCAGGGTAAGAATGGGAGGGACATTTTGTTGCCAGTCCCTTCCAAGGTGAGTGTCAGCATGAAGATACTCTATCGAACAACTCCATTAATTGATTTTCTTTATCAATCTTGAAATTTTAGATTTTTAAAAATAAGATATTCACTATTCAATGCATCAACTATGTGAAATAGATTGTATCCATCATCTGTGGATGAAACAGAACACAGCACAGAACTCTTTGGTCCATGGGAAGCAAGTGAGACTCTTTACCCATTCTCTTTCACAATAGGATCCAGTGATATCTCATGTTCTCATTGTATCTCCCTAGGCTTCATCAGGTGCCTACAAAGGGTTGAATGACAACCAGTGGCACATTGATGACTAGTGGTAGAAAATTCAGCCAAAGTTGCAAGTTACCTTCTATTGTCTTACGTGAGGCTCACCTACTGCTCTCTGCCATCTCAGAGTCTGTGTCCTGTACACAAGCTATAGTGGCATTGTACAGCCAGCACTCATCCAAGCAATGCACTGTGGCAGTGGTCCCCAGAAACCATCAGAGAGTAAGCAGGGAATCAGAAGCCATTGGGAAAATGTAACTTTCTCTGTGCCCTTTTACTTTTGTTGCTGGTGTTACATGTGGCCAAGCCGCTATCTTATTCTAATGACCTAATGTTCCAGGTATTGGCTTTTACACACATGGTTCTCCAAGTTCAAGGATATTGACCGTTACATGATGTGATATATATAAATTACTTAATAAGCATTGACCATAATTGGATCAAGGCCCTTGTCAGCTGGCTCACTGGATAGAGTATCAGCTTGGCATGCAGATGTCCTGGGTTTGATCTCTAATCAAGGCACAGATGTGATTGACTATCACCTGTTTTTTCTCTCCTTTTCCTCATACTCTCTTTCTTCCTCTCTTGAAAACAGTGGCTTGATTGGTCTGAGCATCAACCCGGCAGCTGAGGATAGTACACTTGGTCCAAGTGCATCAGCCTCAGGCTCTGAGGATAGCACCATTGATTCACACAAAGGTCCCAAATGGGTGCTATCAGGCGGATCCCAGTTGAGGCGCTAGCAGGAGTCTGTCTCACAGTCTCTCCTCCTCTAACTTAAAAATAATGGATCATGATTCTATTGGGATTTAGTAAATTTCTTGCCATTTAAATTAGAATTTACAAAGACTATTTTTATTTGTACTTACAGATAGCACTCTATACACTGTTTCTTTCTGTTGGGTGACAAATGATAGCAAATTGAACACATTCTTCATTTTCCCTATAAAATATAGTGACCAGATGCCCGAGAGATATTGATGGAGTCTGCTCCCTCTCTTTCCACCTGTAACCCGCATGTCTGGTTCCAGTTAACTTGCCCTCACCTCCTGTAGTTTCATTTAAATTTAGTCCCCTCTCCAGTTCTTCTCTCTGAGTCTAGAAAAAATTCAGGTCATAGATCCATGGAAGAGTGCTGGATGAGTGACTGAGATTTGGATACAGGTCCCCATGTAAGTGCACACGTGCATGTGTGTGTTTGTGCCTGTGGTGTGTGTATATGTTGTGGTGTGTGTGTGTTTGTGTTTAGAGCTGTAAGAGCATATGGAGTCTTCTGGGATTTTTTCCCAAATATAAAAGGCTGTACTTAGTTTGTATAAATTTTTTTTAAAAAAGAGAAAATTTGGCTAGTTCTTGCACGTATTCCACATAGATTTTTCAGGATACCAGTTTTTTCTATCCTTCCTTTATATGTTGAGGTCAACATGACAGTATACCACTCCCCTGAGAGCTGCAATAAATCAGTAAAGTGACTGGGTGAGAGGAGAAGACATGCTCCTCATGGACACTAGTCTCCGTGAACTCTGCCCGATGGGCCACTCTTAGTGGTGATGTGAAGACAGAATGAGAACTCAGGTCAGTTGACCACATGGTGAGCTACTCCATGTTAATTATCCTCAGAAACAGATAAAATGTTTCTACCAAAGATGATAGTACCTATCAAAATCATTCAAATAGAGTAGATTGGAATAGGGTCCCATAATATAATGTCTTAAAAGTATGGTATCTGGCCTGACCAGGCGGTGGCACAGTGGATAAAGCGTCCAACTGGGATGCAGAAGACCCAGGTTTGAGACCCTGAGGTCGCCAGCTTGAGCACAGGCTCATATGGTTTGAACAAAAGCTCACCAGCTTGAGCCCAAGTTTGCTGGCTTGAGCAATGGGTTACTCCATCTGCTGAAGGCCCGAGGTCAAGGCACATATGAGAAAGCAATCAATGAACAGCTTCTCATCTCTCCATTCCTGTCTGTCTGTCCCTGTTTCTCCCTCTCCCTGTAAAAAAAAAAAACAAAACAAAAAAAACCCAAAACAAAAAAAGTATGGTATCTGATAGTGAGTACATTTTCATTTCTTTTTCTTGTTGTCTGAATTCCACCACAATGAATGAACAAACGTTTATTCACTATTTAACTGCTTGAGTAGGACAAATGTTCAAGTACGTCCTCATGCTGCCTGACCATCCAGAGTACAATTGTACAAAAGTCTTTATTTTAAAAATATGTAAGGCAACATTAAAAAAGGCAAATGTATGTTCTTCTAGTTTCCATAAATTGGTTATCAAACAAACATGATTTTAAGTTAATAAAACTGGAACTGGAACTATTTTCATTTTTGAAATAAAAAACTCACTCCCGCGGGTCAGCAAGCATGAAAAAACTGAGTACTGAAGGGGTTAAATATATTTGCTACGTATCATACACACCCAAACAGAAATGGACAAGTAAGAGATGTGAGATTGGTTGGCAATGAGGAAAGGTCACGTGAGGATCCAGACCTGGGAACCCACACCCATGCGCGCCAAAAGAAACTTCCCAGGAGCCCTTTGCAAAAGAGCAAAGAAATTTTGCCACATCATATCAGCCTGACCACCCTACTGATGTTATAAATTACCCCCAAACAGGCGAGGCAGCATGACTTCTCTGGCCCCAATCTCGCAGACCAGAGAACATCCTCTGGGAAGCTCTCTACTAAGTAAAGCTTTTGCTATTCCACACTACGTGGCTATGCCCTTCTTTCTTCCTCGGCAGGGAAAATACCTTATAGGAGATGTCATCCATTTCTTCTGGCAACTTTCAGTGCAGGTGAGGGAATGCTGTACATACTCAATTTAAACTTCATTCTACAAGCACATGAAGTAATCCAACTAGGTGGACCAATTCCAGACCACTGTGGGTGAGAAAACGGGGTGATGCTGGTGAGGTGACATCCTGTAGGAAGGGCTTAGGAACACAGGCTTTGGGGCAGGTAGACCTTGGCTTCATTCTTATCTCTGTCATTTTGAGCCTATGAAGATAAATTTAACCTATCAGACCCTTAATGTCCCCTTAATGGGGATAATTGTACTTGTCTATGGATTGCTGTAGGGGATGCAATGGGATGGTGCATGTAGAACCTCGGATTAATGTCAGAAACTATTGGGCTGGTGGGGTGAGCAAATTATTCCTGGGAAGGTGTGTCAGGAAGAGGTCTTGAATGTTGGACAGTTTGTGGAGATGTGCAGGGAATGTGGGAAGAGTATTCCTGGTGAGAGGAACACTGGTTTAAAATACTGTGAGCCAAGCTGGGGCTTGCTACAAGGTATATATATCTCATTTCTGGTTCATGCAAATGGTTCTTCCTGCACCTCTCAATAAAGGAAGAGGCCAGAATCATGGGAGGAGCTTGCACAAGGCAGTGAACCTAGGACTTTGGGCATTCTGCCTGTGGCCTGCTCTCACAATTCTTCCAAGTCTCTTGTGTGATCATTCCTACTTCATGCTCAACTGATACCAGTCACTGGTATTTGGAGGCCTACATCACTGTAGGTACCATGGCTGGACTCTGGGTTGTCCTGCCCCTGACATGAAGGGACTGAGTCTGACAAATGGTGGCAAAAGCCGTGTACTTCATTTGGTCTAGTTGATGCTCCCCAAGAAGAGATGACAGCCTCTAGCAACCAGGTTTGCAAGATAATCTGACCTGTGATGCTGAGGAGAGAGTCAACTACCGCAGCAGCCACACCACCTCGATCCCATCCTGCCAGCCCCCTTACTCTGCACCCAAATCACAGCGCCACATGGAACCTTTCTGCTCCTGGGCTCTCCCACTGTGATCCCCAAGAGAAAACCAGAAATGAAGGCATAAACCACAGAATGTCTCCCCAGCCTACAGTTTTTAATACCCAAATCCTCAGGGAGTATTTGTATCTCTTAATAGGCATTTTCACAGTTCTTTGCGGAACACTGATATTCACATTGAAAGAATTGAATGTTACTGTAGGACCAGGCAAAATATCCATCAACAAAAGTTGGTAAATAATTGGCAGTACATACATACAAGGGAGCACCATTAAACATTAAAAGAAAAAAAAACAATTCACAAACATAACATGAATGCATACCCACTAAATTACGCTGATGAAAATAGCAGAACTGTCATTATGTTCCCAATCCTCACACAGGGCACCTCTTGTCTCGAAGACAATGACTACTCGGAGACCACATGGAATGTATGGCGGGACTTAGGGGAGACCGCCTCACAATCTCCTATACAAGTTTCTTTTTCTTTTTATCTTAGTTTTATTCATTTTAATGCATGATATTGATAAATCAGGGTACATATGTTTCGAGAAAACATCTCCAGATTATTTTGACATTGGATTATGCTGCATACCCTTCACCCAAAGTCAAATTGTCTTCTGTCACCTTCTATCTGGTTTCTTTGTGCCCCTCTCCTCCCCCCTCCCCCTTCTTCCTTCTTTCTAGCCCTCTCCCCACCCCTCCACCCAACCCTTTGTTGCCATCCCGTTCTTGTCCATGTCTCTGAGTCTCATTTTTATGTCTCATCTATGCATGGGTTCATATAGTTCTTAGTTTTTTCTGATTTACGTATTTCACTCCGTATAATGTTGTTAAGATCCATCCATGTTATTACATATGATCCAATGTCATCATTTCTTATGGCTGAGTAGTATTTCATAGTATATATGTACCAAGGCTTTTTAATCCACTCGTCCTCTGATGAATACTTGGGCTGTTTCCAGATCTTCACTATTGTGAAAAATGCTGCTATAAACATGGGGGTGCATTTCTCCTTTTGGAACCGTTCTATGGTGTTCTTGGGGTATATTCCTAAAAGTGGGATGGCTGGATCAAAAGGCAGTTCGATTTTCAATTTTTTGAGGAATCTCCATACTGTTTTCCACAGAGACTGCACCAGTCTGCATTTCCACCAACAGTGTAGGAGGGTTCCATTTTCTCCACATCCTCACCAGCACTTATTCTGTGTTGTTTTGTTGATGAGCGCCATTTTGACCAGTGTGAGGTGATATTTCATTGTGGTTTTAATTTGTATTTCTCTAATGATTAGTGATGTTGAGCATTTTTTCATATGCCTATTGGTCATCTGTATGTCCTCTTTGGAGAAGTGTCTATTCATTTTTTTTTTTCATTTTTTGATTGGATTGTTTGTCTTTCTGGTGTTGAGATATACAAGTTCTCTATAAATTTTGGTTACTAACCCCTTATCAGACGTACTGTCAAATATGTTCTGCCATTGTGTCCTATACAAGTTTCACGAGACAGCCCTGACCCCCAGTCCGTATAGGAATTTATTGATGCATACAAAAAGAAGCAGGGACAATAATGAGGAAGTCAGGAATGGAACTTCTTCAGAGCAGATAAAAAGGGCTAGGGAGTAGCTCAAATGTCCTCACCTATTGGTTAATCTATCTCTATTGTGCTGTGTTCAGCACAGTACTGATTTCAGTATTCTTGTCAATAAAGCCAAGGTGGTTTTGCCTCAGAGCAGTGAACTCTGTTACTGTTCTATATTCCTACTCAGGGCCTCTGCAGAGAACAACAACTCAACAAGGTGCATGCTAATGATTACAATTACAGAAATCCCTTGAAAACATAACCTGTAGACACAACAAGTGGATCAGTTTTTGTCTGTGGCTTTGGGTGGCCCAGTGGAAGGGGAGGACCCTAAAGGCACAGAGGAAACTAAAGAGGACAATGGGGAAGTTCAGTATGCTGACTGTGCTGATGGTTTCACGGTATATTCTCCCAAAAAGTGATCATATTTTACACTTTGATTATGTGCAGTGGATTGTCAATTTTACCTCAATGAAGCTGTTATTAACAATAGGCAACAACTTTGTGGTAAGCATTTGCACAAGGACCAATGATCTTTGTGAACATTAGTCTTCATTTCCAATGTTAATCAGGGAAATGTTTATATTTGGAAGACAGACTAATGACTTCCTCACCCCTGCACTGACCCACAGATCTGGAGAAAAGGCCAGAATCTGTGTGCATAAAGATTCATTGTAATAGGAAAAATGGAAGTGAGGGCGGGTGTGAGACTCATGGGGCTGGGTCATTGTTGTCCATGCTGCTGACCAGCTCTCTGTTCCGGGCCAGGTTCTCCTCAACAAGCTGGCACCCAGTCCTCTGTTTTCCTTGACCAGTGGGTCAGGTAGCTATGGTCTATTGACTATTCTTATAACTAAAGAGAGCCACCTTAATGGTTCTCTAAGCAACAGAACATTGAATCTGAAAAGCTAACTTTAAGGAAAAACCACTGGTATTTTGATGGGTTTCCTTCCAGTAACAGACAGTTTCAACTAAAGTCTGTCCTGAGGCCAGAGATTTAGGTAGCAAAGTTTCTCGAATCTGGAGGGAATATCTGGAGTCTTCATTGTGGTTTGAAACCTCAGATGACCTCAGAGTGACCTGGTTTGATATTTACTTTAGAAGTTTACTTCACCTTTACCTATATTTCCACCATTCAGCCTTAAGTCATCAAGGAGAGCATTGGCATGAGCCCCAAAATCGCTGCATCGAAGCCCATATTCTCTATTGTGAGCCCAAGGTCACTGCGTTGAGCAAGGGGTCAATCACTCTGCTCTAGCCACCTGGCCAAAGCTCATATAAGAAACAAGCAATGAACAACTAAGGTGCCGCAATGAAGAATTGATGCTTCTCATCACTCTCCCTACCTGTGTGTCTGTCCCGTTCTGTTCCTCTCTCTGTCTTTCATTCTCTGTTTCTGTCTAAACAACCCTAAAACAAACAAACAAACTAAAACTATAGAGGAATTTATGATAAACCGAGAAAGAATGGCAATAACCAATGGTACCTTTTATTAAATGCTGACTCGACAAAGCCATAGTTGCTAAGACTTCCCCATATCTGAGTAAATCTGAGGTAGGAAGCAAATGAGGAAATTCAGAACCAGTTCTCCTGGTGGAGGACAACTAGAAGGGGAGTCAGGCTATTTCCAGATCAGAAGATCAGGATGTGCAGAGAACAAAGGAAGACATTATTGCCACAAACTGGAGGGTGAGACAACAGCTTTGGGACTTGGAAGATAGGTAGAAAACAGATATGTATTTGAATTTCATACTCACACCCTAGTACTCTATTCTTATTTCAAATTTTAAGTCTAACAATACTGAGGACATTATCAATTTATGAGGCCTTTATACAGGGAAGATATTAGTACAGTGAATCTGTACAGTATGTATCATTGTATTTTGTTTTTAATTGCTGAGATCACTTGCTCTAAAATTCACGGAACATGTGTGTCCTGAACTCAGGAAACTATTCCAAATTCCAAACTCAATGTGCAAGCATCCTGACCAAATTATTGCCATTCCAATCTCCGGACATAACCTTTCATTGGTTTTGGAAAGCAGTGGTCCCTGGGCCACTGCCTCTCCATCAGGCATCACCCACCTGGAGCCCTGGGCATCATGGCCCCCTTGGAAGTAGAGGCAGTGATCTGCAGAGGCAGAACAGAGCACAGTCACTCTCTAACCCATTTACTTCCCAGCAAGAAACCAAAGGATTTTCCAGGTTAGGGCAGAGGGAACTGATTGGAGGTGTTTCTTCTCTTAAATGTTTTTGTGGGAATTATGAAGAGAAAACCAGGCAGAGCTGAACATACCGTCATTGGTCACATCCACTATGTTTTCCTTAGGAATTCCCTGTTGTAGGCCAAGTTCCTCAAACCTTTTTTTTTTTTTATATTTGAACTCAAATCTGGTTTTGACCTGTGGAAACAGTGACAGTAGCTGCTGTGCCTTGCATGTTGGTCATTGAGGCTCTTGGTGGCATGGGGACAGATCGATAGGAAACAGATGGCAGTGATTGGTGCTTAGGCAGAGGTTAGAGATAAACTATATAGCCAGGCTGATTTTGACATTTTAAGGATATCTTTGAGGCATAAAGAGAGATTCATCTTCCCATCCCCCAGCCTGAGGGATTCCCCAAGGTGAGCTCTGCCCTTCAGAGGAAGACAGATTTTTCAAGGTAGAATGGGAGGAGCATTTTGTTTCCAGCCCACTGCAAAGTGATTGTCAGCATGAAGATACTCTACCGTAGAACTCCATGAATTTGGTTTCTTTATTATTCTGGAAATTTCAGGCGTATAAAACAAGAAATTCACTACAGACTGCTTCAACTATGTGAAATATATTGGACCCATCATCTGTGTAGAAAACAGGACACACCTCTGACCTCTGGTTCAGGGGAAGAATGTGAAAATCCTTACTCTTTCACTTTCACTGAACAGAATTATGTGATGTTTACTGTACTCATTTATATTTTTCTAGGCTTTATCAGGTGCTGCAAAGGGTAGAAATGACAACCAGTTGCACATTGATGACTAGTGGTAGAAAATTTAACCACAGCTGTACCTTACCTTTTATTATCCTCCATGAGGATCACCTACCACACTTGACCATCTCTGCCTTCTTTCTGTCACTGTCCTGTCCATAAGCCTCACTGGCATTATACACCTAGCACTCATCCAAGCAATGTGCTGTGGCAGTGGCCCCAGAAACCATCAGAAAGTGGGCAGAGAATAAAACGTATCCGGAAAATGTACTTTTTTGTGTGCCCTTTAACTTTTGTTGCTGATGTTACATATGGCCAAGGAGCCATCTTATTCTAATGACTTTATGTGTCAGGTATAGGCTTTTACATACAAGGCCCTTCCATCTTAATGATACTGACTATTATGTGACCTGATGTACATTACTTAAAGAGCATTGACTATAAATGGATCAAGAACCTTACTGGCTAGCTCAGTAAATAGAGCATTAGCCTGGTTGTAGCCATTCCGGGTTTCATCCGTGGTCTAGCCACACATGTGAAATGACCATTAGCAATAATCCTCCTCTTCTTTCCCTACACTCTTTTTTCTCGTCTTACAACTAGCAGCTGAATTGATCTGATTTTCGGCTCCAGGAGCTGAGGATGGTTTAGTTGGTCTAAGTGCATCACCCTCAGGTGCTGAAGATAAAACTCTGTTGATTCAAGTATCAATCCCAATGGGGCTATCACAAAGGGGCGGTGCCAGGTGGATCCCAATTGGGGTGTAAGTGGGAGTCTGTCTCACAATCTCCCTTCCTCTAACTTAAAAGAAAAGAAAAGATCAAGATCCTATTGAAATATTGTATATTTCTTGCCATTTAAAGTAGAATTTACAAAGACTTATTTTTATGTATACTTACAGCTAGCATATATGCACCATTTCTTTCTGTTGGGGGAGTAACAACAGTATATTCAATACATTCTGCATTTGTCATGTAAAAAAAATGAGCAGATGTCCAAGAGATATCAATGGAACTGGCTCCCTCACATTCTACCTGTAACCCGAGTGTCTGGTTATAGTTAACTCCCTCTGACCTCCTGTAGTCCCATTTAAATTTATTCCTCTCATCAGTTCTTCTTTCTGGGTCTAGAAAAGATTCGGGTCATGGAACCATGGAAGAATGCCAGCTGAGTAACTGAGATTTTTGAATACAGGCCCACAATGGAAGTGAACAAATGCTTGTATGTGTGTGTGTGTGTGTAGCCAAAAGAGCATATACAATCTTCTGTTCTTTTTTACCAAATATAAAATGTTGTACTTAACCTTGTATGAAATTAAAAATAGAGAGAAGCATTGGCCAGTTCCTGCATGTATTCCACAAAGACCCTCAGTTTACCATTTTCTTCTATCCTGTCCCTCACATCTGAGGCCAGCATTACAGTATACCACTCCCCTGAGACCTGCAATAAATCAGTAAAAGGTTGAATGAGAATAGAAGACAGGGCATCTCATAGACACTTGTCTCCATGAACTCAGCTCAATGGGCCGAACTCTGAGTGGTCATGTGAAGAGAGCATGAGAACTCAGGTCAATTGTCACCACATGTGAGGCTCTTTCTACTGTCCCTCCAGTGAAAATGGAGGTTCTCAAGTGCTGTCCTCTTCCCACATAGGACAGTTGCTCTTAGACCCATGTTAAAAATCGCTCTTTTTTCTAACATATTAAAACCTCCTCTTGTCCTGTTAGGCTACCTTGCTTCAGTATCCCCACAGCCACCCCCAAGTCAGACTACTTATGCTCCCCCGACTCTACCTTTGACATATCGAAGTTGCTTGTCACAACTTCATGTTGTCCTCCCTCATGGGCACAGACAAGGGTCAGCCCCATACACAGCAGCAGCAGCTTCATTTTGGGAGGGACAACACCTACTCAGCTACAGTCACTGGGGTGAGTCTCCCTGATGGTGGATCCGCTCCCCAGTGCCTCTGTCTTTATATCAGTCTGGGTGCCATCTTTAGTCCTCAAGGCACCCCTTTCTCCTCCCACTCCACGAATGTCTGTGTGCTTTGGTGTGAGGCGAGAATTGTTTCTGTCAATCTCATCTCTTTTAGATCTACTCAGTGACCTAACATTACTAAAACACACATTCAGAATAAAAGAAATAAAGAGAGAAAGAAATAGAAGGAAAGAAAGAAAGAAGAAGAAAGAAGAAAGGAAGGAAGGAGAAAAGGAAGGAAGGAAGGAAGGAAGGAAGGAAGGAAGGAAGGAAGGAAGGAAGGAAGGAAGAAAAATGAATAATGGAGGCATTGAAGGACTGACTTTTGGAAGCAGATTTAACTGTTAAATCTTAAACCCAGAATGGGCAGCAGGAATGGAGATCTGGGAAATGGCATGTGTGGACCCTCCATGGTCACCACTCATACAGCATCTAGGAATAGCTGAGTCACTCCATTTTAATCACCCTCAGAAACAAAGAAACTGTCTCTACCGAAGAGGATAGTTTCTATCACAGACATTGAAATAGAGTAGATTAGAATAAGGTCACATAAAATAATGTCTTGAAAGTATGGTTTCTGGTAATGAGTACATTTTAATTTTTATTCCTTGTTCTCTGTATTTAACCACAATGAATGAACAAATGTTCAAGTACTATGTACATATACTTTGCTATATACCATAGATTCCCTAACAGAAATGGAAAACTAGAAGATGTCATTCATTTCTTCAAGCAAATTTCAAAGCTTGTGGAAAAAATATTGTATATCTTCAATACAAACTTCTTTGAACAAGCATATGTTCTAGGCTATTTTTGTGACCCTCTCTCATTTTATTATAATTTCTTTTTTTTTTTAGGTAGAGAAACAAAATATTCAACTGGAGATATTTATCTTTCACCAATAAGCCACTACATCCACCTGACTGGAGTAAGGCAATTCTATCCTCCCCACTGTTCGGGCCCAAATCCTGGAAGGCACCCTGTGTCCGTGTTCCTACCGGATGCAAACGTTGAAACAGACCTTGAAATTGTGATTAAGCTTGTTGCATCCCAGAATTTAGAGAGACACAAGTATGGAGCGGGCTGCAGTCTAGTCCTAATAATCTTAATACTCTTCAAACAAAGCCCATCAGGTCCATACCTGTAGTTGAGAATACTTAGCTAATTATTGCAGCTAAGAAGTATGCTCACCATGGGAAACATGGTGTCTTAGAGCATGTTAGGAAGAATTACTTCAGGATTTGGGGATAAACTAAAGAAGCTCTAAATTGGGTGCTGTCAGAGATAAAGGGATGTCTATCATTGAATGCATCAGTAAAACTTTCTTGTAGGGAGTGGAGATAAGCATGAATATAAAGCCGCACTTGATAGAGAAGCAGCAGTCACTTGTTTCAGCCGACAAAAAAAATGTGTTTGGATTGCTTAACAATGTGGTTTTTTGTGTTTTAAAATTTTTTTTTTACCTTTAATTTTTTAAAATCTTTTTTATTAAATTTTTCACAATAATATGGTTTTAATGATCTTGAAGAGACCATGTCAGATGTTGTTTCATGTGAATGTTTGTGTTTAACAGACCAATCAGCTACAGTCACTCGAGTGAGTTGTTTCCTGATGGTGTCTCAGCTGCCCTGCACCTCTGTCTTTATGTTCAGTATGGGTCCAGTCTTTAGTTCACAGGGCACCCTTTTTCTCCTTCCACTCTACGAATAGTGAGTTAATCCATTTTAATTAGCCTCAGAAACAAAGAAACTGTCTCTACCAAAGATGATAGTCCCTATCACAAACACTCAAATAGAGTAGATTAGAATAGGATTGCATAAAATAATGTCTTGAAAGTGCAGTGTTTGGTAATGAGTACATTTTAACTTCTTTTCTTTGTTGTGTGAATTTAACCACAATGAATGAACAAATGTTTAATCGCTGTATACATATACCTTGCTATTAGACCGCCTAACAGAATGTCATTCATTTCTTTAAGTGACTTTTAATGCAGGTGGGGAAATGCTGTATATACTCAATAAAATCTTTTTTTATTATTCTTTTTATTTTTATTCCAATTTCTTTTAATAATGTTATTTTTTTAATGGGGTGACATCAATAAATCAGGATACATATATTCAAAGATAACATGTCCAGGTTATCTTGTCGTTCAATTACGTTGCATACCCATCACCCAAAATCAGATTATCCTCTGTCACCTTCTATCTAGTTTTCTTTGTGCACTTCCCCCTCCCCCATTCCCTCTCCCTCTCCCCTCTCCCCCCATAACCACCACACTCTTATCAATGTCTCTTAGTCTCACGTTTGTGTCCCACCTACGTATGAAATAATGCAGTTTTTGTTTTTTTCTGATTTACTTATTTCACTTTGTATAACGTTATCAAGATCCAACCATTTTGCTGTAAATGATCCGATGTCATCATTTCTTATGGCTGAGTAGTATTCCATAGTGTATATGTGCCACATCTTCTTTATCCAGTCATCTATTGACGGGCTTTTTGGTTGTTTCCATGAACTGGCCACTGTGAACAATGCTGCAATAAAAATGGGGCTGCATGTGTCTTTACGTATCAATGTTTCTGAGTTTTTGGGGTATATACCCAGTAGAGGAATTGCTGGGTCATAAGGTAGTTCTATTTTCAGTTTTTTGAGGAACCACCATATTTTCTTCCATAATGGTTGTACTACTTTACATTCCCACCAACAGTGGATGAGGGTTCCTTTTTCTCCACAGCCTCTCCAACATTTGCTATTACCTGTCTTGTTAATAATAGCTAATCTAACAGGTGTGAGGTGGTATCTCATTGCAGTTTTGATTTGCATTTCTCTAATAACTAAAGAAGATGAGCATCTTTTTATATATCTGTTGGCCATTTGTATTTCTTCCTGGGAGAAGTGTCTGTTCATGTCTTCTTCCCATTTTTTTAATTGGATTGTTTGTTTGTTTGTTGTTGAGTTTTATGAGTTCTTTGTACATTTTGGATATTAGGTCCTTATCTGAGCTGTTGTTTGAAAATATCATTTCCCATTTAGTTGGCTGTCTGTTTATTTTGTTATCAGTTTCTCTTGCTGAGCAAAAACTCCTTAGTCTGATGTAGTCTCATTCATTAATTTTTGCCTTCACTTCTCTTGCCTTTGGAGTCAAATTCATAAAATGCTCTTTAAAATCCAGGTCCATGAGTTTAGTACCTATGTCTTCTTCTATGTACTTTATTGTTTCAGGTCTTATGTTTAGATCTTTGATCCATTTTGAGTTAATTTTAGTACAGGGGGACAAACTGTAGTCCGGTTTCATTTTTTTGCATGTGGCTTTCCAGTTTTCCCAGCACCATTTATTGAAGAGGCTTTCTTTTCTCCATTATGTGTTGTTGGCCCCCTTATCAAAAATTATTTGACTATATATATTTGGTTTTATTTCTGGACTTTCTATTCTGTTCCATTGGTCTGGGTGTCTATTTTTCTGCCAATATCATGCTTTTTTGATTGTCATGGCCCTATAATATAGTTTGAAGTCAAGTATTGTAATGCCTCCAGCTTCATTCTTTTTCTTTAGGATTGCTTTGGCTATTCGGGTTTTCTTATAGTTCCATATAAATCTGATGATGTTTTGCTCCATTTCTTTAAAAAATGTCATTGGATTTTTGATGGGAATTGCATTAAATTTGTATATTGCTTTGGGTAATATGGCCATCTTGATTATATTTATTCTTCCTAACCAAGAACAAGGTATATTCTTCCATCTCATTATATCTTTTTCGATTTCCCTTAACAATGGTTTATAGTTTTCATTATATAAGTCCTTTACATTTTTTGTTATGTTTATTCCTAAGTATTTTATTTTTTTTGTTGCAATCGTGAAGGAGATTATCCTTTTGAGTTTGTTCTCAAATGTTTCATTGTTGGCATATAGAAAGGCTATGGACTTCTGTATGTTAATTTTGTATCCTGCGACCTTACTGTATTGGCTTATTGTTTCTAGTAGTCTTTTTGTGGATTCTTTGGGGTTTTCGATGTATAGGATTATATCATCTGCAAAAAGTGATACCTTTACTTCTTCTTTTCTGATATGGATGCCTTTTATTTCTTTTTCTTGTCTGATTGCTCTGGCTAGAACTTCTAGTACCACATTAAGTAAGAGTGGAGAGAGTGGACAACCCTGTCTTGTTCCTGATTTAAGGGGGAAAGCCTTCAGTTTAGTGCCATTTAATATGATGTTAGCTGATGGTTTATCATATATGGCCTTTATCATGTTGAGATATTTTCCTTCTATACCCATTTTGTTGAGAGTCTGAAACATAAAATTGTGTTGTATTTTATCGAAAGCCTTTTACTGCATCTATTGATAAGATCATGTGGTTTTTGTTCTTTGTTTTGTTGATATGGTTTATTACGTTAACCATTTTACGTATGTTAAAACATCCTTGAGATAACGGGATGAATCCCACTTGATCATGATGTATTATTTTTTGAATATATTGTATTCGATTTGCTAGTATTTTGTTTAGTATTTTAGCATCTGTGTTCATTAGAGATATTGGTCTGTAGTTTTCTTTTTTTGTGCCATCCTTGCCTGGTTTTGGTATGAGGGTTATGTTGGCCTCATAAAATGTGTTTGGAAGTATTGCTTCTTCTTCAATTTTTTGGAAGCCTTTCAGTAGAATAGGAACCAAGTCTTCTTTGAATGTTTGATAAAATTTGCTGGTATAGCCATCTAGGACTGGACTTTTATTTTTGGGGAGGTTTTTTAATGGTTTTTTTTATTTCTTCTCTAGTAATAGGTCTGTTTATGCTTTCTGCTTCTTCTTGACTCAGGCTAGGAAGGTTGTATTGTTCTAGGAATTTATCCATTTCTTCTAGGTTGTTGAATTTAGTGGCATAAAATTTTTCATAGTAGTCTACAATAATTCTTTGTATATCTATGGTGTCCGTGGTGATTTCTCCTCTTTCATTTTGGATTTTGTTTATATGAGTTCTTTCTCTTTTTTCTTGGTAATTCTTGCCAAGGGTTTGTCAATTTTGTTGATCTTTTCAAAGAACCAGCTCCTTGTTCTATTAATTTTTTTTATAGTTTTTCTGTTCTCTATTTCATTTATTTCTGCTCTGATTTTTATTATATCCTTTCTTCAGCTGGTTTTGGGTTGTCTTTGTTCTTCTTTATCTAGTTCTTTAAGGTGTGAACTTAAGTGGTTCACTTGGGTTCTCTCTTGTTTGTTCATACATCCCTGAAGTGATATGAACTTCCCTCTTATCACTGCTTTTGCTGCATCCCAGAGATTCTGATGTGTTGTATTGTCATTTTCATTTGTCTGTATATATCTTTTGATCTCTGCACTTATTTCTTATTTTGACCCATTCATTTTTTAAAAGTATGTTGTTTAGTTTCCATATTTTTGTGGGATTTTTTCCCTCTTTTTTGCAGTTGAATTCTAGTTTCAAGGCTCTATGATCAGAGAATATGCTTGGTACAACTTCGATTTTTCTGAATTTGCTGATGTTGTTTTTGTGTCCCAAATATGGTCAATTCTTGAGAATGATCCATGTACACTAGAAGAAAATGTATACTCAGTCACTTTGGGATGAAATGTCCTGTAGATGTCTATCATATCCAGGTGCTCTAGTGTTTTTTTTAAGGCCACTATATGTTTGTTGATTCTCTGTTTGGATGACTGATCTAGAGCCGTCAGCGGTGTATTGACGTCTGCAAGTATGATTGTGTTTTTGTCAGTTTTTGTTTTAAGGTCAATAAGTAGCTGTCTTATATATTTTGGTGCTCCTTGGTTTGGTGCATATATATTAAGAATTGTTATGTCTCCTTGATTCAGTGTCCCCTTCGCCATTATGAAATGACCATTTTTGTCTCTGAGTACTTTTGCTGTCTTGTAGTCAGTATTATCAGATATGAGTATTGCTATGCCTGCTTTTTTTGGATGTTATTTGCTTGGAGTATTGTTTTCCAGCCTTTCACTTTGAATTTGTTTTTATCCTTGTTACTTAGATGAGTTTCCTGTAGGCAGCATACAGTTGGATTTTCTTTTTTAATCCATTCTGCTACTCTGTGCCTTTTTATTGGTGAGTTTAATATGTTTACATTTAATGTAATTATTGACACTTGTGAGTTCCCTTCAAAAAAATCTTTATTCTACAAGCACATGGAGTAATCTAACTAGGTGGGAACAATTCCAGACCATTGTGGGTTAGAAAACAGGGCGATGCTTATGAAGTAACATCCTGTAGGAAGGGCTTAGGAACACAGGCTTTGGAGTCAGGTAGACATTGGCTTCATTCCTGTTAAGAAAAGAAACCCCTGCCCCTGAACCAAGAAGCTTCAAGGATATTTTATGTTTTAGGCCAAGTATTCTGAGATTTTGTAAGGGACACCTTTGTAATTGTTGAAATTGTATGACTTTTACTGCTACTGTAATGTTTTTCATTCCCTGCAGTGGAAAGCCTGTGGTATAGAAAGCAGAGCAAGTAATAAGGGTAGAATATTGGCCAAATAAGTTTGTAAAATATGATTTTTATATTTGTGTGTGATTTACAGTGAGGTCTAGGCAACAACATCTAAAAATGGTCAGTGAAGTTACAAATTGTATTCCTGCTTGGGAAGGGCTATTATTTTGCTAATGGAAAGGTTTTCTTACTAGAAAGATTGAAAGAAAGAAGGAAGGAGAAATCGGATTTTCTGCCCGTATTCACTGAGGAGGAATAGAAGCAATGAGGGATGCAGGGAGAAGGGAACTCACAGAGATTATCTGAAAACCACTTCCTCTCTTCTTAAAAGTTTTTAAGACCTGTATGAGCCATTTCTAATGCTTATTCTCTGACCTCACCTAAACCTTCTCCTATCCTGGAGTCCTGCGGTTGATGTATACCTCTAAACAAGGATCACGAGCCCCTCGCATGTGAACTCGTGTTCTGGAAAGGGTATATATAAGATGTGAGAAATCTAACTTCGTGAGGTACGTGTTTGACTTGCCTCTTTAGAAGGTCACACTGTTCCGCCGGCTAATTAAAATCCTACTTTCTTCATCAAATTGTCTGGGTTTTTTTGTTCTCCTTTGGTTCCTGCAAAAATATCTTTGTCATTTTGAGCCCACGAAGATAAAATTAATCTCTTGGACCCTTAGTGTCCTAGCAATGAAGATAATCATACCTTTCTGTGGATTGCCATAAGGATTCAATGCAACGGTGTGTGTAGAACCTCGGACTAATGTCAGGAACTATTGGGCTGATGAGATGAGCAAACCATTCCTGGGAAGGTGTTTCAGGAGAAGGTGTTCAATGCTGGGCAATTTGTGGAGATGTTCAGGGCATATGGGAAAGGGATTCCTGGGGAGAGAAACATTGTGGTTTAAAATACTGTGAGCCAAGCTGGGGCTTGCTGCAAGATATAACTCACTTATGGCTCATGCTAATGGTTTCTTCTGCACCTCTCAGTAAGCAAAGAATCCAGAATCATGGGAGGAGCTGGCACAAAGCAGAGAACCCAGGACTTTGGGAATTCTGTCTGTGGCCTGCTGTCACAACTCATCCCAGCCTCTTTTGTGATCATTCCTATTTCATGCTCAACCGATACCACTCACTGGTATTTTCAGGCCTGTATCACTGTAGGCATGCTGGCCAGGCTCTGGGTTGTCCTGCCCCTGAAGTGAAAGAACTGAGTCTGACAAATGGTAGCTAAGGCCATGTACTTTATTTGATCCAGTTGAGGCCCCCCCCCAAAACAGATGGCAGCCTTTAAGCAACCCAGTTTTGCAAAACAAACTGGCCTGTGATGCTGAGCAGACAGTCAACTACTGCTGCTGCCACACTGCCTCAGAATATTTTTCCAGTCTTCAGTTTTTAATATGCAAATCTTCATAGAGTATTTGTATCTCTTATTAGGTACTTTGGGGTTCTTTGGGGAAAACTGATGTTCACATTGAATGAATAGAATATACCTTTTTATTTTTACAGCCTGTGTGGAAAACTGGCATTACATTCCAACTGTAACTGGTAGAACTTCATAATCATCAGAGAATGTGTTGTGCATCTCTCAAGTTGTAAGAAAAACATTACAGGCTAATTGACCACGAAGTAATCAATCATGTTTTATTCTGGTGCTGAAGAAGAGATATATAAAGCTTTTGATACCTAAACAATTCAGTTTACGCTTTCATATGGGCATTTAATGTGTCTTACTTGGATTTTCAAAAGCTTTTGGGAAGGTTGTTGGGTTTTGTATAACACATTATAATTTTTATGCTCTAGTTGCCAAGCATCAGTGTGGAATGTTGTAACTGAAACTCTCAAACACTGCTGGTGGAAATGTACAATGCTAGTTTATTCTCAAAAAGATTGTCAGCTTCTTTAAAAATTAAACATAGACTGACTGTATGACCCAGAAAATCCACTCCTAGGTACAACTGAGAAGAATTATGTACAGATGTCTGTACAAAGAGTTGTACATTAAATTCATAAGAACTTCATTATTTTTGTTTGTTTTAATTTTAATTAAGTTAGAAACAGGGAGGCAAAAAGACAGACTCCTGCACTCACCTTCGCAAGGATTCAACTGGAAACCCCCCTATGTGTCAATGATCTGCCCATCTGGGTCTGTTGAGTGGTTGCTCAGCAACTGAGCTATTTTAGTGCCTGATATGAGGTCATGGAGCCACCCTCAGTTTTCTGGGCCAACTTCTAACAACATAGCTATGGTTGCAGGAGGGAAATTGAGAGAGTTAGAGATAGAGAAGAGAGAGTGGGAGTGATGGAGAGGCAGGTGGTTACTTCTGTATGTGTGACTCAGAATCAAACCCAGGATATCTACATGCCAGGCTGACAGTTGACTGCTGAGCCAATAGGCCAGGGCCAAGAACTTTATTTTTTATAGCCAAAAAGTTAGATCATGGAAAACCCCCATAAACAGAAATGGGTAAATAGTGTGAGAGAGAAGATGGCAGCAGAGTAGAAGATGCACAAACTTTCAGCTACACCAGCAAACTGGATTAAAAGTTAATTTAGTAAAAATCATCATAAAAAACCAACTTTGGACTAAAAGAACCGGTCTCAAAAACCAAGGAGCAAAGAATAATCCACACGGATTCTGGTAGGGAGTGCGAAGAGGGTTGTAGGGGAGCTCCTCTGCTTCCAGGAGTGAGGAGAGGCTGAAACTGAGAGCACAGAAGGCCTCTCATTACAAGGAGCGAGACCTTGAGTGATAGGGGCCCTAAATATCAGAACTGGAGACCTAACCTAGAAATCTAGGGCCTGGAGGAGACAGATGAAAAGCATTGAGAGAGGAGAAAAACAAAGTTCTTTGTGTGGGAAGTAGCAGGGGTGCCTTAAAGGGACAGAGCAAAAAATATCTCTCACAGATGCTTGCTTTTGGCTCTGGATGCAAGGAGGGCTGAGAGGACTGGCTTGTCTTCCACAACGAAAATAGAGAGAGTGAGACAGACCGTGATGGGCAGAGGAATTCCTGGGATGACCTGAGATGCTGACTCTTTCAGTGTGGAGGCAGCCATAGCTGTGGGAGGGGTTGATCTCTCAACACAGGACAATCCTAAAATGGATCTGGGTGAACCACTTCCAGAAAGGTCTCTAACTCTAATTGGCATGAAAGACACAGCTGAAAGCATACAGTGGGATGGCGGGGCAGTAGCTCAGGTCTCTAGGGAGATCTGAAATACACCACCCCCTACTGAAGCTGAGAAATTGTTCTGCCACCAGAGAGCACCTGGCAGAACCCGCCTTTAGATTCTCAGAGGTCACACACACTGCATTCCTGTATACAGTTTCAAATAAGCTTCTCTGCAGAGATCAGTAAACAACCCTACCAATGAGTTAAGTAAACTGAAAACAAACAAGTCAAGACTTCAAAACAGCCTGACCTGTGGTGGCGCAGTGGATAAGGTGTCGGCCTGGAAATGCTGAGGTCGCTGGTTCGAAACCCTGGGCTTGCCTGGTCAAGGCACATAAAGGAGTTGATGCTTCTTGCTCCTCTCCCTTCTCTCTCTCTCTCTCTCTCTCTCTCTTCTCTCTCTCCCTCTCTCTCTCATTTCTAAAAAATGAATGAATAAAAAAAAACCCTTCAAAACAGCTCTACTAGGTAGGGAGACCAGAACTGTTGCAAGCCTGCAAGCCACACACAGAAATAAGAGGAAGACAGAGAAATATAAGCCATATGACCCAAAATGACAAATTCCCTGAAAAATAACTGAATATATTGGAAATCATTAAATTACCAGATGCAGAGTATAAAATAATAATTGTTAGGATGCTTAAGGATCTCAAAGCTACAATGGATGGACTTAATAAACACCTCAATAAAGAAATTGTAAGCATCAAAAATGACACTGAAATCATAAAGAAGAACCAGACAGAAATGACAAACAGAATATCAGAAATGAAGACTACACTAGAAGAAAATAAAAGCAGGCTTGATGAAGCAGAGACCGAATCAACATCTTAGAGGACAAGATAAGTGTGAGCATGGAAGCAGAAGAGCAAAAAGAAAAGAGGATCAAAAAGTTTGAGGAAACTCTAAGAGAGTGCTGTGACTACAAGAAGAGAATCAATATCTGCATCATATGGGTTCCTGAAGGAGAGGAGAAAGCACAAGGAATAGAGAACCTGTTTGAAGAAATTATAGCTGAAAATTTCTCTAAATTGATGCAGGAAAGAGTAACAGAGGTTCAAGAAGCACAGAAAACCCCATTAACAATGAACCCCAAAAGACCCACATCAAGACACATCATAATCAAAATACCAAAGCTAAGAGGTAAAAAAAGAATACTAAAACCTGTAAGAGAAAAACAGTCAATCACCTACAAAGGAACAGCACACTTAAAGGACACAGTAGACAAACTGGATTTAATAGACATTTTCAGAACTTTTCACCCTAAAGCAGCAGAATATACATTCTTTTCAAGCGCTCACCATATATTATCTAGAATAGACCAGATAGTATGGCACAAAACGAGCCTCAACAAATTTAAGTAGATTGAAATCATGTCATACATCTTCTCTGACCACAATGGTATGAAACTAAAAATCAATTACAATAGAAAAACTGAAAAACACTCAAACACTTGGAAACTAAACAGAACGTTATTAAATAACAAATGGGTTAACAATGCCATCAAGGAAAGAAATAAAAAATTTCCTTGAAACAAATGAAAATGAGCATACAACAACTCAAAATTTATAAGACACAGCAAAAGCAGTACTGAGAAGGAAGTTTATAGCATTACAGGCATAACTCAAGCTAAAAAAAGCTTAAATAAACAATTTTACCCTACAACTAACAGAACTAGAAAAAGAAAGCCCAGAAGAAGTAGAAGGAAGGAAATAATAAAAATCAAAGCAGAAATATATGACATAGAAACTAAAGAAACAATACAGAGGATCAATGAAGCCAAGAGCTGGTTCTTTGGAAAGGTAAACAAGATCGATGAACCCTTAGCCAGACTCACCAAGAAAGAAAGAGAAAGGACTCAAATTAATAAAATTAGAAATGAGGGTGGAAAAGTAACAACAGACACAGCCAAAATACAAAGGATTGTAAGAAAACATATGAAGAACTGTATACCAAAACATTAGATAACCTAGGTGAAATGGACAAATTCCTTGAAATATATAATCTTTCAAAAATCAATCTGGAAGAATCAAAAAAGCTAAATAGACTGATTACAACAAATGAGATCAAAACAATTATTAAAAAGCTCCCAACAAAACAAAAGCCCTGGGCCAGATGGCTTCCCAGGCCAATTCTACTAAACATTCAAAGAAGAAGTAACTCCTATCCTTCTGAGCTATTTCAAGAAATTCAAGAGGAGGGAAAACTTCCACGCTACTTTTATGAGGTGAGCATAATTCTGATTCCAAAATCAGGCAAAGACAACACAGAGAAGAATATTATAGGGCAATATCCCTGATGAATTTAGATGCTAAAATTTTCAAAAAAATATTAGCAAACTGGATCCAGCAATACATGAAAAAAATCATACATCATGAATAAGTGGGATTTATTCTGAGGAGGCAAGGCTGGTACAATATTTGTAAATCAATGAATGTGATTCATCACCTAAACAATAGGAAGGAGAAAAACCACATGATAATATCAAGAGATGCAGAAAAGGTGTTCGATAAAATCCAGAACCTATTTACGATCAAAACTTTCAGCAAAGTGGGAATAGAGGGAACATACCTCAACATGATAAAGGCCATCTATGACAGGCCCACAGCCAACATCATACTTAATGGCCAAACGTTAAAAGCAATCCCCTTAAGATCAGGAACAAAGAGGGGTGCCACTTTCATCATTCTTTTTCAACATAGTTCTGGAAGTACTAGCCACATGAATCAGACAAGAAGAGAAATAAATGGCATTTAAATTGGAAAAGAAAAAGTAAAGCTATCATTCTGTGCTGATGATATAATACTGTACATAGAAAACCCTAAAATCTCATTCAAAAAACTGCTGGATTTGATCAATGAATTCAGGAAGGATATAAAATTAAAACTCAGAAATCAGAGGCATTTGTATACAACAACAATGATCTGTCTGAAAGAGAAATTAAGAAAACAACCCCTTTCACTCTTGCAACAACAAAAAGTAAAGTACCTAGGAGTAAATTTAACCAAGGATTTGTACTTGGAAAATTATAAACATTAATGACTTCAGAAAAATGGCACTGTGAGGAGTGCTACCGATAAATCTCTCTAAAATTTCAATAAGTTCTTCAACCAGAGACAGAAAAATCTATCCTTGGAGCATCTGGAAGTCCCACACACTGAAAACAAAGGTATGATCAAGCGGAAAATTGACTAAATATATAATCAACCTTGTAGGAAATAAGATGGAGAAAGGAACACTCCACCTTCCTCTCTAACCTATGCAAGGGCTGATTTAACTTGGAACTGAGAAAGAGTGAGGGCTGAGCGTGTGGAGGCTGCCAGGCTGCGGCACAGACATCCAGGCCAAGGAAAGAGTGTGCCTGTGGTGACTCAGCCAATGTGAGCTAATGCCCTTGTGGAACCCCGGCAAAGACGGGCAAGCAGCAGCTCTTATTGGCCTCGATATCCTGGACGGCGAGCGTAAATAGTGTGCGAGAGGTTACTACTTGAGCCCTGGGAGTGGGTGCTTGTGTTTCTGGACAGAGGGGCAGGGTCAGTGTCCTTTGCATGTGTTGTGACCAGATTCTCAGTGTGGTTCCTGCACCCTGAACAGCGGCGTGCAGGGAGTGCGCAAAAGTGTACTTTCCCAAGCCCAAACTTCTTCGGGGTATTGAGATGCTTTACCTAGCCATTCAAGCTAACATTCTTAGAAAGAAAAAATACAAAAGCATTAGGGCAAGGGGCGTGCAAGCAGATTGCACTCTGTCTCTAGAGCAGATCTGCGGATCCAATAGCTGAAATTAGCTTTACCCACAGTCTGTTCACCTCCCAACTGAACTACACGGCTCTAACTCTCAAAATCTCTCTCAGTTCAGCGATCTAAGAAAAGAGGCATTATATTTTTTACTGCCTCTTGCTATGCATGTAGGGATGTGGGCAACTTCTGATTGGCAGAGCTTTCATACTTAGGGTTATACGTTAAAAAGTGGGACTTGGCAGCTTTTAAGACCTCCTGTTCTGTAGGCAGCGACTAGGGCATCTTCTTCCCAGTCAAAACAGGTTACAAAGTGCAAAAAGCCTGGGGAGAGTGGGCCACAGAGAGATGAGGCATACTGCACATGCCTGGAGGCTCATAGAAAGGTACCTTGAGAGAAATTGGCTTTCAGCCTCACCTGATTACACTGATGGCTCTGACTAATATAGCCTTATCCAGAGCCATTTTTTGAGTGGGGATTTGTCAGATCTTTGAGCCTCTTACTCTTTAGGCAGAAGCAAGGGCAACCTCATAGCTGGATCAACAGGATGTTAATTCAGGAAGGAGAGACTAGGAGAGATTCTCTGGGAAAACAGACTCTCTCATGCCCGAGCCTGCAAATGCTAATAAGCGTTTACTACCAATGAGACTGAAGCCTAATATATGACATTGCCATAAATATTTATTAACTGAAAATCTCTACCTAAGCATGCCACAGGGACAGAGCCTGGGGTACAGAGTCACCAACCAGGAAGAGGGACAGGAAAGAAGGAGGAAGATGTAACCTCTCAAAATAAAAAAAAATCCAGACTTTATAACTTTTTCCATTTTTTTGTTTCTTTCATCTTCTTGTCTTTATTATTATTATTTTTTCTTCCACCTTGGTCCTTTTATTCTCTGCTCATCTTATTCTTCCCTCTTCTTGAACTACACTACCCATAGTTGTTATATTTCCCATTTACTTTCTTTTCTTCTTCCTTTCTCTCTATGAGGGTTACACTCCAAAACCCTTAACTCTCTCTCTCTTTGTTTTTTTTTTTCTTTTCCTTTTTCCTTTTCTCATTCTCTATTAGTTTCTTTTTATTTGGGACACAAATTTTTTCTTTGTGGAAGTTTGGGTGCTTTTACTTTGGTTTTGAACTCATTAGCATTCCTCCCAACCACGGCTCTCCATTCTATCTAGTTGCTTCACTTCATACAATAGTAATTTTTTTCCTTTGTCCTGTTTCATTTTTTATCCCTCTCATTATATCTCTTAGTTGATCATCACTTACAAGCAAATCATTTTATTGTTGACCCAAATTCTTTCCTTTTTTGCATTTTGTGGGTCCCTACCTCCTTTTTTGATTCTGTATCACTTCTCCCCAACTCACACCCTCCATTATAGGTAGTTTTTGTTCCACTTAGCACAATATAATTCACAGTTTATCACGATATTTTTTCAAGGAGGAGGGGAGAGTAGAAGAAGAAAAAAAAGGGAAATAATAAATTTTCTTTTTTTCATATTTTTTTCATTTTTTTCTTTTTATCTTTATTAATTCTCATTACTGCTATCAACAAAACCACCCTCAGATGCCATTAAGATATGGAAATTGAATATTATGGATACAAAAGACAGAGATGTAGCACAGATAGATGACAAAAAATCTATGGAGAAAACATTTAATATATGGGAAACCATGGAGCTAAACAACAGAGAATTTAAAATACAAATCCTAAAAATACTCAGAGATATACAAGAAGACACAGAAAGACATTTTATGGAGCTCATAAAACAGCTCAACAAACAAAGAATATTTTACCAAGGTAATTGAAACTATAAAAGCAAATGAAACAAAGATGAAGAACTCAATTAATGAACTAAAAAACGAGGTAACAAGCTTAGCTAATAGAACAGGCCAGATAGAAGGTAGGATTAGTGACATGGAAGACAAGCAACTGGAGGCACAACAGAGAGAAGAGCTCTCTCAAACATTTACAAAAATGAGAAAGTCCTACAGGAATTGTCTGACTCCATCAAAAAGACTAACATAAGAATATAGGTATATCAAAGGAAGAAGAGCAAGAAAATGGGATGGAGAACATATTCAAACAAATAATAGACAAGAACTTCCCAAGCCTGTGGAAAGAACTAAAGCCTCAAATTCAAGAAGCAAACAGAAGAGCTAGTTTCCTTAACCCCAACAAAACTATTCCAAGGCACATCATAATGAAATTGGCAAAACCAACAACAACAAAAAAATTCTCAAAGCAGCAAGGAAAAAAAAAGAATACAACATATAATGGAAGACCTATTACATTATTATCGGATTTCTCAGGAGAAACTCTACAAGTTAGAAGAGAGTGGGCCCTAATATTTAAAGTCCTGAAAGAGAGAAACTTTTAGCCAAGAATACTATACCCATCAAAGCTATCCTTCAAATAGAAAGGAGAAGTAAAAACATTCACAGATACAGAAATGATGAGGGAATTTATCATCAGAAAAACCCCACTCCAGGAAATACTAAAGGGAGTTTTCCAACCAGATACAAAGAACAAAACAAAACAAAATCACAAGTAAAAGCTCCACCAAAAACACAATAAAACCAAATTTAAACTGTGACAACAAAAACAAACAACAATAAAGGTGGAGCGGACAGTGATTAATAGTAATAATGGATGATGGAGTGCAGAAGCACTCTTAAGATAGTGTACTAAAATGAATATGGCAGGTACGCTTTTCATTACTTAATGGTAACCACCCTTGAAAAAACCACCACAGAAGCACGTGACTTAAAAAAGGTAGCAACAGAGGAAAGAAGTATAGAATACAACCAAACAAAAACAAATGATAGATAAACAAAAGAATAGAATAAAACAAGATACAAAACTAACAGAAAGCAATGTATAAAATGGCAATAGGAAACCCAGAAGTGTCAATAATTACACTAAATATAAATGAATTAAACTCACCAATAAAAAGACACAGAGTAGTAGAATGGATTAAAAAAGAAAATCCAACTGTATACTGCTTACAAGAAACACATCTAAGCAACAAGGATAAAAACAAATTCGAAGTGAAAGGCTTGAAAACAATACTCCCAGCAAATAACATCCAAAAAAATCAAGTGTAGCAATACTCATATCTAACAATGCTGACTACAAGACAGCAAAAGTACTCAGAGACAAAAATAGTCATTTCATAATGATTAAGAGGACACTGAATCAAGAAGACATAACAATTTTTAATATATATGCACCAAACCAAGGAATACCAAAATATATAAGGCAGCTACTTATTCACTTAAAACAAAAACTGACAAAAATACAATCCTAATTGGAAACCTCAATACACTGATGATGGCTCTAGATTGTTCATTTAAACAGAAAATCAATAAAGATATATTGGCCTTAAATGAAACACTAGAGCACCTGGATATGATAGACATCTATAGGACATTTCATCCCAAAGCAACAGAATATACTTTTTTCTCTAGTGTACATGGAACATTCTCAAGTATTGACCATATGTTGGGCCACAAAAATAACATCAGCAAATTCAGAAAACTTGAAATTGTACCAAGCATATTTACTGATCATAAAGCCTTCAAAGTAGAATTCAACTGCAAAAAAGAGGAAAAAAAACGCACAAAAATGTGGAAACTATACAACATACTTTTAAAAAATGAATGGGTCAAAGAAGAAATAAGTGTAGAGATCAAAAGATATACACAGACAAAAGAAAATGAAAATACGACACATCAGAATCTCTGGGATACAGCAAAAACAGTAATAAGAGAGAAGTTCATATCACTTCAGGCCTATATGAACAAACAAGAGAGTGCCCAAGTAAATTATTTAACTTCACACCTTAAGGAACTAGAAATAGAAGAACAAAGACAACCCAAAACCCGAAGAAAGAAAAGAATAAAAATCAGAGCAGAAATAAATGAAATAGAGAATAGAAAAACTATAGAAAAAATTAATAAAACAAGGAGCTGGTTCTTTGAAAAGATCAACAAAATTGACAAACCCTTGGCCAGATTCACCAAGGAAAAAAGAGAAAGGACTTATATAAACAAAATCCAAAATGAAAGAGGAGAAATCACCACAGACATCATAGATATACAAAAAATTATTGTAGAATATTACAAAAAACTATATGTCACCAAATTCAACAATCTAGGTGAAATGGTAAATTCCTAGAACAATACAACCTTTCTAGACTGAGTCATGAAGAAGCAGAAAGCCTAAAGAGACCAACTAGGAGGGGGAAATAGAAAAAAACTATTAAAAACCTCCCCAAAAATAAAAGTCCAGGCCCAGACAGTTATGCTAATGAATTTTATCAAATATTCAAAGAAGACTTGGTTCCTATTCTACTCAAAGTCTTCCAAAAAAATTGAAGAAGCAATCATTCCAAACCCATTTTCTGAAGCCAACATAGCCCTCATACAGAAACTTGGCAAGGACAGCACAAAGAAGGAATACTACAGACCAATATCTCTAATGAATACAGATGCTAAAATACTAAACAAAATACTAGCAAATCGAATACAACAACATATTAAAAAATAATACATCATGATCAAGTGGGATTCATCCCGTTATCTCAAGGATGGTTGACCATACATAAAACGGTTAACGTAATACACCATATCAAAAAAACAAAGGACAAAACCCACATGATCTTATCAATAGATGCAGAAAAGTCATTCGATAAAATACAACACAATTTTATTTTTATGACACTCAACAAAATGAGTATAGAAGGAAAATATCTGAACATGATAAAGGCCATAGGTGAGCCAGACCAGGCTGTGGCGCAGTGGATAGAGCGTCAGACTGGGATGTGGAAGGACCCAGGTTTGAGACCCCAAGTTTGCCAGCTTGAGCAAGGGCTCATCTGGCTTGAGCAATAAGCTCACCAGCTTGGACCCAAGGTCGCTGGCTCCAGCAAGGAGTTACTCGGTCTGCTGAAGGCCCCTGGTCAAGGCACATATGAGAAAGCAATCAATGAACAACTAAGGTGTCACAACAAAAAACTGATGATTGATTCTGCTCATCTCTCTCCATTCCTGTCTGTCTGTCCCTATCTATCCCTTTCTCTGACTCTCTCTCTTTTCCTGTAAAAAAAAAAAGGCCATATATCATAAACCATCAGCTAACATCATATTAAATGGCATAAAACTGAGGAATTTCCCCCTTAAATCAGGAACAAGACAGGGCTTTCCATTCTGTCCACTCTTATTTAACATGGTCTAGAAGTTCTAGCCAGAGCAATCAGACAAGATAAAGAAATAAAAGGCATCCATATCAGAAAAGAAGAAGTAAAGATATCACTTTTTGCAGATGATATGACCCTATACATCGAAAACCCCAAAGACTCCACAAAAATATTAGTAGAAACAATAAACCAATACAGTGAGTTCGCAGGATACAAAATTAATATACAAAAGTCCATAGCCTTTCTATATGCCAACAATGAAACATTAGAAATGAACTCAAAAAAATAATACCCTTCATGATTGCAACAAAAAAAATATAAAATACCTAAGAATAAACCTAACAAAGAATGTAAAGGACCTATGCAATGAAAACAGCAAAGCATTTTTAAGGGAAATCGACAAAGATACAATGAGATGGAAAAATATTCCTTGTTCTTGGATAGGAAGAATAAATATAATCAAAATGGCCATATTACCCAAAGCAATATATGATACAAATTTAATTCAATCCCATCAAAATTTCAATGACATTTTTTAAAGAAATGGAACAAAAATGTCATCCGATATATAAAAAATCCCAAATACCCAAACCAATCCTACGGAAAAAGAATGAAGCTGGGGCATTTACATTACCTGACTTGAAACTATACAGTCTGTAAAGTCATGGTGCACTTTTGACCGGTCACAGGAAAGCAATAAAAGATGATAGAAATGTGAAATCTGCACCAAATAAAAGGAAAACCCTCCCAGTTTCTGTGCGATGATGTGGCACCATATGTGCATGCACAGATGATGAAGTAACACCATGTACACAGCAGAGCAGCCCACAGCCATGCTAGACGAGATGTGGACAGTACAGAGGAAAGTTCAGTGGGTCTGTTGCTCTTTAAATTCAAAGCTGTGACCAAAGCGCAACGTGAATATCGGTGCGTTTAAACAAAGCGCCACCACATAGGAATAACATTACTCGGTGGGATAAGCAGTTGAAGGAAACCAGCAGTTTGGTGGAGAAACCCCGTTCTGGTAGGCATCAGTCAGTGACGAGTCTGTAGGGGCTATACGGTATAGCTACCTAAGGAGCCCTAAAACATCTGTGCATGAGCCCACATCAAACTGCACTGAATAGGCATGAAACTGGGAGAGTTTTCTTTTTATTTGGTGCAGATTTCACATTTCTATCATCTTTTTTTTTTTTTTTTTGCATTTTTCTGAAGCTGGAAACAGGGAGAGACAGACAGAATCCCGCATGCGCCTGACCAAGATCCACCCGGCATGCCCACCATAGGGCGACGCTCTGCCCACCAGAGGCGATGCTCTGCCCATCCTGGGCATCGCCATGTTGCGACCAGAGCCACTCTAGCGCCTGAGGCAGAGGCCACAGAGCCATCCCCAGCGCCCGGGCCATCTTAGCTCCAATGGAGCCTTGGCTGCGGGAGGGGAAGAGAGAGACAGAGAGGAAGGCGCGGCCGAGGGGTGGAGTAGCAAATGGGCGCTTCTCCTGTGTGCCCTGGCCAGGAATCGAACCCGGGTCCTCCACATGCTAGGCCAACGCTCTACCCCTGAGCCAACCGGCCAGGGGCCTATCATCTTTTATTGCTTTCCTGTGACCGGTCAAAAGTGCACCATGACTTTACGGACACACTGTGTTATAGAGCCATGACAATCAAAACAGCATGATATTGGTAGAAAAATAGACACTCAGACCAATGCAATAGAATAGAAAGTCCAGAAACAAAAATATATATGGTCAAATAATTTTTGATAAAGGGGCCAACAACATAAAATGGAGAAAAGAAAGACTCTTAAACAAATGGTGCTAGGAAAACTGGAATGCCACATGCAAAAGAATGAAACTTGACTACAGTTTGTCCCCATGTACTAAAATTAATTCAAAATGAATCAAAGACCTAAATATAAGACCTGAAACATAAAGTACATAGAAGAAGACTTAGGTACTAAACTCATGGATCTTGGTTTTGAAGAGCATTTTATGAATTTGACTCCAAAGGCAAGAGAAGTGAAGGCAAAGATAAATAAATGGGATTACATCAGACTAAGAAGTTTTTGCTCAAGAGAAACCGACAACAAAATAAACAGACAGCCAACTAAATGGGAAATGATATTTTCAAACAACACCTCAGATAAGGACCTAATATCCAAAATATACAAATAACTCATAAAACTCAACAATAAACATACAAACAATCCAATAAAAAATGGAAAGAGGACAAGAACAGCCACTTCTCCCAGGAAGAAATACAAATGGCCAACAGATATATGAAAAGATGCTCATCTTCATTAGTTATTAGAGAAATGCAAATCAAAACTGCAATGAGATACCACCTCACACCTGTTAGATTAGCTATCATCAACAAGACAGGTAATAGCAAATGTTGGGGCACAATGTTGGAGAGGCTATGGAGAAAAAGGAACCCTCATTCACTGTTGATGGGAATGTAAAGTAGTACAACCATTGTGGAAGAAAGTATCGTGGTTCCTGAAAAAAACTGAAAATAGAACTACCTTATGACCCAGCAATCCCTCTACTGGGTATATACCTCCAAAACTCAGATACATTGATACGTAATGACACATGTAGCCCCATGTTCATTGCAACATTGTTCACAGTGGCCAAGACATGGAAACAACCAAAAAGCCCTTCAACAGAAGACTGGATAAAGAAGATGTGGCACTACAGTCGCAGAGCTCCAGGGAAAAGCAACCTGGTCTCATCTGTCCAGGCAGAGGAGAACAGAAGCTCCATATTCATGCATGCTGCAAATGGCTTTTCCAGTCTACCTGAATCATTACCAGCTAGAAGCAGCGGTCATTGGGACTTGGACATGAGCTGCAAAGTATAGAATGGTGACAACAATTCCAGTGCCATGAGGACTTTTCCTGGATGTGGACTTTTCCTGGACTCCTGCTCCCTATGACAGCTCCTAACAGACTGAACTGTGGTTGGGTTGCATTTTTCAGGAAGTTGGCATGGTGTTGGGGCCAACTTGGACTTGGTGAACATCTTAAGGACACTACTCTTTTATGGATTCTTGCTGTATTGGTGAAGAGTTTACTTAAAGGCTTTTAATCACTGTAAAAAAATTAGAAGACTGGATAAAGAAGATGGGACACATATACACCATGGTATACTATTCAGCTAGAAGAAATGATGACATCAGATCACTTACAGCAGAATGGTGGAATCTTGATAACATTATGCAGAGTGAAATAAGTGAATCAGAAAAAAACAAGAACTGCAGGATTCCATACATTGGTGGGACATAAAAACGAGACTAAGAGACATGGACAGGAGTGGGGTGGTTACGGGGGGTGGGGGGAGGGGAGCAGGGAGAGGGGGAGAGGGAGGGGTACAAAGAAAACTGGATAGAGGGTGACGGAGGACGATCTCTCTTTGGGTGATGGGTATGCAACAGAACTAAATGACAAGATAACCTCGACATGTTTTCTTTAAATATATGTACCCTGATTTATTGATGTCACCCCATTAAAATAAAAAATTATTTATATAAAAAAAGAAGATGTGGCACATATACACTATGGAATACTACTTAGACATAAGAAATGATGACATCAGATCATTTACAACAAAATGTTTGTATCTTGATAACATTATACGAAGTGAAATAAGTAAATCAGAAAAAAACAAGAACTGCATGATTCATACATAGGTGGGACATAAAAATTAGACTAAGAGACATGGACAAGAGTGTGGTAGTTACTCGGTGGAGGAGGGGTAGAGGGAAGAAGAGGGGATGGGGGAGTGGGAGGGGCACAAAGAAAACTAGATAGAAGGTGACAGAGGACAATCTGACTTTGGGTGATGGGTATGCAACATAATTGAATGACAAGATAACCTCGACATGTTTTCTTTGAATATACGTACCCTGATTTATTGATGTTACCCCATTAAAATTAATAAAAATTTATTAAAAAACAAGAACATTATAACATTGATAAAAGAAATCAAAGAGGCCTGACCTGGCGGTGGTGCAGTGGATAGAGCGTTGAACTGGGAATCAGAAGACCCAGGTTCGAGATCCTGAGGTTGCCAGCTTGAGCGTGGGCTTATCTGGTTTGAGCAAAAGCTCACCAAGGTCACTGGCTTGAGCAAGGGGTTACTCAGTCTGCTGAAGACCTGTAGTCAAGGCACATATGAGAGAGCAATGAATGAACAACTAAGGTGTCACAACGAAAAACGGATGATTGATGCCTCTCATCTCTCTCCATTCCCATCTATCTGTCCCTATCTATCCCTCTCTCTGACTCTCTGTGTCTCTGTGGAAAAAAAAAAAGGAAATCAAGGAAGATACAAACAAGTGGAAGCATATATTGTGTTCATGGTTTGGGAGAATAAACATTATTAAAATGTCCATATTACCCAAAGCAATTTATAAATTCAGTGCAATTTCTATTAAAATACCAATGACATACTTCAAAGAAATAGAACAAATAATAGAAAAATATATATGGAACCAAAAAAGAACACGAATAGCCTCAGCAATGTTGAAAAAGAAGAATAAAGTAGGTGGTGTTACACTTCCTGATGTGAAGTTATACTATAAGGCCATCGTACTCAAAACAGCTTGGTACTGGCATCAGAACAGGCAGACACGTTTTTGGGCCACAAACAAGTTTAATGTCAGAAAATATTTTCACAGACCAGTCTTTAGGGTGGGACGGATAAATGCACAAAATAAAATGATGTGACTGGCATAAAAACTGTGGTATTTTAAAATATAATTGTCAAACTTACGAGAGAAGCATCAAGAGTGAGTCTTAGACAGATGTAACAGAGGGAATCTGGTCATTTTTTAAAAATAAAACATCGTTCAGACTTAAATATAAATAAAACGGAAATAACGTAAGTTATATATTCTTTCTCTGCGGACCGGTACCTAATGGCCCATGGACTGGTATCGGTCTACGACCCTGGGGTTGGGGACCCCTGCCTTTATGGACAATTGATATTTGACAAGGGTGGTAATAACATAAAATGGAGTAAAGACTGTCTCTTTAACAAATGGTTTTGAGAAAATTGAACAGCTACCTGCAAAGAAATAAAACTAGACCACCAACTTACACCACTCACAAAAATAAACTCAAAATGGATAAAAGACTTAAATGTATGTCATGAAACCATAAGCACCCTAGAAGAAAACATAGGGAATATGCTCTCCGACATCACTCGCAGCAATATATTTGCTGATTTATCTCCACTGGCAAGGGAAAAAAAGAACAGGATAAACAAATTGGACTATATCAGACTAAAAAGCTTTTTTCACAGCTAAAAACAATATGAACAAAATGAAAAGGCAAACCACACAATGGGAGAACATATTTGACAATACATCTGATAAGGGGTTAATAACCAAAATTTATAAAAAATTTGTAAAACTCAACACAAGGAAGATAAACAATCCAATCAAAAAATGGGCAAAGGAAATGAATAGACACTTCTCCAAAGAGGACAAACAGATGACCAATAGGCAGATGAAAAATGCTTAACATCACTAATGATTAGAGAAATGCAAATTAAAACCACAATGAGATACCACCTCACACCAGTCAGAGTGGAATTCATTAACAAAATAACACATGATAGGCGCTGGCGAGGATGTGGAGAAAAGGGAACCCTCCTGCACTGCTGGTAGGAATGCAGGCTGGTGCAGCCACTGTGGAAAACAGTATGGAGATTCCTCAAAAAATTAAAACTCGAACTGCCTTTTGACCCAGCTATCCCACTTTTAGGAATATATCCCAAAAACACCATATTAATGATTAAAGAGGAGAAATGCACCCCCCATGTTTATGGCAGCATTGTTTGCACTAGCAAAGACCTGGGAACAGCCCAAGTGTCTTTCAGTGATGAATGGATTAAAAAGCAGTGGTACATATATACAATGGAATAGTATGGGGCCATGGAAAAAAAGAAATTCTTACCTTTTGCGACAACATGGATGGACCTGGAAATTATTATGTTAAGTGAAATAAGCCAGGCAGAAACAGAAAAATATATGACCTCACTCATTTGAGGAATCTGACAAACAATATGAACTGTAGAATGAAATAGAGAAGAGGCGGGATCAAAGGATCCGGAGGGAAAGCAGACAGTGGGAAAGGGAATGATATGATGATAAGATGGGATGAGAGCAGAAAAGCAAATCCTAGAGGGAAGGAGGAGGTTATTACATGGCATGGGACAAAAGGGTTGTATTGGGGAACACAGGGGAGGGGAGGATGTATTCAGAAGGACATAGAATTTATGTAAATACAATAACTTGAAAAAAATGGGTAAGTAATTGGCGGTTTGTCCATACAAGAGAACACCATCCAACATTAAAAAGGACCACACAATTCACAAACATAACATGAATGCATACCAACTAAATTAGGTTGAGTGAAAATAGATGAACTGTCCATGGTTCCCATTCCTAATACAGGGCACCACTTGTCTCAAAGACAATGAGCACTCAGAGACCACATGGAGTGTTACATGGAACGTAGGGGAGACCGCCTCACAATCCCCTATATAGGTTTCATGAGACAGTCCCAACCCCAGGTATGTATGGGAATTTATTGATGAGCATAAATAGAAACAGGGACAAGAATGAAGAAGTCATGAAGCAGAGAAGAGAATGAGGAAGTCAGAAAGGGGCACTTTTTTTTTTTTTTTTTGTATTTTTCTGAAGCTGGAAACGGGGAGAGACAGTCAGACAGACTCCCACATGCGCCCGACCGGGATCCACCTGGCACACCCACCAGAGGCCACGCTCTGCCCACCAGGGGGCGATGCTCTGCCCCTCCAGGGCGTCACTCTGCCACGACCAGAGCCACTCTAGCGCCTGGGGCAGAGGCCAAGGAGCCATCCCCAGCGCCCGGGGCCATCTTTGCTCCAATGGAGCCTTGGCTGCGGCAGGAGAAGAGAGAGACAGAGAGGAAGGAGGAGGGGGGGGTGGAGAAGCAAATGGGCACTTCTCCTATGTGCCCTGGCTGGGAATCGAACCCGGGTCCCCCGCACTCCAGGCCGATGCTCTACCGCTGAGCCAACCGGCCAGGGCCAAGGGGCACTTTTTTAGAGCAGATAAAAAGGCCTGGGAGTAGCTCAAATGTACCACCTATTGATTAATCAGAATTGCTAATTCTATCTCTATTGTGTTGTGTTTGGCACATACTGAGTTCAGTACTTTTGTTAGTAAAGCCATGGTGGCTTTGCCTCAGAGCACTGAACTCTGTCACTGTTCTATGTTCCTACTCAGGGCCTCTGCAGAGAACAACAACCCAACAAGGTGCAGACTGATGATTACAATTACATAAATCCCTTGAAAATACAACCTGTAGACACAAAAAGTGGATCAGTGTTTGCCTGTGACTTTGCGTGGCCCAGTGGAAGGGGAGGACCCTAAAGGCACAGAGGAAACTATAGAGGACGATGAAGAAACTCACTATTCTGACTGTTCTGATGGTTTCACGGTATATTCTTGCAAAAAGTCATTGTGTTTTATACCAGTGGTAGTCAACCTGGTCCCTACCGCCCACTAGGGGTGTTTGACCTTTCATGATGGGCAGTAGCAGAGCAACCAAAGTATAAATAAAAAGATAGATTTAAATATATGAAGTTGTTTTATAAAGATTTATTCTGCCAAACTTAGTGAAAATCTTACATATAGTACTTGGTAAGTAATTATTATTATATGCTTTAACTTGCAACTTGCTGTAACTTTGCTATATAAATTTTATGAAGTAACGCTACTTCCCTACTTTATAAATCACCATTACTGTGGAACTGCTGGGCGGTTAGAAAATTTTACTACTAACAGAGATACAAAAGTAGGCGGTAGGTATAAAAATGTTGACTACCCCTGTTTTATACTTTGAGTCTGTGCAGTGGATTGTCAGTTATACCTCAATGAAGCTGTTATTAACAATAGGCAACAACTTTGTGGTAAGTATTTGCACAAGCACCCAATGATCTTTACGAGCATGATTCTTCATTTCCGATGTTAGTCAGGGAAATGTCTATATTTGGAAGACAGAACTAATGACCTCCCCACCCCTGCACTGACCCACAGGCCTGGAGAGGAGGTTGAATGAGGCCGGAGCTATTATTTTACATGCTGCCTCCTAAAGGCAATCGAGTCGGGGGAGGGGTGGTGGTGGGTACGAGTGAAGACTCCCAAAGAATCCACTCACAACCAGATGAAACTGGCTGACCACCAGGTTGTGGCTCTGAGGTCCAGATTCTGGATGGATCTGGATGGGCCCTGAGCTCTGATGAGCAAAGGATTGTGGTTTCTGAACACATCGGGGAGCTCCCTCAAAAATGCCAGATTGTGGCTGCAGGTTCTGCCAACACAGGGCCCTGCGGCCCTAAGTCTAAGCTCTGCAACTCCAGTGGATGTCCTGGGACACCGGGTTCAAAAGCATTTCTTATAGAGGCTGCTGGTAGCCTCACACTTCCCTGTTTTAATAACCTCCTTGGGCTGCTGTTTTCTTCATGCTCTTTGCTGACCTCCGTCTCTGGCCTACAGAGAGAGAATCTGGGGAAGCAGCGTGAGTCCCAGGCTCTCTGAACAAGGCCTCCCAATATGAGCCTTTGTCTCTTAGTGCCCACATTAGTCCAGGTCACAGGACACTTGGTTGTTTCTTACAGCATCCAGGAGAAGGTGGTTACTATGTGCCAGTTCAGTCACCGGAGGTGTCAGGCCTCTCACTGATGCCCAAAGAGCACAGTTTCAGGCTCCAGTTGTGACCCAATTGCTAGGGAGAAAAGCCTGAACCAGGGGTGGTGGACAGGTCACCTGTGAGAGAGCCTAAGCTTTCTCCGCAACCCCTCTGAGTACCCAGAACCATCTGTGATCATCACCTCTCTGCCACATCTGCAGAGCCTTGACTGAGACAGCTACGGACAGCCCTTCTCCGAGGCTCCCATAGTTTCATTCGGATTTACAGATTGTGGCGAAACCACCAGCTCCCCCCCCAACCCTTACATTATTATTTCTCAACTTTGGCTGCACTTTGGAATTACCTGGGGAGCTTTGAAAAATCCTGGTGCATGCCACATGGGGACCTACTAATAATTTGTCACTGGTCAAAGCAAATCACAAGGCTTTCCTGATCAAGTCCAGGGAGCCCACTGATTAAGCCAACAAGGTGAAGAGTCCATGGGGGGAGGAGACCTGTTTCAGGTCTTGGCCTCGGCAGTGACCAAGTCGTCTCCGTGACTTCACAGCACTTACCTTCTGGCAAGTGGGTGCAGGCAGTAAAGTAATAATATGGGAGGACAGTCAGGGATGTGGGGAAGAGCCCTACCTAATGCTTGGGGCTCAGAGGAGTCCTCTGTGTGAGGTGACACATGGGGACCAGAATGTGAGAGGCTGGGCCATGCAGGTATCTGGTGTCAAGTATTTCACACAAAGGGTCCAGGCATAAGAGTGCTCGGGTGTCTGATGGAAGCCGTGTGCATAAAGATTCAGTGTAACAGGAACACGGGAAGTGAGGGCGGGTGTGGGACTGGTGGGGCTGGGTCATCGCTGTCAGTGCTGCTGACCAGCTCTCCCTTCCGGGCCAGGCTCTCCTCAACAAGCTGGCACCCAGTCCTTTGTTGTTTTTCACCAAGAGGTCAGCCAGCTATGGTCTATTTACTAATCTAGTAACCAAACAGTCGCCATAAAGGTTCTTTCAGCAAGAGAACATTGAATCTGAAAAGATAACACTGAAGAACAACCACTGCTATTTTGATGGGTCTGCTTCCAGGAGCAGACAGTCTCAACTAAAGTCTGTCCTGGGGCCAGAGACTCAGTGGACAGAGTCCCCTGAGCCAGGAAGGGAGATTTAGAGTCTTCATTATTGTTCTTGAAACCCTAGATGACCTCAGGGTTACCTGGTTTGACATTTACTCTGGAAATTATTTTGATATTTACCTACATTCCCACCATTTGGCCTTGAGTCACCAAGGGGAGCAATGAGAGGACAACTTTAACATTCCTCCTTAATTCCTCAATTAGGTAATTTAATGTCCATTTTATTGAGGGCACTCTGAAGGGTTCAATTGGACAAACTTGTGACTTTGGGGGAAATGCAGCACAAAGGTCGACTGTAAACAGCAGTTAGGGAGAAGGTCGTGTACAGAGGTGGGGCTGGCAAATCTCGTCTCCAAAGGGCCGGATGGAAAATACTTTAGGACTTCCAGGCCAGAGCACAACATAAAAGATACTACACAGGGTCTATTATAATAATAGAGAAAACCCGTATCCACATATTTAAAGAAATTATAAATTAAAAATTGAGTGTAATTTAAAAAAATGAAAACCTAATAATAAGAGAAACAGGCTATTTTTTACAATAAAATTTTTGGTAATTGCTTTCATTGGTATTAAAAATAGTGATCCTAAGATTGCACATGTCTTTACTAATGGGCCATACAAAAGCAGGAGGGGCTGGATGGATTATGGGCCATAGATCCATACCAACTTCTGGTATAGAGAATGTGGTTTCAATATTTAAGTATCCCAGGAGATTCTGGATAAAGTTACAAGGAGAGGGGAACAAAGAGAGAGACAGAAAGAAGAGATACTTTGACATATGTTTGGCAAATACAATATGGCCTCCAGTCGCCTCCTTCTTTTTTCTTCTTAAAACTTTTTGGAGCAAAAACTCCTCCTCAAGTACACATTAGCATAACAAATCCCCTTCCCAAACAGGAAGGTAATTAGCAGTATCACCTGGCAATATCATTCACCTGGGCAGTGCCATTTTAAACAATAAAAGTGAGCAAAATCAAATAACACAAATTTAACAAACATATTGTATTATTTATAATAATATGGCCATATATCTCTAAAACCAACAGAATCCACAAATATTGGTACTAGTCATGTTAATTACCAAACAGAAAGGTTCTCAAGGTTGCTAGAGACATCAACTTACAAAAATCAGTAACATTTCTGTATGTCAGCAAAATCTCATGATAATACGTAATGGTTAGAAAACAAACACACCCTGGCCAGTGCCTCAGTTTGTTTCAGTGTCATCTCAGTGGTCCAAGTCTGCAGATTTGCTCCCTTGTCAGGGCTCATAAAATGAATGCATAAGAGAGTTGAACACAAGTCAGTGTATCTCTCTCTCTTTCTCTCTGTTTCTTTCTTCTTTCCTCTCTCTCTGAAATTAATTAAACAATAACAACAACATACACAAAAGCATCCTTTACAGAAGTGTTCCCCAACCTTTTTTGGGCCACGGACCGGTTTAATGTCAGAAAATATTTTCATGGACCGGCCTTTAGGGTGGGACATATAAATGTATCACGTGAGCGAGACAAGCATCAAGAGTGAGTTTTAGATAGATGTAACAGAGAGAATCTGGTCATTTTTAAAAAATAAAACATCATTCAGACTTAAATATAAATAAAACAGAAATAATGTAAGTTATTTATTCTTTCTCTGTAGACCGGTACCAATGGCCCACGGACCATTACCGGTCTGCGGCCCGGGGTTGGGGACTCCTGCTTTACAGAAAAATGGCGCCTAAAATGAAGAAGTAGCCCCTACCCCTCCCAAAGCCGAAACCAAAGCAATGGTTTGAAAACAAAGAAAGCAATACTGAAAGGGGTCCTCAGCCACTTATAAAAATTATTTTCGCCCTGGCCTGTTGGCTCAGCGGTAGAGCGTCGGCCTGGAGTGCGGGGGACCCGGGTTCGATTCCCGGCCAGGGCACATAGGAGAAGCGCCCATTTGCTTCTCCACCCCCCCTCCTTCCTCTCTGTCTCTCTCTTCCCCTCCTGCAGTCAAGGCTCCATTGGAGCAAAGATGGCCGGGGCGCTGGGGATGGCTCCTTGGCCTCTGCCCCAGGCGCTAGAGTGGCTCTGGTCGCGGCAGAGTGACGCCCCGGAGGGGCAGAGCATTGCCCCTGGTGGGCGTGCCGGGTGGATCCCGGTCGGGCGCATGCAGGAGTCTGTCTGACTGTCTCTCCCCGTTTCCAGCTTCAGAAAAATACAAAAAAAAAAAAATTACTTGCATGTTACCCACCTTCTATGGTGAATGGTACTGCAATCCAAAGGAAGCCTAAATATCCTGGGAAGAGCACCCTCAGTGGAACCAAGCTAGAGCTCTGTGCCATCATCAAGTTCTCCCTGACTACCACTAAGTGAGCCACGAAGAAGACAGAGACAGTAGGCTTGTGTTCAGTGTGGATGTCAAAGCCAACAAGCACTAGATCAAACGAGGTGTGAAGAAGCTAAGTGACATTCACATGGCCAAGGTTCACACCCTGATAAGGTCTGATGGAGCAAAGAGAAAGTGTGTTTGAAAGGCTTCCACCATGATGTTTTGGATGTTGCCGACAAAGCTGGGATTGTCTAACCTGAGTCCAGGCGATAATTCTAAATATTAAAATTTTACCCTGTATGGCAAACAAACAAACTGGTGAAAGTATGTAAGAATTAACAACCAAAACCACAGAGGAAGACTACCAAGGAGACCATTTTTAAACCCTAAGAAAAGACATGAAGGATTTTCTTAAAAAATTGACAAATACGAGCTCATTTCACTTTGGTCCATTGATCCACACGTCAGACTTCTGACCTCTAAACTGTAGTGTAATGAACCTGTGCTGTTTAACCCACCAAGTTGCTTGTTTGTTCCAGCACGAACTGGAAACTAACACAGGACTCATTTCTCCTGTTTAGCTGGTTTCCAAGAACAGAGCTTCCTCACTGCATTTCTGATACACGGCAGAGCTCTGTCTTGGAAGGAAGTGTGGTGTGTGTGGTCTAGTGAGTGATCCCGGTCATACTAGCTGCATTGTGGATATTCTTCTGAGGTGCTTTTTGCAAAAGGCTTATTTCCCTTTATTCAACCATCTGAATTATTTGCCAGGTCCTCAAAATGTGTTGATGGACAGGGCAGTGAGAATACGGTGATAAAAACCCCCTAACATTTAAAAGCCATGTTGGGAAAAGCCAATGGGGCATGGCTGTGAGCTTGACCCTCCAGTCCCTGAGCAAAGAGATCTAGAAGTAGTTGCTTGGGCTGACTCCACCATATCTTAAATTTCATATCTAATTTTATTAGATATTCCATGAAATTAAAATATAGACTTAAAAATTTAGTGTTTTTCTCCCTGTGTGTCTTTTAGAAGAAATGATCAATGGTCTGAGTTGGTATGAGCAAGTTGGAGGAATAGCAGATAACAACCAGCATGTGCCCATAGCAACACCTATTTTAGCAAACACTCATGGGTGAGAACAGCTTTATGAGTGTCCACATGTACAAATGACAGGTTCCAGCATGCAAGTGAAGTAAAATAATCCCCAATATTGATGCACTGAAGAAGGTAAGAAAAACAATGTCCCATTCCCTGTGTCACCCTTTCCCAAGGTAGCACAGCCTGGCATCACCGGAGCTTGGTAGAGAGGAGCATCGCATGTCCCACCCAGACCTGTTGAATTAGAGCCCACAGGTCCCCTAGACCTGCAGGTGAGTTTGTGCTTCTCTGAAGAAGCATGGCGCCATCACACAGACAGGGATCCGGAGATAACATATCATATTGTTCTGGGTACATAATTCATCTGAGTGCCATCACACTACACATATCTATCCTTAAACAAGTCATTTTTGAGCTCTTACCTTGCTAATATAGATCTAGCACATTTCCTTTAACTTCTTGAAGAAAATTCACCTTTGTGATACTGATAATGAACTCTGTTAGGAACTCAGTGTATCAGTAACATTGACATAGTGTGATCAGGTAACACGGAGATGGTTAGAGAGTTCTCACGCTCTCCACTTTTTAGAAAATGTATTCATTTATTTTGGGGTCATCGGGCACTGGGAAGGGTGTTCTTTCCAAGGAAAAGCAATTACTGTTTATGGCCATAAGGGCAAATGTTACATACCCAGGAAAAAACAATATTTTAAAGTCCTGATGTGTCAATGTCATTGAGCACACTCAAAGCCAACTGGACCAGAAAGACAATATTACATTAACAGAGCATCTGTACAAAATATGAAGAATCATTCAGCCCCAAGTTGCATTGAGCTTTATAGTCTTAATACATTTAGAAAAGGTATCAGGAAATATCTCCAGGCTTTGATCTTTTTAAGGCTTGAATTGCTACACATTTGAGAGGCCCATTAATGGCTCTAGATCTTTATGATCTGGATTATAACATGGTGTTTCTTTTCATAGCCTTGTTTAAATGAGTAAGGGATATGGTGGTGACTTACTAGCTGAGGTGACTGAGGAAACCTGAAATACATGGCTGATGTACTGGAGGAAGGTGTTGTTGGGCATCGAGGATTCAGTCTGGAAAACTGGTAAGTCTCAGTACATGCTGGGAAAACATTTGGTCAAACGGTTGTCTGCTGTGCCTGCAGAAAGACCACGTGCAGACACATGCTGTAGAGCTAGGAGAAGTAGAATGTAGGTTCTGGGTGTTGGAATATTGGTATTGTGTCCAGGACTGCTTGTAGCTTTCAGCAAACTTATGAGAGGGTGTTACTCAAGTACAGCCAGTCAGGCTGCAAGTAGAGAGAGGTAACATGCCTTTGCTAAGGACACCCCTCTGCTGCAGCCCAACTCCAAGTTAAGTGAGGGTCACAATTCCTTTACCCTACAGTGAAGTGGCTGTAAGTAGTGGCTCTGAAGTGAAGTCTAGTTTTCTAGGAGATAATGGTACTGCCATTAAAGGTAGCATGATGCTGGTGAAGAAGGGATTAAGTTTCCATCCATCCTAACTATTGTTTCCTATGACCCCAATTAAGTTAAGAAAAGGAGATGGGGTAGGTAGGCATTGTATGGCCTATGTCCACAGGCATCATAACCATGCAGGTTTTCATTGGATTCGGGCAAAGGGTAAAGAAAAAGTGAAGCCAAAAAATGGTGGCATATTCAATTTATTTAAGTGTCCTTCTGAATAAAGAGCAAAAAGGTATGAAAGATTGCTTCCCTCTCATTCAGAGCTTCCAATGGCCTGATGCGTTCTCCAGTTCCACAACTCAGAAAATCTTCTCTGGTTCCTTCTGGAATCGAAGATCCCTCTAGCCTCAGCAGAGCTCCCAAAGCCCCTCAGCTCAGGTTCCACATCTGCACTCCTTCTTCTCTACCTGCAAAACTCAGGCTAGTGAGGAAATGGGGAAAATATCCCTTTTCCAGCAAACATTAGCAATACAATTGTTTCTCCCAAGCAGGAAGGTAATCCACAATTTGCAATCTGCTACTCCAAGGGCAAGCCCCACAGCCTTTCACACAGTGTCTTCACATGGTGCTGCCCAGGCCAATGCAAAATATAAGCAAGCAAACCTAAAAAACACACTTTAGAAACTTATTTGCCCAACACACATAATGGTCTATTTAGAAAATACCAGTTTCTGCCCCAACTTTATGTCTAGTTTGAATTTTGTTGTCTGATAACTGGAGTGGAATAACCCATTGCATGGCCTTGGTTGGGAACACAGCCAATAAGAAAATAATGTTTTGCCAAGAAAATTGTTTTTTAACTTGAAGGCGGGTCACTGAAACAAATCTATGTGACTGATGGCTGTTGCTGGGCTTTTTTTCAGTAAAACATTCTTACAAGATTTCTGTACTTTCCGAGGTTATCCCTTGAGATAAAGAAAGGAATGTTGTGGAAAGCATAGAAGCAATAGCAATGAATGCCTTTTGATATTATGTTGTTATTAAGCTATCATACAGGTGTACTTCATGTATCTTTAAGTAAAAGTTATGCTTGATATTATGCCAATTTCTCAGTAAACAAGTTTTTTGAAGTCTTTTGAATAAAAATAGGACACAGAGTGAACTCAGGGTCATTTGCCTGAGTGAGCAGTGGTCCTTTGCTAGTCCTTGATGATTTCATCTGCTGATCTCTCTCTCTCTGCGCCCCCAACTCACAACAACATTTGGCGCCCAAAGTGGGGCCTTAAGAAGAGATTGGGAACAGGCGGAACCCCGAAAGGGTAAATTGGACGCGCTGTGTATGCAAAACTTTCAGGAACTAGCAAAGTCATGGGAAATTCCCATTTGTTATTGGACAATTATGTACAAGCATTAAAATCCCTCTCAAGAGGATCAGGGATTCAGATAAAAGAGGTTTTTTTAAGTCTTTTAAACGCTATTCAGAAACACTGTTATTGGTATACTCCTGAGCATCGTAATCTATTAAATTTGCATGTTTGGCAACAAGTAGGAAAATATTTACGCCATGCTCATCAGCACTGAGATACACTTGATGCTGAAATGCAGGCTGCTTATAATCTTATTGCTACAACCCTTGGCCCTTTGCAATCAGGTGGAGATTCTGTTAAAGACTTGAATGAGGTTATTTTTAATAAGCCTGAAGAATTTGATTCAGCTCAGAATGAACAGAATAATGAGTTGGACAATACTGTGTCTGCTTCTGAAGTTACTGATAATGTTAATGAAATTCAGCCATCCACAGGCTTTCCTCCCTCTTTCTTAAAAAATGAGGGAGCACTATGAATGATGTTGCCTGTCTAAAACATTTATTAAGTAAGCTACAATTTACACTGGAACAACAGGAGAATGGAAATCAGTGTACTGCTTATCCTGTTCAAAAGCAAGATATATATAAGCTTACAGCTCCTCCAATTCAAGGTCAAAAATTAATTGGTACTGGCAGGGGAAGGATTTTTCAAATCCCTGAAATCTCTGAAATGCAACAGGTGCTTATGCATCATGATGATTTAGAATCTAATTCTAGTAATTTTTCTGCATCTATTTTTCCAATTATTTGACAGTCTTTTCCTCTTAATGCTCCAGATTTTGGGGAAGGGCATAATATCCAATTTGACCAAAGTGAATTTACTTAAAGCTAGTCAAACAATCTGTTGTTATGTATGGACCTCAGTCCTGATATGTTCAAGGTCTGATCTCTTCCTATTGTAATAATCATTTAATCATTTTTTTGAATTGGGATTTACTTGCTAGTATGGTTTTGGAACCAGGACAATATTTACAATTCAAATCTTTGTGGAGAGAGGAGGCTTTTTGATTATCTTGCATGAACACCAGAAATAATCCCCCTAGGAGCTGTTTTGAAATGCTCATCAGCGTTGACACTTATGCAGCTGTGGGACAACAAACTGGTTATACTGATGCTGTTATAGCTCAGATTAGATCACTTGTCTTAAAACGTGGATGCAAATCACTAGAGTTGGAGACAAGGAAGAAAAGCTAGCAGCTTTACATTAGTTGGTACAATTTCAATTAGAATTAGGACATATAGAAGAATGATGAAGTCCTTAGAATTCTCTAGTCTTTGTAATAATGAAATAAATAAATACTAATTTTTGTGGTGTTTTAGCTACAATCCTTTTAACTATCATTGTATTTCTTTCTTATTCTTTTCCTGGAAACTGAGGCAGGAGACATGTGTTGGATCTGACTATAGAAAATATCCCAGCAGCTGCCAAGAGAATTTACTTGGGGAAATTTTGTTTAGTCTCATCCATTGTCAGTCCCTCTGTCAGAAAATGCCCTGATTAAAATCAGGCAGGCATCTTTCTAGTCTGACTGTGCTCTGAAATCCCGGGTTCTCTTTGGTTTGTCCGGTCTGGTTTGTCTGATTCTAATTTCTGTTTAGTTTTTGTTTGATGTTGTCTAAAATGTGATTTTTAAGTCCTGAATTATGTTTACATAGAAAAATGAAAAATGCCAGCTTTTATATTGAAAAAATAGTTTCATCCACATTTTTTTTGCTTTAAAATTAGAAATTATAAGGAGCGCTCAATTAAATTGAAATTAAATAGAATATAGATCCTTAAGACTTGCTAATTTGGTTAATACATTGTAAGGTATATTCAAAGTTTGAAATCAAATAAGAATTCAAGTATTAGAATTAATTAAAGTTATATGTTATACTTGTGTTTCTGTGTTGAAAGTTGTCTTGTTTATGTGTAAAATATGCTCAAATTTGTAAAACTAAACAATTAAATAAAATTTAGTCATTAAGAATTTTTCTCAAGCTGCTTCAGACAGTTGGCTGCTTGTAAGGCAACATCCTGAAAAAGGAGGCAGTGAGAAAAGCAGAAATTTATTTCCTCTGATGCCCTATAATAGACTGGACAATACAAAAGACTGTTAGATATAGAAGCTAATGCTTCTGTTATTGCTAAGCAACATTAGTTTTCTTTTTAGCCCACTTAAGCAGTAGTCACTAAGCTGCATGGCTTAGTAAAAGTCCCTAACAAAGCCCTATAAATTTTTTTTTACAATAGGAAAATAACAAGGGTCATTTGGCCTCTAATAAAGAAAAACATTTATCTTATAAATAATTAAAAGGGCAACTTTTTAAATTACAGTCTAAACTTTCTGACAAGGAGTTTTTTATACTCACTATGATCAAATTTCTGTCAAAGATCTTAAAGGGTTAAAAATGGCTTGATCCCAGTATAAAACTAACTGTCTTTACATGCAAAAACTGCTATCCTCCTTCATGGACTCTGAATGCTTTATTTCAAAAAATTTAGAAATATTAGCTCAGACGGTTCTTTCTTTCTTTCTTTCTTTCTTTCTTTCTTTCTTTCTTTCTTTCTTTCTTTCTTTCTTTCTTTCTTTTTGTATTTTTTGGGGAGAGACAGTCAGACAGACTCCCACTCGGCACGCCCACCAGGGGTAACGCTCTGCCCACCAGGGGGCGATACTCTGCCCCTCCGGGGCATGGCTCTGCCGTGACCAGAGCTACTCTAGCAACTGGGGCAGAGGCCAAGGAGCCATCCCCAGGGCCCGGGCCATCTTTGCTCCAATGGAGCCTTGGCTGCGGGAGGGGAAGAGAGAGACAGAGAGGAAGGGAGGGGGTGGAGAAGCAAATGGGCGCTTCTCCTGTGTGCCCTGGCCAGGAATCGAACCCGGGTCCCCCGCACACCAGGCCAACGCTCTACCGCTGAGCCAACTGGCCAGGGCCAAGACTGTTCTTTCAAAAGTGAAAAAGTTACAATTTATGACTTCGTAGAAGAATCAGACTTGTATTCAAACTAATCAAAATGCTAATGCTAACTCTCTTATTAATATGATAGAAAATGAACTTTTTAAATGGACAGTTTGCTAATTTACAACAGCAATGTAGGCAAAATGTAGGGGTGAGGATTTGCTCTTATGTCCACAAATACAGGACTAGTAGATACCTTCCAGAAAATTGAAACCTCGGCATAAGTCGGAAATAGAAAAAAGGGAGATTTGAGAATTAAATAAACTTACCTAGGAGGCAAAAAATGTTTTAATTAAGACTAAGACTTAAAAAACATCTTTGACTCTGTTTTTAGCAATGCTAGCTGTTTTGTCTATAACAATAAGGAGAACTAAGTATTCTTACTAAGTTTATATTATTTCCATAAGCAATGTTGAATAGTCTGACACTGTATCACCATTATGTAAATCAACCTTTAGAAAAAGTTTGTCAGAAATATCCTCAATCTTTAATAATGCATTATATAAATGACATATTAATAGCTTATAAAAATAATACTGAACTTTCAGTCATTCTTAAAAATGCTTCTGAAACCTTAAATCAGTGTAGTTTGATTGTATTTAAAGACAAAATTCCAACATCCTGTCCTATTAACATTGTTACTGATTCACAATATGTAGAACATACAATTAAACTTATAGAAAGTGTTTATATTTCAAATAATAGTTCTAAATTGCACAAATTGTTTCAGGAGTTACAACTTTTATTATAGGAATGAAATTTGCCTATCTATATAACTCATATTTGTTCTCATACAGCTTTACCAGGACCTATGTCTGCTACAGATAATGAAGTTGATCAATTACTCATTAGATCAATAAAAATAGCTACTAAGTTTAATACAAAGACTCATAAAAAAAATTAATACAAACATTTAAAATAACCTGGCGAGAAGCTCGGAATATTGTTAGACACTGTCCTCAATATAGTATTATAAATGCTCCTCCATTACCAAGAGGAATGAATCCTAGAGGAGAACACAGTAATAACCTATAGCAAATAGATATTGCTCATATTTCTTCTTTTAAAAAACTATCTTATGTACGGTTTTATTAAATATTTATTCTTTCTTTTAATAGGCCACACCTTGCCTAGAGAAAAGGCTAATTGTGTCATTCAACATCTTATTGAAGCTTTTAATGTTATAGGCATTCCTAAAGCAATTAAAATTGACAATAGTCCTGCTTATCCATCTACTAAATGTCAACAATTCTTAGCATTTTAGAATATTAAACATACTACTAGAATTCCATATAATCCACAAGAACAAGCAATTATTGAAAGCAGTAATTGCACTCTGAAAAATATGTTACTTAAACAAAAGGGGGGAGAAAAAGGAGATTATTCCCAGAATTATGTTAAACAAAGCTCTATTTACTTTAAATTTCTTAAATATAGGAGAAGATAATTTGCTGCAGATATTAGAGAAAAAGTAACAGTTCTAAGATTAATCAACCTATACATGATAAAAGTGAGTTGAATCAATAGGTTCCTAGTGTAGTGCAACATTGGGGAAGAGGGTTTGCTTATGTCATTGCAGAATCCGGTGAAGTGCTTTCGAGTCCTGCTCGCAGAATTAAACTAACAACATAAATAAGAATAGATTTTTTCCATTTCTGCCCATTGCTGAGATGGAAGAAATGAATTTCAAAAGAAGAATTTAAAGGTGCTGCTGCTTGGTATTGAAAAGGTTAAAATACCAAGTTGGGGTTAACTTAAAAAACTGACCTTTAATGGTAAAAAAAAATGCTACTAACCTGTTTTTAGCAATGATTGCTTTGGTAACAATTCTGGTAACTAGAGCTAATCATTAGGAAAATAGTGCCTTTCCTATTTCTGTTAATGACTCTAATTGGCTTCCAGGACCTTTTAATGATAAAGGTCCCTTAGCACCTTCAGAAGAAGGCATGAAATTAGAAAATTATACAACAGGAGTTGAGGGATTACTTATATGTATGGGACATGAGCCACATTGGTTAAATATAGAAACTCAAGCTTGGCTCTCTATTGTCAAAGATAACAGTAAAGGAGATAAAAAAAATGTAATACATCTGTACATAAAACATCATAGATTAAAGCCCTCATGGCTCCACCCCAGTTAAAGGGCAGGGTGCTGATTTAAGGTGGCGTAAGAACAATGGTTTAATTACAGCTGGTAGTCAAGGTAATTGTACTATCATATAGCATACAGGAGGGATGTCACCTCAAGCTCCTCATATAAAATTTGGTCCTATACAATATTATTTGTGGAAAGTAGCTATGGCACTTAAACATATGTCAGTGTAGAAAGGAAATATCTGGAGAAATTATCCTTCTAATCATATTAAGTTAATCTTTAAGAAAAATGAAACACATTTTATATCTGCTTGTGTTAGATTGCTTTATATATTTGTTATAGGTGAAACCTAATAGACAGCTGAAAATTATTCAATAACTTGCAATAAGTGTGCTTTTTATACATATATTAATTCTTCTATTTTTTAATAAAAGTAGTCCAAGTCTTTACATTTTAAGTACTTGAACAGGAGTCTAGATCCCAGTACAGATGCATCAGATGTGGCAGGGTTCCCCTTCCATGATGCTGTTAAAACATCTTATTAAGTCCTTGAAGCGAACCAAGAGACTAGTTGGACTGATCATCACATTATGGGACTAATAGCTGTAAACACCACCATAGCTGCTATATCTGGGGTTACATGACATCAAAGTGTACAGACTGTAGACTTTGTGTAGAAATGGCATGAAGATTCTGAACAACTCTGGACTTCTAAATAACATATAAATAGCAACATTAATACTAAAGTTAATGATTTACAACAGACTATGATTATGTTAAGAGATCAAATTTTTAGCCTGCAAAGACAAATTAGGCTAAGATATAATTAGAATGTAACTACTTTTTGTGTTATCCCTATTTCTTAAAATCATACTTATTTCCCTTAGGAAAATGTTAAAAAAACATTTGTTAAATCATGATAATGTAACTAAAGAAATCATTAAATTACAAAGACATATTCATGAAGCTTTTCAAAGAAAATTAGAAATTCTAACATGTCAAACTATATTGAAGGGATTAATGAATAATTTATCACAATTAAATCCTATTAAATATATTAGAGAATTTTGGGGATCCACTGTAGGACTTTTTATAACAGTATTAATTCTATGTTTTTTTTTTACATGTAGTCTGTCGACAAATCAAAGCAAAAAAAAAAAAAGGAATGAACGACAAAAGGCTGTGTTTTCTGTGGTGCTTCATAACATTCAGCATAAACAAAAAGGGGGGAAATGTAGTGGAATAACCCATTGCATGGCCTTGGATGGGACCACAGCCAACAAGAAAAGAATGTTTTGGCAAGAAAATTGTTTTGTGACTTGAAGGCGGGTCACTGAAACAAGTCTATGTGACTGAAGGCAGTTGCTGGGCTTTTTCTCAGTAAAACATTCTCATAAAATTTCTGTACCTTCCAAGGTTCTCCCTTGAGATAAAGAGAGGAATGTTGTAAAAACCATAGAAGAAATAGCAATTAATGCCTTTTGATATTATGTTGTAATTAAGCTATAATGCAGGTGTACTCCATGTATCTTTAAGTAAAAGTTACGCTTGATATTATGCCAATTTCTCAGTAAACAAGCTTTTTGAAGTCTTTTGAATAAAAATAGGACACAACGCGAACTCGAGACCATTTGCCTGAGTGAGTGGTGGTCCTTTGCTAGTCCTTGATGATTTCATCTGCTGATCTCTCTCTCTGCACTCCCGACTCACAGCAACAGATTACATGCACTCAGAGATGTTAAGAGGCAAATACAGCCTGACCTGTGGTGGCACAGAGGATAAAGTGTCAAATTAAATTCTGAAATTGCTGGTTTGAAACCCTGGGCAGACCTGGTCAAGGCGCATATGTGAGTTGATGCTTTCTGCTCCTCCCCCCTTTTCTCTGGTTCTCTCTTCTCTGTAAAGTGAACACATATCTTAGAGAGGCAAATATATCAGCAGTCTAAGTTTCTGAGGGATTTGCACTGCCAGAGAAATTTAGGTCTGGTTTATAGCAAAAGCATGTGATTCATGAATCTTCAGAGTGATTTCTCTGAACCTGCACAAGCTGAGGGTGTGTGTTTATGGGGGATAATGTACAAGAGATATCCTATCAGAAGCAGGGCCAGAGAGGATAGTGGCCATAAGATCATGTTTCTGTTGTAAGGTACCAAAAAGCTGAAAATTAATATTGACATTCTGGGAGAAAAGGTCAGGCATTCCTATCAGGCTTTCCTGTCTCATCCTTCCTTTAGGAAGGGGAGAGAGAAGAATGTAGATGTTTCTGGCTAGCAAGAACAATGGGTCATTTAGTTTTAAATCTAAAATAAAGGTTAACCCAAGAAACTTCTTCTCTTTCAATAGGAGGCAGAATTTACATACCACCTTGCATTGACTGTAGTTCCTCCCCTCCCTGAAATCTTGAGAGTAAAATACCTCTAGGTTAGTGAGGGAAGATGAACCCTGAAATATTTGTAAACATCTTTGATTGTGTAACCTTAAAAGTCTTAATGTTTCTGTGTATCCCCTAAACAAATGTCTGCTCATGCAGTGATGTCATGCTCTCCCCCGCTTGTGTGTGATCAAGGGTATATAAGCAGCCCCTGAACAATTTTTGGAGTTTGTACCTGATTTGGGGTACCCCATGTAAGTTTTATGTGTCTGGCATATTTAATAAATCTCCTCCTTTAATAAAACTCTTCAAAATTTATCTGGACTGGGTGTCTCTATGTAAACTCGATAAAGTGAGGTACTGTGAGTTTCAGAATCTGAGGTGCAGTACTTTATAACATATGGTGGCTCATCTTGGATACTGTGTTTTGGATCACTGGATAGAGACACCCTGAAACGGCTTGTCTTTTCTGAAGGCTGCCTGACCTCCCTTGAATCTCAATAAGAGGCGCGCCACCTGAGACTTTTCAGGGCTCCCGGTCTTCCTGTGGTGTCCGGGCAGTTCTTTGGTTAGACGCCTCTCAGTTCCCAAATTTGACAATTTGGATAATTTGACAGAGAACTCAAGAAGGTAGACAAAGCAACTCTTTTTGCTTTACTGAATTTACTGGCTTTCCTCGGAACTCTTGCTTTTGCTTTCCTGTGTTGGACGAAAATGTAGGTAGAGTGGATTTGGGGGCTTTGCTGAATTGTGACTCCAGGGATGTGGAACCTCTGTGGAGTAGGTAGGGCTTTCAAAACTGCTTTGCTGTTTGTAACTAGTCTATAGTCTTTTTGTTTTGGGATTGCCACAAAACAGATCAGACGTGGTTGTATGTTCGCGCAGGCTCTCCAAGACTGAGACATCAGTGGGGAGTTTTTTTGGTCCTGCCTGGATTTTGCTAGGAGAGGGACTTCTGGTTATTCTCTGGAAAAATGACTGGTGAAATTGGGTCCTGCTTGAGGGTCTTGGGCATATCTGTTTCTCTGTGAAAGGTACTAGTGTAGACTTCATCCTACCCAGGACTTTCAGAGGTATCTAAATGAGGCTTTCGGTAAAATGTCATTTAGTGTGGACAGTTGTTTTTTACTTGGGAGGACATTAATGGGGATTAGATCAGTCCAGGTTTAGGCAGTCTTGCATCACACTGAATCAGTGGAGTCTGAGCTAACTTGGATTGATTAATGTCACCTCGAACTTCCAGAAACTTTTTGTATTGTCAAGATCGCAGTCTTTGTTTTTAAAGTGTCTATTTAGAAAACCCTGGTTTAAAGGAAGCTCTAGTGCTGCCTGCATGCACCTGAGAGGCCATGAGGGGGAGCCCATTCTTTGTCAGTGAGGCACAGCACTTTTCATCATCTGGAAGATGTGCTCTCCATTGAGGGGAACTTCTTCCTTGTCTATTAAACTTTGTCTTTGTTTTCCTGAAAAATTAGGATAAGTAATGCACGCTCACTTAAACTTCTTTTTTATTTTTTTTTATTTTTCTGAAGCTGGAAATGGGGAGGCAGTCAGACAGACTCCCGCATGCGCCCGACCGGGATCCACCTGGCATGCCCACCAGGGGGCGATGCTCTGCCCATCCAGGGCATCGCTCTGTCATGACCAGAGCTACTCTAGCACCTGGGGCAGAGGCCAAGGTGCCATCCCCAGTGCCCGGGCCATCTTTTGCTCTAATGGAGCCTCGGCTGAAAGAGGGGAAGAGAGAGACAGAGAGGAAAGAGAGGGGGATCGGTGGAGAAGCAGATGAGTGCCTCTCTTGTGTGCCCTGGCCGGGAATCGAACCCAGGACTTCTGCATGCCAGGCCAACATTCTACCACTGAGCCAATCGTCCAGGGCTCATGTAAACTTCTTGATTTGGGTATATACATCTTTGTTTAGTGTCTAAATGTGTATGTTTGAGTCTTTTGTGTCAAGATTGGAAGCTTCTGACTAAAAATCCATCTTAAGTGGCAAACTATTATTCTCTTTGTTCTCAAATACTAGCTTCGGGGTGCCCTGTTAGGTTTCTCCCCTGAGGAAATTATTCTCTTATGTTGGCTTATTCACCTTGTCTTGTATAATAATTAATTTCTCTATAGTGAAACACCTTCTTATTCTGGGTGCTAATTACCTGTCTAATCTTTCTTGCTTCATTAGTGCACTAATTCTTAGATTTTCCTGGAACAAGTCTTAGTTTTGTAATAGGTAACATCAGCTAGAACTTTTAAACTCCAGATAGTAAAAGCAGTCTGGAATATAGTAACTGGCTAAAAGCTTGCTCAATACAGAAAGGGCTGGCAAGCAAGCAATTTAAATGAAAGAAAAGCAGAGCCCAGAAATTGAACGTGTTTCTTTAGACTCTAGAGCTGAATGACTCTCAAATAAGCAGTTTGAGTAAAAGAAAAACCGAGCAAGGACTCGGAGTGTGTGGAGCGAGTGGGTGGGGGCGTGGCCGAAGAGAGGCAAATGTACGCATGCCCCCGCCCCTCCCCATCATTCTTCAGTCTCCGACACAGTGGTGCACCCGAGGGGAAGGCAAACAGTAAACAGCAAACCAAGTACCAAAAGATAAGCCCCGCTAGCTCCATGTGCATGGTTAGGCTAGGATTCAGCCTGCTGTGTGCGGAATGACTGGAAAAGGTAATAAAGTAAGGGTGAGGTAACTAAAAAATTATAGAATGGAAACTAGTTTCAAATGTCCGCCTACTGACCAAAATGATTTTGCCCATTTGAAAAATACAGGGTAGGAATAGTATTAAAATTAGAACTTTGCTTTAGGAAAATTTAAAGGAAAGAAAAAAAAGGATTTAGAAATTAATAAACCATAGTTGTAGACCTTGCTAGTTAATTGGCAGTTTCTTAAATTCAATTGAGCTTCAGAAGGAGTAATAAAAGCATGAGTAATATGATTATAGGGAATAGAATAAAAAAATAAGTTCTCTGTGGGTTGGGAATAGTGGCTTGTTGCCTTTGCTGGTGTAAATATGAGGAAAAAGTTTCCAAAACTCTCCTGCTGGCAGAGGGTGTTGGGTCCTCTATAAATCTCGGTTACGTAGAAGGCATAGAGTTCATAAGGGAGACCAGCTGCATTAGCCATAATGGTAAAAATTGTAAAAAGAATGTTCAGGGAATTGTGGGGAAAATTGGGAACCTCATATAGGCTAAAGCAAGTCACTATTGGGAAAGTAATTATGTGAAAATTGTATTTAGCTGCTCAAAGCAAGACAGTTAATTTACAGGTGGCAAATTGATTCAATTCCTGTTTGGGAGAAGGTCCATTATCTTGCTAAGGAACTTGGCTACAGGACAAACTGCAGAAAAAACCCAACAAACAGGTAAAAGAGGCAGGCTTCCAGTTCTTGGAGTCTGCTTCCCCCTCAGGCATCTATCCCGCCTCTCTTGTTTATGTAAGAGTGTAAATTACTGTGGGTCAAAAGAAAGTTAATAAATCTTTTTGAGCTGGGTAGTTTGTACCAAGAATCCTATATTGTGTAAAAAGTATTTTCCATGTTAAAATGTATGTTATTTCAAAGGCCTTTTGTTAATTCTTTTATTAACTGTTTTATAGCCCTGTAATATTAGAATCTTAGTTTAAATATTAGGAATTGTTAATAATGTCTTTTTATGTAATGTTTAGATTATTATAATTTTGAAACAATATTTTTCAATGCTAAGTAATGACATATCCTGGAATCCTGCAAATCAATTTGTATCATGCTTTTGTTAAAAATTTCTTCTAAATGCTAATGGACTGAATTATTCAGCAGTGAAGAGACTCTGGAATTCTAAAGGAGGCACCAAAACCCTGTTTTTCTTGATTTAATACAACTAATAATGCTGCTTTTGTCTTATTCCAGGAGTTTGTATAAACAAATAAGGACCCTCAAACCCCTCAGAAAGATCATCTGAGCATGGCTTTTAATGTCTATATTGATTAAAGAAGGAGACAAAAAAGGCAAATAGAGCCCAAAAGAGATCATAAAAAATAGCAGCTTTTGGCATATACCCTTAAAGGCTCTAATGCCCCAAAGGGGCTTCATACGATTCCAACAGGGCCCTGCTTCAAGAGTGTAAAGAAAGGTCATTGAACTGAAGCCTCCCAGGCCAGGCATCTTGGCCCCAACGGAGACATGATTTTGCTGTGGAAAAAAGGGACATGAGAAGGTAAGCTGCCCCCTTGCTACACAGAGGGAGGATTCAGTCTTTTCCAGCCCTTTCCAGCTTCCTGTGACCAGACCTTGCCCAGCATGCTGTGACTTGCCACTGAAGGCTAAAGAGTGCCCAAGGTGTTGGCCTCATCTCACATCACCATGAAGGACCTTAGGGAATTTCTTCCAAGTAGCAGGTAAACTGATCTCATTTCTTGTATACATAAGGGTTATTTTCTATGCCTTGCCTTAATATTTGAGTTTTATTTATCACTCAAATATCTCTGTTGTGGGTATTGATTGTCTTATTTTTGTTGCTTTATTTAATGTATTGTGTCTCCTTTATTCCTCTTGTATAAATGCCCCATGCCTATTTTAGGCAGGGACCTGCTCCTAATTCCAACTAGAAGCAGTGGTCATTAGGACTTGGATTCTAGGTGTAAAGTATAGAATGTGACCACAACTCCAATGCCTTGTGGACATTTCCTGAATATGTGTAACTCCTGCTCTTTGGGACATTTCTCAGACTGAAGTAAAGATTGGGTTACATTTGCAAATAATATAAAGCAGCAATAGTGTCAACATAGACTTAGTAAAATTACATTAACATGTTAAGAACATTTGTGACTGTAAGAATTTTATTTTGAATCCTGTTATATTGGTTAGAATTTTGTTTTTGTTTAATAATCTAGTAGGCTTTAGTCATTTTATTTTATTAGGACACTTTTTATAATATTTGTTAACATTAGTTATTTAAATATTATGTTAACTGTATATTTTTCCAGTCTGCCTCAAAATCAGAACATAGTAATTCAAATAAGTAAATGCCACCCAGAACCAGTGGCACCCTTGTTGCCAAAGGTTTATTAGAAACCAATTAGAAAAAGATTTTGCCAACAGCAAAGGATAATTAGAAAAGCCAAACTTAGAATCTATTACAAAAGGCCTTATATCTGAATATTTAGTTTGTGTCCATGTGAATACTTAGCAAAACAAGAAAATTATAGAAAGAAACAGGGAGAAAATGAATTTTCCTATGTAAACATTTAGAAATAGACTTTAATAAAATGATTGACAATTGTTAGGAAATTGCTTTATACAATTCTTTTTAGGTTTAGCCTGCCCATTCTATTGTTGGACCTAAGTTTGTGTCTACAGTCTCAAAGTTGGTAGGAAAGGAACCCAATATTAATTAGAAGCTAATTTGAAGTTATATTGTGCCCATAGGCACCAAAAGGTTTAGGGCAAGGAAATTACATGAATCAAATAGTAAAAGAAACATAACCACCCTTTCCCTAACTACTTGCAGGATTTACAGGTTATTCAGCAAACAATTCAAGACTATACAAGAGGTGCTTCCAGCATTATCAGATCAACTACATCACCCAAGAACTGACTGTCATGTGGACGGGTCCACACATTATGATCCTGACCACTCCCACTGCTGCTAAGAAAGAAAAACGACATGCCTTACTCCGACCACAAACCAGAAGCTGGTTAGACTATATTTGGTGAATGTATAAAGAAACTAACAACTCTTTTTAATCAGAGTTTGGCAAAAGAGAAACTAGGGTAAAAATAAAGTCAACTTAATTGCCAATAAAGGTTAAATTTTTAAAATTAAGAGTTCTGGCTAAAAGTAAATTATTATAAAGCCAATTAGTTTTATATAAGTTTCAAAATGTTTGTATAATTTATAGGAAATTAATCAATAATAATTGTTTCTTTAGTTAACTCCATTGCTATTAATGCTGTCTGTTAAATATCTGTTACATGTTATAGGTTAATATCCCTAAACAACAGCCTCATGCTTCTCAGTAAATTAAGTCAAGGATTTGATTTATGAAATAAAACCAGTGAGGATTGTTGTAAGGTACCAAAAAGATGAAAATTAATACTGACATTCTGGTAGAAAAGTTCAGGCATTCCTATCAGGCTTTCCAGTCCCATACTTCCTTTGGGGGGAAAGAGAGAAGAATGTAGAGGTTTCTGGCTTGAAAAAACTATGGGTCAGAAGAATCTGAAGATGGTAGTGGAGTAAGTAGATGCACAGACGTCCAGCTCTCACAACCAAACTGGAATACAAATAAATTCAGAAAAAATCAGCGTGAAAAACCAATTATGGACTACAAGAACAGCTCTCAAAAACCAAGGAAAAAAAGAAGAAGCCACAAGAAACCTGGTAAGGAGTGCCTGATCTCCCCTGTTTACAGAAATAAAGGGGGGGGGGTTAGGCTGAGGTCCCAGAGGGGATTTCACTCCAGGGAAAAGAGCAGAAAATACTGCTCACAGCTGCTTGTCTGGGACCAGGGAGTGACATGTGTTGAAAGAACTGGCTTATCTCCCAAGAGGAAAGGAGAAAGAGAGGAACAGACTGTGAGGGGCAAAGGAAGGCAGGAGATGATCTAAAAAGCTAACTAATTTGTGCTGGAGATGGCCATAGCTGGAGGAGGGATTGATCCTTCCACAAAACAGAACTGAATTACTTCTGGATCACAGATCTTCAGACATCTCTCCAGCTCCAATGAGTGCAACAAGACACAGTCGAATACAAGTGTCGAGAAGGGGCAATAACTCAGGTCTCCATGGAGATCTGAGATACACCTCCCCCTTCTGAAGCTGAGAAAACACCTTGTTTCCAGAGACATTAGTTGATGGAAGAAGCCTTCAGCGTCTCAGGTTACACCCATTACATTCCTGGATACAGTTTCAAGGAAGCCCTTGCTGAGATCAGTAAACAAGACTATAACCTGTTAAGAAAACAGACAAATCAAGACTTCAAAGCAGCCAAAATCCGAAGGTGGATTACAAATAAAAGCTGATACCAACCAAAAAGACCTAGAAATAACACAATTGAAAACTGGAGGCAGAAAAGACCAAGCCTAGACTCAACCAACTCTACAAACAAAAAACACAAACACAGATAATGGGAAGACAAAGAAGTGCAATCCAAATGATACCACAAGAGAAACCTTCAGAAGATGAACTGAGATATACGGAAATAATCAAACTTCCAGCTGCAGAGTTCAAAATAATAATAGTAAGGATGCTTAGGGATCTTAGAACAACAATGAATGGTCATTATAAACACCTAAAGAAATATCAAGTATAAAAAAAGATATAGAAATATTAAAAAAGTCAGTCGAAGATGACAAATACAATATCAAAAATGAAGACCACAATGGAAGGAATTAAAAACATGATGGATACAGCTGAGGATCGAATCAGTGAGTTGGAAGACAACTTCAGTGAAGGCAAGAAAGCAGAGAAGAAAAAATAAATGAGACTTTAAAAGTCTGAGGAAACTCTTAGAGAGCTCTGTGACATGAAGAGAAATAAGATCCGCATCATATGGGTTCCTGAAGAAGAAGAAAAAGAACAGGGATAGAGACTTTGTTCAATCATATCATAGCTGAAAACTTTCCTAAATTAATGCAGGAGAAACTCTCAAAAGTTCAAGAAGCACAGAAAACTTCATTAAAGAGAAACCCAAAGAAACCTACACCAAGACACATCATAATTAAAATACCAAAGCTAAGTGAAATAGAGAAAATATTAAAAGCTGCAAGAGAAAAAAAATCTATCACCTACAAAGGATCCCCCATAAGAATTACATCTTACTTCTCAACAGAAACACTTGAGGCCAGAAGAGAATGGCAAGAAATATTTAAAATAATGCAGAACAAGAACCTACAACCAAGACTACTTTATCCAGCAAGGCTATCATTTAAAATTGAAGGAGAAATGAAAAGCTTCCCAGACAAAAAACAACTCAAAGAATTCATTACAACCAAACCAATGCTGCTGGAAATGTTAAGAGGCCTGTTGTAAACAGATTGAAGTGGGAAAAGAATATAACAAAAAAAGAATACAGCTTTAAAGAATAAAATGGCAATAAACAACTACATATTAATAATAAACTTAAATGTAAATGGATTAAATGATCCAATCAAAAGACATAGGGTAGCTGCATGGATAAGAAAACAAGACCCATACATATTCTATCTACAAGAAACACACCTTAAAACAAAAGATGCACATAGGTTGAAAGTAAAAGGATGGAAAACAACATTTCATGCAAATGGAAATGAAACAAAAGCTGGGTAGCAATACTTATATCAGAAAAAATGGACTTTAAACCAAAAGATATTGTAAGAGATAAAGAAGGCCACTACATAATGATAAAGGGAGTAATCCAAAAGGAAGATATAACTATTATAAATATCTATGCATCTAATATAGGATCACCTAAATATATAAAGCAGACTTTGATGGATTTAAAGGGAGAGATCAACAGCAATACTATAATAGTAGGGGATTTCAATACCCCACTAACATCACTAGATAGATCCTCAAGTAAGAAAATTAACAAAGAAACAGCAGACGTAAAGGACACACTAGATCAACTCGATTTAACAGATATCTTCAGAACCTTTCATTCTAAAGCAGCAGAATATACATTGTTTTCAAGTGCTCATGATACATTCTCTAGGATAGACCACATATTAGGGCACAAAAGTGATCTCAACAAATTTAAGAAGATTGAAATCATATCAAGCACTTTCTCGGATCACAATGGCATGAAACTAGAAATGAACTACAACAGAAAACTCAAAAATTCTCAAACATGGAAACTAAATAGCAGTTTGTTAAATAATGAATGGATTAAGAATGGGATCAAGGAAGAAATAAAAAAAATTCATAGAAACGAATTACAATGAGCATACAATGACTCATAATTTATGAGACACACTAAAAGCAGTACTGAGAGGGAAGTTCATAGCACTACAGGCACACTTTAAGAAACTAGAAAAAACTAAAATAAACAACTTAACCCTGCATCTGAAAGAACTAGAAAAAGAACAGCAAGTAAGCCCAAAAGTAGTAGAAGGAAGGAAATAATAAAGATCAGAGCAGAAATAAATAACATAGAGGGTAAAAAAACAATACAGAGGATCAATGAACAGAGGAGCATGTTCTTTGAAAAGGTAAACAAGGTTGATGAACCTTTAACTAGACTCACCAAGAAAAAGAGAGAGAGGACTCAAATAAATAAAATTAGAAATGAGAGTGCAGATGTAACAAAAGGCATAACAGAAATACAAAATATTGTAAGACAATACTATGAAAAACTGTATGTCAAAAAACTAGACAACCTAGATGGAATGGACAAATTCTTTGAAACATACAATCTTCCAAAAATCAATCTGGAAGAATCAGAAAACCTAAACAGACTGATTACACCAAATGAGATTGGAACAGTATTAAAAAAAGTCCCAACAAAAAAAAAGTCCTGGGCCAGATTTCTTCACTATTGAATTTTACCAATTATTCAAAGAAGAACTAACTCCTATTCTTCTCAAGCTATTTCAAAAAATTCAAGAGGAAGGAAGACTTCCAAGCTCCTTTTATGAGGCAAACATAATTCAGACTCCAAAACCAGGCAAAGACAACACAAAGAAAAAAAATTATAGGACAATATCTCTGATGAATATAGATGCTAAAATCCTCAACAAAATATTAGCAAACCAAACCCAACAATATATGGAAAAAATCATACACCATGATCAAGTGGGATTTATTCTAGGGAAAGAAGGCTGGTATCATATTTGTAAATCAATCAATGTGATTCATCAAATAAACAAAAGGAAGGAGAAAAACCACATGATAATTTCAATAGATGCAGAAAAAGCATCTGATAAAATTCAGCACTCGTTCATGATCAAAACTCTCAGCAAAGTGGAAATTCAGAAAATATACCTCAACATGATAAAAGCCATTTATGACAAACACACAGCCAACATCATACTCAATGTGCAAAAATTAAAAAAAATCTTCTTAAGATCAGGAACAAGGCAGGGGTGCCCACTTTCACCACTCTTATTCAACATATTCCTGGATGTCCTAACCACAGCAATCAGACAAGAAGAAGAAATAAAAAGCATTCAAGTTGGAAAAGATGAAGGAAAACTATCATTATTTGCAGATGATATGATATTGTATATAGAAAACCTAAAGTCTCAGTCAAAATACTACAGGACCTGATAAATGAATTCCGCAAAGTGGCAGAATATAAAATTAAAACTCAGAAATCAGAGGCATTTTTATATGCCAACAATGAACAGTCAGAAAGAGAAATTAAGGAAACAATCCCCCTCACTATTACACCAGAAAAATAAAGTACCTAGGAGTAAATTTTACCAAAAAGACTAAAGACTTGTACTCGGAAAATTAAAAGCATTGAGAAAAAAAATCGAGGAAGATACAAACAAGTGGAAGCATATATAGCGCTCATGTTTAGGAAGAATAAACATCATTAAAACGTCTATAGTACCCAAAGCAATCTATAAATTCAATGCAATACTAATTAAAACACCAATGACATACTTCAAAGATATAGATCACATATTTCAAAAATTTATATGGAACCAAAACAGAACACGAATAGCCTCAGAAATCTTAAAAAAAAATAAAGTGGGAGGTATCACACTTCCTGATATCAAGCTATACTACAAGGCTATTGTACTCAAAACAGCCTGGTACTGGCTTAAGAATAGGTGTATAGATCAATGGAACAGAACGAAGAACCAGAAATAAACCCACACTTTTATGGAAAACTGATATTTGACAAAGGAGGTAAGGAAATACAATGGAGTAAAGATGGCCTCTTTAACAAATGGTGTTGGGAAAATTGGAAAGCTACCTGCTAAAAAATGAAACTAGACCACCAGCTTACACCATTCTCAAAAATAAACTCAAAATGGATAAAAGACTTAAATATAAGCCGTGAAACCATAAGCATCTTAGAAGAAAACAGGCAGTAAGCTCTCAGACATCTCTCTGAGCAATATATTTGTTGATTTATCTCCACAGGGAAGTGAAATAAGAGACAGGATAAACAAATGGGACTATATCAAACTAAAAAGCTTTCGCATAGCTAAAGACAATAAGAACAGAATAAAAAGACAAACTACACAATGGGAGAACATATTTGACAATACGTCTGATAAGGAGTTAATAACCAAAATTTATAAAGAACTTGTAAATCTCAACACCAGGAAGACAAACAATCCAATCAAAAAATGGGGAAAAAAATGAATAGACACTTCTCCAAAGAGGACATACAGATGGCCAAGAGGCATATGAAAGAATGCTCAACATCACTAATCATTAGAGAAATGCAAATTAAAACCACAATGAGATATCACCTAAACTGGTCAGAATGGCGCTCATCAACAAAACAACACAGAATAAGTGCTGGTGAGGATGTGGAGAAAAGGGAACCCTCCTGCACTGCTGGTGGGAATGCAGACTGGTGCAGCCACTGTGGAAAATAGTATGGAGATTCCTCAAAAAATTGAAAATCAAAATGCCTTTGACCCAGCTATCCTACTTTTAGGAATATACCCCAAGAACACCATGGATCTGCTCCAAAATGAGAAATGCATCCCCGTGTTTGTGGCAGCATTGTTCACAATAGCAAATAGCGAATATCTGGATACAGCCTAAGTGTCCGTCAGAGGACGAGTGGATTAAAAAGCTTTGTTATATATATACTATGGAATACTAACTAGCCATAATAAATGATGACATTGTATCATTTACAATAACATGGATGGACCTTGATAACTTTATATGGAGTGAAATAAGTAAATCAGAAAAAACTAAGATGTATATGAATCCATACATAAATGGGACATAAAAATGAAACTCAGAGGCATGAACAAGAATGTGATGGTAATGGGGGTGGGGGGCTGAGGGGGAGGAGAGATGGGGTGAGGAAGAAGAGAGGGGGTGGGGGAGGGGAGGGGCATAAAGAGAACTAGATATAGGGTGACGGAAGACAATTTGATTTTGGTGAGGTGTATACAGCATAATCAAATGTCAAAATAAGCTGGAGATGTTTTCTCTCAACATATGTACCCTGATTTATCAATGTCACTGCATTAAATTTAATTAAAAAATAACAATGGGTCATTTAGTTTTAAATCTAAAATAAAGATTAACTGAGAAACTTCTTCTCTTTCAATAGGAGGCAGAATTTACATAGCACCTTGCATTGACTGTAGTTCCTCCCCCTTCCTGTAATCTTCAGAGTAAAATACCTCTAGGCTAGTGAGGGAAGATGAACCCTGAAATATTTGTAAACATCGTTGATTGTGTTACCTTAAAAGTCTTAATGTTTCTGTGTATCCCCTAAACAAATGTTGTCAGCCTGTGCAGTGATGTCATGCTTTTCTCTGCCTGTGTGTGATCAAGGGTGTATAAGCAGCCCCTGAACTCTTTTTGGGGCTCATACATGATTTGGGACTGCCCCGTGTAAGTTATATGTGGCTGGCATATTTAGTAAATCTCCTCCTTTAATAAAACTATTCAAAATTTATCTGAACTGGGTGTCTCTATGTGAACTTGATAAAGTGAGGTACAGTACCTTTCAGAATCTGGGGTGCAGTACTTTATAACATTTCCACCGCATTCTCTGATACCTCATGTCTTGAAATCCATCTTTGGCCACACTGATGAGGACAAAGCCCTAGGGTGAAAGGAGAAACCAGAGAGAAAGAACCGGGTTCCTGAATGACTCTGTGGAATAGAGTGCCAGCCAACCTGGAGCACTCTCTCTAGAATTTTCATACGAGAGTATAATTAATTCAATCTTTACTAAACCACACTAGAGTATGGTTGGTTCTCTCTCTCTCTCTCTTTCTCCCTCTGTTTCGTGTTACTATAATTTCTTTTTCTACTTAGAGTAGCTAATGAAATATCCAAGTGCAGATATTTATCTTTTCTCAATGAGCCGGTTCTTTCACCTGACTAGAGTAAAGGAAATTCTATTTTTCCCACTACTCAGGCCAAAATCCTTAAAGGCATCCTGTACCCTTGCCCCTACTGCATGCAAACATTGAAAGAGGCCCTGCATATGTGATTAAGCTTGCTGCACCTCAAAACTTCAGGGGACACATACATGGAGTAAGCTGGATCTTAATCCTAAAAATGTGAATATTGAATATCTTCAAACAAAGATCGCCAGGTCCATTCCTGTGGTTAAAAAGACTCGGTTAATTATTGTGGTTATGAAGTATGCTCACCACGGAAAACCACAAGTATGTCAGTCAGAGCGTGTTAGGAAGAACCTACTACAGGCCTTGTGGACAATCTAAAAAAGGTCTAGGTTGTATGCTGTCAGTGATCAGGGAAGTCTATTATTGACTGCATCCATAAATCTTCTGTATAAAGAGTGGAGATAAGCTTGACTGTAAAGCTGTACTTGATAAAGAAGCAGCAGTCACTCATTGTAGCTGAGGGATAGACATGTTTTTGGATTGTACTATAATCTGGTTTAATGTTCTCGTAGTCACCATGTCTGATGTTTAATGAGATTGTTTTTGTTCAACAGAACAACTGCTTACTTGTGCCCTCAGGCCCTCTGGTGATAACATTGAAGCCTAGTCTTGGGCATCAGGTTGTTCCAGGAGGGCAGCACTGCATGTATTTTGTTCTCAAATGAGAAGTGCTGCCTCCTTTAAGGCCACAGGCAGTCAGCTTCTCTCTGTGACACAGGAAGAGAAAAGAGCTGTCTGTTTCCAAGTCACTCTGGTTCAGGCTCTGCTTCTCAGAGCTTTGCATCTTTAGTCGGCTTCCCTGCCTGAGCGCTGTGACCCACCCTGCATGGGTGACCCATATCTGTCCTCAGAACCCAGCAGACAGGACTGCTTTCCTTTTTTATTTTATTTTGAAAATGACTGCTCTGCTCTGTTCCTGATAGACTGATGTCTTCACTCCTTGGTTTGTTCTTAACATTTCATGCCTCAGTTGCTGAAAATGTTTGGACTTGAGGGGTAGGTTTCAGAGGGACTTCAAGCTGCTACCCTGAGCCAGGAGCAGCTGAGGATCTGTCTCTGATTCCCCCCTGGCTGTAGTTTCCTAGGCTGTAGCACTCATACATTTCCCATGATCTCAGCGGTCCTCTGTGCATTGATTGTTGTTGTTTGAAATGCTTTAAACATTTCCATGGTAATACTAGGTCATGCCTTGTGACCATTAGCTGATTGTTTGTTTGTTTTTTTAGAAAATTAAATTCAACAGGGTGACATTTATTAGTAAGAGTACTTAGGTTTCAGGTGACCATTTCTATAGCATTTGAACTGTTGATTATATTGTATACCTACCAGATAAAGTCAAATTATTTTCAATAAACATATATTTGTCTCTTTATACAATTTCCCCCACCCAGTCTTATATGTCCCCTTCCCTTTGGTAACCACTTCACATTTATCTATGTCCATGAGTCTCAATTTTATTTCCCACCAATGTTGAAATCATACAGTTCTTAGCTTTTGTGATTTACTTATTTTACTCAGTATAATGTTCTCAAGGTCTATCCATGTTGTATAAATGTCACTATGTCATTGTTTCTTTTGGCTGAGTAATGCTCCATTGTATATATGTACATATCTTCTTAAATCAGTCTTCTATCAAAGGATGCTTTTGTTGTTTCCATGTCTTGGCCACTGTGAATAATGCTGCGGTGAATGTGGGGGTGCATATGTCTTTACGTCCCAATATTTTCATGTGTTTAGGGTAGATACCTAGTAGAGGGATTGCTGGGTCATATGGCACATCTTTTCTTTGTTTTTGAGTAACCACCATACTTTCATTCATAACAGTGGTACTAATTTGCATTTCCACCAGCAATGAATGAGGTTCCTTTTTCTCCACAGCCTCTCCAACACTTATTACCTGTTTTGTTAATAAAAGCCAAGCTAACATATATGAGGTGGTATCTCACTGTAGTTTTTCTATCTTATTTTTATTAATTTCAATGTAGTGACATTGATAAATCAGGATACATATGTTCTGAGTAAACATCTCCAGATTTTTTTGACATTTGATTATGCTGCATACCCCTCACCCAAAGTCAAATTGTCTTCTGTCACCTTCTATCTGGTTTTCTTTGTGCCCCTCCCCTCCCCCCACTCCATCTCTCTCCTTCCTCACCCCCCATTACCATAACATTCTTGTCCATGGCACTGAGACTCATTTTTATGTCCCATATATGTATGGGTTCATATATTTTTTAGTTTTTCCTGGTTTACTTATTTCACTCCGTATAATGTTATCAAGGTCCATCCATGTTATTGTAAATGATCCGATGTTATCATTTCTTATGGCTGAGTAGTATTCCATAGTATATAGGTACCAAAGCTTTTTAATCTGCTATTCCTTTGATGGACACTTGGGCTGTTTCCAGATCTTGGGTATTGTGAACAATGCTTCCAGAAATATGGGGTGCATTTCTCCTTCTGGAACAGTTCTATTGTGTTCTTGGGGTATATTCCTAAAAGTAGGATAGCTGAATCAAAAGGCAGTTCAATTTTCAATTTTTTGAGAAATCTTCATACTGTTTTCCACAGAGGCTGCACCAGTCTGCATTCCCACCAGCAGTGCAAGAAAGTTCCCTTTTCTCCACATCCTCGCCTGCACTTATTCTGTGTTGTTTTGTTGATGAGCGCCATTCTGACCAGTTTAGGTGATATTCCATTGTGGCTTCAACTTGCATTTCTCTAATGATTAGTGATGAGCATTTTTTTCATATGCATATTGCCCATCTGTATGTCCTCTTTGGAGATGTGTCTATTCATTTCTTTTGCCCATTTTTTGATTGGATTGTTTGTCTTTCTGGGTTGAGTTTTACAAGTTCTTTATAAATTTTAATTATTAACCCCTTATCATACGTACTGTCAAATATATTCTCTCATTGCATAGTTGGTCTTTTTATTCTGTTTTTATTGTCTTTGGATGTGCAAAAGCTTTTTAGTTTGATATAGTTTCATTTGTTTATCCTGTCTTCTTTTTCACTTACCCATGGAGATAAATCAGCAAATATATTGCTGCGGGAGATGTCGAAGAGCTTATTGCCTATGTTTTCTTCTAAGATGCTTATGATTTCATGGCTTACATTTAAGTCTTTTATCCATTTTGAGTTTATTTTTGTGAATGATGTAGGTTGGTGGACTAGTTTTATTTTTTTGCAGGTAGCTGTCCAATTTTCCCAACACTATTTATTAAAGAGGTTGTCTTTACTCCATTGTATGCCCTTACCTCCTTCGTCAAATATCAGTTGTCCATAGAGCTGTGGGTTTATTTCTGGTTCTTCGTTCTGTTCCATTGACCTATGTGCCTGTTCTTTATGCCAGCATCAGGCTGTTTTGAGTACAATGGCCTTGTAGTATAGCTTGATATCAGGAAGTGTGATACCTCCCACTTTATTCTTCTTTTTTAAGATTGCTGAGGCTATTCATGTTTTATTTTGGTTTCATATAAATTTTTGGAATATGTGATCTACATCTTTAAAGTATGTCATTGATATTTTAATTGGTATTGCATTGAATTTATAAATTGATTTGGGTAATATAGACATTTTAATGATGTTTATTCTTTCTAACCATGAGCACGATATATGCTTCCACTTTTTTGTATCTTCCTTTATTTCTTTTATCAATGTTTTATAATTTTCCAAGTACAAGTCTTTAGTCTCCTTGGTTAAATGTACTCCTATGTACTTTATTTTTCTGGTTGTAATAGTGAATGGGATTGTTTCCTTAATTTCTCTTTCTGATTGTTCATTGTTGGTGTGTAAAAATGCCTCTAATTTCTGAGTATTAATTTTATATCCTGCCACTTTGCTGAATTCATTTATCAGGTCCTGTAGTTTTTTGACTGAGACTTTAGGGTTTTCTATATACAATATCATATCATCTGCAAATAATGATAGCTTTACTTCTTCTTTTCCAACTTGAATGCCTTTTATTTTTCTTCTTGTCTGATTGCTTTGGCTAGGACTTCCAGGACTATGTTGAATAAGAGTGGTGAAAAGGGGCACCCCTGCCTTGTTTCTTATCTTAAGGGGACTGCCTTTAATTTTTTCCCATTTAGTATGATGTTGGCTGTGAGTTTGTCATAGATGGCTTTTATCATGTTGAGGTATGTTCCCTATATTCCTACTTTGTTGAGAGTTTTGATCATGAACAGGTGCTGGATTTTATCAAATGCTTTTTTTGCATCTATTGAAATTCTCATGTGGTTTGTCTCCTTCCTTTTGTTTATGTGGTGAATCACATTGATTGATTTGCACATATTCTACCAGTCTTGCCTCCCCAGGATAAATCCTACTTGATTATGGTGTATGATTTTTTCATATATTGTTGGATCCAGTTTGCTAATATTTTGTTTGAAGATTTTAGCATCTATATTCATCGGGGATATTGGCCTATAGAATACTTTCTTTGTGGTGTCTTTGCCTGGTTTTGGAATCAGAATTATGCTCGCCTTATAAACGGAGCTTGCATGTCTTTCTTCCTCTTGAATTTTTTGAAATAGCTTGAGAAGAATAGGAGTTATTTCTTCTTTGAATAATTGGTAGAATTCACTTGTGAACAATCTGGTCCTAGACTTTTCTTTGTTGGGAGTTTTTTTTAATACTGTTCCTATCTCATTTGGTGTAATCAGTCTGTTTAGGTTTTCTGATTCTTCCAGATTGATTTTTGGAAGCTTGTATATTTCAAGTTATTTGTCCATTTCATCTAGGTTGTCTAGTTTTTTGGCATACAGTTCTTCATAGTATTGTTTTTTACAATATTTTCTATTTCTGTTGCGTCAGTTGTTATTTTTCCACTCTCATTTCTAATTTTATTTATTTGAATCCTCTCTCTCTTTTTCTTGGTCTAGTTAAAGGTTCATTGATCTTTTTTTCCTTTTCAAGAATCAGCTCTTTGTTTCATTGATCCTCTGTGTTGTTTCTTTTGCATCTATATCATTTATTTATGCTCTGATATTTATTATTTTCTTCTTTCTACTACATTTGGGCTTTACTTGCAGTTCTTTTTCTAGTTTTTTTAGATGCAGGGTTAAGTTGTTTATTTGAGATTTTTCTAGTTCCTTGAGTGTGCCTGTAGTGCTATGAACTTCCCTCTCAGTACTGCTTTCACTGTGTTCCATAAATTTTGAGTTGTTGTATGCTCATTATAATTTGTTTCTAGGAATTTTTTATTTCATCTTTGATCTCATTCTTAATCCATTTGTTATTTAACAACCTGCTATTTAGTTTCCATGTGTTTGAGAATTTTTGAGCTTTTCTGTTGTGGTTCATTTCTTGTTTCATGCCATTGTGATTTGTGAAAGAGCTCGATATGATTTCAATCTTCTTAAATTTGTTGATACCACTTTTTTGCCCTAACACGTGGTGTATCCTAGAGAATGTATCATGAGCACTTGAAAAGAATGTACATTCTGCTGCTTTAGGGTAAAAGGTTCTGAAGATATCTATTAAATCATGTTTATCTAGTGTGTCCTTTACGTCTGCTGATTCTTTGTTAATTTTCTTTCTTGAGGATCTATCTAGAAATGTTAGTGGGGTATTAAAATCCCCTATTATTATAGTATTGCTGTTGATCTCACCCTTTGTATCCATCAAAGTCTGTTTTCTATATTTAGGTACTCCTATATTAGGTGTGTAAATATTAATAATAGTTATATCTTCATTTTGGATGGCTCCCTTTATCATTATGTAGTGGCCTTCTTTATCTCTTACTATATTTCTTGTTTTAAATTCCATTTTGTCTGAATATAAGTATTGCTACTCCAGCTTTTGTTTCATTTCCATTTGCATGAAATGTTTTTTTCCATCCTTTTACCTTCAGTCTATGTGCATCTTTTGTTTAAGTTGTGTCTCTTGTAGAAAGCATATGTACGGGTCCTGTTTTCTCATCCATACAGCTACCCTATGTCTTTTGATTGGATCATTTAATCCATTTACATTTAAGGTTATTATTGATATGTAGTGGTTTATTGCCATTTTATTCGTTAAAGCTGTATTCCTCTTTTGCTATATTCTTTTTTCGCTTTGATCTGTTTACACCATGCCTCTTAATATTTCCTGTGGCATTGCTTTGGTTGTAATGAATTCCTTGCATTTTTTTTTGTTTTGGTCTGGGAAGCTTTTTATTTCTCATTCGATTTTAAATAACAGCCTTGCTGGATAAAGTAGTCTTGGTTGTAGGTTCTTGTTCTGCATTACTTTGAATATATCTTACCATTTCCTTCTGGCCTCAAGTGTTTTTGTTGAGAAGTCGGATGTCATACTTATGGGGGATCCTTTGTAGGTGATAGCTGTTTTTTCTCTTGCATCTTTTAATGTTTTCATTTATCACTTAGCTTTGGTATTTTAATTATGATGTGTCTTGGTGTAGATTTCTTTGGGTTTCTCTTTAATAAAGTTCTCTGTGCTTCTTGAACTTGAGAGAGTTTCTCCTGCATTAATTTAGGGAAGTTTTCAGCTATGATATGATTGAACAAAGTCTCTATCCCTTGTTCTTTCTCTTCTTCTTCAGGAACCCCTATGATGCGGATGTTATTTCTCTTCATTTTGTCACAGAGCTCTCTAAGAATTTCCTCAAACTTTTTGAATCTCATTTCTTTTTTCTTCTCTGCTTTCATACCTTCATTCCAGTTGTCTCCCAAGTTGTTGATTTTATCCTCAGCTCTATCCATCCTGTCTTTATTTCCTTCCATTGTGGTCTTCATTCCTGATATTATATTTGTCATCTCCAACTGATTCTTTTTTAATATTTCAATATCCTTTTTTCTATGCTATTTCTTTATTTATGTGTTTTTAATGATTATCCATTGTTGTTGTAAGATCCCTAAGCATCCTTACAATCATTATTTTGAACTTTGCATCCGGAAGTTTGGTTATTTCCATATCACTCAGTTCATTTCCTGGATGTTTTCTTGTGGTTTTATTTGGATTGCACTTCTCCGTCTTCTCATTATATCTGTGTGTTTGGGTGTTTTGTTTGTAGAGCTGGTTAAGTCTAGGCTTAGTGTTGTCTGCCTCCAGTTTTCAATTGTGTTATTTCTAGATCTTCTTGGGTTGGCATCAGCTATTACTTGTAATCCACTTTCAGATTTGGGCCACTTTGAAGTCTTGATTTGTTTGTTTTTTTAACAAGTGATTGTGTTGTTTCCTTATCTCAGCAGGGGGCTTATTTGAAACTGTATCCAGGAATGCGGTGGGAGTAACCTGACCTCTGCCAGTTCATCTCTCTGGAGCAGGTTGCTTTCTCAGCTTCAGTTGGGAGAGTTGTATTTCTGATCTCCATGGAGACCTGAGTTACTGCCCCTCCTTCCCACTTCTTGTTTCCAGCTGTGTCTTGTTGTGTTGATTGGAATTGGAGAGATGTCTGGAGATCTGTGAACTGGAAGCACTTTGTATTCTCTTTTGTGGAAGAATCAGTCCCTCCACCAGTTATGGCCCCCTCCAGCATCGAATAAGTCAGCTTTTCAGGGTGTCCCCTGCATGCCTCTGCCCCTCACCATCTGTCTTTCTCTGTCCCCTTTCTTTTTGGAACATAAGCTGGCCCTTTCTTTTGTTTTTTTAATTTTTATTTTATTTATTCATTTTAGAGAGGAGAGAGAGAGACAGAGAGAGGAGAGAGAGACAGGGGGAGGAGCTGGAAGCATTAACTCCCATATGTGCCCTGACCAGGCAAGCCCAGGGTTTCGAACCGGTGACCTCAGCATTTCCAGGTCTACGCTTTATCCACTGCGCCACCACAGGCCAGGCAAGCTGGCCCTTTCAATTACCCTCATTTCCTGGTTGCCAGGAAAGTGGCTGTGAGCAGTATTTACTGCTCTTTTTCTTGGAGGGAGATCCCTTCTGGGCTCTCAGCCTCAACTTCCCCTCCCCTCGTTCCTGTAAGCAGGGGAGTTTAAGGCACTCTTTACCAGGTTTGTTGTGTCTTCTTTTTTGCTTTTTGGTTTTTGACAGCTTGTTCTTGTAGTCCAGATTTGGTTTTTCACGCTGATTGTTCATAAATTATTTTATAATCAAGTTCAGTGGTGTGAACTGGAAGTCTGTGTGTCTGCCTACTCCACTGCTATCTTCAGGTCCCTTCTCACTGTAATTTTGATTTGCATTTCTCAAATAAGAAATGAAGATGAGCATCTTTTCCTATATCTCTTGGCCATTTGTATGTTTTCTTGGAGAAAGTGTTTGTTCAGGTACTCTCCCCATTTTTTCATTGAATTGTTTGCTTGTTTGTTGCTGAGCTTTGGGAGTTCTTTATATATTTTGGATATTAATCCCTATTCAGAGTTGTTGTTTGCAGATATCATCTTTCATTTAGTTGGCTGCCTATTTGTTTTGTTGTCAGTTTCTTTTGCTGTGCAAAACTTTTCAGTTTAATATAGTCCCGCTCATTTATTTTTGCCTTTACTTCCCTTGCCTTTGGGATCAAATTCATAAATTGTTCTCTACTGCCAAGTTCCATGAGTTTCTACCTGTGTTTTCTTCTGTGTAATTTATTGATTCAAATCATATATTTAGGTCTTTCATTTATTTTGAATAAATTTTTGTGCACGGAATAAACTCTAGTCAAGTTTCATTCTTTTGCATGTGTTGTTCTGATTTTCCAAGCACCATTTATTGAAGAGGCTTTTTTTTTCTTCATTGTGTGTATTTGGTCCTGTTATTGAAAGTGATTTTTTTTATATATATGAGATTTATTTTCTGGGTTTTCTATTCTGTGCTATTGGTCTATATATCTGTGTTTCTATCAATACCATGCTGTTTTTATTATTGTGGCTCTTTAGTATAATTTGAAGTCAGGTAGAGTGATACCTCCAGCTTTATTCTTTTTCTTCAATATTTCTTTTGTTATTTGGGGAATTTTTTTTAGAATTTATTTATTCATTTTTGTTATAGAGAGAGGAGAGAGAAACAGGGAGAGGAGCTGAAAGCATCTACTCCCATATGTGCCATATTCAGACAAGCCCAGGGTTTCACAATTACAACCTCAGCAACCCAGGTTGATGCTTTATCCACTGTGCCACTACAGGTCAGGCTATTTGGGGATTTTTGTGGTTCTATATTAACCTATGATATTTTGTTCTTTTTCTTTAAAAAATGACATTGGGATTTTGATGGAGTTTGCATTAAATTTGTATATTGCTTTGGGGAATATGGCCATTAATCTATGTTGATTCTTCTAATCCATGAACATTGGAATATTTATCCATTTCATTGTTTCTTTTTCAATTTCTTTCAAAAATGCTTTGTGGTTTTCTGTATACAGGTCCTTCACATCCTTTCTTAACTTTTCTCTTAGGTATTTTATTTTTTTATTACAATCATAAGAGGAATTGTTTCTCTGAATTTATTTTTTGAAGTTAAATATTTGTATATAGAAAAGCAATAGACTTTTATATATTGATTTTGTATCTTGAGACTTTACTGTGTTGGTTATTTTTCTAATAGTTTATTGTTGGAGTCTGGGGTTTCTATAATACAGGATCATGTCATCTGCAAAAAGTGATGCTTTTATTTCTTCTTCCCTGATATGGATGCTGTTTATTTCTTTTTATGGCCTGCTTACTATGGCTAAAACTTGCAGAACTTTGTTGAATAAGAATGGAGAGAATAGGAAACCATGTCTTGCTCCTGATTTTAAGAAAAAGCCTTCATATTTTCAGCATTTAGTATAATATAAGCTAATGGCTTGTCATATATGACCTTTATTATGTTGAGGTACTTTCCTTCTATTCTGATTTTATTGAGTGCTTTAAACATAAAGGAATGTTGTATCTTATCAAATACTTTTCAGCTTCTATTAATAGAATCACATAATTTCTGTTCTTTGTTTTGTTGATGTGGTATATTATATTGATCTATTTATGAATATTGAACCATCTCTGTGCTCCTAGAATGAAATTCACTTGATCATTATATATTATTATTTTAATGTGTTGTTGTTTTGGATTTCCTAGTACATATTTTTTTGGGGGATATTCTGTCTGTTTCTTTTATGGCAACATTTAAAATGACAGGTCACAGCATGACTGGTTTGCTTTCTAAATAGGCTTTTGCCACTTGTCAGTAAACCATGTCAAGTGCATTATTCAGAAGAAATAAGCCTGAAGCTAACTTATTGTTCTGACATGGAGGCAGAGTAAGATAAAGAGCATCAGATACATAGAACGTCTTCTGTCATTAACCTTATGCTCATGATAACTCTGTCAATCTTCATACATGACTACTCCCACTTTATGTACTTCTGATTCTGCATGGAAGTGTGACTTTGACACTCAGTGTTTTTTTGTTTGCTTTGATTGATTTTGAAGAGAGATAGGGCTTGAGAGAGAGAAGAAAGAAGTATCAATTGATTGTTAAGCTTGGATGTTCCATTCCTTGTGTAGATATTGACTGCTTCTACAACCTGCCCTGACCAGGGATCGTATCTTTGACCACGGTGAACTAGGATGATGCTTAATCTACTGAACCACCGGCCAGGGCACTGATACTGCTTTTTTCTTTTCCTCGAGGTTAGAATTCAGGAGGCAGTCAGACAGACTCTCTCATGTGCCCAACCAGGATCCACCTGGCATGCCCACCAGGGGGCAATGCTCTGCCCATTTGGGGCATTGCTCTGCTGTAACCAGCACCATTCTAGTGCCTGAAGTGGAGTCTTTGAGTTGCCCTCAGCAACTGGGCCAACTTTGCTCCTATGGAGCCCTTCATGTGAAAGGGGAAAAGAAAAACAAAGAGAAAGAAGAAGGGGAAGGGTGAAGAAGCAGTTGGGTACCTCTCTTATGTGCCTTGACTGGGAATCAAACCCGGAACTATCACATGCTGGGCTGTCGTTCTACCGCTGAACCAACCAACCAGGCCCAACATTGTTTTTAATCATCTGATTTAAAGAAAGAATTAAAGTTGAGGAAGAACTCTAACTTTGTTTTCTTCAAAGCCCATAGGCTCCTAAAATAAGAGGTAAGAAACTTCATCCCCCTTGATGCCTCCTGATGGCACTCAGTACAGGTCACTGAGGAGTGCAAGGGCTCACATTTTGTGGGCTCTCATTAAACATATTTCCAACAGATAACTGCAGTGGTTGAAGTAGGTATTCTGAAAGCATGAGACATCGACTGTCAGAAATGGGCAATGGAGAGAAATGGGCATGTGGAGACAGGTCCTGACACATGGCAAGTTGCCTCAGCCTCAACGGCATCTAACTCTCACTCTCCATTGAGAAAGAGAATCCCCAGAGAATGCAATGTGTGGGGCAAGTCTCAAAGTTTTTATATACTGTCACTAAGAAATAGGCAATTTCAAGGGCAACTAACACTCACAAGGACAGAGAATTACTGCAGAAAAAGAAGAATGTGAAATTCAGGAAATACTCTGAGGAATAATGGGAATATTTAGGAACAGGTCCATGGAAGCCTTGCAATCACTTTGTCAGCCCCTTGTCGCTCATATACACAGAGACAATCACATGACTGCAAGAATAATAGTTTATTGACAGGTAGAAGAACGTCTTATTCATGGCAGAGTTCTCTTGGGTCTGGCAAAACAAGTTGGAAATTTGAAGAAAATATATGATTCTTAGCATGTTGATTAAACTTTCTAGACAATTAAGGAAAATCTTGAAGATTCAAGGTTAAAACCTTCATAGATGACAGTGATGAAAACCAGCTCACACACCTTGTCATAAATTGACATGGAGACTGTGAAATGAAGATCTTGGCTCCCAGCTTAGGATGGATTCACACAGCACTAAAAAAGCAGATGACAGAGAGAACAAAGACACTCATGAAGCACTTTCTGGGTTCCAGTGAGACAAAGAGAATTTCTATTACAGTGAAAAAATATGAAGAAATAAACTCTAATCTGAACAGTAACTTGTTACAAGAGAGAATACGAGAAAGGTGGGAATTGCATCAATGATTTCTCTTTTCTTTGACTGATCCCATCCTACCTTTCCCTAAACTCAGTCTATGAAAAAAGAGAGGATTCAATGAAGGAACGAACGTTGGTGTCTGCCATCTTTCACATAAAAGTTTTGAGGAATTTTTGATAAATTGATGAGGAATGGCAAAACCCCTAAATACCTATTATTAAATGCTGAGTGTATAAAGCTATAGATGCTAAGATTTCCCCATAAATCATCTGAATAGAGTCCCAAAGTAAATCATCTGAGGTAGGAAGCAGATGAGGGAATTCAGACTAGATTCTCCTGGTGGAGGACAACTGGAAGTTGAACCGGTCTGTTTCCAGATCAGAAGTTCAGGATGTGCAGAGATAAAAGGAAGACATTATTGCCACAAATTGGAGGGTGAGACCACAGCTTTGGGGCTTGGAAGATGGATTAAACACTGACATGTATTTGAATTTTATACTCACACCCTAGCACTCTTTTTTTATTTCAAATTTTAAACCTTAACAATATTGAGGATATTATCAATAACTAAGGCCATTTAACTTGGAGGATATCCATACAGTGCCCCTGTAAGGGATACATTAGTGTTTTCCTTTTAATGCTCATGTATTATTTAAAAATTTTTTTTTATTTTAGTGAGGAGAAAGAGAGAGAGAGAGAGAGAGAGAGAGAGAATGGGGGAGGAGCAGGAAGCATCAACTCTCATATATGCCTTGACCATGTAATCTCAGGGTTTCAAATGGCTACCTCAACATTTCAGGTTGAGACTTTGTCCACTGCTCCACCACAGGTCAGGCATCATTTTTTTCCTTTTAATTGCTTAGGTCACTTGCTCTACAATTCATAGAACGTGTGGGTTCCAAACCTAGAAAACCCTACTCCAATTTGAAACTCACCCAGCAAGCCTCCTGACCAAATTAAGTCTATTGCAATCTCTGGACATCACTCTCTATTGATTTTGGAAAGCAGCGATCCCTCGGACACCCCCTCTCCATCAGACATCACCCACCTGGAGGCCTGGGCACCATTGCTTCCTCGGTTGTAGAGGCAGCGATCTGCAGAGGCAGAACAGAGTACAGTCACTCTCCAGTCCATTTACTTAACAGCAAGAAACCAAAGAATTTTTCAGGTTAGGGCAGGGGGTTCTGATTGGAGGTTGTTTCTTCTCTTAAATACCTCTATTCAGTATCATGGGAATTTATGAAGAGAAAACCAGAGAGAGTTAAAATTACCGCCATGGGTCACATCCAGTACGTTTTCCTTAGGAATTCCCCGTTCTACGCAAATTTTCTTAAACCATTTCTTGACATTTGGACTCAGATCTGGTTTTCGTCCTGTGGAAACAGTGACAGTAACTGCTGTATCTTGTGTGTTGGCTATTGAGGATCCTGGTGTCATGGGGTCAGTGGATGGGAAATGGATGACAGTGGCTGGCACTTACGCAGAAGTTAAGAATGAGCTATAACCAGGCTTAAAATGGACATTTTAGGATATATTTGGGGCATGAAGAGAGGTTCCTCTGTCCATCACCTACTCTGAGATTATCCCCTGGGTGAGCACCTCTCCTCAGAGGAGGACATATGTCCCAGGGTAAGAATGGGAGGAATATTTTGTTTCTAGCCCCCTTCCATGGTAAGTGTCCACTTGAAGATACTCTACCAAAAATCTTCATGAATTGGGTCGTTGTACCATTCTTGAAATTTCTCACATAAAAAGCAGCATATTTATTATAGACTGTTTCAACTATTTGAAATAGATTGTATCCATCATCTGTGGAAGAAACAGGACACAGGTCAGAACATTTTTGTCCATGAGAAGCAAGTGAAACTCTTTACCCATTCTCATTCACAGATTTGTCTAGTGATATCTAATGTTCTCCTTTGCATCTCTCTAAGCTTCATCAGGTACCTTCGAAGGGGAGAAAGGAAACCAGTGGCACATTGATGACCAGTGGTAGATAATTCAACCACAGCTGCAACTCACCTTCTATTATCCTCTGTGAAACTTGTCTATGACCCTCAGACTTCTCTGCCATCTCTGTGTCTCTGTCTTGTCCATAAACTTCAATGACATTATATACCCAGCACTTAACGCAAGCAATGCGCTGTGGCAGTGACCCACAGAAACCATCAGAGAGTGAGCAGGGAATAAAATGTATCCAGAAAACATACTGTATATCTGTGACCTTTTACTTTTGTTGCAGGTGTTAAATATGACCAAACAGTCATCTTACTCTAATGACTTTATATGCTAAAGATTCACTTTTACTCATAAGTTTCTACCAACTTGAGGATATCAACTATTACATGATCTGATGTATATTACCTAAATAGCATTGATCATAAATGGATCAAGGATCTCCCCGGCTGCCTTAGTGAATAGAACATCAGCTCTATCCCTGGTTGGAACCCTGGTCAAGACACAGATGTGAAGCAACCATCAACTACTATTTCTCTCTCTTTCCCCCTACTTTCCCTCTTCCCTTCCTGTGACCAGTGGTTATATTGGTCTGAGTGTCAGCAACAGGAGGTAAGGATGGTTCACTTGGTCCTAGCGCATCAGCCTCAGGCACTGAGGATAGCTCAGTTGATTCAAGCATCAATCCCAAATGGGGGGTTCCGGGTAGATCCCTATTGGGGCACTATTGAGAGTCTGTCTCACAGTATCCACTCCTCTAACTTAAAGAATAGATCATGATCTTATTGGGATTTGGTAAAGTTCTTGTCATTTAAAGTAGAATTTATAAAAATTTATTTTTATTTATACTTACAGACAGTACTATATACTCCTTTTGTTTCAGTTGGAGGACAAATCATAGTAAATTTAACACATTCTCCATTTTCCCTGTAAAAGAGAATGAGCAGATGACCAAGAGATATTGATGGGGCCAGCTCCCTTCCATTGCACCTGTAACCCGCGTGTCTGGTTCCAGTAACTCGCCCTCACCTCCTGTTGTCCCAGTTAAATTGAGTCCTCTCCCCAGTTCTTCTCTCTGATTCTAGAAAAGATTTAAGTCATGGAGCCATGGAAGAGTGCCGGATGAGGGACTGAGAATTTGGATACTGAGTCACCATGTAAGTGTACACATGCATGTATGTGTTTGTGCCTGTGATGTGTATATATGTTGTGGTGTGTGTGCATGTGTGTAGATCTACAAGAGCATATGAAATCTTCCGTTCTATGACCCCAAATATAAAATGTTGTACTTACTTTTTATGATATTCAAAAAGAAGAGAAGAATTGGCCAGTTCTTGCATAGATTCCACATAGAGCCTCAGGCTACCATTTTCTTCTACTTTTTTCCTCACATCTGAGGCCAACATGACAGTATACCACTCTCCCGAGACCTGCAATAAATCAGTAAAATGGTTGGGGGAGAAGAGAAGACAAGGAACCTCATGGACACTCGTCTCTGTGAACCCGCCTGATGGGCTGGACTCTTGAGTGCTGATGTGAAGATGGCATGAGAACTCAGGTCAGTTGACATCACGTGTAAGGTTTTTTCCATTGTCCGTTTACTAAAAATATTGGTCCCCAAGTGTTGTCCTCTTTCCACATAGTACAGTTACTCTTAGTCCAAAGTCAGCAACTACCCCATTTCTATAACATGTCAAAGCCTCTTCCTGTCCCGTGAGGCCACCTTGCTTCAGTATCCCCACAGCCACCCCCAAGTCAGACTCCCTATGCTCCCCCGACTCTACCTTTGACATATCGAAGTTGCTTGTCACAACTTCATGATGTCCTTTCTTGTGGGCACAGACCAGGGTCAGCCCCAGACACAGCAGCAGCAGCTTCATCTTGGGAGGGACAACAGCTGCAGTCTCTGGGGTGACTCTCCCTGATGGTAGCTCTGATCTCCAACACCTCTGTCTTTATATTCAGTCTGGATCCCATCTGTAGTCCTCAGGGCACCCCTTTCTCCTCCCACTCCACAAAAGTCTGTGTGCATTGATGTGAGGCCAAATTGTTCCTGTCAATCTCACCTCTTTTAGATAACTCAGTGACCCAACATTACTCAAAACACACACTCAAAAAAGCAAAAGGAAAAGAAAAACTGGCAAAAAAATAAATGTTATATGTAATCAAAGACTGCCTTTTTTTTCTTAATTTTTTTCAATCATTACATTTTTTTCTTTTTGTATTTTTCCAAAGCCAGAAACGAGGAGGCAGCCAGACAGAATCCTGCATGAGCCCGACCGGGATCCACCCGGCATGCCCACCAGGGGGTGTTGCTCTGTTGTGACCAGAGCCATTCTAGTGCCTGAGGCAGAGGCCACAGAGTCATCCTCAGTGTCTGGGCAAACTTTGCTCCAATGGAGCCATGGCTGAGGGAGGGGAAGAGAAAGACAGAGAGGAAGGAGAGGGAGAAAGATGGAGAAGCAGATGGGCGCTTCTCCTGTGTGCCCTGGCCGGAATCAAACCTGGGACCCCTGCACACCAGGCCGACGCTCTACCACTGAGTCAACCGGCCAGGGCCAAAGACTGCCTTTTGGAACCAGATTTAACCGTGATATCTGAAAACAGTGATGAGCAGCAGGAATGGAGAAGATCTGGGAAATGGCATGTGTGGACCCTCCTTGCACCACCACTCACATGGCATGTAGAAATAGGTGAGTCTCCATTTAAATCACCCTCAGAAACAGAGATATCATCTCTACTATGGTTATGGTACCTATCACAAACATTCAAATAGAGTAGATTAGGATAGGGTCACATAAAATAATGTCTTGAAAGTATGATGCCTGGTAATTAGTACTTTTAATTTCTATTCTTTGTCTGAATTCCACCACAATGAATGAACAAATGTTTAATCACTACGTACATGTAATTTACTCTATACCATAAATCCCTTAACAGACATGGACAAGGAGGAGAAGTCATCCATTTCTTCTAGCAACTGTCAGTGCAGTGGGGAAATGGTGTACATACTCAATACAAACTGCATTCTACAGGCATAGCTATGTTGGGACTCTCTCTTGTTATTATAATTTCTCTTTTAGTTAGAGAAACTAATGAAATGTCCAATCATTCTGCAGTAATCTGGTTCTTCCTTATGACTGAAGGAAAGGCACATCTATCCTGCCCACTGCATGAGCCAAAATGCTTGGAGGCATCCTGTGTCCTTGTCCCTACCGCATGCAAACATTGAAAGAGGCCCTGCATTTGTGGTTAAGCTTGCCGCGTCCCAGAATTTCAAGGGGCACATACATGAAGCAGGCTGGTATCTAGTCCTGAAAATGTCAATACTATTAAAACAAAGACCACCAGGATCATACTTGTAGTATGAAAAGCTATGGTTAATTTTTGTAGGTAGAATTTGATCACCATGGGGAACCATGGTTGTCTCAGTCAAAGAGAATTAGGAGAAAAGATACTATAGGACTTTGGGACAAAGTATGGAAGCTCTAGTTGGGTGCTGTCAGAGATCAGGGTTTCACTGTCATTGAATGTACCCATAAATCTTAGCTATAAGGAGTGGAGATAGCATGACTGTGAAACTGTATTTGATGAAGCAGTCACTCATTACAGGTAAGGGAGAGACATGTTTGTGGATTGCACAATAATATGAATTAAAAAATTTTTTTTCCTTCCTTCCTTCCTTCCTTCCTTCCTTCCTTCCTTCCTTCCTTCCTTCCTTCCTTCCTTCCTTCCTTCCTTCCTTCCTTCCTTCCTTCCTTCCTTTGATTTTTCTGAAGTGAGAAATGGGGATTCAGAGAGACAGATTCCTGCATGAGCCTGACTGGGATCCACCCGACATGCCCACCAGGGTGCGATACTGTGCTCATCTGGGGCTTTGCTCTGATGCTGCTGGAGCCATTCTAGCACCTGAGTGGGAGGCCATGGAGCAGTCTTCAGTTCCCGTGCCAACTTTACTTCAGTGGAGCCATGGCTGCAGGAGGGAAAGAGACAAATAGAGAGGAAGGAGAGGTGGATGGGTGGAGAAACAGATGGGCGCCTCTCCTTTGTGACCGGAATGGGAATCAAACGTGGAACTTCCACACACTGGGCCATTGCTCTGCAGCTGGGCTAGCCAGCTAAGGCCTCTAAAATTTTATTTTTTTAATTTTAATTTTTCTTCCTTAAAGATTTTTTATTAATTGTTGCCCAGTAATATGGTTTTAACAACATTGAGGAGACCTTGTTAGATGTAGTTTCATGAAAATGTTTCTGTCCAACAAAACAACCAGCTACTTGTGTCCGTCAGGCCGGCTGGTGATAACACTGAAGCCTAGCCATGGGGCTCAGGCCGTTCCAGGAGGGCAGGGACTGCATGTGTTTCATTCTCTAATGGGTAGTGGTGCCTCCTTGTAGCCAGAGGCAGTCAGCTTCTCTCTGGGCCTTCAGGGGAGGAACAGGACCTGTCTCCAAGTCATTCTGGCTCAGCCCCTGCTTCTCAGAGGTTGGCATCTTCAGTCAGCCTACCGGCCTGAGCACCGTAACCCACCCTGCATGGGTGACCCAGATCTGTCCTCAGAACCCAGCAGACAGGACTGCTTTTGCTTTTTTTTTTCTTTTAAAAATGACTGCTCTGCTGTTTCTGATCGACTGATGTCTTCACTCCTTGCTTTTGAGTGTTCTTGACATTTCATGCTTCATTTGCTGGAAATGTTTGGGTAGAAGGATTTGGTTTCAGAGGGAGCTCAAGCTGCCATCCTGACCCATGAGTTGCTGAGAGTCTGTCTCTGCCTCCCCCTTGGCAGCAGTTTCCTAACATGGGACACTTCAGCCATTTCTATTACCCAAGTGGTCCTCTGTGCACTGATTGTTATTGTTTGTAAGGCTCCTAACCTTCCCAAAGATCTACTAAGCCAAGCCCTGTTGGCATTAGCTCTTCTGTTCCTTAAAGGCTACAGTTAAAAATGACAGCTCCAGCATGACTGAGTTGCTTTCCACATAGCCTTTTCCTATCTGACAGCAAGCCAAGCCAAGTGTGTGAGTCAGGAGAAATAAGCCTGAAGCCAACTTATTGTTCTGACATGGAGGCAGAGTAAGATGGGATGTCAGATCCTGAGAAAGCCTTTGCTCATTAACCTTATGCTCATGATGACTGAGCCATTCCTTGTTCGTGACAAACACCATTGCATGGAGTTCTTTCTGCTCTACCAGACAAGTTAAAAAAACAAGTGTTTTTTAAAATTTATTTTGAAGGACAGAGAGAGCTTGTGAGAGAGAAAGAGTGAGAAAAAAGAATCAACTCTTCATTTGACTTATTGCTCCATTGACTTGTGTACTTGTTGATGCCTTCTAGTACCTGCCCAGACCACGACCCAAACCTTGACCTTGGTGGCCAGGATGATGCTTAATTCACTGAACCAGAGGCCAAGGCACTGATGCTGTAACACTGTTTTTAATCACCTGATTAAAAAAAGGATAATAAATGGAGGAAGAATCCTAACTTGACTTTTTCCCAAGCCAATTATATTCTTTTATTATTATTATTATTATTATTATTATTATTAAGTGAATGGTGGGGTGTCAGAAGCACACCTCAGCATGAACCCCAACAGGTATCAACCAATAAAAACCCCTACAAGAGGATTCTCAACCCAGAAGGCAGTGGGGTGAAGAAGCAGATGGTCGCTTCTCCTGTGCGCTCTTATCAGGAACCAAACCCTGGACGTCCACACACCAGGCCGATGACCTACCACTTAGCCTACTGACCAGGACCTTTCATAGACTTCTAAAATAAGAGGTAATGAAACCTGAGCCTCCTTGATGCCTCCTGAGAGCACCCAGTACAGATCGCTATGGACCACTAGTGCTCCCATTTCGTGACCTCTCACTGAACGTGCTCACAGGAGATGATCCAGTGTCTAAAAGAGGTATTCTGAGAGCGTGAGGGTCACCAAATGTCAGAGCTGGGTGATAGAGAGAAGCTGGGCTGTGGAGACAGGTTCTGTCACATGGTCACTGGTGTCAGCATCAGCAGCATCTAACTCTCACTCCCCATTGAGAGAGAGAATTGCCAGAGGGTACAAATTGTGGGGCAAGTATCAAAATTTGCTTTATAGAGTCACTAAGAAATAGGCAATTTAAAGGGCAAGCAGCACTCACAGGGGCAGAGAATTACTGCAAGAGGTGGAGAATTTGAAATTCAGGGAAGACTCTGAGAAGTACAGGACCATTTGGGAACAGGTCCAAGGAAGCCTCCATTCGCTGTGTCAGCCCCATGTCGCTCACATACACAGAGGTGATCACATGAGTGCAAGACGAATCATTTATTGACAGGTAGAGGAAGGTCTTATTCATGACAGAGTTCTCCTGGGTATGAGAGTTGGAAATTTGAAAAAAACCTTTGATTCTTAGCATGTTGATGAGTTTTTCCCAATGATTTTGGAAAATCTTGAAGATGCAAGGATAAAACCTTTATGGACGATAGTAGTGGAAACCAGCTTACACGCCTTGTCACTAAATTGCATGGAGACCGTAGAATAAGATCCTGGCTCCCAAGTGAAAAAGGAGTCACTCAGCACTAACTAAGCAGATGACAGAGATAACAGAGACACTCATTTAAGCACTTCTTGGGTTTCATTGAGACAGAGAGAAAAGGTGAGGAAATGAACATCAACCTGCACTCTAACTTGTTAGTAGGCAGAATACAGGTAAGGAAGGCATTGAGTCAGTGATTTCTTTTTCTCTATTGCTGTTCCCCTCATACCCTCCCTAAACTCAGTGTATGAAAAGAAAGAGGAATCAATAAAGGAACCCAGGCTGGTGAATACCATCTTTTATATAAAAGTTTTGAGGAATTGTTGATAAATTGAGGAAGAATGTGAATAACCATAGCTACGTCTTATTAAATGCTGACTGTACAAAGCCATAGTTGCTAGATGTTCCCATATATAATCTGAATAGAGCCCCATAGTAAGTCTGAGGTGGGAAGCAGATGAGGAAATTTAGAACTGATTCTCCTGGTGGAGGACAACTGGTGAGTCGGTCTATTTCTAGATCAGAAATGCAGGATGTGCAGAGATCAAAGGAAGCATTGCCACAATTTGGAGGGTGAAACCACAGCTTTGGGGCTTGGAAGATGGATTAAACACTGACATGTATTTTATTTTTATACTCAAACCTTAGTGCTCTTTTCCTATCTCAAATTTTAGGTCTTAACAATATTGAGGACATTATCAATAACTAAGGCCATTTCACCTGGAGGATATGCATACAGTGACTCTGTATGGTATATTGTTTCCTTTTTAATGCCTATGTATTATTTTTTATTTTTATTTATTTTAATGAGGAGAGAGAAAGCAAAGATGGGGGGGGGGGAAGGAGCAGGAAGCGTCAACTCCTATATGTGCCTTGACCAGGCAAGCCGAGGGTTTCGAACCGGCTACCTCAACATTCCATGTTGAGGCTTTGTCCACTGCTCCACCACAGGTCAGGCATCATTGTTTTCCTTTTAATTTCTTAGGTCACTTGCTCTACAATTCATAGAACATGTGGGTTTTGAACCCAGGAAACCCTACTCTAATTTAAAACTCACCCAGTAAGCTTCCTGACCAAATTATTATTTTTCTTTTTTGCAATATCTGGACATCACTCTCTATTGGTTTTGGAAAGCAGTGATCCCTGGGACACCCCCTCTCCATCAGACATTGCCCACCTGTAGCCCTGGGCACCATCGCTATCTTGATTGAGGAGGCAGCGATCTGCAGAGGCAGAAGAGAGCACAGTCACTCTCCAACCCATTTCCTTCCCAGGAAGAAAACAGAGAATTTTCCAGGTTAGGGAATGGGGGACTGATGGGAGGTGTTTCTTCTCTTAAATATCTCCATTCAGTATCACGGGAATTTAGGGAGAGAAAACCAGAGACCTATATTTACCACCATTGATTATGTCCAGTATGTTTTCCTTAGGAATTTTTGGTTGTAGGCAAAGTTCCTCACACCTTTTCTTGAGATGGACACAAATCTGGCTTTCATCCTGTGGAAACAGTGATAGTAAGTGCTGTGTCTTGTGTGTTGGTCTTTGAGGCCTCTGGTGGCATGGGGACAGGTGGATGGAAATGGATGGCAGTTATTTGTGCTTCGGCAGAAGTTAGAGATGAACTATAACTGCTCTGAATTTGACATTTTAAGATGTCTTTGGGCATGAAGACAGATTCATCTTCCCATCACTGAGACTGTGGGGTTCCCCAATGTGAGCATCTCTCTTCAGAGGAGGACTGATGTCCCAGGGTAAGAATGGGAGGGACATTTTGTTGCCAGCCCCCTCTGAGGTGAGTGTCAGCATGGAGATACTCTACTGAACAGCTCCATTAATTGATTTTCTTTATTAATCTTAAAATTTTAGATTTTAAAAATAAAATATTCACTATTGAATGCATCAACTATGTGAAATAGATTGTATCCATCATCTGTGGATGAAACAGAACACAGTACAGAACTCTTTGGTCCATGGGAAGCAAGTGAAACTCTTTACCCATTCTCTTTCACAGAACAGGATCCAGTGATATCTCATGTTCTCATTGCATCCCCCTAGGCTTCATCAGGTGCCTGCAAAGGGTTGAATGACAACCAGTGTCACATTGATGACTAGTGGTAGAAAATTCAGCCAAAGCTGCAAGTTACCTTCTATTACTCTATGTGAGGCTCACACGTATTATCCTACAGTTATCGGCCATCTCTGCCATCTCGGAGTCTATGTCCTGTACACAAGCTATAGTGGCACTGTACACGCAGCACTCATCCAAGCAATGCACTGTGGCAGTTGCCCCCAGAAAGCATCAGAGAGTAAGCAGGGAATCAGAAACCATCAAGAAAATGTAACTTTCTCTGTGCCTTTTTACTTTCATTGCTGATGTTACATATGGCCAAGCCCCTATCTTATTCTAATGACTTAATGTTCCAGGTATTGGCTTTTACACACATGGTTCTCCAAGTCGAAGGATATTGGCTGTTACATGATGTGATATATATAAATTACTTAATAAGCATTGACCATAATTGGATCAAGGCACTTGTCGTCTGGCTCAGTGGATAGAGTATCAGCTTGGCATGCAGATGTCCTGGGTTTGATCTCTAGTCAAGGCACACATGTGATAGTCAGCACCTGTTATTTCTCTCTCTTTCCCCATACTCTCTTTCTTCCCCTCTTGCAAAGAGTGGCTTGATTTGTCTGAGCATCAACCCGGCAGCTGAGGATAGTTCATTTGGTCCAAGTGCATCAGTCTCAGGCTCTGAGGATAGCGCCATTGATTCACACAAAGGTCCCAAATGGGTGGTGTCAGGCAGATCCCAGTTGAGGCGCTAGCAGGAGTCTGTCTCACAGTCTCCCCTCCTCTAACTTAAAAATAATGGATCATGATTCTATTGGGATTTAGTAAATTTCTTGCCATTTAAAGTAGAATTTACAAAGATTATTTTTATGTGTACTTACAGATAGCACTCTATACACTGTTTCTTTCTGTTGGGTGACAAATGATAGTAAATTAAACACATTCTTCATTTTCCCTATAAAACAGAATGACCAGATGCTCGAGAGATATTGATGGAGCCGGCTCCCTCTCTTTCTACCTGTAACCCGCATGTCTGATCCAGTTAACTTGCCCTCACCTCCTGTAGTTTCATTTAAATTTAGTCCCCTCTCCAGTTCTTTTCTCTGAGTCTAGAAAAAATTCAGGTCATAGATCCATGGAAGAGTGCTGGATGAGTGACTGAGATTTGGATACAGGCCCCCATGTAAGTGCACACATGCATGTGTGTGTTTGTGCCTGTGGTGTGTGTATATGTTGTGGTGTGTGTGTGTTTGTGTTTAGAGCTGTAAGAGCATATGGAATCTTCTGTTCTTTTTTTCCCAAATATATAAGGCTGTACTTAGTTTGTATAACATTTTTTTAAAAAGAGAAGAATTGGCTAGTTCTTGCATGTATTCCACATAGATTTTCAGGTTACCAGTTTCTTCTATCCTTCCCTTGTACGTTGAGGTCAACATGACAGTATACCACTCCCCGAGAGCTACAATAAATCAGTAAAGTGACTGGGTGAGAGGAGAAGACGGGCTCCTCAGGGACACTAGTCTCCGTGAACTCTGCCCGATGGGCCACTCTTAGTGGTGATGTGAAGACAGAATGAGAACGCAGGTCAATTGACCACATGGTGAGCTACTCCATGTTAATTATCTTCAGAAACAGATAAAATGTTTCTACCAAAGATGATAGTACCTATCACAATCATTCAAATAGAGTAGATTAGAATAGGGTCACATAATATAATGTCTTAAAAGTATGGTATCTGGTAATGAGTATATTTTCATTTCTTTTTCTTTTTGTCTGAATTCCACCACAATGAATGAACAAATGTTTAATCACTATTTAACCCTTTGAGTTGTATGAATGTTAAAGTACGTCCCTGTGCCTTCACCCAGAGAACAATTATACAAATTTTTTTAAAAAAAATATGTAAGGCAACATTTAAAAACGGCAAATGTATGTTCTTTTTGTTTCCATAAATTAATTGGCTATCAAACAAGCATGATTTTAAGTTAATAAAACTATAACTGGAACTAATTTCATTTTTTGAAATAAAAAACTCACTCCTGTGGGTCAGCAAGCATGAAAAAACTCAATACGCAGGGGTTAAATATATTTTGCTATAATATGTCATACACACCCTAACAGAAATGGAAAAGTTGGAGATGTAAGGTCACTTGGCAATGGGGGAAGGTCACATGAGGAGCCAGGCCTGAGAACTTTGACTGGAACTGCCAACACCCATGCTCACCAAAAGACACTTCCCAGAAGCCCTTTGATAAAGAGCGACTGTCAGCCAATAAGATTTCACCACGACATATCAACCTGACCACCCTAACTGATGCTATAAATTACCCCCAAACAGGGGAGGTAGCGTGATCTTCTGGCCCCCATCTCGCAGACCAAAGAAAATAGTCTGGGAAGCGCTCTACTAAATAAAGCTTTTGCTATTCCACACTACATGGCTATGCCCTTCTTTCTTCCTCGGCGGGGAAAATACCTTATAGGAGATGTCATCCATTTCTTCTGGGAACTTTCAGTGCAGGTGAGGGAATGCTGTACATACTCAAAAAAACTTCATTCTACAAGCACATGAAGTAATCCAACTAGGTGGGACCAATTCCAGACCACTGTGGGTGAGAAAACGGGGTGATGCTGGTGAGGTGACATCCTGTAGGAAGGGCTTAGGAACACAGGCTTTGGGGCAGGTAGACCTTGGCTTCATTCTTATCTCTGTCATTTTGAGCCCATGAAGATAAATTTAACCTATTGGACCCTTAATGTCCCCTTAATGGGGATAATTGTACCTGTGTATGGATTACTGTAAGGCAGGGGTCCCCAAACTTTTTACACAGGGGGCCAGTTCACTGTCCCTCAGACTGTTGGAGGGCCGGACTACAAAGAAAACTATGAACAAATCCCTATGCACACTGCACATATCTTATTTTAAAGTAAAAAAAAAAAGAACAGGAACAAATATAATATTTTAAATAAAGAACAAGTAAATTTAAATCAACAAACTGACCAGTATTTCAATGGGAACTGTTGTGGACCGGTAATGGCAAAAAGCCATTATAGATTCAAGGCTTGGCAGGGGGCTTAAGTTCTACCCCCTCCATCTCCATATTTGGCTTAGATGCTCTGTGTTTGCACCCACTCCCCTTCCTTCCTTGGGTTGCAGGAAGCAATATACATACCCTTCCTCTGACTCTTTGTTTTCAGATGTTTGTAAAATTCACTAATGTATACTGTTTTTGCCTTGGGAGAGTTCCTGTCTTAGCCTTTGATGTGCAACTTTGTATCAGGGTCCTTGATTTGCATAGGTCCATATAATAAAGCGAACGGAGGCTGTGAGGCACTCAGATGCTGCCAGGCAGTTTGAGGAGTCCTCCTGGTCCCATCGGTTTTGTTCTGACAAAGTGTGTTTCCTTAATTCCGCACCGTTATTTGGAAGCTGCGCTGGTCCGCGGCAAGTGGCGCCCGAACAGACGACTTGAGTACGAGGAAACTAAAACTGAAGGAAGGTGACGGAACTCCCCAAAGTGAAGTGTGCACAGTGAGTAAAGAAAGTTTTTGGGGAAAGTGTAGTTGGGAGTAAAAGAATATGGGACAGATAGGGTCAAAAGTAAGGGACCTTTTTGTAAAAATGTTTCCATATGAAGACAAATCATTGTCTGAAGAGTATCAGGGTGAGCTGGAAACAGAGGGATGTGAATACAAGGATAACTTGGAGTCTGAGGATGACAGGGGGGATGAAAAATTTGTGGCTATGGCTGCCTTAGCCGCGGGGCCTCCGCTGCCCTCAGCTCCTTCCTACATTCAACCCTCTGCTCCTCCGTTCCCTTATCGGGCTGATTCCATAGTCTATAGCTCAAAATCTGGGAAATCTCCTCTCCAACAATCTATAGACCAGGCTCGAAATATAGGGGAAACAATAGATGGCTTTGCCTGTTTTCCTATTGTGGAAAGACAGGATGATACAGGGAGACTAGTGCGAGAACATGAACCTGTACCTTTTAAAACTCTGAAAGAGCTTAAACTTGCTTGTGCTCAGTATGGGCCTACTGCCCCTTTTACACTTGGTTTATTAGATACCATTAGTGCAAAGGCTCTTCCCCCAAATGACTGGAAGGCGATTGCTCGTGCCTGTCTCTCTGGGGGTGATTATTTGTTGTGGAAGTCAAACTTTCATGAAAAGGCTATAGAGCTGGATGAGAAAAATCAGCAAGAGGAGGTTGCTGTTACTGTAGATATGTTAACTGGAGAAGGACAGTATGCCCATATGGCAACTCAATTAGAATATCGACCAGCTATTTATGATATAATTAATCAGCTAGCCACACAGGCATGGAAATGCCTGCCTATTCCAGGGACCAAACCAGAAGAATTTGGTAAAATTAGGCAGGGTGCAGACGAGCGATTTCAAGACTTTGTCTCACGGCTAATTCAAGCAGTTGAAAGAATAGTAGGGGATAAAAATGTGGGAAAGGTTTTAATAAAACAACTAGCCTATGAAAATGCTAATTCTGCTTGTCAGGCTGCACTTCGGCCTCACCGCAAGAAGGGAGATATAGAGGATTATATTAGAATTTGCGCTGATGTTGGGCCTTCATACATGCAAGGTCTTGCCTTTACCACAGGTAATAAGGCAAGATTTCCAGGACAAAATTTTGATAAAGGACAGAACAAGCGAAGGAAGGAAGGTCAGGGAAGTACTTTTGCCCGTGGAAACTGTTTTCAATGCGGGGGTTCAGGACATTTTGCTAAAAACTGCCCTGCTTTCCCCGGATATTGGTCTCGGCCTCTCCCTCAAGGACAGCCAGCCCTTAAGGCTCCGGACCTCTGCCCACTCTGTAGACATGGGAAACATTGGAAGAATAAGGGGAGGCCTAAATGTACTACTGCAGGACAGGGAAACGGACAATGGGGCCCTCCCCGGCCCCATCAAACAATAGGGGCAATGTCAGTGTTTCCTCAGCAAATTCAGATTCCAGTAGGCCAAACATTGCCCAACTATCCCAGGCAACAACAGGCAGTACAGAACTGGACCTCAGTCCCACCTCCCAATTCGTATTGACTCCAGAGATGGGACCTCAAGCCATACCCACTGGAATTTTTGGGCCACTTCCCAGTAACACAGTAGGAATCTTGTTAGGCAAAAGTAGTTTAACTATGAGGGAATTCTTTGTTCTTCCTGGAGTGATAGACTCTGATTATACAGGGGAAATTAAAGTAATGGCTCACACTTTGAGCAATATAGTCACTATCTCCCCTGATATGAAAATTGCTCAATTAATCCTTTTACCTCTTTTAAGACAAGGCCAAACCCTGCTAAAGGGACCCCAAGAGAATCAAAGATTTGGCTCCACTGATACTGCCTATTGGATTCAAAAAATAGGTCAGGAACGCCCTGAAATGGAACTAACAATACAAGGGCGTAAATTTAAAGGGCTTTTAGATACTGGGGCTGATGTATCTGTTATTGCAAAGCTACATTGGCCTCCTTCCTGGCCCACTCATGCAGCAGCCACAGAATTACAAGGTATAGGGCAGAGTAAATCCCCTCAACAAAGTTCTAGTTTTTTACAATGGGAAGATAAAGAAGGTCATTCTGGATTTTTTCAGCCTTATGTGCTCCCTGGATTGCCAGTTAATTTATGGGGTAGAGATGTTTTGAAAAATATGGGGGCATTGCTTGTCAGTCCTAATAGTTTAGTTAGCACTCAAATGCTTGATCAGGGATTTTTGCCCACTAAGGGTCTAGGGAAAGAACAGCGAGGAATTCTCACCCCCATAGAAGTGGCACCCAATACCAGAAGGCATGGATTAGGATATCAAAATTTTGCATAGGGGCCTTGGTAGCTCCTGCTACCCCAATAATGCACTGTGCAGACCCAATTACTTGGAAATCAGATAATCCTGTATGGGTAGACCAATGGCCCCTTTCTCAGGAGAAACTTAGGGCAGCTGCTCAATTGGTACAGGAACAGCTACAGCTTGGGCACATTGAACCATCTAATAGTCCATGGAATACGCCTATATTTGTCATTAAAAAGAAATCAGGAGACTGGAGGCTATTACAAGATTTGAGAGCAATAAATAAGACTATGGAAATTATGGGTCCTCTTCAGCTAGGACTTCCTTCTCCTACTGCCATTCCATGGAACTATCACCTTATAGTTGTTGATTTGAAGGATTGCTTTTTTACTATCCCTTTAAGCCCTCATGATTGCAAGCATTTTGCATTCAGTGTTCCTTCACTTAATTTTCAGGCTCCCATGGAGCGATACCAGTGGAGAGTTTTGTCTCAAGGTATGGCTAATAGTCCTACCTTGTGCCAAAAATATGTTGCTCAAGCCATCTCTCCAGTACGAAGGCAACACCCTAAGGCATACATAATTCATTATATGGATGATATTCTTATTGCTCATCCAGATAAAGACACTGTGTTGACCATTTTGCAACAACTAGAATATTCTCTGAAAAAATCAGGACTTTATATAGCTCCTGAAAAGGTACAGCAATCTTTACCTTTTTCTTATTTAGGACAAATTATTGAGGGACAACAAATTCGCCCACAGAAAATAGAAATCAGGACAGATCATTTGCAAACTTTAAACGATTTCCAGAAACTGTTAGGAGACATTAATTGGCTTAGACCTTCCTTGAAATTAACTACTGGAGAACTGAAGCCACTTTTTGATATTCTTAGAGGCTCAGCTGAACCAGCTTCTCCTCGGCTACTTACACCTGCGGGACAACAAGCTTTAAAGCTTGTAGAAAAGGCCTTGCAGCAAGCACAACTAAAACGCATAAATCCTGAGGAATCAATTGCCCTACTAATATGTCCCTCAAGTTACACTCCAACAGGACTATTGTGGCAAGCTTCAGGTCCTATTGAATGGATTCATTTAGCTGTTACTGCTAAGAAAGTTTTATCTCCATATTTTGATCTTGTTGCCTCCTTGATTATCAAGGGTCGTAGGTGACTCTTGCAGCTTATAGGTTTTGAGCCACAGACTATTGTTGTTCCTTTTTCAAAGGATCAACAACAATGGCTCTGGGAAACTTCCACAAAATGGCAAATCGCTTTTGCAAATTTTACAGGCCAAATTGATTCTCACTACCCAGCTGATAAAATAGTTCAATTTTCATTAATTACTACCTTTATATTTCCTAAGACAATTGTTAATAAGCCCATTCCTGAAGCACCTACAATCTTTACTGACGGATCCAGCTCAGGAATAGCAGGCTTAATAATCAATGGACAGCTTTATACTGAAACAGTCACCTTAAAATCAGCCCCATCTACGACACTGTGGACGAGCCTGGGGTATTTCTTCCAAGTAGCTGGTAGACTGGTCTCATTTACACAAGGGTCATTTAACTAGGTCTTGCCTGAATATTCAGGTTTTTTATTCTTCCCTCGAAGATCTCTGTTGTGGGTATTGATAGTCCTGTTTTCTGCTGCTTTGATTAATATACAGTCTTTCTTTTATTCCTCCTGCCTCAATGCCCCACTCATAGTTTAGGCTAGGACCTACTCCTAATTCAGAGCTCCTTTTTTCCTTTTTTGCCAATTTACAAAATTACCTCTGCCACCCAGCTTAGTGTATCCCAAGGTTCTCCTCACCACTCCATGGCTGTAAAGCTCCAGTATAGGACCCCTGGGTTCATCTTTCCAGTTTAAAGAAAACGGAAGCTCCGTCTTCATGCGTGCTGCAGATGGCTTTTCCAGTCTACCTGGGTCATTGCCAGCTGGGAAGCAGCGGTCATTGGGACTTTGATGCTAGCTGCAGAGTGTGGAAGTGTGACAGCAATTCCAGTGCCATGTGGACTTCTCCTGAAAGTGGACTTTTCCTGGACTCCTGCTCCTGTGACAGTTTTTGATGGACTGAACTGGGGTTGGGTTGCATTTGCAGAGATTTGGAATGGTGTTGGTGCCAACTTGGACTTGGTGAACACTTTAAGGACATTACTCTTTTATAGATTCTTATTGTATTATTAGCTTAAAGAGTTTGCTTAAAGGCTTTAATTACTGTGATGTATTAGTATACTTGTTTTGGGTATCTGTTAGCATTGGCTATACTAATTTTGTGTTTATTCTGCATTTTCTCCGTCTGCCTCCAAATTAGAAAATCAGATGAGTGCAAATCTCCGCACACAAATTAAAAAGAAAAGGGGGATATGTTGTGGACCGGTAATGGCAAAAAGCCATTATAGATTCAAGGCTTGGCAGGGGGCTTAAGTTCTACCCCCTCCATCTCCATATTTGGCTTTGATGCTCTGTGTTTGCACCCACTCCACTTCCTTCCTTGGGTTGCAGGAAGCAATATACATACCCTTCCTCTGACTCTTTGTTTTCAGATGTTTGTAAAATTCACTAATGTATACTGTTTTTGCCTTGGGAGAGTTCCTGTCTTAGCCTTTGATGTGCAACTTTGTATCAGGGTCCTTGATATGCATAGGTCCATATAATAAAGCGAACTGAGGCTGTGAGGCACTCAGATGCTGCCAGGCAGTTTGAGGAGTCCTCCCAGTCCCATCGGTTTTGTTCTGACAAAGTGTGTTTCCTTAATTCCGCACCGTTATTTGGAAGCTGCTCTGGTCCACGGCAGGGAACTATGCTCCTCTCACTGACCACCAATGAAAGAGATACCCCTTCCGGAAGTGCGGTGGGGTCTGGATAAATGGCCTCAGGGGGCCGCATGCGGCCCGCGGGCCATAGTTTGGGGACCCCTGCTGTAGGGGATGCAATGGGATGCTGTGTGTAGAACATCGGATTAGTGTCAGAAACTATTGGGCTGGTGGGGTGAGCAAATTATTCCTGAGAAGATGTGTCAGTAGGAGTTCTTGAATGTTGGGCAGTTTGTGGAGATGTGCAGGTCATGTGGGAAGGGGATTCCTGGGGAGAGAAACATTGTGGTTTAATATACTATGAGCCAAGCTGGGGCTTGCTACAAGCTATAGCTCGTTTCTGGCTCATGCAAATGGTTTCTTCTGCACCTCTCAATAAAGGAAGAGGCCAAAATCATGGGAGAAGCTGGCACAAGGCAGTGAACCTAGGACTTTGGGCATTCTGCATGTGGCCTGCTGTCACAACTCATCCCGCCTCGTGTGTGATCATTCCTACTTCATGCTCAACTGATACCAGTCACTGGTATTTGGAGGCCTACATCAATGTAGGTACCATGGCTGGACTCTGGGTAGTCCTGCCCCTGACATGAAGGGACTGAGTCTGACAAATGGTGGCAAAGGCTGTGTACTTCATTTGGTCTAGTTGATGCTCCCCTAGAATAGATGACAGCCTCTAGCAACCAGGTTTGCAAGATGATCTGACCTGTGACGCTGAGGAGAGAGTCAACTACCGCAGCTGCCACACCCACTCGATCCCATCCCGCCAGCTCCCCTACTCTGCACACTAATCACAGCTCCACATGGAACCTTTCTGCTCCTGGGCTCTCCTGCTGTGAGCCCCAAGAGAAAACCAGAAATTAATGCATATGCCACAGAATGTTTCCCCAGTCTACAGTTTTTAATACCCAAATCCTCATGGAGTATTTGTATCTCTTAATAGGTATTTTCACAGTTCTTTGGGAAACACTGATGTTCACATTGAAAGAATTGAATGTTACTGTTTTTCACAACCTGTATGAAAAACTGGCGTTACAATCCAACCACTACGGGTAGAACTTCAGAATCATCAGCGAATGTCCTGTGGGTCTCTCAAGTTCTAAGAAAAACATCACAGGCTAATTGACCACAAAGTAGCCATGTTCAATTCTGTTGCTGAAGAAGAGATGTGTGAAGTTTTTGATGCCCAAACATTTCAGTTTACGGTTTTATTATGGGCACTTAATGTGTCTTACTTGGATTTTTGAAAACTTTTGGGAAGTTTTTGGGTTTTGTATAACACATTATTGCCACAAACCAGCGTGGCTAATAGTTGCAGGTCCTGAGTGGGAACGGTGTGGAATTAAGAAAATAGGCTTAGAGTAACAGGTTGGGCTCCGGAGGCCTCTGCAATGCTGATGGCGAGAAGAGAGTGCTCTCACCACCCGCTTCTTGCTTTATTTATAGGCCAAAGTAAGGCCATTAACAAATCAAAGTGATCTCTGATCACATTTCCAAGGTAACCCAATAATTCTACCAAGTGCAGAAAAACCCATCATACATAACATCTTAAATTCACAAGACAAAGGATAAACGAAACTTGCCTCCAATCTTTCTGGGGGACATAGGGGATAGGTTGAGTATAAACAATTCAGTATCACAGCTTAATAAATACCTTTAGCAACTTCACAGAACAAGGAAGGTGGGGGGTTGGACAATCTGTCAGCTTACTGTCAGTTCCCCACACCTCTGTCTCCCAAAAATCTAAACTGCAAAGACTCTGCTGGCTTTTACTCCCCAACACATCATAATTTTTGTGCTCCCGCTGCCAAGCATCAGTGAGGAATGTGGGAACTGGAACTCTCATACGCGGCTGATAGAAGTGTACAATGGCAGGTCATTCTTGAAAAGATTGTCAGATTCTTTAAAAGTTAAACATAGACCTACTGTATGACCCAGCCAATCCACTCCTAGGTACAACTGAGGGGAAATGTATAAATGTGTCTATACAGAGAGTTGTACATGAAATTCATAAGAAATTTATTTGTTTTAATTTTTTTTAAGTTAGAAGCTGGAGACAGGCTCCACATGTGCCCAGAGAGGAGAGATGGGCTCCATATGTGCCTGGACAGGGATCCACCCAGCAGACACTTTATGGGGCAATATACTGCCCACCTGGGACTGTTACTCTGTTGCTCAGCAACCGAGCTATTTTAGTGACTGAGGTAAAGCCACGGAGCCATCCTGATCACCTTGGGCCAACTTGTGACAACTGAGCCATGGCTGCAGGAGGGGAAGAAAAGGAGATAGAGAGAAAGAAAGGAGAAATGGAGGAGTGGAGAGGCAGATGGTCTCTTTTCCTGTGTTCCCTGCTTGGGAAACAAACCAGAGATGTTTACATGCTTGGCCAATACTCCACTGCTAAACCAAGTGACCAGAACCAAGAACTTTATTTGTAATAGCCATGAAGTAGGACTAGGGAAAATGTCCATCAACAAAAGTTGGTAAATAATTGGCAGTACATCCATACAAGAGAACACCATTAAACATTAAAAAAAAAACACAATTCATAAACATAACATGAATGCATACCAACTAAATTCGGCTGAGTGAAAATAGGAGAACTGTCATTATGCTCCCATTCCTCACACAGGGCACCTCTTGTCTCGAAGACAGTGACTACTCAGAGACCACAGGGAGTGTATGGCGGGACTTAGGGGAGACCGCCTTACAGTCTCCTACGCAAGTTTCATGAGACAGCCCCAACTCCCAGTCCGTATGGGAATTTATTGATGCACACAAATAGAAGCAGGGACAAGAATGAGGAAATCAGGAAAGGGAACTTCTTCAGAGCAGATAAAAAGGGCTAGGGAAGGGGTCCCCAAACTACGGCCCGCGGGCCACATGCGGCCCCCTGAGGCCATTTATCCGGCAGCCACCACACTTCCGGAAGGGGCACCTCCTTCATTGGTGGTCAGTGAGAGGAGCATAGTTCCCATTGAAATACTGGGCAGTTTGTTGATTTAAATTTACTTGTTCTTTATTTTAAATGTTATATTTGTTCCCGTTTTTTTTTTTTTGTTTTTTTTTTTTACTTTAAAATAAGATATGTGCAGTTTGCATAGGGATTTATTCATAGTTTTTTTTTATAGTCCGGCCCTCCAATGGTCTGAGGGACAGTGAACTGGCCCCCTGTGTAAAAAGTTTGGGGACCCCTGGGCTAGGGAGTAGCTCAAATGTCCTCACCTATTGATTAATCAGAATTGCAAATTCTATCTCTATTGTGCTGTGTTCAGCCCAGTACTGAGTTCAGTATTTTTTTAATAAAGCCATGGTGGCTTTACCTCAGAGCACTGAACTCTGTCACTGTTCTATGTTCCTACTCAGGGCCTCTGCAGAGAACAACAACCCAACAAGGTGCATGCTGATGATTACAATTACAGAAATCCCTTGAAAATATAACCTGTAGACCCAAAAAGTGATTCAGTGTTTGTCTGTGGCTTTGGGTGCCCCAGTGGAAGGGAAGGACCCCAAAGGCACAGAGAAAACTACAGCGGATGATGGGGAAACTCACTATGTTGACTGTGCTGATGGTTTCACGGTATATTCTGGCAAAATAGTGATCATATTTTATACTTTGAGTCTGTGCAGTGGATTGTCAGCTATACCTCAATGAAGCTGTTATTAATAATAGGCAACACCTTTGTGGTAAGCATTTGCACAAGGACCCAATGATCTTTGTGAACATTATTCTTCATTTCCGATGTTAATCAGGGAAATGTCTATATGTGGAAGACAGACTAATGACTTTCCCACCCATGCACTGACCCACAGTACTGTAGAAAAGGCCGGGAATCTGTGTGCATAAAGATTCATTGTAACAGGAACAAGCGAATGAGGGCGGGTGTGAGACTCATGGGCCTGGGTCATTGTTGTCCGTGCTGCTGACCAGCTCTCCGTTCCAGTCCAGGCTCTCCTCAACAAGCTGGCAGCCAGTCCTCTGTTTTCCTTGACCAGTGGGTCAGGTAGCTGTGGTCTATTGATTATTCTTATAACTAAAGAGAGCCACCTTAATGGTTCTCTAAGTGTCAGAACATTGAATCTGAAAAGCTAACTTTAACGAACAACCACTGGAATTTTGATGGGTTTCCTTCCAGTAACAGACAGTTTCAACTAAAGTCTGTCCTGAGGCCAGAGATTTAGGTAGCAAAGTCTCTCGAATCAGAAAGGAATATATGGAGTCTTCATTGTGGTTTGAAACCCCAGATGACCTCAGAGTGACCTGGTTTGACATTTACTCTGGAAGTTTACCTCACCTTTACCTACATTCAGCCTTAAGTCATCAAGGAGAGCAGTAAGAGCACAACTTAAAAATTTCTCCTTAATCCCACAATTAGGTAATTTAATGTCCATTTTATTGAGGGCACTCTGAAGGGTTCAACTGGACAAACTTGAGTCCTTGGGGGAAATGCAACACAAATGACGATAGTAGACAGCAGTCAGGGGGAAGGCCGTGCACAGAGGAGGGGGCCGGCAAACCTCTTCTCCAAAGGGCTGGATGGGAAATAGTTTAGGTCTTCCAGGCCAGGATGCAACATCAAAGATACTATATAGGGACTAATATATTAATAGAGAAAACCCATTTGCACACATTTAAAGGAATTCTAAATTAAAAATTGAGTATAAGTTTTAAAAATACAAGTGTATCACAAAGAGGAATGGGGTATTTTTTTTAAGAATAAAATATTTGGAAATTTGTTTCATTGGGATTGAAGATGGTGATCCTAAGATTGCATTGATTGTATATGTCTTGGCTCATTGACAATACAAAAACTGGCAGGGAGCTGGATGGATTTGGCCTATGTGCCATAGTTCCATACCAACTTCTGGTGCAGAGAACATGGCTTCAATATTTAAGAATCCCAGGAAAGTCTAGTTAAAGTTACAAGGAAAGGAGAAAAAAGAGAGAAGAGAAATGTAAATATTGGAAGAGATCCTTTGACATTATTTATAATAATATGACCATAAATCTCTAAAACCAACAAAATCCACAAATATAGGAATTTATTTCATTATAATTATAAAAAATGTCCTCAGGATTTCTGGAGACATTTTTATACAAAAATCAGTAACATTTCTTTATGTCAGCAAAATCCCATGATAATAAGTAATGGTTAGAAAACAAACATGCCCTGGCCAGTGTCTCAGTTGGTTTCAGTGTCATCTCAGTGGTCCAAGTCTGCAGATTTGCTCCCTTGTCAGGGTCATAAAATGAATGCATAAGAGAGTGAAACACAAGGCAGTGTATTTCTCTCTCTTTCTCTCTGTTTCTTTCTCATTTCCTCTCTCTCTGAAATGAATTAAAACAACTACAACATGTACAAAAGCATCGTTTAAACAAAGTTCGTTCCCAAAATGATGAAGGAGCCCCTACCCCTCCCAAAGCTGAAGTCAAAGCAAGGGTTTGAAGACAAAGAAAGCAGAACTGAAAGTCATCCTAATCCACAAATGAAAAATGTACCTGAAGTCACCCACCTTCCATGGTGAATGACACTGCAATCTGAAAGAGGCCTAAATATCCTGGGAAGAGCACCCCCACAGGAAACAAGCTAAAGTTCCATGCCATCATCAAGCTCCCTCTGACTACCACCAAGTGAGCCATGAAGAAGACAGAAAACAGTAGGCTTGTATTCAGTGTGGATGTCAATGTGAATAAGCACCAGATCAAAGGAGATGTGAAGAAGCTACCGTATTTTTAAATTCATAAGACGCACCTGACCATAAGATGCACCTAGAGTTTTAAGGAGGAAAATAAAAAAATATATATTCTGAACCAAATGGTGTGTTAAAATATTTAATAAAATATACCACAATAATATTTCAACAATGTAAACTCAACAGCAATATTAACAACCACTAACACTGTTACTAACAAATTGAAAAGAGACTTTAGTGTCTAATATTCTTTTAGTTGTCCGGGAACCCCATGAACTCATCATCCCTAGCGTCAGACCCTAAGAAGCTCAGTTGCTCAAAATCACTGGTATCACTTTCTTCGCTATTTTCATATATGATACCATCTTCAATGCCATCTAAGGCACTGCTAATGCCACATTTTTTGAATGACCATACCATGGTTTCATTCTTCACTGACTGCCGTGATGTTTTCACCCATTCACAAACTTGAGTGATAGTGGGTCTCTTCATTCTTCCAGTTGATGTCACATCATTATTACTAGCAGCCATCCATTTGTTCCACTCTTCTTGCATAAAGACTATAAACGGTTTGTTGATGGAAATATCGAGAGTTTGGAACTGGCTTGTAAGACACCCAGGAATGACAGCTAGATGAGTTTCACTTCTTTAAAGTTTTTTTGTGTGTGTGTGGTTTCACTAATATATGCTCTAAACTAGTCAAGTACTAATAGGGTAGATTTTTTTCAGAGGCCCTCAAGGACGTTTGGACCAAACTTTTTCAATCCACATTCTCATTCTATTTTTGTCCATCCATCCTTTCTCATAAACGTGCAGAACAACTCGTGGGATCACTTCTCTTGGCACATTTTTCCTTTTGAATATTAACATGGGTGGCAGTTTCGTGCTCAGCAAGGCAACACAACCGTGTAATGGGTTTTCATGTGTTGACATTTTCACAGTTATGGTTTTGGCACCTTTCTGATCAACAGCCCTGTTAGATGGCACATCAAATGTTAGCAGGACTTCATCCATATTCCCAATCTGGTCAATTTCAAATTTTCTTTCTAGTATCAATTACAAATTTGTGAAAAGAAAAAATCTTTGACTCATTCTTTAGGCACTTTTTGTGCAATTTTAGTTTTGGTACACATGGCAAAGCCACATCGCGGCATAACTCTGTAGCACCATGATGGTGATCCAGTACAATCCTGAATGCCTTTCTCTACAGTTATGCATTTGGCTTCACATATTATCATTCTTGTAGAGAATGAGAAACCATTATTTCTATCATGTGTGATCCATTCTTTCATGTCCACGTCTAACTCTGCCCACTTTGCAGCATGCCCACAAAGAGTATGCATACTTTTATCTGCTTTTTGCAGCTGATCCTCCTGTTTTGCCACTCCCTTATCATTTCTTCAATAGAAGGTGGCCCCAAATGTCTCTCTGCTGCTCTGTTTCCATGTTTCTTAGCCTATTTTACTACCTCCAGTTTAAAAGGAATTTCATACGCTAGCCTTTTCTGCTTTGACATTGGTGTAGGTAGCAAAAGACTGTGGTATTTTTCTACAAGAAAGTACAGTAATAACGCACTGTTATGGAGTGGATCTACTACTGGTGCACTGTTATGCAGATGGATTAGCTGCTGATGCACTGTTATGGGGAATACCATTAGGATTATACCCTAATAGGGGACATGTTATTAAAGGACACTTTCTTAGGCCCTATTTCCATGACCGTATTTTGTTTCCACAGTCAATGGGTCTTAAAAAATATGGATGCAACACAGATGTCATCAGTGGGTTTTTTTGCGGATTTGCAAGGATATGGTCATATGAATTGACCCTTAAGGAGGAATCAGCAGATCCTGTTCCCGGACCCAAACAATAATACACAGAGCACCACTGAATCCTATCCCGACTCAAACATTAATATACAGAGCGCCATATACAGACTGGGGAGGGAAGATACATGAGGGGTTCTGGTCAGTGCCTGGGCGTTAGGTGAGGGGGTTAATGTCAGAAGCTAGGGAGGGGGGTTAGGTGAGGGGGTTAATGTCAGAGCTAGGGAGGGGGGTTAGGAAAGACGGTTAATGTCAGAAGCTAGGGAGGGGGGTTAGGTGAGGGGGTTAATGTCAGAAGCTAGGGAGGGGGGTTAGGTGAGGGGGTTAATGTCAGAAGCTAGGGAGGTGCGTTAGCTGAGGGGGTTAATGTCAGAGCTAGGGAGGGGGGTTAGGAAAGACGGTTAATGTCAGAAGCTAGGGAGGGGGGTTAGGTGAGGGGGTTAATGTCAGAAGCTAGGGAGGTGCGTTAGGTGAGGGGGTTAATGTCAGAGCTAGGGAGGGGGGTTAGGAAAGACGGTTAATGTCAGAAGCTAGGGAGGGGCGTTAGGTGAGGGGGTTAATGTCAGAGCTAGGGAGGGGGGTTAGGAAAGACGGTTAATGTCAGAAGCTAGGGAGGGGGGTTAGGTGAGGGGGTTAATGTCAGAAGCTAGGGAGGGGGGTTAGGTGAAGAGGTTAATGTCAGAAGCTAGGGAGGAGGGTTAGGAGAGGGGTTTGTGTCAATGGCTGGAGAAGTGTCACCAAATTATAGCGCCAATCTGGCAAGGCCAGATCAGCAGCTGCAGAGGGAACTTGAAACACAGTGGTGGGCTTGGGGAGCACAGTCTATAGTTCCGTCCTATTTTTTCATCTATGAGCATCGTGTTTTTATATTTATGGTACATGCGTGAGGTCTCTGTGTGTCCCAGAAGTATGCCTTTTAGGAAAATGTGTGTTGGTGCTTGCATACTAGGCTTACTTGCACTTTGCCCCCTGAAAAACTGACATCTGTGATTGGACGATGGCAGTCAGGCCAACTGCAGTTGTGCAGGTGCAGATTTGATTGGGGAGCGTGGTGCAGGTGAGTGAAACTAGCCTTTGAGGACGTTGGTTTCTTGCAATCAGGATGCTCCCCAGAGCCTAGTGCGCGGGTACTAAGACCCATTTTCTTACAAATTGGTGTTGGTTTGCTTTAAAGATGAAATCCAGTCAAAAATGACTGGCCTTCCCATTAGTCCACAGCATTGGCCCTCCGTAGCACTAGAAATGAGGCCGCTAACTGTTACCACTTTGCTGTCTGTGCCCTATATGCCCACCAGCAGTTTATCATGCTCTCTGTACAGCTGTGCACATTACTGCGCACCCTGCAAGCCTGATGGGCTGCTCTGTGGCTGCTATAGAACGCTTCTAGAAGAGGTATGGTAAATATCAGCAGTTCCTGGTAGTACGGATGGCCAATGCCACAAGGAGGTGACTTAAAGTGGACCAAAATATGGGGGTTTGATCCATTTTCTTAGGGTATCCTGATTTGGGATACCCCACCATATGGAACCCCTGGATTGCTCATAAAATGTATCTTTCCCATGTTCCCATGGCACATGCATGGGCTCTGGTCCAATCAGCATTTTATGCCATGCATATTATAGCATAAGGCGCTTTACTAGACAGAGCTCCAGTATTTGGAGGGAATGGCCTCATCCCCGGTACCACTGCGGTCTGCGGCATGCTCAGGCACCCAGCCTATCTCAAAGGCTGGGCTCCGGGTGCAATTTCGCTGCAAAGATGTGATATGAAACCCCCGGAAAAGGTGAGTGTTTATGGGAGATCTAAAAGTAGTGAATCTGCTGACCGTAGAGTCTTTTAGACTCCAGGACCTGCCATTCCGGTTGTTGTTCTTCTTTAATTCAAGACATTGCAGCTCATTGCACATGCCTCTCACCCTTGGCCAGTCCTCTATTTGCCTGCTAACCAGCCAATGAAATGCTATTAGGCTGGCAACAGGTGACGTCAGGTGTGTGCATAAAAAGAAAGCTAGACCAGCATTTGGCAGAGATGCCTGGCAGTAAATGCTAACGAGAGAATAAAGAGAAAGAAAAGAATTCAGCTCTCTCACTCAATTCGTGCCCACGCCGTCTCTTCCTGTGGGACCCCAGGATTCCCCCCGGGGCTGGACCCCGGCAGTTAGGGTAAAGGGGACTGATTAGAAGTGTTTCTTCTCTTAAGTAGCTTCATTCAGTGTCACAGGAATTTAGGGAGAGATAACCAGAGAGAGCTAAACTTACCAGCATTGGTTACATCTAATATGTTTTTCTTTAGAATTCTCTGTTGTAGGCAAACTTCCTCAAACCTTTTTTTGATAATTGGACTCAAATCTGGTTTTTGTCCTATGGAAAAAATTATATTGACTTCCCAGTCTTGTGTGTTGGTTGTTGAAGTTCTTGGTGGCATGGGGACAGGTGGATGGGAAATGGATGTCAGTGATTGCTGTATGACCAGGGGCCACCATCATGGCCATTCACATGCAGGTTCTCATTGAATTCAGGCAGACAGAAAAGAAACAGCGGAGTCAGAGGATGGTGGGCCATTCTGTTTATTGGTGTCTCACCTAGACAGGCAAGCCACAAGAAAAAGCAAGGGGAAAAGCAGAAAACCTGCTTTTCCCATTGATGGCAAGGGATCAGAGAGGTCTCTGCAATGCTGATGGCAGGAACCGAGAGAGAGAGCCTCCGGTCTGCTTTATTTTATAGTGTAGAAAATTAAAGCCTTTAAACAATATACAAAAAAAAATTGATACAAAGCCAATTATATGAGGCTAAAATGGGATTCCTCATAAGAGTGCACCACCCCACATCATGCAACAGTCAAGGGTGTGGGGAAAGGCTTATTTTGAGAAGATCTTAGTATTAGAAGGGTGGGAAAGGCTTAGTATTCAAATTAAGCCTTAGGCTATAAGGACTTTGCCAGTTTACAGCCTGTCTTCCATACCCAATGCAAACTATAATTGAACAAACACATACATCATATTTACAATCTTATTTGAGCCACAACTACTGCTTAAGCATAAGTTAAGGATGAGGTATAACCAGTCTTAAATGAGACATTTTTAGGATATCTTTGGGCATGAAGAAGGATTTGTCTTTCCATCTCCAAGCCTGCAGGATTCCCCAAGGTGAGCACCTCTCTTCAGAGAAGTACAGATATTTCAGAGTAAGAATGAAAGGAGCATTTTGTTTCCAGCCCCCTCCAAGGTAACTGTCAGCACAAAGATACTCTACCAAACAGCTCCATGAATTGGGTTACTTTATCATTCTTGAAATTAAAGCGTAATAAATAATATGGTCACTATAGACTGCTTCAACTATGTGAAATAGATTGTGTATATCATCAGTGGAGGAAACAGGACACAGCTAAGAACTCTTTGGTCCATGGCAAGTAACAGAAGCTCTTTACCCATTCTCTTTCACAGAACAGAATCTAGTGATATCTAATGTCCTTGTTTGCATCTCCCTAGGCTTCATCAGGTTCCTGCAAAGGGTAGAATGACAATGAGTTGCACATTGATGACTCATGGTAGAAAATTTAGCCACAGTTGCAACTTATCACCTTCTATTATTCTCCGTGAGGCTCACTTACCACCCTCAGCCATCTCTGCTACCTCAGAGTCTCTATCATGTCTATAAGCCACACTGATGTTACACACTCAGCACTGATCCATGCATTGCAATGTAGCAGTTGCCATCAGCAACCATCAAAAGTGAGCAGGGAATCAGAACCTATTAGGAAAACATATTTTTTGGTGTGCCCTTTTAATTTTGTTGCAGGTGCTAAATATGACCAAAGAGCCATCTTATTCTAATGGCTTTTTTTTTACTTTTATTTTATGATTATTAAATTTAATGGAATGACATTGATAAATCAGGGTACATATGTTGAGAGAAAATATCTCCAGATTATTTTGACATTTGATTATGCTGTATACCCCTCACCCAAAGTGAAATTGTCTTTTGTCACCTTCTATCTGGTTTTTTTGTGCCCCATCGCCCCCCAAACCTCCCCCCCTGTTACCATCACATTCTTGTCCATGTCTCTGAGTCTCATTTTTATGTCTCATCTATGTATGGATTCATTTAGTTCTTAGTTTTTTCTGATTTACTTATTTCACTCCGTATAATGTTATCAAGGTCCATCCATGTTACTGTAAATGATCCGATGTCATCATTTCTTATGGCTGAGTAGTATTTCATAGTATATATGTACCAAAGCTTTTTAATCCACTCATCCTCTGATGGACACTTGAGCTGTTTCCAGATCTTCGTTATTGTGAACAATGCTGCCACAAACATGGGGGTACATTTTCCTTTTGGAGCAGATCTATGGTGTTCTTGGTGTATATTCCTAAAAGTAGGATAGCTGGGTCAAAAGGCAGTTCCATTTTCAATTTTTTGAGGAATCTCCATATTGTTTTCCACAGAGGCTGCACCAGTCTGCATTCCCACCAGCAGTGCAGGAGGGTTCCCTTTTCTCCACATCCTCACCAGCACTTATTCTGTGTTGTTTTGTTGATGAGCGCCATTCTGACTGGTGTGAGGTGATATCTCATTGTGGTTTTAATTTGCATTTCTCTAATGATTAATGATGTTGAGCATTTCTTCATATGCCTATTGGCCATCTGTATGTCTTTCTTTGGAGAAGTGTCTATTCATTTCTTTTTCCTATTTTTTTATTGGATTGTTTGTCTTCCTGATGTTGAGTTTTACAAGTTCTTTATAAATTTTGGTTATTAACCCCTTATCATACGTACTGTCAAATATGTTCTCCCATTGTGTAGTTTGTCTTTTTATTCTGTTCTTATTGTCTTTAGCTGTGCAAAAGTTTTTTTTTTATATAGTCCCATTTGTTTATGCTGTCTTTTATTTCACTTCCCCGTGGAGATATATTCCTCTGAGAGATGTTGGAGAGCTTACTGCCGATGTTTTCTTTTAAGATGCTTATGGTTTCAGGACTTACATAGAAGTCTTTTATCCATTTTGAGTTTATTTTTGTGAATGGTGTAAGTTCACGCTCTAGCTTCATTTTTTTTTTGCATGTAACTGTCCAATTTTCCAACACCATTTTTTTAAGAGGCTGTCTTTACTCCATTGTATTCTCTTACCTCCTTTGTCAAATATCAGTTGTCCATAGAGCTGTGGGTTTATTTCTGGGTTCTCTGTTCTGTTTCATTGATCTATATGCCTGTTCTTATGCCAGTACCAGGCTGTTTTGAGTACAATGGCCTTGTAGTATAACATGTTATCAGGAAGTGTGATACCTCCCACTTTAGTCTTATTTTTTAAGATTGCTGAGGCTATTCGTGTTCTTTTTTGCTTCCATATAAATTTTTGGAATATGTGATCTATATCTTTGAAGTATATCATTGGTATTTTAATTGGTATTGCATGGAGTTTATAGGTTGCTTTGTGTAATATAGACATTTTAATGATGTTTATTCTTTCTAACCATGAGCACGGTATATGCTTCCACTTGTTTGTATCTTCCTTGATTTCTTTTATCAATGTTTTATAATTTTCCGAGTGCAAGTCTTTAATCTTCCTGGTTAAATTTACTCCTAGGTATTTTATTTTTTTGGTTGTAATAATGAAGTAGATTGTTTCCTTAATTTCTCTTTCTGAATGTTAATTGTTGCTGTATAAAAATGCCTCTAATTTCTGGGTATTAATTGTATATTCTGCCACTTTGCTGAATTCATTTATCAGGTCCAGTAGTTTTTTGACTGAGACTTTAGGGTTTTCTATATACAATATCATATCATCTGCAAATAATGATAGTTTTACTTCTTCTTTTCCAACTTGAATGCCTTTTATTTCTTCTTCTTGTCTGATTGCTGTGGCTAGAACCTCCTGGACTAGGTTGAATAAGAGTGGTAAAAGGGGCACCCCTGCCTTGTTCCTGATATTAAGGGGATTGCTTTTCATTTTTCCCCATTGAGTATGATATTGGCTATGGGTTTGTCATAGATGGCTTTTATCATGTTGAAGTATGTTTCCTGTATTCCCACTTTGCTGAGAGTTTTGATCAAGAATGGGTGCTGGATTTTATCAAATGCTTTTTCTGCATCTATTGAAATTATCGTGTGGTTTTTCTCCTTCCTTTCGTTTATGTGATGAATTACATTGATTGATTTGCAAATTTGTACCAGCCTTGTCTCCCCAAATAAATCCCACTGGATCATGGTGTATGATTTTTTTCATATGTTGTTGGATCTCGTTTGCTAATATTTTGTTCAGGATTTTAGCATCTATATTCAACAGGGATATTGGTATTGGCCTATAATTTTCTTTCTTTGTGTTGTCTTTGCCTGGTTTTGGAATCAGAATTATGCTCACCTCATAAAGAGCATGGAGATGTTTCTTCCTCTTGAATATTTTGAAATAGCTTGAGAATGATAAGAGTTAGTTTTTCTTTGAATATTTGGTAGAATTCACCTGTGAAGCCATCAGGCCAAGGACTTTTCTTTGTTGGGATTTTTTTGATAACTGTTTCAATCTCATTTGGTGTAATCAGTCTGTTAAGGTTTTCTCATTCTTCCAGATTGATTTTTGGGAGATTGTATGTTTCAAGGAATTTGTCCATTTCATCTAGGTTGTTTAGTTTTTTGGCATACAGTTCTTCATAGTATTTTCTTACAATATTTTGTATTTCTGTTGTGTCAGTTGTTATTTCTCCACTCTCATTTCTAATTTTTTTATTTGAGTCCTCTCTATTTTTTCTTGGTGAGTCTAGTTAAAAGTTCATCGATCTTGTTTACCATTTCAAAGAATCATCTCCTCATATCATTGATCCTCTGTATTGTTTCTTTAGCCTCTATGGCATTTATTTCTGCTCTGATCTTTATTATTTTCCTCCTTCTACTACATTTGCGCTTTACTTGCTGTTCTTTTGTAGCTTTATTAGATGTAGGGTTAAGTAGTTTATTTGAGCTTTTTCTAGTTTCTTAAAGTGTGCCTTTAGTGCTATGAACTTCCCTCTCAGTACTGCTTTTGCTGTGTCTCATAAATTTTGAGTTGTTTTATGATCATTATCATTTGTTTCTAAAAATTTTTTATTTCTTCCTTGATCTTATTCTTAATCCATTTGTTATTTAACAAACTGCTATTTAGTTTCCATGTGTTTGAGAATTTTTGAGCTTTTCTTTGTGGTTCTAGTTTGATGCCATTGTGATCAAAGAAAGTGCTTGATATGATTTCAATCTTCTTAAATTTGTTGAGACCACTTTTGTGCCCTAACATATGGTCTATCCTAGAGAATGTACCATGTGCACTTGAAAAGCATGTATATTCTGCTGCTTTAGGGTGAAAGGTTCTGAAGATATCTATTAAATCGAGTTGATCTAGTGTGTCCTTTAAGTCTGCTGTTTCTTTGTTAATTTTTGTTCTTGAGGATCTATCTAGTGATGTTAGTGAGGTATTGAAATTCCCTACTATTATAGTATTGCTGTTGATCTCACTCTTTATATCCATCAAAGTCTGCTTTATATATTTAGGTGCTGCTATATTAGGTGCATAGATATTTATAATAGTTATATCTTTCTGTTGGATTACTCCCTTTATCATTATGTAGTGGCCTTCTTTATCTCTTACTATATTCTTTGTTTTGAAGTCCATTTAGTCTGATACAAGTAATGCTACTCCAGCTTTTTTTTCATTTCCATTTGCATGAAATGTGTTTTTTTTTCATCCTTTTACCTTCAGTCTATGTGCATCTTTTGTTTAATGTGTGTCTCTTATAGAAAGCATATGTGTGGGTCCTGTTTTCTCATCCCTGCAGCAAACCTATGTCTTTTGATTGGATCATTTAATCCATTTACATTTAAGGTTATTATTAATATGTAGTTGTTTATTGCCATTTTATTCTTTAAAGCTGTATTCCTTTTTTGCTATATTCTTTTCCCACTTTGATCTGTTTACAAAAGGCCTCTTAACATTTCCTGTGGCATTGGTTTAGTTGTAATGAATTCCTTGAGGGTTTTTTTGTCTAGGAAGCTTTTTATTTCTTATTCGATTTTAAATGATAGCCTTGCTGGATAAAGTAGTCTTGGTTGTAGTTTCTTGTTCTGCATTACTTTGAATACTTCTTGCCATTCCCTTCCAGCCTCAACTGTTTCTGTTGTGAAGTTGGATGTCATCCTTATGGGGGCTCTGTGTAGGTGATAACTTTTTTTTCTCTTGCAGCTTTTAATATTTTCTCTTTATCACTTAGCTTTGGTATTTTAATTATGATGTGTCTTGGTGTAGGTTTCTTTGGGTTTCTCTTTAACGGAGTTCTCTGTGCTTATTGAACTTGTGAGTGTTTCTCCAGAATTAATTTAGGGAAGTTTTCAGCTATGCTATGATTGAACAAAGTCTCTATCCCTTGTTCTTTCTCTTCTTCTTCAGGAATCCCTATGATGCGGATGTTATTTTTCTTCATGTTGTCACAGAGCTCTGTAAGAGTTTCTTCAGACTTTTTGAGTCTCTTTTCTTTTTTTTCCCTCTGCTTTCTTGCCTTCATTCAAGTTGTCATCCAACTCGCTGATTCGCTCTTCAACTCTATCCATCCTGTTTTTAATTCCTTCCATTGTGGTCTTCATTTCTGATATTGTATTTGTCATCTCAGACTGATTCTTTTTTAATACTTGCTATTTCTTTATTTAGTACTTGCTATTTCTTTATTTAGGTGTTCATAATGACCATCCATTGTTGTTCTAAGATCCCTAAGCAGCCTTACAATCATTATTTTGAACTCCGCATCCCGAAATTTGGTTATTTCCATATCACTCAGTTCATCTCCTGAAGGTTTCTCTTGTGGTTTCATTTGGATTGCACTTCTTTGTCTTCTCATTCTATCTGTGTTTGCGTGGGTTTTTTTTGTAGAGGTGGTTGAGTCTAGGTTTAGCGTTGTCTTCCTCTTGTTTTCAATTGTGTTATTTCTAGATCTTCTTGGGTTGGCATCAGCTATTATTTGTAATCCACTTTTGGATTTGGGCTGCTTTGAAGTCTTGATTTTTTTGTTTTCTTAACAGGTGATTGTCTTGTTTACTGATCTCAACAGGGGGCTTCCTTGAAACTGAATCCAGGGATGTGGTGGGTGTAACCTGAGACTCTTAAGGCCTCTTCTACCAAATAATCTCTCTGGGGCAAGCGTGTTTTCTCAGGTTCAGCAGGGGAGGTGTATCTTAGATCTCCATGGAGACCTGAGTTACTGCTTCTCCTCCTCATTTCCTGTTTTCAGCTATGTCTTGTTGCGCTAATTGGAACTGGAGAGATATCTGGAGATCTGTGATCCGGAAGCAATTTATTCTGTTTTTTGGAAAGATTAGTTCCTCCCCCAGCTATGGCCGCCTCCAGCTCTGGATGAGTCAGTTTTTTAGGTCATCCCCTGCATTTCTCTGCCCTCACCATCTGTCCCTCTCTCTCCCCTTTCCACTTGGAAGATAAGCCGGTCCTTTCAACACACCTTGCTCCCTGGTCGCCAGGCAAGTGGCTGTGAGCAGTATTTCCTGCTCTTTTCCCTGGAGTGAGAGCCCCTCTGGGCTCTCAGCTTCACCCTCTCCCCTTTGTTTCTGTAAGCAGGGGAGATTCAGGTGCTCCCTCCAGGTTTGTTTTGACTTCTTTGCTCCTTGGTTTTTGAGAGCTGTTCTTATAGTCTAGAGTTGGTTATTCATGCTGATTGTTCCTAAATTGATTTGTATTCCAGTTTGGTGGTGAGAGCTGGGTGTCTGTGCATCTGCCTACTTCGCTGCCATCTTCAGGTCTTTAATGGCTTTATGTGCTAGGTATTGGCTTTTACACACAAGGTTCTTCCAGCTTGAGGATAGTGACTATTACATGACCTGATCTAAAGTACTTAAATAGCATTTATCTTAAATAGATTAAAGCCTTCATCATCAGGCTCGGTGTTAGAGCATCAGCCCAGCATGCAGATGTCCTGTCTTTGATTTCTGGTCAAGGCACACATGTGAAGTGACCATCAGTTCCTTTTTCTCTTCCTCTCCCTCTTCTCACTCTCTTCTTCTTTTGCAACCAGTGTCTTACTGATTAGAGTGTAGCGCCAGGAGCTAAGGATAGTTCAGCTGGTCTGAGTGCATCAGTCTCAGACACTAAGAGTAGCTTGCTTGATTTAAGCCTGTGGCATGACATTGCTAAGGGATGCCCCTCTCCTGAAACCCTAAACAAGTTTAGTGAAGGTCACAATTCCTTTACCCTACAGTGAAGCGACTGTAAGTAGTGAAATGAAGTCTAGATTCCTAGGAGATAACACTAACACCATGAAAGGAAGCATAATGCTGGCAAAGAAGGTTTCAGTGCCCGTCTACCCTAAACTGTTGTTTCCCATGGACTCAATTAAGTTAAGAAAAGACTTTGGGGTAGGTAGGCATTATATAGCACATGGCCACTGCAGGTTCTCTTTGGATTCGGGCAGATAGTAAAATAACAGTGAAGCCAAAAAATGGTGGACATTCAGTTTATTAAAGTCTCATACTGGTGGACTACCAAACAGGCAGGGAAGACCACTTCGCTCTCCCATGCAGAGCTCCCAAAACCCTGACACTTTCTCCAGTTCCACAACTCAGAAAATCTTCTCTAGTTCTGCTTGGAATCAAGAATCCCCACCAGCCTCAGCAGACCTCCCAAAGCTCCTCAACTCAGGTTCCCCATCTGCATCCTTCTACTCTTCCTGCAAAACAGGCTGGGGAAATATTTTCTTCTCCAGCAAATATTAGCAATACAGTAGCCCCTTTTAAGCAGGAAGGTAATCCACAATTTTCAATCTGCTGCCCTGAGAGCAAGCACCACAGTCTTTCACAGACTATCTACACATGGTGTTGCCCAAGCCAATGCAAAATATAAGTAAGCAAACCTGAAAAACACATTTTACAAACTTATTTGCCCAACATGAATAATGGTCTACTTTAAAAATTCTTGTTTCCGACCCCAACTTTATATCTAGTTTGAATTTTGTAATCTGCTTACCTGCACTCAGAGAAGAGCCAAATACAGCCTGACCTGTGGTAGTGCAGTGGATGAATCGTCAACCTGGAATGCTGAAGTCACTGGTTCAAATCCTTGGGCATACCTGGTCAAGGCACATGTGGGAGTTGATGCTTTCTGATTCTCCCCTCTTTTCTCTCAGGCTCTCTTTCCTCTCAAAAATGGATACATAAATCTTAAAGAAGCAAATACATCAGAAGTCTTAAATTTTTGAGGGATTTGCACTGCCAAGTGAAATTTAGGTCTGCTGTATAGCAAAAGCATGTGATTCATGAATATTCAAAGTTATTTCTCTGAACTTATACAATCTGAGGGTGTGTGTTTATGGGGGATAATAGATAAGGGATACCCTACCAGAACCAGGTGTTGGGCAGATAAAAGATATTATGCTCACTTTGTTAAAGATGGTGCTGCCCCCGTGGAAGCCCATTGTTCAGGTGATGATATTACTTGCCCTTCTTGCTTGGGATGGGTGTGATTATGTTAATGTGTGTTGGGGGAGTCTTATTGCCCCAAAAGGTTTTAAAAGGAGAGATCACATTGTTCTGGGGAAGAGTGATTACATTCTAGGAGAACAGAGAGGAAAGCAGATAAAGGCCACGTGGAAGAGAGGAGGAGCAGCCAAGATAGCAGAAGGCTGAAGGAAAAGCCAGTTTGTGCAGAGTTTATGCAGACAGAAGGAGATGAGGAACAGAGGTGAATAAGGCTGGTGACTCTAGGAAACTCAGATAAGTCAGTAGCTTTGTGAGCACTGAATGAGTGTGTTTTGGATCCCAGTGTGTGATTTTACTTGCCCACTGGGTGCAAGCTAAGATTAAATGTAATGACCCACCATTTCTTGGCTCCATTGTTTCATTACCATCTGTCCGAATCTAAAGCGAACCTGCATGGGCCAGGTGGTTGTGATTGTGGCTGTGGCTACTGGCTTTACACAGGGCCAAGGAGGATAGTGACTATAAAATCATGTTTCCATCACATACTCTGAACCCTTATATCTTGAAATCTTTCTTTGCTCACACACGTAAGGACAAAGCCCTAGGGTGGGAGGAGAAACCAGAGAGAAAGAACTGGATTTCTGAATGACTCTGTGGAATAGAGTTGCCAGCCAACCTGGAGAACTGTCTTTAGATTTTTCATATGAGACTAAAATTAATTTAATCTTGACTAAACCATACTAGACTATAGTTGGGTCTCCCTTTCTCTCTCTCTCTCTCTCTCTCTCATATTATTATTATTTCTTTTTCTACCTAGAGAAACTAATGAAATGTCCAAATAGAGATATTTATGTTTCACAAATGAGCCGGTTCCTCCACCTGAATGGAGTAAGGGTAATTCTATCCTCCCCACTGCTCAGGCCAAAATCCTTGGAGGCATCCTGTATCCTTGCCCCTACCGGATGTAAACATTGAAAGAGGTCCTGCATATGTGATTAAGCTTGCAGCATCTCAGAACTTCAGGTGGACACATGCATGGAGTAAGCTGGAGCTTAATCCTAAAAATGTGAGTATCAAATATCTTCAAACAAAGACCACCAGGTCCATTCCTGTGGTTAAAAAGACTAGGTTAATTATTGTGGCTTGAAGGTATGCTCACAGTGGGGAACCATGGGTGTTTTAGTCAGAGCATGTTAGGAAGAACCTACTATAAGACTTGAGGACAATCTAAAAAACCTCTAGGTTGCATGCTGTCAGAGGTCAGGGAAGTCTATCATTGACTGCACCCTTAAATCTTCCCTATACAGAATGAAGATAAGGATGACTGTAAAGCTGCACTTGATAAAGAAGCAGCACTCCTTCATTTTAGCCAAGAGAAACATGTTTTTGGATTGCACAACAATCTTGTTTTAATGATATTTGAGTGACCTTGTCTGATGTTTTATGAAATTATTTATGTGCTACAGCACAACCATCTTACCTTTGCCCATCAGGCTGGCTAGAGATAACACTGAAGCCTAACCATGGGGGGTCAGATCATTCCAGAAGGGCAGGGACTGCATGTATATCATTCTCAAATGGGAGGTGGTGCCTCCTTTCAGGTCACATGCAATCAGCTTCTCTCTGTAACTCTAGGGGAGCTAGAAGAGCTGTCTCCAAGTCATTCTAGTTCATCCCCTGCTTCTCAGTACTTTGGATTTTCAGTTCACCCCTGCCCCCCGCCTGACCATTTTGACCCACCCTGCATGGGTGACCCAGATCTGTACTCAGAACCTAGTGGACTAGACTGCTTTTCTTTTTATTTTTTTTGAAAATAACTTCTCTGCTCTGTTTCTGATTGAATGATGTCTTCACTACTTGCTTTTGAGTGTTCTTAACATTTCATGCCTCTCTTTTCTTTTTATAGATTTTATTTTTTTTATTTTTATTAGAGAGAGAGGAGAGAGTGGAGAGAGTGAGAGAGAGAGAGAGAGAGAGAGAGAGAGAGAGGAGGGAGGAGTTGGAATCATCAACTCCTGTATGTGCCTTGACCAGGCAAGCCTGGGGTTTTGATTCGGCGACCAGGTCGATGCTTTATCCACTGCACCACCACAGGTCAGGCACATTTCATGCTTCCATTGCTGGAAATGTTTGAAATTGATGGGTAGATTTCACAGGGAATTCGATCTGCCATCCTGACCCAGGAGCAGTGGAGAGTCTGTCTGTGCCTCCCCTGGGCTGTAGTTTCCTAAGCTGTGGCACCTCAGCCATTTCCTATCATCCAAGTGGTCACCTGTGCATTGACTGTTGTTGTTTGTAATGCTCTAAATATTCCCAAGAAAACCCTAGTCCATGCCCTGTGGCTATTACTTGTCTGATTTCTTTTTTATTTTCTCTTAGAATATTATATTTAACAGGTTGACATTTATTAATACAAGTACATAGGTTTCAGGTGAACATTTCTATAGCATTTGAACTGTTGTTTATGTTGGATACCTATCACCCAAAGTCAAATCATTTTTAGTCACCATACATTTGTCCTTGTTTACACTATTTCCCCCACCCTGTCTCCTGTGTCCCCATCCCTCAAGTAACCACTTCACTTTTATCTATGTCCATGAGTCTTATTTTTATATTCCATCTATGTCTGAAATCATACAGTTTTAACTTTTTCTGATTTACGTATTTCACTCAGTATCATGTTCTCAAGATCCATCTATGTCAGCAGTTCTCAACCTGTGGTTCGCAACCCCAGTGGGTTGAGAACATTTAATAAATATGTATTTTCCGATGGCTTTAGGCGACCCCTGTGTTTTGGTCATTCAACCCCCGCTGGGGTTGCGACCCACAGGTTGAGAACCGCTGATCTATGTTTTCATAAATGTCACTATGTCATCATTTCTTTTGGCTGAGTAGTGCTCCATTGATATATGTACCATATCGTCTTTATTCAATCGTCTATTGAAGGACACTTTCATTCTTTCCATGTCCTGGCCTGGGCATAACACTGCGATGGAACATGGGGTGCATGTGTCTTTCACATACAGTACCAATGTTTTCAATTGTTTGGGGTAGATACCCAGTGGAGGGATTTCTGGGTCATATGGCATTTCTATTCTTATTTTTGAGTAAATGCTATGCTTTCTTCCATAATGGTGGTACTAATTTGCATTCTCACCAACAGGGAATGAGGTTTTCTTTTTCTTCACAGCCTTTCCAACACTTGTTATTACCTGTCTTGTTGATAATAGCCAATCTAAGAAGTGTGAGGTGGTATCTCATTGTAGTTTTGATTTGCATTTCTCAAATAAGAAGTGAAGATGAGCATCTTTTCCTATATCTGTTGGCCACTTGTATGTCATTTTGGAGGAAGGGTGTGTTTGGGTCCTCTCCCCATTTTTTAATTGGATTGTTTGCTTGTTTGTTGCTAAGCTTTGGGAGTTTTTTTTTTATATATTTTGGATATTAACTCCTTATCAGAGCTGCTGTTTCCAAATATCATCTCCCATTTAGTTAGCTGCCTATTTGTTTTGTTGTCAGTTTCTTTTGCTGTGCAGAAGCTTTTTAGTTTGATGTAGTCCCACTCATTTATTTTTGCCTTTACTTCCCTTGCCTTTGGGGTCAAATTCATAAATTGTTCTCCACAATCATTGTCAATGAATGTAATAACTATGTTTTGTTCTATGTAATTTATTGGTTCAGATCTTATATTTAGGTCTTTCATCCATTATCAATTAATTTTTGTGCATGGGAACAAACTGTAATCAAGTGTCATTCTTTTTGCATGTGGCTCTCTCTTTTTCCCGTCTTTATTTATAAAAGAGGCTTTCTTTTCTTTATTGTGTGTTTTTGGCTCTTTGTCAAAGATGATTTGTCCATATACCAGTGGGGATTTTTCTTGGATCTCGATTCTGTTCCATTGGCATATTAGCCTGTGTTTCTGCCAATACCATGCTGTTTTCATTATCGTGGCTCTGTAGTATAATTTGAAGTTAGGTAGGGTGATACTCCGGCTTCATTCTTTTTCCTCGTGATTGCTTTGGCTATTTGGGCATGTATATGTTTTCACACAAACCTGGTGATTTTTTGTTCTGTTTCTTTAAAACCTGACATTGGGATTTTGATGAAGATTGCATTAAATTTATATATTGCTTTGGATAATATGGTCTTTTTAACTATGTCGACTCTTCCAGTCCATAAACATGGAATATTTATCCAGTTCATTGTATCTTTTTCAATTTCCTTCAATAATGTTTTGTAGTTTTCTATATATAGGTCCTTCATGTCCTTTCTTTTTTTCTTTATTTTATTTTATTTTTTTTCATTTTTCCGAAGCTGGAAACGGGGAGGCAGTCAGACAGACTCCCGCATGCGCCCGACTGGGATCCACCTGGCATGCCCATCAGGGGGCGATGCTTTGCCCCTCTGGGGCGTCGCTCTGTTGCATCCAGAGCCATTCTAGCACCTGAGGCAGAGGCCACAGAGCCATCCCCAGTGCCCGGGCCATCTTTGCTCCAATGGAGCCTCGCTGTGGGAGGGGAAGAGAGAGACAGAGAGGAAGGAGAGGGGGAGGGGTGGAGAAGCAAATGGGCGCCTCTCCTTTGTGCCCTGGCCGGGAATCGAACCCGGAACTCCTGCACACCAGGCCGACGTTCTACCGCTGAGCCAACCAGCCAGGGCCTATTTTATTTTTTTAATCAATTTTTATTAATGTTAGTGGGGTGACATCAATAAATCAGGATACATATGTTCAAAGAAAACATGTCCAGGTTATCTTGTCATTCAATTATGTTGTATACCCATCTCCCAGATTCAGATTGTCTTCTGTCACCCTCTATCTAGTTTTCTTTGTGCCCCTCCCCCTCCCCTTTCCCCTCTCCCTCCTTCCCTCCTGCATCCTCCCTCCCCCATCCCTGGTAACCACCACATCTTGTCCATGTCTCTTAGTCTCGTTTTTATGTCCCACCAATGTATGGAATCATGTAGTTCTTGGTTTTTTCTGATTTACTTATTTCACTCCATATAATGTTATCAAGATCCCACCATTTTGTTGTAAATGATCTAATGTCATCATTCTTATGGCTGAGTAGTATTCTATAGGGTATATGTGCCACATCTTCTTTATCCAGACTTCTATTGAAGGACTTTTTGGTTGTTTCCATGTCTTGACCACTGTGAACAATGCTGCAATAAACATGGGGCTGCATGTATCTTTATCACGTCCTTTCTTAACTTTACTCTTAGATATGTATAGTTTATTTTTATTTTATAAAAAAAAGGTTGTATTTTTTAAGTCATTTTCTGAAGTTTTATCATTACCATATGAGAAAGAAATAGACTTTTGCATATTGATTTTGTATCCTGCCACTTCCCTGTGTTGGTTTATTGTTTCTAGTAGTTTTTTAGTGGAGCCTTTGGGGTTTTCTATATACAAGATCATGTCATCTGCAAAAAGTGATACTTTACTTCTTTCCCAATATGGATGCCTTTTATTTCTTTCTCTTGCCTGATTGCTCTGGCTCAGACTTCCAGAATTATGTTGAATAAGAATAGAGAGAGTGGGTAGCCATGTCTTTCTCCTGGTTTTAAGAAAAAGCCTTAATTTCTTTCAATATTTAGTATGATATTAGCTGATGGTTGTCATATATGGCCTTTATTATGTAGAAGTACTTTCCTTCTATTCTTATTTTATTGAGTATTTTAAACATAATGGCATGCTGTATTTTATTAAATAACTTTTCAGAATTATTGATAGGATCATATGATTGTTGTTCTTTTTTTTTAATGTGGTGTATTATGTTGATCTATTTACATATGTGGAACCATTCTTGTGCTTTAGAATGAATCTCACTTGATCATGAGGTATTATTATTATTATTTTATTGAACAATCAAATTTAACAGGGTGACATTGGTCATCCAGAGTACATAGATTTGTAGAAAACATCTCCGCATCATTTGGACAGTCAATTATGTTGTATACCCAACACCCAAAGTCAAATCATCCTTTATATGTTTTCTTTATGCCCCTCTCCCTCAACCCACTGAGGTATTTTTAAAAGGTGTTATTGTATTCTATGTTGCTCGTACAAACTTTGTTTAGAATATGTTGTCAGTTTCTTAAATGACATCATATAAAATGACACATCCCAATATGACTGGTTGCTTTCCACATAGCCTTTTGCCACTTGTCAACAATTTAGGGCAATAGTGTAAGTCAGGAGAAAGAAGCCTAAAGCTAACTCATTCTCCTGTGTAAAGCCAGTAGCCACGGCCACCATCACAGCCTCCTGACCCATGCAGGTTTGCATTTGATTTGGACAAACGGTAATGAAACAACAAAACCCAGAACTGGTGGGCCATTAGCTTTAATCTTAGCTTGCACCCGGCGGGCAAGAAATACATACAGTGGGAAAACACTTCCCTTTCCATTCAGGACTCCCAAAGCCAATGACTCATCCAAGTTTCCTAGAATCAAAGGTTTCTACCTCACCAACCCTATTCACCTCTGTTCCCCATCTCCTTCTCTCTGCACAAAGTCTGTACAAACTGGCTTCTCCTTCAGCACTCCACCATCTTGGCTGCTTCTCCTCTCCTCCATGTGGCCTTTCTCTGCTCTCCTCCAGCATGGGCTCTCTGCCTGATTTTATAGTGTAGAAATCAAAACCTTTAATCCAATATACAAACAAGGAAGTCTCTGATGCAAAATCACTTATCTGATGCATAATGAGATTCCTCATAAGAGTGCACCACCCCACATCATGCAACAGTCAAGGGCAGGTGTCCCCAAACTTTTTACACAGGGGGTCAGTTCACTGTCCCTCAGACCGTTGGAGGGCCAGACTATAAAAAAAAAACTATGAACAAATCCCTATGCACACTTCACATATCTTATTTTAAAGTAAAAAAAACAAAACAGGAACAAATACAATATTTAAAATAAAGAACAATTTAAATCAACAAACTGACCAGTATTTCAATGGGCACTATGGGCCTGCTTTTGGCTAATGAGATGGTTAATGTGCTCCTCTCACTGACCACCAGTGAAAGAGGTGCCCCTTCCGGAAGTGCGGCAGGAGCCGGATAAATGGCCTCAGGGGGCCGCATGCGGCCCGCTGGCCGTAGTTTGGGGACCCCTGGTCAAGGGTGTGGGGAAAAGCTTAGTTTTGAAAAGATCTTAGTATTAAAAGGGTGGGAAAGGCTTAATCTTAAAACTAAGCCTTGCAGGCATCCCCAAACGACGGTCCACTGGCCGCAATGCGGCCTCCTGAGGCCATTTATCCAGCCCCCACTGCACTTCTGGAAGGGGCACCTCTTTCATTGGTGGTCAGTGAGAGGACCACTGTATTTGGCAGCCCTCCAATGGTCTGAGGGACAGTGAACTGGCCCCCTGTGTAAAAAGTTTGGAGACCCCTGCTAGGGTATAAGGACCCTGCCTACTTACAGCACATCACCATACCCAGTGCAAAGTATAAGTAAGCAAATATATATATCATATTTACAAATTATTTGACCAACATCCTGACATGGAGGCAGAGTAAGACTGGGAGCATCAGATCCCTAGAAACCTCTGTCACTAACCTTATGCTCATGATGACTGAGTCATTCCTCGTGCCTGACAACCCCTACCCTATGTAGTTCTGTTCCACCCACCAAGAGTGACTATCACACTGTTTATTTTTTAATTGAAGTTGAATGAGAAAGCTAGAGAGAAGAGAGAGAGAGAGAGAGAGAGAGAGAGAAACATCAACTCGTTGTTCAACTTATTTGCTCCATTTACTAGTGTACTTATTGATTCTTTCTTCTACTTGCCCTGACCCAGGATCCAATCATTTCCTTAAAGGGTCGGGATGATACTATCCACTGAGAATCACGATCAGGGCATTGACACTGTGTTTAAGCATGTCAGTTAAAATAAATATATAGGTGGAGGAAGAACTTTAACTACCCTTTCTTCAAAGCCCAAAGGCTCCAAAATAAGAGGTAAAGTACTTTCAGCCTCCTTGATGCCCCCGACAGCACCCAGTACAAATCACTAAGGACATCTAGAGCTCACATTATGTGTCCTCTAACTGAACGTGCTCACAACAGATAACAATGGTGTTATGAGGGATGCCACCTCTGTCAGAGATGGGTGATGGAGAGAAGCTGGGGTGTGGGGACAGGTTCTGACACATGGTGACTGGTCTCAGCCTCAGCAGTATGTAACTCTCACTCCCCATCGAGAGAGAGAATCCCCGGAGAGTACAAATTGTGGGCAAGTCTCAATTTATTTCATAGGATCACTAAGAAATAGGCAATTTAAAGGGCAAGCAGCACTCACAGGGACAGAGAATTACTGCAGGGGACAGAGATTCTGAGACTCAGGGAAGACTGAGGAGCAAGAGGACTAGTTGGGTACAGGTCCAAGGAAGCCTCCCATTCGCTGTGTCAGCCCCACGACGCTCACATACACAGAGATGATCACATGACTGGAAGATAAATCATTTATTCACAGGTTGAGGAAAGTGTTATTCATAGCAGAGTTCTCCTGAGTCTGGCAAAGAGAATCGGAAATTTGAAAAAAACTTGATTCCTAGCATGTTGATGAATTTTCTTGATGATCATGAAATATCTTGAAGATGCAGGGGTAAAGCCTTCATGGATGAAAATAATAAAAACCAGTTCACACACCTTGTCACAAAATGACATGGGGACCGTACAATGACGATCCTGGCGCACAGTGAGGGAAGATTCACACAGCACTAAATAAGCAAATGACAGAAAACATAGACACTCATTAAGCACTTCCTGGTTTCCACTAAGACAAATGGAATTTCTTTTATAGAGAAAAAAGGTGAAGAACTAATCATTAACCAGCACTCTAACTTGTTACTTGACACAATATGGGTGAGGAGGGCATTGAGTCGATAATTTCTCTTTTTCTTTGACTAATTCCATGGTACATCTCCCTAAACACAGTCTATGAAAAGAAAGAGGAATCATGGAAGGACCTGAGGCTGGAATCTACCATTGTCCACATTAAAAGTTTTTTGTAGCCTGACAAGGCAAAGACTCACTGGAATGAGCATCGGATTGGGATGCAGAGGACCCAGGGATGAAGTCACAAGGTTGCCACTTGTGTGTGAGATCATGGACATAAACCTATGGTTGCTGGCATGACCCCAAAGGTCACTGGCTGAAGCACAAGGTTGCTGCTTGAGCCAAAGGTCACACTGCCTTGAGCCAAGGGGCACTCATTCTGCTGGAGACCCCAACCAAAACACATATGAGAAAGCAATCAGTGAACAACTAAGGTGCTGCAGTGAAGAATTGATTCTTCTTATCTCTCTCCCTACTTGCCTGTCTGTTCCCATCTGTTCCTCTCTCTATCTCTGTCTAAAAAAAAAATATTGAGGAATTTTTTATAAATTGAGGAAGAATGGCAATAACCATAGCTGCCTTTAATTAAATGCTGACTCTACAAAGCCATAGTTGCTAAGACTTCCCTATATCATCTAAATAGAGCCCCACAGTAAATCTGAGGTAGGAAGCAGATGAGGAAATTCAGAACCGATTTTCCTGGTGGAGAACAACTGGACGGTGAGTCAGTCTATATCCAGATCAGAACTTAAGGAAGTGCAGAGATCAAAGGAAGACATTATCACCACAAATTGTTGGGTGAGACCACAACTTTGGGGAATGGAAGATTGATAAACACAGACATGTGTTTGAGTTTCATACTCACACCGAATACTTTTTCCTATTTCAAATTTTAAGTCTAACTATATTGAAGACGTTATCAATTTCTGAGGTAGATATCCACACAGTGATTCTGTATGGTAATACAACATTATTTTCCATTAAATTGCTTAGGTCACTTGCATTAAAATTCACAGAACTTGTGAGTCATGAGCCCAGGAAACCCTACTGCAAATTTCAAACTCAACCTGCTAGCGTCCTGACCAAATAATTTTCATTGCAATCTTTGAACATAAGCCTTTATTGGTCTTGGAAAGCAGTGATCCCTGGGCCACCCCCTCTCCATCAGATTTTACTCACCTGGAAGCCTGGGCACCATCACTATCTCGGTTGTGGAGACAGCGATCTGCAGAGGCAGAACAGAGCAAAGTCACTGTCCAACCCATTTACTTCCCAGCAAGAAACCAAAGGATTTTCTAGTTTAAGGAAGAGTGGACTGATTAGGTTAGAGAGGTGTTTCTTTTCTTAAATGTCTCCACTCAGTATCATGGGAATTTAGAAAAATAAAACCAGAGAGCTAAACTTACCCCAATTAGTCACATCCATTATGTTTTCCTTAGGAATTCCATGTTGTAGGCCAAGTTCCTCAAACCTTTTCTTGATAGTTGGACTCAAATCTGGTTTTCGTCCTGTGGAAACAATGACAGTAGCTGTTGTGTCTTGCGTGTTGGTCGTTGAGGCTCTTGATGGCATGGGGACAGGTGGATGGGAAATGGGTGGCAGTGATTGGTGCTTAGGCAGAAGTTAGGAATAAGCAGTATAACCGGTCTTGAATTGGACTTTTTAAGAATACGTTTGGGGCATGAAGAGAGATTCACCTTCCCATCACTAAGCCTGAGGGATTCCCCAAGGCGAGCACCTCTCTTCAGAGGAGGACAGATATCCCAGAATAAAAGTGATCAGAGCATTTTGTTTCCAGCCCACTCCAAGGTGACTGTTAGCATGAAGATACTCTACCGAAAAGCTCCAGGTATCGGGTTTCTTTACCATTCTTGAAAATCCTGTCATTATAAATAATATATTCACTATAGACTGCTTCAACAATGTGAAATAGATTGTATCCATCATCTGTGGAGGAAACAGGACACAGCTAAGAACTCTTTGATCCATGGGAAGCAGGTGAAACTTTCACCCAATATCTTTCACAGAACAGGATCTAGTGATATCTCATGTCCTCCTTTACATCTCCCTAGGCTTCATCAGGTGCTTCTATGGGGTAGAATTGACTACCAGTGACACATTAATGACTAGTGCTAGAAAATTCAGCCACAACTTCAACTTACCTTCTATTATCCTCCGTGAGGCTCACCTACCACCCTCAGCCATCTCTGCCATCTCTGTGTCTCTGTCCTGTCCATAAGCCCCACTGACACTAGATACGCCGCTCTCATCCAAGCAATGCGCTGTGGCAGTAGCCACCAGAAACCATCAGAGTGATTAAAAAATCAGAAGCTATCCAGAAAAACATACATTTTGTGTTACTTTTTACTTCTGTTGCTGGTGTTACATATGGCCAAGCAGAAATCTTATTTTAATGACTTTATGTGCCAGGTATTGGTTTTTACACACAGGTACTCCCAACATGAGGATATTGTTAATTACATGACCCGACATATATTACTTATGTATTCTTGATCATAATTGGATCCAGGCTGTCACCCTCTGCCTTAGTGGATAGAATGTCAGCTCTGCATGTGGATATCCTGGGTTCGAACCCTGGTCAAGACACAGATGTGAAGTGACCATCAACTGCTATTCTTCTCTCTCTCCCCCTACTCTCTCTCTCTTCCCTTCTTGTAACCAGTGGTTATATTGGTCTGAGTGTCAGCCATGAGAACTAAGGATGGTTCACGTGGTCCTAGCGCATCAGCCTCAGGCACTGAGGATAGCTCAGTTGATTCAAGCATCAATCCCAAATGTGGAGTCCCAGGTGGATCCTGACTGGGGCACTATTGGGAGTCTATCACAGTAGCCCCTCCTCTAACTTAAAAAAAATTAGATTGTGATCTTATTGTGATTTGGTAAATTTCTTGCCATTTAAAGTAGAATTTATAAAGATTTATTTTTATTTATACTTACAGAAAGTACTATATACACCATTTCTTTCAGTTGGAGGACAAATCAGAGTAAATTTAACACAGTCTCCATTTTCCCTGTAAAACAGAATAAGCAGATGACCTAGAGGTATGATAGAGCCGGCTCTTTCCCATTCCATCTGTATCCCGTGTGTCTGGTTCCAGTTAACTCGCCCTCACCTCCTGTAGTCCCATTTAAATTTAGTCCTCTCACCAGTTCTCTCTGAGTCTAGAAGAGATTTAAGTCATGGAGCCATGGAAGAGTGCCGAATGAGGAACTAAGATTTTGGATAATGGGCCACCATGTAAGTGGACACATGCATGTGTGTGTTTGTGCCTGTGATGTGTGTATATGTTCTGGTGTGTGTACGTGTGTGTAGATCTCCAAGAGCATATGAAATCTTCTGTTCTATTACCCCAAATATAAAGTGCTGTACTTACTTTCTCTGATATTCAAAAAGAATTGTCGAGTTGGCCAGTTTTTGCATGGATTCCACAAAGATCCTCAGGGTACCATTTTCTTCTAACACTTCCTTTACATCTGATGCCAACATGACAGTATACCACTCCCCTGAGAGCTGCAATAAATCAGTAAAATGGCTGTGGGGGAAGAGAGAACAAGGCACCTCATGGACACTAGTCTCCGGGAACCCACCCGATGGGCCAGACTCTGAGTGCTGATGTGAAGACAGCATGAGAACTCAGGTCAGTTGACACCACGTGTCAGGTACTTTCAATTGTCCCTCCACTAAATATGTAGGTCCCCAAGTGTTGTCCTCTTCACATAATAAAGTTATACTGTTATGTGGATATACTTAGTCCAAAGTCAGCAACTATCCACTTTCTCTAACATGTCAAAGCCTCTTCCTGTTTAGTGGGGCCACCTTGCTTCAGTATTCCCATAGCCACCCCCAAAGTCAGACTCCCTATGCTCCCCCAACTCTACCTTTGACATATCGAAGTTGCTTGTCACAACTTCATGGTGTCCTCCCTCCTGGGCACAGACCAGGGTCAGCCCCAGACACAGCAGCAGCAGCTTCATCTTGGGAGGGACAACACCGACTCGGCTGCAGTCACTGGGATGAGTCTCCCTGATGGTGGCTCCGCTCCCCAGCGCCTCTGTCTTTATATTCAGTCTGGGTCCCATCTGTAGTCCACAGGGCACCCCTTTCTCCTCCCACTCCTCAAATGTCTGTGTGCATTGGTGTGAAGCCAAAATTGTTCCTGTCAACTTCATCTCTTTTAGATGTATTCAGTGACCTAACATTACTCAAAAAATGCACTGAAAAAAGAAAAACAAAAACAGGCAAAAAAATAAATGTTATATGCAATCAAAGACTGCCTTTTGAAACCAGATTTAACCATGATATCTGAGAGCAGTGATGAGCAGCAGGAATGGAGAAAATCTGGGAAATGGCATGTGTGTTCCCTCCTTGCACCACCACTCACACGGCGTGTAGAAATAGGTGAGTCTCTCCATTTTAATCACCCTCAGAAACAGAGATATCATCTCTACTATGGTTATGTTACCTATCACAAACATTCAAATAGAGTAGATTAGGATAGGGTCACATAAAATAATGTCTTGAAAGTATGATGTCTGGTAATTAGTACTTTTAAATTTCTATTCTTTGTCTGAATTCCACCACAATGAATGAACAAATGCTTAAACACTACGTACATATAATTTACTCTATACCATAGATTCCTTAACAGACATGGACAAGGAGGAGATGTCACCCATTTCTTCTGGCAACTGTCAGTGCAGGTGGGGAAATGGTGTACATATTCAATACAAACTGCATTCTACAAGCATAGCTATGTTGGGACTCTCTCTTGTTATTATAATTTCTTTTTTTAGCTAGAGAAACTAATGAAATGTCCAATCATTCTGTAATAATCTTGTTCTTTCTTATGACTGAAGGAAAGGCACATCTATCCTGCCCACTGCAGGAGCCAAAATGCTTGAGGCATCCTGTGTCCTTGTCCCTACCGCATGCAAACATTGAAAGAGGCCCTGCATTTGTGGTTAAGCTTGCCACATCCCAGAATTTCAAGGGGCACATACATGGAGCAGGCTGGTATCTAGTCCTAAAAATGTCAATAATATTAAAACAAAGACCACCAGGATCATATCTGTAGTATGAAAAGCTTGGGTTAATTTTTGTAGGTAGAAGTTTGATCACCATGGGGAACCATGGTTGTCTCAGTCAAAGAGAATTAGGAGAAAAGATACTATAGGACTTTGGGACAAACTATGGAAGCTCTAGTTGGGTGCTGTCAGAGATCAGGGTTTCACTGTCATTGAATGTACCCATAAATCTTACCTATAAGGAGTGGAGAGAAGCATGACTATGAAACTGTATTTGATGAAGCAGTCACTCATTACAGCTAAGAGACATGTTTTTGGATTGCACAATAATATGAATGAAAAATATATTTTTTATCCCTTTTTGAAGTGGGGATTCATAGAGACAGACTTCTGCCTGTGCCCAACTGGGATGCACCTGACATGCCCACCAGGGGGCGATGCTATGCCCCTCTGGAGCTTTGCTCTGTTGTGGCAGGTGCCATTATAGCGCCTGAGGCAGAGGCCACAGAGCCATCCTCAGTTCCTGGGGCAACTTTGCTCCAATGGAGCTTTGGTTGCAGGAGGGGAAGAGAGAAACAGAGAGGAAGGAGAGGGGGAGGGGTGGAGAAGCAGATGGGCACCTCTCCTCTGTGCCCTGACTGGGAATCAAACCTGAGACTTCCACATGCTTGACTGGTGCTCTACTGCTGAGCTAGCAAGCTAAGGCCTGTAAAATTTTTTTTTACTTTTAATTTTTCATCCTTAGATATGTTTTTATTAATTGTTGCCCCATAATATGGTTTAAACAACATTGAGGAGACCTTGTTAGATGTAGTTTCATGAAAATATTTCTGTCCAACAAAACAACCAGTTACTTGTGTCCATCAGGCCGGCTGGTGATAACACTGAAGCCTAGCCATGGGGCTCAGGCCGTTCCAGGAGGGCAGGGACTGCATGTGTTTCATTCTCTAATGGGTAGTGGTGCTTCCTTGTAGCCAGAGGCAGTTAGCTTCTCCCTGTGACTTCAGGGGAGGAACAGGACCTGTCTCCAAGTCATTCTGGCTCAGCCCCTGCTTCTCAGAGGTTGGCATCTTCAGTCAGCCTACCAGCCTGAGCACTGTAACCCACCCTGCATGGGTGACCCAGATCTGTCCTCAGAACCCAGCAGACAGGACTGCTTTCCTTTTTTTGAAAATGATTCCTCAGCTGTTTCTGATCAACTGATATCTTCACTCCTTGCTTTTGAGTGTTCTTAACATTTCGTGCCTCATTTGCTGGAAATGTTTGGTAGAAGGATTCGGTTGCAGAGGGAGCTCAAGCTGCCATCCTGACCCATGAGTTGCTGAGAGTCTGTCTCTGCCTCCCCCTTGGCAGCAGTTTCCTAACATGGGACACTTCAGCCATTTCTATCACCCAAGTGGTCCTCTGTGCACTGATTGTTATTGTTTGTAATGCTCCTAACCTTCCCAAAGATCTACTAAACCAAGCTCTGTTGGCATTAGCTCTTCAGTTCCTTAGAGGCAACAGTTAAAAATGACAGCTCCAGCATGACTGAGTTGCTTTCCACATAGCCTTTTCCTATCTGACAGCAAGCCAAGCCAAGTGTGTGAGTCAGGAGAAATAAGCCTGAAGCCAACTTATTGTTCTGACGTGATGGCAGAATAAGACAGGACGTCAGATCCTGAGAAAGCCTTTGGTCATTATGTTCATGATGACTGAGTCATTCCTTGTTTGTGACAAACCCCACCCCATGGAATTCTGCTCTACCAAACAAGTTAAAAAAAAAAAAACAAGTGTTTTTTAAAATTGATTTTGAAGGTCAGAGAGAGCTTGTGAGAGAGAAAGAGTGAGAAAGAAGCATCAACTCTTCATTTGACTTATTGCTCCATTGACATGTGTACTTGTTGACAGCTTCTTGTACCTGCCCTGACCACGATCCAACCCTTGACCTTGGTGGCCAGGATGATGCTTAATTCACTGAACCAGAGGCCAAGGCACCGATGCTATAACACTGTTTTTAATCATCTGATTAAAAAAAGGATAATAAATGGAGGAAGAATCCTAACTTCACTTTTTACAAAGCCAATTAGATTCTTTTATTATTATTATTATTATTATTATTATTACTATTATTATTAAGTGATTGGTGGGGTGTCAGAAACAGACTCCAGCATGAACCCCAACAGGTATCACCCAATAAAAGCCCCTACAAGAGGATTCTCAACCCAGAAGGCAGTGGGGTGAAGAAGCAGATGGTCGCAACTCCTGTGTGCTCTTACCAGGAACCAAACCCTGGACGTTTACACACCAGGCTGATGACCTACCACTTAGCCTCCTGACCAGGACCTTTCATAGACTCCTAAATATAAGAGTTAAAGAAACTTCAGCCTCCAAGTTGCCTCCTGAGAGTACCCAGTACAGATCACTATGGACCGCTAGAGCTCCCATTTTGTGAACTCTCACTGAATGTTCTCACAGCAGATGATCCAGAGTCTGAAGGAGGTATTCTGAGAGCCTGAGGGTGACCAACTATCAGAGATGGGTCATGGAGAGACGCTGGCCTGTGGAGACAGGTCCTGACACATGGTGACTGGTCTCAATCTAAGCAGCATCTAACTCTCACTCCCCACTGAGAGAGAGAGAGTCGCCAGAGGGTACAAATTGTGCGGCAAGTATCAAAGTTTGCTTTATAGAGTTACTAAGAAATAGCCCATTTAAAGGGCAAGCAGCACTCACAGGGACAGAGAACTACTGCAGGCGATGGAGAATTTGAAATTCAGGGAAGACTCTGAGAAATGCAGGACCATTTGGGAACAGGTCCAAGAAAGCCCCATTTACTGTGTCAGCCTCTTGTCACTCACAGAAACAGAATGATCACATGAGTGCAAGGTGAATCATTTATTGACAGGTAGAGAAAGGTCTTATTCATGACAGAGTTCTCCTGGGTATGGCCAAGAGAGTTGGAAATTTGAAAATAAACCTTTGATTCTTAGCATGTTGATGAGTTTTTCCCAATGATTATGGAAAATCTGGAAGATGCAAGGATAAAACCATTATGGATGATAGTAATGGAAACCAGCTTACACACCTTGTCATTAAATGGCATGGAGACCATAGAATAAGATCCTGGCTCCCAGGTAAAAAAGGAATCACTCAGCACTAACTAAGCAGATGACAGAGATAACACAGACACTCATTTAAGCACTACTTGAGTTTCATTGAGACAAAGAGAATTTCTATTACAGGGAGAAAAGGTGAGGAAATGAACATCAACCTGCACTCTAACTTGTTAGTAGGCAGAATACAGGTAAGGAGGGCATTGCGTCAATAATTTCTTTTTCTCTATTGCTGTTCCCATCATACCCTCCCTAAACTCAGTCTATGAAAAGAGAGAGGAATCAATGAAGGAACCGAGACTGGTGAATACCATCTTTCATATAAAAATTTTGAGGAATTTTTGATAAATTGAGGAAGAATATGAATAACCGTAGCTACCTCTTATTAAATGCTGACTGTACAAAGCCATAGTTGCTAAGACTTCCCCATATATCATCTGAATAGAGCCCCGCAGTAAGTCTGAGGTAGGAAGCAGATGAGGAAATTCATAACTGATTCTCCTGGTGAAGGACAACTGGAAGGTGCATCAGTCTATTTCCAGATCAGAAGTTCAGGATGTGCAGAGATCAGAAACCTTCAAATAGAGTAGATTAGAATAGGGTCGCATAAAATAATGTCTTAAAAGTATGGTATCGGCCACACCTGTGGTGGCGCAGTGGCTAAAGTGTCAACCTGGAAACGCTGAGGTTGCCGGTTCAAAACCCTGGGCTTTCCTGGTCAAGGCACATAAGGGAGTTGATGCTTCCTGCTCCTCCCCCCTTCTCTCTCTCTCTCTCCCACACTCTCTCTCCCCTCTCTATAATGAATAAACAAAAAAATCTTAAAAAAAAAAAAGTATGGTATCTGGTAATGAGTATATTTTTATTTCTTTTTCTTGTTGTCTGAATTACAACACAATGAATGAACAAATGTTTAAACACTATTTAACCCTTTGAGTAGTACAAATGTTCAAGTAAGTCCTCGTTCCGCCTGACCATCCAGAGTACAATTGTACAAAAATTTTTATTTTAAAAATGTGTAATGTTTGGCATGTGATGGGACCAACTTGGTCTTGGTGAACATCTTAAGGACACTACTCTTTTATGGATTCTTGCTGTATTGGCCAAGAGTTTGCTTAAAGGCTTTTAATCACTGTAAAAAAAAAATAGAAGACTGGATGAAGAAGATGGGGCACATATACACCATGGTATACTATTCAGCTAGGAGAAATGATGACATCGGATCACTTACAGTGGAATGGTGGAGTCTTGGTAGCATTGTGCGGGGTGAAATAAGTGAATCAGAAAAAAACAGGAACTGCAGGATTCCATACATTGGTGGGACATAAAAGCGAGACTAAGAGGCATGGACAGGAGTGTGGTGGTTACGGGGGGTGGGGGGAGGGAAGGAGGGAGAGGGGGAGGGGGAGGGTACAGAGAGAACTGGATGGAGGGTGGCGGAGGACAATCTCTCTTTGGGTGATGGGTATGCAACAGAACTAAATGACAAGATAACCTGGAAATGTGTTCTTTGAATGTATGTACCCTGATTTATTGATGTCGCCCTATTAAAATAAAAATTTATTTATAAAAAAAAATGTGTAAGGCAACAGTAAAAAAAGTAAATGTATGTTCTTCTTGTTTCCATAAATTGGTTATCAAACAAACATGATTTTTAGTTAATAAAACTAGAACTGGAACTAATTTCATTTTTTGAAATAAAAAACTCACTCCCAGGAGTCAGCGAACATGAAAAAACTCAGTACTGAATGGGTTAAATATATTTTGCTACATACCATACACAGCCTATCAGAAATGGACAAGTAGGAGATGTGAGGTAATTTGGCGGTGGGGGAAGTTCATGTGAGGAACCAGGCCTGGGAACTTTGACTGGAACTGCCCACACCCATGAGCGCCAAAAGAAACTTCCCAGGAGCCCTTTGAAAAAGAGCAATGAAATTTTGCCACGTCATATTAGCCCGACCACCCTAGTGATGCTATAAATTACCCCCAAACGGGGAAGGCAGTGTGACTTCTCTGGCCCCCATCTCGCAGACCAGAGAATATCATCTGGGAAGCGCTCTACTAAGAAAAGCTTTTGCTATTCCATACTACGTGGCTATGCCCTTTTTTCTTACTCGGTGGGGAAAATACCTTATAGGAGATGACATCCATTTCTTCTGCCAGCTTTCAGTGCAGGTGAGGGAATGCTGTCCATACTCAATTCAAACTTCATTCTACAAGCACATGAAGTAATCCAACTAGGTAGACCAATTCCAGACCACTGTGGGTGAGAAAATGGGGTGATGCTGGTGAGGTGACATCCTGTAGGAAGGGCTTAGGAATGCAGGCTTTGGGGCAGGTAGACCTTGGCTTCATTCCTATCTCTGTCATTTTGAGCCTATGAAGATAAATTTAACCTCTGGACCCTTAATGTGCCCTTAATGGGGATAATTGTACCTGTCTATGGATTGCTGTAGGAGATGCAATGGGATGGTGTGTGTAGAACCTCGGATTAATGTCAGAAACTATTGGGCCGGTAGAGTGAGCAAATTATTCCTGGGAAGGTTTGTCAGGAGGAGGTCTTGAATGTTCGGCAGATTGTGGAGATGTGCAGGGAATGTGGGAAGAGTATTCCTGGTGAGAGGAACATTGTGGTTTAAAATACTGTGAGCCAAGCTGGGGCTTGCTACAAGCTATATAGCTCATTTCTGGCTCATACAAATGGTTATTTCTGCAACTCTCAATAAAGAAAGAGGCCAGAATCATGGGAGGAGCTGGCACAAGGCAGTGAACCTAGGACTTTGGGCATTCTGTCTGTGGCCTGCTCTCACAAGTCATCCCACCTCTTGTGTGATCATTCCTACTTCATGCTCAACTGGTATCAGTCACTGATATTTGGAGGCCTACATCACTGTAGGTACCATGGCTGGACTCTGGGTTGTCCTGCCCCTGACATGAAGGGACTGAGTCTGACAAATGGTGGCAAAGGCCGTGTACTTCATTTGGTTTAGTTGATGCTCCCTAAGCATAGATGACAGCCTCTAGCAACCAGGTTTGCAAGACGATCTGACCTGTGATGCTGAGGAGAGAGTCAACTACCGCAGCTGCCACACCACCTCGATCCCATCCTGCCAGCCCCCTTACTCTGCACCCAAATCACAGCGCCACATGGAACCTCTCTGCTCCTGGGCTCTACCACTGTGAGCCCCAAGAGAAAACCAGAAATGAAAGCATAAGCCACAGAATGTCTCCCCAGGCTACAGTTTTTAATACCCAAATCCTCAGGGAGTATTTGTGTTGGGCAGATAAAATGTATTATGCTCACTTTGTTAAAGATAACAGGAGGAGGCCATCACCCAGGTGATATTAATGTGTGTTTGGGTGGGCTAAAGGCAGGCAGAATCCTTTAGCCTGGGGCTTGGTTTTGGGATTAAGCCTTTCCTACCCTTTTTGATGTAGGGCAGTACAATCCTATCATGCCTCAGAGGCTGACTTTGTATTAGAGACTTCCCTGTTTTGTATATTGGATTAAGGGTTTGGATTTCTACACTATAAAATGGGGACGGAATGAGAGTTTGGGCTCTTGGTTCCTGAGGTTAGCATGAGAGAGCAGAGAGAATAGAGCCAGCAGCGGGAGGAGGCCACGTGGAGGAGGCCAGGAGAAGCAGCCAAGATGGCGGAGTGCTGAGTGAGATGCCAGTTTGTGTAGAGTTTGTATCTGGGATAAGGAAGAAGATGAGGAACAGAGGTGAATAAGTCTGGTGAGCTAGAAACCTTTGATTCTAGGAAACTCGGATAAGTCAGTGGCTTTGTGAGCACTGAATGTGACTGGGTTTTGGAGCCCAGTGTGTATTTTTACTTGCCCGCCGGGTGCAAAGCTAGAATTAAAGACTATGGCCCACCAGTTTTTGGCTCCATGGTTTCTTTGCCGACTGTCCGAATACAATGCGAACCTGCATGAGCCAGGCAGCTCTGATGCTGGCCATGGCCCTGCCTCTTGGCTTTACAATTTGTATCTCTTAATAGGTATTTTCGCAGTTCTCTGGGGAACACTGATGTTCACATTGAAAGAATTGAATGTTACTTTTTTTTCACAACCTGTATAAAAAATTGGCATTACATTCCAACCACTACGGGTAGAACTTCAGAATCATCAGCGAATGTGCTGTGCGTCTCTCAAGTCCTAAGGAAAACATCACAGGTTAATTGACCACAAAGTAGCCATCTTCAAATCTGTTGCTGAAGAAGAGATGTGTGAAGTTTTCGATGCCCAAAGATTTCAGTTTACGGTTTTCATATGGTCACTTAATGTGTCTTACTTGGATTTTTGAAAACTTTTGGGAAGTTTTTGGATTTTGTATAGCACATTGCCACAAACCAGCGTGGCTAATGATTCCAAGTCCTGAGTTGGAACGGCGCCTTAACAGAATTAAGAAAATAGGCTTAGAGTAAAAGGATGGGCACAGGAGGCCTCTGCAATGCGAGAAGAGAGCGCTCTCAACACTTGCTTCCTGCTTTATTTATATGCCAAAGTAAGGCCATTAACAAATCAAAGAGATCTCTGATCACAGTTCAAAGGCAACCCAAGAATTCTACGAAAGGCAGAAAAACCCCATCATACATAACATCTTAACTTCACAAGACAAAGGATAAAAGAAACATGCCTCCAGTCTTTCTGGAGGACATGGGGGGTAGGTTGAGTATAAATAATTCAGCACCACAGCTTAATACCTTTAGCAACTTCACAACACAAGGAAGGTGGGGGGTTGGACAAACTGTCAGCTTTTTGTCAGTTCCCCATACCTCTGTTCCCCCAAAATTTATACTGCAAAGACCCTGTTGGCTTTTATTCCCGAACACATCATAATTCTTATGCTCCAGCTGCCAAGCATCAGTGAGGAATGTGGGAACTGGAACTCTCATACACTGCTGGTAGAAGTGTACAATGGTAGGTCATTTTTAAAAAAATTGTCAGCTTCTTTAAAAGTTAAACATAGACCTACTGTATGACCCAGCCAATCCACTCCTAGGTATACATATGTCCATACAGAGAGTTGTACATGAAGTTCATAAGAACTTTATTTGTAGTTTGTTTGTTTTAATTTTTCTTAAGTTAGAAGCTGGAGACAGGCTCCACATGTGCCCGGAGAGGAGAGATGGGCTCCATATGTGGCTGGACTGGGATCCACCCAGCAAACACTTTATAGGGCGATGTACTGCCCATTTGGAGCTGTTATTCTGTTGCTCGGCAACGGAACTATTTTAGTGCCTGAGGTGAAGCCATGGACCCATCCTGATCATATTGGGCCAACTTGTGACAACTGAGCCATGGTTTCAGGAGGGGAAGAAAGGGAGATAGAGAGAAAGAAAGGAGAGACAGAGGAGTGAAGAAGTAGATGGTCTCTTTTCCTGTGTTCCCTGCTTGGGAAACAAACCAGAGATGTCTACAAGCTGGGCCAATACTTTACCGCTGAACCAGCCGACCAGAGCTAAGAACTTTATTTGTAATAGCCACGAAGTAGGACCAGGAAAAATGTCCATCAACAAAAGTTGGTAAATAATTGGCAGTACGTCCATACAAGGGAAAACCATTAAACATTAAAGAAAACCAAAATTCACAAACGTAACATGAATGCATACCAACTAAATTAGGCTGAGTGAAAATAGGAGAACTGTCATTATGTTCCCATTTCTCACACAGGTCATCACTTGTCTCGAAGACAATGAGCACTCAGAAACCACATGAAGTTTTCCATGGGACATAGGGGAGACCGCCTCACAATCCTCAATACAGGTTCCATGAGACAGTCCTGACCGCCAGTCCTTATGGGTATTGATTGATGCACACAAATAGAAGCAGGGACACAAATGAGGAAGTCAGGAAAGGGAACTTCTTCAGAGCAAATAAAAAGGGCTAGGGAGTACCTCAAATATCCCACCTATTGATTAATCAAAATTGCTAATTCTATCTCTATTGTGCTGTGTTTGGCACAGTACTGAGTTCAGTATTTTTGTCAATAAAGCCATGGCGGCTTTACCTCAGAGCACTGAACTCTGTCACTGTTCTATGTTCCTACTCATGGTCTCTGCAGAGAACAACAACCCAACATGGTGCATGCTGATGACTACAATTACATAAATCCCTTGAAAACACAACCTGTAGACACAAAAAGTGGATCAGTGTTTGCCTGTGGCTTAGGGTGGCCCAGTGGAAGGGGAGGACCCTAAAGCACAGAGGAAACTACAGAGAATGATGGGAAACTCACTATGCTGACTGCGCTGATGGTTTCATGGTATATTCTTGTAAAAAGTGATCATGTTTTATACTTTGAGTCTGTGCAGTGCATTCTCAGTTATACCTTAATGAAGCTGTTATTAACAATAGGCAACACCTTTGTGGTAAGCATTTGCACAAGGACCCAATGATCTTTGTGAACATTATTCTTCATTTCTGATGTTAATCAGAGAACTGTCTATACTTGGAAGACAGACTAATGACTTTCCCACTGCTGCACTGATCCACAGGCCTGGAGAAAAGTCTGGGATGAGGCCGGGAATCTGTGTGCATAAGAGTCATTGTATCTGAAACAACAGAAGTGAGGGCAGGTGTAAGACTCATGGGGCTGGGTCATTGTTGTCCGTGCTGCTGACCAGGTCTCCCTTCCGGGCCAGGCTCTCCTCAACAAGCTGGCACCCAGTCTTCTGTTTTCCTTGACCAGTGGGTCAGGTAGCTGTGGTCTATTGATTATTCCTATAACTAAAGAGAGCGACCTTAATGGTTCTCTAAGCAACAGAACATTGAATCTGAAAAGCTAACTTTAATGAACAACCATTGGTATTTTGATGGGTTTCCTTCCAGTAACAGACAGTTTCAACTAAAGTCTGTCCTGAGGACAGAGATATGGTAGCAAAGTCTCCTGAACCAGGAAGGAATCTCTGGAGTCTTCATTGTGGTTCGAAACCCCAGATGACCTTAGAGTGACCTCGTTTGACATTTACTCTGGAAGTTTACTTGATCTTTACCTACATTTCCACCATTCAGCCTTAAGTCATCAAGGAGAGCAGTAAGAACACAACTTAAAAATTTCTCCTTAATCCAACATTTAGGTAATTTAATGTCCATTTTATTGAAGGTACTCTGAAGGGTTCAATTGGACAAACTTGTGTCTTTGGGGGAAATGCAGCACAAATGACGATAGTAGACAGCAGTCAGGGGGAAGGCCGTGCACAGAGGAGGGGGCCGGCAAATCTCTTTTTCAAAGGGCTTGATGGAAAATAGTTTTGGTCCTCCAGGTCAGGATGCAACATCAAAGATACTACATAGGGTCTAATATAATAATAGAGAAAACCCATTTGCACATATTTAAAGAAATTCTAAATTAAAAATTAGGTGTAAGTTTTAAAAATACAAGTGTATCTAAAAGAGGAATGGGGTATTTTTTTTACAATAAAATATTTGGAAATTTGTTTCATTGGGATTGAAGATGGTGATCCTAAGATTGCACTGATTACGTATGTCTTGGCTCATGGGCAATACAAAATTGGCTGGGAGCTCGATGGATTTGGCCTATGGGCCATGGATCCATACCAACTTCTGGTGCAGAGAACATGACTTCAATATGTAAGAATCCCAGGAAAGTCTGGTTAAAGTTACAAGGAGAGGAGAAAAAACAAAGAAGAGAAATGTAAATATTGGAAGAGATCCTTTGACATTATTTATAATAATATGACCATAAATCTCTAAAACCAACAAAATCCACAAATATAGGAATTCATTTCATTATAATTATAAACAATGTCCTCAAGATATCTGGAGTCATTTTGTACAAAAATCAGTAACATTTCTTTATGTCAGCAAAATCCCATGATAATAAATAATGGTTAGAAAACAAACACGCCCTGGCCGTTGTCTCAGTTGGTTTCAGTGTCATCTCAGTGGTCCAAGTTTGCTGATTTGCTCCCTTGTCAGGGCTCATAAAATGAATGCATAAGAGAGTGGAACACAAGTCAGTGTATTTCTCTCTCTTTCTCTCTGTTTCTCTTTCTTCTTTCCTCTCTCTCTGAAATAAATTAAAACAACTAACTACAACATGCACAAAAGCATCGTTTACACAAAGTTGGTTCTTGAAATGATGAAGGAGCCCCTACCTGTCCCAAAGCTGAAGCCAAAGCAAGGGTTTGAAGGCAAACAAAGCAATACTGAAAGGCATCCTCATCCACAGATGAAAAATGATCCTGAAGTCACCCACCTTCCATAGTGAATGACACTGCAATCTGAAAGAGGCCTAAATATCCTGGGAAGAGCACCCCCACAGGAAACAAGCTAAAGTTTCATGCCATCATCAAGCTCCCACTGACTACCACCAAGTGAGCCATGAAGAAGACAGAAGACAGTAGGCTTGTGTTCAGTGTGGATGTCAATGTGAATAAGCACCAGATCAAAGGAGATGTGAAGAAGCTACTGTATGTTTCACTCCATAAGACACACCTAGGTTTTAAGAAGGAAAATAAGAAAAAAATATTCTGAACCAAATGGTGTGTTAAAATATTTAATAAAATATACCACAATAATATTTCAACAATGTAATCTCAACAGCGATATTAACAACAACTAACACTGTTACTAACAAACTGAGAAGAGACTTTAGTCTCTAATACTCTTCTAGTTGTCTGGGAACCCCAGGAACTCATCATCACTAGTGTCAGAACTTAAGAAGCTCAATTGCTCACAATCACTGGTATCACTTTCTTCGCTATTTTCATATATGATACCATCTTCAGTGCCATCTAAAGTATTGGTAATGCCACATTTTTTGAGTGACCATACCACGGTTTCATTCTTCACTGACTGCCGTGATGTTTTCACCCATTCACAAACTTGAGTGATAGTGGGTCTCTTTATTCATCCAGTTGGTGTCACATCATGATTACCAGCAGCCATCCATTTGTTCCACTCTTCTTGCATAAAGACTATAAACGGTTTGTTGATGGAAATGTTGAGAGGTTGAAACTGGCTGGTAAGAACCCCAGGATTGTCAGCTAGATGAGTCTTCAATTCTTTAAAGTTTTTTTTTGTGTGTGTGGTTTCACTAATATGTGCTCTAAACTAGTCAAGCACTAATACGGCAGATTTTTTCAGAGGCCCTCTAGGACGTTTGGACCAAGCTTTTTCAATCCACATTCTCATTCCATTTTTGTCCATCCATCCTTTCTCATGAACTTGCACAAGAGCTCGTGGGATCACTTCTCTTGGCACATTTTTTCTTTTGAATATTAACATGGGTGGCAGTTTCATGCACAGCAAGACAACAGAACCGTGTAATGGGTTTTCTCATGTCCTGACGTTTTCACGGTTATGGTTTTGGCACCTTTCTGATCAACAGATGTGCCCTGTTAGATGGCACATCAGAGGTTAGCGGGACTTCATCCATATTCCCAATCTGGTCAATTTCAAAATTTCTTCCTGGCATCAATTACAAATTTGTGAAAAGACAGAATCTTTGACTCATTCTTTCGGCATTTTTTGTGCAATTTTAGTTTTGGTACACATGGCAAGGCCACATTGCAGCATAACTCTGTAGCACCATGATGGTGATCCAGTACAATCCTGAATGCCTTTCTCTACAGTTATGCATTTGGCTTCATATATTATTATTTTTGTAGAGAATGAGAAACCATTATTCCTGTGACGTGTGATCCATTCTTTCATGTCCACGTCTAACTCTGGCCACTTTGCAGCATGCCCACAAAGAATATGCATGCTTTTATCTGCTTTTTGTAGCCGATCCTCCCCACCTGAGGGCTATGATCTACCCTGCATGGGTGACCCAGATCTGTCCTCAGAACCCAGCAGACAAGACTCTTTTTCCTTTTATTTAGAAAATGACAGCTCTGCTCTGTTTCTGATTAACTGATGTCTCTACTCCTTGTTTTTGAGTGTTCTTAACATTTCATGCTTCATTTGCTGGAAATGTTTGGACCTGAGGGGTAGGTTCAGAAGGAGTTCAAGCTGCCACCCAGACCTGGGAGCAGCTGAGGGTCTCTCTGTGCCTCCCCTGGCTGTTGTTTCCTGACATGTGACACCACCCAGTCACCTCCCATCACCCAAATGGTCCTCAGTGCATTGACTGTTATAGTTTGTTATGCTCTAAACATTCCCAAGGATCAGCTAAGTCATGCTCTGTGGGCATTAACTTCTCTATTTCTTTAAACGGCAACATTTATAATGCAGGTTCCAGCATGACTGATTGCCTTCACATAGCCTTTTGCCACTTGTCAACAATCCAGGACAAATGCAAAAGACAGGAGAAAGAAGCCTGAAGCCAACTTATTCTCCTGACATGGAGGCAGAGTAAGACTGGGAGCATCAGATCCCTAGAAGCCTCTGTCACTGACCTTATGCTCATGATGACTGAGTCATTCCTAGTGCCTGAAAACCCCCACCCCATGGAGTTCTGTTTCACCTACCAGGTGTGACTTGATGTTGTTCTTTTTTTTAATTGAATTTAAAAGAGAGTTTGACAGAGAGAGAGAGAGAGAGAAACATCAGCTAGTTGTTTGAGTTAGTTGCTCCATTTACTAGTGTACTTATTGATCCTTCTTCTACCTACCCTAACATGAGACCCAACCCTTACCTTAGTGGGCCGGGATGATACTAATCCCCTGAGCAATGCAGTCAGGGCACTGACACTGTTTTTAAGCATTTGATTTAAAGAAAAGATTATAAGTGGAGCAAGAACTTCAATGACCCTTTCTCCAAAGCCCAAAGGCTCCCAAAATAAGAGGTAAAGAACTTTCAGCCTCCTGATGCCCCTGAGGGCACCCAGTAGAAATTGGTAAGGACTGCTAGTGCTCACATTATGTGGCCTTTCACAGAATGTGCTCACAGCAGATAAGCACAGTGTCATGAGGGACGCTGACTATCAGAGATGGGCAATGGAGAAAAGCTGGAGTGTGGAGACAGGTCCTGACACATGGTGACTGGTCTCAGCCTCAGCAGCATCTAACTCTCACTCCCCGTTGAGAGAGAGAATCCCCGGAGAGTACGAAGTGTGGGGCAAGTTTCACAATTTGTTTCACTGAGTCACTAAGAAATAGGTAATTTAAGGGCAGGCAGCACTCACAGGGACAGAGAATTACTGTGGGGGATAGAGATTCTGAGACTCAGGGAAGACTCTGAGGAGCAAGAGGACCATTTGTGAACAGGACCGAGGAAGCCTCCATTCGCTGTGTCAGCCCCATATAGCTCACATACACAGAGATGATTGCATGACTGCAAGACGAATCATTTATTGACAGGTAGAGGAAGGTCTTATTCATGATAGAGTTCTCCTGGGTATGGCAAAGAGAGTCAGAAATTTGAAAAAAACAAACCCTGTGATTCTTAGTGTGTTGATGAATTTTTCTTGATGATTATGGATTGTCTTGAAGAGACCAAACTAAAGCCTTCATGGATGATAGTGATGAAAACAGCTCACACACCTTGTCACAGGGACTATAGAATGAAGATCCTTACTCCAAGGTGAGGAAGGATTCACACAGCACTAAATAAAGAGATGACAGAAAACACAGACACTTATTAAGCACTTCCTGGGTTCCATTAAGACAAAGAGAATTTCTATTACAGAGAGAAAAGGTGAAGAAGTAATCATTAACCTGTGCTCTTACTTCTTACTAGATAGAATATGGGTAAGGAGGGCATTGAGTCAATGATTTCTCTTTTTGTTTGAGTGATTCCATTGTACCCTTCCCTAAACACAGTCTATGAAAAGAAAGAGGAATCAAGGAAGGACCCAAGGCTGGAGTCTCCCATCATCCACATTAAAAGTTTTGAGGAGCCTAATCAGGTGGTTGATCAGTGGATACAGCGTCAAACTGGGGTGCGGCTGACCCAGGTATGAAGTTCCAAGGTCACCATGTGAATGTGAACTATAGATGTGAAACCCATGGTCGTTGGCATGAGCCCAAAAGTCGCTGCCTTGAAGCCCAAAAGTCTCTGCCTTGAGCCCAAGGTCACTGGGTTGAGCAAGGGGTCACTCACTCTGCTCTAGCCACCTGGCCAAAGCTCATATGAGAAAACAATCAATGAACTACTAAGGTGCCGCTATAAAGAATTGATGCTTCTCATCTCTCTCCCTACCTGCCTATCCTGATCTGTTCCTCTCTCTCTCTCTCTCTCTCTCTCTCTCTCTCTCTCTTTCTGTCTAAAAAACCCACAAACAAACTAAACTATGGAGAAATTTTTGATAAACTGAGAAAGAATGGCAATAACCAATGTTACCTTTTATTAAATGCTGACTCTACAAAGCCATAGTTGCTAAGACTTCCCCATATCTGAGTAAATCTGAGGTAGGAAGCAGATGAGGAAATTCAGAACCAGTTCTCCTGGTGGAGGACAACTAGAAGCCGAGTCAGGCTATTTCCAGATCAGACGTTCAGGATGTGCAGAGATCAAAGAAGACATTATTGCCACAAACTGGAGGGTGAGACCACAGCTTTGGGACTTGGAAGATGGATAAAACACAGATATGTATTTGAGTTTCATACTCACACCCTAGTACTCTATTCTTATTTCAAATTTTAAGTCTAACAATACTGAGGACATTATCAATTTCTGAGGCCTTTATACAAGGAGGATATCGGTACAGTGACTCTGTACAGTATGTATCATTGTTTGGGTTTTTTTAATTGCTTAGGTCACTTGCTCTAAAATTCATGGAATATGTGTGTCCTGAACTCAGGAAACTAATCCAAATTCCAAACTCAACGTGCAAGCATCCTGACCAAATTATTGCCATTCCAATCTCCGGACATAACCTTTCATTGGTTTTGGAAAGCAGTGGTCCCTGGGCCACTGCCTCTCCATCAGGCATCACCCACCTGGAGCCCTGGGCATCATGGCCCCCTTGGAAGTAGAGGCAGTGGTCTGCAGAGGCAGAACAGAGCACAGTCACTCTCTAACCCATTTACTTCCCAGCAAGAAACCAAAGGATTTTCTAGGTTAGGGCAGAGGGAACTGATTGGAGGTGTTTCTTCTCTTAAATGTCTTTGTGAAAACCAGGCAGAGCTGAACATACCGTCATTGGTCACATCCACTATGTTTTCCTTAGGAATTCCCTGTTGTAAGCTAAGATCCTCAAACCTTTTTTTTTGATATTTGAACTCAAATCTGGTTTTTGTCCTGTGGAAACAGTGACAGTAGCTGCTGTTCTTTGCATGTTGGTAATTGAGGATCTTGGTGGCATGGGGACAGATCGATGGGAAATGGATGGCAGTGATTGGTGCTTAGGCAGAGGTTAGAGATAAGGTATACCCGGGCTGATTTTGACATTTTAAGGATATCTTTGAGGCATGAAGAGAGATTCATCTTCCCATCCCCCAGCCTGAGGGATTCCCCAAGGTGAGCTCTGCCCTTCAGAGGACACATTTTCCAGGGTAAGTATGAGAGGAGCATTTTGTTTCCAGCCCACTGCAAAATGAGTGTCGGCATGAAGATACTCTATCGTAGAACTCCATGAATTTGGTTTCTTTATTATTCTGGAAATTTGAGATGTATAAAACAAGACATTCACTTGGTTTTGGAAAGCAGTGCTTTCCAAAGCTTCAACTATGTGAAATAGATTAGACCCATCATCTGTATAGGAAACAGGACACACCCTGGACTCTTTGGTTCAGGGGAAGAATGTGAAAATCCTTACTCATTCACTTACACTGAACAAAATTATGTGATGTTTACTGTCCTCATTTATATCTTCCTAGGCTTCATCATGTGCTGCAAAGGGTAGAAATGACAACCAGTGCACATTGATGACTAGTGGTATAAAATTTAACCACAGCTACACCTTATTATTATCCTCCATGAGGATCACCTACCACCCTTGACCATCTCAGCCTTCTTTTTGTCTCTGTCCTGTCCATAAGCCTCTCTAGCATTATACACCCAGCACTCATAGAAGCAAAGCGCTGAGGCTGTGGCCAGCAGAAACCATCAGAGAGTGGTCAGAGAATAAAACGTATCTGGAAATTGTACTTTTTTGTGTGCCCTTTAAATTTTGTTGCTGATGTTACATATGGCCAAGGAGCCATCTTATTCTAATGACTTTATGTGTCAGGTATAGGCTTTTATATGCAAGGCTCTCCAGCTTAAGGATACTGACTATTATGTGACCTGATGTACATTACTTAAAGAGCATTGACCATAAATGGATCAAGAACCTTGCTGACTGGCTCAGTAAATAGAGCGTCAGCCTGGTTGCAGCCGTTCTGGGTTTCATCCGTGGTCTAGCCATACATGTAAAGTGACCATTAGCAATAATCCTCTTCTTCTTTCCCTACGGTCTTTCTTCTCGCCTTGCAACTAGTGGCTGAATTGATCTGATTTTCAGCCCCAGAAGCTGAGGATAGTTTAGTTGGTCCAAGTGAATCAGCCTCATGTGCTGAGGATAACTCTGTTGATTCAAGCATGAATCCCAAAAGGGCTATCACAAAGGGGCGGTGCCGGGTGGATCCCAGTTGGGGTGTAAGCAGGATTCTGTCTCATAGTGTCCTCTCCTCTAACTTAAAAGAAAAAAAAAGATCAAGATACTATTGGGATATAGTATATTTCTTACCATTTAAATTAGAATTTACAAAGACTTATTTTTATGTATACTTACAGCTAGTACTATATACACCATTTCTTTCTGTTGGGGGAGTAATGACAGTATATTCAATACATTCTCCATTTTTCCTGTAAAGCAGAATGAGCAGATGTCCAAGAGATATCGATGGAACTGGCTCCCTCACATTCCACCTGTAACCCAAATTTCTGGTTTCAATCAACTCCCTCTGACCTCCTGTAGTCCCATTTAAATTTATTCCTCTTACCAGTTCTTCTTTCTGAGTCTAGAAAAGATTCAGGTCATAGAACCATGGAAGAATGCCGGTGAGTAACTGAGATTTTGAATACAGGCCCACAATGTAAGAGAACACATGCGCGCGCGTGCGTGCGTGTGTGTGTGTAGCCAAAAGAGCATATACAGTCTTCTGTTCTTTTTTACCAAATATAGAATGCTGTATTTAACCTTGTATGAAATTAAAAAAAGAGAGAGAAGCGTTGGCCAGTTCCTGCATGTATTCCACAAAGACCCTCAGTTTACCATTTTCTTCTATCCTTTCCTTCACATCTGAGGTCAATATGACAGTATTCCACTCCCCTGAGACCTGCAATAAATTAGAAAAAGGCTGGATGAGAGGAAAAGACGGGGCATCTCACAGACACTGGTCTCCGTGAACTCTGCTCAATGGGCCTAACTCTGAGTGGTCATGTGAAGACAGCATGAGAACTCAGGTCAATTGTCATCACATGTGAGGCTCTTTGACTGTCCCTCCAGTAAAAATGGAGGTTCTCAAGTGCTGTCCTCTTCCCACATAGGACAGTTGCTCTTAGACCAATGTTAAAAATCACTCTTTTTTCTAACACGTCAAAACCTCTCCTGTCCCGTGAGGCCACCTTGCTCAGTGTCCCCACAGCCACCCCCAAGTCAGACTCCTTATGCTCCCCTGATTCTACCTTTGACATATTGAAGTTGCTTGTCACAACTTCATGGTGTCCTCCCTCATGGGCACAGACCAGGATCTGCCCCAGACACAGCAGCAGCAGCAGCTTCATCTTGGGAGGGACAACACCGACTCGGCTGCAGTCACTGGGGTGAGTCTCCCTGATGGTGTCTCCTCTCCCCAGCGCCTCTGTCTTTATATTCAGTCTGGGTCCCATCTGTAGTCCTCAGGGCACCCCTTTCTCCTCCCACTCCACGAAATTCTGTGTGCTTTGGAGTGAGGCCAGAATTGTTTCTGTCAATCTCTTTTCTTTTAGATCTACTCAGTGACCTAACATTACTCAAAACACACATTCAGAATAAAAGAAAGAAAGAAAGAAAGAAAGAAAGAAAGAAAGAAAGAAAGAAAGAAAGAAAAGAAAATAAAAGAAAGAAAGAAAAATGAATATTGGTAGCATTGAAGGACTGACTTTTGGAACCAGATTTAACTGCTCAATCTTAAACCCAGAATGGGCAGCAGGAATGAAAATCTGGGAAATGGCATGTGTGGACCCTCCATGGTCACCACTCATACTGTGTCTAGGAATAGCTGAGTCACTCCATTTTAATCACCCTCAGAAACAAAGAAACTGTCTCTACCAAAGATGATAGTCCCTATCACAGACATTGAAATAGAGTAGATTAGAATAGGTCACATAAAATAATGTCTTGAAAGTATGGATTCTGGTATTGAGTACATTTTAATTTTTATTCCTTGTTCTCTGTATTTAACCACAATGAATGAACAAATGTTCAAGTGCTATGTACATATACTTTGCTACATACCATAGATTCCCTAACAGAAATGGAAAACTAGAAGATGTCATTCATTTCTTCAAGCAAATTTCAATGCTGGTGGGAAAATATTGTATATCCTCAATACAAACTTCTTTATACAAGCGTATGTTCTAGGCTATTTTTGTGACCCTCTCTCATTTTATTATATCAATAATTTCTTTTTTCATAGGTGGAGAAACAAAATATTCAACTGGAAATATTTATCTTTCACCAATAAGCCACTATATCCACCTGACTGGAGGAAGGCAATTCTATCCTCCCCACCTTTCGGGCCCAAATTCTGGAAGGCACCCTGTGTCCTTGTTCCTACCAGATGAATACATTGAAACAGACCTTGAGTTTGTGATTAAGCTTGTTGCACCCCAGAATTTAGAGAGACACAAGTATGGAGCGGGCTGCAGTCTAGTCCTAATTATCTTAATACTCTTCAAACAAAGCCCACCGGATCCATACCTGTTGTTGAGAATACTTAGCTAAATATTGCAGCTAAGAAGTATGCTCACCATGGGAAACATGGTGTCTCAGTCAGAGCATGTTAGGAAGAATTACTTCAGGATTTGGGGATAAACTAAAGAAGCTCTAAATTCGGTGCTGTCAGAGATAAAGGGATGTCTATCATTGAATGCATCAGTAAAACTTTCTTGTAGGGAGTGGAGATAAGCATGAATATAAAGCCACACTTGATACAGAAGCAGTCACTTATTTCAGCCGACAAAAATCCATGTGTTTGGATTGCACAACAATGTGGTAGTTTGTGTTTTAAATTTTTTTTTTACTTTTAATTTTTTAAAATCTTTTTTATTAACTTTTGCACAATAATTTGGTTTTAATGATCTTGAAGAGACCTTGTCAGATGTTGTTTCATGTGAATGTTTGTGTTTAGCAGACCAACCAGCTACAGTCACTCGAGTGAGTTGTTTCCTGATAGTGGCTCATATCCCCTGCACCTCTGTCTTTATGTTTAGTATGGGTCCAGTCTTTAGTTCACAGTGCACCCTTTTTCTCCTTCCACTCTACAAATGGTGAGTTACTCCATTTTAATTACTCTCAGAAAGAAAGAAACTGTCTCTACCAAAGATGATAGTCCCTATCACAATCACTCAAATAGAGTGAATTAGAATTGGATTGCATAAAATAATGTCTTGAAAGTGTAGTGTCTGGTAATGAGTACATTTTATTGTAACTTCTTTTCCTTGTTGTCTGAATTCAACCGCAATGAATGAACAAACGTTTAATCACTGTATACATATACCTTGCTACTAGACCCCCTAAGAGAAAGTCATTTATTTCTTTAAGCGACTTTTAATGCAGGTGGGAAATGCTGTATATACTCAATAAAATCTTTATTCTACAAGCACATGGAGTAATCATATTAGGTGGGACAAATTTCACACCATTGTGGGTCAGAAAATGGGGTGATGCTTATGTGGTGACATCCTGTAGGAAGGGCTTAGTAACACAGGCTTTGGGGTCAGGTAGACATTGGCTTCATTCTTGTTAGAATAAAGAAAGCCCCTGCCCCTGAACCAAGAAGCTTCAAGGATATTTTATGTTTTAGACCAAGTGTTCTGAGATTTTTGTAAGGGACACCTTTATAATTGTGGAAATTGCATGACTTTTACTGTTATTGTAATGTACTTCATTCCCTGGAATGGAATGCCTGTGGTATAGATAGCAAAGCAAGCAATAGGGGTAGAATGTTGGCCAAATAAGTTTGTAAAATATGATTTTTATATTTGTGTGTGATTTACAATGAGGTCTAGGCAACAACATCTAAAAATGGTCAGTGAAGTTACAGATTGTATTCCTGCTTGGGAAGGGCTATTATTTTGCTAATGGAGAGGTTTTCATGCTAGAAAGTTTGAAAGAAAAAAGGAAGGAGAAATCAGTTTCCCTGCCCTTATTCACTGAGGAAGAAGAGAAGCAATGAGGGATGCAGGGAGAAGGGAGCCCACAGAGATGACCTGAAAACCCCTTCCCCTCTTCTTAAAAGCTTTTAAGACCTTTATGGGCCATTTCTAACACTTATTCTCTGACCTCACCTAAACCTCTTCCCATCCTGGAGTCCTGTGATTGACGTATACCTCTAGACAAAGGGATCACGAGCCCCTCGCATGTGAACTCATATTCTGTAAGGGTACATATAAGATGTGAGAAATCTAACTTCGTGAGGCACGTGTTTGACTTGCCTCTTTAGAAGGTCACACTGCTCCACCGGCTAATTAAAATCCTACTTTCTTCATCAAGTTGTCTGGGCATTTTTGTTCTCCTTTGGTTCCTACAAAACTATCTCTGTTATTTTCAGCCCACGAAGATAAAATTAATCTCTTGGACTTTTAGTGTCCTCTCAATGAAGATAATCATACCTTTCTGTGGATTGCCATAGGGATTCAATGGAATAGAGTGTGTAGAACCTCAGACTAATGTCAGGAACTATTTGGTTCATGAGTTGAGTGAACCATTCCTGGGAAGGTGTGTCAGGAGAAGGTCTTCAATGCTGGGCAGTTTGTGGAGATGTTCAGGGCATATGGGAAGGGGATTCCTGGGGAGAGAAACATTGTGGTTTAAAATACCGTGAGCCAAGCTGGGGCTTGCTACAAGCTATAGCTATTTCTGGCTCATGCAAATGGTTTCTTCTGCACCTCTCAATAAAGGAAGAGGCCAGAATCATAGGAGGAGCTGGCACAAGGCTGTGAACCTAAGACTTTGGACATTCTGCCTGTGGCCTGCTATCACAAGTCATCCCAGCCACTTTTGTGATCATTCTTATTTCATGCTCAAACGATACCACTCACTGGTATTTTGAGTCCTATATCACTGTAGGCATGCTGGCCAGGCTCTGGGTTGTCCTGCCCCTGACATAGAAGGACTGAGTCCGACAAATGGTGGCTAAGGCCATATCCTTCATTTGGTCCAGTTGATGGCCCCCAAAACAGATGGCAGCCTCTAAGCAACCAGGTTTGCAAAACAAACTGGCCTGTGATGCTGAGCAGAAAGTCAACTACTGCAGCTGCCACACTGCCTCAGAATATTCCCCCAGTCTTCAGTTTTTAATATGCAAATCTTCATAGAATATTTGTATCTCTTATTAGCTACTTTGAAGTTCTTTGTGGAAAACTGATGTTCACATTGAATGAATAGAATATATCTTTTTATTTTTACAGCCTGTGTGAAAAACTGGCATTACATTCTAACTACAACTGGTAGAACTTCATAATCATCAGCGAATGTGCTGTGCATCTCTAAAGTTGTAAGAAACACATCACAGGCTAATTGACCACAAAGTAAACTTGTTTTATTCTGGTGCTGAAGAAAAGATGTATGAAGCTTTTGATGCCCAAGCATTTCAGTTTACTCTTTTCATATGGGCATTTAAAGTATCATACTTGGATTTTCAAAAACTTTTGGTAAGGTTGTTGGGATTTGTATAACACATTATAATTTTTATGCTCTAGCTGCCAAGCATCAGTGAGGAATGTGGTAACTGGAACTCTCATACACTGCTGGTGGAAATGTACAATACTAGTTAATTCTCAAAAAGATTGTCAGCTTCTTTAAAAATTAAACATAGACTGACTGTATGACCCAGAAAATCCACTGCTACGTAAAACTGAGAAGAAATATGTACAGATGTCTGTACAAAGACTTGTACATGAAGTTCATAAGAACTTCATTATTTTTGTTTGCTTTAATTTTAATTAAGTTAGAAGTGGGGAGGCAAAGAGACAGACTCCTACACTTGCCTTGACAAGGATCCACCCGGCAAACCCCCTATGGGGCAATGATCTGCCCATCTGGGTCTGTTGAGTGGTTGCTCAGCAACAGAGCTATTTTAGTGCCTGATATGAGGTCATAGAGCCACCCTCAGTGTTCTGGGCCAACTTCTAACAACATACCCATGGCTGCAGGAGGTAAATAGAGAGAGTTAGGGATAGAGAAGACAGAGTGGGAGCGGTGGAGAGGCAGGTGGTCACTTCTGTGTGCATGACTAAAAATCAAACCCAGGATATCCACGTGCCAGGCTGACACTCAACAGCTGAGCCAATGGGCCAGGGCCAAGGACTTTGTTTTTTATAGCCAAGAAGTTAGATCAGGCAAAATATCCATGAAGAGAAATGGTTAAATAGAGTGAGAGGGAAGATGGCAGCAGAGTAGGTAGATGCACAGACTTCCAGCTACACCAGCAAACTGGATTACAAATTAATTTAGGAACAATCATCATGAAAAACCAACTTTGGACTAAAAGAACAGGTCTCAAAAACCAAGGAGCAAAGAAGAATCCACACCAATCATGGTAGGGAGTTCAGGGGGCATGGGGGGCTCCCCTACTTCAAGGAGTGAGGGGAGGCTGAGGCTGAGAGCCCAGAAGGCCTCTCATTATAAGGAGAGAGACCTTGAGAGACAGGGGCCCTCAATCTCAGAACTGGAGACCCAGCCTAGAAATCCAGGGACTGGAGGAGACAGAAGGAAAGCATTGAGAGGGGAGAAGAGCAAAGTTCTGTGTGTGGGAAGCAGCAGGAGTTCCTTAAAGAGACAGAGCAAAAAATATTGCTCACAGATATTTGCTTTGAGATCAGGAGGCAAGGAGGGTTGAGAGGACTGGCTTGTCTTCCACAAGAAAAATGGGGAGTGTGAAATAGACAGTGATGGGCAGAGGAATGCCTAGGATGTCCTGAGAAGCTGACTCATTCAGTGCAGAGGCAGCCATAGCTGGGGGAGGGGTTGATCCCTCCACACAGCACAAGCCTAAAATGATTCTGGGTGAATCACTTCCATAAAGCTCTCCAGCTCTAATCAGGATGAAAGGCACAGCTGAAAGCAGACAGTGGGATCAAGGGGCAGTAGCTTAGGTCTCCAGGGAGATATGAAATACACCTCCCCCTACTGAAGCTGAGAAATCATTCTTCCCGCAGAGAGGAGCTGGCAGAACTCACCTTTAAATTCTCAGAGGTCACACACACTGTATTCCTGTATACAGTTTCAAATAAGTTCCCCTGCAGAGATCAGTAAAGAAGCCTACCACTTAGTTAAGTAAACTGAAAAATAAAAAAAGAAATCAAGACTTCAAAGCAGCTCTACTAGGTAGGGAGATCACAACTGGAACAAGCTTGCAAGCCATACACAGAAACAAGAGGAATACAGAAAAATATAAGTCATATGATCCAACAAGACAAATTCCCAGAAAAAGAACTGGATATAATGGAAATAATTAAATTACCAGATGCAGAGTATAAAAAATGATTGGTAGGATGCTTAAGGATCTCAAAGCTACAATGGATGGACTTAATAAACACCTCAATAAAAAATTGTAAGCATCAGAAATGACACTGAAATCATAAAGAAGAATCAGACAGAAATGACAAACAGAATATCAGAAATGAAGACTACCCTAGAAGAAATTAAAAGCAGGCTTGATGAAGCAGAGGTCAAATCAACATCTTAGAGGACAAGATAAGCGAAAGCACAGAAGCAGAAGAGCAAAAAGAAAAGAGGATCACAAAGTCTTAGGAAACTCTAAGAGAGCGCTGTAACTACAAGAAGAGAAACAATATCTGCATCATATGGATTCCTGAAGGGGAAGAGAAAGAACAAGGAATAGAGAACCTGTTTGAAGAAATTATAGCTGAAAATTTCTCTAAATTGATGCAGGAAAGAGTAACAGAGATTCAAGAAGCACAGAAAACCCCATTAAAAATGAACCCAAAAAGACCCACACCAAGACACCTCATAATCAAAATACCAAAGCTAAGAGGTAAAGAAAGAATACTAAAACCTATAAAAGAAAAACAGTCAATCACCTACAAAGGAACAGCATACTTAAAAGACACAGTAGATAAACTGGATTTAATAGATATCTTCAGAACCTTTCACCCTAAAGCAGCAAAATATACATTCTTTTCAACTTCTCACCATACATTATCTAGAATAGATCAGGTGATATGGCATAAAATGAGCCTCAACAAATTTAAGAAGATTGAAATCATATCAAACATTGTCTCTGTCTGACCTGTGGTGGCGCAGTGGATAAAGCATCAACCTGGAATGCTGAGGTAGCTGGTTCAATACCCTGCACTTGCCTGGTCTAAGGCACATATGGGAGTTGAAGCTTCCTGCTCCTCCTCCTTTCTCTCTCTCTCTCTCTCTCTCTTTCTCTCTCTCTCCTCTCAAAATGAATAAATTAAAAAAATAAAAAAAAACATCGTCTCTGATCACAATGGTATGAAACTAGAAATCAACTACAATAGAAAAACTGAAAAACCCTCAAACACTTGGAAACTAAACAGCAAGTTATTAAATAACAAATGAGTCAACAATGAGATCAAGGAAAAAAATAAAAAATTTTCTTGAAACAAATGAAAATGAGCATACAACAACTCAAAATTTATGGGACACAGCAATAGCAGTCCTGAGAGGGAAGTTCACAGCATTACAGGCATACCTCAAGAAGCTAAAAAAACCTTAAATAATCAACTTAACCCTGCAACTAACAGAACTAGAAAAATAAAGCCCAGAGGAAGTAGAAGGAAGGAAATAATAAAAATCAAAGTGGAGCCCTGGCCGGTTGGCTCAGTGGTAGAGCATCGGCCTGGCGTGTAGAAGTCCCGGGTTTGATTCCCATCCAGGGCACACAGGAGAAGCGCCCATCTTCTTTTCCACCCCTCCACCTCTCCTTCCTCTCTGTCTCTTCCCCTCCCGCAGCGAGGCTCCATTGGAGCAAAGATGGCCCGGGCGCTGGGGATGGCTCCTTTGCCTCTGCCCCAGGCGCTAGAGTGGCTCTGGTCATGACAGAGTGATGCCCCGGAGGGGCAGAACATCGCCCCCTGGTGGGCAGAGCATTGCCCCTTGGTGGGTGTGCTGGGTGGATCCCGGTTGGGCGCATGTGGGAGTCTGTCTGACTATCTGACTATCTTTCCCCATTTCCAGCTTCAGAAAAATAAAAAACAAACAAAAAATCAGAGTGGATATAAATGACATAGAAACTAAAGAAACAATACAGAGGATCAATAAAGCCCAGAGCTGGTTCTTTGGAAAGGTAAACAAGATCGATGAACCCTTAGCCAGACTCACCAAGAAAGAAAGAGAAAGGACTCAAATTAATAAAATTAGAAATGAGGGTGGAAAAGCAACAACAGAGAAGCAGAAATACAAAGGATTGCAAAAAAAATACTATGAAGAACTGTATGCCAAAACATTAGACAACCTAGGTGAAATGGACAAATTCCCTGAAATATATAATCTTTCAAAAATCAATCTGGAAGAATCAGAAAAACTAAATAGACTGATTACAACAAATGAGATCAAAACAGTTATTAAAAAACTTCCAACAACACAAAAGCCCTGGGCCAGATGGCTTCACAGGCCAATTCTACTGAACATTCAAAGAAGAAGAAACTCCTATCCTTCTCAAGCTATTTCAAGAAATTCAAGAGGAGGGAATACTTTCAAGCTACTTTTATGAGGTGAGCATAATTCTGATTCCAAAACCAGGCAAAGACAACATAAAGAAGAATATTATAGGGCAATATCCCTGATGAATTTAGATGCTAACATTTTCAACAAAATATTAGCAAACTGGATCCAGCAATACATGAAAAAAATCATACATCATGATTAAGTGGGATTTATTCTGAGGAGGCAAGGCTGGTACAATATTTGCAAATCAATGAATGTGATTCATCACATAAACAAAGGAAGGAGAAAAACCACATGATAATATCAATAGATGAAGAAAAAGCATTCAATAAAATCCAGAACCCATTTATGATCAAAACTTTCAGCAAAGTGGGAATACAGGGAACATAACTCAACATGATAAAGGCCATCTATGACAGGTTCACAGGCAACATCATACTCATTGGGCAAAAGTTAAAAGCAATCCCCTAAAGATCAAGAACAAAGCGGAGTGCCACTTTCATCACTCTTTTTCAACATAGTTCTGGAAGTACTAGCCACAGCAATCAGAGAAGAAGAAAAAAATTAATGACATCCAAATTGGAAAAGAAAAAGTAAATTATCATTATTTGCTGGTGATATGATAATGTACATAGAAAACCCTAAAATCTCAATCAAAAAACTTCTGGACATTATCAATGAACAAAGGAAGGATATAAAATTAAAACTCAGAAATCAGAGGCATTTTTATACACCAACAATGATCTGTCTGAAAGAGAAATTAATAAAAGTACCCCCTTCACTATTGCAACAACAAAAAAAATAAAGTACCTAGGAGTAAATTTAGCCAAGGATTTGTACTTGGAAAATTATAAACATTAGTAACGTCAGAGAAATGGCACCGTGAGGAGTGCTACTGATAAATCTCTCCAAAATTTCAAGAATTTCTTTAACCAGAGACAGAAAAATCTATCCTTGGAGCGTCTGGAAGTCCCACACACTGAAAATGAAGGTATGATCAAGCAAAAAATTGACTAAATATATAATCAACTTTGAAGGAAAAAAAAAAAACAGGGAAAGAACACTCCGCCTTCCTCTAACTGAGCAAGGGCTGCTTTCATTTGGAACTGAAAGAGAGTGGGGGCTGAGGGTGTGAAGGGATCCAGGCTGTGGCACAGACGTCCAAGCCAAGGAAAGAGTGTGCCTGCAGAGACTCAGCCAATGCGAGCTAACGCCTGTGCCGAACCCTGGCAAAGACAGGCAAGTGGCAGCCACCATTAGCCCCAATATCCTGGATGGCGAGCATGGATAGTATGCGAGAGGTTACTCCTTGAGCCCCAGGAGTGGGCACCCATGTTCCAGGACAGAGGGGCAGGGTCAGAAGCCTTTGCGTGTGTTGTGACCAGATTCTCAGTGTGGTCCCTGCACCCTGAACAGCAGCATGTGGGAGTGCGCAAAAGTGAACTTCCCTACACCTGAACTTCTCCAGGCTGGTGGCATGCCCAGCCATTCAAGCTAACATCCCCTGGAAGAAAAAAATACAAAAGCCTTAGGGCAAGGGGCGCGCAAGCAGATTGCAGTCTGTCTCTGGAGCAGATCCGCAGATCCAATAGCTGAAATTAGCTTAACGCACAGGCTGTTCACCTCCCAACTGAACTACATGGCTCTGTCAAAATCTCTCTCAGTTCAGCGATCTTAGAAAAGAGGCATGATATTTTTTAGTGCCTCTTGCTATGCATGTAGGGTGGGGGCAACTTCTTCTTTTTTTCTTCTTTTTATTTATTTTATTTATTTTTTATCTTATTTTATTAATTTTAATGCAGTGACATTGATAAATCAGGGTACATATGTTCTGAGAAAACATCTCCAGATTTTTACCTTTGATTAGGCTGTATAACCCTCACTCAAAGTCAAATCATCCTCTGTCACCTTCTATCTGGTTTTCTTTGTGTCCCTACTCGCCCCTGCATCCATCTCCTTCCTCGCCCTTTCCCCACCTCTCCACCCCACTCCCTGTTATCATCACGTTCTTGTCCATGTCTCTGAGCCTCCTTTTTATGTCCCATCTATGCATGGATTCATATAGTTCTTAGTTTTTTCTAATTTACTTATTTCACTCCGTATAATGTTATCAAGGTCCATCCATGTTATTGTAAAAGATCCGATGTCATCATTTCTTATGGCTGAGTAGTATTCCATAGTATATATGTACCAAAGTTTTTTAATCCACTCGTCCTCTTACGGACACTTGGGCTGTTTCCAGATCTTCGCTATTGTGAACAATGCTGCTATAAACATGGGTGTGCATTTCTCCTTCTGGAACCGTTCTATGGTGTCCTTGGGGTATATTCCTAACAGTGGAATGGCTGGCTGAAAAGGCAGTTTGATTTTCAATTTTTTGAGGAATCTCCATACTGTTTTCCACAGAGGCTGCACCAGTCTGCATTCCTACCAGCAGTTCAGGAGGGTTCCCTTTTCTCCACATCCTTGCCAGCACTTATTCTATGTTGTTTTGTTGATGAGCGCCATTCTGACTGGTGTGAGGTGATACCTCGTTGTGGTTTTAATTTGCATTTTTCTAATCATTAGTGATGTTGGGCATTTTTTCATATGCCTATTGGCCATCTGTATGTCCTCTTTGGAGAAGTGTCTATTCATTTCTTTTGCCCATTTTTTGATTGGATTGTTTGTCTTTCTGGTGTTGAGATTTACAAGAACTTTATAAATTTTGGTTATTAACCCCTTATCACATGTACTGCCAAATATGTTCTCCCATTGTGTAGTTTGTCTCTTTATTCTGTTCTTATTGTCTTTGGCTGTGCAAAAGCTTTTTAATTTGATATAGTCTCATTTGTTTATCCTGTCTTTTATTTCCCTTGCCTGTGGAGATAAATCAGCAAATATATCGCTGCGAGAGGTGTCGAAGAGCTTACTGCCTATGTTTTCTTCTAAGATGGTAATGGTTTCATGCCTTACATTTAAGTCTTATCCATTTTTAGTTTATTTTTGTGAATGTGTAAGTTGGTGGTCTAGTTTCATTTCTTTGCAGGTTGCTGTCCAATTTTCTCAACACCATTTGTTGAAGAGGCTGTCTTTACTGCATTGTATGCCCTTACCTCCTTTGTCAAATATCAGTTGTCCATAGAGCTGTGGGTTTATTTCTGGGTTCTCTGTTCCATTCCAATGAACTATGTGCCTGTTCTTATGCCAGTACCAGGCTGTTTTGAGTACAATGGTCTTGTAGTATAGCTTGATATCAGAAAGTGTGATACCTCCCCCTTTGTTTTTCTTTTTTAAGATTGCTGAGGCTATTCTTGTTCTCTTTTGGTTCCATATAAATTTTTGGAATATGTGCTCTATATCTTTAAAGTATGTCATTGGTATTTTAATTGGTATTGCATTGAATTTATAAATTACTTTGGGTAATATAGACATTTTAATGATGTTTATTCTGCCTAACCATGAGCATGGTATATGCTTCCACTCATTTGTATCTTCCTTGATTTCTTTTATCAATGTTTTATAATTTTCTGAGTACAAGCTCTTAGTCTCCTTGGTTAAATGTACTCCTAGGTACTTTATTTTTTTGGTTGTAATAGTGAAATAGATTGTTTCCTTAATTTCTCTTTCTGACTGTTCATTGTTGGTGTATAAAAATGCCTCTGATTTTTGAGTATTAGTTTTATATCCTGCCACCTTGCTGAATTCATTTATCAGGTCCTGTAGTTTTTTGACTGAGACTTTAGGGTTTTCTATGTACAATATCATATCATCTGCAAATAATGATAGCTTTACTTCTTCTTTTCCAACTTGAATGCCTTTTATTTCTTCTTCTTGTCTGATTGCTGTGGCTAGGACTTCCAGGACTCTGTTGAATAAGAGTGGTGAAAGGGGGCACCCCTGTCTTGTTCCTGATCTTAAGGGGATTGCTTTTCATTTTTGCATATTGAGTATGATGTTGGCTGTAGGTTTGTCATAGATGGCTTTTATCATGTTGAGGTATGTTTTCTGTGTTCCCACTTTGCTGAGAGTTTTGATCATGAATGGGTGCTGGATTTTATCAAATGCTTTTTCTGCATCTATTGAAATTATCATGTGATTTTCCTCCTTCCTTTTGTTTATGTGATGAATCACATTGATCGATTTGCAAATATTGTACCGGCCTTGTCTCCCCAGAATAAATCTCACTTGATCATGGTGTATGATTTTTTTCCATATATTGTTGGATCCAGTTTGCTAATATTTTGTTGAGAATTTTAGCATCTATATTCATCAGAGATATTGGCCTATAATTTTCTTTCTTTGTGTTGTCTTTGCCTGGTTTTGGAATCAGAATTACGCTTGTCTCATAAAAGGAGCTTGGAAGCCTTCCTTCCTCTTGAATTTTTTGAAATAGCTTGAGTAGGATAGGAGTTAGTTCTTTTTTGAATATTTGGTAGAATTAACTTGTGAAGCCATCTGGCCCAGGACTTTTCTTTGTTGAGAGTTTTTTGATAACTGTTTGGATCTCATTTGGTGTAATCGGTAAGTTTAGGTTTTCTAATACTTATCGATTGATTTTTGGAAGATTGCATGTTTAAGGAATTTGTCCATTTCATCTAGGTTGTCTAGTTTTTTGGCGTACAGTTCTTCATAGTATTTTCTTACAATATTTTGTATTTCTGTTGTGTCAGTTGTTATATCTCCCCTCTCATTTCTAATTTTATTTATTTGAGTCCTCTCTCTCTTTTTCTTGGTGAGTGTAGTTAAAGTCTCATCAATTTTGTTTACCTTTTCAAAAAAATAGCTCCTAGTTTCATTGATCCTCTGTATTGTTTCTTTAGTCTCTATGTCATTATTTGTGCTCTGATCTTTATTATTTCCTTCCTTCTACTACATTTAGGATTTACTTGCTGTTTTTTTTCTAGTTCTTTTAGATGCAGGGTTAAGTTGATTATTGGAGCTTTTTCTAGCTTCTTAAAGTGTTCCTGTAGTGCTATGAACTTCCTTCTCAGTACTGCTTTTGCTGTGTGGGATGGGGGAAACTTCTGATTGGCTGAGCTTTCATACTTAGGGCTATATGTTAAAAAGTGGGACTTGGCAGCTTTTAAGACCTCCTGTTCTGTAGTCAGCGACTAGGGCATCTTCTTCCCATTCAAAACAGGTTACAAAGTTAAAAAACCTAGGGAGAGTGGTCCCACAGAGTGCAGAGGCATATTGGACATACCTGGAGGCTCATAAAAAGGCATCTTGAGAGCAATTGGCTCTCTGCCTTGCCTGATTACACTGCTGGCTCTGAATGACAGAGCCTTACCCAGAGCCATTTTGTGAGTGGGGATAGAGTGAAGATTTGCCAGATCTTTGAGCCTCTTACTATCCAGGCAGAGGCAGGGGCAACCTCATAGCTGGATTATCAGGCTGCTAATTCAGGAAGGAGAGACTAGGAGAGAGTCTTCAGGAAAATGGACTCTCTCATTGTCAGAGCCTGAAAATGCTAATAAGCCTCGACTACAAATGAGTCTGAAGCCTAATATATGACATCGCCATAGAGACTTATCAACTGCAAATCTCTACCTAAGCATGCCACAGGGTCAGAGCCTGGGATACAGAGTCACCAACCAGAAAGAGGGAGAGGAAAGAAAAAGAAAGAAGATAACATCTCAAAATTTAAAAAAAAATCCACAGACTTTATAACTTTTTCCATTATTTTTGGGTTTTTTTTTATCTACTTCTCTTTATTATTATTATTATTTTCTCTTCCACCTTGGTCCTTTCATTCTCTACCCATCTTATTCTTTCCTCTTCTTGAACTACACTACCCATAGTTGTTACATTTCCCATTTACTTTGTTTTCTTCTTCCCTTCTATCTATGAGGGTTATACTCCAAAACCCTTAACTCTCTCTCTCTTTGTTCTTTTTTTCTTTTTTCTTCTTTTTCCCTTTTTCTTTTTTCTCCTTCTCTATTAGTTTCTTCTTTTCTCCTTTACTTTTTTTCAAATTCAATCCTCAATCATGAACAAATTCTTTTATTTGGGACTCAAATTTTTTCTTTGTGGCAGTTTGGGTGCTTTTTACTTCAGTTTTTAACTCATTAGCATTCCTCCCAACCATGGCTCTCCATTCTATCTAGTTTTTGCTCCACTTAATACAGTAGTAATTTTTTTCCTTTTTTCTGTTTCATTTTTTTATCCCTTTCATTATATCTCTTAGTTGATCATTACTTACAAGCAAATAATTTTATTGTTGACCCGAATTCTTTCCTTTTTTGCATTTTGTGGGTCCCAACCTCTTTTTTTGCCCTTGTATCACTTCTCCCAAACTGAGGCCCTCCGTTATAGGTAGTTATTGTTCCATTTAGCACAATATAATTTACAGTTCATCATGATATTTTTTCAAGGAGGGGAGAGGAGAAGAAGAAAAAAATAAAAATAATAAATTTTCTTTTTTCCATATTTTTTCTTTTTATTCTTTATTAATTCTCATTAATGCTATCAACAAAACCACCCTCAGATGTCATTAAGTAAAAGGAAAATGAATATCATGGATACAAAATACAGAGATGTAGCACAGAGAGATGAAGAAAAGTCTATGGAGAAAAAATTTAATATATTGGAAACTGTGGAGCTAAACAACAGAGAATGTAAAATAGAAATCCTAAAATTACTCAGAGATATTCAAGAAGACACAGAAAGGCAATTTATGGAGCTCAGAAAACAACTCAACAAACAGAAAGAATATTTTACCAAGGCAATTGAAACTATAAAAACCAATCAAACAGAGCTGAAAAACTCATTTTATGAACTGAAAAATGAGGTAACAAGCTTAGCTAATAGAACAGGTCAGATAGAAGGTAGGATTAGTGACATGGAAGACAAGCAACTGGAGGCACAACAGAAAGAAGAAGAGAGAGACTCAAAAATTAAAAAAAAAAAAAGAAATCCCTATAGGAGTTGTCTGATTCCATCAAAAAGACTAACATAAGAATATATGTATATCAGAGGGAGAAGAGAGAGAAAATGGAATGGAGAACATATTCAAAGAAAAAATAGATGAGAACTTCCCAACCCTGTGGAAAGACCAAAAGCCTCAAATTCAAAAAGCAAACAGAACACTGAGTTTTCTTAACCCCAAAAAACCTACTCCAAGGCACATCATAATAAAATTGGCAAAACCAATGATAAAGAAAAAATTCTCAAGGCAGCCAGGGAAAAGAAGAATACAACATATAAAGGAAGGTCCATTAGATAATCATCGGATTTCTCAGGAGAAACTCTAAAAGCTAGAAGAGAGTGGACCTCAATATTTAAAGTCCTGAAAGAGAGGAACTTTCAACCAAGAATTCTATACCTATCAAAGCTATCCTTTAAATACAGAGGAGAAATAAAAACATTCATAGATACAGAAATGATGAGGGAACTTATCATCAGAAAAACCCCACTCCAGGAAATACTAAAGGGGTTTTTCCAACCAGATACAAAGAACAAAACAAAACAAAATCACAAGTAAAACTCTACCAAAAACACAATAAAACCAAATTTAAACCGTGACAACAAAAACAAAAAAAAAAAAAAAGTAGAGTGGACGGTGATTAATAGTAGCAAAGATGATGGAGTACAGAAGGTCTCATAAGATAATGTACTACAATGAACATGTAGGTACCCTTATCATTACTTAATGGTAACCACCCTTGAAAAAACCACCACAGAAGCACATGACTTAATAAAGGTGGCAACAGAGGAAAGAAGTAAGGAATACAACCAAACAAAAACAAATGATAAAAAAACAAAAGAGAAGAATCAAACAAGATACAAAAATAACAAAAAGCAATTTATAAAATGGCAATAGAGAACCTACAAATGTCAATAATTACACTAAATATAAATGGATTAAACTCCCCAATAAAAAGACACAGAGTAGCAGAATGGATTAAAAAAGAAAATCCAACTATATGCTGCCTACAAGAAACACATCTAAGCAACAAGGATAAAAACAAATTCAAAGTGAAAGGCTGGAAAACAATACTACCAGCAAATAACATCCAAGAAAAGCAGGTGTAGCAATACTCATATCTAACAATGCTGACTACAAGACAGAAAAAGTACTCAGAGACAAAAATGGTCATTTCATAATGATAAAGGGGACACTGAATCAAGAAGACATAACAATTTTTAATATATATGCACCAAACCAAGGAGCACCAAAATATATAAGACAGCTAATTATTGATCTAAAATCAAAAACTGACAAAAATGCAATCATACTTGGAGACCTCAATACACTGCTGACAGCTTTAGATCGTTCATCCAAACAGAAAATCAATAAAGATATATTGGCCTTAAATGAAACACTAGAGCACCTGGATATGATAGACTTCTACAGGACATTTCATCCCAAAGTGACAGGGTATACATTTTTCTCTAGTGTACATGGAACATTCTCAAGTATTGACCATATGTTGGGCCACAAAATAACATCAGCAAATTCAGAAAAATCAAAATTGTACCAAGCATATTTACTGATCATAAAGCCTTCAAACTAGAATTCAACTTCAAAAAAAGAGGGAAAAATGCACAAAAATGTGGAAACTATACAACATACTTTTAAAAAATAAATGGGTCAAAGAAGAAATAAGCGTAGAGATCAAAAGATATATACAGACAAAGGAAAATGACAATATGACACATCAGAATCTCTAGGATACAGCAAAAACAGTAATAAGAGGGAGGTTCATATCACTTCAGGCCTATATAAACAAACAAGAGAGAGCCCAAGTAAACCATTTAACTTCACACCTTAAGGAACTAAAAAAAGAAGAACAAACACAACCCAAAACCAGCCAAAGAAAGGAAATAATAAAAATCAGAGCAGAAATAAATGAAATAGAGAATAGAAAAACTATAGAAAAAATTTAATAAAACACCACAGATATCATAGATATACAAAGAATTATTGTAGAATACTATGAAAAACTATATGCTACTAAATTCAACAATGTAGAAGAAATAGATAAATTCCTAGAACAATACAACCTTTCTAGACTGAGTCATGAAGAAGCAGAAAGCCTAAACAGACCAGTTAGCAGGGGGAAACAGAGAAAACTATTAAAAACCTCCCCAAAAATAAAAGTCCAGGCCCAGACAGTTATACTAATGAATTCTATCAAACATTCAAAGAAGACTTGGTTCCTATTCTACTCAAAGTCTTCCAAAAATTGAAGAAGAAACAATACTTCCAAACCCATTTTATGAAGCCAACACAGCCTGCATACTGAAACCTGGTAAGGACAGCACAATGAAAGAATACTACAGACCAATATCTCTAGTGAATATAGATGTTAAATACTAAACAAAATACTAGAAAATTGAATACAACAACATATTAAAAAATAATACATCATGATCAAGTGGGATTCATCCCAGAATCTATAGGATGGTTCAACATACATACAACTGTTAACGTAATACACCATATCAACAAAATGAAGGACAAAACCAACATGATCTTATCAATAGATGCAGAAAAGTCATTCAATAAAATACAACCCAACTTTATGTTTATGACACTCAACAAAATGTGTATAGAAGGAAAATATCTCAACATGATAAAGGCCATATGTGAGCCAGACCAGGCTGTGGAGCAGTAGATAGAGCTGCAGACAGGGAAATGGAAGGACCTAGGTTTGAGACCATGAGTTTGCCAGCTTGAGTGGGGGCTCATCTGGCTTGAGCAAAAAATTCACCAGCTTGGACCTAAGGTCGCTGGCTCCAGCAAGAAGTTACTCAGTCTGCTAAAGGTCCCTGGTCAAGGCACATATGAGAAAGTAATCAATGAACAACTAAGGTGTCACAACAAAAAACTGATGATTGATTCTTCTCATCTCTCTCCATTCTTGTCTGTCTGTTTCTATCTATCCCTCTCTCTGACTCTCTCTCTGTCCCTGTAAAAAAAAAAAAGACATATATCATAAACCATCAACTAACATCATATTAAATGGCATAAAACTGAGAACTTTTCCCCTTATGTCAGGAACAAGACAAGGTTAACCACTCTCTCCCCTCTTATTTAACGTGGTGCTAGAAGTTCTAGCCAGAACAATCAGATCAGACAAGATAAAGAAATAAAAGGCATCCATACCAGAAAAGAAGAAGTAAAGGTATCACTTTCTTCAGATGATATGGTCCTATACATCGAAAACCCCAAAGAATCCACAAAAAGACTACTAGAAACAATAAACCAATACAGTAAAGTTGAAGGATAGAAAATTAATATACAAAAGTTCTTAGCCTTTCTATATGCTAACAATGAAATATTAGAAAACAAACAAAAAAATTAATATGCTTCATGATTGCAACAACAACAACAAAATACCTAGGAATAAACCTAACAACATATGTAAAGGATCTATACAATGAAAACTGCAAAGCATTATTAAAGGAAATCGAAAAAGATACAATGAGATGGAAAAATATTTTTTGTTCTTAGGAAGAATAAATATAATCAAAATGGCCATATTACCCAAAGCAATATATAATACAAATTTAATGCAATTCCCATTAAAATTCCAATGACATGTTTTAAAGAAATGGAACAAAAAATCATCAGATTTATATGGAACTATAAAAAACCCCGAATAGCCAAAGCAATCCTAAGGAAAAGGAATGAAGTTGTGGCATTACAATACCTGACTTCAAACTATACAGTGTGTCCTTAAAGTCATGGTGTACTTTTGACCGGTCACAGGAAAGCAACAAAAGATGATAGAAATGTGAAATCTGCACAAAATAAAAGGAAAACCCTTCCAGTTTCTGTAGGATGATGTGCCAGCATGTGTGCATGCGCATATGATGATGTAACACCGTGTATACAGCTGAGCAGCCCACGGCCATGCCAGTTGACATGTGGACGGTACAGAGGAAAGTTCAGTGTGTTCTGTTGCTCTCTAAATTCAAGTCAATGACCAAAGTACAATGTGAATATCGGCGCGTTTAAACAAAGCACCACCACATAGGAATAACATTACTCAGTGGGATAAGCAGTTGAAGGAAACCAGCAGTTTGGTGGAGAAACCCCGTTCTGGTAGGCCATCAGTCAGTGACGAGTCTGTAGAGGCTATACGGGATAGCTACATAAGGAGCCATTAAAAATCTGTGCATGATCATGCCCACATCAAACTGTACTGAATAGGTATGAAACTGGGAAAGTATTCCTTTAATTTGGTGCAGATTGCACATTTCTATTGTCTTTTGTTGCTTTCCTGTGACCGGTCAAAAGTGCACCATGACTTTACAGACACACTGTGTTATAGAGCCACGACAATCAAAACAGCATGGTATTGGCAGAAAAATAGACACTCAAACCAATGGAATAGAATAGAAAGTCCAGAAATAAAAATATATATGGTCAAATAATTTTTGATAAAGGAGCCAACAACACACAATGGAGAAAAGAAAGCCTCTTCAACAAATGGTGCTGGGAAAACTGGAAAGCCACATGCAAAAGAATGAAACTTGACTACAGTTTGTCCCCTTGTACTAAAATTAATTCAAAATGGATCAAAGACCTAAATATAAGACCTGAAACAATAAAATACATAGAAGAAGACATAGGTACTAAACTCATGGATCTTGGTTTTGAAGAGCATTTTATGAATTTGACTCCAAAGGCAAGAGAAGTGAAGGCAAAGATAAATGAATGGGACTACATCAGACTAAGAAGTTTTTGTTCAGCAAGAGAAACTGACAACAAAATAAACAGACAGCCAACTAAATGGAAAATGATATTTTCAAACAACAGCTCAGATAAGAGCCTAATATCCAAAATATACAAAGAACTCATAAAACTCAACAACAAACAAACAAACAATCCAATAAAAAAATGGGAAGAGGATATGAATAGACACTTCTCCCAGGAAGAAATACAAATGGCCAACAGATATATGAAAAGATGTTCATCTTCTTTAGCTATTAGAGAAATGCAAATCAAAACGGCAATGAGATACCACCTCACACCTGTTCGATTAGCTGTTATTAGCAAGTCAGGTAATAGCAAATGTTGGAGAGGCTGTGGAGAAAAAGGAACCCTCATACACTGTTGGTGGGAATGTAAAGTAGTACAACCATTATGGAAGAAAGTATGGTGGTTCCTCAAAAAACTGAAAATAGAACTACCTTATGACCCAGCAATCCCTCTACTGAGTATATATCCCCAAAACTCAGAAACATTGATACGTAAAGACACATGCAGCCCCATGTTCATTGCAGCATTGTTCACAGTGGCCAGGACATGGAAACAACCAAAAAGGCCATCAATAGATGACTGGATAAAGAAGATGTGGCACATATACACTATGGAATACTACTCAGCCATAAGAAATGATGACATCGGAACATTTACAGCAAAATGGTGGGATCTTGATAACATGATACGAAGCGAAATAAGTAAATCAGAAAAAAACAGGAACTGTATTATTCCATACGTAGGTGGGACATAATACTGAAACTAAGAGACATTGACAAGAGTGTGGTGGTTACGGGGGGGAGGGGGAATGGGAGAGGGATAGGGGGTGGGGAGGGGCACAAAGAAAACAAGGTAGAAGGTGACAGAGGACAATCTGACTTTGGGTGGTGGGTATGCAACATAATTGAACGACAAGATAACCTGGACTTGTTGTCTTTGAATATATGTATCCTGATTTATTGATGTCACCCCATTAAAAAAATAAAATTATAAAAAAAAATAAAATAAAATAAACAGACAGCCACTAAATGGAAAATGATATTTTCAAACAACAGCTCAGATAAGAGCCTAATATCCAAAATATACAAAGAACTCATAAAACTCAACAACAAACAAACAAACAATCCAATAAAAAAATGGGAAAAGGACATGAACAGACACTTCTCTCAGGAAGAAATACAAATGGCCAATAGATATATGAAAAGATGCTCATCTTCATTAGTTATTAGAGAAATGCAAATCAAAACTACAATGAGATACCACCTCACACCTGTTAGATTAGCTATCATCAACAAGACAAGTAATAGCAAATGTTGGAGAGGCTGTGGAGAAAAAGGAACTCTCATTCACTGTTGGTGGGAATGTAAAGTAGTACAACCATTATGGAAGAAAGTATGGTGGTTCCTCAAAAAAACTGAAAATGGAACTACCTTTGACCCAGCAATCCCTCTTCTGGGTATATACCCCCAAAACTCAAAAACATTGATACGTAAAGACACATGTGGCCCCATGTTCATTGCAACATTGTTCACAGTGGCCAAGACATGGAAACAACCAAAAAGCCCTTCAGTAGATGACTGGATAAAGAAGATGTGGCACATATACACTATGGAATACTACTCAGCCATAAGAAATGATGACAATGGAGGTGACGTCACGGAAATGGCGCCGTGAGCAGCGCGTCCGACAGCTCTCCCCTAAATCACAACAAATTTATCAACTAGAAACAGAAAAATTTATCCTCGGAGCATTCCTGAGTAAACAACACCACAAGTAACAGCTCCACCAAGAACACAATAAAACCAAACTTAAACTGTGACAACAAAGGAAAAAAAGGGGGGAGAGGATGGATATTAACAGTAGCAAAGGATGATGAAGTGCAGAAATACTTATAAGATAGGGTACTACAATGAATATGGTAGGTACCCTTTTCATTACTTAATGGTAACCACCCTTAAAAAAACCACCACAAAAACACTTGACTTAAAAAAGGTAGCAACAGAGGAAAGAAGTATGGAACACAAACAAACAAAAACAAATGATAGAAAAACAAAAGAGAAGAATCAAACTAGATACAAAACTAACAGAAAGCAATTTATAAAATGGCAGTAGGGAACCCACAAGTGTCAATAATTACACTAAATGTAAATGGATTAAATTTACCAATAAAAAGACACAGAGTAGCAGAATGGATTAAAAAAGAAAATCCAACTATATGCTGCCTACAAGAAACACATCTAAGCAACAAGGATAAAAACAAATTCAAAGTGAAAGGCTGGAAAACAATACTCCAAGCAAACAACACCCAAAAAAAGGCAGGCGTAGCAATACTCATATCTAATAATGCTGACTACAAGACAGAAAAAGTACTCAGAGACAAAAATGGTCATTTCATAATGATTAAGGGGAAGTTGAATCAAGAAGACATAACAATCCTTAATATATATGCACCAAACCAAGGAGCACCAAAATATATAAGACAGCTACTTATTGACCTTAAAACAAAAACTAACAAAAATACAATCATACTTGGAGACCTCAATACACCGCTGACGGCTCTAGATCGGTCATCCAAACAGAGAATCAATAATGATATAGTGGCCTTAAACGAAATACTAGAACACCTGGATATGATAGACATCTACAGGACTCTTCATCCCAAAGCGACAGAGTATACATTTTTCTCTAGTGTACATGGAACATTCTCAAGAATTGACCATATGTTGGGCCACAAAGACAATATCAGCAAATTTAGAAAAATTGAAATTGTACCAAGCATATTTTCTGATCATAAAGCCTTGAAACTAGAATTCAACTGCAAAAAAGAGGGGGAAAAACCCACAAAAATGTGGAAACTAAACAACATACTTCTAAAAAATGAATGGGTCAAAGAAGAAATAAGTGCAGAAATCAAAAGATATATACAGACAAATGAAAATGAAAATACGACATATCAGAATCTCTGGGATGCAGCAAAAGCAGTAATAAGAGGAAAGTTCATGTCACTTCAGGCCTATATGAACAAACAAGAGAGAGCCGAAGTAAACCACTTAACTTCACACCTTAAGGAACTAGAAAAAGAAGAACAAAGACAACCCAAAACCAGCCGAAGAAAGGAGATAATAAAAATCAGAGCAGAAATAAATGAAATAGAGAACAGAAAAACTATAGAAAAAATCAATAAAACAAGGAGCTGGTTCTTTGAAAAGATCAACAAAATTGACAAACCCTTGGCAAGACTCACCAAGGAAAAAAGACACAGGACTCAAATAAATAAAATCCAAAATGAAAGAGGAGAGATCACCACAGACATCATAGATATACAAAGAATTATTGTAGAATACTATGAAAAATTATATGCCACCAAATACAACAATCTAGAAGAAATGGATAAATTCCTAGAACAATACAACCTTCCTAGACTGAATCATGAAGAAGAAGAAAGCCTAAACAGACCAATCAGCAGGGAGGAAATAGAAAAAACTATTAAAAATCTCCCCAAAAATAAAAGTCCAGGCCCAGACGGTTATACTAGTGAATTCTATCAAACATTCAAAGAAGACTTGGTTCCTATTCTACTGAAAGTCTTCCAAAAAATTGAAGAAGAAGCAATACTTCCAAACACATTTTATGAGGCCAACATAACCCTCATACCAAAACCTGGCAAGGATGGCACAAAGAAAGAAAACTATAGACCAATATCTCTAATGAATACAGATGCTAAAATACTAAACAAAATACTGGCAAACCGAATACAACAACATATTAAAAAAATAATACATCATGATCAAGTGGGATTCATCCCAGAATCTCAAGGATAGTTCAACGTTCGCAAAACGGTTAACGTAATACACCATATCAACAAAACAAAGAACAAAAACCACATGATCTTATCAATAGATGCAGAAAAGGCTTTTGATAAAATACAACACAATTTTATGTTTAAGACTCTCAACAAAATGGGTATAGAAGGAAAATATCTCAACATGATAAAGGCCATATATGATAAACCATCAGCCAACATCCTATTAAACGGCATAAAACTGAGGACTTTCTACCTTAAATCAGGAACAAGACAGGGTTGTCCACTCTCTCCACTCTTATTCAACGTGGTGCTAGAAGTTCTGGCCAGAGCAATCAGACAAGACAAAGAAATAAAAGGCATCCATATCGGAAAAGAAGAAGTAAAGCTATCACTTTTTGCTGATGATATGATCCTATACATCGAAAACCCGAAGGACTCCACAAAAAGATTATTAGAAACAATAAACCAATACAGTAAGGTCGCAGGATACAAAATTAACATACAAAAGTCCATAGCCTTTCTATATGCCAACAATGAAATATTAGAAAACGAACTCAAAAAAATAATCCCCTTCATGATTGCAACAAAAAAAATAAAATACCTAGGAATAAACATAACAAAGAACGTAAAGGACCTATATAATGAAAATTACAAAGCATTGTTAAGGGAAATCGAAAAAGATACAATGAGATGGAAAAATATTCCTTGTTCTTGGATAGGAAGAATAAATATAATCAAAATGGCCATATTACCCAAAGCAATATACAAATTTAATGCAATTCCCATCAAAATCCCTATGAGATTTTTTAAAGAAATGGAACAAAAAATCATCAGATTTATATGGAACTATAAAAAACCCCGAATAGCCAAAACAATCCTAAGGAAAAAGAATGAAGCTGGGGGCATTACAATACCTGACTTTAAACTATATTATAGGGCCACGATAATCAAAACAGCATGGTATTGGCAAAAAAATAGACACTCAGACCAATGGAACAGAATAGAAAGCCCAGAAATAAAACCACATATATATGGTCAAATAATCTTTGATAAAGGGGCCAACAACACACAATGGAGAAAAGAAAGCCTCTTCAACAAATGGTGTTGGGAAAACTGGAAAGCCACATGCAAAAGAATGAAACTCGACTACAGCCTGTCCCCATGTACTAAAATTAATTCAAAATGGATCAAAGACCTAAATATAAGACCTGAAACAATAAAGTACATAGAAGAAGACATAGGTACTAAAATCATGGACCTGGGTTTTAAAGAACATTTTATGAACTTGACTCTAATGGCAAGAGAAGTGAAGGCAAAGATAAATGAATGGGACTACATCAGAATTAAAAGTTTTTGCTCAGCAAGAGAAATTGATATCAAAATAAACAGACAGCCAACTATATGGGAACTGATATTTTCAAACGACAGCTCAGATAAGGGCCTAATATCCAAAATTTACAAAGAACTCATAAAACTCAACAACAAACAAACAAACAATCCAATAAAAAAATGGGAAGAGGACATGAACAGACACTTCTCCCAGGAAGAGATACAAATGGCCAACAGATATATGAAAAGATGCTCAGCTTCATTAGTTATTAGAGAAATGCAAATCAAAACTACAATGAGATACCACCTCACTCCTGTTAGATTAGCTATTATCAACAAGACGGGTAATAGCAAATGTTGGAGAGGCTGTGGAGAAAAAGGAACTCTCATTCACTGTTGGTGGGACTGTAAAGTAGTACAACCATTATGGAGGAAAGTATGGTGGTTCCTCAAAAAACTACAAATAGAACTACCTTATGATCCAGCAATCCCTCTACTGGGTATATACCCCAAAACCTCAGAAACATTGATACGTGAAGACACATGTAGCCCCATGTTCATTGCAGCACTGTTCACAGTGGCCAAGACATGGAAACAACTAAAAAGCCCTTCAATAGAAGACTGGATAAAGAAGATGTGGCACATATACACTATGGAATACTACTCAGCCATAAGAAATGATGACATCAGATCATTTACAGCAAAATGGTGGGATCTTGATAACATTATAAGGAGTGAAATAAGTAAATCAGAAAAAAACAAGAACTACATGATTCCATACATTGGTGGAACATAAAAATGAGACTAAGAGACATGGACAAGAGTGTGGTGGTTACCAAGGGTGGGGGGGGAGGGAGGACATGGGAGGGAGGGAGAGAGTTAGGGGGAGGGGGAGGGGCACAGAGAACTAGATAGAGGGTGACGGAGGACAATCTGACATTGGGCGAGGGGTTTGCAAAATAATTTGATGACAAAATAACCTAGACATGTTTTCTTTGAATATATGTACCCTGATTTATTAATGTCATCCCATTACCATTAATAAAAATTTATTAATCAATAAAAAAAAAAAAAAAAGAAATGATGACAATGAATCATTTACAACAAAATGTTTGGATCTTGATAACATTATACGGAGTTAAATAAGTAAATCAGAAAAAAACAAGAACTGCATGATTCCATACATAGGTGGGACATAAAAATGAGACTAAGAGACATGGACAAGAGTGTGGTGATTACCAGGTGGGGGAGGGGTAGAGGGAAGGAGAGGGGAAGGAGGAGTGGGAGGGGCACAAAGAAAATTAGATAGAAGGTGACAGAGAACAATCTGACTTTGGGTGATGGGTATGCAACATAATTGAATGACAAGATAACTTAGACATGTTTTCTTTGAACATATGTACCCTGATTTATTGATGTCACCCCATTAAAATTAATAAAAAGTTATTTAAAAAAGAAAATTATAAACATTGATAAAAGAAATCAAGGAGGCCTGACCTGTGGTGCAGTGGATAGAGCGTCAGACTGGGATGTGGAAGACCCAGGTTCAAGATCCTGTGGTTGCCAGCTTGAGCGTGGGCTTATCTGGTTTGAGCAAAAGCTCACCAATGTCACTGCCTCGAGCACGAGGTTACTCAGTCTGCTGAAGGCCTGCAGTCAAGGCACATATGAGAGAGCAATCAATGAACAACTAAAGTGTCACAATGAAAAACTGATGATTTATGCCTCTCATCTCTCTCCATTCCTGTCTGTCTGTCCCTATCTATCCCTCTCTCTGACTCTCTGTGTCTCTGTGGGAAAAAAAAGGAAATCAAGGAAGATACAAACCAGTGGAAGCATATATTATGTTCATGGTTTGGAAGAATAAACATTATTAAAATGTCCATATTACCCAAAGCAATTTATAAAATGCAATTCCTATTAAAATACCAATGACATATTTCAAAGACATAGAACAAATAATAGAAAAATTTATAAGGAACCAAAAAAGAACACGAATAGCCTCAGCAATGTTGAAAAGGAAGAATAAAGTGGGTGGTGTTACACTTCCTGATATGAAGTTATACTACAAGGCCATCGTACTCAAAACAGCTAGGCACTGGCATAAGGACAGGCATACAGATCAATGGAACAGAACAGAGAAACCAAAAATCAACCCGTACCTTTATGCAGTGGTCTCCAACGTTTTTGAGCCACGGACCAGTTTAATGTTATAAAATATTTTCACACACCGGCCTTTAGGGTGGGACGGATAAATGCACAAAATAAAATTATGCGACTGGCATAAAAACTTTGGTATTTTTAAATATAATTGTCAAACTTACAAGACAAGCATCAAGAGTGAGTCTTAGACAGATGTAACACAGAGAATCTGGTCATTTTTTAAAAATAAAACATTGTTCAGACTTAAATATAAATAAAATGGAAATAATGTTATTTATTCTTTCTCTGTAGACCAGTACCAAATAGCCCACGGACCGGTATCGGTCTACGGCCCTGGGGTTGGGGACCACTGCCTTTATGGACAATTGATATTTGACAAGGGTGGTAATAACATACAATGAAGTAAAGACTGTCTCTTTAACAAATGGTGTTGGGAAAATTGAACAGCTACCTGCAAAGAAATGAAACTAGACCACCAACTTACACCACTCACAAAAATGAACTCAATTTTAATGGGGTGACATCAATAAATCAGGGTACATATGTTCATGAAACCATAAGCATCCTAGAGGAAAACAGGGAATAAGCTCTTCGACATCTCTAGCAGCAATATATTTGCTGATTTATCTCCACCGGCAAGGGAAAAAAAGAACAGGATAAACAAATGGGACTATATCAAACTAAAAAGCTTTTGCACAGCTAAAGACAATATGAACAAAATGAAAAGCAAACCACACAATGGGAGAACATATTTGACAATACATCTGATAAGGGGTTAATAACCAAAATTTATAAAGAACTTGTAAAACTCAACAGAGGGAAGATAAACATCCAATCAAAAAATGGGCAAAAGAAATGAATAGACACTTCTCCAAAGAGGAAATACAGATGGTCAATAGGCATATGAAAAAATGCTCAACATCTCTTAATCATTAGAGAAATGCAAATTAAATCCACAATGAGATATCACCTCACACCAGTCAGAATGGCACTCCTCAACAAAACAACACAGAATAAGTGCTGGCGAGGATGTGGAGAAAAGGGAACCCTCCTGCACTGCTCGTGGGAATGCAGACTGGTGCAGCCTCTTTGGAAAACAGGATGAAGATTCCTCAAAAAATTGAAAATCGAACTGCCTTTTGACCCAGCTATCCCACTTTTAGAAATATCCACCAAGGACACCATAGATCTGCTCCAAAAGGAGAAATGCACCCCCATGTTTGTGGCAGCATTGTTCACAATAGCGAAGATCTGGAAACAGCCTAAGTGTCTGTCAGAGGACGAGTGGATTAAAAAGCTTTGGTACATATATACTATGGAATAGTATGGGGCCATGAAAAGAAAGGAAATCTTACCTTTTGCGACAACATGGATGGACCTGGAAATTATTATGTTAAGTGAAATAAGCCAGGCAGAAACAGAAAAATATCATATGACCTCACTCATTTGAGGAACCCGACAAACAATATGAACTGAAGAATAAAAGAGAGAAGAGGCAGGATCAAAGGATCCAGAGGGAAAGTGGACAGTGGGAAAGAAGATGATAAGATGATAGGATGGGATGAGAGCAGAAAAGCAAATCCTAGAGGGAAGGAGGAGGTTATTACATGGCAGGGGACAAAAGGGTTGTATTGGGGAACACAGGGGAGGGGAGGATGTATTCAGGGGGACATAGAATTTATGTAAATACAATAAATTAAAAAAAAAAGAAATGGGTAAATAATTGGTGATATGTCCATACAAGAGAATACCATTCAACATTAAAAATGAGCACACAATTCACAAACATAACATGAATGCATACCAACTAAATTAGGCTGAGTGAAAATAGATGAACTGTCATTTGGTTCCCATTCCTAACACGGGGCACCACTTGTCTCGAAGACAATGACTACTCGGAGACCACAGGGAGTGTTCCATAGAACCTAGGGGAGACCGCCTCACAATCCCCTATACAGGTTTCATGAGACAGTCCCAACCCCAGGTTCGTATGGGAATTTATTGATGCACATAAATAGAAACAAGGACAAGAATGAGGAAGTCAGGAAGCAGAGAAGAGAATGAGGAAGTCAGAAAGGGGAACTTTTTTATAGCAGATAAAAAGGGCTAGGGAGTAGCTGAAATGTCCCCACCTATTGATTAATCAGAATTGCTAATTCTATATTGTGCTGTGTTTGGCACAGTACTGAGTTCAGTACTTTTGTCAGTAAAGCCATGGTGGCTTTGCCTCAGAGCACTGAACTCTGTCACTGTTCTATGTTCCTACTCATGGTCTCTGCAGAGAACAACAACCCAACATGGTGCATGCTGATGATTACAATTACATAAATCCCTTGAAAATACAACGTGTAGACACAAAAAGTGGATCAGTGTTTGCCTGTGGTTTTGTGCGGCCCAGTGGAAGGGGAGGACCCTAAAGCACAGAGGAAACTACAGAGGGCGATGAAGAAACTTACTATGCTGACCGTGCTAATGGTTTCACGGTATATTCTTGCAAAAAGTGATCATGTTTTATACCAGTGGTAGTCAAGCTGGTCCCTACCGCCCACTAGGGGGCTTTCCAGCTTTCATGATGGGCAGTAGCAGAGCACCCAAAGTATAAATAAAAAGATAAATTTAAATATATGAAGTTGTTTTATAAAGACTTATTCTGACAAACAGTAAAAATCCAACATATAGTACTTGGTAAGTAATTATTATTATGTGCTTTAACTTGTTGTAACTCTGCTATATAAATTTTGTAAAGTAAAGTTACTTCCCTACTTTATAAATCACCATTACTGTTGAATCGCTGGACGGTTAAAAAATTTTACTACTAACAGAGATACAAAAGTGGGTGCTAGGTATAAAAAGGTTGACTACCCCAGTTTTATACTTTGAGTCTGTGCAGTGGATTGTCAGTTATACCTCAATGAAGCTATTATTAACAATAGGCAACAACTTTGTGGTAAGTATTTGCACAAGCACCCAATGATCTTTATGAGCATGATTCTTCATTTCTGATGTTAATCAGGGAAATGTCTATATTTGGAAGACAGAACTAATGACCTCCCCACCCCTGCACTGACACACAGGCCTGGAGAGGAGGTTGAATGAGGCCAGAGCTATTATGGGACATGCGTCTTCCTGAGTTCCTAAAGGTGCTGATGTCAGGGGGTGTGAGTGAAGACTCCAAAAGAATCCACTCACATCCAGCTGCAACTGGCTGACCACCAGGTCCTGGCTGTGAAGTCCAGATTCTGGATGGATCTGGATGGGTCCTGAGCTCTGATGAGCAAAGAATTGTGATTCCTGAACACATTGGGGAGCTCCCTCAAAAAAGCCAGATTGTGGCTGCAGGCTCTGCCAACACAGGCCCTGCAGCCCTAACTCTAAGCTCTGCAACTCCAGTGGATGTCCTGGGACACCAGGTTCAAAAGCATCCCTTATAGAGGCTGCTGGTAGCCTCACACTTCCCTGTTTTAATAACCTCCTTAGGCTGCCGTTTTCTTCATGCTCCTTGCTGACCTCCGTCTCAGGCTTACAGAGAGAGAATCTGGGGAAGCAGTGAGTCCCAGGCTCTCTGAAAGAGGCCTCCCAATAGGAGCCTTGGTCTCTTAGTGCCCACATTAGTCCAGGTCACAGGACACTTGGTTGTTTCTTACAGCACCCAGGAGGAGGCGGTTATTATGTGCAAGTTCGGTGACCGGAGGTGTCAGGCCTCCCGTTGACCCCAAAGAGCACAGTTTCAGGTTCCAGTTGTGACCCAATTGCTGGGGAGACAAGCCTGAACCAGGGGTGGTAGACAGGTCACCTGTGAGAGAGCCTAAGCCTTCTCCACAACCCCTCTGAGTACCCAGAACCATCTGTGATTATCACCTCTCTGCCATATCTGCAGAGCCTTCTCTGGCGCAGCTCCAGAAATCCACTCTCTGAGGCTCCCATACTTTTATTCAGCTTTACAGATTGTGGCAAAAACCAACGCTTCTCCCCCACCCCCTTACATTTTTGTTCTCAACTTTGGCTGCACTTTGGAATCAGCTGGGGAGCTTTGAAAAATCCTGGTGCATGCCACATGGGGACCTACTAATAACTTGTCACTGGTCAAAGCAAGTCACAAGGCTTTCCTGAGCAAGTCCAGGGAGCCCACTGATTAAGCCAACAAGGTGAAGAGTCCATGTGGGAGGAGCCCTGTTTCAGGTCTTGGCTTCAGCAGTGACCAAATCGTCTCCGTGACTTCATACCACTCACCTTCTGGTAAGTGGGTGCAGGTAGTAAAGTAATAATATGGGAGGACAGTCAGGGATGTGGGAAAGAGCCCTACTTAACATTTGGGGCTCAGAGGAGTCCTCTGTGTGAGGTGACACATGGGGACCAGAATGTGAGAGGCTGGGCCATGCAGGTATCTGGGGTCGAGTATTTCACACAAAGGGTCCAGACATAGGAGTGCTCAGGGTGTCTGAGGGAAGCCGTGTGCATAAAGATTCAGTGTAACAGGAACAAGGGAAGTGAGGGTGGGTGTGGGACTCACGGGGCTGGGTCATCGCTGTCAGTGCTGCTGACCAGCTCTCCCTTCTGAGCCGGGCTTTTTTCAACAAGCTGGCACCCAGTCCTCTGTGGTTCTTCACAAAGGGGTCAGCCAGCTATGGTCTATTTACTGATCTAGTAACCAAACAGCCGCCATAAAGTTTCTTTCAGTGACAGAACATTGAATCTGAAAAGCTAACACTGAAGAACAACCACTGCTATTTTGATGGGTCTGCTTCCAGGAACAGACAGTCTCAACTAAAGTCTGTCCTGGGGCCAGAGACTCAGTGGACAGAGTCCCCTGAGCCAGGAAGGGAGATTTAGAGTCTTCCTTATTGTTCTTGAAACCCCAGATGACCTCAGAGTGACCTGGTTCGACATTTACTCTGGAAGTTTACTTGACATTTACCTACATTCCCACCATTCGGCTTTGAGTCACCAAGGGGAGCAATGAGAGGACAACATAAACATTCCTCCTTAATCCCACAATTAGGTAATTTAATGTCCATTTTATTGAGGGCACTCTGAGGAGTCCAATCGGACAAACTTGTGTCTTTGGGGGAAATGCAGCACAAATGACGACTGTAAACAGCAGTCAGGGGGAGGGCCGTGTACAGAGGCGGGGCTGGCAAACCTCTTCTCCAAAGGGCAGGATGGGAAATAGTTTAGGTCTTCCAGGCCAGGACGCAACATCGAAGATACTACACAGGGTCTAATATAATAACAGAGAAAACCCATTTCCACATATTTAAAGAAATTGTAAATTAAAAATTGAGCGTAATTAAAAAAAATGCAAACCTAATAGTAAGAGAAACAGGCTATTTTTTACAATAAAAAATACACTTTCATTGGCAATTACACTTTCATTGGTATTAAAAATAGTGATCCTAAGATTGTCTTTACTAATGGGCAATACAAAAGCAGGAGGGGCTGGATGGATTATGGGCCATAGATTCATACCAACTTCCTGTATAGAGAATGTGGCTTCAATATTTAAGTATCCCAGGAGATTCTGGATAAAGTTGCAAAGAAAGAGATAGAAAGAAGAGATCCTTTGACATATGTTTGGCAAATACAATATGGCCTTCAGCCAACTCCTTCTTTTTTCTTCTTAAAACTTTTCGGAGCAAAAACTCCTCCTCCAGCACACAATAGCATAACAAAGTCCCTTCCCAAGCAGGATGGTAATTAGCAGTATCACCTGGCAATATCATTCACATGGGCAGTGCCATTTTAAACAATAAAAGTGAGCAAAATCAAATAACACAAATTTTACAAACATATTGTATTATTTATAATAATATGGCCATATATCTCTAAAACCAACAGAATCCACAAATTTTGGTACTAGTTTCATGTTAATTATAAAAAAACAATGTTCTTGAGGTTGTTAGAGACATCAACTTACAAAAATCAGTAACATTTCTGTATGTCAGCAAGATCTCATGATAATAAGTAATGGTTAGAAAACAAACACACCCTGGCCGGTGTCTCAGATGGTTTCAGTGGCATCTCAGTGGTCCAGGTTTGCAGATTTGCTCCCTTGTCAGGACTCATAAAATGAATGCATAAGAAAGTGGAACACAAGTCAGTGTATCTCTCTCTCTTTCTCTCTGTTTCTTTCTCCTTTCCTCTCTCTCTGAAATCAATTAAACAATAACAACAACACACAAAAAAGCATCCTTTACAGCAGTGGTCCCCAACCTTTTTTGGGCCATGGACCGGTTTAATGTCAGATAATTTTTTCACGGACTGGCCTTTAGGGTGGGTCGGATAAATGTATCACGTAAGCGAGACAAGTGTCAAGAGTGAGTCTTAGATGGATGTAACAGAGAGAATCTGGTCACTTTTTTAAAATAAAACATCGTTCAGACTTAAATATAAATAAAACGGAAATAATGTAAGTTATTTATTCTTTCTCTGCAGATTGGTACCAAATGGCCCACAGACAGGTACAGGTCCGCAGCCCGGGGATTGGGGACCACTGCTTTACAGAAGAATGGCGCCAAAATGAAGAAGGAGCCCCTACCCTTCCCAAAGCCGAAGCCAAAGCAATGGTTTCAAGACAAAGAAAGCAACACTGAAAGGGGTCCTCAGCCACTTATAAAAATTACCTTTAGCCCTGGCCTGTTGGCTCAGCAGTAGATCATCGGCCTGGCGTGCAGGGAACCCGGGTTCGATTCCCGGCCAGGGCACATAGAAGAAGCGCCCATTTGCTTGTCCACCTCCCCCCCTCCTTCCTCTCTGTCTCTCTCTTCCCCTCCCGCAGTCAAGTCTCCATTGGAGCAAAGATGGCCCAGGCGCTGGGGATGGCTCCTTGGCCTCTGCCCCAGGTGCTAGAGTGGCTCTGGTCGCGGCAGAGCGACGCCCCAGAGGGGCAGAGCATCGCCCCTGGTGGGCAGAGCGTCGCCTCTGGTGGGCGTGCTGGGTGGATTCCGGTCAGGCGCACGCGGGAGTCTGTCTGACTGTCTCTCCCCATTTCCAGCTTCAGAAAAATACAAAAAAAAATTACCTTTATATTACCCACCCTCTATGGTGAATGGTACCGCAATCCGAAGGAGGCCTAAATATCCTGGGAAGAGCACCCCCAGTGGAACCAAGCTAGAGCTCTGTGCCATCATCAAGTTCTCCCTGACTACCACCAAGTGAGCCACGAAGAATACAGAGACGGTAGGCTTGTGTTCAGTGTGGATGTCAAAGCCAACAAGGATCAGATCAAACGAGATGTGAAGAAGCTAAGTGACATTCACAAGGACCACACCCTGACCAGGTCTGATGGAGCAAAGAGAGGGTATGTTTGAAAGGCTTCCACCATGATGTTTTGGATGTTGCTGACAAAGCTCGGATCATCTAACCTGAGTCCAGGTGATAATTCTAAATATTAAAATTTTACCCTGTACAGCAAACAAACAAACTGGTGAAAGTATATGAGAATTAACAACCAAAACCACAGAGGAAGACTACCAAGGAGACCGTTTTTAAACCCTAAGAGAAGACATGAAGGATTTTCTTAAAAAATTGACAGATACGAGCTCATTTCATTTTGGTCCATTGATCCACCCGTCAGATCTCTGACCTCTAAACTGTAGTGTAATGAATCTGTGCTGTTTAACCCACCAAGTTGCTTGTTTGTTCCAGCACGAACTGGAAACTAACACAGGACTCATTTCTCCTGTCCAGCAGGTTGCCAGGAACGGAGCTTCCTCACTGCATTTCTGATACACGGCAGAGCTCTGTCTTGGAAGGAAGTGTGGTGTGTGTGGTCTAGTGAGTGATCCGGTCATACTAGCTGCATTGGGGATATTCTTCTGTGGTGCTTTTTGCAAAAGGCTTATTTCCCTTTATTCAACCATCTGAATTATTTTCTAGGCCCTCAAAATGTGTTGATGGACAGGGAGGTGAGAATACGGTGATAAAAACCCCTAACATTTAAAAGCCATGTTGGGAAAAGCCAATGGGGCATGGCTGTGAGCTTGACCCTCCAGTCCCTGAGCAAAGAGACCTAGAAGCAGTAGCTTGGGCTGACTCCACCATATCTTTCATTTCATATCTAATTTTATTAGATATTCTATGAAATTAAAATATAGACTTAAAAATTTAGTGTTTTTCTCCCTGTGTGTCTTTTAGAAGAAATGATCAATGATCTGAGTTGGTATGAGCAAGGTGGTGGAATAGGAGATAACAACCAGCATGTGCCCATAGCAACACCTATTTTAGCAAACACTCATGGGTGAGAACAGATTTATGAGAGTCCAGATGCACAAATGACAGGTTCCAGCACGCAAGTGAAGTAAAATAATCCAAGACATTGATGCACTGAATAAGGTAAGAAAAACAGTGTCCCATTTCCTGTGTCACCCTCTCCCAAGGTAGCACAGCCTGGCATCACCGGAGCTTGGTAGAGAGGAGCATCGCAAGTCCCACCCAGACCTGCTGAATCAGAGCCCACAGGTCCCCCAGACCCGCAGGTGAGTGTGTGCTCCTCCGGAGAAGCATGGCGCCATCACACAGACAGGGATCCGGAGATAACATATCACATTGTTCTGGGTACATAATTCATATGAGTGCCATCACACTACACATATCTATCCTTCAACAATTCGTTTTTGAGTTCTCACCTTGCTAATATAGATCTAGCACATTTCCTTTAACTTCTTGGAGAAAATTCACCTTTGTGATACTGATAATAAACTCTGTTAGGAACTCAGTCTATCAGTGACATTGACATAGTACGATCAGGTAACACGGAAATGGCCAGAGAGTCCTCATGCTCTCTACTTTTTAGAAATTGTATCCATTTATTTTAAGGGGCACCGGGCACTGGGAAGGGTGTTCTTTCCAAGGAAAAACAATTACTGTTTATGACTTTAAGGGTAAATGTTACATGCCCAGGAAAAAAAACATTATTTTAAAAGTCCTGATGTGTCAGTGTCGTTGAGCACACTCAAAGCCAACTGGACCAGAAAGACAATATTACATTAACAAGGCATCTGTACAAAATATGAAGAATCATTCAGCCCCAACTTGCATTGAGCTTTATAGTCTTAATATATTTAGAAAAGGTAGCAGGAAATATCTCCAGGCTTTGAACTTCTTAAGGCTTGAATTGCTATGCATTTGAGAGGCCCATTAATGGCTATAGATCTTCATGATCTGGATTATAACATGGTGTTTCTTTTCCAAGACTGGTTTAAAAGACTAAGGGATACAGTGGATCCTTACTAGATAAGGTGACTGAGGGAACCTGAAATACATGGCCAACGTACTGGAGGAAGGTAGTGTTGGGCATTGAGGATTCAGCTGTCACAGCCTGGAAAGCTGGTAAGACTTAATGCATGCTGGGAAAACATTTGTTCAAATGGTTGTCTGCTGTGCCTGGAGAAAGATCACGTGCAGACACAGGCTCTAGAGCTAGGAGAAGCAGAATAAAGGTTCAGGGTGTTGGGATATTGGCAATGTGTCCAGGACTGCTTGCAGCTTTCAGCAAACTTATGAGAGGGTGGTACTTGGGTACAGCCAGTCAGGTTGCAAGTAGAGAGAGAAGGTAGCACGCCTTTGCTAAGGGATGCTCCTCTGCTGCAGCCCAACTCCAAGTTAAGTGAGGGTCACAATTCCTTTACTCTACAGTGAAGCGGCTGTAAGTAGTGGCTATGAAGTGAAGTCTAGTCTCCTAGGAGATAACACTGCTTCCATGAAAGGTAGCATGATGCTGGTGAAGAAGGGATTAAGTGCCCATCCACCCTAACTATTGTTTCCTCTGGCCCCAATTAAGTTAAGAAAAAGAGATGGGATAGGTAGGCATTGTATGGCCTATGTCCACAGCCATCATGGCCATGCAGGTTTTCATTGGATTCGGGCACAGCGTAAAGAAACAGTGAAGCCAAAAAATGGTGGCATATTCCATTTATTTAAGTCTTTTTGTTTTTATTAAATTTAATGCAGTGACATTGATAAATCAGGGTACATATGTTGAGAGAAAACATCTCCAGATTATTTTGACATTTGATTATGCTGTATAACCCTCACCCAAAGTCAAATTATCTTCTGTCACCTTCTATCTGGCTTTCTTTGTGCCACTTCCCTCCCCCCCAACCCTCCTCTCCTTCCTCGCCCAATCCCACCCCCCTTACCATCACATTCTTGTCCATGTCTGTGAATCTCATTTTCTGTCCCATCTATGTATGGATTCATATAGTTCTTAGTTTTTTCTGATTTACTTATTTCACTTTGTATAATGTTATCAAGGTCCATCCATGTTAATGTAAATGATCCGATGTCATCATTTCTTATGGCTGAGAATTATTCCATAGTATATATGTATCAAAGCTTTTTAATTCACTCCTTCTCTGACGGACACTTGGACTGTTTCCAGATCTTTGCTATTGTGAACAATGCTGCCGCAAACATGGGGGTGCACTTCTCCTTTTGGAGCAGGTCTATGGTGTTCTTTGGATATATTCCTAAAAGTGGGATAGCTGGGTCAAAAGGTAATTCGAGTTTTAATTTTTTGAGGGATCTCCGTACTGTTTCCCACAAAGGCTACACCAGTCTGCATTCCCACGAGCAGTACAGGAGGGTTCCCTTTTCTCCACATCCTTGCCAGCACTTATTCTGTGTTGTTTAGTTGATGAGCGCCATTTGACCTGTGTGAGGTGATACCTCATTGTGGTTTTAATTTGCAATTCTCTAATGATTAATGATGTTGAGTATTTTATTATATGCCTATTGGCCATTTGTATGTCTTCTTTAGAGAAGTGTCTATTCATTTTTTATTCCCATTTGTGATTGGATTGTTTGTCTTCCTGGTGTTGCTATTTACAAGTTCTTTATAAATTTTTATTATTAACCCCTTATCAGATGTATTGTCAAATATATTCTCCCATTGTGTAGTTTGTCTTTTTATTCTGTTCTTATTGTCTTTAGCTGTGCAAAAGCTTTTTAGTTTGATATAGTCCCATTTGTTTATCCTGTCTTTTATTTCACTTGCCCATGGAGATAAATCAACAAATATATTGCTCCAAGCGATGTCTGAGAGCTTACTGCCTATGTTTTCTTCTAAGATGCTTATGGTTTCATGGCTTACATTTAAGTCTTTTATCCATTTTGAGTTTCTTTTTTTGAATGGTGTACGTTGGTGGTCTAGTTTCATTTTTTTTGCAGGTAGCTGTCCCATTTTCCCAACACCATTTATTAAAGAGGCTGTCTTTACTCCATTGTATTTCCTTACATCCTTTGTCAAATATCAGTTGTCCATAGACTGTGGGTTTATTTCTGGGTTCTCTGTTCTGTTCCATTGATCTATATGCCAGTACCAGGCTTTTTTGAAAACAATGTCCTTGTAGTATAACTTGATATCAGAAAGTGTGATACCTCCCCTTTTATTCTTCTTTTTTAAGATTGAGGGTATTCGTGTTCTCTTTTGCTTCCATATAAATTTTTGGAATATGTGATCTATATCTTTGAAGTATGTCATTGGTATTTTAATTGGTATTGCATTGAATTTATAGATTGCTGTGGGTAATATAGACATTTTAATGATGTTTATTCTTCCTAACCATGAGCACGGTATATGCTTCCACTTGTTTGTATCTTCCTTGATTTCTTTTATCAATGTTTTATAATTTTCCAAGTACAAGCCCTTAGTCTCCTTGGTAAAATTTACTCCTAGGTACCTTATATTTTTGGTTGTAATAGTGAAGGAGATTTTTTCCTTAATTTCTCTTTCTGACAGTTCATTGTTGGTGTATAAAAATGCCTCTGATTTCTGAGTATTAATTTTATATCCTACCACTTTGCTGAATTCATTTATGAGGTCCAGTAGTTTTTTGACTGAGACTTTAGGGTTTTCTATATACAATGTCATAATATCATATCATCTGCAAATAATGATAGTTTTACTTCTTCTTTTCCAACTTGAAAGCCTTTTATTTCTTCTTATTGTCTGATTGCTTTGGCTAGGACTTCCAGGACTATGTTGAATAGAAGTGGTGAAAGGGGTCACCCCTACCTTGTTCTTGATCTTAAGAGGATTGCTTTTAATTTTTGCCCATTGAGTATGATATTGGCTGTGGGTCATAGATGGCTTTTATCATGTTGAGGTATGTTCCCTGTATTCCCACTTTGCTGAGAGTTTTGATCATGAACGGGTGCTGGGTTTTATCAAATGCTTTTTCTGCATCTATTGAAATAATCATGTGAATTTTCTCCTTCCTTTTGTTTATGTGATGTATCACATTGATCGATTTGTGAATATTGTACCAGTCTTGCCTCCCCAGAATAAACCCCACTTGATCATGGTGTATGATTTTTTCCATACATTGTTGGATCTGGTTTGCTAATATTTTGTTGAGGGTTTCAGCATCTATATTCATCAGGGAAATTGGCCTATAATTTTCTTTCTTTGTATTGTCTTTGCCTGGTTTTGGAATAAGAATTATGCTCACTTCATAAAAGGAGCTTGGAAGTCTTCCTTCCTCTTGAATTTTTTGAAATAGCTTGAGAAGGATAGGAGTTAGTTCTTCTTTGAATATTTGGTAGAATTCACTTGTGAAGCCATCAGGCCCTGGAATTTTTATTGTTGGGCGTTTTTTGATAACTGTTTCTATCTCATTTGGTGTAATCGGTCTGTTTAGGTTTTCTAATTCTTCCAGATTGATTTTTGGAAGATTGTATGTTTCAAAGAATTTGTCCATTTCATCTAGGTTGTCTAGTTTTTTGGCATACAGTTCTTCATAGTATTTTTTTACAATATTTCATATTTCTGTTGTGTCAGTTGTTATTTCTCCACTCACATTTCTAATTTTATTTGAGTCCTCTCTCTTTTTTTCTTGGTGAGTCTAGTTAAAAAGTTCATCGATCTTGTTTACCTTTTCAAAGAACCAGCTCCTCGTTTCATTGACCCTCTGTATTGTTTCTTTAGCATCTATGTCATTTATTTCTGCTCTGATTTTTATTATTTCCTTCTTTCTACTTCATTTGGGATTTACTTGCAGTTCTTTTTCTAGTTTCTTTTTCTAGTTCTTTTAGATGCAGGGTTAAGTTGTTTATTTGAGCTTTTTCTAGTTTCTTAAAGTGTGTCTGTAGTGCTATGAACTTTCCTCTCAGTATTGCTTTTACTGTGTCCCATGAATTTTGAGCTTTTTTATCCTCATTGTCATTCATTTCTAGGAATTTTTTAATTTCTTCTTTGATCTCATTCTTAATCTATTCCTTATTTAACAACCTGCTATTTAGTTCCATGTGTTTGAGAATTTTTGAGCTTTTCTGTTGTGGTTCATTTCTAGTTTCATGCCATTGTGATCTGAGAAAGTGCTTGATATGATTTCAATCTTCTTCAATTTGTTGAAACCACTATTGTGCCCTAACATGTGGTCTATCCTAGAGACTGTACCATGAGCATTTGAAAAGAATGTATATTCTGCTGCTTTAAGGTGAAAGGTTCTAAAGATGTCTATTAAATTGAGTTGATCTAGTGTGTCCTTTAAGTCTGTTGTTTCTTTGTTAATTTTTTTTCTTGAAGATATATCTAGTGATGTTACTGGAATATTGAAATCCCCTACTAATATAGTATTGCTGTTGATCTCAGACTTTATAACCATTAAAGTCTGCTTTATATATTTAGGTGCTCCTATATTAGGTGCATAGATATTTATAATAGTTATATCTTCCTGTTAAATTGTTCCCTTTATCATTATTCAGTGACCTTCTTTATCTCTTACTATATTCTTAGTTATAAAGTCCATTTTGTCTGATATAGGTATTGCTACCCTGGCTTTTTTTTTCATTTCCATTTGCATGAAATGTTTTTTTTTCATCCTTTTACATTCAATCTATATGTATCTTTTGTTTTAAGGTGTGTCTCTTGTAGACAGCATATATACAGGTCCTGTTTTCTTATCCATGCAGTTACCCTATGTCTTTTGATTGGATCATTTAATCAATTTACATTTAATGTTATTATTGATATGTAGTTGTTTTATGCTTTAAAGCTTTAATCCTTTTTTGCTATATTCTTTTCCCACTTTGATCTGTTTACAGAAGGCCTCTTAATATTTCCTACAGCATTGGTTTGGTTGTAATAAATTCTTTGAGTTGTTTTTTGTCTGGGAAGCTTTTGATTTCTCCTTCGATTTTAAATGATAGCCTTGCTGGATGAAGTAGTCTTGGTTGTAGGTTCTTGTTCTGCATTACTTTGAATATTTCTTGCCATTCTCTTCTGGCCTCAAGTGTTTCTGTTGAGAAGTCTGATGTCATCCTTATGGGGCTCCTTTTTAGGTGATAGCTTTTTTTCTCTTGCAGCTTTTAATATTTTCTCTTTATCACTTAGCTTTGGTATTTTAATTATGATGTGTCTTGGTGTAGGTTTCTTTGGGTTTCTCTTTAATGGAGTTCTCTGTGCTTATTGACCTTGTGAGAGTTTCTCCTGCATTAATTTAGGGAAGTTTTCAGCTATGATATGATTGATCAAAGTCTCTATCCCTTGTTCTTTCTCTTCTTCTTCAGGGACCCCTATGATGCGGATGTTATTTCTCTTCATATTGTCACAGAGCTCTCTAAGAGTTTTCTCAGACTTTTTCAGTCTCTTTTTTTCTTTCTTCTCTGCTTTATTATCTTCATACAAGTTGTCCTCCAACTCGCTGATTCGATCCTCAGCTCTATCCATCCTGTTTTTAATTCCTTCCATTGTGGTCTTCATTTCTGATATTGTATTTGTCATCTCTGAATGATTCTTTTTTAATATTTTAATATCCTTTTTTATACTTGCTATTTCTTTATTTAGGTGTTCATAATGACTGCCCATTGTTGTTCTAAGATCCCTAAGCATCTATACAATCATTATTTTGAACTCTGCAATCCTGAAGTTTGATTATTTCCATATTACTCAGTTCATCTCCTGAAGGTTTCTCTTGTGGTTTCATTTGGATTGCACTTCTTTGTCTTTTCATTATGTCTTTGTTTGGGTGTTTTGTTTGTAGAGTTGGTTGAGCCTAGGCTTGGTGTTGTCTGCCTCCAGTTTTCAATTGTGTTATTTCTAGGTCTTCTTGGGTTGGCATCAGCTATTATTTGTAATCCACTTTCAGATTTGGCCACTTTGAACTCTTGATTTGTTTGTTTTCTTGATAGTGTTGTTTACTGATCTCAGCAAGGTGCTTCCTTGAAACTGTATGCAGGAATACAGTGGGTGTAACCTGCGACTCTGAAGGCCTCTTCTACCAATTAATCTCTGTGGGGGCAGGGTTTTTACTCAGCTTTAGTAGGGAGAGGTGTATCTCAGATCTTAATGGAAGCCCAAGTTACTGCCCTCCTCCCCACTTTTTGTTTTCAGCTGTGTCTTGTTGCACTGACTGGAACTGGAGAGATGTCTGGAGATCTGTGATCCGAAAGCATTTTGTCTTGTTTTGTGGAAGGATCAATCCCTCCCCCAGCTATGGCCACCTCCAGCACTGGATGAGTCAGCTCTTTTAGGTCATCTCCTGCATTCCTTTTCTCCTCACTGTCTGTCCCTCTCCTCTTTCCACTTGGATGATAAGCTGGTCCTTTCAACACACCTAGCTCCCTGCTTGCCAGGCAAATGGCTGTGAGCAATATTTTCTGTTCTTTCCCCTGGAGTGAGAGCCCCTCTGGGCTCTCAGCCTTACCCCCCTCCCTTTCATTTCTTTAAGCAGGGGAGATTCAGGCACTAACTATCAGGTTTGTTGTGGCTTCTTCTTTGCTCCTTGGTTTTTGAGAGCTGTTCTTGTAGTCCAGAGTTGATTTTTCATATATTGATTTGTATTTCATTTTGCTGCTGAAAGCTGGGCATCTGTGCATCTGCTTACTCCACTGCCATCTTCCACTCAAGTCTCCTTCTTAATAAAGAGCAAAAAGGCAGGAAAGACTGCTTCCCTCTCATTCAGAACTCCCAAAGCCCTGACGAGTTCTCCAGTTCCACAATCCAGAAAATCTTCTCTGGTTCATCCTGTAATTGAAGGTCCCTTCCAGCCTCAGCAGAACTCCCAAAGCCCCTCAGCTCAGGTTCCACATCTGTACTCCTTCTTCTCTACCTGTAAAACTCAGGCTGGGGAAAATACCTCTTTTCCAGCAAACATTAGCAATGCAATGGCCTTTCCCAAGCAGGAAGATAAATCGCAATTTACAATCTGATGCCCTGAGGGCAAGCCCCACAGCCTTTCACAGATGGCCTAAACATGGTGCTGCCAGGCCAATGCAAAATATAAGGAAGCAATCCTAAAAAACACACTTTAGAAACTTATTTGCCCGACACACATAATGGTCTATTTAGAAAATACCAGTTTTTGCCCCAACTTTATGTCTAGTTTGAATTTTGTTTTCTGGTTACCTGCACTCAGAGAAGTTAAGAGGCAAATACAGCCTGACCTGTGGTGGCACAGTGGATAAAGTGTCAAATTAAATTATGAAGTTGCTGGTTTGAAACCCTGGGCAGACCTGGTCAAGGCACATATGTGAGCTGATGCTTTCTGCTCCTTCCCCCTTCTCTCTGGCTCTCTCTTCTCTGTAAAGTGAACACATGTCTTAGAGAGGCAAATACATCAGCAGTCTAAGATTCTTAGGGATTTGCACTGCCAGACAAATTTAGGTGTTTTCTATAGCAAAAGAATGTGATTCATGAAAAGTGATTTCTCTGAACCTGCACAAGCTGAGGGTATGTGTTTATGGGGGATAATGCATAAGGGATATCCTAGCAGAACCAGGGCCGGAGAAGACAGTGGCCATAAGATCATGTTTCTGTTGTAAGGTACCAAAAAGCTGAAAATTAATATTGACATTCTGGGAGAAAAGGTCATGCTTTCCTATCAGGCTTTCTTGTCCCATCTTTCTTTAGGGAGGGGAGGGAGAAGAATGTAGAAGTTTCTGGCTAGCAAGAACAATGAGTCATTTAATTTTAAATCTAAAATAGAGGTTAACCGAGAAACTTCTTCTCTTTTAATAGGAGGCAGAATTTACGTACCACCTTGCATTGACTATAGTTCCTCCCCCTTCTTGGAATCTTGAGAAAAAAATACCTCTAGGCTAGTGAGGAAAGATAAACCCTGAAAGATTTGTAAACATCTTTGATTGTGTTACCTTAAAAGTCTTAATGCTTCTGTGTATCCCCTAAACTAATGTTGTAGGCTCATGCAGTGATGTCATACTCTCCCCTGCCTGTGTGTGATCAAGGATATATAAGCAGCCCCTGAACTATTTTTGGGGCTCGCACATGATTTGGGACTGCCCTGTGTAAGTTTTATGTGGCCAGCATATTTCATAAATCTCCTCCTTTAATAAAACTCTTCAAAATTTATCTGGACTGTGTGTTTCTACATGAACCCAATGAAGTGATGTACAGTGCTTTCAGAATCTGGGGTGCAGTACTTTATAACATGTGGGGTCTTATCATGTATGTAGTGTTTTGTATCACTGAATAAAGACACCCCAAATCAGCTTGTCTCTCCAGAAATCTGCCTGGACCCCCTTGAATCTCAAGGAGAGGCACGCCACCTGAGACTGTTCAGGGCTCCCGGTCTTCCTGTGGGTTTCAGAGAGTTCTTCAGTTAGACGCCTCTTGGTTCCCAAATTTGACAATTTGGATAATACGGCAGAGAACTCAAAGAGGTAGGTAAAGCAGCTCCTTTTGCTTTACTGAATTTTCTGGCTTCCCTCTGAAGTCTTGTTTACAGTTTTCTGTGTTGGATTAGAATGTAGGTAGAGTGGATTTGGGAGCTTTGCTTTATTGTGACTCCAGGTACATGGAACCTCTGTGGGGTAGGTAGGGCTTTCAAGACTGCTTTGCTGTTTGTAACTAGTCTATAGTCTTTTTGTTTTGGGACTGCTGCAAACAGATCAGACGTGGTTGTATGTTCATGCAGGCTCTCCAAGACCGAGACATCAGTGGGGGGTTTCCTGGGTCCTGCCTGGATTTTGCTAGGAGAGGGATTTCTGGTTATTCTCTGGAAGGATGACTGATGGGATTGGGTCCTGCTTGAGGCTCTCGGAGATATCTGTTTCTCATGAGAGGTACTAGTGTAGACTTTATCCTGCACAGGAGTTTCAGAGGTATGTAGATGAGGCTCTCACTAAAATGCCATTTAGTGTGATCAGTTGTTTTTATTTGGGAGGACATTAATGGGGATTGGATCAGTACAGGATTAGGCAGTCTCGCAACACATTGAATCAGTGGAGGCTGAGCTAACTTGGATTGATTAATCTCACCTCAAACTTCCAGAAAATTCTTTGTATTGTCGAGATCTCAGTCTTTGTTTTTAAAGTGTCTGTTTAGAAAACCGTGGTATAAAGGAAGCTCTAGTTCTGCCTGCATGCAGTTGAGAGGCCACGAGGGGGGGCGCCCTTTCCTCGTCAGTGAGGCACAGCACTTTTCAGCATCTGGAGGATTTGCTCTGCAGTGAGGGGAACTCCTCCCTTGTGTATTGAACTTTGTCTTTGTTTGCCAGAAAAATTAGGATAAGTAAAGCATGCTTATTTAAACTTCTTGATTTGTGTATATGTCTTTGTTTAGTGTTTAAATGTGTCTTTTTGAGTCTTTTCTGTCAAGATTGGAAGCTTCTGACTAAAAATCCATCTTAAGTGGCGAACTATTATTCTCTTTGTTCTCAAATACTAGCTTTGGGGCGCCCTGCTAGGTTTCTCCTCTGAGGAAATTATTCTTTTATATTGGCTTATTTTCCTTGTCTTGTATAATAATTAATAGCTCTATAGTCAAACACCCTCTTATTCCGTGTGCTAATTACCTGTCTTATCTTTCTTGCTTCATTAGTGCACTAATTCTTAGATTTTCCTGGAACAAGTCTTAGTTTTGTAATAGGTAACATCGGCTAGAACTTTTAAACTCCAGATAGTAAAAGCGGTCTGGAATATAGTAACTGGCTAAAAGCTTGCTCAATACAAAAAGGGCTGGCAAGCAAGCAATTTAAATGAAAGAAAAGTGGAGCCCAAAAATGGAAAGTGTTTCTCCAAGACTCTAGAGCCGAAAAACTATTAAATAAGCAGTTTGAGTAAAAGAAAAAGCGAGCGGGGACACGCTGTGTGTGGAGCGAGTGGGTGGGGGTGTGGCCGAGGAGAGGCAAATGTATGCATGCCCCCGCCCCTCTCCATGGTGGTGCTGCACCGGAGTGGAAGGCAAACAGTAAACAGCAAAGCAAGCACCAAAAGACAAGCCCCGCCAGCTCCAGGTGCATGGTTAGATTAGGATTCAGCCTGCTGTGTGTCGGGTGACTAGAAAAGGAAATAAAGTAAAAATGAGGTAACTAAAAAATTATAGAATGAAAATTAGTTTCAAATGTCCACCTACTGACCAAAATTGTTTTGTCCATCTGGAAAATACAGGGTAGGAATAGTATTAAAAATTAGAACTTTGCTTTAGAAAAATTTAAAGGAGAGAAAAAAAATGACTTAGAAATTAATAAACCATAGATGTAGACCTTGCTAGTTAATTGGCAGTTTCTTAAATTCAAATGAGCTCCAGAATGAGTAATAAAAGCATGAGTAATAAGATTATAGGGAATAGAATAAAAAATAAGCCCTCTGTGGGTTGGGGACAGTGGCTTGTTGCCTTCCTTGCTGTAAAAATGAGGAAAAAGGTTCCAACACTCTCCCACGGGCCGAGAGGGTGTTGGGTCCTCTATAAACTTCTCAGTTATGTAGAAGTCATGGAGTTCATAAGGGAGACCAGCTGCATTAGCCATAATGGTAAAAATTGTAAAACAAATTCTCAGGGAATTGTGGGAAAAATTGGAAACCTCATATAGGCTTAAAGCAAGTCACTATGGGAAAGTAATTCTGTGAAAATTGTATTTAGCTGCTCAAAGCAAGGCAGTTAGTTTACAGGTGGCAAATTGATTCAAGTCTTGCTTGGGAGAAGCCCCATTATCTTGCTAAGGAACTTGGTTACAGGACAAAGTGCAGAAAAAAACCAACAAACAAGTAAAAGAGGCAGGCTTCCAGTTCTTGGAGTCTGCTTCCCCCTCAGGTATCCATCCCACCCCTCATGATGACGTAATAGTGAAAATTACTGTGGGTCAAATAAAAGTTAATATCTCTTTGCTAGCTGGATAGTTTGTACCAAGAATCCTTTATTGTGTAAAAAGTATTTTCCATGTTAAAATGTATGTTATTTCAAAGGCCTTTTGTTAATTCTTTTATTAACTGTTTCATAGCCCTGTAATATTAGAATCTTAGTTTAAATATTAGGAGTTGTTAATAATGTCTTTTTATGTAATGTTTAGTTTATTATAATTTTGAAACAATATTTTTCAATGCTGAGTAATGTCATATCCTGGAATCCTGCAAATCAATTTGTATCATACTTTTGTTAAAAATTTCTTCTAAATGCTAATGGACTGAATTATTCAGCAGTGAAGATACTCTGGAATCCTAAAAGAGGCACCAAAAACCTGTTTTTCTTTATTTAATCCAACTAATAATGCTGCTTTTGTCTTTTTCAAAGACTTTATATAAACAAATAAGGACCCTCAAGCTCCTCAGCAAGATCTTCTGAGCATGGATTTTAAGGTCTATATTGACCAAGGAAGGAGATGAAAAAAAAAGGCAATAAAATCCAAAAGAGATCAGAAAAAATACCAGCTTTTGGCATATACCCTTAAAGGCTCCAATGCCCCAAAGTGGCTTCATAGGATTTCAGCAGGGCACTGCTTCAAGAGTGGAAAGAACATTCATTGAGCTGAAACCTCCCAAGATTCTTGGCCCCACCAGGGATCATGTCTTTGCTGTGGAAAAAAGGGACATGAGAAGATAAGCTGCCCCCTTGCTCCACAGAGAGAGGGTTCAGTCTCTTCCAGCCCTTTCCAGCTTCCTGTGACCAGACCTTGCCAGGCATGCTGTGACTTACCACTGAAGGCTAAAAGGTGCCCAAGGCGTTGACCTAATCTCACATCACCGTGGAGGAGCTTAGAGAATTTCTCCCAAGTAGCAGGTAAATTGATCTCATTTCTTGTAAACACAAGGGCTATTTACTATGCTTTGCCTTAATATTTGAGTTTTATTTAACACTCAAATATCTCTGTTGTGGGTATTAATAGTCTTATTTTCTGTTGCTTTATTTAATGTATAGTGTCTCCTTTATTCCTCTTGTCTCAATGTCCCATGCCTATTTTAGGCTGGGACACCTGCTCCTAATTCTAACTAGAAGCAGTGGTCATTAGGACTTGGACTCTAGCTGTAAAGTATAGAATGTGACCACAACTCCAATGCCTTGTGGACATTTCCTGCATATGTGTAACTCCTGCTCTTTGGGACATTTCTCAGACTGAAGTAAAGATTGGGTTACACTTGTTAGCAATATAAAGCAGCAATAGTGTCAACATAGACTTAGTAAAATTATGTTAACATGTTAAGAACATTTGTGACTGTAAGAATTTTATTTTGAATCCTGTTATATTGGTTAGAATTTTGGTTTTGTTTAATAATCTAGTAGGATTTAGTCATTTTATTTTATTAGGACACTTGTTATAATATTTGTTAACATTAGCTATTTGAATTTTATTGTTAACTGTATATTTTTCCAGTCTGCCTCAAAATCAGAACATAGTAATTCAAATAAGTAAAAGCCACCCAGAACCAGTGATACCCTTGTTGTGAAAGGTTTATTAGAAACCAATTAGAAAAAGATTTTTCCAATAGGAAAGAAATAATTAGAAAAGCCAAACTTAGAATCTATTACAGAATGCCTAATATCTGAATATTTAGTTTGTGTTCAAGTAAATACTAAGCAAAACAAGGAAATTATAGAAAGAAACAGGGAGAAAAGGAATTTTCCCAAGTAAACATTTAGAAATAGACTTTAATAAAATAATTGACAATTGTTAGAAAATTGCTTTATAGAATTCTTTCTAGGTTTAGCTTGCTCATTCTAGTGTTGGACCTACATTTGTGTTCACAGTCTCAAAGCTGGTAGGAAAGGAACCCAATATTAATTAGAAGCTAATTTGAAGTTACATTGTGCCCATAAGCACCAAAAGATTCAGGGCAAGCAAATTACATGAATCAAATAGTAAAAGAAACATAACCACCTTTCTCTAACTACTTGCAGGATTTACAGGTTACTCAGCAAACTGTTCAAGACTATCCAAGAGGTGCTTCCAGTATTACCAGATCGAGTACATCACCCAAGGACTGACTCTCATGTGGACAAGTCCAAACACCATGATTCTGACCACTCCCACTGCTGCTAAGGTAGAACAATGACATGCCTTACTCCAACCACAAACCAGAAGCTGGTTGACTATGTATGGTGAATGTATGAAGAAATTCACAACTCTTTTTAATCAGACTTTGGGAAAGGGAAGCTAGGTAAAAAGAAAGTCAACTTAATTGCAACTAAAGGATAAAAGTTTTAAAATTAAGAGTTCTGGCTAAAAGTAAATTATTATGAGGGCAAAATAGTTTTATGTAAGTTGCCAAGGTTTATATAATTTATAGAAAAATAATCAATAATATTTGTTTTTTTAGTGAACTGTATTGCTATTAATGGTGTCTGTTAAATATCTGTTACATGTTATAAGTTAATATCCATAGAGAACAGCCTCATACTCTTCAGTAAATTAAGTTAAAGATTTGACTTAGGAAATAAAACCAGTGAGGAGTGTTGTAAGGTACCAAAAAGCTGAAAATTAATATTGACATTCTGGGAGAAAAGTGTAGGCATTCCTATCAGGCTTTCCTGTCCCATCCTTCCTTTGAGGAAGGAGGGAGAAGAATGTGTATTTTCTAGCTTGCAAGAAAAATGGGTCATTTAGTTTTAAATCTAAAATAAAGGTTAAACGAGAAACTTCTCTTTCAATAGGAGGCAGAATTTACATATCACCTTGCATAGACTGTAGTTCCTTCCCCTTCCTGGAATCTTGAGAGTAAAATACCTCTAGGCTAGTGAGGGAAGATGAACTCTGAAGGATCTGTAAACATCTTTGATTGTGTTACCTTAAAAGTCTTAATGTTGCTGTGTATCCTCTAAACAAATGTTGTCAGCTCATGCAGTGATGTCATGCTCTCCCCCACCTATGTGTGATCTAGGGTGTATAAGCAGCCCCTGAACTCTTTTTGGGGCTTGTACAGGATTTGGGACTGCCCTGTGTAAGTTATATGTGGCCAGCTTATTTAATTAATCACCTCCTTTAATAAAACTCTTCAAATTTATCTGGACTGTGTGTCTCTACGTGAACTCAATAAAGTGAGTTACTGTGCATTTCAGAATCTGCGGTGCAGTACTTTATAACATTTCTCCCACATTCTCTGATTCCTTATGTCTTGAAATCCATCTTTGGCCACGCACATGAGGATAAAGCCCTAGGCTGGGAGGAGAAACCAGAGAGAAAGAACTGGGTTCCTGAATGACTCTGTGGAATAGAGTTGCCAGCCAACCTGGAGCACTCTCTTTAGAATTTTCATACGAGAGTAAAATTAATTCAATCTTCACTAAACCACACTAGAGTATGGTTGGGTCTCTCTCTCTCTCTCCCTCCCTCCCTCTATCTTGTGTTATTATAATTTCTTTTTTACTTAGAGAAGCTAATGAAATATCCAACTGGAGATATTTATCTTTCCCCAGTGAGCCGGTTCTTCCACCTGACTAGAGTAAAGGAAATTCTATTCTCCCCACTGCTCAGGCCAAAATCCTTGGAAGCATCCTGTATCCTTGCCGCTACTGCATGCAAACATTGAAAGAAGCCCTGCATATGTGATTGAGCTTGCTGCATCTCAAAATTCAGGGGTCACATGCATAGAGTAAGCTGGATCCTAATTCTAAAAATGCAAATATCCAATATCTTTAAACAAAGACCACCAGGTCCATTCCTGTGGTTAAAAAGACTGGGTTAATTATTGTGGCTAGAAAGTATGCACACTACAGAAAACCACGAGTATGTCAGAGTGCGTTATGAAGAACCTACTACAGGCCTCGTGGACAATCTAAAAAATGTCTAGGTTACATGCTCTCAGTGATCAGGGAAGTCTATTATTGACTGTATCCATAAATCTTCCCTATACGGAGTGGAGATAAGCTTGACTGAAAAGCTGTACTTGATAAAGAAGCAGCAGTCTCTCATTGTAGCTGAGGGATAGACATGTTTTTGAATTGTTCTATATTCTGATTTAATGATCTCGTAGTCACCTTGTCTGATGTTTAATGAGATTGTTTTTGTTCAACAGAAGAACTGCTTACCTGTGCCCTCAGGCCCTCTGGTGATAACATTGAAGCCTAGTCATGGGCATCAGGTTGTTCCAGGAGGGCAGCACTGCATGTATTTTGTTCTCAAATGAGAAGTGGTGCCTCTTTTAAGACCACAGGCAGTCAGCTTCTCTCTGTGACACAAGGGAGGGACAGGAGCTGTCTGTCTCCAAGTCACTCTGGTTCAGGCTCTGCTTCTCAGAGCTTTGCATCTTCAGTTGGCCTCCCTGCCTGAGCGCTGTGACCCACCCTGCATGGGTGACCCAGATCTGTCCTCAGAACCCAGCAGACAGGACTGCTTTCCTTTTTTATTTTATTTTGAAAATGACTGCTCTGCTCTGTTCCTGATAGACTGATGTCTTCACTCCTTGGTTTGTTCTTAACATTTCATGCCTCAGTTGCTGAAAATGTTTGGAATTGAGGGGTAGGTTTCAGAAGGAGTTCAAGCTGCCACCCTGAGCCAGGAGCAGCTGAGGGTCTGTCTCTGATCCCCCCTGGCTTTAGTTTCCTAGGCTGTAACACCTCAAACATTTCCCATCATCTAAGTCAGGGGTCCCCAAACTTTTTACACAGGGGGCCAGTTCACTGTCCCTCAGACCGTTGAAGGGCCAGACTATAAAAAAGACTATGAACAAATCCCTATGCACACTGCACATATCTTATTTTAAAGTAAAAAAACAAAACGGGAAGAAATACAATATTTAAAATAACAAACAAGTAAATTTAAATCAACAAACTGACCAGTATTTCAATGGGAACTATGCTCCTTCACTGACCACCTATGAAAGAGGTGCCCCTTCCAGAAGTGCGGTGGGGGCCAGATAAATGGCCTCAGGGGGCCGCATGTGGCCCGCGAGCCGTAGTTTGTGGACCCCTGATCTAAGTGGTCCTCTGTGCATTCAATGTTATTGTTTGAAATGCTTTAAACATTCCCATGGGAATGATAGGTCATGCCCTGTGACCATTAGCTGTTTGTTTGTTTGTTTTTTTTCTTTTAAAAAATTAAATGTAACAGGGTGACATTTATTAGTAAGAGTACTTAGGTTTCAGGTGACCATTTCTATAGCATTTGAACTGTTGATTATATTGTATACCTATCAGACAAAGTCAAATCATTTTCAGTAAACATATATTTGTCCCTGTTTACACAATTTCCCCACCCTGTCTCATATGTCCTCTTCCCTTTGGTAACCACTTCACATTTATCTATGTCCATGAGTCTCATTTTTATATCCCACCAATGTCTGAAATCATACAGTTCTTAGCTTTCGTGATTTACTCATTTCACTCAGTATAATGTTCTCAAGGTCTATCCATGTTGTGTAAATGTCACTATGTCATTGTTTCTTTTGGCTGAGTAATGCTCCATTGTATATATGTACATATCTTCTTAAATCAGTCTTCTATCAAAGGATGCTTTTGTTGTTTCCATGTCTCAGCCACTGTGAATAATGCTGCGGTGAATGTGGGGGTGCATATGTCTTTATGTCCCAATATTTTCATGTGCTTGGGGTAGATACCTGGTAGAGGGATTGCTGGGTCATATGGCACATCTTTTCTTTGTTTTTGAGTAAACACCATACTTTCATCCATAGTAGTGGCACTAATTTGCATTCTTACCAGCAATGAATGAGGTTCCTTTTTTTCCACAGCCTCTCCAACAGTTATTACCTGTCTTGTTGATAAAAGCCAAGTTAACAGATGTGAGGTGGTATCTCACTGTAGTTTTGATTTGCATTTCTCAAATAAGAAATGAAGATGAGCATCTTTTCCTATATCTGTTGGCCACTTGTATGTTGTCTTGGAGAAAGTGTCTGTTCAGGTCCTCTCCCCATTTTTTAATTGAAGTGTCTGAGATGGTATCTCACTGCAGTTTTCTTTAATCTTATTTTTATTAATATTAATGTAGTAACATTGATAAATCAGGGTACGTGTGTTCTGAGTAAACATATCCAGATTATTTTGACATTTGATTATGCTGCATACCCCTCACCCAAAGTCAAATTGTCTTCCGTCACTTTCTATCTGGTTTTCTTTGTGCCCCTTTCCTCCCCCCACTCCATCTCTCTCCTTCCTCACCCACCCCCATTATCATTACATTCTTGTCCATGGCACTGAGTCTCATTTTTATTTTCCATCTATGTATGGGGTCATATAGTTCTTAGTTTTTTCTGGTTTACTTATTTCACTCTGTATAATGTTATCAAGTTCCATCCATGTTATTGTAAATGATCCGATGTTATCATTTCTTATGGCTGAGTAGTATTCCATAGTGTATATGTACCAAAGCTTTTTAATCCACTTGTCCTCTGATGGACACTTGGGCTGTTTCCAGATCTTTGCTATTGTGAATAATGCTGCCACAAACATGGGGGTGCATTTCACCTTTTGGAGCAGATCTATGGTGTTCTTGGTGGATATTTCTAAAAGTGGGGTAGGTGGTTCAAAAGGCAGTTCGATTTTCAAGTTTTTGAGGAATCTTTATACTGTTTTCCAGAGAGGCTGCACCAGTCTGCATTCCCACCAGCAGTGCAGGAGGGTTCCCTTTTCTCCATATCCTCGCCAGCACTTATTCTGTGTTGTTTTGTTGAGGAGTGCCATTCTGACTGGTGTGAGGTGATATCTCATTGTGGATTTAATTTGCATTTCTCTAATGATTAGAGATGTTGAGCATTTTTTCATATGCGTATTGGCCATCTGTATGTCCTCTTTGGAGTAGTGTCTATTCATTTCTTTTGCCCATTTTTTGATTGGGTTGTTTGTCTTTCTGGTGTTGAGTTTTACAAGTTCTTTGTAAATATTGGTTATTAACCCCTTATCAGACATACTGTCAAAAATATTCTCCCATTGTGTAGTTTGTCTTTTTATTCTGTTTTTATTGTCTTTGGATGTGCAAAAGCTTTTTAGTTTGATATAGTCCCATTTGTTTATCCTATCTTTTATTTCACTTGCCCATGGAGATAAATCAGCAAATATATAGCTGCGAGAGATGTCGAAGAGCATACTCCTATGTTTTCTTCTAAGATGCTTATGGTTTCATGGCTTACATTTAAGTCTTTTATCCATTTTGAGTTTATTTTTATGAATGGTGTAGGTTGGTGCTCTAGTTTTATTTTTTTGCAGGTAGCTGTCCAATTTTCCCAACACCATTTTTTAAAGAGTCTGTCTTTACTCTATTGTATGCCCTTACATCCTTTGTCAAATATCAGTTGTCCATAGAGCTGTGGGTTCATTTCAAGTTCTCCATTCTGTTCCATTGACCTATGTGCCTGTTCTTATGCCAGTACCAGGCTGTTTTTAGTACAATGGCCTTGTAGTATAGCTTGATATCAGGAAGTGTGATACCTCCCCCTTTATTCTTCTTTTTTAAGATTGCTGAAGCTATTCATGTTTTCCTTTGGTTCCATATAAATTTTTGGAATATATGATCTATATCTTTGAAGGCTGTCATTGGTATTTTATTTGGTCCTGCATTGAATTTATAGATTGCTTTAGGTAATATAGACATTTTAATGATATTTATTCTTCCTAACCATGAGCACGGTGTATGCTTTCACTTGTTTATATCTTCCTTGATTTCTTTTATCAATGTTTTATAATTTTCCAAGTACAAATCTTTAGTGTCCTTGGTTCAATGTACTCCTAGGTACTTTAATTTTTGGGTTGTAATAGTGAATGGGATTGTTTCCTTAGTTTCTCTTTCTAAATGTTCATTGTTGGTGTATAAAAATGCCTCTTATTTCTGAGTATTAATTTTATATCCTGCCACTTTGCTGAATTCATTTATTGGGTCCAGTAGTTTTTTGACTGAGACTTTAGGGTTTTCTATATACAAAATCATATCATCTGCAAATAATGATAATTTTACTTCTTCTTTTTCAACTTGAATGCCTTTTATTTCTTCTTCTTGTCCGATTGCTTTGGCTAGGACTTCCAGGACTATGTTGAATAAGAGTGGTGAAAGGGGGCACCCCTGCCTTGTTCCTTGTCTTAAGGGGATTGCTTTTAATTTTTGCCCATTGAGTATGATGTTGGCTGTGAGTTTGTCATAGATGCCTTTTATCATGTTGAGGTATGTTCCCTGTATTCCCACTTTGTTAAGAGTTTTGATCATGAATGGGTGCTGGGTTTTATCAAATGCTTTTTCTGCATCTATTGAAATTCTCATGTGGTTTTTCTCCTTCCTTTTGTTTATGTGATGAATCACATTGATTGCTTTGCACATATTCTACCAGTCTTGCCTCCCCAGAATAAACCCCACTTGATCATGGTGTATGATATTTTCCCATATATTGTTGGATCTGGTTTGCTAGTATTTTGTTGAGAATTTTAGCATCTATATTCATCAGGGATATTGGCTTTATAGTATTCTTTCTTTGTGTTGTCTTTGCCTGGTTTTGGAATCAGAATTATGCTCGCCTCATAAGAGGAGCTGGGAAGTCTTCCTTCCTCTTGAATTTTTTGAAATAGCCTGAGAAGGATAAGAGTTAGTTCTTCTTTGAATAATTGATAGAATTCACTTGTGAAGCCATTAGGCCAAGGACTTTCCTTTGTTTGGAGTTTTTTGATAAATGTTTCGATCTCATTTGATATAATCAGTCTGTTTAGGTTTTCTAATTTTTCCAGATTGATTTTTGAAAGATTGTATGTTTCAAGTTATTTGTCCATTTCATCTAGGTTGTCTAGTTTTTTGGCATACAGTTCTTCATAGTATTTTTTTTTTACAATATTTTGTATTTCTGTTGTGTCAGTTATTTCTCCACTCACATTTCGAATTTTATTTATTTGAGTCCTCTCTCTTTTTTTCTTGGTGAGTTTAATTAAAGGTTTATTGATCTTGTTTACCTTTACAAAGAATCAGCTCCTCGTTTCATTGATCCTCTGTATTGTTTCTTTAGCATCTATGTCATTTATTTCTGCTCTGTTCTTTATTATTTCTTTCCTTCTACTACATTTGGGCTTTACTTGCAGTTCTTTTTTTAGTTTTTTTTAGGTGCAGGGTTAAGTTGTTTATTTGAGCTTTTTCTAGTTTCTTAAAGTGTGTCAGTGTGTCTGTAGTGCTATGAACTTCCCTCTCAGTAATGCTTTTGTTGTGTCCCATAAATTTTGAGTTGTTGTATTCTCATTATAATTCGTTTCTAGAAATTTTTTTATTTCATCTTTGATCTCATTCTTAATGCATTCATTATTTAACAACCTGCTTTTAAGTTTCCATGCATTTGAGATTTTTTGAGCTTTTCTGTTGTGGTTCATTTCTAGTTTCATGCCATTGTAATCTGAGAAAGTGCTTTTTTATGATTTCAATCTTCTTAAATTTGTTGAGACCACTATTGTGCCCTAACATGTGGTCTATCCTAGAGAATGTACCATGACTACTTGAACAGAATGTATATTCTGCTACTTTAGGGTGAAAGGTTCTGAAGATGTCTATTAAATTGAGTTGTTCTAGTGTATCCTTTAATTCTGCTGATTCTCTGTCAATTTTTTTTTTCTTGAGGATCTATCTAGTGATGTTAGTGGGGTATTGAAATCCCCTACTATTATAGTATTGCTGTTGATCTCGCTCTTTATATCCATCAAAGTCTGCTTTATATATTTAGGTGCTCCTATATTAGGTGCATAAATATTTGTAATAGTTATATCTTCCTGTTAGATTGCTCCCTTTATCATTATGTAGTGGCCTTTTTTATCTCTTACTATATTCATTGTTTTAAAGTCCATTTTGTCTGATATAAGTATGCTACCCCAGCTTTTTTTTATTTCCATTTGCATGACATGTTTTCTTTTTCATCTTTTTACCTTCAGTCTATGTGCATCTTATGTTTAAGGTGTGTCTCTTGTAGAAAGCATATGTACGGGTCCTGTTTTGTCATCCATGCATCTACCCTACGTCTTTTGACTGGATTATTTAATCTGTTTACATTTAAGTTTATTATTGATATGTAGTGGTTTATTGCTATTTTATTCTTTAAAGCTGTATTCTTCTTTTGCTGTATTCTTTTCTCACTTTCATCTGTTTACACCATGCCTCTTCACATTTCGTGTGGCATTGGTTTGGTTGTAATGAATTCCTAGAGTTGTTCTTTGTCTAGGAAGCTTTTTATTTCTTATTCAATTTTAAATGATAGCCTTGCTGGATAAAGTAGTCTTGGTTGTAGGTTCTTGTTTTGCATTACTTTGAATATTTCTTGCCATTCCCTTCTGTTTCTGTTGAGAAGTCGGATGTCATTTTTATGGGGGCTCCTTTGTAGGTGATAGCCTTCTTTTTCTCTCGCAGCTTTTAATATTTTCATTTATCACTTAGCTTTGGTATTTTAATTATGATGTCTCTTGGTGTAAGTTTCTTCGGGTTTCTCTTTAATGGAGTTCTCTGTGCTTATTAAATGTGTGAGAGTTTCTCTTGCATTAATTTAGGAAAGTTGTATGCTATTATATGATTGAACAAAGTCCCTATCCCTTGTTCTTTCTCTTCTTCTTCAGGAACCTGTATAATGTGGATGTTATTTCTCTTTATGTTGTCACAGAACTCTCTAAGAGTTTCCTCAGACTTTTTGAGTCTCTTTTCTTTTTCCTTCTTCGCTTTTATGCCTTCATTCCAGTTTTCCTCCAACTTGCTGATTCGATCCTCAGCTCTATCCATCCTTTTAATTCCTTCCATTGTGGTCTTCATTTCTGATATTGTATTTGTCATCTCTGACTGATTCTTTTTTAATATTTTAATGTCCTTTTTTATACTTGATATTTCTTTATTTAGGTGTTTATAATGACCATCCATTGTTCTAAGATCCCTAAGCATCTTTCCAATCATTATTTTGAGCTCCACATCCAGAATGTTGGTTATTTCTATATGACTCAGTTCATTTCCTGGATGTTTCTCTTGTGGTTTATTTGGATTGCACTTCTCTGTCTTCTCATATCTATGTATTTGGGTGTTTTGTTTGTTGAGCTGGTTGAGTCTAGGCTTGGTGTTGTCTGCCTCCAGTTTTCAATTGTGTTATTTCTAGGTCTTCTTGTGTTGTCATCAGCTATTATTTGTAATCCACCTTCGGATTTGGGCCACTTTAATGTCTTGATTTGTTTGTTTTCTTAACAGGTGATTGTCTTGTTTGCTGATCTCTGCAGAGGGCTCATTTGAAACTGTATCCAGGAATGCAGTGGGTCTAACCTGAGCTCTGCCAGTTAATCTCTCTGGGACGGGTTGCTTTCTCAGCTTCAGTAGGGGGAGGTGTATCTCAGATATCCATGCATACCTGAATTACTGCCTCTTCCCACCACTTTTTGTTCTCAGCTGTGTCTTGTTGTGTTGATTGGAGCTGGAGAGATGCCTGGAGATCTGTGACCTGGAAGCACTTTGTATTCTTTTTTGTGGAAAGATCAGTTTCTCCCCCAGCTATGGCCACCTCCAGCATTGAATGAGTCAGCTTTTCAGGTCGTACCCTGCATTCCTCCACCCTTCACCATCCGTCTCTCTCTCTCTCCTCTTTCTTTTTGGAACATAAGCTAGCCCTTTCAACAACCCTTGTTCCCTGGTCGCCAGGTAAGTGGCTGTGAGCAGTATTTACTGCTCTTTTCTTGGAGTGAGATCCCTTCTGGGCTCTCAGACTCAACACTTCCCCCTCTGTTCTTGTAAGCAGGGGAGATTAAGGTGCTCACTACCAGGTTTGTTGTGGCTTCTTCTTTGCTCCTTGGTTTTTGAGAGCTGTTCTTGTAGTCCAAATATGGTTTTCACGCTGATTGTTCTAAATTAGTTTATAATCCAGTTCAGTGGTGTGAGCTGGAAGTCTGTGCATCTGCCTACTCCACTGCCATCTTCAAGTCCCCTCTCACTGTAATGTTGATTTGCATTTCTCAAATAAGAAATGAAGATGAGCATCTTTTCCTATATCTCTTGGCCATTTGTATGTCTTGGAGAAAGTTTCTGTTCAGGTCCTCTCCCCATTTTTTAATTGAATTGTTTGCTTGTTTGTTGCTGAGCTTTGGGAGTTCTTTATATATTTTGGATATTAATCCCTATTCAGAGTTGTTGTTTGCAGATATCATTTTTCATTTAGTTGGCTGCCTATTTGTTTTGTTGTCAGTTTCTTTTGCTGTGCAAAACTTTTCAGTTTAATATAGTCCCGCTCATTTATTTTTGCCTTTACTTCCCTTGCCTTTGGGATCAAATTCATAAATTGTTCTCTACTGCCAAGTTCCATGAGTTTCTACCTGTGTTTTCTTCTGTGTAATTTATTGATTCAGATAATATATTTAGGTCTTTCATTTATTTTGAATAAATTTTTGTGTGTGGGAATAAACTGTCGTCAAGTTTCATTCTTTTGCATGTGGCATTCTGATTTTCTAAGCTCCATTTATTGAAGAGGCTTTTTTTTTCTTCACTGTGTGTATTTGGTTCTTTTGTTGAAAGTGATTTGTTTTTATATATGTGATTTATTTTCTGGGTTTTCTATTATGTTCCATTGGTCTATATATCTGTGTTTCTGTCAATACTATGCTGTTTTTATTATTGTGGCTCTTTAGTATAATTTGAAGTCAGGTAGAGTGATACCTCCAGCTTTATTATTTTCAATATTGCTTTGGTTATTTGGGAATTTTTTTTAGAATTTATTTATTCATTTTTATTAGAGATAGAGGAGAGAGAGAGAGAGAGAGAGAGAGAGAGAGAGAGAACAGGGGGAGGAGCTGAAAGCATCAACTCCCATATGTGCCATGACTAGACAAGCCCAGGGTTTCGAACCGGCTACCTCAGCATTCTAGGTGATCCTTTATCCACTGTGCCACTACAGGTCAGGCTATCTGGGGATTTTTATGGTTCTATACTAACCTATGATATTTTGCTCTTTTAATTTAAAAATGACATTAGGATTTTGATGGAGTTTGCATTAAATTTGTATATTGCTTTGGGTAATATGGCCATTTTAACTACGTTAATTCTTCTAATCCATGAACATTGAAATATTTATCCATTTCAATGTTTCTTTTTCAATTTCTTTCAAAAATGCTTTGTGGTTTTTAGTATATAGGTCCTTCACATCCTTTCTTAACTTTACTCCTAGGTATTTTATTTTTTTATTAGAATCATAAAAATAATTGTTTCTCTGAATTTATTTTTTGAAGTTAAATATTGGTATATAGGAAATCAATAGACTTTTATATATTGATTTTGCATAGTGAGGCTTTACTGTGTTGGTTATTTTTCTAATAGTTTATTGTTGGAGTCTGGGATTTCTATAATACAGGATCATGTCATCTGCAAAAAGTGATGCTTTTACTTCTTCTTCCCTGATATGGATGCTGTTTATTTCTTTTTCTGGCCTGCTAACTCTGGCTAAAACTTCCAGAATTATGTTGAATAAGAAAGAAGAGAGTAGAAAACCATGTCTTGCTCCTGATTTTAAGGAAAAGCCTTCATATTTTCACCATTTAGTATGATATAAGCTAATGGTTTGTCATATATGACCTTTATTATGTTGAGGTACTTTCCTTCTATTCCAATTTTATTGAGTGTTTTAAACATAAAGGGATGTTGTATCTTATTAAATACTTTTAAGCTTCTATTAATAGAATCACATAGTTTTTGTTCTCTGTTTTGTTGATGTGGTGTTTTATATTAATCTATTTACAAACATTGAAACATCTTTGTGCTCCTAGAAAAAAACTCACTTGATCATGATATATTATTATTTTAATGTGTTGTTGTATTGGATTTCCTAGTACATATTTTTTGGGGGATATTTTGTATATTTCTTATATGGCAACATTTAAAATGACAGATCACAGCATGACTGGTTTGCTTTCTACATGGACTTTTGCAACTTGTCAGTAAACCAGGTCAAGTGCATTATTCAGGAGAAATAAGCCTGAAGCTAACTTATTCTTCTGACATGAAGGCAGAGTAAGACAAAGAGCATCAGATTCATAGAACATCTTCTGTTATTAACCTTATGCTCATGAAAACTGTGTCATTCCTCATACATGACTACTCCCACTTTATGTACTTCTGATCCTGCACCGAAATGTGACTTTGACACTTGGTGTTTTTGATGTTTCTTTTGATTGATTTTGAAGAGAGATAGGGCTTGAGAGAGAGAAGAAAGAAGTATCAACTGATTGTTAAACTTGGGTGTTCCATTCACTTGTATACATATTGACTGCTTCTCCAACCTGCCCTGACCAGGGATCGTATCTTTGACCACGGTGAATTAGGATGATGCTTAATCTACTGAACCACCGGACAGGGCACTGATACTGCTTTTTTTTTTTCCTCGAGGTTAGAAGCAAGGAGACACTCAGACAGACTCTCTCATGTGCCCAACAGGGATCCACCCGACATGCCCACCAGGGGGCAATGTTCTGCCCATCTGGGACATTGCTCTGCTGTAGCCAGCGCCATTTTAGTGCCTGAGGTGGAGTCCTTGGAGTCGCCCTCAGCAACTGTGCCACTTTACTCAAGTGGAGTCTTCCCTGCCAGAGGGGAAAAGAAAGATAAAGAGAAAGAAGAGGGAGAAGGGTGAAGAAGCAGATGGGCACCTCTTTTATGTGCCTTGACCGGGAATCGAACCCGGGACTACTACACGCTGGGCCAACACTCTACCACTGAGCCAACCAGCTAGGTCCTGACATTGTTTTTAATCATCTGATTTAAAGAAAGAATTATAAGTGGAGGAAGAACTCTAACTTTGTTTTCTTCAAAGCCCAGAGGCTCCCAAAATAAGGGGTAAAAAAAATTCAGCCTCCTTGATGTCTCCTGATGGCACCCAGTACAGGTCGCTAAGGACCGCAAGGGCTCACATTTTGTGGCCTCTCATTGAACATGTTTCCAGCAGATAACTGCGGTGGTTGAAGTAGGTATTCTGAAAGCATGAGACGCCGACTGTCAGAAATGGGCAATGGAGAGAAATGGGCATGTGGAGACAGGTTCTGACACATGGCAAGTTGCCTCAGCCTCAGCAGTATCTAACTCTTACTCCCCATTGAGAGAGAGAATCCCCAGAGAGTACAATGTGTGTGGCAAATCTCAAAGTTTTTATATACTGTCACTAAGAAATAGGCAATTTAAAGGACAACTAACACTCACAAGGACAGAGATTTACTGCAGGAGAAGAAGAATCTGAAATGTAGGGAAGACTCTCAGGAACAATGGGAATATTTGGGAACAGGGCCATGGAAGCCCCAAAATCACTTTGTCAGCCCCTTGTCTCTCATATACACAGAGACAATCACATGACTGCAAGAATAATAGTTTATTGACAGGTAGAAGAACGTTTCATTCATGGCAGAGTTCTCTTGGGTCTGGCAAAACAAGTTGGAAACTTGAAGAAAATATATGATTCTTAGCATGTTGATTGAACTTTCTAGAGGATTAAGGAAAATCTTAAAGATTCAAGGTTAAAGCCTTCATAGATGACAGTGATGAAAACCAGCTCACACAGCTTGTCATAAATCGACATGGAGACTGTGGAATGAAGATCCTGGCTCCCAGGTGAGGAAGGACTCATACAGCACTAAAAAAGCAGATGACAGAGAGAACAAAGACACTCATGAAGCACTTTCTGGGTTCCAGTGAGACAAAGAGAATTTCTATTGCAGTGAAAAAATATGAAGAAATAAACACTAATCTGAACAGTAACTTGTTACAAGAGAGAATACAAGAAAGGTGGGCATTGCATTAATGATTTCTCTTTTCTCTGACTGATCCCATCCTACCTTTCCCTGAACTCAGTCTATGAAAAGAGAGAGGATTCAATGAAGGAACTGACGTTGGTGTCTGCCATCTTTTCATAAAAGTTTTGAGGAATTTTTGATAAATTGAAGAGGAATCACAAAAACCTTAAATACTTATTATTAAATGCTGACTGTACAAAGCTATAGATGCTAAGATTTCCCCATAAATCATCTGAATAGATCCCCGGAGTAAGTCTGAGGTAGGAAGCAGATGAGGAAATTCAGACCCAATTCTCCTGGCGGCAGACAACTGGAAGGTGAGTCAGTCTATTTTTAGATCAGAAGTGCAGGATGTGCAGAGATAAATGGAAGACATTATTGCCACAAATTGGAGGGTGAGACCACAGCTTTGGGGCTTGGAAGATGGATTAAACACTGACATGTATTTGTATTTTATACTCACACCCTAGCACTCTTTTTTTATTTCACATTTTAAGCCTTAACAATATTGAGGACATTATCAATAACTGAGACCATTTCACTTGGAGAATATCCATACAGTGCCTCTGTAAGGTATACATTAGTGTTTTCCTTTTAATGCTCATGTATTCTTTTTTTAAAATTTTTTTATTTATTTTAGTGAGGAGAGAGAGAGAGAGAGAGAGAGAGAGAGAGAGAATGGGGGAGTTGCAGGAAGCATCAACTCCCATATGTGCCTTGACCAGGTAAGCTCAGGTTTTCAAATGGAGACCGCAACCTTTCAGGTTGAGGCTTTGTCCACTGCTCTACCACATATCAGGCATGATTGTTTTCCTTTTAATTGCTTAGGTCACTTGCTCTACAATTCATAGAACGTGTGGGTTCTGAACCTAGGAAACCCTACTCCAATTTGAAACTCACCCAGCAAATTAAGTCTGACCAAATTAAGTCTATTGCAATCTCTGGACATAAGCCTTTATTGGTTTTGGAAAGCAGTGATCCCTGGGCCACCCCCTCTCCATCAGACATCACCTACCTGGCGGCCTGGGCACCATTGCTCCCTCAGTTGTAGAGGCATCGATCTGCAAAGGCAGAACAGAGCACAGTGACTCTCCAACACATTTATTTCCCAGCAAGAAACCAAATGATTTTCCAGATTAGGGCATGAGGTTCTTATTGGAGGTTGTTTCTTCTCTTAAATATCTCTATTCAGTGTCATGGGAATTTATGAAGAGAAAATCAGAGAGGGCTAAAATTACCGCCATTGGTCACATCCAGTACGTTTTCCTTAGGAATTCCCTGTTTTACGCAAAGTTCCTCAAACCATTTCTTGACATTTGGACTCAGATCGGGTTTTCGTCCTGTGGAAACAGTGACAGTAACTGCTGTATCTTGTCTGTTGGCTATTGAGACTCCTGGTGTCATGGGGACAGGTGGACGGGAAACAGATGGCAGTGGCTGGCACTTACGCAGAAGTTAAGGATGAACTATAACCAGGTTTAAAATGGACATTTTAGGATATATTTGGGGCATGAACAGAGGTTCCTCTTCCCATCACGTACTCTGAGATTATCCCCTGGGTGAGCACCTCTCCTCAGAGGAGGACATATGTCCCAGGGTAAGAATGGGAGGAATATTTTGTTTCTAGCCCCCTTCCATAGTAAGTGTCTACTTGAAGATACTCTACCAAAAATCTTCATGAATTGGATTGTTGGACCATTCTCGATATGTCTCACATAAATAGCAATATATTCATTATAGACTGTTTCAACTATTTGAAATAGATTGTAGCCATCATCTATGGAAGAAACAGGACACAGGTCAGAACATTTTTGTCCATGAGAAGCAAGTGAAACTCTTTACCCATTCTCATTCAGAGAATCCGTCTAGTGATATCTAATGTTCTCCTTTGCATCTCCCTAGGCTTCATCAGGTGCGCTCGAAGGGGAGAATGGAATCCAGTGGCACATTGATGACCAGTGGTAGAAAATTCAACCACAGCTGCAACTTACCTTCTATTATCCTCTGTGAAACTTGTCTATCACCCTCAGACATCTCTGCCATCTCTGTGTCTCTGTCTTGTCCATAAACTTCAATGACATTATATACCCAGCCATTAACACAAGAAATGTGCTGTGGCAGTGACCAACAGAAACCATCAGAGAGTGAGCAGGGAATAAAATGTATCGAGAAAACATACTTTTTATCTGTGCCCTTTTACTTTTGTTGCAGGTGTTAAATATGACCAAACAGTCATCTTACTCTAATGACTTTATATGCTAAGAATTGACTTTTACTCATAAGGTTTTACCAACTTGTGGATGTCTTCAGAGGGACAACACCGACTCAGCTGCAGTCTCTGGGGTGAGTCTCCCTGATGGTGGCTCCACTCCCCAGTGCCTCTGTCTTTATATTCAATCTGGGTCCCGTCTGTAGTCCTCAAGGCACCCCTTTTTCCTCCCACTCCACGAATGTCTATGTGCATTGGTGTGAGGCTAGAATTGTTCCTGTCAATCTCATCTCTTTTAGATCTACTCAGTGACCTAACATTACTTAAAAAAACACACTGGAAAAAGAAAAAGGAAAAGAAAAACAGGTAAAAAAATAAATGTTATATGCAATCAAAGACTGCCTTTTGGAACCAGATTTAACCATGATATCTGAGAGCAATGATGAGTAGCAGGAATGGAGATCTGGGAAATGGCATGTGTGGACCCTCCTTGCACCACCACTCACACGGTGTGTAGAAATAGGTGAGTCTCTCCATTTTAATCACCCTCAGAAACAGAGATATCGTCTCTACTATAGTTATAGTACCTATCATAAACATTCAAATAGAGTAGATTAGGATAGTGTCACATAAATTAATGTCTTGAAAGTATGATATCTGGTAATTAGTACTTTTAAATTTCTATTCTTTGTCTGAATTCCACCAGAATGAATGAACAAATGTTTAATCACTATGTATATGTAATTTACTCTATACCATAGATCCCTTAACAGACATGGACAAGGAGAAGATGTCATCCATTCCTACTAGCAACTTTCAGTGCAGGTGGGGAAATGGTGTACATACTCAATACAAACTGCATTCTACAGGCATAGCTATGTTGGGACTCTCTCTTGTTATTATAATTTCTTTTTTAGCTAGAGAAACTAGTGAAATGTCCAATCATTCCACAGTAATCTGATTCTTCCTTATGACTGAAGGAAAGGCACATCTCTCCTGCCCACTGCACGAGCCAAAATGCTTGGAGGCATCCTGTGTCCTTGTCCCTACCGCATGCAAACATTGAAAGAGGCTCTGCATTTGTGGTTAAGCTTGCCACATCCCAGAATTTCAAGGGGCACATACATGGAGCAGGCTGGTATTTAGTCCTAAAAATGTCAATACTATTAAAACAAAGACCACCAGGATCATACTTGTAGTATGAAAAGCTTGGGTTAATTTTTGTAGGTAGAAGTTTGATCACCATGGGGAACCATGGTTGTCTCAGTCAAAGCAAATTAGGAAAAAGATACTATAGGACTTTGGGACAAACTATGGAAGCTCTAGTTGGGTGCTGTCAGAGATCAGGGTTTCACTGTCATTGAATGTACCCATAAATCTTAGCTATAAGGAGTGGAGAGAAGCATGACTATGAAACTGTATTTGATGAAGCAGTCACTCATTACAGCTAAGAGAGAGACATGTTTTTGGATTGCACAATAATATGAATTTAAAAAATTTTTTTATTCTTTCTTTCTTTATTTATTTTGATTTTTCTTAAGTGAGAAATGGGGATTCAGAGAGACAGACTCCTGCATGTGCCCGACTGGGATCCACCCGACATGCCCACCAGGGTGCGATGCTATGCCCATCTGAGGCTTTGCTCTGTGGCTGCCAGAGCCATTCTAGCACCTAAGAGGGAGGCCATGGAGCCATCCTCAGTTCCCGGGCCATCTTTACTTCAATGGAGCCATGGCTGCAGGAGGGGAAGAGAAAGATGGAGAGGAAGGAGAGGTGGATGGGTAGAGAAACAGATAAGCACCTCTCCAGTGTGCCCTGACTGGGAATCAAACCTGAGACTTCCACACATCGGGCCGACGCTCTACAGTTGAGCTAGCCAGGTAAGGCCTGTAAAATTTTTTTTTCTACTTTTAATTTTTCTTCCTTAAATATGTTTTTATTAATTTTTGCCCAGTAATATGGTTTTAACAACATTGAGGAGACCTTGTTAGATGTAGTTTCATGAAAATGTTTCTGTCCAACAAAACAACCAGCTACTTGTGTCCATCAGGCCGGCTGGTGATAACACTGAAGCCTAGCCATGGGGGTCAGGCCATTCCAGGAGGGCAGGGACTGCATGTATTTCATTCTCTAATGGGTAGTGGTGCCTCCTAGTAGCCAGAGGCAGTCAGCTTCTCTCTGTGGCTTCAGGGGAGGAACAGGATCTGTCTCCAAGTCATTCTGGCTCAGCTGCTGCTTCTCAGAGCTTGGCATCTTCAGTCAGCCTACCGGCCTGAGCACCGTAATCCACCCTGCATGGGTGACCCACATCTGTCCTCAGACAGGACTGCTTTTCTTTTCCTTTTTTTTTTTTTTTTTTTTTTTTTTGTATTTTTTTGAAGCTGGAAACGGGGAGAGACAGTCAGATAGACTCCTGCATGCGCCCGACCAGGATCCACCTGGCACGCCCACCAAGGGCAACGCTCTGCCCACCAGGGGGCAATGCTCTGCCGCGACCAGAGCCACTCTAGCGCCTGGGGCAGAGGCCAATGAGCCATCCCCAGCGCCCGGGCCATCTTTGCTCCAATGGAGCCTTAGCTGCGGGAGGGGAAGAGGGAGACAGAGAGGAAGGAGGGGGGGTGGAGAAGCAAATGGGCGCTTCTTCTATGTGCCCTGGCCGGGAATCGAACCTGGGTCCCCCGCATGCCAGGCCGATGCTCTACCGCAGAGCCAACCAGCCAGGGCCCTCCTTTTTCTTTTGAAAATGACAACTCTGCTGTTTCTGATCGACTGATGTCTTCACTTCTTGCTTTTGAGTGTTCTTAACATTTCATGCCTCATTTGCTGGAAATGTTTAGGTAGAAGGATTCAGTTTCAGAGGGAGCTCAAGCTGCCATCCTGACCCATGAGTTGCTGAGAGTCTGTCTCTGCCTCCCCCTTGGCAGCAGTTTCCTAACATGGGACACTTCAGCCATTTCTATAACCCAAGTGGTCCTCTGTGAATTGATTGTTATTGTTTGTAATGCTCCTAACCTTCCCAAAGATCTACTAAGCCAAGCTGTGTGGTCAGTAGCTCTTCTGTTCCTTAAAGGCAACAGTTAAAAATGACAGCTCCAGCATGACTGAGTTGCTTTCCACATAGCCTTTTCTTATCTGACAGCAAGCCAAGCTAAGTGTGTGAGTCAGGAGAAATAAGCCTAAAGCCAACTTATTATTCTGACATGGAGGCCGAGTAAGACGGGCAGTCAGATCCTGAGAAAGCCTTTGGTCATTAACCTTACGCTCACGATGACTGAGTCATTTCTTGTTCGTGACAAACCCCACCCCATGGAGATCTGCTTTACCAAACAAGTTTAAAAAATGAGTGTTTTTTACAATAACATGGATGGGCATTGATAACATTATACGGAGTGAAATAAGTAAATCAGAAAAAAACTAAGAACTATATGAATCCATACATAGATGGGACATAAAAATGAGACTCAGAGACATGAAGAAGAATGTGATGGTAATGGTGGGGGGGTAGGAGGGGGGGAGGTGGTGAGGAAGGAGAGAAGGGGTGAGGGAGGGGAGGGGCACAAAGAAAACCAGATAGAAGTTAACGGAAGACAATTTGACTTTGGGGGAGGGGTATACAGCATAATCAAATGTCAAAATAATCTGGAGATGTTTTCTCTCAACATATGTACCCTGATTTATCAATGTCACTGCATTAAATTTTAAAAAAATGATTAAAAAAATAAAATTGATTTTGAAGGACAGAGAGAGCTTGTGAGAGAGAAAGACTGAGAAAGAAGAATCAACTCTTCATTTTACTTACTGCTCCATTGACTTGTGTACTTGTTGATGACTTCTCGTACCTGCCCTGACCACGATCCAACCCTTGACCTTGGTGGCCAGGATGATGCTTAATTCACTGAACCAGAGGCCAAGGCACTGACGCTGTAACACTGTTTTTAATCATCTGATTAAAGAAAGGATAATAAATGGAGGACGAATGCTAACTTCCCTTTTTCCAAAGCCAATTAGATTCTTTTATTATTATTATTATTACTATTATTATTAAATGAGTGGTGGGATGTCAGAAACAGACTCCAGCATGAACCCCAACAGGGATCAACCAATAAAAGCCCCTACAAAAGGATGCCCAACCCAGAAGGCAGAGGGGTGAAGAAGCAGATGGTCGCTTCTCCTGTGTACTCTTATCAAGAACCGAACCCTTGCCCTGGCCGGTTGGCTCAGCGGTAGAGCGTCGGCTTAGCGTGCGGAGGACCCGGGTTTGATTCCCGGCCAGGGCACACAGGAGAAGCGCCCATTTGCTTCTCCACCCCTCCGCCGCGCTTTCCTCTCTGTCTCTCTCTTCCCCTCCCGCAGCCAAGGCTCCATTGGAGCAAAGATGGCTCAGGCGCTGGGGATGGCTCTGTGGCCTCTGCCTCAGGCGCTAGAGTGGCTCTAGTCGCAACATGGCGACCCCCAGGATGGGCAGAGCATCGCCCCCTGGTGGGCAGAACGTCGCCCCATGGTGGGCGTGCCGGGTGGATCCCGGTCGGGCGCATGCGGGAGTCTGTCTGACTGTCTCTCCCTGTTTCCAGCTTCAGAAAAATGAAAAAAAAAAAAAAAAAAAAAAAAAGAACTGAACCCTGGATGTCCACACACCATGCTGATGACCTACCACTTAGCCTACTGACCAGGACCTTTCATAGACTTCTAAAATAAGAGGTAAAGAAACTTCAGCCTCCTTGATGCTTCCTGAAAGCACCCAGTACAGATCCGCTATGGACAGCTAGTGCTCCCATTTCGTGACCTCTCACTGAACATGCTCACAGCAGATGATCCATTGTCTGAAGGAGGTATTCTGAAAGCCTGAGGGTTGCCAATTTTCAGAGCTGGGTGTTGGAGAGAAGCTGGGCTGTGGAGACAGGTCCTGACACATGGTGACTGGTCTCAGTCTCAGCAGTATCTAACTCTCACTCCCCATTGAGAGAGAGAAACGCCAGAGGGTACAAATTGTGGGGCAAGTATCAAAGTTTGCTTTATAGAGTCACTAAGAAATAGGCAACTTAAAGGGCAAGCAGCACTCACTGGGACAGAGAATTACTGCAGAAGATGGAGAATTTGAAATTCAGGGAAGACTCTGAGAAATGCAGGACCATTTGGGAAGAAGTCCAAGGAAGCCTCCATTCGCTGTGTCAGCCCCATGTCGCTCACATACACAGAGATGACCATATGACTGCAAGACGAATCATTTATTGACAGGTAGAGAAAGGTCTTATTCATGACAGAGTTCCTCTGGGTATGGCCAAGAGAGTTGGAAATTTGAAAAAAAACCTTTGATTCTTAGCATGTTGATGAGTTTTTCCCAATGATTATGGAAAATCTTGAAGATGCAAGGATAAAACCTTTATGGACGATAGTAATGGAAACCAGCTTACACCCCTTGTCACTAAATGGCATGGAGACCGTAGAATAAGATCCTGGCTCCCAGGTGAAAAAGGATTCACTCAGCACTAAATAAGCAGATGACAGAGATAACACAGACACTCATTTAAGCACTTCTTGGTTTAACTGAGACAAAGAGAATTTCTATTACAGTGAGAAAAGGTGAGGAAATGAACATCAACCTGCATTCTAACTTGTTAGTAGACAGAATACAGGTAAGGAAGGCATTGAGTCAGTGATTTCTTTTTCTCTATTGCTGTTCCCATCATACCCTCCCTAAACTCAGTCTAGGAAAAGAGAGATGAATCAATGAAGGAAGTGAGGCTCGTGTCGACCATCTTTCATATAAAAGTTTTGAGGAATTTTTGATAAATTGAGGAAGAATGTGAATAACCATAGCTACCTCTTATTAAATGCTGACTGTACAAAGCCATAGTTGTCATTTAAAGTAGAATTTACAAAGATTATTTTTATGTATACTAACAGATAGCACTCTATACACTGTTTCTTTCTGTTGGGTGACAAATGATAGTAAATTGAACACATTCTTCATTTTCTTTATTAAACAGAATGACCAGATGCCCGAGAGATATTGATGGAGCCGGCTCCCTCTCTTTCCACCTGTAACCCGCATGTCTGGTTCCAGTTAACTTGCCCTCACCTCCTGTAGTTTCATTTAAATTTAGTCCCCTCTCCAGTTCTTCTCTCTGAGTCTAGGAAAAATTCAGGTCATAGAGCCATGGAAGATGCTGGATGAGTGACTGAGATTTGGATACAGGTCCCCAGGTAAGTGCACACGTGCATGTGTGTGTTTGTGCCTGTGGTGTGTGTATATGTTGTGGTGTGTGTGTGTTTGTGTTTAGAGCTCTAAGAGCATATGGAGTCTTCTGTTTTTTTATTCCCAAATATAAAAGGCTGTACTTAGTTTGTATAACATTTTTTTAAAAAGAGAAGAATTGGCTAGTTCTTGCATGTATTCCACATAGATTTTCAGGTTACCAGTTTCTTCTATCCTTCCCTTGTACGTTGAGGTCAACATGACAGTATACCACTCCCCTGAGAGCTGCAATAAATCAATAAAGTGACTGGGCAAGAGGAGAAGACGGGCTCCTCATGGACACTAGTCTCCGTGAACTCTGCCCGATGGGCCACTCTTAGTGGTGATGTGAAGACAGAATGAGAACTCAGGTCAGTTGACCACATGGTGAGCTACTCCATGTTAATTATCCTCAGAAACAGATAAAATGTTTCTACCAAAGATGATAGTACCTATCACAAACACTCAAATAGAGTAGATTAGAATAGGGTCACATAAAATAATGTCTTAAAAGTATGGTATCTGGTAATGAGTATATTTTCATTTCTTTTCCTTTTTGTCTGAATTCCACCACAATGAATGAACAAATGTTTAATCACTATTTAACCCTTGGAGTCATTCGAATGTTAAAGTACGTCCTCATGCCTTCATCCCGAGTACAATTGTACAAAAATTTTTATTTTAAAAATGTGTAAGGCAACATTAAAAACAGCAAATGTATGTTCTTTTTGTTTCCATAAATTAATTGGTTATCAAACAAGCATAATTTTAAGTTAATAAAACTGTAACTGGAACTAATTTCATTTTTTGAAATAAAAAACTCACTCACGGGGCTCACCGAGCATGAAAAAACACAGTACGCAAGGGGTTAAATATATTTTGCTACATACCATACACAGTCTATCAGAAATGGACAAGTTGGAGATGTGAGGTCGGTTGGCCATGGGGGAAAATCACGTGAGGAACCAGGCCCGGGAACTTTTACTGGAACTGCCCACACCCATGCACCAAAAGACACTTCCCAGAAGCCCTTTGATAAAGAGCGACTGTCTGTCAGCCAATAAGATTTCGCCACGACATATCAACCTGACCACCTACCGATGCTATAAATTACCCCCAAACAGGGGATGCAGCGTGACTTCTCTGGCCCCCATCTCACAGACCAGAGAATATAGTCTGGGAAGCGCTCTACTAAGTAAAGCTTTTGCTATTCCACACTATGTGGCTATGCCCTTCTTTCTTCCTCGGCGGGGAAAATACCTTATAGGAGATGTCATCCATTCCTTCTGGCAACTTTCAGTGCAGGTGAGGGAATGCTGTACATACTCAATTTAAACTTCATTCTACAAGCACATGAAGTAATCCAACTAGGTGGACCAATTCCAGACCACTGTGGGTGAGAAAACGGGGTGATGCTGGTGAGGTGACATCCTGTAGGAAGGGCTTAGGAACGCAGGCTTTGGGGCAGATAGACCTTGGCTTCATTCCTATCTCTGTCGTTTTGAGTCCATGAAGATAAATTGAACCTCTCAGACCCTTAATGTCCCCTTAATGGGGATAATTGTACCTGTCTATGGATTGCTGTAGGGATGCAATGGGATGGTGTGTGTAGAACCTCGGATTAATGTCAGAAACTATTGGGCTGGTGGGGTGAGCAAATTATCCCTGGGAAGATGTGTCAGGAGTAGGTCTTGAATGTTGGGCAGTTTGTGGAGATGTGCAGGGCATGTGGGAAGGGGATTCCTGGGGAGAGAAACATTGTGGTTTAAAATACTGTGAGTGCAGAAGGGACGTAAAAATGAGACTAAGAGACATGGACAAGAGTATGGTGGTTATGGAGCAGGAAGGAAGGAGGGAGAGGGGGAGGGGGAGGGGGTTAGGCACAAAGAAAACTGGATAGAAGGTGACGGAAGACAATCTGACTTTGGGTGATGGGTATGCAACATAATTGAATGACAAAATAACCTGGACATGTTTTCTTTGAATATATGTACCCTGATTTATTGATGTCACCCCATTAAAATTAATAAAAATTTATGTATAAAAAAAGTCAGGAGAGAGAATAGTAATCTTTCTCTCTGTACTCTGTGAGGACACAGGGAGTAGGTGGCCATCTATAAAATAGGAAGAGAATTCTAATCAAAAATTCAATCAGCTGGCATCTTCTTTGTTTTTATTTGTTTCAGCTGGCATCTTGATCTGGGACTTTTACCCTCCAGAATTGTGAGAAAATAAATGGCTGATATTTAAGCCAAAAAAAAAGAAGAAGAAGAAGTAAGGGGCAGAGCCTCACATTATTCTATAAAGTCTAGATATCATTCTCTTTCCATAAATACATGACTTCACACAGTCCTTTTGGGAAATCTATCTTCATGGATCAGGTACGATGAATAAGACAAGATCAGTTGCACTACTGGGTGCCTTCTTTCTCCACCTCTCTGTCTCTTTTTCTCCTCACAAAGTTTGTCAGTCATCTATGGTAGCTAAGCAGAAGATAATATTTAAAATCTGTGAAAAATGGGAAGAATGGTTAAATCTATCTAGTAAAATTTTGATGTAAAATTTCTCATTTTAATGAGAACAAGTTGAATTTATAAATAAACTATTTCCAAGTATTGTGACTTAGATGATGAACTAATTACTGAAAGCATTTATGGAAATCTAGAAATTAATTTATTCAGAATCTTTATTTTATAGTAACTAAGGCTCAAATGATAAACAAGTTGCTTAAAGTCTGTCAACCATGTTTTTGTTTTTGTTTTTTGTATTTTTCTGAAGCTGGAAACGGAGAGACAGTCAGACTCCCGCATGCGCCCGACCGGGATCCACCCAGCACGCCCACCAGAGGCGACGCTCTGCCCACCAGGGGGCGCTGCTCTGCCCCTCCAGGGTGTCGCTCTGCCGAGACCAGAGCCACTCTAGCGCCTGGGGCAGAGGCCAAGGAGCCATCCCCAGCGCCCAGGCCATCTTTGCTCCAGTGGAGCCTTGGCTGCGGGAGGGGAAGAGAGAGACAGAAAGGAAGGAGGGGGGCAGGTGGACAAGCAAATGGGCGCTTCTTCTATGTGCCCTGGCCGAGAATTGAACCCGGGTCCCCTGCATGCCAGGCCGACGCTCTACCGCTGAGCCAACCGGCCAGGGCTGTCAACCATGTTTTATCATTAGTGGGGTTTTAGAATGATTATTAAATTAATATCCTTTAATATTAATATTAAATTAATATTTGTTGTGAAAGGTTTCTTTAAAATTTATTAAGAACACACACAGAATGTACTAGTTTTATGCATTAAGAAAACTTTAAAAAACTTTTCAACATAAGTATATGTACACCAAATTGCTGTCCCTACTAACTTAAATTATAACCTAACATTTATTAAAACACATTTTAAGAGATCTTAATTTTAATATTGCTTTAGTCAATTTCACTTTCTTAGCATAACCTTAAGTGAGATTATAAACTGGTGACAGTGTGATATAGCGGAGGGGTTCACATTTCAGAGTCCTTTCTGCTCTGATGTTATCGATGGTACTCCATTATATTGCCCACATATAATTTAGCTTTTATGAACTTCATTTTATTAATATTTAAAACTAAAAAGCCTTCATCTTATGACCAATGTTATAAGAATAAAATATGATAACTGACATAAAACTAGAACTGTGATTAGTTTATAAGTGAAGGAAATGGTGTTTTAGTTTCCAATACAGATTGGGACAAAGGTAGGTTTACAGTTGTTTGTATGGAAAGTAATGCAGGAATTAATGCATAATAATACAAAAATAGATTCTGTATTTTGTGTACTCATGACTGTAAAGCTAGTTTTGCCCACCCTGTATTTGGTTCCTTATCTTGTTGTGAGGCTATACTAATTCTGACCCCTAAAATCAGGCATGGCCCAGGACTTAGGAGTAGAAGTGATGTGCTATCCTGCCACACATATGATTTTAGTGTCTATCATGACAATAGAAATGTTTCATACTGATTTGCCAGCCAGCCAGTGACTTGCAGTGCAGAAGGCATGGCCATCTCCAATAGAAAGGTAGAATAAAGGAAAGGCAAGCCTTTGCTCTTCTAAAATGTTTGTTGGTGAGTGTGGTGGTGTTTCCTGTTCTTAAAGCAATGTATACATTCTAGCTTGTTTTGGCTGTTGAGGAATCAATAAATGATAGTTTTTCTAAAAAAATCACACTGTGAGCAAAGCTGGGGCTTGCTACAAGCTATAGCTCATTTCTGGCTCATGCGAATGGTTTCTTCTGCACCTCTCAGTAAAGGAAGAGGCCAGAATCATGGGAGGAGCTGGCACAAGGCAGTGAACCTAGGATTTGGGGCATTCTGTCTATGGCCTGCTATCACAAGTCATCCCGCCTCTTGTGTGATCATTCCTCCTTCATGCTCAACTGATACCAGTCACTGGTATTTGGAGGCCTACATCATTGTAGGCACCGTGGCAGGACTCTGGGTTGTCCTGCCCCTGACATGGAGGGACTGAGTCTGACAAATGGTGGCAAAGGCCGTGTATTTCATTTGGTCTAGTTGATGCTCCCCAAGAATAGATGACAGCCTCTAGCAACCAGGTTTGCAAGATGATCTGGCCTGTGACACTGAGGAGAAAGTCAACTACCGCAGCTGCCACACCACCTCGATCCCATCCCACCAGCTCCCCTACACTGCACACTAATCACAGCGCCACATGGTACCTCTCTGCTCCTGGGCTCTCCCGCTGTGAGCCCCAAGAGAAAACCAGAAATGAAGGCATAAGTCATAGAATATTTCCCCAGTCTACAGTTTTTAATACCCAAATCCTCATGGAGTATTTGTATCTCTTAATAGGTATTTTCACAGTTCTTTGGGAAACACTGATGTTCACATCGAAAGAATTGAATGTTACTGTTTTTCACAACCTGTAGGAACAACTGGTGTTACATTCCAACCACTAGGGGTAGAACTTAAGAATCATCAGCGAATGTGCTGTGTGTCTCTCAAGTTCTAAGAAAAACATCACAGGCTAATTGACCACAAAGTAGCCATGTTCAATTCTGTTGCTGAAGAAGAGATGTGTGAAGTTTTCGATGCCCAAACATTTCACTTTACAGTTTTCAAATGGGCACTTAATGTGTCTTACTTGGATTTTTGAAAACTTTTGGGAAGTTTTTGGGTTTTGTATAACACATTACTGCTGCAAACCAGCGTGGCTAATAGTTGCAGGTCCTGAGTGGGAATGGAGCAGAATTAAGAAAATAGGCTTAGAGTAAAGGATGGGCTCAGGAGGCCTCTGCAATGCTGATGGCAAGAACAGAGCGCTTTCAACACTCGCTTCCTGCTTTATTTATAGGCCAAAATAAGGCCATTAACAAATCAAAGAGATCTCTGATCACATTTCCAAGGCAACCCAAGAATTCTACCAAGTGCAGAAAAACCCATCGTACATAATATCTTAACTTCACAACAGAAAGGATAAACGAAACTTGCCTCCAGTCTTTCTGAGGGTCATGGGGGGTAGGTTGAGTATAAACAATCCAGCACCACAGCTTAATAAATACCTTTAGCAACTTCACAGAACAAGGAAGGTGGGGGGTTGGACAAACTGTCAGCTTACTGTCAGTTCCCCACACCTCTGTCCCCCAAAAATCTATACTGCAAAGACCCTGTTGGCTTTTAGTCCCCAACACATCATAATTTTTATGCTCCAGCTGCCAAGCATCAGTGAGGAATGTGGGAACTGGAACTCTCATACTCTGCTGATAGAAGTGTACAATGGTAGGTCATTCTTGAAAAGATTGTCAGCTTCTTTAAAAGTTAAACATAGACCTACTGTATGACCCAGCCAATCCACTCCTAGGTACAACTGAGGGGAAATGTATACATATGTCCATACAGAGAGTTGTACATAAAGTTCATAAGAACTTTATTTGTAGTTTGTTTGTTTTAATTTTTCTTAAGTTAGAACCTGGAGACAGGCTCCACATGTGCCCAAAGAGAAGAGATGGGCTCCATATGTGGCTGGACAGGGATCCACCCAGCAAACAGTTTATGGGGTGATGTACTGCCCAGCTGGGGCTGTTACTCTGTTGCTCGGCACCCGAGCTATTTTAGTGTCTGAGGTGAAGACATGGAGCCATCCTGATCACCTTGGTCCAACTTGTGACAACTGAGCCATGGCTGCAGGAGGAGAAGAAAAGGAGATAGAGAGAAAGAAAGAAGAGACAGAGGAGTGAAGAAGCAGATGGTCTCCTTTCCTGTGTTCCCTGCTTGGGAAACAAACCAGAGATGTCTACATGCTTTGCAAACACTCCACTGCTGAACCAACTGACCAGAACCAATAACTTTATTTGTAATAGCCACGAAGTAGGACCAGGCAAAATGTCCATCAACAAAAGTTGGTAAATAAAGCCTGTAATCCAGCCTTTGGGAGAAGGGCGGGAACCCCGGAAGGGGTGGAGACCAGCCCTTGAGCAAGGGCGCAGGAGTACAGCCTTGCCTCGCCCGAGAAACCCAGGCTTGTGGCCTGACTTGGGAGCTGGCTCCTCCCATGGGGGTGGAGCCAAAAGCCCAGAACAGGCAGAGTCCTGCTACTGACCTGAGCATGGGCACGCAGTCCTGCAATAACGGTAGAGCCAAGGATAGCAGCCGTTCCACGAGTGGGCTCCTCCTGCAAGGGCGGGGCGAAAGCCCAGAAACAGGCAGAGACCCGCAGCTGAGCAAAGGTGATCGCCACTGCCCTCAAGGCCAAGCATAACACCACCCACGGGGGCGGGGTAAAGGCCATGGCCACCAAGGCTTGTGCACCCAGGCACATGATCACAGCCACCTCTGTGAAGGAGAGGTGGAAATCACAGTAACAGCCCCAGTGGGCAGGCACTGGCAACGCTCAAACCCAAAAGCCCTAGGCAGCAACAGAAGAGGGGGTGGCGGGCCTGCAGACAGACCATACCTAGGGAACAGAGGCCATACCCAGTGGACTCCAGATGCCAAAACCTTCCTTTATACAGAGAAAATGCGAAGGCAAAGAAATGCAACACAAATGAACCAAGAGAAATCCCCAGAAAAGGACCCAAATGAATCAGATATAACCAAATTACCAGATGCAGAGATTAAAATAACAATTTTTAGGATGCTCAAAGATATTAGAACAACAATAGATGTTCAGTACGAATACCTAAATAAAGAGATAACAAATATAAAAAAGGACATTGAAATAATAAAAAACAATCAGAAATGACAAATACAGTATCTGAAATAAAGAACACAATGGAAGGAATTATAAGCAGGATGGATGAAGCGGAGAATCGAATCAGCGAGTTAAAGGACACGATAAATAAAGGCATGGAAGCAGAGCAGAAAAAAGAAAAGAGACTCAAAAAGTCTGAGGAAACTCTAAGAGAGCTCTGTGACAACATGAAGAGAAATAATATCCGCATCATAGGGGTTCCTGAAGAAGAAGAGAAAGAACAAGGGATAGAGACTTTCTTTGAGCAGATCATAGCTGAAAACTTCCCTCAATAAAGGCAGGAAAACATCTCACATGTTCAGGAAGCACAGAGAACTCCATTAAGGAGAAACCCAAAGAAATCAACACCAAGACACATCATAATTAAAATATCAAAGCTAAGTGATAAAAAGAAAATATTGAAAGCTACTAGACAAAAAAAGACTATCACCTACAAAGGAGCCCTCATAAGGATGACTTCTGACTTCTCAACAGAAACACTTGAGGCCAGAAGGGAATGGCAAGAAATATTCAAAGTAATGCAGAACAAAAGCCTATAACCAAGACTACTTTATCCAGCAAGGCTATCATTCAAAATTGAAGGAGAAATAAAAAGCTTTACAGACAAAAAAAAAAACTCAAGGAATTCACTGCAACCAAACCAAGGCTGCAAGAAATGCTAAGGGACCTGTTGTAAACAGATCAAAGGAGAAAAAGAATATAGGAAAAGAGGAATAGAGTTTTAAAGAATAAAATGGCAATAAACAATTACATATCAGTAATAACCTTAAATGTAAATGAATTAAATGATCCAATCAAAAGACATAGGGTAGCTGCATGGATAAGAAAACAGGACCCATACATATGCTGTCTACAAGAGACACACCTTAAATCAAAAGGTGCACATAGACTGAAGATAAAGGGATGGAAAAAAATATTTCACGCAAATGGAAATGAAAAAAAAAGCTGGGGTAGCAACATTTATATCAGACAAAATGGACTTTAAAACAAATATTATAGTTAGAGATAAATAAGGTCAATACATAATGATATAGGGAGCAATCCAAAAGGAAGATATAACTGTTATAAATATCTACACACCTAATATAGGAGTATCAAAATATATAAAGCAGACTTTGATGGATTTAAAGGTGAGATCAACAGCAATACTATAATAGTAGGGGATTTCAATACCCCATTAACATCATTAGATAGATCCTCAAGAAAGAAAACTAACAAAGACACAGCAGACTTAAAGGACATATTAGATCAACTCGATTTAATAAATATCTTCAGAACCTTTCACCCTAAAACAGCAGAATATACATTCTTTTCAAGCGCTCATAGTACATTCTCTAGAATAGACCACATGTTAGGGCACAAAAGCGATCTCAACAAATTTAAGAAGATTGAAATCATATCAAGCACATTCTCTGATCACAATAGCATTAAACTAGAAATCAACCACAACAGAAAAACTAAAAAATACTCAAACACTTGGAAACTAAATAGCATGTTATTAAATAACGAATGGGTAATCAATGAGATCAAAGAAGAAATTAAAAAATTCCTAGAAACAAACGATAATGAGCATACATCAACTCAAAATTTATGGGACACAGCAAAAAGCAGTCCAGAGAGGGAAGTTTATGGCATTACAGGCATACCTCAAGAAGCTAGAAAAAGCTGAAATAAACAACTTGACCCTACATCTAAAACAGGGGTCTCAAACTCGCGGCCCGCCGAACAATTTTGTGTGGCCGGCAGACTAATCCACGAAGTTCAAAATATTTTGGATAAAATTAAGTAAGCCTAGGGGCCTACCTGTATTTTTCATTTCTCTAGCATCCTAGCTAGATATTAGCTTAGTTAACAGCAGTTGTGATGCGAACTACAATTTCTAGTCGTTTTGTGACACTGAGTAAACTGCATGTACGATTGTGCTTGTTGTACTGATTTTTTTTTTGTTTTCAACTGCAGTGAGAAAAGTGTTGCGTAACAGTTGCCTTTTGTAGACCTAGTGCGGCCCGCCGAATGGCTGTGATCTTGTTCTGCGGCCCACATGCTGAGTTGAGTTTGAGACCCCTGACCTGAAAGAACTAGAAAAAGAACAGCAAGTAAAACCCAAATGTAGTAAAAGGAAGGAAATAATAATGATCAGAGCAAAAATAAATGGCATAGAGGTTAAAGAAAAAAAACAGAGGATCAATAAAACCAGGAGCTGGTTCTTTGAAAAGGTAAACAAGATTGATGAACCTTTAACCAGACTCACCAAGAAAAAAAGAGAGAGGACTCAAATAAATAAAATTAGAAACAAGAGTGGAGAAATAACAACTGACACAACAGAAATACAAAATATTGTAAGAAAGTACTATGAAGAACTGTACGCCAAAAAACTAGACAACCTAGATGAAATTGACAAATTCCTTGAAACATATAATCTTCCAAATATTAATCTGGAAGAATCAGAAAACCTAAACAGACCAATTACAACAAATGAGATTGAAACAGTTATCAAAAAACTCCCCCCCAAAAAAAGTCCTGGGCCTGATGGCTTCACAAGTGAATTCTACCAAATATTCAAAGAAGAACTAACTCCTATCCTTCTCAAGCTATTTCAAAAAATTCAAGAGGAAGGAAGACTTCCAAGCTGCTTTTATGAGGCAAGCATAATTCTGATTCCAAAACCAGGCAAAGACAACACAAAGAAAGAAAATTATAGGCCAATATCCCTGATGAATTTAGATGCGAAAATCCTCAAAAAAATATTAGCAAACCGGATCCAGCAATATATGAAAAAAATCATATACCATGATCAAGTGAGATTTATTTTTGGGAGGCAAGGCTGGTACAATATTTGCAAATCAATCAATGTGATTCATCACATAAACAAAAAGAAGGAGAAAAATCACATGATAATTTCAATAGATGCAGAAAAAGCATTTGATAAAAATCCAGCACCCATTTATGATCAAAACTCTCAGCAAAGTGGGAATACAGGGAACATACCTCAACATGATAAAGGCCATCTATGACAAACCCACAGCCAATATCATACTCAATGAGTAAAAATTAAAAGCAATCCCCTTAAGAACAGGAACAAGGCAGAGGTGCCCCCTTTCACCATTCTTATTCAACATAGTTCTAGAAGTACTAGCCACAGCAATCAGACAAGAAAAAGAAAAAGAAGGCATCCAAATTGGAAAAGAAGAAGTAAAACTATCATTATTTGCAGATGATATGATATTGTATATAGAAAATCCTAAAGTCTCAGTCAAAAAACTACTAGACCTGATAAATGAATTCAGCAAGGTGGCAGGATATAAAATCAATACTCAGAAATCAGAGGCATTTTTATACACTAACAATGAACTGTCAGAAAGAGAAATTAAGGAATCAATCCCCTTTACCATTGCAACCAAAACATAAAGTACCTAGGAATAAACTTAACAAGAGACATTAAAGACTTGTACTTGGAAAATAATAAAACATTGATAAAAGAAATCAGGGAAGATAAAAACAAGTGGAGGCATATATCGTGCTCATGTTTAGGAAGAATAAACATCATTAAAATGTCTATATTCACATAGGAGAAGCGCCCATTTGCTTCTCCACCCCTCCGCCGCGCTTTCCTCACTGTCTCTCTCTTCCCCTCCTGCAGCCAAGGCTCCATTGGAGCAAAGATGGCCCGGGCGCTGGGCATGGCTCTGTGGCCTCTGCCTCAGGCACTAGAGTGGCTCTGGTCACAATATGGCGACGCCCAGGATGGGCAGAGCATCGCCCCCTGGGGGGCAGAGCACCGCCCCTGGTGGGCGTGCCAGGTGGATCCCGGTGGGGCGCATGCGGGAGTCTGTCTGACTGTCTCTCCCTGTTTCCAGCTTCAGAAAAATGAAAAAAAAAACAAAAACAAAAACAAACAAACCAAAAAAAAATGTCTATATTACCTAAAGCAATTTATAAATTCAATGCAATACTGATTAAAATACCAATGACTTACTTCAAAGATATAGAACACATATTCCAAAAATTTATATGGAACCAAAAGAGAACACGAATAGCCTCAGCAATCTTGAAAAGGAAGAATAAAGCTGGAGGTATCACACTGCCGGATATCAAGTTATATTTTAAGGCATTGTACTCAAAACAGCATGGTACTGGCATAAAAACAGGAATATAGATCAACGGAACAGAACTGAGAACCCAGAAATAAACCCACACTTTTCTGGACAACTGATATTTGACAAAGGAGGTAAGAGCATACATTGGAGTAAAGACAGCCTCTTCAACAAATGGTGTTGGGAAAATTGGACAACAACCTGCAAAAAAATGAAACTAGACCACCAACTTACACCATTCACAAAAATAAACTCAAAATGGATAAAAGACTTAAATGTAAGCCGTAAAACCATAAGCATCTTAGAAGAAAACATAGGCATTAAGCTCTCTGACATCTGTCGCAGCAATATATTTGCCGATTTGTCTCCACAGGCAAGTGAAACAAAAGACAGGATAAACAAATGGGACTTTATCAAACTAAAAAGCTTCTGCACAGGTAAAGACAATAAAAATAGAATAAAAAGACAAACTACACAATTGGAGACTATATTTGACATTGTGTCTGATAAGGGGTTAATAACCAAAATTTATAAAGAACTTGTAAAACTTAATACCAGGAAGACAAACAATCCAATAAAAAAATGGGAAAAAGAAATGAATAGACACTTCTCTAAAGAGGACATACAGATGGCCAATAGGCATATGAAAAAATGTTCAACATGACTTATCATTAGAGAAATGCAAATTAATACCACATGAGATATCACTTCACACCAGTCAGAATGGCACTCATCAATAAAACAACACAGAATAAGTGCTGGCAAGGATGTGGAGAAAAGAGAACCCTCCTGCACTGCTGGTGGGAATGCAGACTGGTGCAGCCTCTGTGGAAAACAGTATGGAGATTCTTCAAGAAATTAAAAATCGAACTGCCTTTTGACCCAGCTATACCACTGTTAGGAATATACCCTGTTGGGCAGATAAAATGTATTATGCTCACTTTGTTGAGAATGGCGGTGCCCACGTGAGGCCGTCCCCCAGGTGATATTAATGTGTGTTGAGAATCCTTGTAGCCTGGGGCTTGGTTTTGGGATTAAGCCTTTCCCACCCTTTTTGATGTGGGGTGGTACAATCCAATCATGCCTCGGAGAAGTGACTTTGTATTAGAGACTTCCCTATTTTGTATATTGGATTAGAGGTTGTGAAGCTACAATATAAAATGGGGCGGAACGGGAGTTTGCGCTCTTGGTTCCTGAGGTTAGCATGAGAGAGCAGAGAGAGTAGAGCCAGCAGCGGAAGGAGGCCACATGGAGTAGGCCAGAAGAAGCAGCCAAGATGGCGGAGTGCTGAGTGAGATGCCAGTTCGTACAGAGTTTGTATCTGGGATAAGGAAGGAGATGGGGAACCGAGGAGAATAAGGCTAGTGAGCTAGAAACCTTTGATTCTAGGAAACTCGGATAAGTCAGTGGCTTTGTGAGCACTGAATGTGAGTGGGCCTTGGAGCCCAGTGTTTGTTTTTACTTGCCCGCCGGGTGCAAGCTAGGATTAAAGATGACAGCCCATCAGTTTTTGGCTCCGTTGTTTCTTTACCGACTGTCCGAATCCAATGAGAACCTGCGTGGGCCAGGCTGCTGTGATAGTGGGCCTGGCCTTGGCCACTAGCTCTACATACCCCAAGACCACCATAGCAATGTTTGAAAAGAAAAAATGCACCCCCATATTTATGGCAGCATTGTTCACAATAGCAAAGATCTGGAAACAGCCCCAAGTGTCCGTCAGAGGACGAGTGGATTAAAAAGCTTTGGTATATATATATATATATATATATATATATATATATATATATATATATATACACACACACACACACACTATGAAATACTACTCAGACAGCCTGACCAGGCTTTGGTGTATATGTATATATATATATATATATATATATATATATATATATATATACACACACACACACACACACACACTATGAAATACTACTCAGACAGCCTGACCAGGCGGTAGCACAGTGGATAGAGTGTCAGACTGGGATGCAGAGGACCCAAGTTCGAGACCCCAAGGTCACCAGCTTGTGCGCTGGCTCATCTGGTTTGAGCAAAAGCTCACCAGCTTGGACCCAAGGTCGCTGGCTCGAGCAAGGGGTTACTCGGTCTGCTGAAGGCCCACGGTCAAGGCACATATGAGAAAGCAATCAGTGAACAATTAAGGTGTCGCAACGAAAAACTGATGATTGATGCTTCTCATCTCTCTCCGTTCCTGTCTGTCTGTCCCTGTCTATCCCTCTCTCTGACTGTCTCTGTAAAAAAACTAAAAAACAAAAACATAAGAAATACTACTCAGACATAAGAAATGATGACATCGGATCTTTTACAACAACATGGATGGACCTTGATAACATTATACTGAGCGAAATAAGTAAATCAGAAAAAACTAAGAACTATATGATTCCATACATAGGTGGGACATAAAAATGAGACTCAGAGACATGGACAACAGTGTTGGGTTACTGGGTGGGGTGGAGGAGAAGGAGGGAGTTGGGAGAGGAAAAAGAAAAAAAAGGTTGGTAAATAATTCGCAGTAAATCCATACAAGGGAACACCATTAAACATTAAAAAAAATTCACAAACATAACATGAATGCATACCAACTAAATTAGGCTGAGTGAAAATGGGAGAACTGTCATTATGCTCCCATTTCTCACACAGGGCACCACTCATGTCTCTGATAGATACGTGAATTCCAAACTGCCCTCTTGATGTTCTGCTTATCTGTCAGACCTCACCCTTACCGGACTATCGCCCCTGAGACAAAGGAATTCCAAAAAGCTGACAACCCGCCCCAAGGAGGGACTCCGGACACACCAGGACTTTTGATTCAACACAGATATGCTCAAATCCCCCCAAGGAGGAGCATTCCAGACATACCAGGACTTTTGCCTCAGTATCCCCTTAGGCTCTCCCAAACACTATATAACTCGCCCCTAGTCTGTAACCGGTGCTCTTCTCCCCCAGGAGAAGTGCCCAGCAGGGTTCCTTTCTTCCTTTCAATAAAGCCTGTTACTCTGGTCTTTCGGACTCCCATGGATTCTTACAGTCTCGAAGACAATGACTACTCAGAGACCACATGGAATGTATGGCGGGACACAGGGGAGACCGCCTCACAATCTCCTATACAAGTTTCATGAGACAGCCCTGACTCCCAGTCCCTATAAGAATTTATTGATGCATACAAATAGAAACAGGGACTAGAATGAGGAAGTCAGAAAGGGGAACTTCTTCAGAGCACAAAAAAAGGGCTAGGGAGTAGCTCAAATGTCCCCACCTATTGATTAATCAGAATTGCAAATTCTATCTCTATTGTGCTGTGTTCAGCACAGTACTGAGTTCAGTATTTTTTTAATCAAGCCATGGTAGCTTTACCTCAGAGCACTAACTCTGTCACTGTTCTATGTTCCTACTCAGGGCCTCTGCAGAGAACAACAACCCAACAAGGTGCATGCTGATGATTACAATTACAGAAATCCCTGATGGTTTCACGGTATATTCTTGCAAAAAAGTGATATATTCTATACTTTGAGTCTGTGCAGTGGATTGTCAGTTATACCTCAATGAAGCTGTTATTAACAATAGGCAACAACTTTGTGGTAAGCATTTGCACAAGGACCCAATGATCTTTGTGAACATTATTCTTCATATCCAATGTTAATCAGGGAAGTGTCTATATTTGGAAGACAGACTAATGACTTCCCCACCCCTGCACTGACCCACAGGCATGGAGAAAAGTCTGGGATGAGGCCGGGAATCTGTGTGCATAAAGATTCATTGTAACAGGAAAAACGGAAGTGAGGGCAGGTGTGAGACTCATGGGGCTGGGTCATTGTTGTCCATGCTGCTGACCAGGACTCCCTCCTGGGCCAGGCTCTCCTCAACGAGCTGGCACCCAGTCCTCTGTTTTTCTTGATCAGTGGGTCAGGTAGCTGTGGTCTATTGATTATTCTTAAACTAAAGAGAGCCACCTTAACAGTTCTCTAAGCAGCAGAACATTGAATCTGAAAAGCTAACTTTAACAAACAACCACTGGTATTTTGAGGGGTCTCCTTCCAGTAACAGACAGTTTCAACTAAAGTCTATCCTGAGGACAGAGATATGGTAGCAAAGTCTCTCGAACCAGGAAGGAATATCTGGAGTCTTCATTGTGTTCGAAACCCCAGATGACCTCAGAGTGATTGGTTTGACATTTACTCTGGAAGTTTACTTCACCTTTACCTACATTTCCACCATTCAGCCTTAAGTCATCAAGGAGAGCAGCAAGACCACAACTTAAAAATTTCTCCTTAATCCCACATTTAGGTAATTTAATGTCCATTTTATTGAGGGCACTCTGAAGGGTTCAATTGGACAAACTTGTGTCTTTGGGGGAAATGCAACACAAATGACGATAGTAGACAGCAGTCAGGGGGAAGGCCGTGCACAGAGGAGGGGGCCGGCAAACCTCTTCTCCAAAGGGCCGGATGGGAAGTAGTTTAGGTCTTCCAGGCCAGGACACAACATCAAAGATACTATATAGGGACTAATATAATAATAGAGAAAACCCATTTCCACATGTTTAAAGGAATTCTAAATTAAAAATTGAGTGTAAGTTTTAAAAATACAAGTCTATCACAAAGAGGAATGGGGTATTTTTTTTTAGAATAAAATATTTGAAAATTTGCTTCATTGGGATTGAAGATGGTGATCCTAAGATTGCATTGATTGCATATGTCTTGGCTCATGGGCAATACAAAAACTGGCAGGGAGCTGGATGGATTTGGCCTATGGGTCATAGTTCCATACCAACTTCTGGTGCAGAGAACATGGCTTCAATATTTAAGAATCCCAGGAAAGTCTAGTTAAGGTTACAAGCAGAGGAAAAAAAGAGAGAGAGAGAGAAATGTAAATATTGGAAGAGATCCTTTGACATTATTTATAATAATATGACCATAAATCAGGGGTCTCAAACTCGCGGCCCGCCGAACAATTTTGTGCGGCCTGCAGACTAATCCATGAAGTTCAAAATATTTTGGATAAAATTAAGTAAGCCTAGGGGCCTACTTGTATTTTTCATTTCTCTAGCATCCTAGCTAGATATTAGCTTAGTTAACAGCAGTTGTGATGCGAACTACAGTTTCTGGTTGTTTTGTGACACTGAGTAAACTGCATGTACGATTGTGCTTGTTGTACTGATTTTTTTTTTGTTTTCAACTGCAGTGAGAAAAGTGTTGCGTAACAGTTGCCTTTTGTAGACCTAGTGCGGCCTTCCGAATGGCTGTGATCTTGCTCTGCAGCCCACATGCTGAGTTGAGTTTGAGACCCCTGCTATAAATCTCTAAAACCAACAAAATCCACAAATATAGGAATTCATTTCATTATAATTAAAAAAAAAATGTCCTCAGGATTTCTGGAGATATTTTTATACAAAAATCAGTAACATTTCTCTATGTCAGCAAAATCCCATAATAATAAGTAATGGTTAGAAAACAAACACGCCCTGGCCGGTGTCTCAGTTGGTTTCAGTGTCATCTCAGTGGTCCAAGTTTGCAGATTGGCTCCCTTGTCAGGACTCATAAAATGAATGCATAAGAGAGTGGAACACAAGTCAGTGTATCTCTCTCTCTTTCTCTCTGTTTCTTTCAATTTTCCTCTCTCTCTGAAATCAATTAAAACAACTACATGTACAAAAGCATTGTTTATACAAAGTTGGTTCCCAAAATGATGAAGGAGCCCCTACCCCTCCCAAAGCTGAAGTCAAAGCAAGGGTTTGAAGACAAAGAAAGCAATACTGAAAGTCATCCTCATCTACAGATGAAAAATGAGCCTGAAGTTACCCATCTTCCATGGTGAATGACGCTGCAATCTGAAAGAGGCCTAAATATCCTGGGAAGAGCACCCCCAGAGGAAACAAGCTAAAGCTCCATGCCATCATCAAGCGCCCTCTGACTACCACCAAGTGAGCCATGAAGAAGACAGAAGACAGTAGGCTTGTGTTCAGTGTGGATGTCAATGTGAATAAGCACCAGATCAAAAGAGATGTGAAGAAGCTACCGTATTTTTCACTCCATAAGACGTACCTGACCATAAGACGCACCTAGGGTTTTAAGGAGGAAAATTAGAAAAAAAATATTCTGAACCAAATGGTGTGTTAAAATATTTAATAAAATATACCACAATAATATTTCAACAATGTAAACTCAACAGCAATATTAACAACCACTAACACTGTTACTAACAAACTGAGAAGAGACGTTAGTGTCTAATACTCTTCTAGTTGTCCTGGAACCCCAGGAACTCAGCATCACTAGTGTCAGACCTTAAGAAGCTCAGTTGCTCAAAATCACTGGTATCACTTTTTTTGCTATTTTCATATATGATACCATCTTCAGTGCCATCTAAAGCATTGGTAATGCCACATTTTTTGAATGACCATACCACGGTTTCATTCTTCACTGACTGCCGTGATGTTTTCACCCATTCACAAACTTGAGTGATAGCGGGTCTCTTCATTCTTCCAGTTGATGTCACATCATGATTACCAGCAGCCATCCATTTGTTCCATTCTTCTTGCGTAAAGACTATAAACGGTTTGTTGATTGAAATGTCGAGAGTTTGCAACTGGCTGATAAGACCCCAGGAATGACAGCTAGATGAGTCTTCAATTCTTTAAAGTTTTTCTTTTGTGATTTCACTAATATGTGCTCTAAACCAGTCAAGCACTAATACAGCAGATTTTTTTAGAGGCCTTCTAGGACGTTTGGACCAAGCTTTTTCAATCCACATTCTCATTCCATTTTTGTCCATCCATCCTTCCTCATGAATGTGCAGAACAACTTGTGGGATCACTTCTCTTGGCACATTTTTCCTTTTAAATATTACATGGGTGGCAGTGTCATGCACAGCAAGACAACACAACTGTGTAATGGGTTTTCTCATGTCTTGATGTTTTCACGGTTATGGTTTTGGCATCTTTCTGATCAACAGCCCTGTTAGATGGCACATCAGAGGTTAGCGGGACTTCATCCATATCCCCAATCTGATCAATTTCAAAATTTCTTCCTAGTATCAATTACAAATTTGTGAAAAGAAAAAATCTTTGACTCATTCTTTAGGCACTTTTTGTGCAATTTTAGTTTTGGTACACATGGCAAGGCCACATCGCGGCATAACTCTGTAGCACCATGATGGTGATCCAGTACAATCCTGAATGCCTTTCTCTACAGTTATGCATTTGGCTTCACATATTATGATTCTTGTAGAGAATGAGAAACCATTATTTCTGTGATGTGTGATCCATTTTTTCATGTCCATGTCTAACTCTGCCCACTTTGCAGCATGCCCACAAAGAGTATGCATACTTTTATCTGCTTTTTGCAGCTGATCCTCCTGTTTTGCCACTCCCTTATCATTTCTTCAGTAGATGGTGGCCCCAAATGTCTCTCTCCTGCTGTGTTTCCATGTTTCTTAGCCTATTTTACTACGTCCAGTTTAAAAGGAATTTTATACACTAGCCTTTTCTGCTTTGACATTGGTGTAGGTAGCAAAAAACCGTGGTATTTTTCTGCAAGAAAATACAGTAATAACACACTGTTATGGAGTGGATCTACTACTGGTGCACTGTTATGCAGATGGATTGGCTGCTGACTCACTGTTATGGGGAATACCATTAGGGTTATAGCCTTATAGGGGACACGTTATTAAAGGACACTTTCTTAGGCCCTATTCACACGACCGTATTTTGTTTCCACAGTCAATGGGTCTTGAGAAATATGGACACAACACAGATGTCATCAGTGTTTTTTTGCAGATTCGCAAGGATCTGGTCGTGTGAATGGACCCTTAAGGAGGAATCAGCAGATCCTGTTCCCGGACCCAAACAATAATACACAGAGCAACACTGAATCCTATCCCGACTCAAACATTAATATACAGAGTGCCATATACAGACTGGGGAGGGAAGATACATGAGGGGTTCTGGTCAGTGGCTGGGCGTTAGGTGAGGGGGTTAATGTCAGAAGCTAGGGAGGGGGGTTAAGTGAGGGGGTTAATGTCAGAAGCTAGGGAGGTGCGTTAGGTGAGGGGGTTAATGTCAGAGCTAGGGAGGGGGGTTAGGAAAGACGGTTAATGTCAGAAGCTAGGGAGGGGGGTTAGGTGATGGGTTTGTGTCAATGGCTGTAGAGATGTCACCAAATTATAGCGCCAATCTGGCAAGGCCCACATCAGCAGCTGCAGAGGGAACTTGAAACACAGTGGTGGGCTTGGGGAGCACAGTCTATAGTTCCGTCCTATTTTGTCATCTATGAGCATCGTGTTTTTATATTTATGGTACATGCATGAGCCCTCTATGTGTCCCAGCAGTATGCCTTTTAGGAAAATGTGTGTTGGTGCTTGCATACTAGGCTTACTTGCACTTTGCCCCCTGAAAAACTGACATCTGTGATTGGACGATGGCAGTCAGGCCAACTGCAATTGTGCAGGTGCAGATTTGATTGGGGAGCGTGGTGCAGGTGAGTGAAACTAGCCTTTGAGGATGGCAGTTCCTTGCAATTAGGCTGCTCCCCAGAGCCTAGTGCGCTGGACTAAGACCCATTTTCTTAAAAATCGGTGTTGGTTTGCTTTAAAGATGAAATCCAGTCAAAAATGACTGGCCTTCCCATTAGTCCACAGCATTGGCCCTCCGTAGCACTAGAAATGGGGGCGCTAACTGTTACCACTTTGCTGTCTGTGCCCTATATGCCCGCCAGCAGTTTATCATGCTCTCTGTACAGCTGTGCACATTACTGCGCACCCTGCAAGCCTGATGGGCTGCTCTGTGGCTGCTATAGAACGCTTCTAGAAGAGGTATGGTAAATATCAGCAGTTCCTGGTAGTACGGATGGCCAATGCCACAAGGAGGTGACTTAAAGTGGACCAAAATATGGGGGTTTGATCCATTTTCTTAGGGCATCCTGATTTGGGATACCCCGCCATATGGAACCCCCTGGATTGCTCGTAAAATGTATCTTTCCCATGTTCCCATGGCACATGCATGGCTCTGGTCCAATCAGCATTTTATGCCATGCATATTATAGCATAAGGCGCTTTATTAGACAGAGCTCCAGTATTTGGAGGGAATGGCCGCATCCCCGGTACCACTGCGGTCTGCGGCATGCTCAGGCACCCAGCCTATCTCAAAGGCTGGGCTCCGGGTGCAATTTCGCTGCAAAGATGTGATGTGAAACCTCCGGAAAAGGTGAGTGTTTATGGGAGATCTAAGGGATAGTGAATCTGCTGGCCGTAGAGTCTTTTAGACTCCAGGACCTGCCATTCCGGTTGTTGTTCTTCTTTAATTCAGGACATGGCAGCTCATTGCACGTGCCTCTCACCCTTGGCCAGTCCTCTATTTGCCTGCCAGCCAGCCAATGAAATGCTATTAGGCTGCCAACAAGTGACGTCAGCACTTCACACAGAGCTCCAGCAGGTGCAGCGCAGCCCTCCACCACTGCATCCGGCTTCTCACGTCTGCCCTCAATGATGCCAGATGAATGCGCCCACTCAACATCGCCCGCCTTCCCTCCTGCGCTGCATGCAGCTGTGGAAACCGGAACCAGGAGATCACTCAGCAGGTGCCAGGGTTCTGCACGCCTCTGTGGCGGTTATGATTACGCTCCTGCTGGCGGTTATTCTACATATTTTTACCTGCACAGCGCCCTGCAGCAGCTAAAAAAAAAAAAGAATATTCACTCCATAAGACTCACAGGCATTTTCCCCTCCACTTCTAGGGGGAAAAAAAATGCATTTTATGGAGTAAAAAATACGGTATGTGACATTCACGTGACCAAGATCAACACCCTGACCAGGCCTGATGAAGCCAAGAAAGGATATGTTTGACAGGCTTCCACTATGATGCTTTGGAGGTTGGCAACAAAGCTGGGATCATCTAACCTGAGTCCAGGTGATAATTCTAAATATTAAAATTTTACCCTGTAAGACAATCAAACTGGTGAAAGTATATAAGAATTAACAACCAAAACCACACAAGAAGACTACCAAAGGGACAATTTTAAAACTCTATTAAAGAATATAAAGAATGATTTTAATAAATTGACAGACATGAGCTCATTTCATTTTGGTCCCGTGATCCACCTATCAGACTTCTGACCTTCAAACTGTAGTGTAATTAACCTCTGCTGTTTGACCCACCAAATTGCTTGTTTTTTCCAGAACAAACAGAAAACTAACACAGGACCCATGGCTGTTGTCTGGTTACCTGCACTCAGAGAAGTTAAGAGGTACATATGGCCTGACCTGTGGTGACACAGTGGATAAAGCGTCAACCTGGAACAATGAAGTGGCTGGTTTGAAACTCTGGTCATACCTAGTAACAGCACATATGGGAGTTGATACTTTCTGGTCCTCCTTCCTTCACTCTCTGGCTCTCTCTTCTCTCTAAAATGAATATGTAAGTCTTAAAGAGAAAAATACATCAGAAATCTTAAATTCCTGAGGGATTTGCACGGCCAAGAGAAATATAGGTGTGGTCTACAGCAAAGCATGTGATTCACAAATCTTCAGAGTGATTTCTCTGAACATGCAGAAGCTGAGGGTGAGTGTGTTTATAAGGAACAATGGACAAGAGATATCCTACCAGAACCAGGACCAAACAGGACAGTGACCATAAGATCATGTTTCCAACACATTCTCTGACCCCTTATTTCTTGAAATCCATCTTGGGCCACACATATGAGGACAAAACCCTAGGGTGAAAGGAGAAACCAGAGAGAGAGAACTGGGTGCCGGGGTCCAGCCCCGGGGGGGATCCAGGGGTCCCACAGGAGGAGACGGTGTCGGCAAAATCGAGTGAGAGAGCCGAATTCTTTTCTTTCTCTTTATTCTCTGGTTAGTATTTACTGTCAGGCATTTCTCTTTCAAATGCTAATATAGGTCCCTTTTTATACACACACTGAGTTACAATTACATGGTGTTAATTATTGCTTTTGTTTCACTATGTTTACATGTTTCCGGATAACAGTTAATTTATATCTATAAATCACAAACTAGGTAGCAAATCATTCAAAATACAAAATAACTTGAATAGTGATAACAACATCGGTAAAAGCTTTTAAAGTATTAGTACTAATAGTTAACTAACTTTACTGCTGTTGTGAGTTAAGGGGCAGAGAGAGATTAGCAGACGACTAACAATGGACCACCGCTTGCTCAGGTAAATGGCTTTGAGTTTATACAGTGTCCTACTTTTTTTCACAAGATTCTAAAAGGCTTGCCTATAAAGAAATTGACATAACATTAAGAGTAGCTTTCACCCAAAGATATACAGAGTGCACTTGCAAGATAGCCTAGTAGCAACATAATTTCAGAAGACATTAACTGTTATTACTTCTATGGATTCCCCTACATTTCTCTCATTATCAAAGAATTTTGGAAAGTATATAAATCTCATGAGAACATCTCATTGAGAAAGCCTAGCAATTGCCTTTAGTCAAAAGACAATTCTCTTAGTAAAACATTCTTTTCTTGCTGACTGCACTCTCATCCTAGGCCACACAATGGGCCATTCTACTATACCTTACCTAAGATACTATTGTCTAGTCAAATATTACTTATTTATTATATTTAAACACTAGTTAAGTTCTAACTCTATTCTTCTCAGAGTGTACCACTATCTGCAGATCAAATAAGCAAGAAGAAAGGAATGTTTCTCTACTCTATCACATGAAAAGGCTAGGGAGGAAAAATGTTGAATTAAGTGAAGGCCGAAAGGTGCTCTGTGCACAGCCACTGCCTCCTACCCATTCACAAGTAACAATCTATTCTTTCTAACATGATTAAGAAGGAATTCTCCTACAAACTTAACCCTTTCCGAGGGATATCATAGCCAGCCTCTTATGTCTATGAGCCCAGTTCAAGGGGCTTACAGGCTTTTCTGTGGAACTCACACCCTCTGTCTCATTTCCAAAGAAATCACTACGAATCTACAGGGAAAGCACGGTACTATTATCCCTGTGCCATAAATAATAGCACACACCCAGAAAAGGGGGGATATAAGGCCAGATTAATTCAAAAAGTCAAAGGGGGAAGTATCGTTGTGTCTCTCCTTTGGGTGACTTCGTCGACCCGCAGCCATTGGTCTTCTCTGCTGTGACTTTGTCAATCAGTAGTTTTTGATCTTCTTCTGCTGTGACCTTGTCAGCCAGCAATTGTGGGTCTTCTCCTGCTGTGACCTTGTCAGCCAGCTGTCGTGGGTCTTCTTCTGCTGTGACCTTGTCAGCCAGCAGTCGTTGATCGGCTCCCGACAACTGGGTTCCTGAATGACTCTGGAATAGCGTTGCCAGCCAACTTGGAACACTCTTCTTGGATTTTTCATACCAGACTGAAATTAATTCAAACTTGACTAAACCATACTAGACTATAGTTAGGACTCTCTCTTTTTCTCTCCTCTCTCTTATGTTATTATAATTCCTTTTTCTTTTTTAGAGAAACTAATGAAATGTCTGACTGGAGATATTTATCTTTCCTCAATAAGCTGATCCCACCACCTGACTAGAGTAAAGACAATTCTATCTTCCCCACTGCTCAGGCCAAAATCCTTGGAGGCATTCTGTATCCTTGTTCCTAATGGATGCAAACATTGAAAGAGGCCCTGAATATGTGATTAAGCTTGCTGCATCTCAGAACTTCAGGGGTCACATGCATAGAGTAAGCTGGGGCCTAATTCTAAAAATGTGAATACTCTTCAAACAAAACCAGAAGGTCCATTACTGTGGTTAAAAAGACTGGGTTAATTATTATGGGTGGGAAGTATGCTCACAATGGGGAACCATGGTGTCTCTGTCAGAGCATGTTAGGAAGAACCTAGTACAGGCCTCGTGGACAATTGAAAAAAGGTCTAGGTTGCATGCTGTCAGAGATCAGAAAAGTCTATCATTGAATGCATCCATAAATCTCACCTATACAGAGTGTAGATAAGCATGACTATAAAGCTGTACTTGATAAAGAAGCAGAAGTCATTCATTTTAGCTGAGAGATAGATATGTTTTTGGATTGGACTGTAATATGGTTTAATGATCTTGTCTGATATTTAATGAAGTTGTTTGTGTCCCACAGAACAACTGCTTATCTGTGCCCATCAGGCCAGCTGGAGATAACACTGAAGCCAGCCATGGGGGTCAGGCCGATCCAGAAGGGCAGGGACTGCATGTGTTTCATTCTCAAATGAATAGTCGTGCCACCTTTCAGGCCACAGACACTCACCTTCTCTCTGCGACCCTAAGGGAGGCACAAGAGCTGTCTCCAAGTCATCCTGGCTCAGCCCCTGCTTCTCAGAGCTTTGCATCTTCAGTCAGCCTCCCCGCCTGGGTGACTCAGATCTGTCCTCAGAATCCAGATGACAGGACTGCTTTTCTTTTTCTTTTTCTTTTGAAAATGACTGCTCTGCTCTGTTTTTAATCAAATGATGCCTTCACTCATTCCTTTTGAGTGTTCTTAACATTCCATGCTTCATTTGCTGGAAATGTTTGGAATTGAGGGGTAGGTTTCAGAGGGAGTTCAAGCTGCCATCTTGATCCAGGAGCCAATCTAACAGGTGCAAGGTGGTATCTCACTGAAGTTTTGGTTTGCATCTCTCAAATAAGAATGGAAGATGAGCATCTTCTTCTATATCTGTTGGCCATTTGTATATCGTCTTGGAGGAAGTGTTCAGGTCTTCTCCCATTTTTTAATTAAATTGTTTTCTTGTTTGTGGCTGAGCTTAGTGAATTCTTTATATATTTTGGAGATTAACTCCTTATTGGAGCTATTGTTTGCAAATATCCTCTCCCATTTAGTTGGCTGCCTATTTGTTTTGCTGTCAGTTTTTTTGCTCTGCAGAAGCTTTTTAGTTTGATATAGTCCCCTTCATTTATTTTTGCCTTTTCTTCCTTTGCCTTTGGGGTCAAATTTATAAATTGTTCTTCACAGCCATGGTCCATGAGTATAATACCTATGTTTTTTCTATGTAATTTATTGGTTCAGATCTTATATCTTGGTCTTTCATCCATTTTGAATTAATTTTTGTGCATGGGAACAAACTGCAGTCAAGTTTTGTTCTTTTGCATGTGGCGTTCCCTTTCCCAGCCCTATTTTATTGAAGAGGATTTCTTTTCTTCATTTGTGTTTTTGACTTATTTGTTGAAGATGATTTGTCCATATTCATGCGGGGTTTTTTCTGAGATCTCGCTTCTGTTTCATTGGTCTGTATGTCACTGTTTCTGCCAATACCATGCTGTTTTCATTATCATGGCTCTATAGTGTAATTGAAATCATGTAGAGTCATACCTCGGGTTTCATTCTTTTTCCTCATGATTGCTTTGGCTATTTAGGGATTTTTATGGTTCTATACTAACCTGGGTTCTATTTTTTTTTAATGGCATTGAGGTTTATATAGAGTTTGCATTAAATTTGTGTATTGCGTTGGGTAATATGGCCATTTTAACTATGTTGACTCTTCTAATCCATGAACATGGAATATTTATCCTGTTCATTGTTTCTTTTTCAATTTCTTTCAATAATGCCTTATATTTTTCAGTATATAGATCCTTCACATCCTTTCTTAATTTTACTCCTAGGTATTTTATTTTTTATTACAATCATAAAAGGAATTTTTCTGAATTCATTTTTTTTAAGTTAAATCATTAGTATATAGGAAAGCAGTAGTCTTTTATATATTGATTTTACATCTTGAGACTTAGTGTGTTGGTTTATTGTTTCTAATAGTTTATTGTTGGAGTAATTGGGGTTTCTATATACAGAATCATGTCATCTGCAAAAAGTGATGCTTTTACTTCTTCTTTTCTGATATGAATGCCTTTGATTTCTTTCTCTAGCCTGAATACTCTGGCTAAAACTTCCAGAACTATGTTGAATAAAAATGGATAGAGTAGAAACCATGTCTTGCTCTTGATTTTAAGGAAAAGCCTTTAGTTTTTCACCATTTGGTATAATATTAGCTAATGGTTTGTCATATATGACCTTTATTATATTGAGGTGCTTCCCTTCTATTCTGATTTTATTGAGTGTTCTAAACATAATGGAATATTATATCTTATTAAATACCTTTAGAGAATCTATTGATATGATTTTATAATTTTTGTTCTTTGTTTTGTTGATGTGGTGTATCACATTGATCTATTTACATATGTTGAACCATCTTTGTGCTTCTAGAATGAATCTCACTTGATCGTGAGGTATTATTATTTTTTTTTATTTAGACAGTTCAATTTAACAGGGTGACATTGGTCAACCAGAGTACGTACATTTAGAGAAAACATCTCCACATCATTTGGACAGTTGATTATGCTGCATACCAGTCACTCAAAGTCAAATCATCCTCCCTCACCCTATATTTGTTTCTCTATATGCCCCACCTGCTTCTGCCACCAAGGTACTATTTTTTTTACCATATTGTTGTATTCAGTTTTTCTTCTACATATTTTGTTTAGAATATTTTGTCTGTTTCATTCATGGAAATATATAGTATAAAATGACAATTCCAGCATGACTGGTTTGCTTTCTACATAGCCTTTTGCCACTTGTCCACAAACCAGCCCAAGTGTATAAGTCAGGAGAAAGAAGCCTGAAGCTAACTTATTCTTCTGACATGGAGACAGAGTAAGATGGGGAGTGTCAGATACAGAGAAGCTTTCTGTCATTAACCTTATGCTCATGATGACTGCGTTGTTTCTTGTACATGACAAACTCCACCCCATGTAGTTCTGTTCCAACACCAAAGTGTGATTTTGATACTTTGTGTTTGTTTGGGGTTTTTTGAGTAATTTTGAGGAGAGAGAGAGAGAGAGAGGGAGAGAGAGAAGCATCAATTAGTTGTTTGATTTAGTTGTTCCATTTACTTGTGCACATATTAATTGTTTCTCCTACTTGCCATGACCAGGGGTCAAACAGTTGACCTCTGTGTACTAGAATGATGCTTAAACTACTGAACCACCGGCCAGGGCACTGACATTGTTCTTAAATACCTGATTTAAGGAAAGGATTATAAGTGGAAAAAGAAGAACCTTAATTTCACTTTCTCCAAAGTACACAGGCTCCCAAAATAAGAGATAAGAACTTTCAACGTCCTTGGTGCTTCCTGACGGTACCCAGTACACATCGCCAAGGACCGCTAGTGCTCACATTTTGTGGCCTCTCACAAAAATTGCTCACAGCAGATAACCCGGTGGCTGGAGGAGGTATTCTGACAGCATGAGATGTGGACTGTCAGAGATGAGTGCTGGAGAAAAGAAGCTGGGGTGTGGAGACAGGTCCGGACACATAGCGAGCTTCTCTCAGCCTCAGTGGCATATAATTTTCCATCTTCATCGAGAGAAAAAATCCCTGGAGGGTACAAAATGTGTGGCAAATCTCCAAGTTTGCTTTATATGCTCACTAAGAAATAGGCAATTTAAAGGGCAAGCAACACTCACAGGAACAGAAAGTTACTGCAGGAAATGAAGAATCTGAAATTCAGAGAAGACTGAGGAAAAAGGGGGCTCTTTGGAAACATGTCCAGGGAAGCCTCGCATTCGTTGTGTCAGCCCCATGATGCTTGCATACACCGAGATGATCACATGACTGCAAGATGAACCAATTATTGACAGATAAAGGAACATCTTACTCATGGCAGAATTCACCATTTTCTGGTAAAGACAGCTGGAAATTTGAAGGAAATCTTTTATTCTTAGCGAGTTAATAAATCTTTCTAGATGATTAGGGAAAATCCTGAAGATGCCGGGATAAAACCTTCATGGATGACAGTGATGGAATCCAACTCACAAGATGACATGCAGACCATGGAATGAACACAGTGAGAAAGGATTCAAACAGCACTAAATAAGCAGATGACAGAGAGAACAAAGACACTCATTAAGCACTTCTTGGATTCCATTGAGACAAAGAAAATTTGTTTTTTTCTCTATCAATATTTTAGTATTTTATATTTATTTTTTTTATTTTTTATTGTTAATTTTAATGGGGTGATATTGATAAATGAGGGTACATGTGTTCATAGGTGGGACATAAAAAGAGAATCAGAGACATGGACAAGAGTGTGGTGGTTACCAGGAAAGGGAAGGGGGGGAGAAAAGGGAGGGGGTTAGGGGAGGGGAGGGGCACGAAGAAAACCAGATAGAAGGTGACAGAAGACAATTTGACTTTGGGTAATGGGTATGCAACATAATCAAATGTCAGAATAACCTGCGGATGAAATTTTTTCTTACACATAGAAAAAGTGAAGAAATGAACAACAACCTGCACTCTAACTTGTTATTAGATAGAAGATAGGGAAGAAGTGCATTGAGTCAATGATTTCTTTTTTCTCTGACTGTTCCCATCATACCCTTCCCTAAACTCAGTCTATGAAAAGAAAGAGGAATGAAGAAGGACTTGAGGCTAGTGTCTGCCATTGTCCACATTAAAAATTTTGAAGAATTTTTGATAAATTGAGGAAAAATGTCAATAACCATAGCTATCTTTTATTAAATGCTGACTCCGCAAAGCCATAGTTGCTAAGACTTCCCCATATATCATCTGAATCGAGCACCACAGTGAATCTGAGGTAGGAAGCACAAAAGGAAATTCAGAACCGATTTTCCTGGTGGAGGACAACTGGAAGGTGCGTCCGTCTATTTCCAGATCAAAAGTTCAGGATGTGCAGATATAAGAGGAAGATATTATTGCCAAGAATTGGAGGATAAGACCACAGCTTTCAGGCTTCGAAGATGAATAAAACAGACATGCATTTGATTTTCATACTGACACCCTAGTACTCTTTTCCTATTTCACATTTTCAGTCTTAACAATTTTGAGGCCATTATTAGTTGCTGATACCATTTCACCAGGAGGATATCCATACAGTGATTATGTACAGTAAACATCATTGTTTTTCTTTTAATTTCTTAAGTCATTTGTTCTAAAATACACAGAACATGTATGTTCTGAACCCAGGAAACCCTACTCTAAATTTTGAACTCACCTTGCAATCTTTCTTACCAAATTATTTTTATTGCAATCTCTGGAAATCACTGTTTATTGGATTTGGGAAGCAGTGATCCCTGGGCCAACCTCTGTCCATCAGACATCACCCACCTAGAGCGCTGGGCATCATCACTCCCTTAGAGGTGGAAGCAGCGATCTGCAGAAGCAGAACAGAGCACAGTCACTCTCCCACCATTTACTCTCCAGCAAGAAACCAAAAGTTTCTCAAGGTTAGGGTAAAGGGGACTGATTCGAAGTGTTTCTTCTCTTAAATAGCTTCATTGATTATCACAGGAATTTAGGGAGAGAAAACCAGACAGATCTAAACTTACCAGCATTGGTTACATCCAGTATGTTTTTCTTTGGAATTCTCTGTTGTAGGCAAACTTCCTCAAACCTTTTTTTGATAATTGGACTCAAATCTGGTTTTCGTCCTATGGAAAAAATGATATTGACTTCCAGTCTTGTGTGTTGGTAGTTAAAGTTCTTGGGGGCATGGGGACACATGGATGGGAAATGGATATCAGTGATTGCTGTATGGCCAGGGGCCACCATCATGGCCATTCACATGCAGGTTCTCATTGAATTCAGGCAGATGGAAAAGAAACAGTGGAGTCGGAAGATGGTGGGCCATTCTGTTTATTGGTGTCTCACCAAGACAGGCAAGCCACAAGGAAAGCCAAAGGGGAAAAGCAGAAAACCTGCTTTTCCCATTGATGGCAAGGGATAAGAGAGGTCTCTGCATTGTTGATGGCAGTAACCGAGAGAGAGAGAGCCCCCCTTCTGCTTTATTTTATAGTATAGAGAATTAAACCTTTAAGCCAATATACAAAAAAATTGATACAAAGCCAATTATATGAGGCATAAATGGGATTCCTCATAAGAGTGCACCACCCCACATCATGCAACAGTCAAGGGTGTGGGGAAAGGCTTAGTTTTGAGAAAATCTTAGTATTAGACGGGTGGGAAAGGCTTAGTATTCAAACTAAGTCTTAGGCTAAAAACTTTTCACTTTACAGCCTGTCTTCCATATCCAATGCAAACTATAATTGAGCAAACATATACATAATATTTACAAGGTAATTTGACCCACAATTACTGCTTAAGCATAAGTTAGGGATGAGGTATAACCAGTCTTAAATGAGACATTTTTAGGATATCTTTTAGCATGAAGAAGGATTTGTCTTCCCATCTCCCAGCCTGAGGGATTCCCCAAGGTGAGCACCCCTCTTCAGAGGAGGACAGATATTCCAGGGTAAGAATAAAAGGAGCATTTTGTTTCCAGCCCCCTCCAAGGTAAGTGTCAGCACAAAGATACTCTACCAAACAGCTCCATGAATTGGGTTACTTTATCATTCTTGAAATTCAAGTCATAATAAATAATATGTTCAGTATAGACTGCTTCAACTATGTGAAATAGATTGTGTATATCATCTGTGGAGGAAACAGGACACAGCTAAGAACTCTTTGGTCCATGGGAAGTAAGAGAAACTCTTTACCCATTCTCTTTCACAGAACAGAATCTAGTGATATCTAATGTCCTCATTTGTATCTCCCTAGGCTTCATCAGGTGCCTGCAAAGGGTAGAATGACAACCAGTGGCACATTGATGACTCATGGTAGAAAATTTAGCCAGAGCTGCAACTTACCACCTTCTATTATTCTCTGTGAGGCTCACTTACCACCCTCGGCCATCTCTGCTATCTTAGAGTCTCTATCATGTCCAGAAGCCCCACTGCTGTTATACACTCAGCACTGATCCATGCAATGCGATGTAGCAGTTGCCACCAGCAACCATCAAAGAGTGAGCAGGGAATCAGAAGCTATTAGGAAAACATATTTTTTGTTGTGCCCTTTTAATTTTGTTGCAGGTGCTAAATATGAGCAAAAATCCATCTTATTCTAATGAATTTATGTGCTAAGTTTTGGCTTTTACACACAAGGTTCTTCCAGCTTGAGGATAGTGACTATTACATGACCAGATCTAAAGTACTTAAATAGCATTGATCTTAAATAGATCAAAGCCTTTGTCATCAGGCTCAGTTGTTAGAGCGTCAGCCAAGCATGCAGACATCCCGTCTTTGATTTCTGGTCAAGGCACACATGTGAAGCGACCATCAGTTCCTTTTCCTCTCCCTCTCCCTCTGCTCACTCTCTTCTTCTCTTGCAACCAGTGGCTTGACTGATCAGAGTGTACCCCCAGGAGCTAAGGATAGTTCAGCTGGTCTGAGTGCATCAGTCTCAGACACTAAGAGTAGCTTGCTTGATTTAAGCCTGTGGCATGACTTTGCTAAGGGACGCCCCTCTGCTGAAGCCCTATACAAGTTTAGTGAGGGTCACAATTCCTTTACCCTACAGTGAAGCGGCTGTAAGTAGTGAAGTCAAGTCTAGTTTCCTAGGAGATAACACTACCGCCATGAAAGGAAGCATAATGCTGGCAAAGAAGGTTTCAGTGCCCATCCACACTAAACTGTTGTTTCCCATAGACCCAATTAAGTTAAGGAAAGACTATGGGGTAGGTAGGCATTATATAGCACATGGCCACTGCTGATGTGGCCATGCAGGTTCTCATTGGATTCGGGCAGATGGTAAAATAACAGTGAAGCCAAAAAATGGTGGCAATTCAGTTTATTAAAATCTCATACTGGCAGACTAACAAACAGGCAGGGAAGACCGCTTCCCTCTCATTCAGAGCTCCCAAAGCCCTGACACTTTCTCCAGTTCCACAACCCAGAAAATCTTCTCTGGTTCCGCTTGGAATCAAGAGTCCCCACCAGCCTCAGCAGAGCTCTCAAAGCTTCTCAACTCAGGTTCCCCATCTGCACTCCTTCTTCTCTTCCTGCAAAACAGGCTGGGGGAAATTCCCTTCTCCAGCAAACATTAGCAATACAATGGTCCTTCCCAAGCAAGAAGGTAATCCACAATTTGCAATCTGCTGCCCTGAGAGCAAGCACCACAGTCTTTCATAGACTACCTACACATGGTGCTACCCAGGTCAATGCAAAATATAAGAGAGCAAACCTGAAAAACACATTTTACAAACTTATTTGCGCAACATGCATAATGGTCTATTTAGAAAATACCTGTTTCCGACTCCAACTTTATATCTAGTTTGAATTTTGTAGTCTTCTTACCTGCACTCAGAGAAGAGGCAAATACAGCCTGACCTGTGGTAGTGCAGCGGATAAATCATCAACTTGGAACGCTAAAGTCGCTGGTTTGAAACCCTGGGCATACCTAGTCAAAGCACATATGGGAGTTGATGCTTTCTGATCCTCCCCTCTTCTCTCTCAGGTTCTCTGTTCTCTCTAAAATGAATACATAAATCTTAAAGAAGCAAATACATCAGAAGTCTTAAATTTCTGAGGGATATGCACTGCCAAGAGAAATTTAGGTCTGCTGTATAGCAAAAGTATGTGATTCATGAATATTCAAGGTGATTTCTCTGAAACTGTACAAGGTGAGGGTGTGTGTTTATGGGGGATAATAGATAAGGGATACCCTACCAGAACCAGGGTGTTGGGCAGATAAAATATATTATGCTCACTTTGTTAAAGATAGTGCTTCCCCTGTGGAAGCCCGTTGTTCAGGTGATAATATTAGTTGCCCTTCTTACTTGGGATGAGTGTGATTATGTTAATGTATGTTGGGGGAGGGCTTTCACGCCAAAAGGTTTTAAAAGGAAAGATCATGTTGTTCTAGGAAAGAGTGATTACATTCTAGGAGAGCAGAGAGGAAAGCAGATAAAGGCCATGTGGAGGAGAGAAGGAGCAGCCAAGATGGCAGAAGGCTGAAGGAAAAGCCAGTTTGTGCAGAGTTTATGCAGACAGAAGGAGATGGAGAACAGAGGTGAATAAGGCTAGTGAGCTAGAAACCTTTGACTCTAGGAAACTCGGATAAGTCATTAGCTTTGTGAGTGCTGAATGAGTGTGTTTTGGAGCCCAGTGTGTGTTTTTACTTGCCCACTGGGTGCAAGCTAGGATTAAAGGTAATGACCCACCAGTTCTTGGCACTGTTGTTTCATTACAGTCTGTCCGAATCTAATGCAAACCTGCATGGGCCAGGTGGCTGTGATTGTGGCCATGGCTACTGGCTTTACACAGGGCCAAGGAGGATAGTGACTATAAGAACATGTTTCCATCACATACTCTGAACCCTTATATCTTGAAATCTTTCTTTGCTCACACACGTGACAACTAAGCCCTAGGGTGGGAGGAGAAACCAGAGGGAAAGAACTGGGTTCCTGAATGACTCTGTGGAATAGAGTTGCCAGCCAACCTGGAGAACTCTCTTTAGATTTTTTCATATGAGACTAAAATTAATTTAATCTTGACTAAACCATACTAGACTATAGTTCGGTCTCCCTTTTTCTTTCTCTCTCTCTCTCATATTATTATTATTTCTGACTCTGCCCCTCTGTGGGACAACACGGGCGCCCACTCCCGGGGCTTTGGAAGGAATCTCTTGCCCACTATCTGCGCGCGCTGACCAGGAGATCAGGGAAAATGGCTGCCCCACTTGTCTTTCTTTGTCTGGGTTTGGTGCGAGTGTTAGCTTGTGTTGCCCGGGTTGCCACAGGAACAGTTTTTCCTCGGCTTGGATCTCCGTGCCACAGCCTGGTTCGGCCGTTTGTGCCACGGCCTGGATCTATTCACCCCCTTTGCCTGCCTTAGTTTCTATATTCTCAGTTCCCAGTGAAAGCCGCCCTGTTTAGGTTAGTGAGGAAGGTGGAGCATTTCTTACTCCCTATTTCCTTCGGGGTTTGATTATGTATTTAGTCAATTTTTTGCTCGACCATACCTTCGGGTGTATTGTGAAACATCTGGAGGCTCCAAGGATAGGCTTTTCTGTTTCTGGTTGAAGATCTTGTTGAGTTTTGGGGGAGATTTATCGGTATCACTTCCTACCGTGCCATTACTCTGATGTCATCCTATTATTATTTCTTTTTCTACCTAGAGAAACTAATGAAATGTCCAAATAGAGATATTTATCTTTCACAAATGAGCCGGTTCCTCCACCTGAATGGAGTAAAGGCAATTCTATCCTCCCCACTGCTCAGGCCAAAATTCTTGGAGGCATCCTGTGTCCTTGCCCCTACCGGATGTAAACATTGAAAGAGGCCCTGCATATATGATTAAGCTTGCTGCATCTCCGAACTTCAGGTGGACACATGCATGGAGTAAGCTGGGACCTAATCCTAAAAATGTGAATATCTTCAAACAAAGACCACCAGGTCCATTCCTGTTGTTAAAAAAACTAGGTTAATTATTGTGCCTCGAAGGTATGCTCACAGTGGGGAACCATGGGTGTCTTAGTCAGATCATGTTAAGAAGAACTTACTACAGGACTTGAGGACAATCTAAATAACCTCTAGGTTGCATGCTGTCAGAGATCAGGGAAGTCTATCATTGACTGCATCCTTAAATCTTCCCTATATAGAGTGAAGATAAGGATGACTGTGAAGCTGGAGTTGATAAAGAAGTAGCAGTCACTCATTTTAGCCAAGAGAGACATGTTTTTGGATTGCACAACAATCTTGTTTTAATGATATTTGAGTGACCTTGTCTGATGTTTTATGAAATTATTTATGTCCCACAGCACAACAATCTTACCTTTGTCCATCAGGCCGGCTAGAGATAACACTGAAGCCTAGCCATGGGGGTCAGATCATTCCAGAAGGGCAGGGACTGCATGTATTTCATTCTCAAAGGGGAAGTTTTGCCCCCTTTCAGGTCACATGCAGTCAGCTTCTCTCTGTGACTCTAGGGGAGCTACAAGAGCTGTCTCCAAGTCATTCTAGTTCATCGCCTGCTTCTCAGAGTTTATGTCTTCAGTTCAACCCACCTCCCTCCCTCCTGACTGTTTTGACCCACCCTGCATAGGTGACCCAGATCTGTCCTCAGAACCTAGTGGACTGGACTGCTTTTCTTTTTCTTTTCTTTTGAAAATAACTGCCTGACCAGGCGGTGGCGCAGTGGATAGAGTGTTGGACTAGGATGTGGAAGGACCCAGGTTCGAGACCCCGAGGTCGCCAGCTTGAGCGCGGGCTCAACTGGTTTGAGCAAAAAGCTCACCAGCTTGGACCCAAGGTTGCTGGTTCCAGCAAGGAATTACTCGGTCTATTGAAGGCCCTCGGTCAAGGCACATATGAGAAAGCAATCAATGAACAACTAAGGTGTCGCAACAAAAAACTGATGATTAATGCTTCTCATCTCTCTCCGTTTCTGTCTGTCTGTCCCTATCTATCCCTCTCTCTGACTCTCTCTCTGTCCTTGTAAAAAAAAAAAAGAAAGAGAGAAAGAAAGGAAGAAAGAAAGAAAGAAAGAAAGAAAGAAAGAAAGAAAGAAAGAAAGAAAGAAAGAAAATAACTGCTCTTCACTGTTTCTGATCGAATGATGTCTTCACTCCTTGCTTTTGAGTGTTAACATTTCATGCTACTTTTTTCTTTTTATATATTTTATTTATTCATTTTTATTAGAGAGAGAGGAGAGAGTGGAGAGAGAGAGAGAGAGAGAGAGAGAGAGAGAGAGAAGGAGTGAGGAGCTGGAAGCATCAACTCCCGTATGTGCCTTGGCGAGGCAAGCTTGGGGTTTTGATTCGGCGACCTCAGTGTTCCAGGTCGATGCTTTATCCACTGCACCACCACAGGTCAGGCACATTTCATGCTTCTATTATTGGAAATGTTTGAAATTGAAAGGTAGATTTCACAGGGAGTTCAAGCTGCCATCCTGACCCAGGAGCAGTGGAGAGTCTGTCTGTGCCTCCCCTGGGCTGTAGTTTCCTAAGCTGTGGCACCTCAGCCATCTCCTATCATCCAAGTGGTCACCTGTGCATTGACTGTTGTTGTTTGTAATGCTCTAAACATTCCCAAGGAAACCCTAGAGGCCATGCCCTGTGGCCATTAGCTTGTCTGTTTTCTATATTTTAGAAAATTCAATTTAACATGGTGATATTTATTAATATAAATACATAGGTTTAAGGGGAACATTTCTATAGCATTTGAACTGTTGTTTATTTTGGTTACCTATTACTCAAAGTCAGATCATTTTTAGTCACCATACATTTGTCCCTGTTTACACCATTTCCCCCACCCTGTCTCCTGTGTCCCCATCCCTCAAGTAACCACTTCATTTTTATCTATGTCCATGAGTCTTATTTTTATATCCCATCTATGTCTGAAATCATACAGTTTTAACTTTTTCTGATTTATGTATTTCGCTCAGTATCATGTTCTCAAGATCCATCTATGTTGTCATAAATGTCACTATGTCATCATTTCTATTGGCTGAGTAGTGCTCCATTGTTATATGTACCATATCATCTTTATTCAATTGTCTATTAAAGGACACTTTCATTCTTTCCATGTCCTGGCCTGGGCATAACACTGCGATGGAACGTGGGGTGCATGTGTCTTTCACATACAGTACCAATGTTTTCAATTGTTTGGGGTAGATACCCAGTGGAGGGATTTCTGGGTCATACGGCATTTCTATTCTTATTTTTGAGTAAACACCATACTTTCTTCCATAATGGTGGTACTAATTTGCATTCTCACCAACAGGGAATGAGGTTTTCTTTTTCTTCACAGCCTCTCCAACACTCGTTATTACCGGTCTTGTTGATAATAGCCAATCTAAGAAGTGTGAGGTGGTATCTCATTGAAGTTTTGATTTGCATTTCTCAAATAAGAAGTGAAGATGAGCATCTTTTCCTATATCTGTTGGCCATTTGTATGTCATGTTGGAGGAAGTGTCTGTTCAAGTCCTATCTCCATTTTTTTAATTGGATTGTTTGCTTGTTTGTTGCTGAGCTTTGGGAGTTCTTTATATATTTTGGATATTAATTCCTTATCAGAGCTGCTGTTTCCAAATATCATCTCCCATTTAGTTAGCTGCCTATTTGTTTTGTTGTCAGTTTCTTTTGCTGTGCAGAAAGAAGTTTTTTAGTTTGATGTAGTCCCACTCATTTATTTTTGCCTTTACTTTCCTTGCCTTTGGGGTCAAATTCATAAATTGTTCTCCACAGCCATGGTGCGTGAGTATAATGCCTATGTTTTGTTCTATGTAATTTATTGTTTCAGATCTTACATTTAGGTCTTTCAATTTTTGTGCATGGGAACAAACTGTAGTCAAGTGTCATTCTTTTTGTGTGTGGCTCTCTTTTCCCATCTCCATTTATAGAAGAGACTTTCTTTTCTTCATTGTGTGTTTTTGGCTCTTTGTCAAAGATGATTTGTCCATATACCTGTGGGTTTTTTTCTTGGATCTTGATTCTGTTCCATTGGCATATGAGTCTGTGTTTCTGCCAATACCATGCTGTTTTCATTATCGTGGCTCTGTAGTATAATTTGAAGTTAGGTAGGGTGATACTCCGGCTTCATTCTTTTTCCTCGTGATTGCTTTGGCTATTTGAGCATTTATATAGTTTCACACAAACCTGGTGATTTTTTGTTCTGTTTCTTTAAAAAATGACATTGGGATTTTAATGAAGATTGCATTAAATTTGTATATTGCTTTGGATAATATGGTCTTTTTAACTATGTTGACTCTTCCAGCCCATGAACATGGAATATTTATCCAGTTCATTGTATCTTTTTTAATTTCCTTCAATAATGTTTTGTAGTTTTCTATATATAGGTCCTTCATGTCCTTTCTTAACTTTACTCTTAGATATTTTATTTTATTTTATTTTATGCAATCTTAAAAAACTGGTTGTACTTTTTTAAGTCATTCTCTGAAGTTTTATCATTACCATATGAGAAAGAAATAGACTTTTGCATATTGATTTTGTATCCTGCCACTTCCCTGTAGTGGTTTATTGTTTCTAGTAGTTTTTAGTGGAGTCTTTGGGGTTTTCTATATTCAGGATCATGTCATCTGCAAAAAGTGATACTTTACTTCTTTCCCAATATGGATGCCTTTTATTTCTTTCTCTTGCCTGATTGCTCTGGCTCAGACTTCAGAATTATGTTGAATAAGAATAGAGAGAGTGGGTAGCCATGTCTTTCTCCTGGTTTTAAGAATAAGCCTTCATTTTTTTCAACATTTAGTATGATATTAGCTGATGGTTTGTCATATATGGCCTTTAGCAGGGGTCTCAAACTCGCAGCCCACGGGCCGCATGCGGCCCGCCGAACAATTTTGTGCGGCCCGCAGACTAATTCACGGGTTTACTTAATTTTATCCAAAATATTTTGAACTTCGTGGATTAGTCTGCGGGCCGCACAAAATTGTTCGGCGGGCCGCAAGTTTGAGACCCCTGATGTAGAGGTACTTTCTTTTCTATTCCTATTTTATTGAGTATTTTAAACATAATGGCACATTATATCATATTAAATACCTTTTCAGAATTGCTGATAGGACCATATGATTGTTGTTCTTTTTTTTGTTGTTATGTGGTGTATTATGGTGATCTATTTACGTATGTGGAACCATTCTTGTGCTCCTAGAATGAATCTCACTCTATCATGAGGTATTATTATGATTATTATTTTTATTTAGACAATTAAATTTAACAGGGTGACATTGGACAGCCAGAGTACATAGATTTGTAGAAAACATCTCCACATCATTTGGACAGTCAATTATGTTGTATACCCAACACCCAAAGTCAAATCATCCTATATATGTTTTCTTTATGCCCCTCTCCCTCCACCCACTGAGGTATTTTTTAATGTGTTATTGTATTCTATTTTGCTCGTACAAACTTTGTTTAGAATATGTTGTCAGTTTCTTTAATAACATCATATAAAATGACACATCCCAATATGACTGGTTGCTTTCCACATAGCCTTTTGCCACTTGTCAACCATTTAGGGCAAGAGTGTAAGTCAGGAGAAAGAAGCCTGAAGCTAACTCATTCTCCTATGTAAAGCCAGTAGCCATGGCCACCATCACAGCCTCCTGGCCCATGCAGGTTTGCATTTGATAATGAAACAGCAAAGCCAAGAACTGGTGGGCCATTAACTTTAATCTTAGCTTGCACCCGGTGGGCAAGAATTACACACAGTGGTAAAACACTTCCCTTTCCACTCAAGACTCCCAAAGCCAATGACTTATCCGAGTTTCCTAGAATCAAAGGTTTCTACCTCACCAGCCCAATTCCCCTCTGTTCCCCATCTCCTTCTCTCTGCACAAAGTCTGCACAAACTGGCTTCTCCTTCAGCACTCCACCATCTTGGCTGCTTCTCCTCTCCTTCATGTGGCCTTTCTCTGCTCTCCTCCAGCATGGGCTCTCTGCCTGATTTTATAGTGTGGAAATCAAAACCTTTAATCCAATATACAAACAAGGAAGTCTCTGATACAAAGTCACTTATTTGAGGCATAATGGGATTCCTCATAAGAGTGCACCACCCCACATCATGCAACAGTCAAGGGTGTGGGGGAAAGCTTAGTTTTGAAAAGATCTTAGTATTAAAAGGGTGGGAAAGGCTTAGTCTTAAAACTAAGCCTTAGGCTATAAGAACCCTGCCTATTTACAGCCCGTCACCACACCAAATGCAAAGTATATATATATATGTGAGCAAATATATGATATAGATTATATTTACAAACTTATTTGACCAACATCCTGACATGGAGGCAGAGTAAGACTGGGAGCATCAGATCCCTAGAAGCCTCTGTCATTAACCTTATGCTCATGATGACTGAGTCATTCCTCATGCCTCACAACCCCCACCCCATGTAGTTCTTCTGTTCTGCCCACCAAGTGTGACTATGACACTGTTTATTTTTTACTTGAAGTTGAAAGAGAAAGCTAGAAGAGAGAGAGAGAGAGAGAAACATCAACTCGTTGTCCAACTTATTTGCTCCATTTACTAGTGTACTTATTGATTCCTTCTCCTACTTGCCCTTACCCAGGATCCAATCATTTCCTTAAAGGGCTGGGATGATACTATCCACTGAGCAACATGGTCAGGGCATTGACACTGTGTTTAAGCATCACAGTTAAAATAAAAATATAGGTGGAGGAAGAACTTTAACTACCCTTTCTTCAAAGCCCAAAGGCTCCAAAATAAGAGGTAAAGTACTTTCAGCCTCCTTGATGTCCCCTGACGGCACCCAGTACAAATCACTAAGGACATCTAGAGCTCACATTCTGTGTCCTCTCACTGAACATGCTCACAACAAATAACAATGGTGTTATGAGGGATGCCACCTCTGTCAGAGATGGGTGATGGAGAGAAGCTGGGGTGTGGGGACAGGTCCTGACACATGGTGACTGGTCTCAGCCTCAGCAGCATCTAACTCTCACTCCCCATCGAGAGAGAGAATCCCCGGAGAGTACAAATTGTGGGCAAGTCTCAACTTATTTCATAGGATCACTAAGAAATAGGCAATTTAAAGGGCAAGCAGCACTCACAGGGACAGAGAATTACTGCAGAGAACAGAGATTCTGAGACTCAGGGAAGACTCTGAAGAGCAAGAGGACTATTTGGGTACAGGTCCAAGGAAACCTCCCATTCGCTGTGTCAGCCCCATGACGCTCACATACACAGAGATTATCACATGACTGGAAGATGAATCATTTATTCACAGGTTGAGGAAAGTGTTATTCATAGCAGAGTTCTCCTGGGTTTGGCAAAGAGAATCGGAAATTTGAAAAAAACTTGATTCCTAGCGTGTTGATAAATTTTCTTGATGATTATGAAAAATCTTGAAGATCCAGGGGTAAAGCCTTCATGGATGATAATAATGAAAACCAGCTCACACACCTTGTCACAAAATGACATGGGGACCGTACAATGACGATCCTGGCGCACAAGTGAAGGAAGATTCACACAGCACTAAATAAGCAAATGACAGAAAACATAGACACTCATTAAGCACTTCCTGGTTTCCACTGAGACAAAGGGAATTTCTCTTATAGAGAAAAAAGGTGAAGAATTAATCATTAACCAGCACTCTAACTTGTTACTTGACACAATATAGGTAAGGAGGGCATTGAGTCGACGATTTCTCTCTTTTTTTTTTTTTTTGACTAATTCCATGGTACATCTCCCTAAACACAGTCTATGAAAAGAAAGAGGAATCATGGGAGGACCTGAGGCTGGAATCTACCACTGACCACATTACAAAGTTTTTGGAGCCTGACCAGGTAATGACTCACTGGAATGAGCATCGGATTGGGATGCAGAGGACCCAGGGATGAAGTCACAAGGTTGCCACTTGTGTGTGAGATCATAGACATAAACATATGGTTGCTGGCATGACCCCAAAGGTCACTGGCTTGAAGCACAAGGTTGCTGGCTTGAGCCAAAGGTCACACTGCCTTGAGCCAAGGGGCACTCATTCTGCTAGAGACCCCAACCAAAACCCATATGAGAAAACAATCAATGAACAACTAAGGTGCTGCAATGAAGAATTGATTCTTCTCATCTCTCTCCCTACTTGCCTGTCTGTTCCTATCTGTTCCTCTCTCTGTCTCTGTCTAAAAAAAAAATATTGAGGAATTTTTTATAAATTGAGGAAGAATGGCAATAACCATAGCTGCCTTTAATTGAATGCTGACTCTACAAAGCCATAGTTGCTAAGACTTCCCTATATCATCTAAATAGAGCCCCACAGTAAATCTGAGGTAGGAAGCAGATGAGGAAATTCAGAACCGATTTTCCTGGTGGAGCACAACTGGATGGTGAGTCAGTCTATATCCAGATCAGAACTTAAGGAAGTGCAGAGATCAAAGGAAGACATTATCACCACAAACTGTTGGGTGAGACCACTGCTTTGGGGATTGGAAGATTGATAAATACAGACATGTATTTGAGTTTCATACTCACACCTAGTACTCTTTTCCTATTTCAAATTTTAAGTCTAATAATATTGAGGACATTATCATTTTCTGAGGTAGATATCCACACAGTGATTCTGTATGGTATTACAACATTATTTTCCATTAAATTGCTTAGGTCACTTGCATTAAAATTCACAGAACATGTGTGTCCTGAACCCAGGAAACCCTACTGCAAATTCCAAACTCAACCTGCAAGCGTCCTGACCAAATTATTGCCATTGCAATCTATGTACATAAGCCTTTATTGGTTTTGGAAAGCAGTGATCCCTGGACCACCCTCTCTCCATCAGATTTTACTCACCTGGAAGCCTGGACACCATCACTATCTCGGTTGTGGAGGCAGCGATCTGCAGAGGCAGAACAGAGCAAAGTCACTGTCCAACCCATTTACTTCCCAGCAAGAAACCAAAGGATTTTCTAGTTTAAGGAAGAGGGGACTGATAGGTTAGGGAGGTGTTTCTTTTCTTAAATGTCTCCATTCAGTATCATGGGAATTTAGGGAAATAAAACCAGAGAGCTAAACTTACCACCATTGGTCACATCCATTATGTTTTCCTTAGGAATTCCATGTTGTAGGCCAAGTTCCTCAAACCTTTTCTTGATAGTTGGACTCAAATCTGGTTTTCGTCCTGTGGAAACAATGACAGTAGCTGTTGTGTCTAGCATGTTGGTCGTTGAGGCTTTTGATGGCATGGGGACAGGTGGATAGGAAATGGGTGGCAGTGATTGGTGTTTAGGCAGAAGTTAGGAATAAACTGTATAAATGGTCTTGAATTGGACTTTTTTTAGAATATCTTTGGAGGACAAAGAGAGATTCACCTTCCCATCACCAAGCCTGAGGGATTCCCCAAGGCGAGCACCTCTCTTTAGAGGAGGACGCACGTCCCAGGATATAAGTGATCAGAGCATTTTGTTTCCAGCCCACTCCAAGGTGACTGTTAGCATGAAGATACTCTACCGAAAAACTCCATGAATCGGGTTTCTTTATCATTCTTAAAATTCACGTCATAAAAAACAAGATATTCACTATAGACTGCTTCAACAATGTTAAATAGATTGAATCCATCATCTGTGGAGGAAACAGGACACAGCTAAGAACTCTTTGATCCATGGGAAGCAGGTGAAACTTTCACCCAATATCTTTCACAGAACAGAATCTAGTGATATCTCATGTCCTCCTTTACATCTCCCTAGGCTTCATCAGGTGCTTCTATGGGTAGAATCGACTACCAGTGACACATTAATGACTAGTGCTAGAAAATTCAGCCACAACTTCAACTTACCTTCTATTATCCTCTGTGAGGCTCACCTACCACCCTAGGCCATCTCTGCCATCTCTGTGTCTCTGTCCTTTCCATAAGCCCCACTGACACTAGATACGCCGCTCTCATCCAAGCAATGTGCTGTGGCCACCAGAAACCATCAGAGTGATTAAAAAATCAGAAGACATACTTCTATCCAGACTTCTATCAAGACTATCCAGAAAACATACTTCTTGTGTGACTTTTTACTTTTGTTGCTGGTGTTACATATGGCCAAGTAGAAATCTTATTTTAATGACTTTATGTGCCAGGTATTGGCTTTTACACACAAGGTACTCCCATCATGAGGATATTGACAATTACATGACCTGACATATATTACTTAAGTAGTGTTGATCATAAATGGATCTCTAGGCTGTCACCCTCTACCTTAGTGAATAGAGCATCAGCTCGGCATGTGGACACGCCTGGTTCAATCCCTGGTCAAGACACACATATGAGGTGAACATCAGCTGCTCTTCCTCTTCCTCTCCCTCTACTCTCTCTCTTCCCCTTTTGCATCCAGTGGCTCGACTAGTCTGAGAATCAGCCCCGGAAGCTAAGCAAAGTTGAATTTGTCTGGGCGTGACAGCTTTAGGTGCTGATGATAGCTCCGTTGATTCAACCATCAGTCTCAAACAGGGGTTGCTGGGTTGATCTAGGTTGGGGTGCTAGCAAGAGTCTGTCTCACAGTCTCACTTCCTCTAATTTAAAAAAAAAAATGGATCAAGATCCTATTGTGATTTAGTAAATTTCTTGTCATTTAGAGTAGAATTTACAAACACTTATTTTTATGTATACTTACAGATAATACTATATAAACCGTTCCTCTCTGTTGGGTGACCCGTGATAGTAAATTGAACACATTCTCCATTTTCCCTGAAAAACAAAATGACCAGAGGCCCAAGAGACATGATAGAGCTGGCTCCACCTTCCACCTGTAACCCGTGGGTGGTTCCAGTTAGATGGCCCTCACCTCCAGTAGTCCCAGTTAAATTTAGTCCTCTCACCACTTCTCTCTGAGTCTAGAAAAGATTCAGGTCATGGAGCCATGGAAGAGTGCCGGATGAGGGACTGAGATTTTGGATACAGGCCCACAATATAAGTGCACACATGTATGTGTGTGTTTGTGCCTGTGTTGTGTGTTTATGTTGTGGTGTGTGTGTCTGTGTTTCTGTGCATGCATAGAGCCACAAAAGCATATACAGTCTTTTGTTCTGTTTTTACAAATATAAAATGTTGTACTTACTTTGTATGATATTTAAAAAAGAGAGAAGAGTTGGCCAGTTCCTGCATGTATTCCACATAGATCCTCAGGTTACCATTTTCTTCTATCCTTTTTTTCTCATCTGAGGCTAACATGACAGTATACCACTCCCCTGAGAGCTGCAATAAATCAGTAAAATGGCTGAGGGAGAAGAGAAGACAGGGGGCACTTCATGGACACTAGTCTCCGTAAACTCGCCCGATGGGCCAGACTCAGATGGTGATGTGAAGACAGCATGAGAACTCAGGTCAGTTCATACCACATGTAAGGTTCTTTCCACTGTCCCTCCCGTGAAAACGGAGGTCCTCAAGTACTGTTCTCTTTTCACATAAAACAGTTGTTGTCATTACAATGTCAAAAACCACCCCTTTCTCTAACATGTCAAAACCTCTTCCCATCCCGTGGGGCCACCTTGCTTCAGTATCCCCACAGCCACCCCCAAAGTCAGACTCCCTATGCTCCCCCGACTCTACCTTTGACATATCGAAGTTGCTTGTCACAACTTCATGGTGTCCTCCCTCCTGGGCACAGACCAGGGTCAGCCCCAGACACAGCAGCAGCAGCTTCATCTTGGGAGGGACAACACTGACCCGGCTGCAGTCACTGGGGTGAGTCTCTCTGATGGTGGCTCCGCTCTCCAGCGCCTCTGTCTTTATATTCAGTCTGGGTCCCGTGTTTAGTCCACAGGGCACCCCTTTCTCCTCCCACTCCACGAATGTCTGTGTGCATTGGTGTGAGGCCAGAATTGTTCCATTCAATCTCATCTCTTTTAGATCTACTCAGTGACCTGACATTAATCAAAATACACACACCAAAATAAATAAAAATGGAACATGCAATCAAAGACTGTCGTTTGAAACCTATTTAAGTGTGAAACCTGAAACCAGTGACAAGCAGCAGGAATGGAGATCTGGGAAATTGCATGTGTGGACCCTCCATGGACCACACTCACACGGCATGTTGAAACAGGTGAGTCACTCCATCTGAATTACCTTCAGTCTGTATTCATTGGTTTGAGGCCAGAATTCTTTCTGTTAATCTCATTTCTTTTAGATCTACTCAGTAATTTGACATTACTCAAAACACACACTCTAAAAAACAACCAAAAAATAACAGTATATTCATTGAATGACTGCCTTTTGAAACCAGATTGACCTGTGACATCTGAAACCAGTGATTAGCGGCAGGAATGGAGATCTGGGAAATGGCATGTGTGGACCCTCCATGGACCACCACTCACACGGCGTGTAGAAATAGGTGAGTCTCTCCATTTTAATCACCCTCAGAAACAAAGAAACTGTCTCTACAAAAGATGACAGTACCTATCACAAACATTCAAATAGAGTAGATTAGAATAGGGTGCATAAAATAATGTCTTAAAAGTATGGTGTCTAGTAATGAGTACATTTTAATTTCTATTTCTTGCTGTCTGAATTCAACTATGATGAATGAATAAATGATTAATCACTAAGTATATATACCTTGCTATATACTGAAGACCCCCTAAAAGAAATGGAGATGTAGACGATGTCAATCATTTCTTTAAGCAACTTTCAATGCAGGTGGTGATGAAATGCTGTATTTACTCAATGAAATCTTTATTCTACAAGCATATGTACTAGACTTTAGTTGAGTGTCTCTCTCTCTCTCTCTCTCTCTCTCTCTCTCTCATGTTATTTTAATTTCTTTTTGTAGCTAAACAAATTAATTGAATGTCCAACGGGAGATATCTATCATTCCCAAATAAGCCAGTTTCTCCACCTTACTGGAGTAATGCAATTCTATCCTCCCCACTGCTCAGGCCAAAATCCTTGGAGGCATCCTGTGTCCTTGTCCCTACCGGATGCAAACATTGAAACAGGCCCTGCAATTGTGATTAAGCTGGCTGCATCTCAGAATTTAAAGAGGCCTATGCATGGAGTGGGCTGGTGTCTAGTCCTAAAAAATGTTAACACTCTTCAAAAAAGACCACCAGATCCATACTTGTAGTTGACAATACTTCATTAATTATTGCAGCTCAGAAGTACGCTCACCATGGGAAACACAGTGTCTCAGTCATAGCGTGTTAGGAAGAACCTACTGCTGGACTTGGGGTAAAATAGAGGAAGCTCTAGTTTGGGTGCTGCCAGAAATCAGAGAAGTTGATCACTGAATGCATTCAGAAATCTTCCCTATTTAGAGTGTAAATAATTGTGATTATAAAGCTGTACTTGATAAAGAAGCAGCAGTCACTCATTTTAGCTGAGAAAGAGACATGTTTTTAGATTACACAATAAAATGGATATTTGGGTTTTCTTAATTATTTTAAAATTTTCAATTAAAAAAATTTATTTTATTAAAGCTTAGACAATAATAGGAGTCTACGATCTCAGAGTGACCTTGTCTGATTTTTTTATGAGATTATTTGTGTCCCACAGAACAACCCTGTTGGGCAGATAAAATATATTATGCTCACTTTGTTAAAGATGGCGCTGCCCACATGGAAGCCATCGCCCAGGTGATATTAATGTGTGTTGGGGGAGGGCTATAGGCAGGCAGGATCCTTGTAGCCTGGGGCTTGGTTTTAGGACTAAGCCTTTCCCACCCTTTTTGATGTGGGGTGGTACAATCCTATCATGCCTCAGATAAGTGACTTTGTATTAGAGACTTCCCTATTTTGTATATTGGATTAAAGTTTTTGATTTCTGTACCATAAAGTAGGGCAGACCAGGAGCTTGCTCTCTTGGTTCCTGAGATTAGCATTAGAGAGCAGAGCAGATAAAGGCCACGTGGAGGAGGCCAGGAGAAGCAGCCAAGATGGCAGAGTGCTGAAGAAAAAGCCAGTTTGTGCAGAGTTTGTGCAGGGAGAAGAAAGGAGATGGGGAACAGAGGTGAATAAGACTGGTGAGCTAGAAACCTTTGATTCCATGAAACTTGGATAAGTCAGTAGCTTTGTGAGCACTGAAGAGGTGGGTTTTGGAGCTCAGTGTGTGTTTTACTTGCCCGCCAGGTGCAAGCTAGGATTAAAGATGATGGACCACAAGTTTTTGGCTCTGTTGTTTCATTACCATCTGTCCGAATTTAATGCGAACCTGCATGGGCCAGGCAGCTGTGATGGTGGCCGCAGCCACTGGCTTTACAAACCCTCTTACTTGTGCCTGTCTGGCCAGCTGGAGATAACACTGAAGCCTAGCCATGGGGGTCAGGCCGTTCCAGGAGGGCAGGGACTGCATGCATTTTATTCTCAATTGGGCAGTGGTGCCTCCTTGTAGGCCAGAGGCAGTTTCTCTTTGTGTCCCCAGGGAAGACACAGGCCCTGTCTCCAAGTCATTCTGGCTCTTCCGCTGCTTTTCAGAGCTTTGTATCCTCAATTGGCCTCCCTGCCTGAGCACTGTGACCCACCCTGCATGAGTGACCCAGATCTGTCCTCAGAACCAGCAGACAGGACTGCTTTCCTTTTTCCTTTTCTTTTGAAAATGACAACTTTGTTCAGTTTCTGATCGACTGATGTCTTCACTCCTTGCTTTTGTATGTTTTTAATATTTCATGCCTCATTTGCTGGAAATGCTTGGATTGAAGGGTAGGTTTCAGAAAGAGTTCAAGCTGCCACCCTGACCTGGGAGCAGCTGAGGGTCTCTCTGTGCCTCCCCTGGGCTGTAGTTTCCTGACATGTGACACCACCCAGTCACCTCCCATCATCCAAGTGGTCCTCTGTGCATTGACTGTTATGGTTTGTTATGCTCTAAACATTCCCAAGGAAATGCTAGGCCATGCTCTGTGGGTATTAACTTCTTTATTTCTTAAATAGCAACATTTATAATGACAGATTCTAGCACAACTAATTGCTTCCCACATAGCCTTTTGCCACTTGTCAACAATTTAGGGCAAGAGTGTATGTAAGTCAGGAGAAAGAAGCCTGAAGCTAACTCATTCTCCTGACATGGTAGAGTAAGACTGGGAGCATCAGATCCCTAGAAGCCTCTGTCACTAACCTTATGCTCACGATGACCGACTCATTCCTCATGCCTGACCCCACCCTATGGAGTTCTGTTCCATGCACAAAGTGCAACTTTGACACTGTTTTATTTTTTAATTGAAGTTGAAAGAGAGAGCTTGAGAAAGAGAGAGAGAGAGAAACAACTCGTTGTCCAACTTATTTGCTCCATTTACTAGTGTACTTATTGATTCCTTCTCCTACCTGCTCTGACCAGGGATCCTTAAAGGGCCGGGATGATACTATTTCACTGAGCAACAAGGTCAGGGCATTGACATTGTGTTTAAGCATCTGAGTTAAAGAAAAGATATAAATGGAGGAAGAACTTTAACTACCCTTTCTTGAAAGCCCAAAGGCTCCAAAATTAGAAGAACTTTCAGCCTCTTTGATGCTCCCTGACGGCACCCAGTACAAATCACTAAGGAACGTTAGTTCTCACACTACTTGTCCTCGCACTAAACGTGCTCGCAGCAGGTAACAGCAGTGTCATGAGGGACGCCGACTGTCAGAGAGGAGGGACGGAGAGAAGCTGGGGTGTGGAGACCTGTCCTGACACATGGCGAGCTGGTCTCGGCCTCAGCAGCATCTAACTCACACTACCTCCCATTTTTGTCTCAAAGTTCATTTGTCTGACTCTTGTACCAACATTGCTGTGGCTGCTAAGGCTCTCAGCCATGGTGGCCAGCCCTAAGGGGCTCTATCCAATATTTGAGAAGTAAGCTACCAGTTTGGGACATGAACCCCGAGACCTGGGTTAGTACAACACCCACTGCTGCCTTGCTTCTCTCCAAGATGGACAGCACAAACGGTATTTCTAGGTTAGATAGACCTAGAGCTAGGGCTACTTGTAACTCCTTTTTAAGAGTCTGAAAAGCACAGTCTTTTCCAGCCCCCAATCCATGGGCTCTGTTTCTTCCTCTTTTGTAACTTCACAGAGGGGTTAGGCTAACACTGCAGAGTAGGGGATCCACAAACGACAGAATCCTACTGCACCCAGGAACTCTCTAACTTGTCTCCACGTGCTGGGGACTGGGATGTTCTGAATAATCTGTTTCTGTACTACTTCTAGCCTCCTCTTCCCCCGGTGGAGAATGATTCCCAAGTGTTTTACTTGCCTTTGGCAGATCTGGGCCTTCTTCATTTACACCATGTATCCATTCTTTTCTAGATGATAGAGAAATTTGTCAGTTCCTCCAGCACATCCTTGGAGAGACTCATGACAAAGGAACAGATCAGCCACGCACTGGAGGAGGACACATCCAATGTCCTGTGTAGGATACCACCAGAGGTCATGAGCAAAGGCCGCCCCAAAGATGGTGGGGGAGTTCTTGAGCCCTTACACGAGCCTAGTCCAGGTGTATTACACCTGGATTCCTTCCAAAGCTTATCTAAGAATCAGGCATTGTCGTTGGCTAATGGGCAGTCCCCAGGCTTTTACTCTATCTGTACTGGCACCTGATTTATTGCCAACCCAGAAGGATTGTCCTCAGCCCATACTCTAGACCAATTCTGGGTTAGCCTCTGACTGGGTGGCTTCCCAGGTTCAGTAGCAAAAATCGTCCATTTTTCCTTTTTGAGGACCGTTATTGTTATAACAAGTCTGGGCTTTGGTACCTGCTAGTCTAGCCGGCCATTGTCAGCAAAACATACTGCAGCCTTCAGTTTGCTTAGCAGATCACACCCCAGCACGGGCATTGGACAGTCAGGCATGTACAAAATCTGACACATAACCTCATGACCTCCCATAGTACATTTATACGGCAGGCAAATTCCTGTTCTGCTTGTTTTCCAGTCGCTCTTATAATGTCCACCTTAAAAGTGGAGAGTGGCACTACTGGCTGGCTCACCACGAAGTGTTCAGCCCCTGTATCAATCAGAAAGTCCATCTGCTGGCTCCCTACCATCATATGGACCATAGATCATGGGGCCCCTGAGTCCGGTCACCCTCAGTTCAAGAAGGACTCCTCAGCTATGTTGAACAGTGTGTCTTCCCCTTTGGAGGAGGCTGGCAAGCTCACCACCCCTTCTCCAGGTTTGGACATTCGCTTTCCAATGACCGGTTACCTGGCATATAGCACACTGATCACGGAGCAAGGGGGTCCTGCCTGACCATCCTTTCTTTCCCTTGCCTGTCTTCTTTCCATTTTCAAAAGGGAGAGGCTTTCCTTTGCCCTTGTGCTGAAGGGCAGCAGCTACAAGCTCAGCTTTCTTCTTCATTCTTCGCTCGTCCTCCTGCCTGCTTGCAGCCTCTCTATTGACATAGACCTTGTTGGCTACTTCCAGAGGTTGGGAAATGTTCAGCTCTGCAAAGCCTTCTAATTTCTGGAGCTTCTTTTTGGTTCACGAGACACTGAAATTTCAGGTACCAGCAGCGACGATTGCTTCTTGGGTGGGGTGGAACACTTCCCTGCCTTCACTGCCAGTACAAGAGATGCCTGAGCCCTGAGCCCAGGAGGAGGGTGCAAACTAGCGTGAGGCAAGTGACCATGTAGGGAAACTGGTCGGGGTGGCCAGGACCTCCAGTCACTATCTGTGATACTTTCTAGCTAAGTTTTCTTCTGCTGGCCACCCAACCTCAAACGTAGGCCATTCCATATCAGGCAAGGTTCTCACTTTCCCTGGGGATGTGGTGACTCCATAATTCCCCAGAACCCTTTACACAAATTCTAGACCGTATCTGGCTGCACAGCACTTGCCTGGACCAGACGACACAACTCATGCCACACCCAGTTGTCTCCTTTGCCCAGCTTACCCCACAGCTGCCGCAGCTACAAGGGGCAAATTCTGAGGCACCCCCACGACACCACTGTGTGGCTCCAGAAAGCCCCAGTCCTCTAGGGATATCCAGACTCTGGGTTTTAATCGGGGTTTCGCCCCAGCTCTGAGCTCTCGAAGGTCTGCGGGCACCCAGACTGGCCCTGCATCAGGTGGGCACTGAGCCCGTTCTGCCCTCACCACCTGTCCAGGGGGAATTTCAGCCTACCACGTTCCCAGGTGCCACCACCACAGAGACCACCCCCATGTGGATTTTCCTAGATTCCTCTTCCTAAACTGTAGCCAGGCCACTCACTGGTTGGGTCCCCGCCCCTAGAGCCAGGACCTCAATCTCCTTGGCCTCTAAACCCGAGGCTCTGCCCGCTGCCTGTCCCAGCTCCGAGGTCCCACTAGTCTCTGTCCCACTTCCCACCCTGAGTCCTGGACTCTGCCTTATGTGGCGTGAGAACACTTTCTTAAAGTTCTTGATCATCCTGGCCGAGGAACTGGGTTTTCCTTGTGAACCCCCTATACTGCCCACGAATTACATCAGTCACATCACAGGAAGTAATTGGGGAAAAGTAAGGGAAATTTGGAGAGGATGCCACTTGCTTCGACCCCGTGGGAGAGAGTCAGGAACCCTCTCCCATTGTTCGTCTGATTCACTCTGTACTCACCCTCATTCACACAACCTCACACAACCCGCGGAGGGTGACAAGTCACCACTCCTAACCCATGGGGCCTGCGGTCCATACCTGTGGAAGGTGACGAGTCACCACTCCTAACCTGTGAAGAGTGAAGAGTCACCATCCTAACCTGTCCTGTGGAGAGTGATCAGTCACCACTCCTAACCTGTGGAGGGTGAGAGTCACTGCTCTGGAGGGTGATCAGGCCTCCCTGTTGCCCAGTGGGGCAGGACCTCAGCTAGCTACCCTGTTCCTTCTATGCCTAATCGTGATTCTGGAGCGCCCCCGTTCTTTCATTTCTTCATTGTCTGGTCCTTGCTGGGACCTGCGAAGGGTAACCCCCTTCCGTCCTACAGAGGCATCCACATGGGGAAATCCCAGGCTTATGCTCAACAGATGAGTCTACAGGGCTGCTCGGGGGCTCCCGAAAGAGGTACCTGAAGTACGCCAATTGCAGGCATCTTTTCTCCTCGCTTCCCAGCCAATGCACAAGAAATCTGTTGCAGGAAAACTACACCCAAACGAGGATAACAGCCACCAAGACAACTTAATAGAGGAAGAATTTATTAATAGCCAGCGGCGCATGTGGGCCTTGTAGCACCAAAGCATAAGCTCCTAAAGTTAGAATGCTTACATATTATATACCTTTTAATGTGTCCATGCAAGGGGCACGTGGTTCCCTTGTCTGAGGTCCAACTTGCACCTCACAAATCAAGGAAGGACAGGAGAGTTTCAGTGGGGCAGCAAGGTGGAAGGGGTCTGGACCCCTGGTCCTATTTATTTACAGGCTCTGTTTATCTTGCGAGTAATGTAAGAGTCTCCAGGATCCATCACAGATCGATAGGATGTGGATAATCTCTCACTGGCGGAGTCAGTCATTCTGCAGTCCCCTTCTCCTGCATTCTTCTGGTTTCTCCCCTCTCAGCAGGACTCCTTTTCTATTGCCTTTTCTTTTGAAAATGACTGCTCTGCTCTCTTTCTGATCAACTGATGTCTTCACCCCTTGCTTTTGAGTGTTCTGAGTATTTCATGCTTCATTTGCTGGAAATTTTAAGAATTGAGGGTTAAATTTCAGAGGAAGCTCAAACTGCCATCCTGACCCAGGAGCAGTGTAGGGTCTGTCAGTGCGTCCCACCTGGCTGTAGTTTTCTGACATATGACACCACCCAGCCGTCTCCTGTCAACCAAGTGGTCCTCCTTGCATTGATTGTTATTGTTTGTAATGCTCTAAGCATTCCCAAGGACCTGGTAGGCCATGCCCTGTGGGCATTAGTTTGTTCCTTAAATGACAACATTTAAAATGACAGGTCCCACATGTCTGGTTTTCTTTCTACATAGTCTTTTGCCACTTGTCAGCAAACCAGGCCAAGTGCATTAGGCAAGAGAAATAAGCTTGAAGCTAATTTATTCTTCTGACCTTGACGCAGAGTAACACAGGGAGCATCAGATCCCTAGAGAGCCTTCTGTCATTAACCTTATGCTCATGATGACTGAGTCATTCCTTGTACGTGACAAACCTCACCCATGGAGTTCTGTTCCAACAACCAAGTGCAACACTGACAGTGTGATTTTTGTTTTCTTTTTTAAAGTGAGAGGCTGGAAAGCAGGGAGGCAGACAGAGAGACTCCCGAATTCAGCCCAACCTGGATCCACCCAGCAAGCCCACTAGGGTGTGATGCTCTGCCCATCGGGGACAGCTACTCCCTTGCTTGAAACGAAACCATTTCAATGCCTTAGGAGAGGCCATGGAGCCATCTTCAGCACCCAGGGCCAAATGGCTCGAATCATTTCAGCCATGGCTACAGGATGAGGGGGGGGGGGGGGAGAGGGAGAGAGAGAGAGAGAGAGAGAGAGAGAGAGAGAGAGAGAGAGAGAGAAATGGGAAGCATGGAGAAGCAGATGGTCATTTTTCCTGTGTGCCCTGACCAGGGATCTAACCATTGACCTTGATGGGCCCGCATGATGCTTAATCCATTGAACCAGTGTCCATGGCACTGACACTGTTTTTAATCATCTGATTAAAGAAAGGATTATAAGTGGAGGAAGAACCCTAACTTTCCTTTTTTTTTAAGTGAGCGATAGGAAGGCTGAGAAAGATTCCCACATGCATGCTGATTTGGGATGAATGCTGCAAGCCCCATTCAAGGAGATACTCTGCCCATCTGGGTGGCTGATCCATTGCTCAGCAAGCGAGTATTCCTAGCTCTTGAGGCAAGGCCATGGCATCCTCAGTGCCCGAGATCAACTGTTCTGGAATCACTTGAGTCATGGCTGTGGGAGGGGGTTGGGGGTGAAGGGCAGAAAAGCCCATGGTTGCTTCTCCTGTGTTTCCTGACCAGGAACTGAACCCAGGACGTGGTGGGCCGACACTCTACCACTGAGCCAACAGGCCATCACCTCCCATAGGCTCCTAAAATAAGAGGTAGAGAAGCTTCAGCTTCCTTGTTGCCTCCTGATGACACCAAATACAGATCGCTATGGACTAGTAGTGCTCACCTTTCGTGGCCTCTCACTTAACATGCTCACAGCAGATAACCTGGTGGCTGAAGGAGGTATTCTGAGAGCCTGAGTGTCCCAACTCTGTCAGAGATGGGTGATGGAGAGAAGCTGCCCTATGGAGACAGGTCCTGACACATGGTGAGCAGGTCTCAGTCTCAGCAGCATCTAGCGTTCACTGCCCATTGAGAGAGAGGATCCCTGGAGGGTATAAAGTGTGGGGCAAGTCTCATAGTTTGCTTTATAAGGTCTCTAAGAAATAGACTTTTTAAAGGGCAAGCAACACTCACAGGGACAGAGAATTACTGCAGAGGAGGGAGAATCTGAAACTCAGGGAAGACTCTGAGTAGAAAGAGGGCCCTTTGGGAACAAGGCCATGGAAGCCCCCCATTTGCTGTGTCAGCCCCATGTTGCTCACATACACAGAGATGATCACATGACTGCAAGACGAATCATTTATTGACAGGTAGAGGAAGGTCTTATTCATGGCAGAGTTCCCCTGGCACGGTAAAGAGAGTCAGAAATTTGAAGAAAACCTTTTCATTTCTGGTAAGTTGCTGAGTCTTTCCAGATGATTAGGGAAAATCCTGAAGATACTGGAATAAAGCCTTCATGGATGATAGTGATGGAAACTGGCTCAAACCGTTTGTCACAGAATGACATGGGGACCACGGAATGAAGATCCTGGCTCCCAGTGAAGGAGGATTCACACAGCACTAATAAGCAGATGACAGAGGAACAAAAACAGTAAGCACTTCCTGGGTTTCATTGACACAAAGAGAATTTCTATTACACATAGGAAAAGTTAAGAAATAAATATCAACCTGCACTCTAACTTCTTATGAGACAGAATATGGGGAAGGAGTGAATTGAGCCAATGATTTTCTCTGACTGTTCTCATCATAGCCTCCCCTAAACTCAGTCTATGCAAAGAAAGATGAATCAATGAAAGAACTGAGGCTAGTGTCGGCCATTGTCCACATTAAAAGTTTTGAGAAATTTTTGATAAATTGAGGAAGAATATGAATAACTGTAGCTACCTCTTATTAAATGCTGACTGTACAAAGCCATAGTTGCTAAGACTTCCCCATATATCATCTGAATAGAGCCTCCTGGTGGAGGACAACTGGAAGGTGAGTCAGTCTACTTCCAGATCAGAAGTTCAGGATGTGCAGAGATCAAAGGAAGACATTACTGCCACAAATTGGAGGGTGAGACCACAGCTTTGGGGCTTGGAAGATGGATTAAACATTGATATGTATTTGAGTTTCATACTCATACCTTAGTAATTTCTTTCTATTTTAAATTTTAAGTTTAATAATATTGAGGACATTATCAGTTAACTGAGGACATTTCACCAGGAGGATATCCATACAGTGGCTCTGTACAGTATATATTTTTGTTTTTCTTTTCATTGCTTAGGTCACTTGCTCTAAAATTCATACAACGTGTGGGTCCTGAAACCAGAAAACCCTTCTCCAAATTTCAAACTTGTCGTGCAAGCTTAATTGCCAAATGATTTCTATTTCAATCTCTGCACATAAGCTTTTATTGGTTTTGGAAATTAGTAATTACTGGGCCACGCCTCTCCATCAAACATCACCCACCTGGAGTCCTGAGCATCTTTGCCATTTCGGCTGTGGAGGCAGCGATCTGCAGAGACAGAACAGAGCACAGTCACTCTCCCACCCATTTACTTCTCAGCAAGAAACCAAAGACTTCTCAGCAAGAAACCAAAGATTTTTCAGGTGAGGGCAGAAGTGACTGATTGGAGGTGTTTCTGCTCTTAAATGTCTCCATTCAGTATCATAGGAATTTAGGGAGAGAAAACCAGAGAGAGCTAAACTTACCAGCATTGGTCACATCCAGTATGTTTTCCTTAGGGATTCCCTGTTGTAGACAAAGTTCCTCAAACCTTTTCTTGAGTTTTGGACTCACATCTGGTTTTCGTCCTGTGAAAACAGTGACAGTAACTGCTGTGTCTTACGTATCGGTCATGGAGGCTACAGGTGGCATGTGGAAGGTTGGATGGGAACTGGATGGCAGTGATTGGTGCTTAGGTAGAAATTAGGAATAAGCTATAACTGGTCTTGAATTTGACATTTTCGGATATCTTTGGGGAATGAAGAGAGATTCTATTCCCACCACCGAGCCTGAGGGATTTCCAAAGGTGAGCACCTCTCTTCAGAGAAGGACAGATTTCCCAGGGCATAAATGGGAAGAACATTTTGTTTCCAGCCCACTCCAAGGTGACAGTCAGTATGAAGATACTCTACCGAACAACTCCATGTATTGGGTTTCTTTATCATTCTTGAAATTTGAAACATAATTAATAAGGTATTCATTATAGTCTCCTTCAACCATGTTAAATAGATCGTATCCATCATCTGTGGAGGAAATAAGGCATGCTCAGAATTTCTTCGTCCCTAGGAAGCAAGTGAAACTCTTCACCCCTTCTCTTTCATAGAACAGAATCTAGTGATATCTCATGTCCTGAACTACTTCTTCCTAAACTTCATCAGGTGCCTTTTGAGGGTAGCCTTGACAACCAGTTACACATTGATGACTAGTTGTAGAAAATTCATCCACATCTGCAATTTACTTTCTGTTATCTTCCGTGAGGCTCACCTACCACCTTTGGCCATCTGTGCCATCTCTGTATCTCTGTCCTGTCCATAAGACCTACTGACATTATACTCACAGCACTCGTCTAAGCAATGCATTATGCCAGTGGCCACCAAATACATCAGGGAGTGAACAGGGAATAAAATGTGTCCGGAATATTTTCATTCTGTATGTATTTTTACTTTGTTGCAGGTGTTACATATGACTAAACGGCCATCTTATTCTAATGACTTTAGGTGCCAGGTATTAGCTTTTGCACTCTAGGTTTTTCGAGGTGGAGGAGATTGATGATTATATTATCTGATGTATATTACTTAAATAACATTGATCATAAATAGATCAAGGCTCTCACTGGTTGGCTCAGTAGATAAGGCATCAGCCTGGCATGTGGACATCCTGATTTGATCTCTGGTCAAGGGACACATGTGAAGCGACCATCAGCTACTCCACCTTTCCCTCTCCCCCTATTCTCTCTCTTCACCTCTAGCAACGGTTGGCTCGATTGGTCTGAGCATGGGCCCTGGGAGCTAAGAAGAGTTCAATCGGTTTGAGCATTTATTCTCAGGTACTAAGGATAGCTGGGTTTATTCAAGGATCAGTTGCAAATGAGGGTACCCATGGATTCCTATTGGGGGACTAGTAGAAGTCTATCTCACAGTGTACCTCCCTTAACTTAAAAAAAAGGGGGTCAAGATGCTATTGGGATTTAGTAAATTTCTTTCCTTTTGAAGTAGAATTTACAAAGACTTATTTTTGTGTATACTTACAGATAGTACTATATACACCGTTCATTTGTGTTGGGTGAAGAAGGATAGTAAAGTGAACACATTCTTCATTTTCTCTGTAAAACATAATGAGCAGATAGATGCCCAAAATTTATTGCTGAAGCTGGCTCCCTCACAATCCACCTGTAACCCAAGTATCTGGTTCCGTTAACTCGCCCTCCCCAGTTCTTCTGAGTCTAGAAAAGATTCAGGTCTTTGAGCCATGGAAGAGTGCTGGATGAGTGACTGAGATTTTGGATACAAGCCCACAATGTAAGTGCACACATGCATGTGTGTGTGTCTGTGATGTGTGTATATGTTGTGCTGTGTGAGTATATGTGTGTGTGTTTGTAGAGCTTCAAGAACATATGCAGTCTTCTGTTATTTTTTTCCAAGTATAAAAGGCTGTACTTACTTTCTTTGAAATGTAAAAAGAAGAGAAGAGTTGGCCAATTCTTGAATGTTTTCCACATAGATCCTCAGGTTACCATTTTCTTCTATCTTTTCCCTCACATCTGAGGCCACCATGACAGTATACCACTCCCCTGAGACCTGCAATAAACCAGTGAAAGGCTGGGTGAGAGGAGAAGATGGGGCATCTCATGGACACTCGTCTCTGTGAACCCTGCCTGATGGGCTGGACTCTGAGTGCTGAAGACAGCATGAGAACTCAGGTCAATTGATAGCACATTTGAGGCTCTTTCCACTGTCCCTCCAGTGAAAATGGAGGTCCCCAAATGCTGTCTTCTTTCCACAGAGGTCAATTGCTCTTAGACCAATGTCAAAAACCACCCCTTTCTCTAACATGTCAAAGCCTTTTCCTGTCCAGTGGGGCCACCTTGCTTCAGTATTCCCACAGCCACCCCCAAAGTCAGACTCCCTATGCTCCGCCAACTCTACCTTTGACATATCGAAGTTGCTTATCACAACTTCACGGTGTCCTCCCTCCTGGGCACAGACCAGGGTCAGCCCCAGACACAGCAACAGCAGCTTCATCTTGACAGGGACAACACCAACTCGGCTGCAGTCACTGGGGTGAGTCTTCCTAAATGCGGTTCTGCTCCCCAGCGCCTCTGTCTTTATATTAAGTCTGGATCCTGTCTATAGTCCTCAGGGCACCCATTTCTCCTCCCACTCCTCAAATGTCTGTGTGCATTGGTGTGAGGCCAGAATTGTTCCTGTCAATCTCATCTCATTTAGATCTACTCAGTGACCTGACATTAATCAAAATACACACTCCAGAAAACAAATAAAAAAATTGTATTATCAATGTTGGGCTGCTGTTTGGAACCAGATTGAACTGTAAAATCTGAAACCCAGATGAGTGGCAGGAATGGAGATCTGGGAAATAGCATGTGTGGACCCTCCATCGACCACACTCACACGGCGTGTAGAAATAGGTGAGTCACTCCATTTTAATCACCCTCAGAAACAGAGAAACAGTCTCTACCGAAGATGATTGTACCTATTACAGACATTCAAGTAGAGTAGATTAGAATAGGGTCGCATAGAATAATGTCTCAAGTATGGTGTCTGTTGATGAATACATTTTAATTTCTATTTTTTGTGCTCTGAATTTCACCACAGTGAACGGAAAATGTTTATTCACTACATCAATATACCTTGCTACATACCAAGGACCCCCTAACAGAAATGAAGAAGTAGAAAATGTCATCCATTTCTTTAAAGAGCCTTCAGTGCAGATGAGGAAATGCTCTATATACTTAATACAAACTTCCTTCTACAAGCATATGTACTAAGCTTTGGTTTGGTCTCTCTCTCTCTCTGTTTCTCTCCTTTTCGTGTTATTATAATTTATTTTTCTAGCCAGAAAAGAAACAAAATGTCCAAATGGAGATATTTTCCTTTCCTCAATAAGCCAGTTTCTCCACCTGCTTGGGCCAAAATCCTTGGAGGCATCCTGTGTCCTTGTCCATACCGGATGCAAACATTGAAACAGGCCCTGTATTTGTGATTAAACTGGCTGCATCCCAGAATTTCAAGGGGCACATGCTTAAAGCAGGCTGGGGTATAGTGTAGTCCTAAAAATGTTAATACTCTACAAGCAAAGACCATCATATCCATACTTGTAGTTGAAAAGCCTGGGTTAATTACTGCAGCTAAGAACTATGCTCAACATGAGGAACATGGTGTCCCAGTCAGAGCGTGTTAGAAAGAATTACCTCAGAACTTGGGATCAAACTAAGGAAGCTCTAAATTAGGTGCTGTCAGAGATCAGGGGGTGACTATCATTGGATTCATCCATAAATATTACCTATAAGGAGTGAAGATAAGCATGACTATGAAGCTGTATTTGATAAAGAAGCAGCAGTCCCTCATTTTAGCCTAGAGAGACACATGTTTTTGGATGGCACATTACTATGGTTTTGTGTGTTTTTAAATAGTTCTTTTACTTCTACTTTGTTTTCCTTAAATTTTTTTTTATTGTTTTGCACAGTAATATGGTTTTAATGATATTGAAGAGATATTGTCAGATGATGTTTCATGCAAATGTTTATGTCCAACAGAAGAACCAGCTAGAGTCACTGGAGTGAGTCCCCCTGATGGTGGCTCAGCTCCCTAGCACCTCTGTCTTTATATTCAGACCAGGTTCAGTCTTTAGTGCACAGGGCACCTCTTTCCTCCTCCTACTCCACAAATGGTGAGTCACTCAACTTTAATTTTCCTCAAACACAAAGAAATCATTAATACCGAAGATGGTAGTCTCTTTCACAGACATTCAAACAGAGTAGATTAGAATAAGGTCGCATTAAAATAATGTCTTGAGGCCCTGGCCGGTTGGCTCAGCGGTAGAGCGTCGGCCTGAAGTGCGGGGCACCCGGGTTCAATTCCCGGCCAGGGCACATAGGAGAAGCGCCCATTTGCTTCTCCACCCCCCCCCCTTCCTCTCTGTCTCTCTCTTCCCCTCCCGCAGCAAGGCTCCATTGGAGCAACGATGGCTCAGGCGCTGAGGATGGCTCCTTGGCCTCTGTCCCAGGCGCTAGAGTGGCTCTGGTCGTGGCAGAGCGATGCCCCAGAGGGGCAGAGAATCGCCCCCTGGTGGGCAGAGTGTCGCCCCCTGGTGGGCGTGCCGGGTGGATCCTGGTCCGGTGCATGCGGGAGTCTGTCTGACTGTCTCTCCCCGTTTCCAGCTTCAGAAAAATACAAAAAAAAAAATTAAAAAAAAAAAGTTAATTAAACCTAAAGTAAGTAGAAGAAAGAAAATAATGAAGAAAAGATCAGAAATCAGTAAAATAAAAAAAATAAATAAAATAAATAAATAATGCCTTGAAAATATGGTGTCTGGTAATGAGTACATTTTAATTTCTATTTCTTGTTGTCTGAATTCAACACCAATGAATGAACATATAATTAATTGCTATATACATACCCCTTGCTACATACCATAGATCCATAACAGAAAAGGAGAAGTAGAAGATCTCATCCATTTCTTCAAACAACTTTCAATGCAGGTGGAGGAATGCTGTATATACTCAATAAAAACTTCATTCTACAAGTACATGAAGTAACCCAATAAGATAGGACCAATTCCAGACTATTGTGAGTCAGAGAACGGGGTGAGGGAGCTGAGGTGACATGTAAGAAGGCCTTAGGAAAACAGGATATTGAGTCAGGTAGACTTTGGCTTCATTCTTATCTCTGTCATTTTGAGCCTATGGGGACAAATTTAACCTCTCAGACCCTTAGTGTCCTCTTTTCTTTCTTTTTGTTTGTTTGTTTGTTTGTTTGTTTGTTTGTTTATGTGAGAGCCGTGATGGCAGAGACAGACTTTCAGAAGCATCCAACCTGGATCCACTCTCAAGCACACTAGGGGGCTAGGCTCTGCCCATCTCAGTCATTCCATTGCTCACTACCATGACATTTTAGCACCTGACATAGAGGCTATGGAGACATCCTTAGCACCTGGGACCAACTCACTCAAATTGCTTGAGCCATGGCTGCGAGAGAGCAAGAGACAGAGCAAGAGAGAAAGCAAGAGAGAGAAGGGGAAGGGTTGGAGAAACAGATGGTAGCTTCTTCTGTTTGACCTGACCAGGAATCAAACCTGAGACTTCCACATGCCAGGCCGATGCTCTACAGCTGAGTCAACTGGCCAGGGCCCTTAGTGTCTTCTTAATGGGGATAATTAGCTTGTATGTACATTGGCATATAATTCAATGGGATGGTGTGTGTAGAACCTCAGATTAATGTCAGAAACTGTTGGGCTGGTGGGATAAGCAAATCATTCCTTCAAAGGTAGGACAAGGGGAAGTCTTGAATGTTGTTGGGCAGTTTGTGGAGATGTGCAAGGCATGTGGGAAGGAGATTGCTGGTGAGAGGAATGTTGTGATTTAAGATACTATGAGCCAAGCTGGGGCTTGCTACAAGCTATAGCTCATTTCTGGTTTGTGCTAATGGTTCCTTCCACACCACTCAAAACAGAAAGAGGCCAGTATCCTGGGAGGAAATAGCACAAAACAGTGAGCCTAGGACTTTGGGCATTCTGTCTGTGGCCTGCTGTCACAAGTCATCCCAGCCCCTTGTGTGATCATTCCTACTTTATGCTCAACTGATACCAGTCACTGGTATTTGGAGACCTGTATCACTGTAGGCACCATGACTGCACTCTGGTTTATCCTGCCCCTGACATGAAGGGATTGAGTCTGACAAATGGTGGCAAGGCCGTGTACTTCATTTGGTCTAGTTGATGGTCCCTGTTGGTCAAGAAAGTTTGTAAATATGATATATATGTTTTCTCGCTTATCATTTGCATTGGGTGTAGGGGACAGGATGTAAGCAGGCAGGGTTGTTATAGCCTAAGGCTTAGTTTCAAAACGAAGCTTTTCCCCACACCCTTGATTGTTGCATGGTGTGGGGTGGTCTACTCTCATGAGGAATCCCATTATGCTTCAAATAAGTGACTTTGGGCCCTGGCCGGTTGGCTCAGCGGTAGAGCGTCGGCCTGGCGTGCGGGGGACCCGGGTTCGATTCCCAACCAGGGCACATAGGAGAAGTGCCCATTTGCTTCTCCACCCCCCCCCTTCCTCTTTGTCTCTCTCTTCCCCTCCCACAGCCAAGGCTCCATTGGAGCAAAGATGGCCCGGGCACTGGGGATGGCTCCTTGGCCTCTGCCCCAGGCGCTAGAGTGGCTCTGGTCACGGCAGAGCGACGCCCTGGAAGGGCAGAGCATCGCCCCCTGGTGGGCAGAGCGTCACCCCTGGTGGGCGTGCCGGGTGGATCCCGGTCGGGCGCATGCGGGAGTCTGTCTGACTGTCTCTCCCTGTTTCCAGCTTCAGAAAAATACAAAAAAAAAAAATAATAATAAGTGACTTTGTATCAGAGACTTCCTTGTTTGTATATTGGATTAAAAGTTTTAATTTCTACACTATAAGATGGGGCAGAGGAGCCCATGCAAAAAAAAGAGCAGAGACAGGCCACGTGGAGGAGAGGAGAAGCAGCCAAGATGGCAGAGTGCTGAAGGAGAAGCCAGTTTGTGCAGAGTTTGTGCAGAGAGAAGGAGATGGGGAACAGAGGTGAATAAGGCTGATGAAGTAGAAACCATTGATTCCAGGAAACTAGGATAAGTCGGTGTCTTTGGGAATCCCTGAATGCAAGGGCAAGTGTTGATTTCTGCACTATACAGTGGGGCAGACCGGGAGTTTGCTCTCTCGGTTCCTGAGATTAACATTAAAAGAGAGCAGAGAAAGGAGAGCAGAGAAAGGCCACGTGGAGGAGACCAGGAGAAGCAGCCAAGATGGCAGAGTGCTGAAGGAGAAGCCAGTTTGTGCAGAGTTTGTGCAGAGAGAAGGAGATGGGGAACAGAGGTGAATAAGTCTGGTGAGCTAGAAACCTTTAATTCTAGGAAAACTCGGATAAGTCAGTAGCTTTGTGAATACTGAATAAGTGAGTTTTGGAGCCCAGTGTGTGTTTTTACTTGCCCACCGGGTGCAAGCTAGGATTAAAGATGATGGCCCACCAGTTTTTGGCTTCGTTGTTTTTTACCGACTGTCTGAATCCAATGCAAACCTGCATGGGCCAGGCGACTGTGATGTTGGCCATGGATACAGGCTTTACAAATAGTCAGTTAGTAAAACCAGACAAAATGTCCATTAACAGAAATGGGTAAATAATTGGCAGTATGTCTATACAAGGGAACGCCATTTGAGATTAAAAAGGAGCACAGAATTGACAAACATAACATGAATGCATATTAACTAAGTTAGGCTGAGTGAAAATAGGAGAACTGACTTTTGGTTCCCAATCCTCATGTGGGGCACCATTTGATGGTGAGACAATGACTACTCAGAGACCACAGGGAGTGTTCCATGGGACCTAGGGGAGACCGCCTCACAATCCCCTATACAGGTTTAATGAGACAGCCCTGATTCCCAGTCCCTATGGGTATTGATTGATGCACAAAAATAGAAGCAGGAACAAGAATGAGGAAGTGAGGAAGGGGAACTTCCTTAGAACAGAAAAAAGGGGCAAGGGAGTAGTTCAAATATTCCCACATACTCATTAATCAGAATTGCTAATTCTATATCAATTGTGCTGTGTTCAGCACAGTACTGAGTTCAGTACTTTTGTCAGTAAAGCCACTGTGGCTTTGCCTCAGGGCACTTAACTCTGTCCCTGTGCTATATTCCAATTCAGGGACTCTGAAGAGAACAACAACTCAACAAGGTGCATGCTCATGACTGCAAATACACAAATCCTTTGAAAACACAACCTGTAGACACAAAGAGTAGATCAGTGTTTGCCTGTGGCTTTGGGTGGCCCAGTGGGAAGGAGGGATACCAAAGACACAGAGGAAACTACAGAGGATGACGGGAAACTCACTATCCTGACTGTGCTGATGGTTTCATGGTATATTCTTGTAAAAACTTAACAAATTTTATACTTTAAGTCAGTGCAGTGGATTGTCAGTTATACCTCAATGAAGCTGTTATTAACAATAGGCAACAACTTTGTGGTAAGCATTTGCACAAGAACCCAATGATCTTTACGAGCATGATTCTTCATTTCCGATGTTAATCAAAAAAATGTATATATTTGGAAGACAGAACTAATGACCTCCCACCCTTGCACTGACCCACAGGCCTGGAAAGGAGGTTGGAATGAGGCCGGAGCTATTATGGGACATGCTGCTTCCTGAATTCCTAAAGGCGCTGATGTCAGGGGGTGTGAGTGAAGACTCCAAAACAATCCACTCACATCCAGCTTGGAACTGGCTGACCACCAGGTCCTGGCTTTGTGGTCCAGATTCTGGATGGATCTGGATGGGCCTGGAGCTCTGATGAACAAAGGATTGTGGTTCTGCCAACACAGGGCCCTGAAGCCCTTAACTCTAAGCTCTGCAAACTCCAGCAGGTGTCCTGGGACACCAGGTTCTAAAAGCATCCCTTATGGAAGCCGCTGGTAGCCTCACACACCCTCTTTCCCATAACCTCCTTGGGCTGCCGTTTTCTTCTTGCTCCACTCCGACTAACATCTCTGGCTGGCACAAGGAGAATCTGGAGAAGCAGCGTGAGTCCCAGGCTCTCTGAAAGAGGCTTCCCAACATGGGACTTGGTCTCTTAATACCCACATTAGTGCAGGTCTCGGGACACCTGGTTGTTTCTTACAGTGTCCAGGAGGAGGCTGTTGCTATGTGCGTGTTTGGTCACCAGGAGGCATCAGGCCTCCGGTGGACACCCGAGAAGCACAGTTTCAGATTCCAGGTGTGACCCAACTTCTGGGGAGACAAGCCTGAACCAAGGGTGGTGGACAGGTCACCTGTGAGGGGACCTAACCCATCTCCGCAGCCCCTCTGAGTACCTGGGACAATCTGTGATCATCACCTCTCTGCCGCATCTGCAGAGCCTTGTCTGGGGCAGCTCCAGACAGCCCATCTCCATGGCTCCCATTCTTTCATTCAGCTTTACAGATTGTAGCAAAACCAACGCCTTCCTGCTTACATTAATGTCTTTCAACTTTGGCTGCACTTTGAAATCACCTGGGGAGCTTTGAAAAATCCTGGTGCATGTGACATGGGACCTTCCAATAACTTGTCACTGGTCAAAGCAAGACATGAGGCTTTCCTGTGCAGGTCTGAGAGCCCAATGATTAAACCAGTGGTTCTCAAACTTTTTGAAGTCTGGGCACATTTAAAATTCTACAAATAATAGTAGGCACACTATATACAAGTTTCTGAGAAATATGTTAGAATAATTAAATCAAATATTAAAGAAAATAAATATAAAGTCCAAGCGTGCTTTTATGGTAATTAAACAAAATAAATGCTACAAAATTAAATTTATTCTGACACTAAAAAACATATTTGTTACATTTTTAACTTATGTTTTTAGAATTTATAAAAAAGAAGGGTTGAAAAATTAAGAAACCACAAAAAAGTTATCTTTATATATATATATATATATATATATATATATATATATATATATATATATATATATATATAGATACATTCTTAGTAAGATTTAGTACATTTGGCCGGTCCTGGCATGAACGTGTTAAGGTTTTTCATTCTTGAGTTTATGAGAAAAATGAGCCTGATGTGTTCTAGTGATTTTTTTCAATGTTTGTGGATATATTTGAAAGGCAAACTCTCATTTCCTTGTTGATACATTGAAATTTTTTTCTTTTTCTCTTAATTGTGTTGAGTGCAGAAAACCCCCACCATACATATCATCTTAACTTGACACCAATCAAAAGATAGAAGAAACTTGCCTCCAGTCTTTCCAGGGAACATGGGGGTAGTATAAACAATCCAGCACCACAGCTTAACAGCCCTTTGCAACCTAATCAGGCAAGTGAGGTGGGGAGTTGGGCAGACTGTCAGCTAACAGCCAATTCCCCACACCACTGTCCCCCAAAAATCTAAACTCCAAAAGCCCTGTTGGTTTTTTGGTCCCTGACAAGGACATATTTTTCTGGAATACCATAGGGCACACCTGGAAATCTTCTATGGCAGTGAACCCCAACCCCCGGCTGTGGACCAATACTGGTCCATGGGCTATTTGATACCGGTCCACAGAGAAAGAATAAATAACTTACATTATTTTTATTTTTTTTATATTTAAGTCTGAACGATGTTAAATTTTAAAAAAATGACCAGATTCCCTCTGTTACATCCATCTAAGACTCACTCTTGAAGCTTGTCTCGGTCACGTGATACATTTATTCATCTCACCCTAAAGGCTGGTACATGAAAATATTTTCTGACATTAAACCGTTCCATGGCCCTAAAAAGGTTGGGGACCACTGTTTTAGGGTGCACCAGTGTACCCTGGTACACACTTTGAGAACCACTGGATTAAGCCAACAAGGTAGAGAGCTTGTGTGGGGGGAGCCCGGTTTCAGGTCTTGGCCACGGCAGTGATCAAACAAGCTGTGAAGCTCTGTGTCTTTCACATGGCCTTAATCAACACCTGATTAGGCCTGATGGAGTGAAGAAAGGAATGTTCGACTAGTTTCAACCATGATGCTTTGGAGGTTGCCAAAAAAGCAGGGATCATCTAAATTGAGTCCAGGCGATAAATTTAAATATTAAAACCTTACCCTGTAAAACAAACAAACAAATTGGTAAAAGTATAGAGAAATTAAAAACCAAAATCACAAGAAGACTACCAAATAGGCAATTTTTAAACTATAAGAAAGGAAATGGAAGGTGCTCTGAATAAATTGAAAGACATAAGCTCATCTCATTTTCAACCAGTGATCCACCAGTCAGACTTCTGACGTCCAAACTGTAGTGTAATACCCCTATGGAAACAAGCAGCAAATATCTCCAGGCTTTGATCTTCTTAAGGCTTGAATTGCTACACATTTCAGACTCCTATTAATAGATCTAGATCTTTATGAACACATGCAATGTCTGATTAAAACATAATGTTTATTTTCCAAGCCTTGTTTAAATGAGCAAGGGATTTGGTGGGTACTTACTAGCTGAGGTGACTGAGGGAACATAAAAAATGTGGCCGATTGTTGGGCAGATAAAATATAGTATGCTCATTTTCTTAAAGACGGTGCTGCCCACGTGCAAGCCGTCGCCCAGGTGATATTAATGTGTGCTGGGGGCAGGCTATGAGCAGAGAGGATCCTTGAAATCTGGGCTTGGTTTTAGGCCTAAGCCTTTCCCACCCTTTTTGATATAGGGTGGTGCAATCCCATCATGCCTCAGGTAAGTGACTTTGTATTAGAGACTTCCCTATTTTGTATATTGGATTAAAGGTTTTGATTTCTGCACTATAAAGTGGGGCAGACTGGGAGCTTGCTCTCGTGGTTCCTAAGATTAGCATTAAAAGAGAGAGCAGAGAAAGGAGACCAGATAGAGGCCACGTGGAGGAGGCCAAGAGAAGCAGCCTAGATGACAGAGTGCTGAAGGAGAAGCCACTTTGTGCAGAGTTTGTGCAGGGAGAAGGAAGGAGATGGGGAACAGAGGTGAGCAAGTCTGGTGAGCTAGAAACCTTTGATTCTAGGAAACTCGGATAAAGTCAGTAGTGTTGTGAGCACTGAATGAGTGGGTTTTGGAGGCCAGTGTGTATTTTTACTTGCCCGCTGGGTGCAAGCTAGGATTAAAGCTATTGGCCTACCAGTTCTTGGCTCCATTGTTTCTTTACTGTCTGTCTGAATCTAATGTGAACCTGCATGTGAATGACTGCGATGGTGGCTCCTGGCTTTACACCAATGTACTGGAAGAAGGTGGTGTTGGGCATCGAGGATTCAGGTGTCACAGCCTGGAATGCTGGTAAGTCTCAGTGCATGCTGGGAAAACATTTGGTCAAACGGTTGTCTGCTGTGCGTGGAGAAAGACCACGTGCAGACACAGGCTGTAGAGCTAGGACAAGCAGAATAAAGGTTCAGGGTGTTGGAATATTGGTATTGTGTCTGGGACTGCTTGCAGCTTTCAGCAAACTTATGAGAGTGGTACTTGGGTTGAGCCAGTCAGGCTGCAAGTAGAGAGAGAAGTTGTACAACTTTGCTAAGGAATGCACCTCTGCTGCAGCCTGACTCCAAGCTGAGTGAGGGTCTGTTGGGCTAATGAGTTTGAAAATTTCAGATTTTTGAGTTTGCTCACTTTTATTGTTAAAAAAGGCACTGCCCACTTGAAACTGCTAATTACCTTCCTTCCTGGGAAGGGCCATTGTTATACTAATGTACCCCCTGGAAAAGAGGTCTTTGTAGGCCTATTTAGTTTTTAAGAAGGAAAAATAGCTGAGACCAGATGATGGCAGTGGAGTAGGCAGATGCACAGACTCCCAGCTCACACCACTGAACTGGATTATAAACTAATTTATAAACAATCAGCGTGAAAAGCCAAATCTGGACTACAAGAACAGCTTTCAAAAATCAAGGAGCAAAGACGAAGCCACAATAAACCTGGTAGGGAGCGCCTGAATCTCCCTTGCTTACTGGAATGGGGCGGGGGGGCGTGAGGCTGGGTTCTTAACTCCAAAGATAAAGAGCAGTAAATACTGCTCACAGCCACTTACTTGGCGACCAGGAAACAAGGAGTGTTGAAAGGACCCGCTTGTGTTCCAAAAAGAAAGGAGAAAGAGAAAGACGGATGGTGAGGGGGAGAGGAATATACGTGGTGACATAAAAAGCTGACTCATTCAGTGCTGGAGGCGGCCATAACTGGGGGACAGGCTGATCCTTCCACAAATCGAAATACAAAAGTACTTCCCGGTCACAGAGATACAGACATCTCTCCAGCTCCAATCAGTGCAACAAGACACAGCTGAAAACAAGAAGTGGGGAGGAGGGGCAGTAACTCAGGTCTCCTTGGAGATCTGAGATACACCTCCCCCTACTGAAGCTGAGAAATAAACCCACCCCAGAGGGATTAACTGGCAGAAGAGGATTTCAAAGCCTCAGTTCACACCCACCGCATTCCTGGATACAGTTTCAAATAAGCCCCCTGCTGAGATCAGCAAACAAGACAATCACCTGTTAAGAAAACAAACAAATAAAGACTTCAAAGCAGCCCAAATCCTAAAGTGGATTACAAATAATAGCTGAAGCCAACACAAGAAGATTTAGAAACAACACAAGTAAAAACTAGAGACAGACAACACCAAGCCTAGACTCAACCTGCTCTACAAAGGAAACACCCAGATACCCAGGCATAATGAGAAAAGAAAGAAGTGAAATCCAAATGAAACCACAAGAGAGACCTTCAGGATATGAACTGAGTGATATGGAAATAATCAAACTTCCGGATGCGGAGTTTAAAATAATGAGTGTAAGGATGCTTAGGGAACTTAAAACAACAATGGATGGTCATCATGAACACCTAAATAAAGAAATAACAAGTATAAAAAAGTATATTGAAATATTAAAAAAGAATCAGTCGGAGATGAAATACAATATCAGAAATGAAGACCACAATGGAAGGAATTAAAAACAGGATGGATACAGCTGAGGATCGAATCAGCGAGTTGGAGGACAACTGGAATGGAGGCATGAAAGCAGAGAAGAAAAGAGAAAAGGGACTCAAAAAGTCTGAGGAAACTCTTAGAGAGCTCTGTGACAACATGAAGAGAAATAACATCCGCATGATAGGGGTTCCTGAAGAAGAAGAAAAAGAACAAGGGATAGAGACTTTGTTCAATCATATCATAGCTGAAAACTTCCCTAAATTAATGTAACAGAAACTCTCACAAGTCCAAAAAGCACAGAGGAATCCATTAAAGACAAACCCAAAGAAACCTACACCAAGACACATCATAATTAAAATACCAAAGCAAAGCGATAAAGAGAAAATATTAAAAGCTGCAAGAGAAAAAAAAGTTATCACCTACAAAGGAGCCCCCATAAGGATGACATCCGACTTCTCAACAGAAACACTTGAGGCCAGAAAGAATGGCAAGAAATATTCAAATTAATGCAGAACAAGAACCTACAACCAAGACTACTTTATCCAGCAAGGCTATCATTTAAAATTGAAGGAGAAATAAAAAGTTTCCCAGACAAAAGAAACTCAAGGAATTCATTACAACCAAACCAATGCTGCAGGAAATGTTAAGGGGCATGGTGTAAACAGACCAAAATGGGAAAAGAATATAGCAAAAGAGAAATACAGCTTTAAAGAATAAAATGGCAATAAACAATTACATGTTAATAATAACCCTAAATGTAAATGGATTAAATGATCCAATCAAAAGACATAGGGTAGCTGCATGGATAAGAAAACAGGACCCGTACATATGCTGTCTACAAGAGACACACCTTAAAACAAAAGATGCACATAGGTTGAAGGTAAAAGGATAGAAAAAAACATTTCATGCAAATGGAAATGAAAAAAAAGCTGGGGTAGCAATACTTATATCAGACAAAATGGAATTTAAAACAAAGAACATAGTAAGAGATAAAAAAGGCCACTACATAATGATAAAGGGAGCAATCCAACAGGAAGATATAACCATTATAAATATCTATACACCTAATATAAGAGCACCTAAATATATAAAACAGACTTTGATGGATATAAAGAGCGAGATCAACAGCAACACTATAATACTAGGGGATTTTAATACCCCACTAACATCACTAGATAGTTCCTCAAGAAAGAAAATTAACAAAGAAACAACAGACTTAAAGGACACACTAGATCAACTCGATTTAATAGATATCTACAGAACCATTCACCCTAAAACAGCAGAATATACATTCTTTTCAAGTGCTCATGGTACATTCTCTAGGATAGACCACATGTTAGGGCACAAAAGTGGTCTCAACAAATTTAAGAAGATTGAAATCATATCAAACACTTTCTCTGATCACAATGGCATGAAACCAGTAATCAACCACAACAGAAAAGCTCAAAAATTCTCAAACACATGGAAACTAAATAGCAGGTTATTAAATAACAAATGGAATAAAAATGAGATCAAAGAAGAAATAAAAAAAATTCCTAGAAACGAATGATAATGAGCATTCAACAACTCAAAATATATGGGACACAGCAAAAGCAGTACTAAGAGGGAAGTTCATAGCACTATAGGCACACTTTACGAAGCTAGAAAAAGCTCAAATAAACAACTTAACCCTGCATCTAAAAGAACTAGAAAAAGAACAGCAATTAAAGCCTAAATGTAGTAGAAGGAAGGAAATAATAAAAAATCAGAGCAGAAATAAATGACGTAGAGACTAAAGAAACAATACAGAGGATCAATGAAACTAGGAGCTGGTTTTTTGAAAAGGTAAACAAGATTGATGAACCTTTAAGTAGACTCACCAAGAAAAAGAGAGAGAGGACTCAAATATCTGAAATTAGAAATGAGAGGGGAGAAATAACAACTGACACAACAAAAATACAAAGGATTGTATGAAAATACTATGAAGAACTGTACGCCAAAAAACTGGACAACCTAGATGAAACTGACAAATTCCTTCAAACATACAATCTTCCAAAAATCAGTCTGGAAGAATCAGAAAACCTAAACAGACCGATTATACCAAATGAGATCAAAACAGTTATCAAAAAACTCCCAACAAAGCAAAGTCTTGGGCCAGATGGCTTCACAAGTGAATTCTACCAACTATTCAAAGAAGAACTAACTCCTATCCTTCTCAAGCTATTTCAAAAAATTCAAGAGGAAGGAAGACTTCCAAGCTCCTTTTATGAGGCGAGCATAATTCTGATTCCAAAACCAGGCAAAGACAACACAAAGAAAGAAAATTATAGGCCAATATCCCTGATGAATATAGATACTAAAATCCTCAACAAAATATTAGCAAACTGGATCCAACAATATATGGAAAAAATCATACACCATGATCAAGTGAGATTTATTCTGGGGAGGCAAGGCTGGTACAATATTCGCAAATCTATCAATGTTATTCATCACATAAATGAAAGGAAGGAGACAAACCACATGAGAATTTCAATAGATGCAGAAAAAGCATTTGATAAAGTCCAGCACCCATTCATGATCAAAACTCTCAGCAAAGTGGGAATACAGGGAACATACCTCAACATGATAAAAGCCATCTATGACAAACCCACAGCCAACATCATACTCAATGGGAAAAAATTAAAAGCAATCTTCTTAAAATCAGGAACAAAGTAGGGGTGCCCCTTTCACCATTCTTATTCAACATAGTCCTGGAAGTCCTAGCCACAGCATTCAGACAAGAAGAAGAAATAAAAGGCTTTTAAGTTGGGAAAGAAGAAGTAAAACTATCATTATTTGCAGATGATATGATATTATGACATTGTATATAAAAAAACCCTAAAGTCTCAGTCAAAAAACTACTGGACCTGATAAATGAATTCAGCAAGGTGGCAGGATATAAAATTAACACTCAGAAATCAGAGGCATTTTTATACACCAACAATGAACAATCAGAAAGAGAAATTAAGGAAACAATCCCCTTCACTATTGCAACCAAAAAAATAAAGTACCTAGGAGTACATTTTACCAAGGAAACTAAAGACTTGTACTCAGAAAATTATAAAACACTGATAATAGAAATCAAGGAAGATAAAAACAAGTGGAAGCATATACCATGCTCATGGTTAGGAAGAATAAACATCATTAAAATGTCTATATTACCCAAAGTAATTTATAAATTCAATGCAATACCAATTAAAATACCTTTGACATACTTTAAAGATATAGATCACATATTCCAAAAATTTATATGGAACCAAAAGAGAACACAAATAGCCTCAGCAATCTTGAAAAAGAGGAATAAAGGAGGAGGTATCACACTTCCTGATATCAAGCTATACTACAAGGCCATTATATTCAAAACAGCCTGGTACTGGCATAAGAACAGGCATATAGATCAGTGGAACAGAACAGAGAACCCAGAAATAAACCCACAGCTCTATGGACAACTGATATTTGACAAAGGAGGTAAGGAAATACAATGGAGTAAAGACAGCCTCTTCAACAAATGGTGTTGGGAAAATTGGACAACAACCTGCAAAAAAATGAACTAGACCACCAACTTACACCATTCACAAAAATAAACTCAAAATGGATAAAAGACTTAAATGTAAGGCGTGAAACCACAAGCATCTTAGAAGAAAACATAGGCAGTAAGCTCTCTGACATCTCTCGCAGCGATATATTTGCTCATTTATCTCCACGGGCAAGTGAAATAAAAGACAGGATAAACAAATGCAACTATACCAAATTAAAAAGCTTTTGCACGGTCAAAGACAATAAAAACAGGATGAAAAACAAACTACACAATGGGAGAACATATTTGACAGTATGTTTGATAAGGGGTTAATAACCAAAATTTATAAAGAACTTTGTAAATCTCAACACCAGAAAGACAAACAATCCAATCCAAAAATGGGCAAAAGAAATGAATAGACACTTCTCCAAAGAGGATATACAGATGGCCAATAGGCATATGAAAAAATGCTCAACATCATTTATCATTAGAGAAATGCAAATTAAAACCACAATGAGATATCACCTCACACCGGTTAGAATGGCGCTCATCAACAAAACAACACAGAATAAGTGCTGGCAAGGATGTGGAGAAAGGGGAACCCTCCTGCATTGCTGGTGGGAATGCAGACTGGTGCAACCTCTGTGGAAAACAGTATGGAGATTCCTCAAAAAATTGAAAATCGAACTGCCTTTTGACCCAGCCATCCCACTTTTAGGAATATACCCCAAGGACACAATAGAAGGGTTCCAGAAGGAGAAATGCACCCCCATGTTTGCGGCAGCATTGTTCACAATAGCGAAGATCTGGAAACAGCGCAAGTGTCCATCAGAGGACAAGTGGATTAAAAAGCTTTGGTACGTATATACTATGGAATACTACTCAGCCATAAGAAATGATGACATCGAATCATTTACAATAACATGGATGGACCTTGATAACATTATACGGAGTGAAATAAGTAAATTAGAAAAAAACAAAGAACTATTTGAACCAATGCATAGATGGGACATAAAAATGAGACTTAGAGACATGGACAAGAATGTGATGGTAACAGGGCATGGGGTGGAGGGGTGGAGAAGGGGCGAGGAAGGAGAGGGAGGGAGTGGGGGGAGGGGAGGGGCACATAGAAAACCAGATAGAAGGTGATGGAGGACGATTTGACTTTGAGTAAGGGGTATGCAGTATAATCAAAGGTCAAAATAATCTGGAGATGTTTTCTCGGAACATATGTACCCTGATTTATCAAATGTCACTGCATTAAAATTAATAAAAATCAGATTTTTAAAAATAAATAAATAAAAAAAGAAGGAAGAATAGAAGAAGAACAAGAAGAAAAAGAAGAAGAAGAAGAAGAAGAAGAAGAAGAAGAAGAAGAAGAAGAAGAAGAAGAAGAAGAGGAGGAGGAGGAGGAGGAAGAGGAGGAGGAGGAGGAGGAGGAAGAAGAAGAAGAAGAAGAAGCCAAAATGGCAGGGAAAGATAAAGCAGCCAGTTATTGCAGAGAGGAGGAAGCCATTTTTGCAGGATGAGAGGAAAGAGGAGGGAGAAGATCAGTGGCTTTGGGAGTCCTGAATGGAAAGGGAAGTGTTTTTTCTCTGTGTGTTTCTTGCTGGCCGGGTGTGAAGCTAGAATAAAGTTATGACCCACCATTTTTTTGCTCTACTGTTTCTTTAACTTCATTCCTAATATAATGGAGACCTGCACCTGCATGGCAGTGATAACGGTGGCCCCTGGCCTTACAGGGTCACAATTCCTTTGTTCTAAAGTGAAGCGGCTGTAAGTAGTGGCTGTGAAATGGAGTCTAGTCTCCTAGGAGATGACACTGCTGCCACAAAAGGTAGCATGATGCTGGAGAAGAGGGATTAAGTGCCCATGCACCCTAAACTGTTCTTTCCTATGGCCCCAATTAAGTAAAGAAAAGGAGATGGAGTAGATAGGGCATTGTATGTCCAGTGGCCACAACCATCCTAGCCATGCAGGTTCTCATTGGATTCGAACAGATTGGAAAAAAATGGTGGAGCTAAAAAATGGTGGACATTCAGTTTATTAAAGTATCTTTCCAATGGAGAAGCAAACAGGCAGGGAAGACTGCTTCCCTCTCATACAGAGCTACCAAAGCCCAGACGCATTTTCCAGTTTCACACCTGGAAAAATTTCTCCAGTTCCTCCTGGAATCAAAGGTCCCCACCAGCCTCAGCCAAGATACCTAAGCCCCTTAGCTCAGGTTTCACATTGGCACTCCTTCTTCTCTTCCTGCAAAACCCAGACTGGGGGAAAAATTCCCTTCTCCTGCAAACATTAGCAATACAATGGCTCCTCCCAAGCAAGAAGGTAATCCGCAATTTGCAATCTGCTGCCCTGATGGCAAGCCCCACAGCCTTTCACAGACTACATACACATGGCGCTGTCCAGGCCAATGCAAAATATAAGTCAGCAAACCTAAAAAATAACATTTTACAAACTTATTTGCCCAACAGGCATAAAGGTCTGTTTAGAAAATACCTGTTTTAGACCTCAACTTTATGTCTAGTTTGAATTTTATTCTCTGATTACGTGCACTCAGAGAAGTTAAAAGGCAAATACAGTCTGACCCGTGGTGGCACAGTGGATAAAGCATCAATCTGGAACGTGAAGTCGCTGGTTCAAAACCCTGGGCAGACCTGGTCAAGGCATATAAGGGAGTTGAGGCTTCCTGCTCCTCTCTTATTCTGTCTCTGTCTCTATTCCCTATAAAGTGAATACATAAGTCTTAAAAATGCAAATACATCAGAAGTATTAGGTTTCTGAGGGATTTGCACTGCCTAGAGAAATTTAAGTCTGGTCTTGTTGGGCAGATAAAATATATCATATTATGCTTACTTTGTTAAAGATGGGACAGCCCACGTGGAAGCCTGTCACCCAGGTGATGATATTATTTGCCCTACTTGCTTGGGATGGGTGTGATTATATTAATATGTGTTGGGGAAGTCTTTTGTGCCAAAAGGTTTTAAAAGGAAGAGAGATCACGTTCCAGGGAAAGAGTGATTACGTTCTAGGAGAGCAGAGAGGAGAGCAGATAAAGGCCATGTGGAGGAGAGGAGAAGCAGTCAAGATGGCAGAATGCTGAAGGAGATGGCATTTTGTGCAGTTTGTGCAGAGAGAAGGAGATGGGGAACAAAGATGAATAAGGCTGGTGAGGTAGAAACTTTGATTCTAGGAAAAGTCAGATAAGTCAGTGGCTTTGAGAGCCCTAAATAAAAAGGGAAGTGTTTTTCCACTGTATGTATTTCTTGCCCGCTGGGTGAAAGCTAGGATTAAAGCTAATGGCCCACCAGTTCTCAGCTCCATAGTTTCATTACGGTCTGTCCGAATCTAATGCGAACCTGCATGGGCCAGGCAGCTATGATGGTGACCGGGGCTACTGGCTTTACAGGTCTATACCAAAAGCATGTGATTCATGAATATTCAAAGTGATTTCTCTGAACCTGCATAAGCTAATGGTGTGTGTTTATGGAGAAAAATTGACAAGGAATATTTTATCAGAACCAGAGCCAAAGAGGACAATGACCATAAGATCATGTTGCCACAACATTCTCTGATCCCTTATGTCTTGAAATCCATCTTTGGTCTAATACATGAGGACAAAGCCCTAGGGTGGGAGGAGACATCAGAGAGAAAGAACTGGGTTCCTGAATGACTCTGTGGAATAAAGTTGCCAGCCACCCTGCAGCACTCTTTTCGAATTTTTCACACGAGAGTAAAACTAATTCAATCTTGACTAAACCCTACTAGACTATGGTTGGGTCTCTCTCTCCCTCTCCCTTTCTTGTGTTATTATAATTCCCTTTTCTACCTACAGAAACTAATGAAATGTCCAACTGGAGACATTGATCTTTCCCCAATAAGCAGGTCCCTCCACCTGACTAGAGTAAAGGCAATTCTATCCTCCCCACGACTCAGGCCAAAATCCCTTGGAGGCATCCTGTATCCTTGCCCCTACCACATGCAAACATTGAAAGAGGCCCTGCATATGTGATTAAGCTTGCTGCATCTCAGAACTTCAGGTGGACACATGCATGGAGTAAGCTGGAGCCTAATCCTAAAAATGTGAGTATCAAATATCTTCAAACAAAGACCACCAGGTCCATTACTGTGGTTGAAAAGACTGGGTTAATTATTGTAGCTAGGAAGTATGCTCACAATGGGGAACCATGGTGTGTCAGTCAGAGCATGTTAGGAAGAACCTATTGCAGGCCTTGTGGACAATCTATAAAAATTCTAGGTTGCATGCTATGATCAGGGAAGTCTATCATTAAGTGCATCCATAAATCTCACCTATACAGAGTGTAGATAAGCATGACTGTAAAGCTGTACTTGATAAAGAAGCAGCAGTTATTCATTTTAGCTGAGAGATAGTTATGTTTTTGAAATGTACTTTAATCTGCTTAATGATCTCGGAGTGACCTCTGATGTTTAATGAGACTGTTTGTGTCTAACAGCACAATCCTCTTACCTGTGCCCATCAGGCCTGCTAGTGATAACACTGAAGCCAAGCCATGGGGGTCAGGCCATTCCAGGATGGCAAGGACTGCATGTGTTTCACTCTCAAATGGGTAGTGGTGCCTCCTTTCAGGCCACAGACAGTGGCTTCTCTCTGTGACCCCAGCAAAGGGACAGGACCTGTCTCCAAGTCACTGACTCAGATGCTGCTTCTCAGAGCTTTGCATCATCAGTCAACCTCCCCGCCTAGGGCTATGACCCACCCTGCATGGGTGACCCTGATCTGTCCTCAGAACCCAGCACTCAGGACTGTTTTTCTTTTTCCTTTTCTTTTGAGAATGACTGCTCTGCTCTCTTTCTGATTGACTGATGCCTTCACTCATTGCTTTTGAGTGTTCTTAGCATTCCATGCTTCATTTGCTGGAAATGTTCGGAACTGAGGGGTAGGTTTCAGAGGGAGTTCAAGCTGCCATCCTGACCCAGGAGCAGCAGAGAGTCTGTCTGTGCCTCCCCTGGGCTGTAGTTTCCTAAGCTGGGGCACCTCAGCCACCGCCTGTCATCCAAGTGGCTCCCTGTGCATTGACTGTTATTGTTTGTAATGCTCTAAACATTCCCAAATAACCTAGGCCATGACTGGTGACCATTAGCTTGTCTGTTTTTTTGTTTTTCTTTTAGAAAATTAAATTTAACGAGGTGAATTTTCTTAATAAAAGTACATAGTTTCGGGTGAACATTTCTATAGCATTTGAACTGTTGATTATGTTGTATACCTATCACCCAAAGTCAAATCATTTTCAGTCACCGTATATTTGTTGCTGTTTACACCCTTTCCCCCACCCTGCCTCCTGTGTCCCCTTTCCCCAAGTAACCACTTCACTTTTATCTATGTATATGAGTCGCATTTTTATATCCCACCTATGTCTGAAATCATACAGTTCTTAGCTTTTTCTGATTTTCTTATTTCACTCAGTATCGTGTTCTCAAGTTTCATCCATGTTGTAATAAATGTCACTATGTCATCGTTTCTTTTGGCTAGGTAGTGTTCCATTGTATATATGTATCATATCTTCTTTATTCAGTCTTCTATCAAAGGACACTTCAGTTGTTTCCATGTCTTGGCCACTGTGAATAATAGTGTAATGAACATGGGGGTGCATGTGTATTTATGTACCAATATTTTAGAGTGTTTGGGGTAGATATCCAGTAGAGGGATTGCTGGGTCATATGGCATTTCTATTCTTAGTGTTTGAGTAAACACCATACTTTCTTCCATAATGATGTTACTAATTTGCATTCTCACCAGCAGGTAATGAGGGTTTCTTTTGCTCCACAGTATCTCCAAAGCTTGTTATTACCTGTCTTGTTGATAATAGCCAATCTAAGAGATGTGAGGCGGTATCTCACTGTAGTTTTGATTTGCATTTTTCAAATAAGTGAAGATGAGCATCTTTTCCTATATCTGCTAACCATTTGTATGTCATCTTGGAGGAAGTGTCTGTTCAGGCCCTCTTCCCATATTTTAATTGAATTGTTTGATTGTTTGTTGCTGAGCTTAATGAGTTCTTTATGTATTTTGGATATTAATTCCTTATCAGAGCTGTTGTTTCCAAATATCATCTCCCATTTAGTTGACTGCTTATCTGTTTTGTTGTCGGTTTCTTTAGCAGTGCAGAAGCTTTTTAGTATGATATAGTCCCATTCATTTCTTTTTGCCTTTACTTCCCTTTCCTTTGGGGTCAAATTTATAAATTGTTCTCCACAGCTGTGCTTCATGAGTATACTACCTATGTTTTTTTCTATGTAATTTATTTCAGGTCTTATATTTAGGTCTTTCATCCAGTTTGAATTAATTTTTGTGATGGCAACAAACTGTAGTCAAGTTTTACTCCTTTGCATGTAGCTTTCCCTTTTTCCACCCCTATTTATTGAAGAGGCTTTCTTATTTTATTGTGTGCTTTTGTTTCCTTTGTCACACAAAGATGATTTGTCCGTATACATGTGGTTTTTTTCTGGTCTTTCTGTTCCATTTGTTTATATGTCTGTGTTTCTGCCAATACTATGCTATTTTCAGTATTGTATCTCTGTAGTATAATTTGAAGTCAGGTATACTAGTGATAACTTCGGCTTCATTTTTTTTTCTCTCAGGATTGCTTTGGCCATTAGGGAATTATTATGGTAATTTTAAAAACCTGGTAATTTTTTGTTCTATATTTTTAAAAGATGACATTGGGATTTTAATGAAGATTGCATTAAATTTGTATATTGCTTTGGAAAATGTGGTCTTTTTAACTATGCTGATTCTTTCATTCCATGAACATGAAATATTTTTTCATTACATTGTGTCTTTTTCAATTTCTTTCAATAATGTTTTGTAGTTTTCGGTATATAGGTACTTCACATCCTTTCTTAACTTTACTCCTAGGTATTTTATTTTTTTATTACAATTGTAAAAGGAAATTTTTTAGGTCATTTTTTTGAGGTTTCATTCATTGCATATGGGAAAGCAATAGACTTTTGTATATTGATTTTGTATCCTGCAACTTCACTGTGTTGGTTTATTATTTTTAGTAGATTTTTTGGTGGAGTCTTGCATTTTCTATATGCAGAATCATGTCATTTGTAAAAAGTCATACCTTTACTTCTTTCCCAATATGGATGCCTTTTATTTCTTTCTCTTGCCTGATTGTTTTGGCTTAGACTTCCAGAATTATGTTGAATAAGGATAGAGAGAGTGGGTAGCCATGTCTTTCTCCTGGTTTTAAAGAAAAGTCTTCATTTTTTTCACTATTTAGTATGATATAAGTGAATGGTTTGTCATAAAAGACGTCATTATGTAGAGGTATTTTTTTTCTATTCAGAATTTATTGAGTGTTTTAAACATAAGAGGATGTTGAGTCTTATTAAATACCTTTTGAGAATCTATAGATAGGATCCTATGATTTTTCTTCTTTGTTTTGTTGATGTGATGTATTAAGTTGATCTATTTACATATGTTGAACCATCCTGGTGCTCCTGGAATGAATCCCACTTAATTGTGAGTTGTTTTTTTTTTTTCTTTCTGAAGCTGGAAATGGGGAGAGACAGTCAGACAGACTCCCGCATGCGCCCAACAGGGATCCACCCGGCACGCCCACCAGGGGCGACGCTCTACCCACCAGTGGGCGATGCTCTGCCCCTCCGGGGTGTCGCTCTGCCACAACCAGAGCCACTCTAGTGCCTGGGGCAGAGGCCAAGGAGCCATCCCTAGCGCCCGGGCCATCTTTGCTCCAATGGAGCCTTGGCTGCGGGAGTGGAAGAGAGAGACAGAGAGGAAGGAGGGGGTGGGGGTGGAGAAACAAATGGGCGCTTTTGCTATGTGCCCTGGCCGGGAATCGAACCTGGGTCCCCCCCCACACTCCCCCCCCTGCACACCAGGCCGAAGCTCTACCGCTGAGCCAAACGGCCAGGGCCAGGTAATGTTTTCTTAATGTGTTCAGTCTTGCGAGTACATATTTTGTTTAGAATATTTTGTCTGTTTCATTAATGGTAATATATAAAATGACAATTCCAGCACAACTGGTTTGCTTTCTACATAGCTATTTGTCACTTGGCCGCAGACCAGGCCAAGTGTATAAGTCAGGAGAAATAAGCCCGAAGCTAACTTATTCTTCTAACATGGAGGCAGAGTAAGATGGCGAGTGTCAGATACATAGAAAGCCTTCTGTCATTAATCTTATCCTCATGATGACAGCGTTGTTTCTCATACATGAAAATCCCACCCCATGTAGTTCTGTTCCAACACCAAAGTGTGATTTTGACACTTTTTTATGTGTGTTTGATTGTTTGTTTTGAGTGATTTTGAGGAGAGAGAGCTTGAGAGAGCAAGAGAAGCATCAACTTGTTGTTTCATTTAGTTGTTCCTTTTTCTTGTGTACATATTAATTACTTCTCCTACCTGCCCTGACTAGGGATCAAACAGTTGACCTCAGTGGACTAGGATGATGCTTAAACTACTGAATCACCACCAGGGAACTGACATTGTTCTTAATCGTCTGATTTGAGGAAAGAATTATAAGTGGAAGAAGAACCATAACTTCACTTTCTCCAAACCCATAGGTCCCCAAAATAAGAGGTGAGAACTTTCAAACTCCTTGGTTACTCCTGACGGTACCCAGTACAGGTTGCTAAGGACCATCACTGCTCACATTTCCTGGCCTCTCATGGAAATGGTGCACAGCATATAACCTGGAAGCTGAAAGAGGTATTCTGAAAGCATGAGATGCTGACTGGCAGAGATGGGTGATAGAGAGAAGCTAGGGTGTGGAGACAGGTCCTGACACATGGTGACTGGTCTTAGCCTCAGCAGCATCTAACTCTCATTTCCCATTGAGAGAGAGAATCCCCAGAGAGTACAAAGTGTGGGGCAAGTCTCAGAGTTTGCTTTCCACGGTCACTAAGGAATAGGCAATGTAAAGGGCAAGCAACACTCACAGGGACAGAGAGTTCCTGCAGGAATGGGAAAATCTGAAACTCAGCGAAGACTCAGAAGAACAAGGGGACCATTAGGGAACACGGCCAAGGAAGCCCCACATTCACTGTGTCAGTCCCATGACATTCACATACACAGAGATAATCCCATAAGTGCAAGACTAATCATTTATTGACAGTTAGAGGAACATTTTACTCATGACAGAATTTGCCACGGTCTGGTAAAGACGGTTGGAAATTTAAAGAAAACCTTTGATTCTTAGCGAGTTGACAAGACTTTCTAGATGATTACAAAAAAATCCTGAAGAGGCCGGATAAAGTCTTCATGGATGAGAGTGATGGAAACCAAATCAAACACCTTGTCACAAGATGACATGAGGACCATTCAATGAAGACCCTGGCTCCCAGGTGAGAAAGGATTCACTCAGCACTAAATAAGCAGATGACAGAGAGAACAAAGACACTCATTAAACACTTCCTGGGTTCCATTGCGACAAAGAGAATTTCTATTACACATAGAAAAGATAAAGAAATAAACATCAACCTGCCCTCTAACTTGTTATTAGACAGAATATGGGGAAAGAGTGCATTGACTCAATGATTTTTCTTTTCTCTGACTGTTCCTATTATACCCTTCCTTAAACTCAGTCTATGAAAAGAAAAATGAATTAAGAAGGACTTACTGCTGATGTCTGCCATCGTCCAACTTAAAATTTTTGAGAAATTTTTTATAAATGGAGGAAGAATGTAATTAACTATAACTATCTTTATTAAATGCTGATTCTACAACAATGGTCCCTAACCACTGTTGGTCCCTACACCTGGGCCACAGACCGGTACTGGCCCATGGGCCATTTAGTACCGGTCAACAGAGAAAGAATAAATAACTTACATTATTTCCATTTTATTTACATTTAAGTCTGAACGAAGTTTTATTTTTTAAAAATGACCAGATTCCCTCTGGTACATCCATCTAAGACTCACTCTTGACCCTTGTCTTGGTCACGTGATACATTTATCCGTCCCACCCTAAAGGCCGGTCCGTAAAAATATTTTCTGACATTAAACTGGTCCATGGCCCAAATACGGTTGTCCCAAAAAAGCCATAGTTGCTAAGAATTCCCCATATATCATCTGAATAGAACCCCATAACATATCTGAAGTAGGAAGCAGATGAGGAAATACAGAACCAATTTTCCTGGTGGAGGACAACTGGAAGGTGAGTCAGGCTATTTCCAGATCAGAAGTTATGGATGAAGGATGTGCAGAGATCAAGAGAAAACATTATTGCCACAAATTGGAGGGTGACACCACAGCTTTGAGGCTTGAAAACACAGACATGTCTTTGAGTTTCATACTCACATCCTAGTGTTCTTTTCCTATTTCACATTTTCAGTCTTAACAATATTAAGGATATTATCAGTTGCTGAGAAGATTTCATCAGGAGGATATTCATACAGTGACTTGGTATGATAAACATCATTGTTTTCCTTTTAATTACTTAGGTCACTTGCTCTAAAATTCCAAGAATGTATGTGTCCTAAACCCAGAAACCACTACTCCAAATTTTGAAATTACCCTACAATCCTTCTTACCAAATTATTTTTATTGCACTCTATGGAAATAACCCTTTATTGGTTAGGAAAGCAGTGATCCCTGGGCCACACCCTGTTCATCAGATATCACCCACCTGGAGCCCTGGGCATCATTACTCCCTCGAAGGTGGAGGCAGCGATCTGCAGAGGCAGAACAGAGTACAGTCACTCGCCAACCCATTTACTTCACAGCAAGAAACCAAAGGATTTTCCAGGTTAGGGCAGAGGTGACTGATTGGAGGTGTTTCTTTTCATAAATGGCTCCATTCAGTATCAAGGGAATTTGGGGAGAGAAAACCAGAAAGCTAAACTTACTGCCATTGGTCACATCCAGGATGTTTTCCTTAGGAATTCCCTGTTCTCGGCCAATTTCCTCAAACCTTTTCTTGATAGTTGGACTCAAATCTGGTTTTCGTCCTGCAGAAATAGTAATAGTAACTTCCAAGACTTCTGTGTTGGTCGTTGAGGCTTTTGGTGGCATGGGAACATATGGATTGGAAATGGATGTCAGTGATTGATGCTTAAGCAGAAGTTAGAGATGAGCTATAACTGGTCTTAAATTTGACATTTTAGAATGTCTTTGGGCATGAGAGTGATTTATGTTCCCATCACTGAGTCTGTAGGGTTCCCCATAGTGAGCACCTCTCTTCAGAGGAGGACAGATGTCCCAGAGTAAGAATGGGAGGGACATTTTGTTTCCAACCCCCTCCAAGGTGAGTGTCACCATGAAGATACTCTACCGTACAGCTCCATGAATTGTGTTACTTTATTATTCTTGAAATTCAAGCTGTAATAAATCAGATATTCACTATAGACTGCTTCAACTATGTGAAGTAGATTGAATCCATCATCTATAAATGAAACAGACACAGCTAAGAACTCTTTGGTCCATGGGAAGCAAGTGAAACTCTTTACCCATTCTCTTTCACAGAACAGGATCTAGTGATATCTAATGTTCTCCTTTACATCTCCCTAGGCTTCCTCAGGTGCCTGCAAAGGGTAGAATGACAACTAGTGGCACACTGATGACTAGTGGTAGAAAATTCAGCCACAGCTGCAACTTACCTTCTATTATTCTCCATGAGGATAATGCCTTTTACTCTTGACCATCTCTGCCATCTCTGTATCTCTGTCCTGTCCATAATTCCCACTGACATTATACACCGAACACTGATCCAAGCAATGCACTGTGGCAGTGACCCCCAGAAACCATCAGAGAGCGAGCAGGGATTCAGAAGCTATTCGGAAAACATACTTTTTTTGTGTGCCCTTTTACTTTTGTTGCAGGTGTTACATATGACCAAAGAACCATTTTATTCTAATGACTTTATGTACTAGGTCTTGGCTTTTACACAAAAGGTTCTTCCAGCCTGAGGATAGTGACTATTTCGTGACCTGATGTATACTACTTAAATAGCCTTGATCTTAAATAGATCAAGGACCTTGCCAGACGGCTAAGTTATTAGAACGTCAGCCCAGTGTGCTGACGTCCTATGTTTGATATCTGGTCAAGGCACACATGTTAAGTGATCATCAGTTCCTCTTCCTCTCCTACTTTGCCTACTCCCTTTCTTCCTCCCTTGCAACCAATAGTGGCTTGACTATTTGAGGGTTGGCCCAGGGAGCCTAGGATAGTTCAGTTGGTATGAGTGCATCCGCCTCAGTCACTAAGAATAGCTTGCTTGGTTCAAGCGTGGGTCCTAAACTGGGATTGCCAAGTGAGTCATGGTCAGGGTGCTAGACAGTCTGTCTCACAGTCTCCCCTCCTCTAACTTCAAAAGACTAAATGAAGATCCTATTGGGATTTAGTAAATTTCTTTCCATTTAAAATAGAATTTACAAAGACTCATTTTTATGTATACTTACAGATAGAACTATATATACCGTTCCTTTTCGTTGGTATACCAATGGGATTGATTTCAACACATTTTCCATTTTCTCTGTAAAACAAAGGATGAGCTAAAGGCCAAGAGATATGCTGGAGGTGCTTCCCTCACATTCTACCTGTAACTCAAGTGTCCGGTTCCAGTTAATTACCCCAGACCTCCTATAGCCCCATTTAAATTAATTCCTCTCAATAGTTCTTCTCTTTGCGTCTAGAAAAGATTCAGGTCATAGAGCTATGGAAGAGTGCCAGATGAATAACTGAGATTTTGGGTACAGGCTTACAATGTAAGCATACACATGTATCTGTGTGTTCGTGCCTGTGATGTGTGTATATGTCTTGGTGTGTGTGTGTGTGTATGTGTGTGTGTGTGTGTGCGCGCACGCGCATGCATACACGTGCATATGTAAAGGTACAAGAGCATATGCAGTCTTCCATTCTTTCCCCCCAAATATTAAAGGCTACTTACTTAGTGTGATATTTTAAAAATAAGGAAGAGTTGGGCAGTTCCTGAATGGATTCCACATAGATCCTCAGGTTACCATTTTCTTCTATACTTTCCTTCACATCTGAGGCCAACATAACAGTATACCACTCCCCTGAGACCTGCAATAAAGCAGTTAAAGTCTAGGTGAGACGAGAAGACGGGGCATCTCATGGACACTCGTCTCCATGAACTCTGCCCGATGGGCCAGACTCTGAGTGGTCATGTAAAGGCAGCATGAGAACTCAGGACAATTGACACCACATTTGAGGCTATTTCCACTGTCCCTCCACTGAAAATGGAGGTCCTCAGGTACTGTTCTCTTTCTACATGGCCAATTTGTCTGAGACCAATGTTAAAAACCACCCCTTTTTCTAACATGTCAAAACCTCTTCCCGTCCTGTGGAGCCACCTTGCGTCAGTATCCCCACAGCCACCCCCAAAGTCAGACTCCCTATGCTCCCCCGACTCTACCTTTTTTTTTTTTTTTAAGGTTTTTTTTTTTGTATTTTTCTAAGCTGGAAACAGGGAGAGACAGTCAGACAGACTCCCGCATGCGCCCGACCGGGATCCACCCGGCACGCCCACCAGGGACGACGCTCTGCCCCTCCGGGGGCGATGCTCTGCCCTTCCGGGGCGTCGCTCTGCCGCGACCAGAGCCACTCTAGCGCCCGGGGCAGAGGCCAAGGAGCCATCCCCAGCGCCCGGGCTATCTTTGCTCCAATGGAGCCTTGGCTGCGGGAGGGGAAGAGAGAGACAGAGAAGAAGGAGGGGGTGGGGGGTGGAGAAGCAAATGGGCGCTTCTCCTATGTGCCCTGGCCGGGAATCGAACCCGGGTCCCCCGCACGCCAGGCCGACGCTCTACCGCTGAGCCAACCGGCCAGGGCCCCGACTCTACCTTTGACATATCGAAGTTGCTTGTCACAACTTCATGGTGTCCTCCCTCCTGGGCACAGACCAGGGTCAGCCCCAGACACAGCAGCAGCAGCTTCATCTTGGGAGGGACAACACCGACTCTGCTGTAGTCTCTGGGTGAGTCTCCCTGATGGTGGCTCCACTCCGCAGTGCCTCTGTCTTTATATTCAGTCTCAGTCCTGTCTATAGTCCCCAGGGCACCCCTTTCTCCTCCCACTCCACAAATGGTCTATGTGCATTGGTGTGAGGCCAGAATTGTTCCTGTCAATGTCATCTCTTTTAGATCTACTTGGTGATCTGACATTACTCAAAACACACATTCAAAAAAAAATTAAAAAATGTAATGAAAGAATGTCATTTGGAAGCTATTTAAGTGTGAAACATAAAACCATTTGTGAGCAGCAGGAATGGAGATCTGAGAAATGACATTTGTGGACCCTCCATGGATCACACTCACATGGCATGAAGAAATAGGTGAGTCTCTGTTTTAATTACCCTCAGAAACAAAGAAACTGTCTCTACCAAAGATGACATTACCTATTACATACATTCAAATACAATAGATTAGAATAGAGTGTCATAAAAAAATATCTGACAAATATAATGTCTGTTAATGGGTACATTTTAATTTCTATTTTTTGTGTTCTGAATTCAACCACAATGAATGAATAAATGTTTAATCAGTACATAAATCTACTTTGGTACATACCATAGACCCGCTAACAGACAAGGAGAAGTAAAAGATGTTATCCATTTCTTCTAGCAGCTTTCGATGAAGGTGTGGAAATGCTGTACCTACTCAATACAATCTTTATATTATAAATGTATATACTACGCTATGGTTGGGACTCTCTCTCTCTCTCTGTCTCTCCTCTTTCAGGTTATTGCCATTTTGTTTTCTAGCTAGAGAAACAAATGAAATGTCTTACAGAAGAAATGTGTCTTTCTCCAGAAAACCAGTTCCTCCACCTGACTGGAGGAAAGGCAATTCTATCCTCCCCACTGCTTGGGCCAAAATCCTTGGCGGCATCCTGTGTTCTTGTCCCTACCGCATGCAAATATTGAAACAGGCCTTGTATTTTTGATTAAACTGGCTGCATCCCAGAATTTCAAGGGGCACATGCTTGAAGCGGGCTGGGGTATAGTGTAGTCCTAAAAATGTTAATACTCTACAAGCAAAGACCATCATATCCATACTTGTAGTTGAAAAGCCTGGGTTAATTACTGCAGCTAAGAAGTATGTTCAACATGAGGAACATGGTGTCCCAGTCAGAGCGTGTTAGAAAGAATTACCTCAGAACTTGGGGTCAAACTAAGGAAGCTCTAAATTAGGTGCTGTCAGAGATCAGGAAATGACTATCATTGGATTCATCCATAAATCTTACCTATAAGGAGTGAAGATAAGCATGACTATGAAGCTGTATTTGATAAAGAAGCAGCAGTCCCTCATTTTAGCCTAGAGAGACACATGTTTTTGGATGGCACATTACTATGGTTTTGTGTGTTTTTAAATAGTTCTTTTACTTCTACTTTGTTTCCCTTAAAATTTTTTATTAAGTTTTACACAGTAATATGGTTTTAATGATATTGAAGAGATATTGTCAGATGATGTTTCATGCAAATGTTTATGTCCAACAGAAGAACCAGCTAGAGTAACTGGAGTGAGTCCCCCTGATGGTGGCTCAGCTCCCTAGCACCTCTGTCTTTATATTCAGACCAGGTCCAGTCTTTAGTGCACAGGGCACCTCTTTCCTCCTCCTACTCTACAAATGGTGAGTCACTCAACTTTAATTTTAAACTTTAATTTAAAATTGTGTTATTAATTTTAATAACACAAAAAAATCATTACTACCGAAGATGGTAGGCTCTTTCACAGACATTCAAAGAGAGTAGATTAGAATAAGGTCGCATAAAATAATGTCTTGAAAATATGGTGTCTGGTAATGAATACATTTTAATTTCTATTTCTTGTTGTCTAAATTCAACACCAATGAATGAACATATGATTAATTGTTATATATATACACCTTGCTACGTACCATAGATCCATAACAGAAAAGGAGAAGTAGAAGATCTCATCCATTTCTTCAAATAACCTTCAATGCAGGTGGAGGAATGCTGTATATACTCAATAAAATCTTCGTTCTACAAGTACGTGAAGTAATTCAATCACATAGGACCAATTCCAGACCATTGTGAGTCAGAGAACGGGGTGAGGGAGCTGAGGTGACATGTAAGAAGGCCTTAGGGACACAGGATATGGAGTCAGGTAGACTTTGGCTTCATTCCTATCTCTGTCATTTTGAGCCTATGGGGACAAATTTAACCTCTCAAACCCTTAGTGTCCTCTTTTCTTTCTTTCCTTTTTTTTTTTTTGTTTGTTTGTTTGTTTGTTTATGTGAGAGGCATGATAGCAGAGACAGACTTTCAGAAGCATCCAACCTGGATCCACTCTCAAGCACACTAGGGGGCTAGGCTCTGCCCATCTCAGTCGTTCCATTGCTCACTACCGTGACATTTTAGCACCTGAGGTGGAGGCTATAGAGACATCTTCAGCGCCTGGGACCAACTTGCTCAAATCGCTTGAGCCATGGCTGCGAGAGAGCAAGAGACAGAGCAAGAGAGAAAGCAAGAGAGAGAAGGGGAAGGGATGGAGAAACAGATGGTAGCTTCTTCTGTTTGCCCTGACCAGGAATCAAATCTGGGACTTCCACACGCCAGGCCGACGCTCTACAGCTGAGCCAACTGGCCAGGGCCCTTAGTGTCTTCTTAATGGGGATAATTAGCTTGTTTGTACATTGGCATATAATTCAATAGGATGGTGTGTGTAGAACCTCAGATTAATGTCAGAAACTGTTGGGCTGGTGGGATAGGCAAATCATTCCTTCAAAGGTAGGACAAGGGGAAGTCTTGAATGTTGTTGGGCAGTTTGTGGACATGTGCAAGGCATGTGGGAAGGAGGTTGCTGGTGAGAGGAATGTTGTGATTTAAGATACTATGAGCCAAGCTGGGGCTTGCTACAAGCTATAGCTCATTTCTGGTTTGTGCTAATGGTCCCTTCCACACCACTCAAAACAGAAAGAGGCCAGTATCCTGGGAGGAAATAGCACAAAACAGTGAGCCTAGGACTTTGGGCATTCTGTCTGTGGCCTGCTGTCACAAGTCATCCCAGCCTCTTGTGTGATCATTCCTACTTTATGCTCAACTGATACCAGTCACTGGTATTTGGAGGCCTGTATCACTGTAGGCACCGTGACTGCACTCCGAATTGTCCTGCCCCTGACATAAAGGGACTGAGTCTGACAAATGGTGGCAAAGGCCGTGTACTTCATTTGGTCTAGTTGATGGTCCCTGTTGGTCAAGTAAGTTTGTAAATATGATATATATGTTTTCTCGCTTATCATTTGCATTGAGTGTGGGAAACAGGCTGTAAGCAGGCAGGGTTGTTATAGCCTAAGGCTTAGTTTCAAAACGAAGCTTTTCCCCATACCCTTGATTATTGCATGGTGTGGGGTGGTACACTCTAATGAGGAATCTCATTATGCCTCAAATAAGTGACTTTGTATCAGAGACTTCCTTGTTTGTATATTGGATTAAAAGTTTTAATTTCTATACTATAAGATGGGTCAGAGGAGCCCATGCAAAATAAGAGCAGAGAAAGTCCACGTGGAGGAGAGGAGAAGCAGCCAAGATGGCAGAGTGCTGAAGGAGAAGCCAGTTTGTGCAGAGTTTATGCAGAGAGAAGGAGATGGGGAACAGAGGTGAATAAGGCTGGTGAAGTAGAAACCTTTGATTCTAGGAAACTCAGATAAGTCAGTGGCTTTGGGAATTCCTGAATGCAAGGGGAAGTGTTTTCCCACTGTGTATATTTCTTGCCTGCCAGGCGCAAGGTAGGATTAAAGGTGATGGCTCATCAGTGTTTGGCTCTGTTGTTTTATTATCGTCAGTCCGAATCAAATACGAACCTACACATGCCAGGCTGCTGTGATGGTGGCCATGGCTACTGGCCATACACTCCCCAAGAAGAGATGGCAGCCTCTGAGCAACCAGGCTTGCAGGACAATCTGGCCTGTGATGCTGAGGAGAGAGTCAACTACTGCAGCTGCCACACCGCCTTGATCCCCTCCCGCCAGCCCCCTTACTCTGCACCCAAATCACAGCGCCACCTGGAACCTCTCTGCTCCTGGGCTCTCCCACTTCGAGCACCAAGAGAAAACCAGAAATGAAGGCATAAGCCACAGAATATTTCCCCAGTCTACAGTTTTTAATATGCAAATCCTCAGAGAGTATTTGTATTCTTAATAGGTATTTTCACAGTTCATTGGAGAACATGGATGTTCACAATGAAAGAATAGAATATACCTTTATATTTTTCACAACCTGTTTGAAAAACTGGCATTACTTTCCAACTACAACTGGTAGAATTTTATAATCATCAGCAAAAATGCTCTGTGTCTTTCAAGTTCTAAGAAAAGCATCATAGGTTTATTGACCATGAAGCAATCTTGTTCGATTCTGGTTCTAAAGAAGGAATGTACAAAACTTTTGATGACCAAACACTTCAGTTTATTGTTTTCATATGGACACTTAATGTGTCTTATTTGGATTTTTCAAATCTTTTGGGAAGGTTGTTGGGTTTTGTATAACACATTATAATTTTACTGCTCCAGCTGCCAAGCATCAGTGAGGAATGTGGGAACTGGAACTCTCATACACTGCTGATGGAAGTGTATAATGCTAGGTCATTCTTGAAAAGTTTGTCAATTTATTTAAAAATTAAACATAGACCTACTGTATGACTCGAACAATCCACTCCTAGGTACAATTGAGGAGAAATGTATACATATATCCATATAGAAACTTGTACATGAAGTTCATAAGAATTTTATGTGCTTTTTGTTTTATTGTTTATTTTAATTTTTTTAAGTAGAATTAGCGAGGCATTTGCCCCAACCAGGATTCACCAGGCAAGCACTCTATGGGGCAATGATCTGCCCATCAGGGAGTGTTGCTCTGTTGCTCGGGAACCTAGCTATTTTAATGCCTGAAGTGAAGCCATGGAGCCATCCACAGTGCCTGGTACCTAATTGTGATAACTGAACCTGCAGAAGGGGAAGAGAGAGAGGTAGAAAGAGAGAATAGAGAGTGGGTGGGGTGGAGAAGCAGATGGTCACTTTTCCTGTCTGCCCTGACTGGGAATTGAACCCAGAAAATTCAATTCTCTGCCTTTGAGTCAACCGGCCAGGGCCAAGAACTTTATGTGTTGGGAAGATAAAATATATTATGCTCACTTTGTTAAAGATGGTACTGCCCACGTGGAAGCCATCGCCCAGGTGATATTTATGTGTACTGGGGGCAGGCTGTGGGCAGGCAGGATCCTTGTAGCCTGGGGCTTGGTTTTAGGACTAAACCTTTCCCATCCTTTTTGATGTGGGGTGGTGCAATCCCATCATGCCTCAGATAAGTGACTTTGTATTAGAGACTTCCCTATTTTGTATATTGGATTAAAGGTTTTGATTTCTGCACTATAAAGTGGGGCATACCGGAAGCTTGCTCTCTCGGTTCCTGAGATTAACATTAAAAGAGAGTGCAGAAAAAGGAGAGCAGATAAAGACCATGTGGAGGAGACCAGGAGAAGCAGCCAAGATGGCAGAGTGCTGAAGGAGAAGCCAGTTTGTGCAGAGTTTGTGCAGAGAGAAGGAGATGGGGAACAGAGGTGAATGAGTCTGGTGAACTAGAAACCTTCAATTCTAGGAAACTTGGATAAGTCAGTAGCTTTTTGAGCACTGAATAAGTGAGTTTTGGAGCCCAGTGTGTGTTTTTACTTGCCCACTGTGTAGTGGAATAACCCATTGCATGGCCTTGGATGGGAACACAGCCAACAAGAAAAGAATGTTTTGCCAAAAAAGTTGTTTTGTGATTTGAAGGCGAGTCACTGAAACAAGTCTATGTGACTGAAGGCAGTTGCTGGGCTTTTCTCAGTAAAACATTCTCATAAGATTTCTGTACTTTCCTTATCCCTTAAGATAAGGAGAGGAATGTTGTGGGATCCATAGAAGCAATAGCAATTAATGCCTTCTGATATTATGTTGTTACTAAGCTATCTTGCAGGTGCACTCTATGTATCTTTAAGTAAAAGTTACTCTTGATGTTATGCCAATTTCTCAGTAAACAAGTTTTTTGAAGTCTTGTGAATAAAATTAGGACACTGCATGAACTCAGGGCCATTTGCCTGAGCGAGAGGTGGTCCTTGATGATTCTGTCTGCTGATCTCTCTCTCTGCGCCCCCAACTCACAACAACATTTGGCACCCAACGTGGGACCTTAAGAAGAGGTTGGGAACAGATGAAACCCTGAAAGGGTAAGTTGGATGCACTGTGTACGCAATATTTTTGGGTAACTAGCAAAGTCATGGGAAGTTCCCATTCATTACGTGACAATTATGTACAGGTTTTGAAATCCCTTTTAAAAGGGTCTGGGACTCAGTTAAAAGATAAGGTTTTGTTACGTCTTTTAAATGCTATTCAGAAACACTGCTATTGGTATACTCCTGAACATTGTAATCAATTGAATTTGAATGTTTGGCAACAAGTAGGGAATCTTTATGCTGTGTTCATCAGCACGGAGATCCACTTGATGCTGAAATGTGGGCTGCTTATAATCTTATTGCTACAGCCCTTGGACCTTTGCAATCAGATGGAGATTTTGTTAAAGACTTGAGTGAGCTTATTTTTAATGAGCCTGAAGAATTTGATTCAGCACAGAATGAACAGAATAATGACTTGGACAATACTGTCTCTGCTTCTGAAGTTACTGATAATGTTAATGAAATTCAGCCATCCACAGGCTTTCCTTCCTCTTTCTTAAAAAATGAGGAAGCCCCTATAGATGATGTTGCCTGTCTAAAACATTTATTAAGTAAACTACAATTTACACTGGAACAACAGGAGAATGGAAATCAGTGTACTGCTTATCCTGTTCAAAAGCAAGATATATGTGAGCCTACGGCTCCTCCAATTCAAGGTCAAAAATTAATTGGTACTAGCAGGGGAAGGATTTTTCAATTCCCTGAAATCTCTGAAATGCAACAGGTGCTTATATGTCATAATGATTTAGAATCTAATTCTAGTAATTTTTCTACATCTATTTTTCCAATTATTCGACAGCCTTTTCCTCTTAATGCTCCAGATCCTGGGGGGAGGGCATAATATCCAATTTGACCAATTTGAATTTACTTTCTTAAAGCTAATCAAACAATCTGTTGCTACGTATGGGTCTCAGTCCTCGTATGTTCAAGGTCTTATCTATTCCTATAGTAATGATCATTTAATGATTTCTTTGAATTGGGATTTACTTGCTAGTACAGTTTTGGAACCAGGACAATATTTACAATTAAAATCTTGGTGGAGAGAGGAGGCTTTTCGAATATCTCACATGAACGCCAGAAATAATCCCCCCAGAGCTACTTTTGAAATGCTCATAGGCGTTGGCGCTTATGCAGCTATGGGACAACAAATTGATTATACTGATGCTGTTATATAGCTCAGTTTAGATCGTTTATCTTAAAGCCTGGATGCAAATCACTAGAGTTAGAGACAAGGGAAAAAATCTTGCAGCTTTATATCAGTTACTACAAATTCAATTAGATTTAGAACATATAGAAAAACCATGAAGTCCTTAAAATTCTCTAGTCTTTGTAATAATAAAATAAATAAATACTAATTTTCTTTGGTGTTTTAGCTACAGTCCTCTGAACTATCATGTTGTTTCTTTCTTATTCTTTGCCTGAAAACTGAGGCAGGGGACATGTGTTGGATCTGACTATAGAAAATATCCCAGCAGCTGCCAAGAGAATATTCTTGGGGAAATTTTGTTTAGTCTCATTCATTGTCAGTCCCTCTGTCAGAAAATGCTCTGATTAAAATCAGGCAGGCATCTTTCTAGTCTGTGCTCTGAAATCCCGGGTTCTCTTTGGTTTGTCTAGTCTGGTCTGTCTGATTCTAATTTCTGTTTAGTTTTTGTTTGATGTTGTCTAAAATGTGATTTTTAAGGCCTGAATTGTGTTTACATACAAAAATTAAAAATGCCGGCTTTTATATTGAAAAAATAGTTTCATCCATATATTTTTTGCTTTAAAATGAGAAATTATAAGGAGCGCTCATTTAAATTTAAATTAAATAGAATATGGATCCTTAAGACTTGTTAATTTGGTTAATACATTATAAGGTATATTCAAAGTTTGAAATCAAATAAGAATTCAAATATTAGGATTAATTAAAGTTATATGTTATACTTGTGTTTCTGTATTGAAAATTGACTTGTTGCCCTGGCCGGTTGGCTCAGCGGTAGAGCGTCGGCCTGGCGTGCGGGGGACCCGGGTTCGATTCCCGGCCAGGGCACATAGGAGAAGCGCCCATTTGCTTCTCCACCCCCACCCCCCTCCTTCCTCTCTGTCTCTCTCTTCCCCTCCCGCAGCCAAGGCTCCATTGGAGCAAAGATGGCCCGGGCACTGGGGATGGCTCCTTGGCCTCTGCCCCAGGTGCTAGAGTGGCTCTGGTCGCAGCAGAACGACACCCCAGAGGGGCAGAGCATCTCCCCCTGGTGGGCAGAGCGCCGCCCCTGGTGGGCGTGCCGGGTGGATCCCGGTCGGGCGCATGCGGGAGTTTGTCTGACTGTCTCTCCCCGTTTCCAGCTTCAGAAAAAAAAAAAAAAAAGAGGCACTGAGGAAAGTGGGAATTTAGTTCCTCTGACGCTCTATAATAGACTTAACAATACAAAAGACTTTTAGATATAGAAGCTAATACATCTCATTACTAAGCAACATTAGTTTTCTTTTTAGCCCACTTAGGCAGTAGTCACTAAGCTGCATGGCTTAGGGAAAGTCCCTAACAAAGCTCTAAAATTTCTTTTACAATAGGAAAATAACAAGGGTCATTTGGCCTCTAATAAAGAAAAACATTTATGTTATAAATAATTAAAAGAGCAACATTTTAAATTACAGTCTAAACTTTCTGATAAGGAGTTTTTTATACTCACTATGACCAAATTTCTGTCAAAGCTATTAAAGAGTTAAAAACAGCTTGCTCCCAGTATAAAACTAACTGTCTTTATACACAGGAACTGCTATCCTCCTTCATAGACTCTGAATGTGTTATTTCAAAAAATTTAGAAACGTTAGCTTGGACTGTTCTTTCAAAAGCGAAAGAGTTACAATTTATAACTTAGGAAAATCAAGCTTGTATTCAAGCTAATCACAATGCTAATGCTAACCATCTTATTAATATTATACAAGATGAACTTTTTATATAGACTGTTTGCTAATTTACAACAGCAATGTAGACAAAATGTAAGGATGAGGATTTGCTCTTATATCCACAGATACGGGACTAGTAGATACCTTCCAGAAAATTAAAGCCTCGGCATAAGTTGAAAATAGAAAAAAGGGAAATTTGACAATTAAATAAACTTACCCAGGAGGCAAAAATCTTTTTAATTAAGACTAAGACTTCAAAAAAATCATTGACTCTGTTTCTAGCAATGCTAGCTGTTGTGTCTATAACAATAAGCAGAACTAACTATTCTTACTGTTTATATTACTTAAATAAGCAATGTTGAATAGTCAGACACTGTATCAACATTGTATAAATCAACCTTTAGAAAAAAATTGTTAAAAATATCCTTAATCTTTAATAATCCATTATATAAATAACATATTAATAGCTTATAAAAATAATGCTGAACTTTCAGTCATCCTTAAAAAGGCTTCTGAAACCTTAAGTCAGTGTAGTTTGATTGTAGTTAAAGACAAAACTCGAACATCCTGTCCTATTAACATTGTTACTGATTCACAATATGTAGAACATACAATTAAATTTATAGAAACTGTTAATATTTCAAATAATAGTTCTAGATTACACAAATCGTTTCAAGAGTTACAACTTTTATTGTAGGAATGAAATTTGCCTATCTATATAACACATTTGTTCTCATACAGCTTTACCAGGACCTATGTCTACTACAGATAATGAAGTTAATCAATTACTCATTAGATCAATAAAAATAGCTACTAAGTTTTATACAAAGACTCATACAAATAAAAAAGATTTAAGGCAAAAATTTAAAATAACCTGGTGAGAAGCTCAGAATATTGTTAGAAACTGTCCTCAGTATAGTATTATAAATGCCCCTCCATTACCGAGAGGAACGAATCCTAGAGGGCAACACAGTAATAACCTGTAGCAAATAGATATTGCTCATATTTCTTATTTTAAAAAACTATCTTATGAATGGTTTTATTAATATTTATTCATCCTTTCGATAGGCCACACCTTTGCCTAAAGAAAAGGCTGATTATGTCATTCAACATCTTATTGAAGCTTTTAATGTTATAGGCATTCCTAAAGCAATGAAAACTGACAATAGTCCTATACATCTACTAAATTTCAACAATTCTTAGAATTTTAGAATATTAAACATACTACTAGAATTCCATATAATCCACAAGAACAAGCAATTATTGAAAGCAGTAATTGCACTCTGAAAAATATGTTACTTAAACAAAAGGGGGGAGAAGAAAGGAGATTATTCCCTAGAATTATGTTACACAAAGTTTTATTTACTTTAAATTTCTTTTTTTTTATTTATTTATTTATTTATTTTTAATAAATTTTTATTAATGGTAATGGGATGACATTAATAAATCAGGGTACATATATTCAAAGAAAACATGTCTAGGTTATTTTGTCATCAAATTATGTTGCAAACCCCTCGCCCAAAGTCAGATTGTCCTCCGTCACCCTCTATCTAGTTCTCTGTGCCCCTCCCCCTCCCCCTAACTCTCTCCCTCCCTCCCTCCCATGTCCTCCCTCCCCCCCCCCACCCTTGGTAACCACCACACTCTTGTCCATATCTCTTAGTCTCATTTTTATGTTCCACCAATGTATGGAATCATGTAGTTCTTGTTTTTTTCTGATTTGCTTATTTCACTCCTTATAATGTTATCAAGATCCCACCATTTTGCTATAAATGATCTGATGTCATCATTTCTTATGGCTGAGTAGTATTCCATAGTGTATATGTGCCACATCTTCTTTATCCAGTCTTCTATTGAAGGGCTTTTTGGTTGTTTCCATGTCTTGGCCACTGTGAACAGTGCTGCAATGAACATGGGGCTACATGTGTCTTCACGTATCAATGTTTCTGAGGTTTTGGGGTATATACCCAGTAGAGGGATTGCTGTGTCATAAGGTAGTTCTATTTGCAGTTTTTTGAGGAACCACCATACTTTCCTCCATAATGGTTGTACTACTTTACAGTCCCACCAACAGTGAATGAGGGTTCCTTTTTCTCCACAGCCTCTCCAACATTTGCTATTACCCGTCTTGTTGATAAACATAACAAAGAATATAAAGGACCTATATAATGAAAATTACAAAGCATTGTTAAGGGAAATCGAAAAAGATACAATGAGATGGAAAAATATTCCTTGTTCTTGGATAGGAAGAATAAATATAATCAAAATGGCCATATTACCCAAAGCAATATACAAATTTAATGCAATTCCCATCAAAATCCCTATGAGATTTTTTAAAGAAATGGAACAAAAAATCATCAGATTTATATGGAACTATAAAAAACCCCGAATAGCCAAAACAATCCTAAGGAAAAAGAATGAAGCTGGGGGCATTACAATACCTGACTTTAAACTAAATTTCTTAAATACAGGAGAAAATAATTTGCTGCAGACATTAGATGAAAAATAACAGTTCTAAGATTAAATCAACCCATATATTATAAAAGTGAGTTGAATCAATAGGTTCCTAGTGTAGTGCAACATTGGGGAAGAGGGTTTGCTTGTGTCATTGCAGAATCCGGTGAAGTCCTTTGGAGTCCTGCTCGCAGAATTAAACTAACAACATGAATAAGAACAATAGATTCTTTCCATATCTGCCCATTGCTGAGATGGAAGAAATGAATTTCAAAAGAAGAATCTTAAAGGTACTGCTGCTTGGTATTGAGAAGGCTAAAATACCAAGTTGGGTTCAACTTAAAAAGCTGATCTTTAAAGGTAAAAATATGCTACAAGCTACTAGAAGAAAAAAAATGTTTCTAACTCGTTTTTTAGCAATGATTGCTTTGGTAACAATTCTGGTAAGTAAAGCTGAAAATTTTAGTTATTAGGCATATGTTCCTAATCCTCCATTAAGTGGAGCTATTCATTAGGAAAATAGTGCCTTTCCTATTTTTGTTAATGACTCTAATTGGCTTCTAGGACCTTTGAATGATAGAGGTTCCTTAGCACTTTTGAAAGAAGGTGTAAAATTAGAAATCATACAACAAGAATTGAGGGAGTACCTATATGTATAGGACATGAGCCACATTGTTTAAACATAGAAGCTCAAGCTTGGCTCTCTATTGTCAAAGATAACATTTAAGGAGATGAAAAAAAAAAAACAAAAAACAAACATTTGTTACAAGTATATAGATTTAAAAGTAATACATCTGTACATAAAACATTATAGATTAAAGCCCTCATAGCTAGCTCTGCCCAAGTTAAAGGGCAGGGTGCTGATTTAAGGTGGCATAAGAACAATGGTTTAATTACAGCTGGTGATCAAAGTAATCATATTATCATATAGCATAGAGGAGGGATGTCACCTCAAGCTCCTCATATAAAATTTGGTCCTATACAATATCATTTGTGGAAAGTAGCTATGGCACTTAAACAGTGTAGAAAGGAAAAATCTGGAGAAATTATCCTTCTAATTATATTATGTTAATCTTTAAGAAAAATGAAACACATTTTATATCTGCTTGTGTTAGATTGCTTTATATGTTTCTTATAGGTGAAACCAAATATGCAGCTGAAAATTATTCAATAACTTGCAATAAGTGTGCTTTTTATACATGTATTAACTCTTCTATTCTTTTTAATAAAATAGTCAAAGTCTTTACATTTTAAGAACCTGAACAGGAGTCTAGATTCCAGTACAGATGCATCGGATGTGGCAGGGTTCCCCTTCCATGATGCTGTTACAACATCTTATTAAGTCCTTGAAGCGAACCAAGAGACTGGTTGGACTGATCATCGCCATCATTATAGGACTAATAGCTGTAACCACCGTGGCTGCTATATCTGGAGTTGGATTACATCAAAATATATAGACTGTAGACTTTGTGCAAAAATAGCATGAAGATTCTGAACAACTGCAGACTTCTCAATAACATATAAATATTAACATTAATACTAAAGTTAATGATTTAGAACAAACTATGATTGTGTTAAGAGATCAAATTGTTAGCCTGTAAAGACGAATTAAGCTAAGATGTGATTAGAATGTAACTACTTTCTGTGTTACCCCTATTTCTTAAAATCATACTTATTTCCATTAGGAAAATGTTAAAAAGCATTTGTTAAATCATGATAATGTAACTAAAGAAATCATTAAATTACCAAGACATATTCATGAAGCTTTTCAAAGAAAATAAGAAATTCTAACATGTCAACCTATATTGAAGGGAGTAATAGATAATTTATTGCAATTAAATCCTATTGAATATATTAAGGAATTTTGGGGATCCACTGTAGGACTTTTTATAATAGTATTAATTCTATGTTTTCTTTTATATGTAGTCTGTTAACAAATCAAAGCAAGAGAAATAAGGGATGAACAACAGAAGGCTGTGTTTTCTGTAGTGCTTCATAAAATTCAGCATAAAAAAAAGGGGAGAAATGTAGTGGAATAACCCATTGCATGGCCTTGGATGAGAACACAGCCAACAAGAAAAGAATGTTTTGCCAAAAAAGTTGTTTTGTGACTTGAAGGCGAGTCACTGAAACAAGTCTATGTGACTGAAGGCAGTTGCTGGGCTTTTCTCAGTAAAACATTCTCATAAGATTTCTGTACTTTCCTTATCCCTTAAGATAAGGAGAGGAATGTTGTGGGATCCATAGAAGCAATAGCAATTAATGCCTTCTGATATTATGTAGTTACTAAGCTATCTTGCAGGTGCACTCTATGTATCTTTAAGTAAAAGTTACTCTTGATGTTATGCCAATTTCTCAGTAAACAAGCTTTTTGAAGTCTTGTGAATAAAATTAGGACACTGCATGAACTCAGGGCCATTTGCCTGAGCGAGCAGTGGTCCTTTGCTAGTCCTTGATGATTCTGTCTGCTAATCTCTCTCTCTGCGCCCCCGACTCACAACAACAAAACTAGGTGCAAGCTAGGATTAAAGATGATGGCCCACCAGTTTTTGGCTCTGTTGTTTTTTACCCACTGTCTGAATCCAATGCAAACCTGCATGGGCCAGGCAACTGTGATGTTGGCCATGGATACAGGCTTTACAAATAGTCAGTTAGTAGGACCAGACAAAATGTCCATTAACAGAAATGGGTAAATAATTGGCAGTATGTCTATACAAGGGAACGCCATTTGAGATTAAAAAGGAGCACAGAATTGACAAACATAACATGAATCCATATTAACTAAGTTAGGCTGAGTGAAAATAGGAGAACTGACTTTTGGTTCCCAATCCTCATGTAAGGCACCATTTGATGCTGAGACAATGACTACTCAGAGACCACAGGGAGTGTTCCATGGGACCTAGGGGAGACCGCCTCACAATCCCCTATACAGGTTTAATGAGACAGCCCTGATTCCCAGTCCCTATGGCTATTGATTGATGCACACAAATAGAAGCAGGGACAAGAGTGAGGAAGTGAGGAAGGGGACCTTCCGTAGAACAGAAAAAAGGGGCAAGGGAGTAGCTCAAATATTCCCACATACTCATTAATCAGAATTGCTAATTCTATCTCTATTGTGCTGTGTTCAGCACAGTACTGAGTTCAGTACTTTTGTCAGTAAAGCCACTGTGGCTTTGCCTCAGGGCACTTAACTCTGTCCCTGTGCTATATTCCAATTCAGGGACTCTGAAGAGAACAACAACTCAACAAGGTGCATGCTCATGACTGCAAATACACAAATCCTTTGAAAACACAACCTGTAGACACAAAGAGTAGATCAGTGTTTGCCTGTGGCTTGGGTGGCCCAGTGGGAAGGAGGGATACCAAAGACACAGAGGAAACTACAGAGGATGACGGGAAACTCACTATCCTGACTGTGCTGATGGTTTCATGGTATATTCTTGTAAAAACTTAACAAATTTTATACTTTAAGTCAGTGCAGTGGATTGTCAGTTATACCTCAATGAAGCTGTTATTAACAATAGGCAACAACTTTGTGGTAAGCATTTGCACAAGAACCCAATGATCTTTACGAGCATGATTCTTCATTTCCGATGTTAATCAAAAAAATGTATATATTTGGAAGACAGAACTAATGACCTCCCACCCTTGCACTGACACACAGGCCTGGAAAGGAGGTTGGAATGAGGCCGGAGCTATTATGGGACATGCTGCTTCCTGAATTCCTAAAGGCGCTGATGTCAGGGGGTGTGAGTGAAGACTCCAAAACAATCCACTCACATCCAGCTTGGAACTGGCTGACCACCAGGTCCTGGCTTTGTGGTCCAGATTCTGGATGGATCTGGATGGGCCTGGAGCTCTGATGAACAAAGGATTGTGGTTCTGCCAACACAGGGCCCTGAAGCCCTTAACTCTAAGCTCTGCAAACTCCAGCAGGTGTCCTGGGACACCAGGTTCTAAAAGCATCCCTTATGGAAGCCGCTGGTAGCCTCACACTCCCTCTTTCCCATAACCTCCTTGGGCTGCCGTTTTCTTCTTGCTCCACTCCGACTTACATCTCTGGCTGGCACAAGGAGAATCTGGAGAAGCAGCGTGAGTCCCAGGCTCTCTGAAAGAGGCTTCCCAACATGGGACTTGGTCTCTTAATACCCACATTAGTGCAGGTCTCGGGACACCTGGTTGTTTCTTACAGTGTCCAGGAGGAGGCTGTTGCTATGTGCGTGTTTGGTCACCAGGAGGCATCAGGCCTCCGGTGGACACCCGAGAAGCACAGTTTCAGATTCCAGGTGTGACCCAACTTCTGGGGAGACAACCTGAACCAAGGGTGGTGGACAGGTCACCTGTGAGGGGACCTAACCCTTCTCCGCAGCCCCTCTGAGTACCTGGGACAATCTGTGATCATCACCTCTCTGCCGCATCTGCAGAGCCTTGTCTGGGGCAGCTCCAGACAGCCCATCTCCATGGCTCCCATTCTTTCATTCAGCTTTACAGATTGTAGCAAAACCAACACCTTCCTGCTTACATTAATGTCTTTCAACTTTGGCTGCACTTTGAAATCACCTGGGGAGCTTTGAAAAATCCTGGTGCATGTGACATGGGACCTTCCAATAACTTGTCACTGGTCAAAGCAAGACATGAGGCTTTCCTGTGCAGGTCTGAGAGCCCAATGATTAAACCAGTGGTTCTCAAACTTTTTGAAGTCTGGGCACATTTAAAATTCTACAAATAATAGTAGGCACACTATATACAAGTTTCTGAGAAATGTGTTAGAATAATTAAATCAAATATTAAAGAAAATAAATATAAAGTCCAAGCGTGCTTTTATGGTAATTAAACAAAATAAATGCTACAAAATTAAATTTATTCTGACACTAAAAAACATATTTGTTACATTTTTTGACTTACGTTTTTAGAATTTGTAAAAAAGAAGGGTTGAAAAATTAAGAAACTACAAAAAAGTTATCTTTATATATATATAGATACATTCTTAGTAAGATTTAGTACATTTGGCCGGTCCTGGCATGAACGTGTTAAGGTTTTTCATTCTTGAGTTTATGAGAAAAATGAGCCTGATGTGTTCTAGTGATTTTTTTCAATGTTTGTGGATATATTTGAAAGGCAAACTCTCATTTCCTTGTTGATACATTGAAATTTTTTTCTCTTTTTCTCTTAATTGTGTTGAGTGCAGAAAACCCCCACCATACATATCATCTTAACTTGACACCAATCAAAAGATAGAAGAAACTTGCCTCCAGTCTTTCCAGGGAATGTGGGGGTAGTGTAAACAATCCAGCACCACAGCTTAACAGCCTTTTGCAACCTAATCAGGCAAGTGCGGTAGGGAGTTGGGCAGACTGTCAGCTAACAGCCAATTCCCCACACCTCTGTCCCCCAAAAATCTAAACTCCAAAAGCCCTGTTGGTTTTTTAATCCCCAACAAGGACATATTTTTCTGGAATACCATAGGGCACACCTGGAAATCTTTTAAGGCAGTGATACCCAACCCCCGGCTGTGGACCAATACTGGTCCATGGGCAATTTGGTACCGGTCCGCAGAGAAAGAATAAATAACTTACATTATTTTTTTTTTATTTTTAAGTCTGAACGATGTTAAATTTTTAAAAATGACCAGATTCCCTCTGTTACATCCATCTAAGACTCACTTTTAATGCTTGTCTCGGTCACGTGATACATTTATTCATCTCACCCTAAAGGCCGGTACATGAAAATATTTTCTGACATTAAACCGGTCCATGGCCCTAAAAAGGTTGGGGACCACTGTTTTAGGGTGCACCAGTGTACACTGGTGCACACTTTGAGAACCACTGGATTAAGCCAACAAGGTAGAGAGCTTGTGTGGGGGGAGCCCGGTTTCAGGGCTTGGCCACGGCAGTGATCAAACAAGCTGTCAAGCTCTGTGTCTTTCACATGGCCTTAATCAACACCTGATTAGGCCTGATGGAGTGAAGAAAGGAATGCTCGACTAGTTTCAACCATGATGCTTTGGAGGTTGCCAAAAAAGCAGGGATCATCTAAATTGAGTCCAGGCGATAAATTTAAATATTAAAACCTTACCCTGTAAAACAAACAAACAAATTGGTAAAAGTATAGAGAAATTAAAAACCAAAATCACAAGAAGACTACCAAATAGGCAATTTTTAAACTATAAGAAAGGACATGGAAGGTGGTCTGAATATATTGAAAGACATAAGCTCATCTCATTTTCATCCAGTGATCCACCAGTCAGACTTCTGACGTCCAAACTGTAGTGTAATACCCCTATGCAAACAAGCAGCAAGTATCTCCAGGCTTTGATCTTCTTAAGGCTTGAATTGCTACACATTTCAGACCCCTATTAATAGATCTAGATCTTTATGAACACATGCAATGTATGATTAAAACATGATGTTTATTTTCCAAGCCTTGTTTTAATGAGCAAGGGATTTAGTGGGTACTTACTAGCTGAGGTGACTGAGGAAAAATAAAAAATGTGGCCGATTGTTGGGCAGATAAAATATGGTATGCTCATTTTCTTAAAGATGGTGTGGCCCACGTGGAAGTCGTCGCCCAGGTGATATTAATGTGTGCTGGGGGCAGGCTGGGGGCAGAGAGGATCCATGAAGTCTGGGGCTTGGTTTTAGGCCTAAGCCTTTCCCACCCTTTTTGATGTAGGGTGGTGCAATCCCATCATGCCTCAGGTAAGTGACTTTGTATTAGAGACTTCCCTATTTTGTATATTGGATTAAAAGTTTTGATTTCTGCACTATAAAGTGGGGCAGACCGGGAGCTTGCTCTCGTGGTTCCTAAGATTAGCATTAAAAGAGAGAGCAGAGAAAGGAGACCAGATAAAGGCCACGTGGAGGAGGCCAGGAGAAGAAGCCAAGATGACAGAGTGCTGAAGGAGAAGCCACTTTGTGTAGAGTTTGTGCAGGGAGAAGGAAGGAGATGGGGAACAGAGGTGAGCAAGTCTGGTGAGCTAGAAACCTTTGATTCTAGGAAACTCGGATGAAGTCAGTAGCGTTGTGAGCACTGAATGAATGGGTTTTGGAGGCCAGTGTGTATTTTTACTTGCCCGCTGGGTGCAAGCTAGGATTAAAGCTAATGGCCCACCAATTCTTGGCTCCATTGTTTCTTTACTGTCTGTCTGAATCGAATGTGAACCTGCATGTGAATGACTGCGATGGTGGCTCCTGGCTTTACACCAATGTACTGGAGGAAGGTGGTGTTGGGCATTGAGGATTCAGCTATCACAACCTGGAATGCTGGTAAGTCTCAGTGCATGCTGGGAAAACATTTGGTCAAACAGTTGTCTGCTGTGCGTGGAGAAAGACCACGTGCAGACACAGGCTATAAAGCTAGGACAAGCAGAATAAAGGTTCAGGGTGTTGGAATATTGGTATTGTGTCTGGGACTGCTTGCAGCTTTCAGCAAACTTATGAGAGTGGTACTTGGGTTGAGCCAGTCAGGCTGCAAGTAGAGGGAGAGGTTGCACAACTTTGCTAAGGAATGCCCCTCTGCTGCAGCCTGACTCCAAGCTGAGTGAGGGTCTGTTGGGCAAATGAGTTTGTAAAATTTCTGATTTTTGAGTTTGCTCACTTTTATTGTTAAAAAAGGCACTGCCCACTTGAACCTGCTAATTACCTTCCTTCTGGGGAAGGGCCATTGTTATGCTAATGTACCCCTTGGAAAAGAGGTCTTTGTAGGCCTATTTAGTTTTTAAGAAGGAGGAATAGCTGAGACCAGAAGATGGCAGTGGAGTAGGCAGATGCACAGACTCCCAGCTCACACCACTGAACTGGATTATAAACTAATTTATAAACAATCAGCGTGAAAAACCAAATCTGGACTACAAGAACAGCTTTCAAAAATCAAGGAGCAAAAAAGAAGCCACAATAAACCTGGTAGGGAGCACCTGAATCTCCCTTGCTTACTGGAACGGGGTGGGGGGGGCGTGAGGCTGGGCTCTCAACTCCAAAGATAAAGAGCAATAAATATTGCTCACAGCCACTTACCTGGCGACCAGGGAACAAGGAGTGTTGAAAGGACCCGCTTGTCTTCCAAAAAGAAAGGAGAAAGAGAGAGACGGATGGTGAGGGGGAGAGGAATATAGGTGGTGACATAAAAAGCTGACTCATTCAGTGCTGGAGGCGGCCATAACTGGGGGACAGGCTGATCCTTCCACAAATCGAAATACAAAAGTACTTCCAGGTCACAGAGATACAGACATCTCTCTAGCTCCAATCAGTGCAACAAGACACAGCTGAAAACAAGAAGTGGGGAGGAGGGGCAGTAACTCAGGTCTCCTTGGAGATCTGAGATACACCTCCCCCTACTGAAGCTGAGAAAGCAACCCATCCCAGAGGGATTAACTGGCAGAAGAGGATTTCAAAGCCTCAGTTCACACCCACCGCATTCCTGGATACAGTTTCAAATAAGCCTCCTGCTGAGATCAGGAAACAAGACAATCACCTGTTAAGAAAACAAACAAATAAAGACTTCAAAGCAGCCCAAATCCTAAAGTGGATTACAAATAATAGCTGAAGCCAACCCAAGAAGACTTAGAAACAACACAAGTAAAAACTAGAGACAGACAACACCAAGCCTAGACTCAACCTGCTCTACAAAGAAAACACCCAGATACCCAGGCATAATGAGGAAAGAAAGAAGTGAAATCCAAATGAAATCACAAGAGAGACCTTCAGGAGATGAACTGAGTGATATGGAAATAATCAAACTTCCAGATGCGGAGTTTAAAATAATGAGTGTAAGGATGCTTAGGGAACTTAAAACAACAATGGATGGTCATCATGAACACCTAAATAAAGAAATAGCAAGTATAAAAAAGTATATTGAAATATTAAAAAAGAATCAGACGGAGATGACAAATACAATATCAGAAATGAAGACCACAATGGAAGGAATTAAAAACAGGATGGATACAGCTGAGGATCGAATCACCGAGTTGGAGGACAACTGGAATGGAGGCATGAAAGCAGAGAAGAAAAGAGAAAAGGGACTCAAAAAGTCTGAGGAAACTCTTAGAGAGCTCTGTGACAACATGAAGAGAAATAACATCCGCATCATACAGGTTCCTGAAGAAGAAGAAAAAGAACAAGGGATAGAGACTTTGTTCAATCATATCATAGCTGAAAACTTCCCTAAATTAATGCAAGAGAAACTGTCACAAGTCCGAAAAGCACAGAGAACTCCATTAAAGAGAAACCCAAAGAAACCTACACCAAGACACATCATAATTAAAATACCAAAGCTAAGTGATAAAGAGAAAATATTAAAAGCTGCAAGAGAAAAAAAAGTTATCACCTACAAAGGAGCCCCCATAAGGATGACATCCGACTTCTCAACAGAAACACTTGAGGCCAGAAGGGAATGGCAAAAAATATTCAAAGTAATGCAGAACAAGAACCTACAACCAAGACTACTTTATCCAGCAAGGCTATCATTTAAAATTGAAGGAGAAATAAAAAGTTTCCCAGACAAAAGAAACTCAAGGAATTTATTACAACCAAACCAATGCTGCAGGAAATGTTAAGGGGCATGGTGTAAACAGACCAAAATGGGAAAAGAATATAGCAAAAGAGAAATACAGCTTTAAAGAATAAAATGGCAATAAACAATTATGTGTCAATAATAACCCTAAATGTAAATGGATTAAATGATCCAATCAAAAGACATAGGGTAGCTGCACGGATAAGAAAACAGGACCCGTACATATGCTGTCTACAAGAGACACACCTTAAAACAAAAGATGCACATAGATTGAAGGTAAAAGGATGGAAAAAAAACATTTCATGCAAATGGAAATGAAAAAAAAGCGGGGGTAGCAATACTTATATCAGACAAAATGGACTTTAAAACAAAGAATATAGTAAGAGATAAAGAAGGCCACTACATAATGATAAAGGGAGTAATTTAACAGGAAGATATAACTATTATAAATATCTACCCACCTAATATAAGAGCACCTAAATATATAAAACAGACTTTGATGGATATAAAGAGCGAGATCAACAGCAACACTATAATACTAGGGGATTTTAATACCCCACTAACATCACTAGATAGATCCTCAAGAAACAAAATTAACAAAGAAACAACAGACTTAAAGGACACACTAGATCAACTCGATTTAATAGATATCTACAGAACCTTTCACCCTAAAACAGCAGAATATACATTCTTTTCAAGTGCTCATCGTACATTCTCTAGGATAGACCACATGTTAGGGCACAAAAGTGGTCTCAACAAATTTAAGAAGATTGAAATGATATCAAACACTTTCTCTGATCGCAATGGCATGAAACCAGTAATCAACCACAACAGAAAAGCTCAAAAATTCTCAAACACAATGGAAACTAAATCGCAGGTTGTTAAATAACAAATGGAATAAAAATGAGATCAAAGAAGAAATAAAAAATTCCTAGAAACGAATGATAATGAACATACAACAACTCAAAATATATGAAACACAGCAAAAGCAGTACTAAGAGGGAAGTTCATAGCACTACAGGCACACTTTACGAAGCTAGAAAAAGCTCAAATAAACAACTTAACCCTGCATCTAAAAGAACTAGAAAAAGAACAGCAATTAAAGCCTAAATGTAGTAGAAGGAAGGAAATAATAAAAAATCAGAGCAGAAATAAATGACGTAGAGACTAAAGAAACAATACAGAGGATCAATGAAACTAGGAGCTGGTTTTTTGAAAACGTAAACAAGATTGATGAACCTTTAAGTAGACTCACCAAGAAAAAGAGAGAGAGGACTCAAATATCTGAAATTAGAAATGAGAGAAGAGAAATAACAACTGACACAACAAAAATACAAAGGATTGTAAGAAAATACTATGAAGAACTGTACGCCAAAAAACTGGACAACCTAGATGAAATTGACAAATTTCTTCAAACATACAATCTTCCAAAAATCAGTCTGGAAGAATCAGAACACCTAAACAGACCGATTATACCAAATGAGATCAAAACAGTTATCAAAAAACTCCCAACAAAGCAAAGTCTTGGGCCAGATGGCTTCACAAGTGAATTCTACCAACTATTCAAAGAAGAACTAACTCCTATCCTTCTCAAGCTATTTCAAAAAATTCAAGAGGAAGGAAGACTTCCAAGCTCCTTTTATGAGGCGAGCATAATTCTGATTCCAAAACCAGGCAAAGACAACACAAAGAAAGAAAATTATAGGCCAATATCCCTGATGAATATAGATGCTAAAATCCTCAACAAAATATTAGCAAACTGGATCCAACAATATATGGAAAATATCATACACCATGATTAAGTGGGATTTATTCTGGGGAGGCAAGGCTGGTACAATATTCGCAAATCTATCAATGTTATTCATCACATAAATGAAAGTAAGGAGAAAAACCACATGATAATTTCAATAGATGCAGAAAAAGCATTTGATAAAACCAAGCACCCGTTCATGATCAAAACTCTCAGCAAAGTGGGAATACACGGAACATACCTCAACACGATAAAAGCCATCTATGACAAACCCACAGCCAACATCATACTCAATGGGAAAAAATTAAAAGCAATCCTCTTAAAATCAGGAACAAGGTAGGGGTGCCCCTTTCACCACTCTTATTCAACATAGTCCTGGAAGTTCTAGCCACAGCAATCAGACAAGAAAAAGAAATAAAAAGCATCCGAATTGGAAAAGAAGTAAAACTATCATTATTTGCAGATGATATGATATTATGACATTGTATATAGAAAACCCTAAAGTCTCAGTCAAAAAACTACTGGACCTGATAAATGAATTCAGCAAGGTGGCAGAATATGAAATTAACACTCAGAAATCAGAGGCATTTTTATACACCAACAATGAACAATCAGAAAGAGAAATTAAGGAAACAATCCCCTTCACTATTGCAACCAAAAAAATAGAGTACCTAGGAGTACATTTAACCAAGGAAACTAAAGACTTGTACTCAGAAAATTATAAAACACTGATAAAAGAAATCAAGGAAGATAAAAACAAGTGGAAGCATATACCATGCTCATGGTTAGGAAGAATAAACATCATTAAAATGTCTATATTACACAAAGTAATTTATAAATACAATAAAATACCAATTAAAATACCTGAGACATACTTAAAGATATAGATCACATATTCCAAAAATTTATATGGAACCAAAAGAGAACACAAATAGCCTCAGCAATCTTAAAAATGAAGAATAAAGGGGGAGGTATCACACTTCCTGATATCAAGCTATACTACAAGGCCATTGTACTCAAAACAGCCTGGTACTGGCATAAGAACAGGCATATAGATCAATGGAACAAAACAGAGAACCCAGAAATAAACCCACAGCTCTATGGACAACTGATATTTGACAAAGGAGGTAAGGAAATACAATGGAGTAAAGACAGCCTCTTCAACAAATGGTGTTGGGAAAATTGGACAACAACCTGCAAAAAAATGAAACTAGACCACCAACTTACACCATTAACAAAAATAAACTCAAAATGGATAAAAGACTTAAATGTAAGGCGTGAAACCACAAGCATCTTAGAAGAAAACATAGGCAGTAAGCTCTCTGACATCTCTAGCAGCAATATATTTGCTCATTTATCTCCACGGGCAAGTGAAATAAAAGACAGGATAAACAAATGCAATTATATCAAATTAAAAAGCTTTTGCACGGTCAAAGACAATAAAAACAGAATAAAAAGACAAACTACACAATGGGAGAACATATTTGTCAGTATGTTTGATAAGGGGTTAATAATCAAAATTTATAAAGAACTTGTAAATCTCAACACCAGAAAGACAAACAATCCAATCAAAAAATGGGCAAAAGAAATGAATAGACACTTCTCCAAAGAGGATATACAGATGGCCAATAGGCATATGAAAAAATGCTCAACATCATTAATCATTAGAGAAATGCAAATTAAAACCACAATGAGATATCACCTCACACCGGTTAGAATGGCGCTCATCAACAAAACAACACAGAATAAGTGCTGGCGAGGATGTAGAGAAAAGGGAACCCTCCTGCATTGCTGGTGGGAATGCAGACTGGTGCAGCCTCTGTGGAAAACAGTATGGAGATTCCTCAAAAAATTGAAAATCGAACTGCCTTTTGACCCAGCCATCCCACTTTTAGGAATATACCCCAAGGACACCATAGAAGGGTTCCAGAAGGAGAAATGCACCTCCATGTTTGCGGCAGCATTGTTCACAATAGCGAAGATCTGGAAACAGCGCAAGTGTCCATCAGATGACGAGTGGATTAAAAAGCCTTGGTACGTATATACTATGGAATACTACTCAGCCATAAGAAATGATGACATCGGATCATTTACAATAACATGGATGTACCTTGATAACATTATACGGAGTGAAATAATTAAATTAGAAAAAAACTAAGAACTATATGGACCAATGCATAGATGGGATATAAAAATGAGACTTAGAGACATGGACAAGAATGTGATGGTAACAGGGCATGGGGTGGAGGGGTGGGGAAGGGGAGAGGAAGGAGAGGGAGGGAGTGCAGAGAGGGGAGGGGCACATAGAAAACCAGATAGAAGGTGATGGAGGACGATTTGACTTTGAGTGAGGGGTATGCAGTATAATCAAAGGTCAAAATAATCTGAAGATGTTTTCTCAGAACATATGTACCCTGATTTATCAATGTCACTGCATTAAAATTAATAAAAATCAGATTTTAAAAAATAAATAAATAAATAAAAAGAAGAAAGAATAGAAGAAGAAGAAAAAGAAGAAGAAGAAGAAGAAGAAGAAGAAGAAGAAGGAGGAGGAGGAGGAGGAGGAGGAGGAGGAGGAGAAGAAGAAGAAGAAGAAGAAGAAGAAGAAGAAGAAGAAGAAGAAGAAGAAGAAGGAGGAGGAGGAGGAGGAGGAGGAGGAGGAGGAGGAGGAGGAGGAGGAGGAGGAGGAGAAGAAGAAGAAGAAGAAGAAGAAGAAGAAGAAGAAGAAGAAGAAGAAGAAGAAGAAGAAGAAGAAGAAGAAGAAGAAGCCAAAATGGCAGGGAAAGAGAAAGCAGCCAGTTATTGCAGAGAGGAGGAAGCCATTTTTGCAGGATGAAAGGAAAAAGGAGGGAGAAGATCAGTGGCTTTGGGAGTCCTGAATGGAAAGGGAAGTGTTTTTTCTCTGTGTGCTTCTTGCTGGCTGGGTGTGAAGCTAGAATAAAGTTATGGCCCACCATTTTTTTTTGTTCTACTGTTTCTTTAACTTCATTCCTAATATAATGGAGACCTGCACCTGCATAGCAGTGATAACGGTGGCCCCTGGCCTTACAGGGTCACAATTCCTTTGTTCTAAAGTAAAGCAGCTGTAAGTAGTGGCTGTGAAATGGAGTCTAGTCTCCTAGGAGATGACACTGCTGCCACAAAAGGTAGCATGATGCTGGAGAAGAGGGATTAAGTGCCCATGCACCCTAAACTGTTCTTTCCTATGGCCCCAATTAAGTAAAGAAAAGGAGATGGAGTAGATAGGGCATTGTATGTCCAGTGGCCACAACCATCCTAGCCATGCAGGTTCTCATTGGATTCGAACAGATTGAAAAAAAATAATGGAGCCAAAAAATGGTGGACATTCAGTTTATTAAAGTATCTTTCCAATGGAGAAGCAAACAGGCAGGGAAGACTGCTTCCCTCTCATACAGAGCTACCAAACCCCAGACGCATTTTCCAGTTTCACACTTGGAAAAATTTCTCCAGTTCCTCCTGGAATCAAAGGTCCCCACCAGCCTCAGCCAAGATACCAAAGCCCCTTAGCTCAGGTTTCACATTGGCACTCCTTCTTCTCTTCCTGCAAAACCCAGACTGGGGGAAAATTCCCTTCTCCTGCAAACATTAGCAATACAATGGCCCCTCCCAAGCAGGAAGGTAATCCACAATTTGCAATCTGCTGCCCTGATGGCAAGCCCCACAGCCTTTCACAGACTACATACACATGGCGCTGTCCAGGCCAATGCAAAATATAAGTCAGCAAACCTAAAAAATAACATTTTACAAACTTATTTGCCCAACAGGCATAAAGGTCTGTTTAGAAAATACCTATTTTAGACCTTAACTTTATGTCTAGTTTGAATTTTATTCTCTGATTACGTGCATTCAGAGGAGTTAAAAGGCAAATACAGTCTGACCCATGGTGGCACAGTGGATAAAGCATCAATCTGGAACGTGAAGTCGCTGGTTCGAAACCCTGGGCAGACCTGGTCAAGGCATATAAGGGAGTTGAGGCTTCCTGCTCCTCTCTTATTCTGTCTCTGTCTCTCTTTTCTATAAAGTGAATACATAAGTCTCAAAAATGCAAATACATCAGAAGTATTAGGTTTCTGAGGGATTTGCACTGCCTAGAGAAATTTAAGTCTGGTCTTGTTGGGCAGATAAAATATATCATATTATGCTTACTTTGTTAAAGATGGGACAGCCCACGTGGAAGCCTGTCACCCAGGTGATGATATTATTTGCCCTACTTGCTTGGGATGGGTGTGATTATATTAATATGTGTTGGGGAAGTCTTTTGTGCCAAAAGGTTTTAAAAGGAAGAGAGATCACGTTCCAGGGAAAGAGTGATTACGTTCTAGGAGAGCAGAGAGGAGAGCAGATAAAGGCCATGTGGAGGAGAGGAGAAGCAGTCAAGATGGCAGAATGCTGAAGGAGATGGCATTTCGTGCAGTTTGTGCAGAGAGAAGGAGATGGGGAACAAAGATGAATAAGGTTGGTGAGGTAGAAACTTTGATTCTAGGAAAAGTCAGATAAGTCAGTGGCTTTGAGAGCCCTAAATAAAAAGGGAAGTGTTTTTCCACTGTATGTATTTCTTGCCCGCTGGGTGAAAGCTAGGATTAAAGCTAATGGCCCACCAGTTCTCAGCTCCATAGTTTCATTACGGTCTGTCTGAATCTAATGCGAACCTGAATGGGCCAGGCAGCTATGATGGTGACCGGGGCTACTGGCTTTACAGGTCTATACCAAAAGCATGTGATTCATGAATATTCAAAGTGATTTCTCTGAACCTGCATAAACTAATGGTGTGTGTTGATGGAGGAAAATTGACAAGGAATATTTTATCAGAACCAGAGCCAAAGAGGACAATGACCATAAGGTCATGTTGCCACAACATTCTCTGATCCCTTATGTCTTGAAATCCATCTTTGGTCTAATACATGAAGACAAAGCCCTAGGGTGGGAGGAGACATCAGAGAGAAAGAACTGGGTTCCTGAATGACTCTGTGGAATAAAGTTGCCAGCCAACCTGCAGCACTCCTTTCGAATTTTTCACACGAGAGTAAAACTAATTCAATCTTGACTAAACCCTACTAGACTATGGTTGGGTCTCTCTCTCCCTCTCCCTTTCTTGTGTTATTATAATTCCTTTTTCTACCTACAGAAACTAATGAAATGTCCAAATGGAGATATTTATCTTTCCCCAATAAGCAGGTCCCTCTACCTTACTAGAGTAAAGACAATATCCTCCTCACGACTCAGGCCAAAATCCTTGGAGGCATCCTGTATCCTTGCCCCTACCACATGCAAACATTGAAAGAGGCCCTGCATATGTGATTAAGCTTGCTGCATCTCAGAACTTCAGGTGGACACATGCATGGAGTAAGCTGGAGCCTAATCCTAAAAATGTGAGTATCAAATATCTTCAAACAAAGACCACCAGGTCCATTACTGTGGTTGAAAAGACTGGGTTAATTATTGTAGCTAGGAAGTATGCTCACAATGGGGAACCATGGTGTGTCAGTCAGAGCATGTTAGGAAGAACCTATTGCAGGCCTTGTGGACAATCAATAAAAATTCTAGGTTGCATGCTGTGATCAGGGAAGTCTATCATTAAGTGCATCCATAAATCTTCCCTGTACAGAGTGTAGATAAGCATGATTGTAAAGCTGTACTTGATAAAGAAGCAGCAGTTATTCATTTTAGCTGAGAGATAGTTATGTTTTTGGATTGTACTTTAATCTGCTTAATGATCTCGGAGTGACCTCTGATGTTTAATGAGACTGTTTGTGTCTAACAGCACAATCCTCTTACCTGTGCCCATCAGGCCTGCTGGTGATAACACTGAAGCCAAGCCATGGGGGTCAGGCCATTCCAGGATGGCAAGGACTGCATGTGTTTCACTCTCAAATGGGTAGTGGTGCCTCCTTTCAGGCCACAGACAGTCGCTTCTCTCTGTGACCCCAGCAAAGGGACAGGACCTGTCTCCAAGTCACTGACTCAGATGCTGCTTCTCAGAGCTTTGCATGGTCAGTCAACCTCCCTGCCTAGGGCTATGACCCCCCCTGCATGGGTGACCTTGATCTGTACTCAGTACCCAGCATTCAGGACTGTTTTTCTTTTTCCTTTTCTTTTGAGAATGACTGCTCTGCTCTCTTTCTGATTGACTGATGCCTTCACTCATTGCTTTTGAGTGTTCTTAGCATTCCATGCTTCATTTGCTGAAAATGTTCGGAACTGAGGGGTAGGTTTCAGAGGGAGTTCAAGCTGCCATCCTGACCCAGGAGCAGCAGAGAGTCTGTCTGTGCCTCCCCTGGGCTGTAGTTTCCTAAGCTGGGGCACCTCAGCCACCGCCTGTCATCCAAGTGGCTCCCTGTGCATTGACTGTTATTGTTTGTAATGCTCTAAACATTTCCAAGGAAACCCTAGGCCATGCCCTGTGGCCATTAGCTTGTCTGTTTTTTTTTTTTCTTTTAGAAAATTAAATTTAATGAGGTGAATTTTCTTAATAAAAGTACATAGTTTCAGGTGAACATTTCTATAGCATTTGAACTGTTGATTATGTTGTATACCTATCACCCAAAGTCAAATCATTTTCAGTCACCGTATATTTGTTGCTGTTTACACCCTTTCCCCCACCCTGCCTCCTGTGTCCCCCTTCCCCAAGTAACCACTTCACTTTTATCTATGTATATGAGTCGCATTTTTATATCCCACCTATGTCTGAAATCATACAGTTCTTAGCTTTTTCTGATTTTCTTATTTCACTCAGTATCGTGTTCTCAAGTTTCATCCATGTTGTAATAAATGTCACTATGTCATCGTTTCTTTTGGCTAGGTAGTGTTCCATTGTATATATGTATCATATCTTCTTTATTCAGTCTTCTATCAAAGGACAATTCAGTTGTTTCCATGTCTTGGCCACTGTGAATAATAGTGTAATGAACATGGGGGTGCATGTGTATTTATGTACCAATATTTTAGAGTGTTTGGGGTAGATATCCAGTAGAGGGATTGCTGGGTCATATGGCATTTCTATTCTTAGTGTTTGAGTAAACACCATACTTTCTTCCATAATGATGTTACTAATTTGCATTTTCACCAGCAGGTAATGAGGGTTTCTTTTGCTCCACAGTATCTCCAAAGCTTGTTATTACCTGTCTTGTTGATAATAGCCAATCTAAGAGATGTGAGGCGGTATTTCACTGTAGTTTTGATTTGCATTTCTCAAATAAGTGAAGATGAGCATCTTTTCCTATATCTGCTAACCATTTGTATGTCATCTTGGAGGAAGTGTCTGTTCAGGCCCTCTTCCCATATTTTAATTGAATTGTTTGATTGTTTGTTGCTGAGCTTAATGAGTTCTTTATGTATTTTGGATATTAATTCCTTATCGGAGCTGTTGTTTCCAAATATCATCTCCCATTTAGTTGACTGCTTATCTGTTTTGTTGTCGGTTTCTTTAGCAGTGCAGAAGCTTTTTAGTATGATATAGTCCCATTCATTTCTTTTTGCCTTTACTTCCCTTTCCTTTGGGGTCAAATTTATAAATTGTTCTCCACAGCTGTGCTTCATGAGTATACTACCTATGTTTTTTTCTATGTAATTTATTTCAGGTCTTATATTTAGGTCTTTCATCCAGTTTGAATTAATTTTTGTGATGGCAACAAACTGTAGTCAAGTTTTACTCCTTTGCATGTAGCTTTCCCTTTTTCCACCCCTATTTATTGAAGAGGCTTTCTTATTTTATTGTGTGCTTTTGTTTCCTTTGTCACACAAAGATGATTTGTCCGTATACATGTGGTTTTTTTCTGGTCTTTCTGTTCCATTTGTTTATATGTCTGTGTTTCTGCCAATACTATGCTATTTTCAGTATTGTATCTCTGTAGTATAATTTGAAGTCAGGTATACTAGTGATAACTTCGGCTTCATTTTTTTTTCTTCTCAGGATTGCTTCGGCCATTAGGGAATTATTATGGTAATTTTAAAAACCTGGTAATTTTTTGTTCTATATTTTTAAAAGATGACATTGGGATTTTAATGAAGATTGCATTAAATTTGTATATTGCTTTGGAAAGTGTGGTCTTTTTAACTATGCTGATTCTTTCATTCCATGAACATGAAATATTTTTTCATTACATTGTGTCTTTTTCAATTTCTTTCAATAATGTTTTGTAGTTTTCGGTATATAGGTACTTCACATCCTTTCTTAACTTTACTCCTAGGTATTTTATTTTTTTATTACAATTGTAAAAGGAAATTTTTTAGGTCATTTTTTTTTGAGGTTTCATTCATTGCATATGGGAAAGCAATAGACTTTTGTATATTGATTTTGTATCCTGCAACTTCACTGTGTTGGTTTATTATTTCTAGTAGATTTTTTGGTGGAGTCTTGCATTTTCTATATGCAGAATCATGTCATCTGTAAAAAGTCATACCTTTACTTCTTTCCCAATATGGATGCCTTTTATTTCTTTCTCTTGCCTGATTGCTTTGGCTTAGACTTCCAGAATTATGTTGAATAAGGATAGAGAGAGTGGGTAGCCATGTCTTTCTCCTGGTTTTAAAGAAAAGTCTTCATTTTTTTCACTATTTAGTATGATATAAGTGAATGGTTTGTCATAAAAGACGTCATTATGTAGAGGTATTTTTTTTTCTATTCAGAATTTATTAAGTGATTTAAACATAAAAGGATGTTCAGTCTTATTAAATACCTTTTGAGAATCTATAGATAGGATCCTATGATTTTTTTTCTTCTTTGTTTTGTTGATGTGATGTATTAAGTTGATCTATTTACATATGTTGAACCATCCTGCTGCTCCTAGAATGAATCCCACTTAATTGTGAGGTAATATTTTTTTTAATGTGTTCAATTTTGCGAGTACACAATTTGTTTAGAATATTTTGTCTGTTTCATTAATGGTAATATATAAAATGACAATTCCAACATGACTGGTTTGCTTTCTACATAGCCATTTGCCACTTGTCCGCAAACCAGACCAAGTGTGTATGTCAGGAGAAATAAAGCTGAAGCTAACTTATTCTTCAGTCATGGAGACAGAGTAAGATGGGAGCTTCAGATACGTAGAAATCCTTCGGTCATTAACCTTATGCTCATGATGACAGCATTGTTTCTCGTACATGACAAATCCCATCCCACATAGTTCTATTCCAACACTAAAGTGATTTTGACACCATTTTTATGTGTGTTTGATTGTTTGTTTGATTTTCAGGAGAGAGAGCTTGAGAGAACAAGAGAAGCATCAACTTGTTGTTTCATTTAGTTGTTCCTTTTTCTTGTGTACATATTAATTACTTCTCCTACCTGCCCTGACTAGGGATCAAACAGTTGACCTTGGTGGACTAGGATGATTCTTAAACTATTGAATCACCACCAGGGAACTGACATTGTTCTTAATCATCTGATTTGAGGAAAGAATTATAAGTGGAGGAAGAACCATAACATCACTTTCTCCAAACCCATAGGTCCCCAAAATAAGAGGTGAGAACTTTCAGACTTCTTGGTTACTCTTAGTATAGGTTGCTAAGGACCACCACTGCTCACATTTCATGGCCTCTCATGGAAATGGTGCACAGCATATAACCTGGAGGCTGAAGGAGGTATTCTGAAAGCATGAGATACTGACTGGCAGAGATGGGTGATAGAGAGAAGCTAGGGTGTGGAGACAGGTCCTGACACACGGTGACTGGTCTCAGCCTCAGCAGCATCTAACGCTCACTTCCCATTGAGAGAGAGAATCCCCGGAAAGTTCAAAGTGTGGGGCACGTCTCAAAGTTTGCTTTCCATGGTCAATAAGGAATAGGCAATGTAAAGGGCAAGCAACACTCACAGGGATAGGGAGTTACTGCAGGAATGGGAAAATCTGAAACTCAGCTAAGATTCAGAAGAACAGAGGACCATTTGGGAACAGGGCCAAGGAACCCCCCATTCACTGGGTCAGTCCCATGACACTCATATACACAGAGATTATCCCATAAGTGCAAGACTAATCATTTATTGACAGGTAAAGGAACATTTTACTCATGACAGAATTTACCACGGTCTGGTAAAGAGAGTTGGAAATTTGAAGAAAACCTTTGATTCTTAGTGAGTTGACAAGACTTTCTAGATGATTACGAAAAATCCTGAAGAGGCCGGATAAAGTCTTCATGAATGATAGTGATGGAAACCAAATCAAACACCTTGTCACAAGATGACATGGGGACCATTCAATGAAGATCCTGGCTCCCAGGTGAGGAAGGATTCACTCAGCACTAAATAAGCAGATGACAGAGGAACAAAGACACTCATTAAACACTTCCTGGGTTCCATTGAGACAAAGAGAATTTCTATTACACATAGAAAAGATAAAGAAATAAACATCAACCTGCCCTCTAACTTGTTATTAGACAGAATATGGGGAAGAAGTGCATTGACTCAATGATTTTTCTTTTCTCTGACTGTTCCCATCATACACTTCCCTAAACTCAGTCTATGAAAAGAAAGAGGAATTAAAGACTTAACGACTGATGTCTGCCATCGTCCAACTTAAAAATTTTGAGAAATTTTTTATAAATTGAGGAAGAATGTAACTAACCATAGCTATCTTTATTAAATGCTGACTCTACAACAGTGGTCCTCAACACCCGGGCCATGGAACGGTACCAGTCCATGGGCCATTTGGTACCGGTCACAGAGAGAGAATAAATAACTTACATTATTTCCATTTTATTTATATTTAAGTCTGAACTATGTTTCATTTTTTAAAAATGACCAGATTCCCTATGTTACATTCGTTTAAGACTCACTCTTAACGCTTGTCTCAGTCATGTGATACATTTATCCATCCCACCCTAAAGGCCGGTCCGTAAAAATATTTTCTGACATTAAACTGGTCCATGGCCCAAATACGGTTGTCCCAAAAAAGCCATAGTTGCTAAGAATTCCCCATATATCATATGAATAGAACCCCACAGCATATCTGAAGTAGGAAGCAGATGAGGAAATTCAGAACAGATTTTCCTGGTGGAGAACAACTGGAAGGTGAGTCAGGCTTTTTCCAGATCAGTAGTTAAGGATGTGTAGAGATCAAAAGAAGACATTATTGCCACAAATTGGAGGGTGACATCACAGCTTTGAGGCTTGAAAACACAGACATGTCTTTGAGTTTCATACTCATATCCTAGTGTTCTTTTCCTATTTCACATTTTCAGTCTTAACAATATTAAGGACATTATATTGCTGAGAAGATTTCACCAGGAGGATATTCATACAGTGACTAGGTATAGTAAGCATCATTGCTTTCCTTTTAGTTGCTTAAGTCACTTGCTCTAAAATTCTCAGAATGTATGTGTCCTAAATCCAGACACCACTACTCCAAATTTTGAAATTACCCTACAATCCTTCTTACCAAATTATTTTTATGGCACTCTATGGAAATAACTTTTTATTGATTAGGAAAGCTGTGATCCCTGGGCCACACCTGTTCATCAAACATCACCCACCTGGAGCCCTGGGCATCATTACTCCTTCGAAGATGGTAGCAGCGATCTGCAGAGGCAGAACAGAGTACAGTCACTCACTGACCCATTTACTTCCCAGCAAGAAACCAAAAAATTTTTCACGTTAGGGCAGAGGGGACTGATTGGATGTGTTTCTTTTTATATATGGCTCCATTCAGTATCAAGGGAATTTAAGGAGAGAAACCCAGAGATCTAAACTTACCGCCATTGGTCACATCCAGGATGTTTTCCTTAGGAATTCCCTGTTCTTGGCCAATTTCCTCAAACCTTTTCTTGATAGTTGGACTCAAATCTGGTTTTCGTCCTGCAGAAATAGTAATAGTAACTTCCAAGACTTCTGTGCTGGTCTTTGAGGCTCTTGGTGGCATGGGAACATATGGATGGGAAATGGATGTCAGTGATTGATGCTTAAGCAGAAGTTAGAGATGAGGTATAACCGGTCTTAAATTTGACATTTTAGGATGTCTTTGGGCATGAGAGAGATTTATGTTCCCATCACCGAGTCTGTAGGGTTCCCCATAGTGAGCACCTCTCTTCAGAGGAGGATTCATGTTCCAGAGTAAGAATGGAAGGAGCATTTTGTTTCCAACCCCCTCCAAGGTGAGTGTCAGCATGAAGATACTCTACCGAATAGCTCCATGAATTGTGTTCGTTTATTATTCTTGAAATTCAAGATGTAATAAATCACATATTCGTTATAGACTGCTTCAACTATGTGAAGTAGATTGAATCCATCATCTATAAATGAAACAGAACACAGCTAAGAACTCTTTGGTCCACGGGAAGCAAGTGAAAATATTTACCATTCTTTTTCACAGAACAGGATCCAGTGATATCTAATGTTCTCCTTTACATCTCCCTAGGCTTCCTCAGGTGCCTGCAAAGGGTAGAATGACAACCAGTGGCACATTGATGACTAGTGGTAGAAAATTCAGCCGCAGCTGAAACTTACCTTCTATTATTCTCCATGAGGATAATGCCTTTTACTCTTGACCGTCTCTGCCATGTCTGTATCTCTGTCCTGTCCATAATTCCCACTGACATTATACACCAAACACTGATCCAAGCAATGCACTGTGGCAGTGACCCCCAGAAACCATCAGAGAGCAAGCAGGACTTCAGAAGCTATTCGGAAAACATACTTTTTTTGTGTGCCCTTTCACTTTTGTTGCAGGTGTTACATATGACCAAAGAACCATTTTATTCTAATGACTTTATGTACTAGGTCTTGGCTTTTACACAAAAGGTTCTTCTAGCTTGAGGATATTGACTATTACATGACCTGATGTATACTACTTAAATAGCCTTGATCTTAAATAGATCAAGGACCTCGCCAGACGGCTCAGTTATTAGAGCATCAGCCCAGTGTACTGATGTCCGTCCCATGTTTGATTTCTGGTCAAGGCACACATGTTAAGTGATCATCAGTTCCTCTTCCTCTCCTACTTTGCCTACTCCCTTTCTTCCTCCCTTGCAACCAGTGGCTTGACTATTTGAGGGTTGGCCCAGGGAGCCTAGGATAGTTCAGTTGGTATGAGTGCATCCGCCTCAGTCACTAAGAATAGCTTGCTTGGTTCAAGCGTGGGTCCTAAACTGGGATTGCCGAGTGAGTCATGGTCAGGGTGCTAGACAGTCTGTCTCGCAGTCTCCCCTCCTCTAACTTCAAAAGAATAAATCAAGATCCTATTGGGATTTAGTAAATTTCTTTCCATTTAAAGTAGAATTTACAAAGAGTCATTGTTATGTATACTTACAGATAGCACTATATATACCGTTCCTTTTCGTTGGTTTACCAATGGCAATGAATTCAACACATTTTCCATTTTCTCTGTAAAACAAAGGATGAGCCAAAGGCCAAGAGATATGCTGGAGGTGCCTCCTTCACATTCTACCTGTAACTCAAGTGTCCAGTTCCAGTTAATTACCCCAGACCTCCTATAGTCCCATTTAAATTAATTCCTCTCAACAGTTCTTCTCTCTGTGTCTAGAAAAGATTCAGGTCATAGAGCCATGGAAGAGTGCCAGATGAATAACTGAGATTTTGGGTACAGGCTTACAATGTAAGCATACACATGTGTTTGTGTGTTCGTGTCTGTGGTGTGTGTATATGTCTTGGTTTGTGTGTGTGTGTGTGTGTGTGTGCGCGCGTGCATGCATGCGCATATATGTAAAGGTACAAGAGCATATGCAGTCTTCCATTCTTTTCCCCCAAATATTAAAGGCTACTTACTTAGTAAGAAATTTAGCCAATAGGGAATTGTTGGGCATTTTCTGAATGGATTCCACATAGATCCTCAGGTTACCATTTTCTTCTATCCTTTCCTTCACATCTGAGGCCAACATAACAGTATACCATTTCCCTGAGACCTGCAATAAATCAGTTAAAGTTTGGGTGAGAGGAGAAAACGGAGCATCTCATGGACACTGGTCTCCGTGAACTCTGCCCGATGGGCCAGACTCGGAGTGGTCATGTAAAGGCAGCATGAGAACTCAGGACAATTGACACCATTTTTGAGGCTATTTCCACTGTCCCTCCATTGAAAATGGAGGTCCCCAAGTGCTGTTCTCTTTCTATATGGCCAATTTGTCTTAGACCAATGTTAAAAACCACCCCTTTTTCTAACATGTCAAAACCTCTTCCCGTCTTGTTGGGCCACCTTGCTTCAGTATCCCCACAGCCACCCCCAATGTCATACTCCCTTTTTCCCCCGACTCTACCTTTGACATATCAAAGTTGCTTGTCACAACTTCATGGTGTCCTTCCTCATGGGCACAGACCAGGATCAGCCCCAGACACAGCAGCAGCAGCTTCATCTTGGGAGGGACAACACCGATGCGGCTGCAGTCACTGGGTTGAGTCTCCCTGATGGTTTTTCCACTCCCCAGCGCCTCTGTCTTTATATTCAGTCTGGGTCATATCTGAAGTCCACAGGGCACCCCTTTCTCCTCCCACTCCACGAATCATCTGTGTGCATTGGTGTGAGGCCAGAATTGTTCCTGTTAATCTCATCTCTTTTAGATATACTTGGTGACCTGACATTACTCAAAACACACATTCCAAAAAAAAAATTAAATTAATACATGTAATGAAAGAATGTCATTTGGAAGCTATTTAAGTGTGAAACATAAAACCATTTATGAGCAGCAGGAATGGAGATCTGAGAAATGACATTTGTGGACCCTCCATGGATCACACTCACATGGCGTGAAGAAATAGGTGAGTCTCTATGTTTTAATACCCTCAGAAACAGAGAAACAGTCTCTGCCAAAGATGATAGTACCTATTCCATACATTCAAATACAATAAATTAGAATAGAGTCTCATAAAAAAATATCTGGCAAGTATGATGTCTGTTAATGGTTACATTTTAATTTCTATTTTTTGTGTTCTGAATTCAACCACAATGAATGAACAAATGTTTAATCAGTACGTAAATCTACTTTGGTACATACTATAGACCCCCTAACAAACAAGGAGAAGTAAAAGATGTTATCCATTTCTTCTAGCAACTTTCGATGAAGGTGTGGAAATGCTGTACCTGCTCAATACAATCTTTATTTTAAAATGTATATACTACGCTATGGTTGGGACTCTCTTTCTCTCTGTCTCTCTTTCAGGTTATTGCCATTTTGTTTTCCAGCTAGAGAAACAAATGAAATGTCTTACAGAAGAAATGTGTCTTTCTCCAGAAAACCAGTTCCTCCACCTGACTGGAGGAAAGGCCATTCTATCCTCCCCACTGCTTGGGCCAAAATCCTTGGAGGCATCCTGTGTCCTCCTTGATCCTACCGGATGCAAACATTGAAACAGGCCCTGCATTTGTGATTAAGCTTGTTGCATCCTAGAAGTTGAAAGGGCGCAGGCATGGAGCAGAATGGGGTCTAGTCTTTAAAATGTTAGTACTGTTCAAACAGTGACCACCAGGTCCATGCCTGTTGTTGAAAATACTGGGTAATTTTTTCAGCTAGGGAGTATGCTCACCATGCAAAACATCGTGTCTCAGTCACAGCGTGTTATGAAGAACTTAGTAGAGGACTTGGGAACAAACTAATGAAGCTCAGAGATCAGGGCATGACTGTTATGGGACATATCCATAGTTTGGACCTACAGGGAGTGGAGCTAAGCATGACTCTAAAGCTGTATTTGATAAAGAAACAGCAGTTACACATTTTACGGAGAAAAAGACTTGTATTTGGATTGCACAATAATATAGTGGTTTTTACCTGTTTTTCACTTTTAATACCTTTTTCTTAAATTCTGTTATTAGTTTAGATAGTAATATGGTTTTAACGTTCTCACAGAGACATTATCGGATATGGTTTCATATGAAAGTTTACATTCAACAGAACAACCTTCTTACCTGTGCCTGTCAGGCCGGCTTTTGGTAACACTGAAGCCTAGCCATGGGGGTCATACCATTCCAGAGGGCAGGGACGGCATGTATTTTGTTCTCAAATGTGTAGTGGTGCCTCCTTGTAGGCCATAGGTTGGCAGCTTTTCTATGACTTCGGGGGAGAAAGAGGAGCCGTCTCCAAGTTACTATGGCTCAGCCCCTGCTTCTTAGTTGGCCTTCCTGCCAGAGAGCTATGACCCACCTTGTGTGAGTGACCCAGATCTGTCCTCAGAACCCAGCAGACAGTGTTGCAGGAAAACAACACCCAAACAGAGGATAATAGCCGCCCAGACAACTTAATAGAGGAAGAAGAATTTATTAGTACCTGGAAAAGCATGTGGGGTTGTAGGACCAAATCGTGAGCTGCCTGAAGTTAGATTGCTTACATCTTTCCATACAAGGGGCACCTGATTCCTTGGTCTGAGGTCCTATATGCACCTCATGACTCTAGGTCGAGCGGGGGAGTTTCAGTGGGGCAGCAAGGGGAAAGTGTTTCTGGACACCTGGTTTTATCTATTTATAGATTTTGTTTTACTTGTGAGTGTTGTAAGAGTCTCCAGGAGATCTTTCAGAGATCTATAGGGTGTGGATAATCTCTAACTGACTGAGTCAGTCATTCCTGCAGTTCTCTTCTCCTGCATTCTTCTGGTTTCTCCCTTCGCATTCCCCCCTTTGAGACTGTAGAAATTCCTTTTTTACGTTGGAGTCTCACATTCTTCATCTAACTCCTGTGGGATTTCCTGATAGTGATGGACAAAGGATATTTGAGCTGTCATTTGTGGCTGTGCTGTGGCTTCTATCATGCTCTTTAAGCTGTATATTAATGGTGGCAACAAACACCGACCTAACAGGCAGATTCCAAGGAGTAGTAGAACTACTACTCCTATTAAATTTTTGAATCCATTAAAGCTGAATACCATCCCCCATAAAGTCTAAAGGGGTCCTATCCATGCCACACTTGCATGGGCACATGTGTTGGTCTTGTCATATTTATGAAAAGATCCTCAACTGGGCAGAGACAAGATGGTGCTGCAGTAGGCGGACGTACCAACATCTACCTCCCAGAATCAAAGTAGATTACAAACTAATTTTAAGAACTATCATCTGGAAAAACCAACTTTGGACTAAACTAAGAGGACTCTTCAACCAAGGAACACTGAAAAAGCCACACCGAGACTGGTAGGAAAAGCGGAAACGCGGAGAGGGCTGCCCAGCTCCCCGGAGCGAACAGCAGCAGGGAGAGACTTGCGTGGCAGGAAGTGAGTTTAGCAAAGGGGGAAGGGTCCTGAGCCCCAGGAACAAATCCCCAGCCTGCAGCCCCAGAGTCCAGAAGAGGCATAAGGACAGTATTTAGCTGGAAACAAGTCAGGATACTGTTTGTGAGAAAGAGTCTGATTTCTCAGACCCAGGATCCTTCTTAAAGGGACCACGCAGAATATCTCTCTCACAACCACTCACCCAGGGCTCCTGGGGACGGGGAGAGAGGAGAGGACCAGAGTAACAGGAAGAGAGTGTAATCTAGGAGGCACAGGGAGAAACATTTTGGGAAATAGCCACCCTAACCCCTGGGACGAGTCACTGCCCAAAGCTGAAGTGAATATTTCCCCTGGAAACAGCAATACCAGCAAAGGGAAGCAGGAGAGCAGCCAAACAAGCTCCCCTGCGGCACTCAGAGCAGAGACGCATAGAAGGAGGGAGCTTTTGGCTCTACAGTAGTGAGTCTTAGGATCTGAGCTGCAACACCCCCACCCACGCGGCTGAGGGCTCGCCAGAGGGTGGGCGGCAGCGGGAGACAAAAGCACGGTTCTGCTGGCAGGGGCAGAAGCCAGCTGGCCATCACTGGGCTCAGGTGTGAGCTCAATCTTGCCCAGCTGGGGAGAAGGGGGTGTGCAAAAGCAGTCAAGCCCAGCTCCCGGCAGCCTGTAATCCAGCCTGTAGGAGAAGGGCAGGAACCCCAGAAAGGGTGGAGACCAGCCCCTGAGCAAGGGCAGAGGAGCACAGCCTTGCCCCGCCCGTGCAACCCAGGCTTGCGGTCTGACTTGGTAGCTGGCTCCTCCCATGGGGGTGCAGCCAAAAGCCCAGAAGAGGCAGAGTTCTGCTACTGAGTGGAGCTTGGACACGCAGTCCTGCCCGGTGGTAGAGCCAAGGCTAGCAGCCATTCCTCGAGCAGGCTCCTCCTGCAAGGGCAGAGCAAAAGCCTGGAAACAGGCGGATACCCACAACAGAGCAAAGGTGCTTGCCAGTGCCCTCAGGACCGAGCACAATGTCACACACAGGGGCGGGGCAAGGCCACCAACGCTTGTGCACCCGAGCACGTGATCACAGCCACCCCTGTGAAGAGAAAATGTGGAGGCAGAGAAATACAACACAAATAAACCAAGAGATTTTTCTCTCTCTCTCTTTCTTTTCTCCCTCTATATTAGTTTCTTCCTTTCTCCTTTACATTTCCTCTCATTCAAACCTCAATAACAAACAAATTATCTTATCTGGGACTCAAACCTATGTTTGTGGCATTTTGGGGGGTTTTTACTTCACCTTTTTAACTCACTAGCAGTGCTCCCATCCCTGGCTCTCCATATTATCTAGTTCTTGTTCCACTAAATACAATAGTAAGTTTTTAATTTGTCCCCCATTTTTCCGTTTTCCTCTTATTCCTCTCATCATAACTCGTAGACAACCAACACCTAAAAGCATATCATTTTATTCTTGACCCAAATTTTTTCCTTATTTGCTTTTTGTGGGTCCATACGCTCTTTTTTTTTTTTTTTTCTTTTTTTTCTTTTTTTTTTTTTTTTCTCTTTTTTTTCTTTTTTGCCCCTTTATTACTTTTCCCCAATTCAGGCCCTCCATCACAGGCATTGTTTGTTATAACTCACAGTCCACCACAAGATTTTCTCAAGAAAGAGGGGAGAGGAGAGGAGAGGAAAAAAGGAGGGGGGGAATAATTTCCTTTTTTAAAAAATTTTTATTTTATTTTATTTTTCTTTATTTCATTATTAATTTTTTTAAAAAAAAACAACTCTTTTCGATTTTTTATTTTTTTTTATTTCTTTAACTTTTTATTCTTTATTAAATCTCATTAATACTATCAACAAAACCACCCTCAGATGCCATTAAGGAAGAGAAAATCGAATATCATGGATACAAAAGAAAGAGAGGTAACACAGCTAGATGAGGAAAAATCTATGGAGAAAAAATTTAATATATTGGAAACCTTGTAGCTAAATGAAAGAGAATTCAAGATAGAAATCCTAAAAATCCTCCGAGATATACAAGAAAACACAGAAAGGCAATATAGGGAGCTCAGAAAACAACTCAATGAACACAAAGAATATATGTCCAAGGAAATTGAAACTATAAAAACAAATCAAACAGAGATGAAAAACTCAATTCACGAGCTGAAAAACGAAGTAACAAGCTTAGCTAATAGAACAGGTCAGATAGAAGAGAGGATTAGTGAAATAGAAGACAAGCAACTTGAGGCACAACAGAGAGAAGAAGAAAGAGACTCAAAAATTAAAAAAAATGAGATAGCCCTACAAGAATTATCTGACTCCATCAAAAAGAATAACATAAGAATAATAGGTATATCAGAGGGAGAAGAGAGAGAAAATGGAATGAAGAACATACTCAAACAAATAATAGATGAGAACTTCCCAAGCCTGTGGAAAGAACTAAAGCCTCAAGTTCAAGAAGCAAACAGAACTCCAACTTTTCTTAACCCCAACAAACCTACTCCAAGGCATATCATAATGAAATTGACACAAACCAACAGCAAAAAAAAAAAAAAAAAAAAAAAAAAAATTCTCAAGGCAGCCAGGGAAAAGAAGAATACAACATATAAAGGAAGGCCCATTAGATTATCATCAGATTTCTCAGCAGAAACTCTACAAGCAAGAAGAGAGTGGACCCCAATATTTAAAGTCCTGAAAGAGAGGAACTTTCAGCCACGAATACTATACCCATCAAAGCTATCCTTCAAATACGAAGGAGAAATAAAAACATTCACAGATACAGAAAAGATGAGGGAATTTATCATCAGAAAACCCCCACTCCAGGAATTACTAAAGGGGGTTCTCCAATCAGATACAAAGAACAAAAAAAAACAGAGCCACAAGTAAAAGCTCCAAGAAGAACACAATAAAACCAAATTTAAACTGTGACAACAACAAAAAGAAAGAGGGGGAGAAGACGGAGATTAACAGTAGCAAAGGATGATGGAGTGCAAAAGTACTCACAAAATAGTTCGCTACAATGAACAGGGTAGGGACCCTTTTCATTACTCAAAGGTAACCACCATTGAAAAAACCACCACAGAAGCACATGAGATAAAAAACATAGCAACAGAGGAAAGATGTATGGAATACAACCAAATAAAAACAAAAGATAGAAAAACGAAAGAGAAGGATCAAACAAGACACAAAACTAACAGAAAGCAAGATATAAAATGGCAATAGGGAACTCACAAGTATCAATAATTACACTAAATGTAAACGGATTAAACTCACCAATAAAAAGGCACAGAGTAGCAGAATGGATTAAAAAAGAAAATCCAACTGTATGCTGCCTACAGGAAACTCATCTAAGTAACAAGGATAAAAACAAATTCAAAATGAAAGGCTGGAAAACAATACTCCAAGCAAATAACATCCAAAAAAAAGCAGGTGTAGCAATACTCATATCGGATAATGCTGACTACAAGACAGGAAAAGTACTCAGAGACAAAAATGGCCATTTCATAATGGCTAAGGGAACACTGAATCAAGAAGACATAACAATTCTTAATATATATGCACCAAACCAAGGAGCACCAAAATATATAAGACAGCTACTTATTGATCTTAAAACAAAAACTGACAAAAATACAATCATACTTGGAGACCTCAATACACCGCTGACGGCTCTAGATCGGTCATCCAAACAGAGAATCAACAAAGACATAGTGGCCTTAAACAAAACACTAAAGCACCTGGATATGATAGACATCTACAGGACATTTCATCCCAAAGTGACTGAGTATACATTTTTCTCCAGTGTACATGGATCATTCTCAAGAATTGACCATATGTTGGGCCACAAAAACAACATCAGCAAATTCTGAAAAATTGAAGTTGTACCAAGCATATTTTCTGATCATAAAGCCTTGAAACTAGAATTCAACTGCAAAAAAGAGGAAAAAAATCCCACAAAAATGTGGAAACTAAACAACATACTTTTAAAAAATGAATGGGTCAAAGAAGAAATAAGTGCAGAGATCAAAAGATATATACAGACTAATGAAAATGACAATACGACATATCAGAATCTATGGGATGCAGCAAAAGCAGTGATAAGAGGGAAGTTCATATTGCTTCAGGCATATATGAAAAAACAAGAGAGAGCCCAAGTGAACCACTTAACTTCCCACCTTAAGGAACTAGAAAAAGAAGAACAAAGACAACCCAAAACCAGCCGAAGAAAGGAAATAATAAAAATCAGAGCAGAAATAAATGAATTAGAGAACAGAAAAACTATAGAAAAAATTAATAGAACAAGGAGCTGGTTCTTTGAAAAGATCAACAAAATTGACAAACCCTTGGCAAAACTTACCAAGGAAAAAAGAGAAAGAACTCATATAAACAAAATCCAAAATGAAAGAGGAGAAATCACCACGGACACTGTAGATATACAAAGAATTATTGTAGAATACTATGAAAAACTTTATGCCACTAAATTCAACAACCTAGAAGAAATGGATAAATTCCTAGAAAAATACAACCTTCCTAGACTGAGTCAAGAAGAAGCAGAAAGCCTAAACAGACCTATCAGTAGAGAAGAAATAGAAAAAACCATTAAAAACCTCCCCAAAAATAAAAGTCCAGGCCCTGACGGCTATACCAGCGAATTTTATCAAACATTCAAAGAAGACTTGGTTCCTATTCTACTCAAAGTCTTCCAAAAAATTGAAGAAGAAGCAATACTTCCAAACACATTTTATGAGGCCAACATAACCCTCATCCCAAAACCAGGCAAGGATGGCACAAAAAAAGAAAACTACAGACCAATATCTCTAATGAATACAGATGCTAAAATACTAAACAAAATACTAGCAAATCGAATACAACAACATATTAAAAAAATAATACATCATGATCAAGTGGGATTCATCCCAGAATCTCAAGGATGGTTCAACATACGTAAAACGGTTAACGTAATACACCATATCAACAAAACAAAGAACAAAAACCACATGATCTTATCAATAGATGCAGAAAAGGCTTTTGATAAAATACAACACAATTTTATGTTTAAGACTCTCAACAAAATGGGTATAGAAGGAAAATATCTCAACATGATAAAGGCCATATATGATAAACCATCAGCTAACATCATATTAAATGGCACTAAACTGAAGGCTTTCCCCATTAAATCAGGAACAAGACAGGGTTGTCCACTCTCTCCACTCTTATTTAATGTGGTACTAGAGGTTCTCGCCACAGCAATCAGACAAGACAAAGAAATAAAAGGCATCCATATCGGAAAAGAAGAAGTAAAGGTATCACTTTTTGCAGATGATATGATCCTATACATCGAAAACCCCAAAGAATCCACAAAAAGACTACTAGAAACAATAAGCCAATACAGTAAGGTCGCAGGATACAAAATTAACATACAGAAGTCAATAGCCTTTCTATATGCCAACAATGAAACAACTGAGAAGGAACTCAAATAATAATCCCCTTCACGATTGCAACAAAAAAAATAAAATACTTAGGAATAAACATAACAAAGAATGTAAAGGACTTATATAATGAAAACTATAAACCATTGTTAAGGGAAATCGAAAAAGATATAATGAGATGGAAGAATATACCTTGTTCTTGGCTAGGAAGAATAAATATAATCAAGATGGCTATATTACCCAAAGCAATATACAAATTTAATGCAATTCCCATCAAACTTCCAATGACGTTTTTTAAAGAAATAGAGCAAAAAATCATCAGATTTATATGGAACTATAAAAAACCCCGAATAGCCAAAGCAATCCTAAAGAAAAAAAATGAAGCTGGGGGCATAACAATACCTGACTTCAAACTCTATTATAGGGCCACGACAATCAAAACAGCATGGTATTGGCAGAAAAATAGACACTCAGACCAATGGAACAGAATAGAAAGTCCAGAAATAAAACCACAAATATATAGTCAAATAATTTTTGATAAAGGGGCCAACAACACACAATGGAGAAAAGAAAGCCTCTTCAATAAATGGTGCTGGGAAAACTGGAAAGCCACATGCAAAAGAATGAAACTGGACTACAGTCTCTCTCCCTGTACAAAAATTAACTCAAAATGGATCAAAGATCTAAACATAAGACCTGAAACAATTAAGTACATAGAAGAAGACATAGGTACTCAACTCATGGACCTGGGTTTTAAAGAGCATTTTATGAATTTGACTCCAATGGCAAGAGAAGTGAAGGCAAAAATTAATGAATGGGACTACATCAGACTAAGAAGTTTTTGCTCAGCAAGAGAAACTGATAACAAAATAAACAGAAAGCCAACTAAATGGGAAATGATATTTTCAAACAACAGCTCAGATAAGGGCCTAATATCCAAAATATACAAAGAACTCATAAAACTCAACAACAAACAAACAAACAATCCAATAAAAAAATGGGAAGAGGATATGAATAGACACTTCTCCCAGGAAGAAATACAAATGGCCAACAGATATATGAAAAGATGCTCATCTTCTTTAGCTATTAGAGAAATGCAAATCAAAACGGCAATGAGATACCACCTCACACCTGTTCGATTAGCTGTTATTAGCAAGTCAGGTAATAGCAAATGTTGGAGAGGCTGTGGAGAAAAAGGAACCCTCATACACTGTTGGTGGGAATGTAAAGTAGTACAACCATTATGGAAGAAAGTATGGTGGTTCCTCAAAAAACTGCAAATAGAACTACCTTATGACCCAGCAATCCCTCTACTGGGCATATATCCCCAAAACTCAGAAACATTGATACGTAAAGACACATGCAGCCTCATGTTTATTGCAGCATTGTTCACAGTGGCCAGGACATGGAAACAACCAAAAAGCCCATCAATAGATGACTGGATAAAGAAGATGTGGCACATATACACTATGGAATACTACTCAGCCATAAGAAATGATGACATCGGAACATTTACAGCAAAATGGTGGGATCTTGATAACATGATACGAAGCGAAATAAGTAAATCAGAAAAAACCAGGAACTGTATTATTCCATACGTAGGTGGGACATAATACTGAAACTAAGAGACATTGACAAGAGTGTGGTGGTTACGGGGGGGAGGGGGGAATGGGAGAGGGATAGGGGGTGGGGAGGGGCACAAAGACAACAAGATAGAAGGTGACAGAGGACAATCTGACTTTGGGTGGTGGGTATGCAACATAATTGAACGACAAGATAACCTGGACTTGTTATCTTTGAATATATGTATCCTGATTTATTGATGTCACCCCATTAAAAAAATAAAATTATAAAAAATAAAAATAAATAAAAAAAAAAAATAAACCAAGAGAAATCCCCAGAAAAGGACCTAAGTGAATCAGATATAACCAAATTACCAGATGCAGAGTTTAAAATAACGATTTTTAGGATGCTCAAAGATATTAGAACGCCCTGGCCGGTTGGCTCAGCGGTAGAGCGTCGGCCTAGCGTGCGGAGGACCCGGGTTCGATTCCCGGCCAGGGCACACAGGAGAAGCGCCCATTTGCTTCTCCACCCCTCCGCCGCGCTCTCCTCTCTGTCTCTCTCTTCCCCTCCCGCAGCCAAGGCTCCATTGGAGCAAAGATGGCCCGGGCACTGGGGATGGCTCCTTGGCCGCTGCCCCAGGTGCTAGAGTGGCTCTGGTCGCAACATGGCGACGCCCAGGATGGGCAGAGCATCGCCCCCTGGTGGGCAGAGCGTCGCCCCATGGTGGGCGTGCCGGGTGGATCCCGGTCGGGCACATGCGGGAGTCTGTCTGACTGTCTCTCCCTGTTTCCAGCTTCAGAAAAATGAAAAAAAAAAAAAAAAAAAAGATATTAGAACAACCATAGATGGCCATCACGAAAACCTAAATAAAGAGATAACAAATATAAAAAAGGACATTGAAATAATAAAAAAGAATCAGTCAGAAATGACAAATACAATATCTGAAATAAAGAATACAATAGAAGAAATTAAAAGCAGGATGGCTGAAGCAAAGAATCAAATCAGCGAGTTAGAGAACACGATAAATAAAGGCACAGAAGCAGAGCATAAAAGAGAAAAGAGACTCAAAAAGTCTGAGGAAACTCTAAGAGAGCTCTGTGACAACATGAAGAGAAATAACATCCACATCATAGGGGTTCCTGAAGAAGAAAAGAAAGAACAAGGGATAGAGACTTTGTTCAAACATATCATAGCTGAAAACTTCCCCCAATTAAGGCAGGAAAACATTTCATATGTTCAGGAAGCACAGAGAACTCCATTAAGGAGAAACCCAAAGAAACCAACACCAAGACACATCATAATTAAAATACCAAAGCTAAATGATAAGTAGAAAATATTAAAAACTGCTAGAGAAAAAAAGACTATCACCTACAAAGGAGCCCCCATAAGGATGACATCCAACTTCACAACAGAAACAGTTGAGGCCGAAAGGGAATGGCAAGAAGTATTCAAAGTAATGCAGAAAAAGAAACTACAACCAAGACTACTTTATCCAGCAAGGCTATCATTTAAAATTGAAGGAGAAATAAAAAGCTTTACAGACAAAAAAAAACTCAAGGAATTCACTGCAACCAAACCAAGGCTGCAAGAAATGCTAAGGGACCTGTTGTAAACAGATCAAAGGAAAAAAAGAATATAGCAAAAGAGGAATACAGTTTTAAAGAATAAAATGGCAATAAACAGTTACATATCAGTAATAACCTTAAATGCTAATGGATTAAATGATCCGATCAAGAGACATAGGGTAGCTGCGTGGATAAGAAAACAGGACCCATACATATGCTGTCTACAAGAGACACACCTTAAATCAAAAGATGCACACAGACTGAAGATAAAAGGATGGAAAAAAATATTTCACGCATATGGAAATGACAAAAAAGCTGGGGTAGAATACTTATATCAGATAAAATGGACTTTAAAACAAAGACCATAGTTAGAGATAAACAAGGTCTCTACATAATGATAAAGGGAGCAATTCAACAGGAAGATATAACCATTATAAATATCTACGCACCTAATATAGGAGCACGTAAATATATAAAGCAGACTTTGATGGACTTAAAGGGTGAGATCAACAGCAATACTATAATAGTAGGGGATTTCAATACCCCATTAACATCATTAGATAGATCCTCAAGAAAGAAAATTAACAAAGAAACAGCAGACTTAAAGGACATATTAGATCAACTCGATTTAATAGATACCTTCAGAACCTTTCACCCTAAAACAGCAGAATATACATTCTTTTCAAGTGCTCATGGTACATTCTCTAGTATAGACCACATGTTAGGGCACAAAAGCAGTCTCAACAAATTTAAGAAGATTGAAATCATATTGAGCACTTTCTCTGATCACAATGGCATTAAACTAGAAATCAACCACAATAGAAAAATTGAAAAACATTTAAACACTTGGAAACTAAAAAGCATGTTATTAAATAACGAATGGGTTAACATTGAGATCAAAGAAGAAATTTAAAAATTCCTAGAGACAAATGATAATGAGCATACATCAACTCAAAATTTATGGGACACAGCAAAAGCAGTCCTGAGAGGGAATGACGTATAGCATTACAGGCATACGTCAAGAAGCTAGAAAAAGCTCAAATAAACAACTTAACCCTGCATCTAAAAGAACTAGAAAAAGAACAGCAAGTAAAGCCCAGAGCTACTAGAAGGAAGGAAATAATAAAGATCAGAGCAGAAATAAATGACATAGAGGCTAAAGAAAAAATACAGAGGATCAATGAAACCAGGAGCTGGTTCTTTAAAAAGGTAAATAAGATCGATGAACCTTTAACAAGACTCACCAAGAAAAAAGAGAGAGGACTCAAATAAATAAAATTAGAAATGAGAGTGGAGAAATAACAACTGACACAACAGAAATACAAAATATTGTAAGAAAGTACTATGAAGAACTGTACGCCAAAAAACTAGACACCCTAGATGAAATGGACAAATTCCTTAAATCATATAATCTTCCAAAAATTAATCTGGAAGAATCAGAAAACCTAAACAGACCAATTACAACAAATGAGATTGAAACAGCTATCAAAAAACTCCCAAAAAAGAAAAGTCCTGGGCTTGATGGCTTCACAAGTGAATTCTACCAACTATTCAAAGAAGAACTGACTCCTATCCTTCTCAAGCTATTTCAAAAAATTCAAGAGGAAGGAAGACTTCCAAGCTCCTTTTATGAGGCAAGCATAATTCTGATTCCAAAACCAGGCAAAGACAACACAAAGAAAGAAAATTATAGGCCAATATTCCTGATGAACTTAGATGCAAAAATCCTCAACAAAATATTAGGAAACCAGATCCAGCAATATATGAAAAAAATCATACACCATGATTGAGATTTATTCTTGGGAGGCAAGGCTGGTACAATATTCGCAAATCAATCAATGTGATTCATCACATAAACAAAAAAAAGGAGAAAAACCACATGATAATTTCAATAGATGCAGAAAAAGCATTTGATAAAGTCCAGCACCCATTCATGATCAAAACTCTCAGCAAGGTGGTAATGCAGGGAACATACCTCAACATGATAAAGGCCATCTATGACAAACACACAGCCAACATCATACTCAATGGGCAAAAATTAAAAGCAATCCCCTTAAGATCAGGAACAAGGCAGGGGTGCCCCCTTTCACAACTCTTATTCAACATAGTTCTGGAAGACCTAGCCACAGCAATCAGACAAGAAAAAGAAATAAAAAGCATCCGAATTGGAAAAGAAGAAGTAAAACTATCATTATTTGCAGATGATATGATATTGTATATAGAAAACCCTAAAGTCTCAGTCAAAAAACTACTAGACCTGATAAATGAATTCAGCAAGGTGGCAGGATATAAAATTAATACTCAGAAATCAGAGGCATATTTATACACTAATAATGAACTGTCAGAAAGAGAAATCAAGGAATCAATCCCCTTTACCATTGCAACCAAAAAAATAAGGTACCTAGGAATAAATCTAACCAAGGAGATTAAAGACTTGTACTCAGAAAATTATAAAACATTGATAAAAGAAATCAGGGAAGATATGAATAAGTGGAAGCATATACCGTGCTCATGGTTAGGAAGAATAAACATCATTAAAATGTCTATATTACCCAAAGCAAATTATAAATTCAATGCAATTCCGATTAAAATACCAATGACTTACTTCAAAGATATAGAACACATATTCCAAAAATTTATATGGAACCAAAAGAGAACACGAAAGCCTCAGCAATCTTGAAAAGGAAGAATAAAGTGGGAGGTATCACACTTCCGGATATCAAGTTATATTATAAGGCCATTGTACTCAAAACAGCATGGTACTGGCATAAGAACAAGCACATAGATCAATGGAACAGAACTGAGAACCCAGAAATAAACCCACAGCTCTATGGACAACTGATATTTGACAAAGGAGGTAAGAAAATAAACTGGAGTAAAGACAGGCTCTTCAACAAATGGTGTTGGGAAAATTGGACAGCTACCTGTAAGAAAATGAAACTAGACCACCAACTTACACCACTCACAAAAATAAACTCAAAATGGATAAAAGACTTAAATGTAAGCCATAAAACCATAAGCATCTTAGAAGAAAACATAGGCAGTAAGCTCTCTGACATCTGTCGCAGATGTGTTTGCTGATGTGTCTCCACAGGCAAGTGAAATAAAAGACAGGATAAACAAATGGGACTTTATCAAACTAAAAAGCTTTTGCACAGCTAAAGACAATAAGAACAGAATAAAAAGACAAACTACACAATGGGAGAATATATTTGACATTGCGTCTGATAAGGGGTTAATAACCAAAATTTATAAAGAACTTGTAAAACTTAATACCAGGAAGACAAACAACCCAATCCAAAAATGGGCAAAAGAAATGAATAGACACTTCTCCAAAGAGGACATACAGATGGCCAATAGGCATATGAAAAAATGTTCAACATCACTAATGATTAGAGAAATGCAAATTAAAACCACAATGAGATATCACCTCACACCAGTCAGAATGGCGCTCATCAATAAAACAACACAGAATAAGGGCTGGCGAAGATGTGGAGAAAAGGGAACCCTCCTGCACTGCTGGTGGGAAGACAGACTGGTGCAGCCACTGTGGAAAACAGTATGGAGATTCCTCAAGAAATTAAAAATCGAACTGCCTTTTGACCCAGCTATACCACTGTTAGGAATATACCCCAAGAACACCATAGCACTGTTTGAAAAGAAGAAATGCACCCCCATGTTTATCACGGCATTGTTCACAATAGCAAAGATCTGGAAACAGCTCAAGTGTCCATCAGAGGATGAGTGGATTAAAAAGCTTGTGTGTGTGTGTATATATACATATACATACATACTATGGAATACTACTCAGCCATAAGAAATGATGACATAGGATCTTTTACAACAACATGGATGGGCCTTGATAACATTATACTGAGCAAAAGAAGTAAATCAGAAAAAACTAAGAACTATATGATTCCATACATAGGTGGGACATAAAGATGAGACTCAGACACATGGACAACAGTGTTGGGGTTACAAAGTGGGGGGAGGAGAGGGAGGGGTTGGGGGAGGGGAGGGGCACAAAGATCATGGCTTTTCAGCATTTGCCATATTCCCCCCTTAATCTATAGACAGACAGCAAATATTTACTTATGGTGTTTCCACTATAGACTGCTGTCTTACGGACAAATGCTGATAAACTATTTCAGCAGTTCCTCCTTCTTCAAAGACTTATATGTCAACATAGAGCTCCATGTTTCATAGGACATACTCAAGCTCACTCCATGCTCCCTGGAGCTTTAACACAGAGGAATGCCCCCTTTCTTTCTCTCTCTCTCTATTCCCTTTTTTTGTTGTTGTTGTTGTATTTTTCTTTTATTTATTTATTTTTTATTTTTTTGTATTTTTCTGAAGATGGAAATGGGGAGGCAGTCAGACAGACTCCCGCATGCACCTGACCGGGATCCGCCTGGCATGCCTACCAGGGGGGATTGCTCTGCCCATCTGGGGTGTTGCTCTGTTGCAACCAGAGCCATTCTAGCACCTGAGGGAGGGGCCATGGGGCCATCCTTAGTGCCCAGGGTGGCCTTGCTCTGGTGGAGCCTTGGCTGCGGGATGGGAAGAGAGAGACAGAGAGGAAGGAGAGGGGGAGGGGTGGAGAAGTAGATGGGCGCCTCTTTTGTGTGCTCTGACTGGGAATCGAACCCAGGAATTCTGCACACCAGGCCAATGCTCTACCACTGAGCCAACCGGCCAGGGCCTAGGAATGCCCTTGTTGATCAAGCTACCCAAAAGAAAATTATATGGAGCAACCATGACAGACCGAGCAAGTCAGTCTCATACTATTCATCACCAGAACCCTGCAGCCCAGTGTAAACAGTTTCAACTTTCTCAGGAGCAGCACGGCAGATTGGGAAATCCTGTCCAAGGGGTCCTATACTGCCCCTTCATTTGGAGTTAACCCTCAAGGACCCCTACCAGGACAACTTTGGCAGATGGATGTTACTCATATACCTTCATTTGGCAAAGAGTCGTATGTCCACATTACAGTGGATACATATTCTGGATCTATAGTAACCTCTGTCAGAACAGGAGAGGCTGCTAAGCATGTATAGCTCATTGTCTGTATGCATTGTTCTATTATTGGATTTCCTAAACTGGCTAAACTGAAAATGCTCCTGCATATGGAGCAAAAGCATTTACTGTATTTTGTCATGCTTACAATCTTTAAAGTTAAGGTATTATTAAAGTGTACTCAGCAAACATTTTAAGGTCAATTTAAAAAAAAAAATTAAAAGAGGGTAGTCATATCCTGGAACTCATACGGGTCTACCATATCATGCTTCTTACTTAAAAAAAGAAAAAAAAATTTACATTTCTTTTGAATGCTGATGAACAGGAGACACCAAATCCTTTTCCCCTGCAAACTACTACCTTCTTTATTAGATCCAGCTAATAACACTGTTTTGTCTTTTTCCAAATAGCTCCAGATATATGGAAAAGATTTATATAGGCGGATGGGGATCCTCAAACCCCTCAGCGAGATCTTCTGAGCATGGCTTTTATGATACCTAGAGGCAGAAAAAGCCCAATAGAGATCAGAGGAACTACCAGCTTTTAGGATACACCCTTAAAGGCTCCAATGCCCCAAAGGGGTCTCCTAGGATGCCATCTGGGTCCTGCTTCAATAGTGGAAAGGAAGGTCATTGAGCTAAAGCCTACCAGGCTTACATGCCTCTGCTGTGAGGAAACAGGGACACTGGAAGGTAGGCTCCCCCCTCGCTCCTCTAAGGGAGGGTTCAGTCTCTTCCAGCCCTGCTCCAGCCACCTATGACCTAACCTTGCCCAGAAAGCTGGGTTTTGCCACTGAAGGCTGAAGGTGCCCAGGGCCATCGGCACTATCTACGACACTGTGGACGAGCCTAGGGTATTTCTTCCAAGAAGCAGGTAAACTGATTTCATTTGCACAAGGGCCACTTAACTATGTTTTGCCTGAATAGTCAGGTTTTTTATTCTTCCCTCAAAGATCTCTGTTGTGGGTGTTGATAGTCCTACTTTCTGCTGCTTTGTTTAATATATAGTGTTTTCTTTATCCCTCCTACCTCAATGCCCCACTCATATTTCAGGCTGGGACCTACTCCTAATTTAGAGCTCTCTTTCCCCCTTTTGCCAACTTCTATTATGAATCTACCTTTGCCACCCAGCTTAGTGTATCCCAAGGTTCTCTTTACCATGCCACAGTCGCAGAGCTCCAGGGAAAAGCAACCTGGTCTCATCTCTCCAGGCAGAGGAGAACAGAAACTCCATATCCATGATGCTGCAAATGGCTTTTCCAGTCTACCTGAATCATTACCAGCTAGAAGCAGTGGTCATTGGCCCTTGGACATGAGCTGCAAAATATAGAATGGTGACAAAAATTCCAGTGCTATGAGGACTTTTCCTGGATGTGGACTTTTCCTGGACTCCTGCTTCCTGTGACAGCTCCTAACAGAATGAACTGTGGTTGGGTTGCATTTTTCAGGAATTTGGCATGGTGTTGGGGCCAACTTGGACTTGGTGAACATCTTAAGGACACTACTCTTTTATGGATTCTTGCTGTATTGGCCAAGAGTTTGCTTAAAGGCTTTTAATCACTGTAAAAAAAAATAGAAGACTGGATAAAGAACATGGGGCACATATATACCATGGTATACTATTCAGCTAGAATAAATGATGGCATCGGATCACTTACAGCAGAAAGGTGGAATCTTGATAACATTATGCGGAGTGAAATAAGTGAATCAGAAAAAAACAAGAACTTCAGGATTCCATACATTGATGGGACATAAAAATGAGACTAAGAGACATGGACAGGAGTGGGGTGGTTACAGGGGGTGGGGGGAGGGGAAGAGGGAGAGGGGGAGGGGAAGGGGTACAAAGAAAACTAGATAGAGGGTGACAGAGGATGATCTCTCTTTGGGTGATGGGTATGCAACAGAACTAAATGACAAGATAACCTGGAAATGTTTTCTTTGAATATATGTACCCTGATTTATTGATGTCACCCCATTAAAATAAAAATTTATTTATAAAAAAATAATAACCTAGAGATGTTTTCTCTGAACATATGTACCCTGATTTATCAATGTCACCCCATTAAAATAAAAAAATTAAAAAGAAAAGAAAAGAAAAAAAAGGCAAAGTAACTTACCTTGCCCTACTCTTTGTTTTTTCCTAGCTTTTCTGGTTGTTTGTTTGCTTGTTTTTATTTTTATTTTTTATTTATTGATTTTAGAGAAAGTAAAGAAGAGAGAGAGAAACATTGATTTGTTGTTCCACTTATTTATGCATTTGTTGGTTGACTTTTATATGTTCCCTGGCTGGGAATGGAACCTGTACCTTTGGTGCATCAGGCCAACACTCCAACCAACTGAGATATGCAGGCTGGAACTGCTTGGTGTGTGCATGCATTTTTTAATTTATTGATTTCTAGAGAGGGTAGAAAGGGGAAGGAGAAAGAGCGACAGAGAAACATAGTTTTGTTGCTACACTTATTTATGCATTCATTAGTTGATTCCTATATGTGCCCTGACTGGGGATTGAACCCGAAACTTTGTCTATTAAGATGATGCTCTACAAGACTGCGCTATTCGGCCAGGGCTAGTTTTGTTTATAACTGCTTTTCTCATTTAATATATAGTGAAAGTTTGCCAAAAGCATGTATAGAGGTTGTTTTTCTGTGTATGATTTTCACCCTGGTTCTCTGAGCTTAAGGCCTTATCAGAGAGTCTCAGCAATATTAAACATAAATTCCCCATTTTGATATATAAATATGAAGGCAATCAGTTTTTCTGTCTATACCTTCTGTGCTGTGTTTACAAAAGTGCAATGTATAATTTGAGTTTTTAATCTCAGATGTGTCTGTTTTATAACAAAATTCTGTAATGATACAATGTACTACCTCAGCTTGATTTTCTTTGTAAGTATACTACCTATGCACATCATTTACCCTTTATTATAGTGAGCAAATAAATAAAGAATTCAAATCTAAAAAAAAAAAGACACCCAGTTTGTGTGAAATCACTGATTCCATGTTTATGAATTCACTGGGCTTCAGAGAGAGAGAGAGAGTAGGAATAAGACAGGGGAGTGGCCAGTGCCCCTGCCCCTAGACCTACTACTGTAGAGATTCCTAAAGCAACAAGAAGAGGGATTACCTGTATAGCTCTTTTGGTCCTTAGATTGATGAGTAGTGTACTGGGAATTGAAAGAGGCTCTTGGGGTGGGATTAGGTTGATATTTGGGGTGAGATAGACTAGGGTACAGGTTTTTGTCTAATTATCAGGGAGACACATATAGGTGTTGGTCCCACACAAGTAGAAAGCCCCTGATTAGGTGAGGCAGGCTGAGAGGTGAATAGAGAATAGAAGGACAAGGGGTCTGTTTTGTTTCTCTGTTTCTGAGCTCCAGATGGTCAGGGTGGAGGAAAGAGTTGCCCTTAGCAGCAGTGGGAGTTTTCAGGATCACAGTGTGTGGACCTGTCCATGTGAAAGTCAATCCTTGATGATGTAATGCTGGAAGTGCCTTTTGAACAGTCTTTGAACAGTTTGCTGAGTAACCTGTAAATCCTGCAAGTACTTTGGGAAAGGGTGGTTACGTTTCTACACTTTGCAGTTAGAGTTTAAGTCTTAGTGACTACTGCTTCCAGTTGGAATTAGCAGCAGGTCCCAGCCTACAATAGGCATGGAGTATTGAGACAAGAGGAATAAAGGAGATGTTATACATTAAATAAAGTAACAAAATCAGACTGTCAATACCCACAGTAGAGATCTTTGAGAAATAAATAAGACTCAGATATTCAGGCAAGGCATAGTAGATGGCCCTTGTGTTTATAAGAAATGAGATCAGCTTATCTGCTACTTGGAAGACATACTTAGGTTTGTGAATGAGGTCCTTGGGCCTTCAGTGGCAATTCCCAGAATGCTGGGCAAGGTCATGTCATAGGTAGCTGGAGCAGGGCTAGAAGAGACTAAACCCTCACTCTATGGAGCAAGGTGGCAGCTTACCTTCTCGTGTCTCTCTTTCCACAACAAAGGTATGTCCCTTGATGGGGCCGGGAAGCCTGGCAGGCTTCATTTCAATGACCTTTCTTTCCACTCGGGAGCAGGGCCCTGATGGAATCCTATAAAGCCCTTTAGGGTGCTGGGCCTTTAAGAATGTATGCCAAAAGCTGGTATTTCCTGACTTCTTTGGGGCCTTGTTTGCCTTTTCTGTTACTTCCTTGGCCATTATAGACCTTAGAAGTCATGTGCAGAAGATCTCACTGAGGGGCTTGACTAAGAGAGAAAAATTGGAAATCCAGTGTTTAAAGAAGCCTATTAGATTAAGGAAAGAAAGGATTTTATTTGCAGTGGTAGGTGGTTGGAGACTGCGGAGGGTTTAAGTTTGATCTAGGGTGAGATCTCAGGTGGTGGGGGTTAAGATGATGCCTAGATAGACTACGGACTAAGAGTGAGGTTGAGCCTTAGTAGAGAAGACACGATATTCCTTCATGGTGAGGAAGTTAAGAAGGGTGGAGGTGTGTCTCCTTGAGGCAGGCAGGGAGGGGCTGCAGAGGAGTAGGTTATTTACATATTTTAAAAGAGTACTAGTTTTGAGATTGCATGCTGCTAAATCCTGAGTTCGTGCCTGCCCAAACAGATGTGGGCTGTTTTTGATCCCCTGGGGTAAGACAATCCACATAAATTGCTGGGCTGCATTAGTGTCTGGGTCAGTCTAGGTGAATGCAAACAGAAAGTAAGAGTCAGGGTGTAGAGGAATGGTGAAGAAGGCATTCTTGAGGTCTAGGACCATGAAGTTTGTGGTGTTTTAAGTAACTTGCAGAAATTAGGGACTACTGGATGGAGAGGAACTACTGCCTCATTGATTAAGTGTAAGTCTTGTACGAGGTGATAAGCCCCTGAAGGTTTTTGAACAGGAAGGATGGGGGTATTGCAGGGAGAGTCCATGGGGATGAGTAAGCCTTGATTTAAGAGGTAGGTAATTATTGGTTTAAGGCCTTAGAAACAGACAGAGTTACACATTAAACAAAGACTTTATGTACAAATTATAAATTAAGAAATTTAAATGAGTGCACTTTATTTGTTTCAATTAAAATTATACTAGAGATATTTTCTGACAAACAAAGATACAAAACAGATTATTCACTTATACAGCTCAATAGACAACTGCTTTTTTAAGCTTTTCAAGATGGCAGGGAGTTGTCAGCATAGAGGAGAGGAAGAGAGAAAGCAGACAGATGGACAGTATGAGCAGCTGGATGTAAAGAAGGAGGGTCAGAATCCACAGGAGGAAGAGAAAAAGATTAAAGTGCTGATGGTGGCACCACATGGTCAGAGTCAAAAAGATTTAGAGCTCTGAGGAGAGGGGAGAGGACAAGGGGTAGTGGAAGGCACAGTCAGTCTCTGAGGAGGGGGAAGAATGGGTCAAAGAAGAAAAAGAGACAGCCAAAGCCAGTGGGGTGGGAGGATGGATCAAAGAAGAAAAAGAGACAGAGCTGCCCATCTGTAAGGAGGGAGGAGGGGTTTACAAACATAGTGGAGAAGGGAGGGGCCCCTGGCCAGCAGAGGAGGAGAAACAGAGACTGGTATTTGCAAGTGAATGAGAAACAGGATTTTGCAAAGGGAGGGGGCTTTCTGCAGGGTAGAGACTCAAGTGAAAGAAATTTGCAGAGGAACCAGAGAAGGGTCCCAAGAGAGGAGTGCCCCCGGGAGTCAGGCAGGAGGGAGAGAGAGTTGGGAGTCCACAGAGAAGAAAAGATTAGGAGTGGAGGCTTTAGGTGAGGTTTCTTTGGCCAAAAAATGGCCTGCGTGTAGAACAAGCAGTACAGAAATTAAGGACAGGAGAGAAAGGAGAAGAAAGGCCTGCTCATAAGGAATCTCTGATGCCCTCCTTGTCCAGTGGCAAAAGTTGTCAAGAACTCTAAGGATATTGTAATGGTAGTAGAAGGCAACCTGGCTAGGCACCTAGACTTTCGAGGAAGTCCGTAGAAGCAGGCTGCTCAGAGTAGAAACCTCCCAAACTGTGAACCTCAGAGAGTAGAGTGAGTCCAGAAGCAGTAGAGGAGTCCCGAAGGAGTAGTCCCGAAGGAGTAGAGAAGTAGTCTCTGAAGCCTGAGATTGGGAGGAGCCCATGTTCCAAGGGGAGTCTGGCTGGACGGTTTGGACTGAGAGGAGCCCACAGTAGAGGAGACTGGTGAGACAAGGGGGCATCCCCGCCTTCAGTCACAGTTCCGAGAGGAGAAAATCTCTGTAGAAAGAGAGTCTCAGACAGGAGGTTGTCACCCCAAGGCTGAGATCCTGGGATGTAGGAGAGGGGCCTGGCTAGGCACGCCTAGACTTTCATAGAAGTCCAGTAGAGGAGTGGAGGCAGACCACTCATAGATATGGGGTCCAAAGTCAAAACCATCTGACCAGGAAGGGGTGTTTTTAGAGAGAAATTTGGAAGCCAACCGGTGAAGGGAAGGAAAAACTCCTTACCTCCTGATCTGGCAGGGGTTCAGGACAGGCTTAGACTGCCGGCCAATCAACTTACAATTATACGTCCAAACAAAATCAGGGAGTAAGCCCGGGATGAGCTACCACTGCCCATTGCTTCCCTGGTTGTAAGCTTGGATGGCAAAGTGGGATCATCCAGGCAGTTAGTACCCTGTCCCGGGTTTTGGCACCAAATGTTGGAATCCATGGGAGTCCAAAAAGACCAGAGTAATAGGCTTTATTGAAGGGAAGAAAGGAACCCTGCTGGGCACTTCTCCAGGGAGAAGGACACCAGTTACAGACTAGGGGTAAATTTTATAGTGTTTGAGAGAGCCCGAGGGGATACTGAGTCAAAAGTTCTGGTATATTCCCTTTTACAGTTTTAGGATTTCAGCTTTCTGGAATGCTCCTTCTTGGGTGGTTGATCAGCTTTCTGGAACTTTTCTGCCTCAGGGGTGATTATCCAGTAAGTAAGGGTGAGGTCAGGCAGCCAGGTGGGACAACAAAAGGGCATTTGGAAGTTCCAGTAAATTCATATATCTATTAAAGTGAACTTTAGTTTCCTAGGAAAAAATGCTGCTTCCATGAAAGGTAGCATGATGCTGGCAAAGAAGGTTTAAGTGCACATCCACCCTAAACTGTTGTTTCCCATGGGCCCAATAAAGTTAGGGAAAGAATATGGTGTAGGTAGGCATTATATAGCACATGGCCACTGCCAACATGGCCATGCAGGTTCTCAGTGAATTCGGGAAGATAGTAAAGAAAAAGTGGAGCCAAAAAATAGTGGACATCTGTAAAGCCAGTGGCCATGGACAGGGCCACCATCACAGCAGCCGCCTGGCCCATGCAGGTTCGCATTGGATTCAGACAGTCGGTAAAGAAACAATGGAACCAAAAACTGATAGGCCATTTTCTTTAATTCTAGCTTGCACCTGGCGGGCAAGTAAAAATACACACTGGGCTCCAAAACCCACTCACATTCAGTGCTCACAAGGCCACTGACTTATCCAAGTTTCCTAGAATCAAAGGTTTCTAGCTCACCAGCCTTATTCTCCTCAGTTCCCCATCTCCTTCCTTATCCCAGATACAAACTCTGCACAAACTGGCATCTCACTCAGCACTCCGCCATCTTGGCTGCTTCTCCTGGCCACATGGCCTCTTTCTGCTCTCTGCTCTGATCCCTCTGCTCTCTCATGCTAATCATCCAGGAACCAAGAGAGCAAACTCTCGTTCTGCCCCCATTTTATATTGTAGCTTCACAACCTCTAATCCAATATACAAAATAGGGAAGTCTCTAATACAAAGTCACTTCTCTGAGGCATGATTGGATTATACCACCCCACATCAAAAAGGGTGGGAAAGGCTTAATCCCAAAACCAACCCTCAGGCTACAAGGATTCTCACCACACATTAATATCACCTGGGCAACGGCCTCATGTGGGCAGCACCGTCTTTAACAAAGTGAGCATAATATAATTTATCTGCCCAACAGACATCCAATTATTAATGTTTCATACCGACGGACTAGCAAAGAGGCAGGGAAGACCTCTTCCCTCTCATTCAGTGTTCCCAAAGCCCTGACACATTCTCAAGTTCCACAACCCAGAAAATCTTCTCTGGTTCGTCTTGGAATCGATGGTCCCCACCAGCCTCAGCAGAGCTCCCAAAGCCCCCCAGCTCAGGTTCCACATCTGCACTCCTTCTCTTCCTACAAAACCCAGGCTGGGGAAAAATTTCCTTCTCCAGCAAACATTAGCAATACACTGGCCCCTCCTGTTGTGGACCGTTAATGGCAGGAAGCCATTATAGATTCAAGGCTTAGCAAAAGGCTAAGTTCTACCCCCTCCATCTCCATATTTGGCTTTGATGCTCTGTGTTTGCACCCACTCCACTTCCTTCCTTGGGTTGCAGGAAGCAATATACATACCCTTCCTCTGACTCTGTTTGTTTCAGATGTTTGTAAATTTCACTAATGTATCCTTTTTTTGCCTTGGGAGAGTTCCTGTCTTAGCCTTTGATGTGCAACTTTGTATCAGGGTCCTTGATTTGCATAGGTCCATATAATAAAGCGAACTGGGGCTGTGAGGCACTCAGATACTGCCAGGCAGTTTGAGGAGTCCTCCCGGTCCCATCGGTTTTGTTCTGACAAAGTGTGTTTCCTTAATTCCGTACCGTTATTTGGAGCTGCGCTGGTTTGCGGCAAGTGGCGCCCGAACAGACGACTTGAGTACGAGGAAACTAAAACTAAAGGAAGGTGACGGAACTCCCCAAAGTGAAGTGCGCACAGTGAGTAAAGAAAGTTTTTGGGGAAAGTGTAGTTGGGAGTAAAAGAATATGGGACAGATAGGGTCAAAAATAAGGGACCTTTTTGTAAAAATGTTTCCATATGAAGACAAATCATTGTCTGAAGAGTATCAGGGTAAGCCGGAAACAGAGGGATGTGAATATGAGGATAACTTGAAGTCTGAGGATGACAGGGGGGATGAAAAATCCGTGGCTATGGCTGCCTTAGCCGCGGGGCCTCCGCTGCCCTCAGCTCCTTCCTACATTCAACCCTCTGCTCCTCCGTTCCCTTATCGGGCTGATTCCATAGTCTATAGCTCAAAATCTGGGAAATCTCCTCTCCAACAATCTATAGACCAGGCTCGAAATATAGGGGAAACAACAGATGGCTTTGCCTGTTTTCCTATTGTGGAAAGACAGGATGATACAGGGAGACTAGTGCGAGAACATGAACCTGTACCTTTTAAAACTCTGAAAGAGCTTAAACTTGCTTGTGCTCAGTATGGGCCTACTGCCCCTTTTACACTTGGTTTATTAGATACCATTAGTGCAAAGGCTCTTCCCCCAAATGACTGGAAGGCGATTGCTCGTGCTTGTCTCTCTGGGGGTGATTATTTGTTGTGGAAGTCAAACTTTCATGAAAAGGCTATAGAGCTGGATGAGAAAAATCAGCAAGAGGAGGTTGCTGTTACTGTAGATATGTTAACTGGAGAAGGACAGTATGCCCATACGGCAACTCAATTAGAGTATCGACCAGCTATTTATGATATAATTAATCAGCTAGCCACACAGGCATGGAAATGCCTGCCTATTCCAGGGACCAAACCAGAAGAATTTGGTAAAATTAGGCAGGGTGCAGACGAGCGATTTCAAGACTTTGTCTCACGGCTAATTCAAGCAGTTGAAAGAATAGTAGGGGATAAAAATGTGGGAAAGGTTTTAATAAAACAACTAGCCTATGAAAATGCTAATTCTGCTTGTCAGGCTGCACTTCGGCCTCACCGCAAGAAGGGAGATATAGAGGATTATATTAGAATTTGCGCTGATGTTGGGCCTTCATACATGCAAGGTCTTGCCTTTACCACAGGTAATAAGGCAAGATTTCCAGGACAAAACTTTGATAAAGGACAGAACAAGTGAAGGAAGGAAGGTCAGGGAAGTACTTTTGCCCATGGAAACTGTTTTCAATGCGGGGGTTTGGGGCATTTTGCTAAAAACTGCCCTGCTTTCCCCGGATATTGGTCTCGGCCTCTCCCTCAAGGACAGCCAGCTTTAAGGCTCCAGACCTCTGCCCACTTTGTAGACATGGGAAACATTGGAAGAATAAGGGGAGGCCTAAATGTACTACTGCAGGGCAGGGAAACGGACAATGGGGCCCTCCCCGGCCCCATCAAACAATAGGGGCAACGTCAGTGTTTCCTCAGCAAATTCAGATTCCAGCAGGCCAAACATTGCCCAACTATCCCAGGCAACAACAGGCAGTACAGGACTGGACCTCAGTCCCACCTCCCAGTTCGTATTGACTCCAGAGATGGGACCTCAAGCCATACCCACTGGAATTTTTGGGCCACTTCCCAGTAACACAGTAGGAATCTTGTTAGGCAAAAGTAGTTTAACTATGAGGGAATTCTTTGTTCTTCCTGGAGTGATAGACTCTGATTATACAGGAGAAATTAAAATAATGGCTCACACTTTGAGTAATATAGTCACTATCTCCCCTGATATGAAAATTGCTCAATTAATCCTTTTACCTCTTTTAAGACAAGGCCAAACCCCGCTAAAGGGACCCCGAGAGAATCAAAGATTTGGTTCCATTGATACTGCCTATTGGATTCAAAAAATAGGCCAGGAACGCCCTGAAATGGAACAAGGGCGTAAATTTAAAGGGCTTTTAGATACTGGGGCTGATGTATCTGTTATTGCTAAGCTACATTGGCCTCCTTCCTGGCCCACTCATGCAGCAGCCACAGAATTACAAGGTATAGGGCAGAGTAAATCCCCTCAACAAAGTTCTAGTTTTTTACAATGGGAAGATAAAGAAGGTCATTCTGGATTTTTTCAGCCTTATGTGCTCCCTGGATTGCCAGTTAATTTGTGGGGTAGAGATGTTTTGAAAAATATGGGGGCATTGCTTGTCAGTCCTAATAGTTTAGTTAGCACTCAAATGCTTGATCAGGGATTTTTGCCCACTAAGGGTCTAGGGAAAGAACAGCGAGGAATTCTCACCCCCATAGAAGTGGCACCCAATACCAGAAGGCATGGATTAGGATGTCAAAAATTTTGCATAGGGGCCTTGGTAGCTCCTGCTACCCCAATAATGCACTGTGCCGACCCAATTACTTGGAAATCAGATAATCCTGTATGGGTAGACCAATGGCCCCTTTCTCAGGAGAAACTTAGGGCAGCTGCTCAATTGGTACAGGAACAGCTACAGCTTGGGCACATTGAACCATCTAATAGTCCATGGAATACGCCTATATTTGTTATTAAAAAGAAATCAGGAAACTGGAGGCTATTACAAGATTTGAGAGCAATAAATAAGACTATGGAAATTATGGGTTCTCTCCAGCTAGGACTTCCTTCTCCTACTGCCATTCCATGGAACTATCACCTTATAGTTGTTGATTTGAAGGATTGCTTTTTTACTATTCCTTTAAGCCCTCATGATTGCAAGCGTTTTGCATTCAGTGTTCCTTCACTTAATTTTCAGGCTCCCATGGAGTGATACCAGTGGAGAGTTTTGCCTCAAGGTATGGCTAATAGTCCTACCTTGTGCCAAAAATATGTTGCTCAAGCCATCTCTCCAGTACGAAGGCAACACCCTAAGGCATACATAATTCATTATATGGATGATATTCTTATTGCTCATCCAGATAAAGACACTGTGTTGACCATTTTGCAACAACTAGAATATTCTCTGAAAAAATCAGGACTTTATATAGCTCCTGAAAAGGTACAGCAATCTTTACCTTTTTCTTATTTAGGACAAATTATTGAGGGACAACAAATTCGCCCACAGAAAATAGAAATCAGGACAGATCATTTGCAAACTTTAAACGATTTCCAGAAACTGTTAGGAGACATTAATTGGCTTAGACCTTCCTTGAAATTAACTACTGGAGAACTGAAGCCACTTTTTGATATTCTTAGAGGCTCAGCTGAACCAGCTTCTCCTCGGCTACTTACACCTGCGGGACAACAAGCTTTAAAGCTTGTAGAAAAGGCCTTGCAGCAAGCACAACTAAAACACATAAATCCTGAGGAATCAATTGCCCTACTAATATGTCCCTCAAGTTACACTCCAACAGGACTATTGTGGCAAGCTTCAGGTCCTATTGAATGGATTCATTTAGCTGTTACTCCTAAGAAAGTTTTATCTCCATATTTTGATCTTGTTGCCTCCTTGATTATCAAGGGGCGTAGGCGATTCTTGCAGCTTATAGGTTTTGAGCCACAGACTATTGTTGTTCCTTTTTCAAAGGATCAACAACAATGGCTCTGGGAAACTTCCACAAAATGGCAAATCGCTTTTGCAAATTTTACAGGCCAAATTGATTCTCACTACCCAGCTGATAAAATAGTTCAATTTTTATTAATTACTACCTTTATATTTCCTAAGACAATTGTTAATGAGCCCATTCCTGAAGCACCTACAATCTTTACTGACGGATCCAGCTCAGGAATAGCAGGCTTAATAATCAATGGACAGCTTTATACTGAAACAGTCACCTTAAAATCAGCCCAAAGAGTAGAATTACATGCCATTATCATGGCTTTTCAGCATTTGCCATACTCCTCCTTTAATTTATATACAGACAGCAGATATTTACTTATGGTTGTTTCCACTATAGAGACTGCTGTCTTAGGGACAACTGCTGATGAGGAACTATTTCAGCAGTTCCTCCTCCTTCAAAGACTTGTACGTCAACATACAGCTCCGTGTTTTATAGGACATATTCGAGCTCACTCCATGCTCCCTGGAGCTTTAGCGCAAGGGAATGCCCTTGTTGATCAAGCTACCCAAAAGAAAATTATTGGAGCAACCATGACAGATCAAGCAATTCAGTCTCATACTATCCATCACCAGAACGCTGCAGCCCTGTGTAAACAGTTTCAACTTTCTCGGGAAGCAGCACGGCAGATTGTTAAATCTTGTCCAAGGTGCCCTATATTACAATCTGTCCCTTCGTTTGGAATTAACCCTCGAGGACTCCTACCGGGACAACTTTGGCAAATGGATGTTACTCATATACCTTCATTTGGCAAACAATCTTTTGTCCACGTTACAGTAGATACTTATTCTGGATTTATAGTAGCCTCTGCCAGAACAGGAGAGGCTGCTAAACATGTTATAGCTCACTGCTTGTATGCATTTTCTATTATTGGACTTCCTAAACTGATTAAAACTGACAACGCTCCTGCATATGTAGGAAAAGCATTTACTACATTTTGTCAGACTTTTGGACTTGACCTAAGGACGGGAATTCCTTACAATCCCCAAGGTCAAGGCATTGTAGAGCATGCACATCAAACACTTAAAAACCAATTGGAAAAAATTAAAAAAGGGGAATTATACCCTCAAACTTCTGCAAATCTTCTTTGTCATGCTCTTTTCACTTTAAATTTTTTAAATACTGATGTACAGGGTCATTCAGCAGCAGAAAGACTCTGGAACCCTGCAAGGAAAGCCTTCCCTGAAGTGCGATGGAGGGACCCACTCACAGGAATCTGGCAAGGGCCAGACCCTGTTCTCTTATGGGGCTGAGGATATGTGTGTGTTTTTCCTAGGTCAGCTGAAGCTCCTCGGTGGATCCCTGAACGACTGGTGAGACACCATGATTCTAGATGAGAGACTCACTTTACAAGAGCAATTGCATAAGACTTACTATGCTCTCTTCCCTTTCTCAATTATTATCTAATTTTTTAAATGTTTTAGATCATTTTATTTTCCTGATCCATTGCTTGAAAAGAGGGCGAAAGGGGGGCCTGATTTGGGTATTGCTGAATAGAAATCTCATAAGGCCGTCTTGAGATTTTTTGAGAGAGATCTCTGTTTAGTATATATTCTTATTACGTTCCTATTAAGGTAGCCCTACTTAAGATCAAGCAGGCCATAGTTTAATCTCTAAAACCCCGGGTTTCACTCTTGATTTCGTGATGTTTTTGTTTATAAGGCCTGAATTAAGTCCTTACATGAAAAGTAATGATGATAATAGTTTTGGAAGTGCCAGCTATAGTATTGAAAACAAAACGGGAATAATTTCATTTCCCTATATAAATATAATTTTGTTTGGAATAAGTAGAGCACGCTCATTTTGGATCCAAAAGACTTGCTGGTTTGGCCAGGCTGCTCCAGGCCACAAGTGAAAGGCTTGAAGCAGCATAGATTTACATAATAAAGGTGTAAAGATTTTTTTTTGCTGTAGAAGAATAATGAAGATCACAATGGGATTTTTCAGTTTTGATATGTACTCTCTAAAGTGCCTGTTAATTAATGTTAAGGGGGTGTTTTGATAAGTGTGGGAATGTTGTTTGAAGGTGCTTTTACTCTATTTTTGTTAAAAGTTAACAAAGTCAAGAATTTCTTGCAATATTTGAAGTCAAAATATTGTAAAGTGTGATTCAATTGTAAATAATATAAAAAGAAAGGGGGGGGGAGTCATGTCCTGGAGCTCCTGCAGGTCTACCCTGTTACACTTTTTACTTCAAACAGTTTATCTTGAATGCTGATGTACAAGAGATGCCCAAATTTTTGTCCTGCAAACTACTACCCTTTTTTTACTTTTATTTGATTCCAGCTAATGATACTGTTTTGTTCTTTTCTGAATAGCTCCAGATATATAGGCAATAGGGACTCTCAAGCCCCTCAGCGAGATCTTCTGAGCATGGCTTTTAAGGTACCAAGAGGCCGAAAAAACCCAAAGGAGATCAGGTAAAATACTAGCTCTTGGCATACGCCCTCAGAGGCTCCAACGCTCCAACTGGAACTTCATCAGGGCCCTGCTTCAATAGTGGAAAGGATGGTCATTTAAGCCAAAGCCTGCCAGGCTTACATGCCTTTGCTGTGAGGAAGAAGGGACACACTGGAAGGTAGGCTTCCCCCTCACTCCTCTAAAGGAGGGTTCAGTCTCTTCCAGCCCTGCTCCAGCCACCTGTGACCTAACCTTGCCCAGAATACTGGGATTTGCCACTGAAGGCTAAAAGGTGCCCAGGGCCGTCGGCCCCATCTTCAACACTGTGGACGAGCCTGGGGTATTTCTTCCAAGTAGCTGGTAGACTGGTCTCATTTACACAAGGGTCATTTAACTAGGTCTTGCCTGAATATTCAGGTTTTTTATTCTTCCCTCGAAGATCTCTGTTGTGGGTATTGATAGTCCTGTTTTCTGCTGCTTTGATTAATATATAGTCTTTCTTTTATTCCTCCTGCCTCAATGCCCCACTCATAGTTTAGGCTAGGACCTACTCCTAATTCAGAGCTCCTTTTTTCCTTTTTTGCCAACTTACAAATTTACCTCTGCCACCCAGCTTAGTGTATCCCAAGGTTCTCCTCACCACTCCATGGCTGTAAAGCTCCAGTATAGGACCCCTGGGTTCATCTTTCCAGTTTAAAGAAAACGGAAGCTCCGTCTTCATGCGTGCTGCAGATGGCTTTTCCAGTCTACCTGGGTCATTGCCAGCTGGGAAGCAGCGGTCATTGGGACTTTGACGCTAACTGCAGAGTGTGGAAGTGAGACGGCAATTCCAGTGCCATGAGGACTTCTCCTGAAAGTGGACTTTTCCTGGACTCCTGCTCCTGTGACAGTTTTTGATGGACTAAACTGGGGTTTGGGTTGCATTTGCAGAGATTTGGAATGGTGTTGGTGCCAACTTGGACTTGGTGAACACTTTAAGGACATTACTCTTTTATAGATTCTTGTTGTATTAGCTTAAAGAGTTTGCTTAAAGTCTTTGATCGCTGTGATGTATTGGTATACTTGTTTTGGGTATCTGTTAGCATTGGCTATACTAATTTTGTGTTTGTTTTGTATTTTTTCCATCTGCCTCCAAATTAGAAAATCAGATGAGTGCAAATCTCAGCAGCACAAATTAAAAAGAAAAGGGGGATATGTTGTGGACCGTTAATGGCAGGAAGCCATTATAGATTCAAGGCTTAGCAAAAGGCTAAGTTCTACCCCCTCCATCTCCATATTTGGCTTTGATGCTCTGTGTTTGCACCCACTCCACTTCCTTCCTTGGGTTGCAGGAAGCAATATACATACCCTTCCTCTGACTCTGTTTGTTTCAGATGTTTGTAAATTTCACTAATGTATCCTTTTTTTGCCTTGGGAGAGTTCCTGTCTTAGCCTTTGATGTGCAACTTTGTATCAGGGTCCTTGATTTGCATAGGTCCATATAATAAAGCGAACTGGGGCTGTGAGGCACTCAGATACTGCCAGGCAGTTTGAGGAGTCCTCCCGGTCCCATCGGTTTTGTTCTGACAAAGTGTGTTTCCTTAATTCTGCACCGTTATTTGGAGCTGCGCTGGTCCGCGGCACCCTCCCAAGCAGGAAGGTAATCCGCAATTTGCAACCTGCAGCCCTGAGGGCAATCACCACAGCCTTTCCCAGACCCCTACACATGGTGCTGCCCAAGCCAATGCAAAATATAAGCGAGCAAACCTGAAAAACACATTCTAAAAACTTATTTTCCCAACAGGCATAATGGTCTATTAAGAAAATACCTGTTTCTGCCTCAACTTTATTTCTAACTTGAATTTTGTAGTCTGGTTACCTGCATTCAGAGAAGTTAAGAGGCAAATACTGCCTGACCTGCGGTGGCAGAGTGGATAAAGCATCAACCTAAAATGCTGAAATCGCAAGTTCCCAACCCTTGGCAGACCTAGTCAAGGCATATATGGGAGTTGATGCTTTCTGCTCCTCCCCTCTTCACTCTCTGGTTCTCTCTTCTCTCTAAAATGAATACATAAGTCTTAGGCAAATACAGCAGCAGTCTAAGTTTCTGAGGGATTTGCACGGCCAAGAGAAATTTAGGCCTGGTCTATAGCAAAAGCATGTGTTTTATGAATCTTCAAAGTGATTTCTCTGAACCTGCACAAGCTGAGGGTGCGTGTGTATGGGGGATAATGGACAAGGGATATCCTTCCAGAACCAGGGACAGAGAGGACAGTGACCATAAGATCATGTTTCCACCACATTTTCTGATCCCTTATGTATTGAAATGCATATTTTGCCACACACATGAGAACAAAGCCCTAGGGTGGGAGGAGAAACCAGAGAGAAAGAACTGGCTTCCTGAATGACTCTGTGGAATAGAGTTGCCAGCCAACCTGGAGCACTCTCTTTAGATTTTTCACACGAGAGTAAAATTAATTCAACCTTGACTAAACCATACTAGACTATGGTTGGGTCTCTCTCTCTCTGTCTCTCTCTCTGTTTCCTTCTCTCCTTTTCTCTTGTATTATTATAATTCCTTTTGCTACTGAGAGAAACTAATGAAATGTCCAACTAGAGATATTTATCTTTCCCCAATAAGCAGGTCCCTCCACCTGCCTAGAGTAAAGGCAATTCTATTCTCCCCACTGCTCAGGCCAAAATCCTTCAAGGCATCCTGTGTCCTTGCCCCTACCAGATGCAAACATTGAAAGAGGCTGTGCATATGTGATTAAGCTTGCTGCATCCCAGAACTTCAGGGGACACATGCATGGAGTAAGCTGAAGCCAAATCCTAAAAATATTAATACTCTTCAAACAAAGACCACCAGGTCCATTCCTGTGGTTAAAAAGCCTGGGTTAATTATTGTGGCTAGGAAGTATGTTCACAATGGGGAACCATGGGTGTTTCAATCAGAGTGTGTTAGGAAGAACCTACTATAGGACTTGGGGACAATCTGAAAAAGCTCTGGATTGTGTGCTGTCAGAGGTCAGGGAAGTCTATCATTGAATGAATCCATAAATCTTCCATATACAGAGTGGAGATAAGCTTGACTGTAAAGCTGAACTTGATAAAGAAGCAGCAGTCCCTCATTTTAGCCAAGACAGACATGTTTTTGGATTGTAAAACAATCTTTTTTAATGATATTTGAGTGACCTTGTATAATGTTTTATGAGATTATTTATGTGCCACAGAACAACCCTCTAACATGTGCCTGTCAGGCTGGCTGGAGATAACACTGAAGCCTAGCCATGGGGGTCATGTCGTTCAAGGAGAACAGGGACTGCATGTATTTTGTTCTCAAATGGGTAGTGGTGCCTCCTTTCGGGCCACAGGCAGTCAGCTTCTCTCTGTGACCCCAGAAAAGTGACAAGAGCTGTCTCCAAGTCCCTCTGGCTCAGCTCCTGCTTCTCAGAGCTTTGTATCTTCAGTCGGCCTCCCTGCCTGAGCGCTGCGACCCACCCTGCATGGGTGACTCAGATCTGTCCTCAGAACTCAGCAGACAGGACTGCTTTTCTTTTTCCTGTTTTGTTTTGTTTTGTTTTGAAATGACAACTCTGCTCTGTTTGTGATCAACTTATGTCTTCACTCCTTGCTTTTGAGTGTTCTTAACATTTCATGCCTCATTTGCTGGAAATGTTTGGAATTGAGTGGTAGGTTTCAAAGAGAGTTCAAGCTGCCATCCTGACCCAGGAGCAGCAGAGAGTCTGTCTGTGCCTCCCCTGGGCTGTAGTTTCCTAAGCTGTGGCACCTCAGCCATGGCCTGTCATCCAAGTGGTCCCCTGTGCATTGACTGTTATTGTTTGTAATGCTCTAAACATTCCCAAGGAAACCCTAGGCCATGCCCTGTGGCCATTAGCTTGTCTGTTTCTTTTTTTCTTTTTTGTTTAGAAAATTAAATTTAACAGGGTGACATTTATAAAAGTACATAGGTTTCAAGTGAAGATTTCTATAGGATTTGAACTATTGATTATGTTGTATACCTACCTCTCAAAGTCAAATCATTTTCAGTCACCATAGCTTTGTCCCTGTTTACACCATTTCCCCCACCCTGTCTCCTGTGTCCCCCTCCCACTTCACTTTTATCTTTGTACGTGAGTCTTATTTTTATATCCCGCCTATGTCTTAAATTATATAGTTCTTAGCTTCTTCTGATTTACTTATTTCATTCAGTATGTTCTCAAGGTCCATCCATGTTGTCATAAATGTCATTATGTCGTTGTTTCTTTTGGCTGAGTAGTGCACCATTGATATATGTACCATATCTTCTTTATTCAATCTTCTATTGAAGGACACTTCCATTGTTTCCGTGTCCTGGCCTGTGCATAACACTGCGTAGAACATGGGGGTGCATGTGTCTATGTACCAATGTTTTCGAGTGTTTGGAGTAGATACCCAATGGAGGGATTGTTAGGTCATATGACCTTTCTATTTTTATTTTTGAGTAACGACCATATTTTCTCCCATAATGGTGGTACTAATTTGCATCTTACCAGCAGGTAATGAGGGTTCTTTTTTCTCCAGAGACTCTCCAGTAATTGTTAGTACCTGTCCTGTTGATAATAGCCAATCTAAGAAGTGTGAGGTGGTATCTCATTGTAGTTTTGATTTGCATTTCTCAAATAAGAAGTGAAGATGAGCATCTTTTCCTATATCTGTTGGTGATTTGTATGTCATCTCGGAAGAAGTATCTGTTCAGGTCCTCTCCACATTTTTTAATTGGATTGTTTGCTGCTGAGCTTAGTGAGTTCTTTATATATTTTGAATATTAATCCCCTTTCAGAGCTGTTGTTTGCAAATATCATCCCCCATTTAGTTGGCTGCCTATTTGTTTTGTTGTCAGTTTCTTTTGCTGGGCAGAAGCTTTTTAGTTTGATGTAGTCCCACTCATTTATTTTTGCCTTTACTTCCCTTGCCTTTGGGCTCTAATTCATAAATTGTTCTCCACAGCCATGGTCCATGAGTATAGTACCTATGTTTTGTTCTATGTAATTTATTGTTTCAGTTTTATGTTTAGGTTTTTTATCCATTTTGAATAAATTTTTGTGCATGGCAACAAACTGTAGTCAAATTTCATTCTTTTGCATGTGGCATTTTCTTTTTCCAGCTCCATTTAAGAAAGAGGCTTTCTTTTCTTCATTGCATGTTTTTTGCTTCTTTATCAAAGACAATTTGTCCATCCATATACATTATTTTTTTATGGTCTCTCTATTTCATTGGTCAGTGTGTCTGTGTTTCAGCCAATACCATGCTGTTTTCATTATTGCAGCTCTATACTATAATTTGAAGTCAAGTAGAGTGATACCTCCGGCTTCAATCATTTTCCTCATGATTGCTTTGGCTATTCAGGGGTTTATATGGTTCCATACAAACCTGATGATTTATTGTTCTGTTTCTTTAAAAAATGACATTGGGATTTTGATGAAGATTACATTAAATATCTATATTGCTTTGGATAATATGATCTTTTTAACTATGTTTCCTCTTCGAATCCATGAGCATGTAATATTTTTTTATTTCATTGTATCTTTTACAATTTTCTTCAATAATGTTTTATACTTTTCTATATAAAGGTCCTTGATGTCCTTTCTTAATTTTACTCTTAGATATTTTATTTTTTTATTACAATATTTTAAAAAATTGTTTTTGGTTTTTCTTAGATCTGTCATGTTTTGAAGTTTCATTGTTGGCATATGGGAGAGCAATGGAGTTTTGTATATTGATTTTGTATCCTGCAACTTCACTGTGTTGGTTTATTGTTTCTAATAGTTTTTTGGTAGAGTCTTTGGGGTTTTCTATATACAGAATTATGCCATCCATAAAAAGTGATACCTTTACTTCTTTCCCGATATGAATGCCTCTTATTTCTTTCTCTTACCTGATTGATCTGGCTCAAATTTTCAGAATTTGTTGAATAGGAATAGAGAGATTATGTAGGCATATCTTTCTCCTGGACTTACGAAAAAGCTTTCATTTTTTTATTATTTAGTATGATAATAGTTCATGTTTTGTCATATATGGCCTTGACTCTATAAAGGTACTTTTCTTCTATTATCATTTTATTGAGTATTTTCAACATAACAGGATTAAATACCTTTTCAGAATTATTGATAGGATCATATGATTTTTGTTCTTTTTTTGTTGTTGATGTGGTGTATTATCTTGATCTATTTACATATGCTGCACTATTCTTGTATCCCTAAAATGATTCTCACTTGATCTTGAAGTATTATTTTTTTTTGACAATTAAATTTAACAGGGTGACATTGGTCAACCAGAGTACATGTTTTAGAGAAAACATCTCCACATCATTTGTAGAGTCGATTATGCTGTATACCCATCACCCAAAGTCAAATCATCCTCTGTCACCCTATATTTGTTTCTCTTTATGGCCCACACCATCTCCCCACTGAGATATTTTTTAATGTGTTATCCTATTTTATATTGCTAGTACAAATTTTGTTTAGAGTGTTTTCTCTGTTTCTTAAATGGCAATATTTATAATGACAGACTGCAGCATGACTGATTGCTTTCACATAGCCTTTTGTCACTTGTCAACAATTCAGGCCAAGTGCGTAAGTCAGGAGAAAGAAGCCTGAAGCTAACTTATTCTTTAGACATGGAGTCAGCGTAAGAATGGGAGCATCAGATCCCTACCAGCCTCTGTCACTAACCTTATGCTCATGATGACTGAGTCATTCCTTGTGCCTGACAAACCCACCCTGTTCTGTTCTACCCACCAAGTGTGACTGTGACACTGATTTTTTTTTTATTGAAGTTGAAAGAGAGAAAGAGAAACATTAGCTACTTATTCAGCTTAGTTACTCCATTTACTAGTGTACTTATTGATTCTTCTCTTACCTACCCTGACATGGGAGGCAACCCTTACCTTCGTGGGCTGGGACAATACTAATCCACTGAACAACACGGTCAGGGCACTGACACTGTTTTTAAGCATCTGATTTAAAGGAAATATTATAAGTAAAGCAAGAACTTCAATGATCCTTTCTCCAAAGCCCAAAAGCTCCCAAAATAAAAGGTAAGGAACTTTCAGCCTCCTTGATGCCCCCTGACAGCACCAAGTACAGATCGCTAAGGAATGCTGCTTCTCACATTATGCGTCCTTCCTCTCGCTGAACATGCTCAAAGAAGATACCAGTGGTGTCATGATGGATGCCACCACTGAGATGGAGGATGGAGAGAAGCTGGGGTGTGGAGACAGCTCCTGACACATGGTGACTGGTCTCAGCCTCAGCAGCATCTGACTCACACTCCCCATTGAGATGGAGAATCACTAGAAGGTACAAACTGTGGGACAAGTCTCATAATTTGTTTGATAAAGTCACTAAGAAATAAGCAATTTAAGGGGCAGGCAGCACTCACAGGGACAGAGAATTACTGCAGGGGACAGAGATTCTGAGACTCAGGGAAGACTCTGAGAAGTAAGAGGACTGTTTGGGTACAGGTCCAAGGAAGCCCCCATTCACTGTGTCAGCCTCATGATGCTCACATACACAGAGATGATCACATGACTGCAAGATGAATCATTTATTGACAGGTAGAGGAAGGTCTTATTCATGGCAGAGTTCTCCTGGGTATGGCAAAGCGATTCAGAAATTGAAGAAAACTTGATTCTTAACATGTTTATGAGTTTTCTCGATGACTATGGAAAATCTTGAAGATACAGGTATAAAGCTTTCATGGATGATAATAATAAAAACCAGCTCACACACCTTGTTACAAAATGACATGGGGACTGTAGAATGAAGATCCTGGTGTTCAGGTGAGGAAGGATTCACACAGCACTAAATAAGCAGATGACAGAAAACATAAAAACTCATTAAGCACTTCCTGGGTTCCACTGAGACAAAAAGAATTTCTTTTAAAGAGAAAAAATGTTAAGAAGTAATTATTAACATGCACTCTAACTTGTTACTAAGCTGAATACAGGTAAAGAGTTCATTGAGTCAGTGATTTTGCTTTTTCTTTGACTGATTCCATTGTACCCTTCCTAAACTCAGTCTATGGAAAGAAGACAGTCAAACAAGGTCCCTAGGCTGGAGTCTCCCATTGTCCATATTAAAAGTTTTGAGGAGCCTGACCAGTGGATAGAGCATGGGATTGGGATGCAGATTACACAGGTAGGAAGTCCCTTGGTCACCACTTGAGTGTGGGATCATAGACATGAACCCATGTTCGCTGGCATAAACTCAAATGTTGCTTCCTTAAAGCACACGGTTGCTGCCTTGACCTCAAGGTCAATGGCTTGAGCAAGGGTCATTCAATTTTCTATAGCCCCCTGGCTAAAGGACATATAAGAAAGCAACCAAAGAACAACTAAGGTGTCGCAGTGAAGGAATGATACTTCATGAGAGGGAAGTTCATAGCATTACAGGCATACCTCAAGAAACTAAAAAAAGCTCAAAAAAACAACTTGAACCTACATCTAAAAGAACTAGAAAAAGAACTGCAAGTAAAGCCCAGAGCTAGTAGAAGGAAAAAAATAATAAAGATTGGAGCAGAAATAAATGACATAGAGGCTAAAGAAACAATACAGAGGATCAATGAAACCAGGAGCTGGTTCTTTGAAAAGGTAAACAAGATTGATGAACCTTTAACCAGACTCACCAGGGAAAAAAGAAAGAGGACTCAAATAAATAAAATTAGAAACAAGAGTGGAGAAATAACAACTGGCACAACAGAAATATAAAATATTGTAAGAAAATACTATGAAGAACTGTACACCAAAAAACTAGACAACCTAGATGAAATGGACAAATTCCTTGAAACATATAATCTTACAAAAATTAATCTGGAAGAATCAGAAAACCTAAACAGACCAATTACAACAAATGAGATTGAAACAGCTATCAAAAAACTCCCAACAAAGAAAAGTCCTGGGCCTGATGGCTTCACAAGTGAATTCTACCAACTATTCAAAGAACTAACTCCTATCCTTCTCAAGCTATTTCAAAAAATTCAAGAGGAAGGAAGACTTCCAAGATCCTTTTATGAGGTGAGCATAATTCTGATTCCAAAACCAGGCAAAGACAACACAAAGAAAGAAAATTATAGGCCAATATCCCTGATGATTTAGATGCTAGAATCCTCAACAAAATATTAGGAAACCAGATCCAGCAATATATGAAAAAAATCATACACCATGATCACATATGATTTATCCTTAAGGCAAGGCTGGTACAATATTTGCAAATCAATCAATGTGATTCATCACATAAACAAAAGGAAGGAGAAAAACCACATGATAATTTCAATAGATGCAGAAAAAGCATTTGATAAAATCCAGCACCCATTCATGAATAAAACTCTCAGCAAAGTGGGAATGCAGGGAACATACCTCAACATAATAAAGGTCATCTATGACAAACCCACAGCCAACATCATACTCAATGGGCAAAAATTAAAAGCAATCCCCTTAAGATCAGAAACAAGGCAGGAGTGCCCTCTTTCACCACTCTTATTCAACATAGTTCTGGAAGTCCTAGCCACAGCAATCAGACAGAAAAAGAAATAAAAGCATTCAAATTGGAAAAGAAGAAGTAAAACTATCATTATTTGCAGATGATATGATATTGTATATAGAAAACCCTAAAGTCTCAGTCAAAAAACTACTAGACCTAATAAATGAATTCAGCAAGGTGGCAGGATATAAAACTAATACTCAGAAATCAGAGGCATTTTTATAGACTAACAATGAATGAACTATCAGAAAGAGAAATTAAGGAATAAATCCCCTTTACCATTGCAACCAAAAAAATAAAGTACCTAGGAATAAATTTAACAAAGGAGATTAAAGACTTGTACTTGGAAAATTATAAAACATTGATAAAAGAAATCAGGGAAGATACAAACAAGTGAAAGCATATACCGTGCTCATGATTAGGAAGAATAAACATCATTAAAATGTCTATATTACCTAAAGCAATCTATAAATTCAATGCAAAACCGATTAAAATACTAAAGACGTACTTCAAAGATATAGAACACATATTCCAAAAATTTATATGGAACCAAAAAAGAACACGAATAGCCTCAGCAATCTTGAAAAGGAAGAATAAAGTGGGAGGTATCACACTTCCGGATATCAAGTTATGCTATAAGGCCATTGTACTCAAAACAGCCTGGTACTGGCATAAGAACAGGCATAAAAATCAATGGAACAGAACTGAGAACCCAGAAATAAACCCACACTTTTCTGGACAACTGATATTTGACAAAGGAGGAAAGAGCATACATTGGAGTAAAGACAGCCTTTTCAACAAATGGTGTTGGGAAAATTGGACAGCTACCTGCAAAAAAATGAAACTAGACCACCAACTTACACCACTCACAAGAATAAACTCAAAATGGATAAAAGACTTAAATGTAAGCCATAAAACCATAAGCATCTTAGAAGAAAACATAGGCAGTAAGCTCTCTGACATCTCTCGCAGCAATATATTTGCCAATTTGTCTTCACAGGCAAGTGAAATAAAAGACAGGGTAAACAAATGGGACTATATCAAACTAAAAAGCTTCTGCACAGCATTGTTCACAGTGGCCAGGACATGGAAACAACCAAAAAGCCCATCAATAGATGACTGGATAAAGAAGATGTGGCACATATATACTATGGAATACTACTCAGCCATAAGAAATGATGACATCGGAACATTTACAGCAAAATGGTGGGATCTTGATAACATGATACGAAGCGAAATAAGTAAATCAGAAAAAAACAGGAACTGTATTATTCCATACGTAGGTGGGACATAATACTGAAACTAAGAGACATTGATAAGAGTGTGGTGGTTACGGGGGGGAGGGGGGAATGGGGGAGGGAAAGGGGGAGGGGGAGGGGCACAGAGAGAACAAGATAGAGGGTGACGGAGGACAATCTGACTTTGGGTGGTGGGTATGCAACATAATTGAACGACAAGATAACCTGGACTTGTTATCTTTGAATATATGTATCCTGATTTATTGATGTCACCCCATTAAAAAAAATAAAATTATAAATAAATAAATAAATAAATAAAAAGCTTCCGCACAGCTAAAGACAATAAGAACAGAATAAAAAGACAAACTACACAATGGGAGAATATATTTGACAATACGTCTGAAAAGGGGTTAATAACCAAAATTTATGAAGAACTTGTAAAACTTAATACCAGGAACACAAACAATCCAATCAAAAAATGGGAAAAAGAAATGAACAGACACTTCTCCAAAGAGGACATACAGATGGCCAATAGGCATATGAAAAAATGCTCAACATCACTAATCATTAGAGAAATGTAAATTAAAACCACAATGAGATATCACCTCACACCAGTCAGAATGGTACTCATCAACAAAACAATACAGAATAAGTGCTGGTGAGGATGTGAAGAAAAGGGAACCCTCCTGCACTACTGGTGGGAATGCAGACTGGTGCAGCCACTGTGGAAAACAGTATGGAGATTCCTCAAAAAATTAAAAATCGAACTGTCTTTTGACCCAGCTATATCACTGTTAAGAATATACCCCAAGAACACCATAGCACTGTTCAAAAGGAGAAATGCACCCCCATGTTTATGGCAACATTGTTCACAATAGCGAAGATCTGGAAACAGCCCAAGTGTCCATCAGTGGATGAGTGGATTAAAAAGCTTTGGTACATATATGCTATGGAATACTACTCAGCCATAAGAAATAATGACATCATATCATTTACAACAAAATGGTGGGATCTTGATAACATTATACTGAGTGAAATAAGTATCAATAAATCAGAAAAAACTAAGAACTATATGATTCCATACATAGATGGGACATAAAAATGAGACTCAGAGACATGGACAAGAGTGTGGGGGTTACAGGGTGGGGGGAGGGGAGGGAGGGGGTTGGGGAAGGGGAGGGGCACAAAGAAAACCAATTAGAAGATGATGGAAGACAATTGGACTTTGGGTGATGGGAATGCAGCATAATTAAATGTCAAAATAACCTAGAGATGTTTTCTTTGAACATATGTACCCTGATTTATCAATGTTACCCCATCAAAATTAATTTTAAAAAAAGAATTTGTCTCACAGCTAATTCAGGCAGTTAAAAGAATAGTATAAGGATGCTAATTCTGCTTCTCAGGCCACATCCTGCAAAAGGGGCCCCAAGAAAATTGGTGATTTGGTTCCTCTGATTTTGCCTATTGGATTTAAAAAAATAGGTTAGGAACGCCCTGAAATGGAACTAACAATACAAGGGCATAAATTTAAAGGACTTTTATATACTGGAGTTGATGTATCTGTTATTGCTAAGCTACATTGGCCTCCTTCCTGGCCTCATGCAGCAGCCACAGAATTACAAGGTATAGGGCAGAGTAAATCCCCTCAACAAAGTTCTAGTTTTTTACAATGGGAAGATAAAGAAGGTCATTCTGGATTTTTTTTAAGCCTTATGTGCTCCCTGGATGGCCAGTTAATTTGTGGGGTAGAGATGTTTTGAAAAATATGGGGGCATTGCTTGTCAGACCTAAGGGTTTAGTCAGTACTCAGATGCTTGATCGGGGATTTTTGCCCACTAAAGGACTAGAGAAAGAACAGCAAGGAATTCTTACCCCCATAGAAGTGGCTGCCAATACCAGAAGGTGTGGATTAGGATATCAAATTTAGCATAGGGGCCTTGGTAGCTCCTGCTACCCCAATAATGCATTGTGCAGACCCAATTACTTGGAAATCAGATAGTCCTATATGGGTAGACCAATGGCCCCTTTCTCAGGAGAAACTTAGGGCAGCTGCTCAATTGGTACAGGAACAGCTACAGCTTGGGCACATTGAACGATCTAATGGCCCATGGAATACACTTCCATATTTTGATCTTGTCACCTCCTTGATTATCAAGGGGCTTAGGCAACCCTTACAGCTTATAAGTTTTGAGCCTCAAAATTATTGTTGTTCCTTTTTTCAAAGGATCAACAACAATGGCTCTGGGAAACTTTCACTAAACGGCAAATTGCTTTTGCAAATCAATGGACAACTTTATACTGAAACAGTCAACTTAAAATCAGCTCAAAGACTAGAATTATATGCCATTATCATGGCTTTTCAGCATTTGCCATATTCCTCCTTTAATCTATATACAGACAGCAAATATTTAGTTATGGTTGTTTCCACTATAAAGACTGCTGTCTTAGGGACAACTGCTGATGAACTATTTCAGCAGTTCCTCCTTCTTCAAAGACTTCTATGTCAACATAGAGCTCCATGTTTTATAGGACATACTCGAGCTCACTTCATGCTCCCTGGAGCTTTAGCACAAGGGAATGCCCTTGTTGATCAAGCTACCCAAAAAAAAATCATTTGGAGCAACCATGACAGATCAAGCAATTCAGTCTCATACTATTCATCACCAGAACGCTGCAGCCCTGTGTAAACAGTTTCAATTTTCTTGGGAAGCAGCATGGCAGATGGGTAAATCCTATCCAAGGTGTCCTATTCTACAATCTGTCCCTTCATTTGGAGTTAACCCTTAAGGACTCCTATCAGGACAACTTTAGCAAATGGATGTTACCCATAAAACTTCATTTGGCAAAGAGTCCTATGTCCATGTTACAGTGGATACTTATTCTGGATTTATAGTAACCTCTGCCAGAACAGGAGAGGCTGCTAAACATGTTATAGCTCATTGTCTGTATGCATTTTTCTATTATTGGATTTCCTAAACTGGTTAAAATGGACAATGCTCCTGCATATATAGCAAAAGCATTTACTGTATTTTATCAAACCTTTTGAATTATGGGTATTTCTTACAATCTTTAAAGTCAAGGTATTATTAAAGTGTACCCAGCAAATATTTTAAGGTCAATTTAAAAAAAATTTTAAAGGGGAGAGTCATATCCTGAAACTCCTATGGGTCTACCATATCATGCTTTTTACTTAAATTTTTTAAATTTCTTTTGAATGCTGATGAACAGGAGACACCAAATTTTTTTCTCCTGCAAACTTCTACCTTTTTTAATTTGATCCAGCTAGTAATACTGTTTTGTCTTTTTCCAAATAGCTCTGGATATACAGAAAAGGTTTATATAGGCAGATGGGGCTCCTCAAACCCCTCAGCGAGATCTTCTGAGCATGGCTTTTAAGGCACCAAGAGGCAGAAAAAGCCCAATAGATATCAGGTGAACTACCAGCTTTTAGGATACACCCTTAAAGGCTCCAACACCCCAAAGGGGTCTCATAGGATCTCATTTGGGTCCTGCTTCAATAGTGAAAAGGAAGGTCATTGAGCTAAAGCCTACCAGGCTTACATGCCTTTGCTGTGAGGAAACAGGGACACTGGAAGGTAGGCTTCCCCCTCGCTCCTCTAAGGGAGGGTTCAGTCTCTTCCAGCCCTGCTCCAGCCACCTATGACCTAACCTTGCCCAGAATGCTGGGGTTTGCCACTGAAGGCTGAAGGTACCCAGGGCCATTGGCCTCATCTATGACACTGTGGATGAGCCTAGGGTATTTCTTCTAAGAAGCAGATAAACTGATCTCATTTTCACATGGGCCACTTAATCATGTCTTGCCTGAATAGTCATGTTTTTTATTCTTCCCTCAAAGATCTCTGTTGTGGGTGTTGATAGTCCTATTTTCTGCTGCTTTGTTTAATATATAGTGTTTCCTTTATTCTTCCTACCTCAATACCTCACTCATATTTCAGGCTGGGATCTACTCCTAATTTAGAGCTCTCTTTCCCCCTTTTGCAAACTTCTATTATGAATTTACCTTTGCCACCCAGCTTAGTGTATCCCAAGGTTCTCTTTACCACACCACAGTTGCGGAGCTCCAGGGAAAAGCACCCTGGTCTCATCTCTCCAGGCAGAGAAGAACAGAAGCTCCATCTCCACACATGCTGCAGATGGCTTTTCCAGTCTACCTGAATCATTACCAGCTAGAAGCAGTGGTCATTGGGACTTGGATGTGAGCTGCAAAGTATAGAATTGTGACAAAAATTCCAGTGCCATGAAAACTTTTCTTGGATATGGATTTTTCCTGGACTCCTGCTCCTTGTGATAGCTCCTAATGGACTGAACTGGGGTTGGGTTGCATTTGCAGGGATCTGGAATGGTGTTGGTGCCAACTTGGACTTGGTGAACATGTTAAGGACACTACTGTTTTATGGATTGTTGTTGTATTGGCCAAGAGTTTGCTTAAAGGCTTTAATCACTGTAAAAAAAAATAGAAGACTGGATAAAGAAAATGTGGCACATATACACTAGGGTATGCTACTCAGCCATAAGAAATGATGACATCAGATCATTTACAACAAAATGGTGGGATCTTGATAACATTATACAGAGTGAACTAAGCAAATCAGAAAAAAACAAGAACTGCATGATTCCATACACTGGTGGGACATAAAAATGAGACTAAGAGACATGGACAAAAGTGTGGTGGTTACGGGGGGGGGAAGAGGAAGAGGAAAAGTAGGAGAGGGAGGGGCACAAAGAAAACTAGATAGAAGGTGACAGAGGACAATCTGACTTTGGGTGATAGGTATGCAACATAATTGAAGGACAAGATAACCTGGACATGTTTTCTTTGAATATATGTACCCTGATTTATTGATGTCACCCCATTAAAATTAATAAAAATTTATTTATAAATAAAGAATGATGCTTCTCATCTGTCTCTCTACCTTTCTATCTGTCCCTAACTATCTATCTCTCTGTCTCTGTCTAAAAAAAACACAAAAAACAAAAACAAACAAAAAAACTATTGAGAAATTCTTAATAAATTGAAGAAGAATGGCAATAACCATAGCTACCTTTTATTAAATGCTGACTGTATAAAGCCACAGTTGCTAAGACTTCCCCATATCATCTGAATAAAGCACCACCATAAATCTGAGGTAGTAAGCAGGTGAGGAAAGTCAGAATCGATTTTCCTGGTGGAGGACAACTGGAAGGTGACTCAGTAATTTCCAAATCAGAAATTAAGAAAGTGCAGAGATCAAAGGAAGACATTATTACCACAAATTGGAGAATGAGACCACAGCTTTGAGGCTTAGAAGATTGATAAACACAGACATGTATTTGAATTTCATACTGACATCTAGTACTCTTTTCCTATTTCAAATTTTAAGTTTAACAATATTGAGGACATTATCAATTTCTGAGGTGGCTATCCATGCAATGATTCTGTATGGTATTACAACACTGTTTTCCATTAATTGCTTAAGTTACTTGCTCTAAAATTCACAGAACATGCAGGTCCTGAACCCAGGAAACCCTACTCCAAATTTCAAACTCAACCTGCAAGCATCCTGGCCAAATTATAGCCATTGCAATCTCTGGGCATATGCCATTATTGGTTTTGTAAAGCAGTGATTCCTGGGCCACCCTCTCTCCATGAGGCATCACTCACCTGGAGGCCTGGGCACCATCACTATCTCGGTTGGGGAGGCAGAGATCTGCAGAGGCAGAACAGAGCTCAGTCACTCTCCAACCCATTTACTTCCCAGCAAGAAACCAAAGGAATTTCCAGGTTAAGCAAGAACAGACTGATTAGGTTAGGGAGATGCTTTTTCTCTTAAATGTCTCCATTCAGTATCTTGAGAATTTAGGGAAATAAAACCAGAGAGAGCTAAACTTACCAACATTGGTCACATCCACTATGAGTTCTTTAGGAATTCCCAGTTGTAGACCAATTTCCTCAAACCTTTTCTTGATAGTTGGACTCAAATCTGGTTTTCGTCCTGTGGAAATAGTGATAGTAACTGCTGAGTCTTGTGTGTTGGTTCTTGAGGCTCTTGGTGGCATGGGGACAAGTGTATGAGAAATGGATGTCAGTGATTGATGCTTAGGCAGAAGTTAGAAATCAGGTATAACTAATCTTAAATTAGATATTATTAGGTATCTTTGGGCAGGAAGAGAGATTTGTCTTTCCATCACCAAGACTGTGTAGTTCCCCATAGTGAGCACCCAACTTCAGAGGAGGACAGATGTCCCAGGGTAAGAATGGGAGGTGCATTTTTTTTCCAGCCCCCTCCAAGGTGAGTGTCCGCATGAAGATACTCTACCGGCCCTGGCCGGTTGGCTCAGCGGTAGAGCGTCGGCCTGGTGTGCGGGGGACCCGAGTTCGATTCCCAGCCAGGGCACATAGGAGAAGCACCCATTTGCTTCTCCACCCCCCCCTCCTTCCTCTCTGTCTCTCTCTTCCTCTCCCGTAGCCAAGGCTCCATTGGAGCAAAGATGGCCCGGGCGCTGGGGATGGCTCCTTGGCCTCTGCCCCAGGCACTAGAGTGGCTCTGGTCGCGGCAGAGTGACGCCCCGGAGGGGCAGAGCATCGCCCCCTGGTGGGCAGAGCACTGCCCCTGGTGGGCGTGCAGGGTGGATCCCGGTCGGGCGCATGCACGAGTCTGTCTGTCTCTCCCTGTTTCCAGCTTCAGAAAAATAAAAAAAAAAAAAAAAAAAAAAAAAAAAGATACTCTACCATACAGCGCCATATATTGGGTTACTTTATCATTCTTGAAGTTCGAGTTGTGAAGAATAAAATATTTACTGTAGACTGCTTCCACTATGTGAAATACATTGTATCCATCAACTGTGGAGGAAACAGGACACAGCTAAGAACTCTTTGATCCATGGGGAGTAAATGAACCTCTTTACCCATTCTCTTTCACAGAACAGAATCCAGTGATATCTCATGTTCTCCTTTACATCTCCCTAGGCTTCATCAGGTGCCTGCAAAGGGTAGAATGACAACTGGTGGCACATTGATGACTAGTGGTAGAAAATACAGCCACAGCTGCAACTTACCTTCTGTTATTTTCCATGAGGCTCGCTTATAGCCTTTGACCATCTGTGCCATCTCTGTCTCTCAGTTCTGTCCATAAGCCTCACTAACATTATACACCCAGCACTGATCCATGCAATGTGCTGTGGTAGTTGCCACCAGAAACCATCAGCGAGTAAGCAGGGATTTGGAAGCTATTTGGAAAACATACTTTTTGTGTGTGTGCCCTTTTATTTTGTTGCAGGTGTTACATATGACCAAAGAGCCATCTTATTCTAATGACATTATATGCTAGGTATTGGCTTTTACACAAAAGGTTCTTCTACCTTGAGGATGTTAACTATTACATGACCTGATGTATACTACTTAAATAGCATTGATCTTAAATAGATTAAGGCCCTTGCCAGCTACCTCAGTTGTTAGAGCATCAGCCCAGTGTGCTAATGTCCCACGTTTGATTTCTGGTCAAGGTACACATGTGAAGTGTCCATTAGTTCCTCTTCCTCTCCTACTCTGCCTATTCTCTCTATTACCCTCCTGTAACCAGTGGCTTGACTGATTTGAGGGTTGGCCCCGTTAGCCTTGGATATTCAGGTGGTCCAAGTACATCAGTCTCAGGCACTGGGAATAGCTTGCTTGGTTCAAGCATGGATCCTAAACAAGAATTGCCAGGTGGGTCATGGTCAGGGTGCTAGAAAGTCTATCTCACAGTCTCCCCTCCTCTAACTTAACAAAATGGATCAAGATCCTATTGAGGCCCTGGACCGTTGGCTCAGTGGTAGAGCATCAGCCTGATGTGCAGGAGTCCCAGGTTTGATTCCCAACCAGGGCACACAGGAGAGGCGCCCATCTGCTTCTCACCCCTCCCCCTCTCCTTCCTCTCTCTCTCTCTCTCTCTCTCTCTCTCTCTTCCCCTCCCGCAGCCAAGGCTCCATTGGAGCAAAGTTGGCCCGGGCACTGAGGATGGCTCTGTGGCTTCTTCCTCAGGCACTAGAATGGCTCTGGTTGCAACAGAGCGGCGCCCCAGATGGGCGGAGCATCACCCCCTGGTGGGCATGATGGGTGGATCCCCGGTCGGGCACATGCAGGAGCCTGTCTGACCGCCTCCCCGTTTCCAACTTCAGAAAAATTTAAAAAAAAAAAATCCTATTGGGATTTAGTAAATTTCTTGCCATTTAAACTATAATTTACAAAGACTCATTTTTATGTATACTTACTGATAGTAGTATATACACCATTCCTTTTTGCTGGGGGAACAATGAAAAAAAATTCCATACATTCTCCATTTAACCTGTAAAACAGAATAAGCCAAAGGCCAAAGATATGATGGAGGTGACTCCCTGACATTCCACCTGTAATCCGAGTGTCTGGTTCCAGTTAATTACCCCAGACTTCCTATAGCCCCCTTTAAATTTACTCCTCTCACCAATTCTTCTCTCTGTGTCTAGAAATGATTCAGGTCATAGTAGAGCCATGGAAGAGTGCCAGATGAGTGACTGAGATTTGGATACAGGCCCACAATGTAAGCATACACATGTATGTGTGTGTTTGTGCCTGTGGTGTGTGTATATGTCTTGGTGTGTGTGTGTGTGTGTGTGTGTGTATGTAGAGCTACAAGAGCACGTGCAGTCTTCCATTCCTTTTCCCCAAATATTAAAAGCTTCTTACTTTGCATGATATTTAAAAAATATGGAAGAGTTGGGAAGTTCTTGCACGGATTCGACATAGATCCTCAGCATATCAGTTTCTTCTGTCCAATCATTTGCATCTGAGGCCAACATGACAGTATACCACTCCCCTGCAAACTGCAATAAATCAGTAAGAGGCTGGGGGAGAAGAGAAGACGGGGCACCTCATGGACACTCGTCTCCATGAACTCGCCCGATGGGCCGGACTCTGAGTGCTGATGTGAAGACGAAATGAAAACTCAGGTCAATTCATACTACATGTGAGGCTCTTTCCACTGTCCCTCCAGTGAAAATGGAGGTCCCCAAGTGCTGTCCTCTTCCCACAGAGGACAATTGCTCTTAGACCAATGTTAAAAACCATCTCCTTTTTCTAACCTGTCAAAACCTCTTCCCATCCCATGGGGCCACCTTGCTTCAGTGTCCCCACAGCCACCCCCAAGGTCAGACTCCCTATGCTCCCCCGACTCTACCTTTGACATATTGAAGTTGCTTGTCACAACTTCATGGTGTCCTCTCTCCTGGGCACAGACCAGGCTCAGCCCCAGACACAGCAGCAGCAGCTTCATCTTGACAGGGACAACACCGACCCAGCTGCATGCAGTCACTGGGGTGAGTCTCCCTGATGGTGTATCCACTCCCCAGTGCCTCTGTCTTTATATTCAGTCTGGGTCCCGTCTGTAGTCCCCAGGGCACCCTTTTCTCCTCCCATTCCACGAATGGGCTGTATGCATTGGTTTGAGGCCAGAATTGTTCCTGTCAATCTCATCTCTTTTAGATCTACTTGGTGACCTAACATTACTGAAAAGCCACAGCCCAAAAAAAAAAAAAAAAAAAAAAGGAACATGCAATGAAAAACTGTCATTTAGAACATATTTAAGTGTGAAACCTGAAACCAGTGATAAGCGGCAGGAATGGAGATCTGGGAAATGGCATGTGTGGACCCTCCATAGGCCACACTCACACGGCATGTAGAAACAGTTCAGTCACTACATTTTAATTACCCTCAGAAACAAAGAAACCATCTCTACCAAAGATGACAGTACTTATCACAAACATTCAAATAGTGTAGATTTGAATAGAGTCTCATAAAATAATATCTTGCCAGTTTGGTGTCTGTTAGTGGGTACATTTTAATTTCTATTCCTTCTGTTCTGAATTCCATCAAAATGAATGCACAAATGTTTAATCACTACATACATATGCTTTGTTATATACCATAGACCCCCTTACAGACAAGGAGAAGTAAGAGATGTCATCCATTTCTTCTAGCAATTTTCATTGTAGTGAGAAATGCTGTACATACTCAACACAAACTTTATTTTATAAACATATGCACAAGGCTATGGTTGGGACTCTCTTTCTGTCTCTCTCATGTTATTACAATTTTTTTCTAGCTATAGAAACAAATAAAATGTCTCACAGGAGAAATTTATCTCTCTCCAATAAGCCAGTTCCTCCACCTGACTGGAGGAAAGTCAATTCTATCCTCCCCACTGCTTGAGCCAAAATCCTTGGAGGCATCCTGTGTCCTTGTTCCTAACGGATGCAAACATTGACCCTGCATTTCTGATTAAGCTTGTTGCATCCCAGAAGTTGAAAGGGCGCATGCATAGAGCAGAATGGGGTCTAGTCTTAAAAGTGTTAGTACTCTTCAAACAATGACCACTAGGTTCGTGCCTGTTGTTGAAAAGACTGGGTAATTTTTTCAGCTAGGGAGTATGCTCAGCATGGGGAACGTGGTGTCTCAGTCACAGCATGTTACTAAGAACTTAGTACAGGACTTGGGGACAAATAAGGAAGCTCAGAGATCAGGACATGACTGTCATGGGACACATCCATAGATCGGAGCTACAGGGAGTGGAGCTAAGCATGACTCTAAAGCTGTATTTGATAAAGAAGCAACAGTTATTCATTTTACCGAGAAAAAGACTTGTATTTGGATTGCACAATAATATAGTGTTTTTTACTTGTTTTTCACTTTTAATTCCTTCTTCTTAAGTTCTATTATTAGTTTAGACAAAAATATGGTTTTAATGCTGTCACAGAGACATTATCGGATGTTGTTTCATATGAAAGTTTACATTCAACAGAACAACCCTCTTATCTGTGCCTGTTAGGTCGGCTGCTGGTAACACTGAAGCCTAGCCATGAGGGTCAGGCCATTCCAGGAGGGAAGGGACTGCATGTATTTTGTTCTCAAATGGATAGTGGTGCCTCCTTTCAGGCCAGAGGCAGTCAGCTTCTCTCTGTGACTTCAGAGGAGGAAAAGGAGCCATCTCCAAGTCATTCTGGCTCAGCCCCTTTTCAGAGCTTTGCATCTTCACTCGGCCTCCCTACCTGAGCACTGTGATCCTCCCTGCATGGGTGACCCAGATCTGTCCTTGGAACCCATCAGACAATGTTTCAGGAATACAACACCCAAACGGAGAATAATAGCCACCCAGACAACTTAATAGAGGAAGAAGAATTTATTAGTACCAGAGAGAGAGAGCACATGGAGCTACTAGCACCAAAGTGCGAGCTCCCTGAAGTTAAACTGCTTACATCTTATATACCTTTCACAGTGTCCATGCAAGGGGCACCTATTCCTTGGTCTGAGGTCCTACATGCACCTCATGGCTCTAGGTCGTGCAGGGGAGTTTCTGTGAGGCAGCAAAGGGAAAGGGTTTCTGGACACCTGGTCCTATCTATTTATAGATTTTGTTTTATTTTTGAGTGTTGTAAGAGTCTCCAGGAGATCTGTCAGAGATCTATAGGGTGTGCATAATCTCTAACTGACTGAGTCAGTCATTCCTCCAGTCCCCTTCTCCTGCATTCTTCTGTTTTCTCCCCTTGCATTCCCCCCTTTGGGACTATGGAAATTCCTTTTTTACGTTGGAGTCTCAAATTCTTCGTCTAACTCCTGTGGGATTTCCTGATAGTGGTGGATAAAGGATATACGGGCTGTCATTTGTGGCTGTGCTTGGCTTCTATCGTGCTCTTTTTTTTATTGTTGAATTTATTTTTTTGAATTTTTTTTTTTACAGAGATAGAGAGAGTCAGAGAGAGAGATAAGACAGGGACAGACAGACAAGAAGGGAGAGAGATGAGAAGCATCAATCATCAGTTTTTTGTTGTGACACCTTAGTTGTTCATTGATTGCTTTCTCATATGTGCCTTGACCATGGGCCTTCAGCAGAATGAGTGACCCCTTGCTCGAGCCAGTGACCTTGGGTCCAAGCTGGTGAACTTTTTTCTCAAACCAGATGAGTCCACACTCAAGCTGGTGACCTCAGGGTCTCGAACCTGGGTCCTCCGCATCCCAGTCCGATGCTTTATCCACTGCGCCACCGCCTGGTCAGGCTATTATTAATGACTTTAATTTGTTGTGTCTACATAGTTACAAGTGTTCCCTCGAATATATCTCCCTCCCCCTCCGTGTTTTCCTTGATACACCCTTTGCCCCCTCCCCCGACTGCATTCCCCCCTTCCCTCCATGATTCACTATCCTGCCCTCTATCTCTCTGAGTTATGTGTATATACTTTCACCCATGTTGTTCCTTTCTTTGATCCCTTCCTCTCATCCCCTTTCCCTCTGAACGCTTTCCCTCTGGTCTCTTTGACCCCTTCTCTGCCTCTCTTCTGATCCTCAGTTCACATTGTTCATTGGATTCCTCATATGAGTGAGATCATATGAGATTTTTTTTCTTTCTCTGCCTGGCTTATCTTGCTTAGCATAATAGACTCCAGGTCAATTCATGTTGTCACAAAAGGTAAGATTTCCTTCTTTTTCATGGCCCCATACTATTCCATTGTGTATATGAACCAATGCTTTTCAATCCACTCATCCACTGACGGACACTTGGGCTGTTTCCAGGACTTTGGTATTGTGAACAATGCTGCAATAAACATGGGGGTGCATTTCTTCTTTTGAATCAGTGATTTGTTATTCTTAGTATATATTGCTAAAATTTTGATAGCTGGGTCAAAATGCAGTTCCATTTTTAATTTTTTGAGGAATCTCCATACTGTTTTCCACAGTAGCTGCACCAGCCTTTATTCCCACCAGCAGAGCACGAGGGTTCCCTTTTCTCCACTTATTCTGTGTTGTTTTGTTAATGAGTGCCATTTTGACTGGTGTGAGGAGGTATCTCATTGTATTTTTAATTTGCATTTCTCTAAAGATTAGTGATGTTGAACATTTTTTCATATGCCTATTGGCCATCTGTATGTCCTCTTTGGAGAAGTGTCTGTTCAGTTCTTTTGCCCAACTTTTGATTGGATTGTTTAGTTTCCTGGTGTTGAGTTTTACAAGTTTTTTATAGATTTTGGTTATTAACCCCTTATCGGATGTGTTGGCGAATATGTTCTTCCATTGTGTGGGTTGTCTTTTCATTTTGTTCATGGTGTATTTTGCTGTGCAAAAGCTTTTTAGTTTGATATAGTCCCATTTGTTCATCCTGTCTTTTATTTCACTTGCCCGTGGAGATAAATCAGCAAATGTATTGCTGCCAGAGATGTCAGAGAGTTTACTGCTTATGTTTTCTTCCAAGATGCTTATGGTTTCACAACTTACATTCAAGTCTTTTATCCATTTTGAGTTTATTTTTGTGAATGGTGTAAGTCAGTGGTCTCATTTCATTTTTTTGCATGTACTTGTCCAATTTTCCTAGGACCATATGTTAAAGAGACTATCATTATTCCATTGTATGCTCTTACCTCCTTTGTCAAATATCAATTGGCCATAAAGGTGTGGGTTTATTTCTGGGTTTCCTGTTCTGTTACATTGATCTGTATGCCTGTTCTGATGCTAATATCAAGCTGTTTTGAATACAATGGCCTTGTAGTATAACTTGATATTAGGAAGTGTGATACCCCCCTGCTTTATTTTTCTTTTTCAAGATGGCTGTGGCTATTCATGTTCTTTTTTGGTTCCAAATAAATTTTTGGAACATTTGTTCTATATCTTTAAAGTATGACATTGCATTGTAATTGGAATTGCATTGAATTTATAAATTGCTTTGGGTAGTATAGAAATTTTAATGATGTTTATTCTTCTTATCCATGAATGTGGTATATGCTTCCACTTGTTTGTATCTTCCTTGATTTCTTTTATCAATGTTTTATAATTTTCTGAGTACAGGTCTTTAACCTTCTTGGTTAAATTTACCCTTAAGTCATTTGTTTCTTTCTCTCTTTCTTTCTCTCTTTCTTTCTTTCTTTTGCAATAGTGAAGGGGATTGTTTCCTTCATTTCTCTTTCTGACAGTTCATTTTTGGTGTATATAAATGTCACTGATTTCTGAATATTTATTTTATATCCTGCAACATTGCTGAATTCATTTATCAGTTTCAGTAGTTTCTGTCTCAGACCTTAGGGTTTTTTGTGTACAATATGAAGTCATCGGAAACTATCCTTTAAAAAGTATTCTGCAAGCTCCTTTGGGAGAGACTGGCAAGGTGGGATCCTAGTCCGGGCCTTTCCTCAGCTGCCCAGTCCCGTTGGCCATCTCTCTGGGGAGACGCGGTGGATGCAGAGGGGAGCTGAGGTTCTACCGCAACGAATTGTTAAGATGTGAATCTGGGAAGAGAAGATGGCAGCGGAGTAGGCGGACGCACAGACGCCCAGCTCTCAACACCAAACTGGAATACAAATCAATTTAGGAAAAATCAGCATGAAAAACCAACACTGAACTGCAAGAACAGCTCTCAAAAACCAAGGAACAAAGAGGAAGCCACAATAAACCTGGTAAGGAGTGCTCGAATCTCCTCTGCTTACAGGAACGGCAGGGGAGGGAGGTGAGGCTGAGAGCCCAGAGAGGATTTCACAGAGGAAAAAGAGCAGAAACTACTGCTCACAGCCACTTACCTAGCGACCAGGGAGCAAGGTGGGTTGAAAAGACAAGCTTATCTCCCAAGTGGAAAGGACAGGGAGAGGGACAGACTGTGAGGGGCTAAGGTATGCAAGAAACGAAATAAAAAAGCTGACTCATTCGTGCTGGAGGCGGCCATAGCTGGGGGAGGGACTGAACCTTTCACAAAACAGAGCTGAAGTGCTTCCGGATCAGAGATCTCCGGACATCTATCCAGCTCCAATCAGCACAACAAGACACAGCTGAAAACAAGAAGTGGAGAGGAGGGGCAGTAACTCAGGTCTCCATGGAGATCTGAGATACAACTCCCCCTACTGAAGCTGAAAAAAAAACCCTGCCCCCAGTGAGATTAGTTGGTGGAAGAGACCTTCAGCATCTCAGGTTACACCCACAGCATTCCTGGTTACAGTTTCAAGAAAGCCCCCTGCTGAGATCAGTTAACAAGACTATCACCTGTTAAGAAAACAAACAAATCAAGACTTCAAAACTGCCCAAATCCGAAAGTGGATTACAAATAATAGCTGATACCAACCAAAGAAGACCTAGAAATAACACAACTGAAAACAGGAGGCAGAAAACACCAAGCCTAGACTCAAGCAACTCTACAAATAAAACACCATTATGAGAAGACAAAGGAGTGCAACCCAAATAAAACCACAAGAGACACCCTTGAGAGATGAGCTGAGTGATATGGAAATAATCAAACTTCCAGATGCGGAGTTCAAAATAATGATTGTAAGGATGCTTAGGGATCTTAGAACAACAATGGGGGGCAGTTTGAAAACCTAAATAAAGAAATAGCAAGTATAAAAAAGGATATTGAAATATTAAAAAAGAATCAGTCAGAGATGACAAATACAATATCAGAAATGAAGACCACAATGGAAGGAATTAAAAACAGGATGGATACAGCAGAGGATAGAATCAGCGAGTTGGAGGACAACTGGAATGAAGGCATGAAAGCAGAGAAGAAAAGAGAAAAGAGACTCAAAAAGTCAGAGGAAACACATAGAGAGCTCTGTGACAACATGAACAGAAATAACATCCGCATCATAGGGGTTCCTGAAGAAGAAGAAAAAGAACAAGGGATAGAGACTTTGTTCAATCATATCATAACTGAAAACTTCCCTAAATTAATGCAAGAGAAACTCTTACAAGTCCAAGAAGCACAGAGAACTCCATTAAAGAGAAACCCAAAGAAACCTACACCAAGACACATCATAATTAAAATACCAAAACTAAGCGATAAAGAGAAAATATTAAAAGCTGCAAGAGAAAAAAAAGTTATCACCTACAAAGGAGGCCCCATAAGGATGACATCCGATTTCTCAACAGAAACACTTGAGGCCAGAAGGGAATGGCAAGAAATATTCAAAGTAATGCAGAACAAGAACCTACAACCAAGACTACTTTATCCAGCAAGGCTATCGTTTAAAATCGAAGGAGAAATAAAAAGCTTCCCAGACAAAAAACAACTCAAGGAATTCATTACAACCAAACCAACGCTGCAAGAAATGTTAAGGGGCCTGTTGTAAACAGATCAAAGTTGGAAAAGAATATAGCAAAAAAAGGAATACACCTTTAAAGAAGAAAATGGCAATAAACAACTACATATCAATAATAACCTTAAATGTAAATGGATTAAATGATCCAATCAAAAGACATAGGGTAGTTGTGTGGAAAAGAAAACAGGACCCATACATATACTGTCTACAAGAGACACACCTTAGAACAAAAGACACACATAGATTGAAGGTAAAAGGATGGAAAAAACATTTCATGCAAACGGAAATGAAAAAAAAGCTGGGGTAGCAATACTTATATCAGACAAACTGGACTTTAAAACAAAGGATATAGTTAGAGATAAAGAAGGCCACTACATAATGATAAAGGGAGTAATCCAACAGGAAGATATAACTATTATAAATATCTATGCACCTAATATAGGAGCACCCAAATATATAAAACAGACTTTGATGGATTTAAAGGGTGAGATCAACAGCAATACTATAATAGTAGGGGATTTCAATACCCCACTAACATCACTAGATAGATCCTCAAGAAAGAAAATTAACAAAGAAACAGCAGACTTATTGGAAACACTAGATCAACTCGATTTAATAGATATCTTCAGATCCTTTCACCCTAAAGCAGCAGAATATACATTCTTTTCAAGCGCTCATGGTACATTCTCTAGGATAGACCATATGTTACGGCACAAAAGTGCTCTCAACAAATTTAAGAAGACTGAAATCATATCAAGCACCTTCTCCGATCACAACGGCATGAAACTAGAAATGAATCACAGCAGAAAAGCTCAAAAATTCTCAAACACATGGAAACTAAATAGCAGGGTGCTAAATAATGAATGGATTAAGAATGAGATCAAAGAAGAAATAAAAAAATTCCTAGAAACGAATGACAATGAGCATACAACAACTCAAAATTTATGGGACACAGCAAAAGCAGTGCTGAGAGGGAAGTTCATAGCACTACAGGCACACTTTCAGAAGCTAGAAAAAGCTCAAATAAACAACTTAACCCTGCATCTAAAAGAATTAGAAAAAGAACAGCAAGTAAAGCCAAAGGTAGTAGAAGGAAGGAAATAATAAAGATCAGAGCAGAAATAAATGACATAGAGGCTAAAGAAACAATACAGAGGATCAATGAAACTAGGAGCTGGTTCTTTGAAAAGGTAAACAAGATTGATGAACCTTTAAGTAGACTCACCAAGAAAAAGAGAGAGAGGACTCAAATAAATAAAATTAGAAATGAGAGAGGAGAAATAACAACTGACACAACAGAAATACAAAATATTGTAAGAAAATACTATGAAGAACTGTATGCCACAAAACTAGACAACCTAGATGAAATGGAAAAATTCCTTGAAACATACAATCTTCCAAAAATCAATCTGGAAGAATCAGAAAACCTAAACAGACCGATTACACCAAATGAGATTGAAACAGTTATCAAAAAACTCCCAACAAAGAAAAGTCCGGGGCCCGATGGCTTCACAACAGAATCTACCAAATATTCAAAGAAGAAATAACTCCTATCCTTCTCAAACTATTTCAAAAAATTCAAGAGGAAGGAAGACTTCCAAGCTCCTTTTATGAGGCGAGCATAATTCTGATTCCAAAACCAGGCAAAGACAACACAAAGAAAGAAAATTATAGGCCAATATCTCTGATCAATATAGATGCTAAAATCCTCAACAAAATATTAGCAAACCGGATCCAACAATATATGGAAAAAATCATACACCATGATCAAGTGGGATTTATCTTGGGGAGGCAAGGCTGGTACAATATTCGTAAATCAATCAATGTGATTCATCACATAAACAAAAAGAAGGAGAAAAACCATATGATAATTTCAATAGATGCAGAAAAAGCATTTGATAAAATCCAGCACCCATTCATGATCAAAACTCTCAGCAAAGTGGGAATACAGGGAACATACCTCAACATGATGAAAGCCATCTATGAGAAACCCACAGCCAACATCATACTCAATGGGCAAAAATTAAAAGCAATACCCTTAAGATCAGGAACAAGGCAGGGGTGCCCCCTTTCACCACTCTTATTTAACATAGTCCTGGAAGTCCTAGCCACAGCAATCAGACAAGAAGAAGAAATAAAAGGCATTCAAGTTGGAAAAGAAGAAGTAAAACTATCATTATTTGCAGATGATATGATATTGTATATACAAAACCCTAAAGTCTCAGTCAAAAAACTACTGGACCTGATAAATAAATTCAGCAAAGTGGCAGGATATAAAATCAATACTCAGAAATCAGAAGCATTTTTATACACCAACAATGAACAGTCAGAAAGAGAAATTAAGGAAACAATCCCCTTCACAATTAAAACCAAAAAAGTAAAGTACCTAGGAGTAAACTTAACCAAGGAGACTAAAGACTTGTACTCGGAAAATTACAAAGCATTGATAAAAGAAATCAAGGAAGATACAAACAAGTGGAAGCATATACTGTGCTCATGGTTAGGAAGAATAAACATCATTAAAATGTCTATATTACCCAAAGCAATCTATAAATTCAATGCAATACCAATTAAAATACCAATGACATACTTCAAAGATATAGAACACATATTCCAAAAATTTATATGGAACCAAAAGAGGACATGAATAGCCTCAGCAATCTTAAAAAAGAAGAATAAAGTGGGAGGTATCACACTTCCTGATATCAAGTTATACTACAAGGCCGTTGTACTCAAAACAGCCTGGTACTGGCATAAGAACAGGCATATAGATCAATGGAACAGAACAGAGAACCCAGAAATAAACCCACAGTTCTATGGACAACTGATATTTGACAAAGGAGGTAAGGAAATACAATGGAGTAAAGACAGCCTCTTTAACAAATGGTGTTGGGAAAATTGGACAGCTACCTGCAAAAAAATGAAACTAGATCACCAGCTTACACCACTCACAAAAATAAACTCAAAATGGATAAAAGACTTAAATGTAGGCCGTGAAACCACAAGCATCTTAGAAGAAAACATAGGCAGTAAGCTCTCCGACATCTCTCAGAGCAATATATTTGCTGATTTATCTCCACGGGCAAGTGAAATAAAAGACAGGATAAACAAATGGGACTATATCAAACTAAAAAGCTTTTGCACAGCTAAAGACAACAAGAACAGAATAAAAAGACAAACTACACAATGGGAGAATATATTTGACAATACGTCTGATAAGGAGTTAATAACCAAAATTTATAAAGAACTTGTAAAACTCAACACCAGGAAGACAAACAACCCAATCCAAAAATGGGCAAAAGAGATGAATAGACACTTCTCCAAAGAGGACATACAGATGGCCAATAGGCATATGAAAAAATGCTCAACATCACTAATCATTAGAGAAATGCAAATTAAAACCACAATGAGATATCACCTCACACCAGTCAGAATGGCGCTTATCAACAAAACAACACAGAATAAGTGCTGGCGAGGATGTGGAGAAAAGGGAACCCTCCTGCACTGCTGGTGGGAATGCAGACTGGTGCAGCCACTGTGGAAAACAGTATGGAGATTCCTCAAAAATTTGAAAATCGAACTGCCTTTTGACCCAGCTATCCCACTTTTAGGAATATACCCCAAGGACACCATAGAACGGCTCAAAAAGGAGAAATGCACCCGCATGTTTGTGGCAGCATTGTTCACAATAGCGAAGATCTGGAAACAGCCCAAGTATCCGTCAGAGGACGAGTGGATTAAAAAGCTTTGGTACATATATACTATGGAATACTACTCAGTCATAAGAAATGATGACATCGGATCATTTACAATAACATGGATGGACCTTGACAACATTATACGGAGTGAAATAAGTAAATCAGAAAAAAAAAAGAAAAAACTAAGATGAATCCATACATAGAAGGGACATAAAAATGAGACTCAGAGACATGAACAAGAATGTGATGGCAACAGGGGTGGGAGGTTGGGAGAGGGGGGAGGGGGTGAAGAAGGAGAGAGGGGTTAGGGGAGGGGAGGGGCACAAAGAAAACCAGATAGAAGATGACAGAAGACAATTTAACTTTGCGGGAGGGGTATACAGCACAATCAAATGTCAAAATAATCTAGAGATATTTTCCCTCAACATATGTACCCTGATTTATCAATGTCACTGCATTAAATTTAATAAAAAAAAAATGAAGTCATCAGCAAATAACGATAGTTCTACTTCTTCTTTTCCAATTTGGATGCCTTTTTCTTCTTCTTCTTGTCTAATTGCTGTAGCTAGGACTTCCAGAACTATGTTGAATAAAAGTGGTGAAAGGGGGCACCCCTGCCTTGTTCCTTTTCATAAGGGGCTTGCTTTTAATTTTTGTCCATTGAGTATGATGTTGGTTATAAGTTTATCATAGATGGCCTTTATCATGTTGAGTTATGTTCCCTATACTCCCCCTTTGCTGAGAGTTTTCATCATAAATGGGTGCTGGATTTTGTCAAATGTTTTTTCTGCATCTATTCATATTATCATGTGGTTTTTATCCTTCCTTTTGTTTATGTGATGAATTACATTGATTGATTTGTGAATATTGTACCTACCTTGCCTTCCCAGAATAAATCCCACTTGATCATGATGTATGAGTTTTTTCATGTATTGCTGGATTCAGTTTGCTAATATTTTGTTGAGAATTTTAGCATCTAAGTTCATCAGGAATATTGGCCTATAGTTTTTTTCTTTGTAGCATCTTTGCCGGTTTTGGAATAAAAATTATGTTCACCTCATAAAAGGAGTTTGGAAGTTTTCCCTCCTCTTGAATTTTTTGAAATAGCTTGAGAAGGAGAGAAGTCAGTTATTTGAATATTTGGTAAAATTCATCTATGAAGCCATCCGGCCCAGGACTTTTGTTTGTTGGGAGTTTTTTGATAACTGTTTCAATTTCACTTGTTGTCATTGGTCTGTTTAGGTTTTCTGATTCTTCCAGATTGATTTTGAATAATTATATGTTTCAAGAAATTTTTCCATTTCATCTAAGTTGTCCAATTTTTTAGCATACAGTTCTTCATAGTATTTTCTTACAATTCTTTGAATTTCTGCTATGTCCATTGTTATTTCTCCACCCTCATTTCTAATTTTATTTATTTGAGTCCCTTCTCTTTTTTTCTTGTTGAGGCCGGCTAAGGGTTCATCGATCTTGTTTACCTTTCCAAAGAACCAACTCTTGGCTTCATTGATCCTCTTCATTGATCTATTGTTTCTTTAGTCTCTATGTCATTTATTTCCATTCTGATTTTTATTATTTCCTTCCTTCTACTTCCTCAGGGCTTTCTCTTTCTAGTTCTGTTAGTTGCAGGGTTAAGTTGTTTATTTGAGCTTTTTTAGCTTCTTGAGGTATGCCTGTAATGCTATGAACTTCCCTCTCAGGACTGCTTTTGCTGTGTCCCACAGATTTTGAATTTTTGTATGCTCATTTTCATTTGTTTCAAGGAAATTTTTTGTTTCTTCCTTGATCTCATTGTTGACCCATATGTTATTTAATAACATGCTGTTTAGTTTCCAATTGTTTGAGTGTTTTTCAGTTTTCTTATTATAGTTGATTTCTAGTTCCATACCATTGTGGTCAGAGAAGATGCTTGATATGGTTTCAATCTTCTCAAATTTGTCGAGAATCATTTTATGCCCTAATATATGGTCTATTGTAGAGAATATACCATGCGCACTTGAAAAGAATGTATATTCTGCTGCTTTAGGGTGAAAGGTTCTGAAGATATCTACTAAATCCAGTTGATCTAGTGTGTCCCTTAATTCTGCTGTTTCCTTGTTAAGTTTCTTTCTTTGAAGATCTATCTAGTGATGTAAATGGGGTAGTAAAATCCCCTACTATTATAATATTGCTGTTGATCTCGCCCTTTATGTCCATCAAAATCTGCTTTATGTATTTAGGTGCTCCTATATTAGGTGCATAAATATTTATAATGGTTATCGCTTCCTGTTGGATTGCTCCCTTTGTCATTATGTAGTGACCTTCTTTATCCCTTACTACTGTCTTTTGAAGTCTGTAAATAGTCTTTTAATAGTTTTAAAGTCTATTTTGTCAGGTACAAGTATTGCTACTTCAGCTTTTTTTTTTTTCATTTCCATTTGCATGAAATATTTTTATCCACCTTTTTACTTTCAGTCTATGTGTATTTTTTGTATTGAGGTGGGTCTCCTGTAGACAGCATATGTACAGGTCCTATTTTCTTATCCATTCAGCTACCCTATGTCTTTTGATTGGAGCATCTAATTCATTTACATTTAAGGTTATTATTGATATGTAGTTGTTGATTGCATATATATATTTCCACACACACACACTTTGTCCTGTCTACAGCAGGCCCTTTAACATTTCTTGCAGCATTGATTTGGTTGTGATGAATTCTTTGAGATTTTTTTTTGTCTGGAAAACTTTGTATTTCTCCTTCAATTTTAAACAACAGCCTTGCTGGATAAAGAAGTCTTGGTTGTAGGTTCTTATTCTGCATTATTTTGAATATTTCTTGCCATTCCCTTCTGGCCTCAAGTGTTTCTGTTAAAAAGTCAGATGTCATACTTATGAGGGTTCCTCTGTAAATGATTGACTGTTTTTCTCTTACAGCTGCCGCAGACCAGCGCAGCTCCAAATAACGGTGCGGAATTAAGGAAACACACTTTGTCAGAACAAAACCAATGGGACCGGGAGGACTCCTCAAACTGCCTGGCAGCATCTGAGTGCCTCACAGCCCCAGTTCGCTTTATTATATGGACCTATGCAAATCAAGGACCCTGATACAAGGTTGCACATCAAAGGCTAAGACAGGAATTCTCCCAAGGCAAAAACAGGATACATTAGTGAAATTTACAAACATCTGAAACAAACAAAGAGTCAGAGGAAGGGTATGTATATTGCTTCCTGCAACCCAAGGAAGGAAGTGGAGTGGGTGCAAACGCTTAGCATCAAAGCCAAATATGGAGATGGAGGGGGTAGAACTTAGCCCCCTGCCAAGCCTCGAATCTATAATGGCTTTTTGCCATTAATGGTCCACAACATACAGCTTTTAATATTCTTTCTTTATCTCTTAGCTTTGGTATTTTGATTATGATATATCTTGGTGTGGGTCTCTTGGGTTCTTTTTTAATGGGGTTCTCTGTGCTTCTTGAACCTGTGTGACTCTTTCCTGCATCAATTTAGAGAAATTTTCATCTGATTTCTTCAAACAGTTTCTCTATTTCTTGGTTTTTCTCTTCTCCTTCGGGAACCCCTATTATGCAGATATTCTTTCTCTTCATGTTGTCACAGAGCTCTCTTAGAGTTTCCTCAGACTTATTGACCTTCTTTTCTTTTTGCTGTTCTGCTTCCGTGCTTTTGCTCATCTTGTCCTCTAAGTTGCTGATTTGATTCTCTGCTTCATCCAGCCTGCTTTTAATTTCTTCTAGTGTAGTCTTCACTTCTGATATTGTGTTTGTCATTTCTGTCTGGTTCTTCTTTATGATTTCCGTGTCCTTTTTGATGTTTACAATTTCTTTATTGAGGTGTCATTAAGTCCATCCATTGTAACTTTGAGATCCTTAAGCATCCTAACAATCATTATTTTATACTCTGCATCCAGTAATTTGATTACTTCCGTTTCATCCAGGACTTTTTCTGAAGATATGTCTTGTTGAAACATATGACTTTTTTTTTTTGCCTTCCCATTGTTCTGTGTATGGCCTGTAGGCTTATTCCTGTTGTGGTCTCCTGACCTAGTAGAGCTGCTTTGAAGTCTTGATTTGTTTGTTTTCTTCTCAGTTTTCCCTGACCTCATATTTTCTTAATTCTGTGTATTTTCTTAATTCTGCACCATTCCCACTCAGGACCTGGAATTACTAGCTGCACTGGTTTGCGGCATGTGCCCAGATATAAAAATAAATATAGTTACTCTATTATACCATTTCATTACAGAAATACTGCTCTTTTAGTTAACACATCATTATTATATTTATTATTAACACATCATTATATTATTTTTAGATAAATACACCCAAATAAAATGGATAGATTCCTCAAAAAGAAGTGTAATATTGATTAATTTGATTCTAGAAGTGAGCAAAAGTTAAGTGCAAGTAAGAAAACAAAATTGCAGCCTACTTACAAATATAATGAAAGTTATTTAAGCTTTGGTTTCACTTGGACTGGAAGTGAAGATCATTTTTTACCACTATGTTTAGTATATGGATGTAAAATGGCAAATGAATCATTGCTTCCTAGTAAATTGAGTAAACATTTTAAAACTATACACTCTAATTTACAAGATAAATCTGGTTTTTTCAAGAGATTATCTAAAAAGTAAACAAAAGTGGCAAATTCTTTTAAAAGTATAATGACTTTCTGATAAAGCTCAAATTACTTCTTATCAAGTCTCAGAGCTGATAGCAAAAAATATGAAAGTTCATACTTTTAGGTGATTCACTTATTTTGCCTGCATACAAAAAATGGTCATGACAATGCTAAGAAATGAAGCAGCAATGAAAATAAGCAAGATTCTTCTGTCCATGATACAGTTCACAGGTGTATTATAAAAATGTCTTCTGATATCAAGAAAAATGTATGCAGTAATAAGCTTCAGTATTCAAGTTTTGCATTGCAATTTGATGACTCAACAGACATAACCAACACAGCGCAACTCTTAGCATTTATTTACTTTATTAATGAAGATCAAATAGTAAATCAGTTTCTTTTTTGTAAATAATTAGGTGTGTCTACAAAAGGTAAGGACTTTTTAACATTTTGAATAACTATTTTGATAAATGGCAGTTAACATGGAAGTCATGTGTAGGCATTTGTACAGGTGACACCCCTTCCATTGTAGGCTGTGTTAAGGGTCTTACATCTTTTGTAAAAAATCAAAATAAAAATGTTATCATAACTCACTGCTTTCTACATAGGGAGGCCTTGATGGCAAAAACTTGGGAGAAAAATTAAGAGAAGTTTTAGGTCAAGTTGTCCAGATGGTAAACTTTATTAAAAGAAGACCTGTCAAATCACATTTATTTGAAAAGTTTTGTATCAATATGGATTCACAATAGAGACAGCTGCTTTTACACACAGAGATAAGATAGTTGTCAAGGGGAAAAGTACTTACCCATGTACACGACCTACAACAAGAACTTCTTGCGTTTTTTGAAGAGATGAAACAGTTACATTTTTATAACCTTTGGTGAGAATTTTAGATTTCCAGGTTACAGTATTTGGCTGATATATTTCAGCAGCTCAATATTTTGAATACTAGCATGCAAAAGAAAGAAGGAAATATTCTCACATCCACTGACAAAATAAAAGTGTTTCAGAGAAAACTACAAATTAGGAAAAGAAAAGCTGTTGAAGATAATTTGGAAAGGTTTCCATTGGTAAATACCACTCACATAAATGAAATACTTCCAATAATAGTTGAACAATAAATAAGTTTAGAGGAAAAATTGGGTTCTTATTTCCATCACTTAACACTGAACAATATGATTGGATTAGAAACCCATTCATGGAAGCTCCAAGTGATTTTGGTTTAACATTAACAGAAGAATAACTGGCAGCTATATCCATTGATTGTGGGTTGATGATTAAACATAAGGAATTGTTTATTGAAGCCTTTTGGATTTCTATAAAAAAAGAATATGTGGCAATATCTAAAACAGCTTTGAATATTTTTCTACAATTTTCAACATCCTATTTATGTGAATTAGAATTTTCTACCCTCAACACAATTAAGAATAAAGAGAGAGGAATTCCTCAAAGTATTGATGAGCAAATGAGAATTTGCCTTTCAAATATATGCCTTCAAAACATTGAAGAAATAGCTAGGACACATCACGCTCATGTTTCTCATAAACACAAGAATGAAAAAACTTAACACATTCACACCAGGACCTGCCAAATTTACTAAACCTTACTAAGAATGTATCTACATATATAAAAAGATAACTTTTTTGTCATTTTAAGTTTTTTAACATCTCTTTTTTACAAACTCTAAAAAGTTTAACTCAAAAAATGTAACATGAAAATGTTTTTTAATGTCAGAATAAATTTCATTTTGTCACATTCATTTTGTTCAATTACCATTAAAGCATACTTGGACTTTATATTTTTTCTTTAATATTTGACTTAATTATTATAACATATTTCTCAGAAATTTCTATATAGTGTACCTACAATTCACTGAGGAATAAAATTTTTGTTGCATCCACAAAACCACTTGTTCTTACCTAATTCAAGTGTGCTGATCTCAAATCTGACATTAGTTTTTCTCTGTAAGCTACAGTGGGTTTTTTTGCAATTCAAGATTTTAGGTTTTTATTTTATTGTAAACTTTTCAACATTTAGTTTAACATAATGAAGTAGAATGTCTTCTTGGGCATCATCTTTGTGAAAATATAATAATTTATATAATGCAGTAAATACACTAATACACTAAAATATATGATTGCATCAGAATTTGTCTACAATTTTGAAATAGAACATATTAAAACACTTATTTTAATCATAAAATTTGTGAAAAAATTATTTAAATTCTATTCAGGCAAAATTTGCATTTGTAGCTCTTGCATTTGTGTACTTGTTGAGGATAGTCTCATTTGATGTTCCAACAGTAGTCTGCCATCGCTAACAGTTCCAAGGTTTTCAGGAAACTTATCAAGGTGACTGTTCAGCAAGTGAATCTTAATGCTCATGTTACATCCAATGTTGTGGAAAGCCAACATCATCCTTTGAACCTGAAGTTCATAGTTTTTTGCTTTTCTGTTGCCAAGAAAGTTTTTTGTAACTGCTACAAAAGACTGTCATGCTGCTATCTCCTCCTTATTAATTTTCCTGGAAAATTCTTCATCATTTATGAGGGTTCAAATTTGAGGTCCATCGAGTACACCTGCTTTTATCTTCTCAAAAGACAAGGCAGGAAAAGCAAAAATAATATGTTGAAAGCATTCACTTTCTCTATTCAAAGCCTGAACAAACTGCTTCATTAAGCCAAGTTTGATGTGAAGTGGGGGGAAAATGATCCTGTCTCAATTAACTACAGGTTCATTCACAATATTTTGCATTCCTACTTCCAGAGCTTTACATTTTGGCTACTCCTTCTGTGTCCAGTGTTTCTTGGCTGTCACACATACACAGAAAGCAAGGATACTTTATGAAACCTCTCTGTTGTCCTAGCAGGGAATTTACCATTTTAAAATCCACAGAAATGATCCAATTATGCTCCTCATACTTCAGTAAGTTGAGGACAATTTTTATGTTATTATAATCTTCTCACAGATGAGTTGAATAACCAATTGAAACTGCTGCATAAACATTACTGTTGTGTAAAACACATTTCAGACTCCGTTTAGAGCTGACAAGAAATAGCTGCTATCCTGTTGGACTGTAAGTGGTAACACCTAGCTGGCTGAGAAAACTATTGATATCATGACAGTAAACAAAGTATTTGTCTTTGGGGAAATAAAGTCCACAAAATTTGTTCATGCTTCCTGAAACGGGATACTTTAACTGACCTGTGAAGTACATTCTTTTCTTGAAGCCTGGAGGCTAATAACTCAGCTGCTTTCTTTGATAGGCCCAAATCTCTTACTAAGTCATTCAATTCAGGTTGGCTAAACTGCTGAGGGGTTAATGACTGCTTGGCATCAGAAGAAGACCCTTCAGATTCTACAACCATTTCCTCATGCATCTTATCAAAATACACTTGATCACCATGTTCACTCTCTTCATCCTAAGAAGAAATAAAACCATTGAAAACTGGAACCAGGAGTGTCTCAGTGTGTGGGATAGGTCTTATTGCTGGAGGGATATTAGGATATGTGATCATATGCCATTTTTTCTTGCCAATGCCCTTGTATGGATCAGACAGAAATAACAGTCACTGCTGTGGTCCTTAGGTTCACACCAAACCATGGGAATACCAAAAGGCATTCTTTGGAGTTTTCCTTTTGTCCAGTCATGAAGCATTTTCTCACAATTATGACACACAATATGAGGAGCCCAATTCTTGTCTTGATTGCCAAGGGGAACTTGAAAATAGGCAATATATGCACATGTCACAAATGATGAAATATTGCACCTTTGACGTTGAAGTGTGTAACAGCTACATATACAACAGAAGGTGTCAGGACTATTCTTACATTTACACCTACTAGAAGAAGCCATGATTCAATCTTAAAACAAAATAAGAGGGTGTTTATTATAAGATTTTTTACATTTAAAAACAACTACAATTATGTAAAAGTGATGTTTGTAAAACATTAATTGCCTTGTGGTTCTGTTCAATCCAAGAGTCATTGTCCTTTAACTCCAACTTAAAAACCAATGCATGCCATTAACTGTAACAAAAAGAAATTAAAATTGCATAAAAACTAGAGCACCAAAAAATGGATTTTAGATTTGGAACCAGCGATGCAGAAATATATACAAAAAGTTATAAAACCTCATGCAACAGAAAATGGAAAAAAAATTGTTGCCCAGTGTTATTTGTAGGATTTTAAATTTGCCCAGACTTCAAAAAGTTTGAGAACCACTTTCTTAAGATATGCCTGTAATGCTATAAACTTCTCTCTCAGGACTGCTTTTGCTGTGTCTCATAAATTTTGAGTTGTATGTTCATTTTCATTTGTTTCAAGGAAGTTTTTTATTTCTTTCTTGATCTCATTGTTAACCTATTCATTATTTAATAGCATTCTATTTAGTCTCCAAGTGTTTGTATGTTTTTCAGTTTTTTATTGTAGTTGATTTCTAGTTTCATGCCATTGTGGTCAGAGAAGATGCTTGATATGAATTCAACCTTCTTAAATTTATTGAGACTTGTTTTGTGTCCTAACATGTGGTCTATCCTAGAGAATGTACCATGAGCACTTGAAAAGAATGTATATTCTGCTGCTTTGGGGTGAAATGTTCTAAAGATATCTATTAAATCCAGTTGTTGTAGTGTGTCACTTAAGGCCACTGTTTCTTTGTTAATTTTCTGTCTGAATGTTCTATCCATTGATGTTAGTGGGGTATTATTAATATCCCCTACTGTTATAGTATTGCTGTTGATCTTGCCCTTTTTTCTATCAAAATCTGTTTTATATATTTAGGTGCTCCTATATTAGGCACATATATATTTATAATAGTCATATCTTTCTGTTATAATGCTCCTTAAATCATTATGTAGTGACTTTCTTTATCTCTTACTATAGCCTTTGTTTTAAAGTTTATTTTTCAGATATTAGTATTGATATCTTTACTCTAAGTCTATGTGTATCTTTTGTTCTGGGATGGGTCTCTTGTAGACATCATATGTACGGGACTTGTTTTCTTATCCATGCAGCTACCCTATGTCTTTTGACTGGAGCGTTTAATCTATTTACATTTAGGGTTATTGTTGATATGTAGTTGTTTATTGCCATTTTATTCTTTAAATCTATAATCCTCTTTTTCTATATTTCTTTTTTCCTTTGCTATTTTTACAGAAGGCACCTTAACATTTCTTGCAGTACTGGTTTGGTTATAATAAATTTCTTGAGGGTTTTTTTTTTCTGTCTGGGAAGCTTTTTATTTCTCTTTCAATTTTAAATGATAATCTTGCTGGATAAAGAAAACTTAGTTGTAGGCTCTTTTTTTGCATTACTTTGAATATTTCTTGCCATTTCCTTCTGGCCTCAAGTGTTTCTTTTGAAAAGTCGAATGTCATTCTTATGGGGGATCCTCTATAAGTAATTGACTTCTTTTCTCTTGCAGCTTTTAGTATTTTTTTTTAACTCTTAACTTTGGTATTTTAATTACAATGTGTCTTGATGAAGGCCTTATTGGGTTCCTCTGTACCAGGACTCTCTGTGCTTCTTGAACTTGTATGACTTGTACCTTCATCAATTTAAGAAAATTTTTAACTATGATTTTTTTCAAATAGGTTCTCTATCCCTTGTTCTTTCTCTTCTCCTTCAGGAACCCTATGATGCAGAAATTATTTCTCTTCATATTGTCACAAAGTTCTCATACAGTTTCCTCAGAATTTTTGAGCCTCTTTTCCTTTTAGTACTCTGTTTCTGGGTTTTCATTTGTCTTCTCCTTTAAGTTGCTGATTCAATTCTCTGCTTCATCCAGGCTGCTGTTGATTTCTTCTAGTGTACTCTTCATTTCTGACATTGTAATTGTCCTTTCTCTTGAGTCTTACTTATGATTTCAATGTCCTTTTTGATGCTTGCTATTTCTTTATTTAGGTGCTCATTATGTCCATCCATTGTAGCTCTAAGATTCTTAAGCATCCTAACAATCCTTATTTTAAACTCTGAATTCAGTAATTTGGTTATTGCCATATTATTCAGTTCTTTTTCTGGGAATTTCTCTTGTTGACTCATTTGGATTGCATTTCTCTGTCTTCCCATTTTTTCTGTGTGCCATTTGCAAGCTTCTTGGGTTAGGGCAGCTGTGATTGGTACAGAAAATGCAGCCCATCCTCCAGGGCTTAATCCTTAAGCCTCTTTGTTTTCTCAGCTTTTAATTTTCCCTAACAAGGTAAGCAGCATAAAAGTCTTAATTTCCCTGCTGTTTGTTTGCTGAGCTCAGCAGGAAACTTCTGTGATTAGGACAGGGTTAGTGGGTGTATCTTGCTCTGTAGCCCCAGGTGAAACTCAATCCAGGCCTTTTTTTTCTGTATAGTAAATCCATGGGAATGCAGAGGGTGTGACCTCTGAGAACCAGAAAATGTGGTCTGCCCAGCTAATCTCAGGGGGTGGAGCACATTCTCCATATCAGAAGTGGGAGGTGTAGTTCAGGTCTCCCCTGAAACCTGAGTCACTGCTTCTCCCCTTTACTTCTTCCTTTTTGAACAGCCTTTCACACTGATTGGAGCTGGAAAACTTTCTGGAGGTGGGTCAATTGGCCTTACACTAGGCTCGTGCTGAACAGAGGAGTGCCTCTCCCCCCGCATATGGCCACTTCAGTATTGGAGAATGACTCAGCACAGGTATTCTTCTCCCCATCACCATTAGCATCCTTGTGCTTTAATCCCCCCCACTCTCCTCACACAAGACCAGTCCTCTCAGCTCTCCTCATCCCCGATGCCCCAGGTAAGTGGCTGTGAGTGAGATTTTCTGCAGTGGCCCTTTAAGGCAGCATCAACTTCTTCACAAGCTGTTTCCTGTAGACAGAAATCCTGCTCTTTTACCCACTCAATGCAGTCAGTCTGAGTCTCTAGGCTGGGGTTCCGGTCCGGGGCTGAGGACCCCTGCCTCTCAAGGTCACTCTCCCTGCAGTGAGAGTCCCTCTGGACCCTCAACCACCCCTCATCCCTGGGAGCAGGGGAGCCCCCACTGCATCCTCACACTTCCTACCAGTCTTGGTATGGTTCTTCTGTGCCCCTTCATTTTCAATTCCTGTTCTTTTAGTCTAGGGGTAGTCAATCTTTTTATACCTACTGCCCACTTTTGTATCCCTGTTAGCAGTAAAATTTTCTAACCTCCCACCAGTTCCACAGTAATGGTGATTTATAAAGTAGGGAAGGAAATTTACTTTATAAAATTTATAAAGCAGAGTTACAGCAAGTTAAAGCACATAATAATAATTACTTACCAAGTACTTTATTACAAATTTTTGCTAAGTTTGGCAGAATAAATCTTTATAAAACAACTTACTAAATTAAATCTCTCTTTTTATTTATACTTTGTTTGCTCCACTACTGCCCACCATGAAAGCTGGAACTCCCACTAGTGGGCAGTAGGGACCAGATTGACTACCACTGTTTTAGTCCAAAGTTAGTTTTTCACGATGATTGTTCTTAAATTACTTTGAAATCCAGTTTGGTCAAAGGAGTTGGCGGTTTGTATGTCTGCTTACTCTGCTGCCATCTTGGAATACTATTTTGCTCTTCTAGCTGTTTATTTACAGTAGCAACAGACATGCACAGACCTAACAGGCACATTCCTAGAAATACTAAAACTACTACTCCTATTACAGTTTTAAATCCATTAAAGGGTGAAAACAATTCCCAAAAAGTCTTTTGGGATCCTATCCATGCCATACTTGCATGGGTACATGTGCCAGTCTTGTTATATTTTTGACAAGGTCCTCAATTGCCTGGCCCTGGTCATCTAACTGCCGGCAACAATTTTTGAGATTGAATTTCCCACACAGTCCTCCTTCTATTGCTGATAGTCTAGTGCCAACTTGTTTTGGTAGATGGCATTTCTCATTTGAGTCTCTTTATCGGTACAGGTCTCTTTCTGAGTTCCCTGTCATTCATAGAAACTATAGAAAGCAAGATGGTGGAGACTTTTTGACCTTCCCTGGTGATATGGACATATATAGTTCACAGTACCTTGCCCTAGTTCACTTCCCTTCCCAGAGTCCAATTATAAGGAGCCCCACAGTGAGGTTCCTCAGTCTTTGGCTGTCCATGGACCAGGCAGCTTCAAGTTTGTGGCTGGAGCAGGGCATGTTATCTTTCTTAGGGTTAACTTATAGGAGTTAGTGGGACCCATCAGTGCCATTCACAAAGGGATCTCTGCAGGAGCTTCTGGCTTCAGTGGACTGTGATGAACCCAAGTAGGTATTCCCTTTACTTTGGCAGCTGTTGGAGTGGATAGGATCACAATGTAGGGTCCTCTCCACTTGGGATGGAGGGGCGCTGGATTTCGATCTTTGACCTGTACCTGATTACATGAAAAAAATAATAAACAGGAACAAACAAACTGATCGAAGCCCTATCCATCACCCACTTGGATATGGCACGAGCTACATTGCCTAAAGCCTCTATTTGTCCATGTGTCTGTGTCTCCTAGTTCTTGGGGGTCCTTGGCAAACTGCACAATATTGGAGGAGGCCTATTGTATAATATCTCATAAAGTGAGTACCCAGTGTTTTTAGATGTGGTACAACAAATTTTGAACAGAATTAATGGTAGAGCTTGCACCCATTTAAGATTTTTCTCCAGACATAACTTGATAAGCTTTTCTTTTAGTCTTATTCATGCATTCCACCTTTCCCAAAATCTGTGGTCTGTATGCCACACGAAGCTTCCAAGTGATGCCTAATAATTATGCTATTTCTCATACTACCTTAGCCAAAAATGCAGGGCTGTTGTCAGAGCTATCTGAAGTGGCAGTCCAAACCTTGGAATGACTTCTCTGAGCAGTGCCTCTGTTACTTCTCTGACCTTTTCAGTAAGGGCAGGATAGGTTTTTACTCATGCTGCATAGGTAGTAGATGCACACTAGCACTTACAAATACCGGCAGCCTTGGCTTTGGGGCATTTCGGTGAAGTCTACTTGTTCATCCTCAATGGGGCTTCCCCATAAAACTGGATACGTGGAGGCATTGAGGGCCCTTGTTTGGCATTGTTCTGGTGGCAGGTTGGGCAGCGCAAACTGACTCCTTTGGTTAAAATTGTTAGCAGAGGAATGTAAAAATACCTTCTTAGAAGTTTTTCTGTTTTTTTTCTTGTCTCATATGGGTGGCAATGTGCAAAACCTGACTACTTTCAGTCCCAACAGGTGGGGGATGATAACTGCCATCTGGCAGGTGCATCCAGCCATCCCCTAATTCTTTTGCCCCTTCTTTTCCCATTCACCTTTACTCTTCTCAGAATATTTGGGTGCAAGGTTCAGGGTCCATGGGATGAGAGGGGTTACAGTAGCCTGTGGTAGGGCAGAGTAGAAGCCCTCTTTGCCTCTGCATCTGCTCCGGCACTCCCCTGGGCTTCTTCTGTTCCTCCCTTCTGCTTTCCTCGTCAGTGGATTACTGTCATTTGTTTCAGCTTCTGGACTGCATTCAGCACTTGGAGAATTTCTCTTGGATATGTGAGGTTCTTGCCCCCAGCTCTCAGGAGCCCTCTTTCCTTGTATATAGCCCATGAACTTAAGAGTAAGAAAGGCAAGGCAGGAATCGCTAAAAATATTTGCTCTTTTTCCTTCACTGAGCTTTTGGGACTGAGTCAGAACAATCAGTTCTGCCATTTGAACAGAAGTGCCTTGGATTAGAGGCTGCACCTCTACAGTCTCTGTTAGAGTCACTATTGCATACCCTGCTTGCCTTTCCCCTCATGAGTTGCCAGACCTGCTTTCATCTACATACAGCTGCCAATCTGGGTCTCTTATGGGTTGGTCTAACAGGTCCCTGCTTTCATCTACATACAGCTGCCAATCTGGGTCTCTTATGGGTTGGTCTAACAGGTCCCTGCTTTCATCTACATACAGCTGCCAATCTGGGTCTCTTATGGGTTGGTCTAACAGGTCTGGCCAGCTGGAGTACATGGACTCAGCACTATGAAGCAATCATGCTGCTGCTTTCCCTCCTTCACTGAGAGCAGCGTTGCTGGGTTTAAAGTGGCACACACCTCTATTGCCAGCCTCAGGTGTACACAGAGTAAACTCTGGTATGAGGTGAGATGGGCATTTGTGAGCCTGTCATGCCTTTTTGCATTTATCAGAGTTACTGGTGCATGAGGTACTTGCACCTTCGAGTTTTGTCCCAAACTCCATTTTTCTGCCTCTTGTACCAACATTGCTGTGGGTGCTAAGGTTCTTAGCCATGGTAGCCACCCATTAGTGACTTTGTCCAATTGTTTTGAGAAGTAAGCTACCGGTTTAGGCCATGACCCCCAAGACCTGGGTTAATACACCCACTGCTGTCTTGCTCCTCTCTGAGATGTACAGCACAAATGGTATTTCTAGCTTAGGAAGACCTAGAGCTAGGGCTACTTGTAACTCCTTTTTAAGAGTCTGAAAAGCACCATTCTTTTCTGGCCCCCAATCCATGGGCTCTTTTTCTTCCTCTTTTGTGACTTCATAGAGGGATTTTGTTAGTAAAGAAAAGTTGGGGATCCACAAATGACAGAATCCTACTACATGCAGAAACTCTCTAACTTGTCTCCTCATGGGGGGGGGGATAGGGTTGTTCTGAATAATCTGTTTCCACAAATGACAGAATCCTACTGCATGCAGGAACTCTCTAACTTGTCTCCTCATGGGTGGGGACAGGGTTGTTCTGAATAATCTGTTTCTGTTCTACTTCTAAACTCCTCTCCTCTGCTGGAGAATGAATCCCAAGTATTTTAGTTGCCTTTGGCATATCTTGGCCTTCTTCTTCGACACCTTGTGTCCATTCTTCTCTAGATGATGGAGAAGTTTGTCAGCACATCCTTGGAGAGTCTCGTGACACAGCAACAGATCATCTATGTACTGGAGGAGGTCACATCCAATGCCCTGTGCAAGATACCACCTGAGGTAATAAACAAAAGCCTCCCCAAATATGGTGGGAGAGTTCATGAAACATTGTAGGAGCCTATTCCAGATGTATTACACCCGGATTCTTTCCAAGGCTTTTCTAGGAATCAGGCATTGTCCTTAGCTAATAGGCAGTCCCCAGGCTTTTACTCTATCTGTACTGGCACCTGATTTATTGCCAGCCCGAGCGGATTGTCTTCAGTGCATACCTGGGACATTTCTGGTTTAGCCTCTGACTAGGTGGCTTCCCAGTCTCAGTAGCAAAAATATTTCATTCTTCTTCTCTGGGGATGGGTAGAGTTAATACAAACCTAGGCTTTGGCATGGCTAGTCTATCCAACTATTGTCAGCAAAAGATACAGTAGCCCTTAGTTTGCTTAGCATCTCACATCCTAACAAGGGCAGTGGACAGTCAGACATGTACAAAAACTGATGCATAACATCATGACTTCTTAATTTCATTTACAGGGCAGGCAGAATTCCTGTTCTGCCTGTTTTCCTGTGGCTCCTATAATGTCCACCCTAAAAGTAGAGAGTGGCACTACTGGCTGGGTCACCACCAAGTGTTCAGCCCCTATTTCAATCAGAAAGTCCATCTGCTGGCTCCCTACCATCATATGAACCATAGACTCATGGGGACCCTGAGTCTGGTTGCCCTCAGTTCAAGAGGGATTCCTCAGATATGTTGAACAGTGTGTCTTCTTCTTTGCAGGTGGCTGGCAAGCACACCACCCCTTCTCCTGGTTTGGACATTCATGTTTCTAATGACCAGTTACTCGGCATGTATCAGACTGATCACTTCACAAGGGGGTCCTGCCTGACCATCATTCCTTTCCCTTGCCTGTCTTCTTTTCGTTTTCAAACAGGAGAGGTTTTCCTTTACCCTTGTGCTGAAGGGCAGCAGCTACAAGCTCAGCTTTCTTCTTCATTCTTCACTTATCCTCCTGCCTGCTTGCAGCCTCTCTGTTGACGTAGACCTTGTTGCCTACTTCCAGAGGTTGGGAAATGTTCAGCCCTTCAAAGCCTTATAATTTCTGGAGCCTCCTTTTGGTTTACGTGACATTGAAATTTCTGGTACCAGCAGTGACAATTGCTTCTTGGGTGGGGTGGAATGCTTCCCTGCCTTTACTACCAGTACAGGGGATGACTGAGCCCTGAGCCCAGGGGGAGTATGCAAACTAGCATGAGCCAAATGTCTATGTAAGGAAACTGGTTGAGGTGGCCTGGATCTCCAGTCACTATCTGTGATACTTTCTACATAATGGACCTACCTAAGGTTTCTTCCGCTGGCCACCCAAACCCAAATGTGGGCCATTTCAGTTGACACAAGGTTCTCACTTTCCCTGGGGACATGATGACTCCGCAATTCCCCAAGAACCCTTTATACAAATTCCAGACCATTTTTGTTTTGGGGACCAAAAGCCAACAGTTTAGATTTTGGGGGGACAGAGGTATGAGGAACTGGCAATAAACTGACAATCTGCCCAACCCCCCATCTTACTTGTTCTTCGAAGCTGCTAAAGGCTATATTTTTCTACACCTTAATGTTAGCTGTGGTGCTGAATTATTTATTCTGGTCCTACCCACCATGTCCCTCAGAAAGACTGAAGGCAATTTTTTGTTTTGTGAAGTTAATATGTTATGTATGGTGGGTGTTTTCTGCATTTGGTAGAATTCTTGGGTTGCTTTGGAAATGTGACTTTGTTTTAATGATCTCTTTGATTTGCTAATAGCCTCACTTTGCACTATAAATAAAGCAGTTAGGAGGTGGAGAGCATACTCTGCTCTTGCCATCAGCATTGCAGAGGCCTCCTGATCCCATCCTTTTTCTCTTTAAGCTTATTTTCTTCATTTCATGCTGTTCCCATTCAGGACCTGTAATTACTAGCTGTGCTGGCTCACAGCAAGTGGCACCCAAACAGGAATCTGAGGAAGGGAAAGATAAACTAAAGACAGGTAACGGAACTCCTCAGGTGTGCACAGTAAGTAAAAATTTTTAGTAGAGTTTGGGGGGAGAGTATAGTCAGGAGTAATAAATTATGGGACAGTTAGGGTCAAAAGTAAGGGACCTATTTTTTTGGACAAATATTTTTATTTGAGGAGAAGGTGTTGTTTGATCAGAGTGAGCTAGAAGCAGAGGGATGTAAATTTGAGAAGACCTTGGAGTCTGGGGATGACTTGGGAGATAATGAAGTTTTCGTGGCTATGGCCATTTTAACCTTTACCACTCTGCCACCCTCTGCTCTTTCTTATGCTAATCGCCTTGTTCCCAGGGTCTTTGTCTCATACCTTTGGAGATTCCTGCTCCAACAAGCTTTAGATCAGGCATGAGATATAGGGGATTATATCAGAATATGCTCTGATATTGGGCCTTTGTTGGGGACCAAAATATAAACAGGGTATTTCTGCAATTTGGATATATCTGGGGGACAGAAGTGCTGTGCCCAACCCCCACCTCACCTGCCTAGTTAACAAAGAGCTATACCTGACTCTCATTTGTCCCACTCATGTTCTCCAGAAGAGGCTGGGAGCTAGTTTTTTATTGGTGTAAATTTAAATTTGAGTGGTATGGTGGGGGTCTTTGAGTTTTCTTGGAAACAGTTGAATTCCTAATGGACCACGTTTTTTCCCTGAATAAAGACAGATGCGCTTTTGGGAACAGCCATGTTACGACTCAGGAACAGTAGAGACGGTTTGCCATGCCGTCCTCTCGAATCCATCTGTATGTATATATCTTTAAGTCTCTGCCTATCATTTATTTAATTTCATACTTTTCCCATTCGAGACCCCATAATAGACTCATCGTGGCTGGACCACAACAATTAGAGCCCACATATGTGACCATCGAAAAAGAGAAAGAGAAGAGGTAATGGAACCCCCAAGAAATGTGCACACAAAGTAAGTATAAAGCTTTTAGAGAGTGAAGCTTTTAAGTAGAGTTTGGGGGGAGAGTAAAATAATAAAGTAATATGGGAGTAAATAATCATGGGACAGATAGGTTCAAAAGTGAGGGACCTTATTCTTTTTGTACAAATGTTTTTATTTGAGAATAAGTTGTTGAATGAGGTAGAAACAGAGGAATGTAAATATGAGAAGAACTTGGAGTCTGGGAATAACTCAGGAGATGAGAATATTACGGCAGTAGCCATTTTAAACTTTGTGCCTCTGCCGCCCTCTACCCCCAAGGTCTTTGTGTCAGACCCTTGGAGATCCTCACTCCAACAAGCTTTGGATCAAGCTTGAGATGCAGGGGAAAAAATGGAGGAATTCAGCAAGATTAAGCAAGGTCCTGATGAGCAATATGAAGAATTTGTTTCACGCTGATTCCGGCAGTTGAAAGAATACTAGTAGAAAAAGAAGTTTTTATCAGAATATGCGCTGATGTTGGGACTTCATAAGTGCAAGGTCTTGCTTTTTCCACAGGCATTAAGGCCAGAATTCCGGGGTATTTTGATAAAAGGCAAAACAAACAAAAGAAGGAAAATCAGGGAAATATTTATGCCAGTCGATTTTGTTTACAATGAGGGGATTCAGGGCATTTTGCTAGAAACTGCCTTGCTTCCCCCAAATATCATTCTTGGCCTCTTTTTCAAGCCCAGCTGGCTCCTAAGAATCCAGACCTTTGCCCATACTGTAAAAAAGGGAAACACTGGGTGAACGAGTGTAAGTCTAGATAAAATGCCAAGGGGCAAAGGATTCAGAGAAGCCATGGAGGCTTCTGCTGCCTTGCACTCGAGCAGCTGCCAGTGCTGGCTGGTCATGGTCCCCTCTTGAACATGCAGGTGGCCACATGTGCAGGTGGCGGAGGAGGCGTGCCCCGTGGGCGGTAGCAGTGGCACAGGCTGGGTATGCAGAGCAGTCTCCTGTGCTGAAATGTGCGGCTCCTGCGCGCTCACAGCACGGCAGCAGAGGAAGCGCCACTGAGGCCCTGGGCCCCAGATCCTGGTGGCCAGGGCAGCAGCAGCAGTGGTGGCACTGGGGCTGGTTGACCTTCGTGGGGGCGGGGTGCAACTCTGCCAGAGCAGCCCAGCTCTAGGAGGGGAGCGGGAAAGCCTTCCCCTGCATTTCATCTGGGGTTGAAATGGATGGATTTCGGCTGCTGGTTATACCAGCTATTAGAATTTAAGAATGTTTAGAAGACTCAGATGCTTTTTAAAGTTGTATTATTATCTGATCTTCTTTGGTAAATAAAAGGACTTAAGAGTTTGGGGAAATTACAGCTTTTTCCTGTTATTCTCTAACTTTCTCTAAACTATCATTTTATTTCTTTCCTGTTCCATGCCTGGAAAGAGGGCAAAGGGAACACCTATTTGGATATAGCTAAACAGAAATCTCATACAGCCATCTTGAGATCTTTCAAGAGAGAGTTCTGCTTAGTTTCTATCTTTTATTATGTTCTTATCAAAATAGCCCTGCGTAAGATCAAGCAGGCCACATTCTAATCTCTAAAATCCTGGGTTTCACTCTTGCTTTGTGTGATTATATGTGAAGTCTTTGTTTAATGTTGTCTAAATGTGTCTGTTTTTAAGGCCTGAATTAAGTTCTTGCATGCAAAAATTGGAAATGCGGCTCTAATATTGAAAAAAATAAAATGATTTCATTCCTACAAATATATAATTTTAATTGGAACAAGCAAAGTATGCTAATTTAAATTTAAATAAAATGGAATGTGGATCCTGAAGACTTGCTAATTTGGCCAAACTACTCCAAGCTGCAAGCTGCAAAGCTTGGAGCAGCATAGATTTGCATAATAAAAGTGTAAAGATTTTTTTACTATAGGAAAGTCACACTGGAATTTTCCAGCCTTAATATATACTGTTTAAAATGCCTATTAATTAATGGGGTAGAAATGTTTTGATAAGTGTGGGAATATTACTTGAAAATGCATTTACTATATTTTGTTAGACGTTAACATAAAGACAAGTATTTCTTACAATCTTTGAAGTCAAGGTATTATAAAGTGTGCTCAACAAATGCTTAAAGGTCAATTGTAAATAATATAAAAAAGGGGGGGTCATATTTTGGAACTCCTGCAAATCTTTTTTATCATGCTTTTTACTTTAAAAAATTTCTTTTGAATGCTGATGTACAGGGTTATTCAGCAGCTGAGAGACCCTGGAATCCTATAAGAGACGCCAAACCTCTTTCTTTTGCAAACTTCTACCCTCTTTTATTTGATCCAGCTAATAACGCTGTTTTGTCTTTTACCAAATAGCTCCAGATATATGGAGAAAGTTTATATAAGTGGATGAGGACCCTCAAACCCCTCAGCGAGATCTTCTGAGCATGGCTTTTAAGATCTATAATGACCAAGAGGAACAGAAATGGCAGACAAAGCCCAAAAGATATCAGGCAAAATGCCAGCTCTTGGCATATGCCCTTAAAGGCTCCAACACCCCAAAGGGCCTCATAGGACTCCATCAGGGCCCTGCTTCAAGAGGGGAAAGGAAGGTCATTAAGCCAAAGCCTTTAGGCTTCTCAGCCCCCACCAGGGCCATACCTTTGCTGTGGAATAAAGGGACACTGGACAGTAAGCTGCCCCCTCACTCCTTTAAGGAAGGGTTCAGTCTCTTCCAGCCCTGCTCCAGACACCTGTGACCTAACCTTACCCAGACTGCTGGGACTTGCTACTGAAGGCTAAAGGTGCCCAGGGCCATCGGCCCCATCTCATGTCACTGTGGATGAGCCTAGGTTATTTCTTCCAAGTAGCAGGTAAACTGATCTCATTTCTTATGGACACAAGGGCTACTTACTATGTCTTTCCTGAATATTCATCTTTTTATTCATCCCTCAAAGGTCTCTGTTGTGGGTATTGATACTCTTATTTTCTGCTGTTTTGTTTAATATATAGTGTTTCCTTTATTCCTCCTGCCTCAATGCCCCATGCCTATTTAGGCTGAGACCTGCCCTAATTTAGATGAATTTACCTCTGCCACTCAGCATAGTGTATCCTAAGGTTCTCTTCTCCTCACCCTGGTTGCAGAGCTCCAGGAAAAGGCTCCCTGGGTTCATCTCTCCAGTTTAAATAAAATGGAAGCTCCATCTCCATACATGCTGCAGATGGCTTTTCCAGGCTACCTAAATCATTGCCAGCTAAAGGCAGTGGTCATTGGGACTTGGACTCTAGCTGCAAAGTGTGGAAATATGACCACATCTCCAGTGCTTTGTGGACTTTTCCTGAATGTGTGTGACTCCTGCTCCTTGGGACAGTTCTCAGACTGAAGTGGGATTGGGTTACATTTACAAATAATATGAAGCAGTGATGATGTCAACATAGACTTGATAAAATTACATTAACATGTTAAGGACATGTTAGACTATAAGAATTTCATTATAGATCCTGTTGTATTAGTTAAGACTTTGCTTGATAATCTAATAGGCTTTAATCACTTCATTGTATTAGAACACTTGTTATACTATCTATTAGCATTGGCTATTTTAATTTTGTTGTTTATTTTATATTTTTCCAGTCTGCCTCCAAATTGGAACATGGGAATTCGGATGAGTATGAATCACAACACACAAATTGGAGTTTTAAAAAATATAGAAGGGGGATCTGTTGGGGACTGAAATATAAACAGGGTACTTTTGCAATTTGGATATATCTAGGGGACAGAAGTGCTGGGCCCAACCCCCACCTCACCTGCCTAGTTAACAAAGAGTTTACCTGATTCTTGCTTGTCCCATCCATATTCTCCAGAAGAGGCTGGAAGCTAGTTTCTTATTGGTGTAAAGTTAGATTTGAATGGGATGGTGGGGGTTGGTTTGAGTTGTCTTGGAAACAATTGAGTTCCTAATGGACCACGTTTTTTCTCTGAATAAAGATGAATGCACTTTTGGGAGCAGCCATGTTATGGCTCAGAAACAGTAGAGACTGTTCTCTGTGCCATCCTCCTGAACCCATCTCTATGTATATATCTTTAAGTCTCTGCCTATCATTTATTCAATTTCATACCTTTTCCCATTTAAGACCCTGTAATAGATTCGTCATGGCTGGACTGTGACAGGCCTTTATACATGCAAGGTCTGGTTACTGCCACAGTGTTTCAGGGGAGGCCTCCAGAACAATACTTTAGTAAATGGCAGAACAAATGAAAGAAGGAAGGTCAGGGAAGTACTTCTGCCAGTGGATCTTGTTTCCAATGTGGGGGATTAAAACATTTTGCTAGAAATTTCCCTACTCCCCCCAGATATCAGTGTTGGCCTCCCCTTCAAGGGCAACCATCTCCTAAAGCTCTGGGACTCTGCCCACGCTGTAGGAGAGGGAAACATTGGGTGAATGAATGTAATTCTAAGTATACTGCCAAAGTGCAGGTGATTCAGGGAAACGGACAATGGAGCCTTCCCCAGCCCCATCAACTTGGTTTGCTGCTCAGCTAAAATCGAGGTAGAGAAATCTCAGCATAATCAATCTGAACTGCCAGTTGTAGCAGGTATTGGAATTTGAGAATGAATAGGAGACTCTGGTGTTAGGAAAGTTATAGCTTTTCCTGTTAAGGTCTGATTTTCTTTAATGTTTTAGCTACAATCCTCTGAACTATCATTTTGTTTCTTTCTTATTCTTTGACTGGAAATTAAGGTAGGGGATGCCTGTTGGATCTGACTATAGAAAATATCCCAGCAGCTGTCGAGTTTTTTTTCCTCAGGAAAATTTTATTTAGTCTCATCCATCTTTAGTCCCTCTATTAAAAAATGCCCTGACAGCCCTGGCCAGTTGGCTCAGCGGTAGAGCATCGGCCTGGCGTGCGGGGGACCTGGGTTCAATTCCCGGCCAGGGCACATAGGAGAAGTGCCCATTTGCTTCTCCACCCCCTCCCCCTCCTTCCTCTCTGTCTCTCTCTTCCCCTCCCGCAGCCAAGGCTCCATTGGAGCAAGGATGGCCCGGGCGCTGGGGATGGCTCCTTGGCCTCTGCCCCAGGCACTAGAGTGGCTCTGGTCACAGCAGAGCGACACCCCGGAGGGGCAGAGCATCGCCCCCTGGTGGGCAGAGCGTCGCCCCTGGTGGGCATGCCGGGTGGATCCCAGTCGGGCGCATGCGGGAGTCTGTCTGACTGTCTCTCCCCATTTCCAGCTTCAGAAAAATACAAAAAAAAATGCCCTGACAAAGATCAGGCAGGCATCTTTCTAATCTGGTTGTGCTCTGAAATCCCAGGTTTCTCTCTGGTTTGTCTGGTTCATCTGATTCTTGTTTCTGTTTAGTCTTTGTTTAATGTTGTCTAAAATGTGTTTGTTTTTAAGGCCTGAATTAAGTTCTTGCATGAAAAAAATGGAAATGCTGGCTCTACTATAGAAAATAAATAAATAAATAAATAAAATGGTTTCATCCTTACATTTTTTTTTAAATTGGTACTTGTAAGTAGCTCTCATTTAAACTTAAATAGAATGGAATGTGGACCTTAAGACTTGCTAATTTGGTTGAGCTGATGCATCTGTTATTGCTAAGCAATATTGGTTTTGTTTTGTTTTTCTCTTGACTCACTCATGAAGCAGTCATGGAGCTGTGAGGCTTGAGGCATGGTAAATTTCCCTAACAAAAGTCTAAGGTTTTTTTTTACAATGGGAAGATAACAAAGGTCATACTGGATTTTTTCAGCCTTATATGCTCTCTAGTTGCCTGTTAATCAATTGGGTAGAAATGTTTTGAAAGGTATAGGAGTGTTACTTAGAAAAGCATTTACTATATTTTGTCAGACTTTTGGAATTACTTGAGGACAGCTATTTCCTTACAATCCTCAAGGTAAAGGCATTATAAAGTGTGCCCAGCAAATGCTTAAAGGTCAATTATAAAAAATTAAAAAAGGGGAGTCATGCCTTGGAACTCCTGCAAATCTTCTTTATCATGTTTTTACTTTAATTTTTTTTTTTTTGAATACTGAAATACAGGGCCATTCAGCACCAAGAGACTCTAGAATACAACTAGGAAAGCCTTCCCTGAAGTGTGATGGAATATCCCGCTCACAGGAATCTGGCAAAGGCCAAACACTGTTCTCTTATGGGGTTGAGGATATGTGTGTGTGTTTCCAAGGTCTGCTGAGGCTCCTTGGTGGGTTCTTGAACCTTTTGGTGAGAAACCATGAGCCAAGATGAGAAACTCACTTCATAAGAGCAATTGTATAAGGTTTATTTTACTATGCTCTCGCCCCTCTCTTTGTCAAACCTGTCCCATCTATTAAATCCTCTTCGCACATTCCAAAGCTCTCTATCCTGAAAATCCCTAACCTCCTTCATTTGATCCAGCTGATAATGCTGTCTGTCTGTCCTTTTCCAGTCAGCTGAAAATATAACCTGTGAAGAGTGAAGAGTCACCAATCCTAACCTGTCCTGTGGAGGGTGCTCAGTCACCACTCCTAACCTGTGGAGGGTGATAGTAACTACTCTGGAGGGTGATCAGGGCTCCCTGTTGCCCAGTGGGGCAGGACCTCAGCTAGATACCCTGTGCCTTCTATGCCTTATCGTGAGTCTGGAGGACCCCATTCTTTCATTTCTCCATTGACTAAGGCTTGCTGGGACCCACAAAGGGGATCCCACCTTCCATCCTACAGAGGCCTCCACATGGGGAAATCCCAGGCTTACTCTCAGAAGATGAATCTAGAGGGAGGCTCAGGGGCTCCCGAACAGGATACCTAAATTAGTAATTAGTACACCAATTGAAGGTGTCTTTCCTCTTCACTTCCCAGCCAATGTACAAGAAATCTGTGGCGAGGAAATCTGGTGGCTGAAGGAAGTATTCTGAGAGTGTGAGGGTCCTGACTCTGTCAGAGCTGGGTGATGGAGAGAAGCTGCACTGTAGAGACAGGTCCTGAAACATGGTGAGCTACTCTCAGTCTCAGCAGAATCTAGCTTTCACTACCCATCGAAAAAGAGGATCCCTGGAGGGTATAAAGTGTGGGGCAAGTCTCATAGTTTGCTTTATAGGGTCACTAAAAAATAGGCTTTTTAAAGGGCAAGCAGCAATCACAGAGACAGAAAATTACTGCAGGGGAAGAAGTATCTGAAAGTCAGGGAAGACTCTGAGAAGGAAGAGGACTATTTGGATACAGGGAAAGGAAACACTGCATTTGCTTGTGTCAGCTCCATGTCACTCACATAAACAGAGGCGATCACATGACTGCAAGACTAATCATTTATTGACAGCTAGAGGAATGTCTTATTCACGGCGGAGTTCTCCTGGTATGGCAAAGAAAGTTAGAAATTCGAAGAAATCCTTTGATTCCTGGCAAGTTGATGAGTCTTTCTAGACAATTAGGGAAAATCCTGAAGATGCAGGGCTAACGCCTTCATGGATGATAGTGATGGAAACTGGCTCACACACCTTGTCACAAGATGACATGGGGACTGTAGAATGAAGATCCTGGCTCCCAGGTGAGGAAGGATTCACTCAGCACTAAATAAGCCAATGACAGAGGAACAAAGACACTCATTAAGCACTTCCTGGGTTCCATGGAGACAAAGGAAATTTCTATTACAAAGAGAAAAGGTCAAGAAATAAACATCAACCAGCACTCAAACTTGTTATTAGACAGAATACAGGAAGAGGTGCACTGAATTAATGATTTCTCTTTTCTCTGACTAAACCCATCATACCTTTCCCTAAACTCAGTCTATGAAAAGAGAGAGGAATCAATGAAGGACTTGAGACTGGTGTCTGCCACCATCCACATTAAAAATTTTAAGGAATTTTTGATAAATTGAGGAAGAATGGCAATAACTCTCTTGGAAGGAAATGTGGCATGTGTACACGAGCCGTATTGGGGATATTATTTGTAGTGCTCTTTGCACCAGGCTTATTTCCCCTACTTAAGCAAACTGAATTATTTTCCAGATCCCAAGAATGTGTTGATGGACAGTGAGGTGAGAGTAGGGTGATTAAATAAGCTAACATTTAAAAGCCATGGTGGGAAAATCCAATGAAACATGGTTGTGAGCCTGACCCTCCAGTTCCTGAGCAAAATGACCTAGAAGCAGTACCTTGGGCTGACTCCACCATATCTTTCATATTGTTTCTAATTTTCTCAGATATTCTTTGAAATTAAAACATACGCTTAAAAATTCAGTGTCTTATCCAGGCCGGTTGGCTCAGTGGTAAAGTGTCAGCCCAGCATGGATGTTCCTGATTCAATTTTCAGCCCGGGCACACAGCAGAGGCAACCATCTACTTCTTCATCCCTCTCCATTATCTGTCTCCCTCTCTCTCTCTTCCTCTCCTGCAGCCATGGCTTGATTGTTTCAAGAGAGTTGGCTTTGGGCACTGAGGATGGCTCCATGCCTCTGCCTCAGGCACTAAAAAGATAGCTCTGTTGCTGAGAAATGGAGAAAGGCCCCAGATTGGAAGAACGTCGCCTCCTATAAGCTTGCCAGGTGGATCTTGGTCCCTGCATATGTGGCAGTCTGTCAGTCTGCCTCACCTCCTCTCTTAAAAAAAAAAAATTCAATATCATTCTCCCTATGTTTTTTTTTAGTTAAAACGATCACTGATATTGGTTGACATGAGCAGGGCAGTGGAATAGAAGGTGCCAGGCCTCTTGTCCCATAGCAACACATATTTTAGCAACCACTCATAAATGTGAAGACTTTTCTGGAAGTCCAGAAGTGTAAAACTGACAGGTTCCATCTCGCAGACGAAGCAAAATTATCCAAGACATTGATGCACTGAAGAAGGTAAGAAGGACAGTGTCCCTTTACCTGTCCCTCTCCCAAGGTAGCACAGCATGGCATCACCAGGAGCTTGGTAGAGAGGAGCATCACAAGTCCCACCCAGACCTGCTGCATCAGAGCCCGCAGGTCCCCCAGACCCTCAGGTGAGTGTGTGCTCCTCCGGAGATGCACGGCGCCATCACACAGACAGGAATCCGGAGATAACATATCACATTGTACTGGGTGTTACACACAATTCATATGAATGGAATCAGATTACAAATATCTATCCTTCAACAATTGGTTTTTGAGCTCTTATTATGCTAATACATATCTAGCACATTTCCTTTCACTTCTTGGAGAAAATTCACTTTTGTGATGCTGATAGTGAACTCTGTTAGGAGCTCAGTCTATCAGTGACATTGACATAGGGCAATTAGGTCACACGGAGATGGCAGAGAGTCTTCATGCTCTCCACTTCTTAGAAAATGCATCCATTTATTTTTGGGGGCATCAGGGCACTGAGGAGGGTGTTCTTTCCAAGGAAAATCAATTACTCTTTATAGCTCTAAAGGCAAATGTTACATAATCAGGAGAAAACAATATTTTTAAAGTCCTGACGTAATAGTGTCAATGAACACACTCCAAGAAAATTAGACCAGAAGGACAGTGTGACATTAGCAGTATGTCGGTACAGAATATGAAGGGTCATTCAGCCCAGCTTGCATTGAGCTTTATAGTCTTAATACATTTAGAAAGAGTAGCTGCAAACATCTCCAGGCTTTGATCTTTTTAAGGCTTGAATAGCTACACATTTCAGAGCTCCATTAATGGACCTATATCTTCATGAACAAGTGCTATGTCTGGTGTTGGGCAAATAAGTTTGTAAAATCTGTATTTTCTGGTTTTGCTCACTTTTATTGTTAAAAATGGCACTGCCCATGTGAATGGCCATTGCCCAGGTGATACAGCTAATTACCTTCATGCTTGAGAAGGGTCTTGCTTATGCTAATGTGTGCTGGTGGAGGGATTTTGGAAATAAAAAGTTTTAAAAGGAGGAGCTAGGAGGACATTTTGGGAGGAGCCCATGTGTTTGCAGAGGAGATAGGCCGCATGGTTACAGGGAGGGAGGCCGCCAATATGGAGGCGTGCTGAAGGGAATCAGAGGTGAAGAGCTCTGTAAACGCCGTTGAACTGGTGAAGGCCTTTGATTCTAGGAAAACTCAGATGAGTCAGTGGCTTTGGGAATCCTGAATGGAAAGGGAAGTGTTCATGAACTAGCCAGGTGGCAGCTGCGACAGCCACGGCTACTGGACTTACATTTGGCGTAGTTCGCTGCAGGATTCAGATCAGATCAGTATGGAACCACCACCACCCTTGAGCGGTGGGGTAAGGACTGACTGTTGTTATGGTTCCCCATGGCTGTCCTTTTGGGGACCGTAGATTGGCTGATATTTATGGCCATGCATAAGGAAACTGAGGGTTCTATGGAAGAGGCTGCCTGGGACCTGCAAACCAAGCAGGCACTGGAGAAGGAGGCCTACCAGGTTCGCCAGTTGCGCCTGGAAATGGAGCAGTCGCTGGGGAAGGAATTACAGGTTCACAAGTTGCCGTTTACCCTGGGAGTTGCTGAGAGCTGGCAGCTGCAGGAGATGGAGTTGCAGAATGCCTTGGAAGTTGTGGAGAGCCAGCGGCAGTGGTGGCCTGGAGCTCGAGCCTGGAGGCATGAGCTGGCATTTCCAGCTCTTCTTCTGGGGATGAGATGGCTGAAAATGCTATCCGCAAAGAGAAAGTGAGACCCCAGCAGCAAGGAGTTCCTATTGAGCCCCTGGTGGGTTTGCTGTGGGCATGGACTGATTCCTGGACTACGACCAGAGCAGGCACTGGCTCCTTTGTTGGATGGACTTACGGATTTGGGACAATGTGAAAAACCCTGATGGGGTTGAGGGGAAACTCTGGTGGAGGTCTCCTCCTCCAAAAAGCTTTTCTTCCAGTTGGAAAGAAGCTCCAAGGACATTTTGTGCTTTGGGCAAAGTGCTCAGAAAGGCTCTGATGGGGGGGGGGGGGGGGAGGCATCCCCGGTGAAGGGCACCTTTATAATTGTGATATGCCTAATTCCTTGTGCAGGATAGCTTGTGGTGTGGATGGTGGGTTGCAAACTGAGCAAAGGGGTGGGATGTTAGGTAAATAAGTTTGTAAAATCTGTATTTTCTGGTTTTGCTCACTTTTGTTATTAAAAATGGCACTGCCCACATGAATGGCCATCGCCCAGGTGATACAGCTAATTACCTTCAAGCTTGGGAAGGTGCTTGATTATGCTAATGTGTGCTGGACGAAGGATTTTCATGCTGAAAAGTTTTAAAAGGAGGAGTTAGGAGGCCAATATGGGAGGAGACCATGTTGTTGCAGGGAGAGAGGTAGCCAATATGGAGGCATGCTGAAGGGGAACAGAGTTGAGGGGCTCTGTAAACTTTGCTGAACTGGTGAGGGCCTTTGATTCTAGGAAAACTCGGATGAGTCAGTGGCTTTGGGAACCCTGAATGGAAAGGGAAGTGTTTTACAGCTGTCTTTATTTACTCACTTGCCGGGTGAGAGGCTAAAAATAAAGATAGCAGCCCACCAGTTCATGGCTTCATTGATTCATTACATCTATCCAAATCAAATGTGAACCTTCATGTGCTAGACAGCCGTGATGATAGTTGCGGCTATTGGCCTTGCATCTGGCTATAACATGGCCTTGTTTAAATGAGTAAGCAATATAGTGGAGACTTACTAACTGAGGCAACTAAAGGAACCTGAAATATGTGGGCCATTTACTGGAGGACAGCGGTGTTGGGCATCAAGGATTCAGCTGTCACAGCCTGGGAAGCTGGTAAGTCTCAGTGCATGCTGGGAAAACATTTGGTCAAACAGTTGTCTGCTGTGCCTGGAGAAAGGCCATGTGTGGACTGTAAAGCCAGTAGCCATAGCCACCATCACAGCCACCTGGCTCGTGCAAGTTTGCATTTGATTTGGACAGACAGTAATGAAACAACAGAGCCAAGAACTGGTAGGCCATTAGCTTTAATTTTAGCTTGCACCTGGAGGGCAAGAAATACACACTTCCCTTTCCATTCAGGGCTCCCAAAACCACTGACTTATCCGAGTTTCCTAGAATCAAAGGTTTCTACCTCACCAGTTTTATGCACCTCTGTTTCCCATCTCCTTCTCTCTGCACAAACTGGCTTCTCTTTTGGCACTCTGCCATCTTGGCTGCTTCTCCTCTCCTTCATGTGGCCTTTCTCTGCTCTATTTTATAGTGTAGAAATCAAAACCTTTAATCCAATATACAAACAAGTCTTTGATATAAAGTCACTTATCTGAGGCATAATGGGATTCCTCACAAGAGTGCACCACCCCCTATCGAGCAACAGTCAAGGGTGTGGGAAAAAGCTTAGTCTTAAAACTAAGCCATTAGGCTATAATGACCTGCCTGCTTACAGCCTGTCCCCCACACCCAATGCAAACTATAAACAAGCAAACATATAATATTTACAAACTTATTTGACCAACACAGACACATGCTGCAGAGCTAGGAGAAGCATAATAAAGGTTCAGAGTATTGGAATATTGATCTTGTGTCCAGGACTGCTTGCAGCTTTCAGCAAACTTATGAGAGGGTGGTACTTGGGTTCAACCAGTCAGGCTGCAAGTAGAGAGAGAAGGTAGCACGATTTTGCTAAGGGACGCCCCTCTGCTGAAGCTGCACTCCAAGTTGAGCGAGGGTCACAATTCCTTTACCCTACAGTGAAGTGGCTGTAAGTAGTGGCTCTGAAGTGAAGTCTAGTTTCCTAGGAGATAATGCTGCTGCCATGAAAGGTAGCATGATGCTGGTGAAGAAGGGATTAAGTGCCCATCCACCCTAAAGTGTTGTTTCCCATGGCCCCAATTAAGTTTAGGAAAGAAGATGGGGTAGGGAGTTGTTATATGGCCGTGGTCATGTTATCAAGTACTGCACCCCAGATTCTGAAAGGCACCATACCTCACTTCAAGTCCACGAAGAGACACCCAGTCCAGATAAACTTTAAAGAGTTTTATTAAAGGACGAGATTTATTAATATGCCGGCCACATATGGCTGACACAGGGCATCTGCAGGCCCAAATCATGCAGCCCCAAAAATAATTCAGAGGCTGCTTATATACCATTGATCACACACAGGCGGGGGAGAGCATGACATTATGGCACAATCATTAACAAGATTATAACATTTGTCTAGGGGATACACAAAAACATTAAGACATTAATGTTAAGACATTAAACATTTCAAGGTAACACAATCAAAGATATTTATAAATCTTTCAGTGTTCCTCTTCCCTCAATAACCTAGAGGTATTTTACTTTCAAGATTCCAGGAAAGGGAGGAACTACAATCAATGCAAGGTGGTATGTTGTTAGGCAGATAAAATGTATTATGCTCACTTTGTTAAAAATGGCGCTGCCCACGTGAGGCCATTGCCCAGGTGATATTAATGTGTGTTGAGAATCCTTGTTGCCTGGGGCTTGGTTTTGGGATTAAGCATTTCCCACCCTTTTTGCTGTGGGGCGGTACAATCCAATCATGCCTCAGAGAAGTAACTTTGTATTAGAGACTTCCCTATTTGGTATATTGGATTAAAGGTTTAGATTTCTACACTATAAAATGGGGGCAGAACGAGAGCTTGCTCTCTTGGTTCCTGGGATGATTAGCATGAGAGAGCAGAGGGAGCAGAGCAGAGAGCAGAAAGAGGCCATGTGGCCAGGAGAAGCAGCCAAGATGGTGGAGTGCTGAGTGAGATGCCAGTTTGTGCAGAGTTTGTATCTGGGATAAGGAAGGAGATGGGGAACTGAGGAGAATAAGGCTGGTGAGCTAGAAACCTTTGATTCTAAGAAACTCGGAAAAGTCAGTGGCTTTGTGAGCACTGAATATGAGTGGGTTTTGGAGCCCAGTGTGTGTTTTTACTTGCCTGCCAGGTACAAGCTAGAATTAAAGAAAATGGCCTAGCAGTTTTTGGCGCCATTGTTTCTTTTTTTTTTTTTTTTTTTTTCTTTTTTGTATTTTTCTGAAGCTGTGTTGGGCAGATAAAATGTATTATGCTCACTTTGTTAAAGAGGCCGTTGCCCAGGTGATATTAATGTGTGTTGAGAATCCTTGTAGCCTGGGGCTTGGTTTTGGGATTAAGCCTTTCCCACCCTTTTTGATGTGGGGTGGTACAATCCAATCATGCCTCAGAGAAGTGACTTTGTATTAGAGACTTCCCTTTTTTGTATATTGGATTAGAGGTTGTGAAGCTACACTATAAAATGGGGGCAGAATGGGACTTGGCTCTTGGTTCCTGAGATTATCGTTAGAAGAGAGAGCAGAGGAGAGCAGAGAAAGGCCACGTGGAGGAGGCCAGGAGAAGCAGCCAAGATGGTGGAGTGCTGAGTGAGATGCCAGTTTGTGTAGAGTTTGTATTTGGGATAAGGAAGGAGATGGGGAACAGAGGTGAATAAGTCTGGTGAGCTAGAACCCTTTGATTCTAGGAAACTCGGATAAGTCAGTGGCTTTGTGAGCACTGAATGTGACTGGGTTTTGGAGCTCAGTGTGTATTTTTACTTGCCCACCCGGTGCAAGCTAGAATTAAAGACTATGGCCCATCAGTTTTTGGCTCCGCTGTTTTCTTTACCGACTGTCCGAATCCAATGCGAACCTGCATGGGCCAGGTGGCTGCTCTGATGGTGGTCCTGGCTGTGGCTGCTGGCCTTACAAGCTGGAAAGGGGAGATACAGTCAGACAGACTCCTGCATGCGCCCGACCGGGATCCACCCGGCACGCCCACCAGGGGTGATGCTCTGCCCACCAGGGGGCGATGCTCTGCCCCTCCAGGGCGTTGCTCCGCCGCGACCAGAGCCACTCTAGCGCCTGGGGCAGAGGCCAAGGAGCCATCCCCAGCGCCCAGGCCATCTTTGCTCCAATGGAGCCTTGGCTGCGGGAGGGGAAGAGAGAAACAGAGAGGAAGGAGGGGGGGTGGAGAAGCAAATGGGCGCTTGTCCTATGTGCCCTGGCCGGGAATTGAACCTGGGACCCCCGCATGCCAGGCCGACGCTCTACCGCTGAGACAACCGGCCAGGGCCTCCATTGTTTCTTAACCGACTGTCCAAATCCAATGCGAACCTGCATGGGCCAGGCGGCTGCTGTGATGGTGGCCCTGGCTGTGACTTCTGGCTTTACATATGTAAATTCTGCCTTCTATTGCAAGAGAGAAAGTTTCTCAGTTAACCTTAATCCTTTCAGAGAACTTAAAACCAAATGACCTTAGTCGTCCTTGTAAGTCAGGAGACTTTTACATTCCTTTTCCTCCATTTTCCAAGGAAAGAACAGGAAAGCCTGACCATTTCTTCCTAGAATATCAATATGAATTTTCAGCTTTTTGGTACCTTACAATAGTCACTGCCTACATAGCCATGCAGATTCTCACTGGATTCTGGCAGACATTAAAGGAAAAGTGGAGCCAAAAAATGGTGGGACATTTTGTTTATTAAAGTCTCGTAATGGTGGATTAGCAAACAGGCAGGGAAGACTGTTTTCCTCTCATTTAGAGCTCCCAAAGCCCTGACACATTCTTCAGTTCCTCAACCTGGAAAATCTCTAGTTCCTCTTGGAATCAGTGGTCCCCACCAGCCTGCAGGGGAGCTCCCAAAGCCCCTTAGATCAAATTCCACAATGGCGCTCCTTCTTTTCTTCCTGCAAAACCCAGGCTGGGGAAAAATTCCCTTCTCCAGCAAACATTAGCAATACACTGGCCCCTCCCAAGCACAAAGGTAATCCGCAATTTGCAATCTGCTGCCCTGAGGGCAATCACCACAGCCTTTCACAGACTACATACACATGGTGCTGCCCAGGCCAATGGAAAATATAAGCAAGCAAACCTAAAAGACACATTTTAGAAACTTATTTTCCCAATAGGCATAATGGTTGTTGGGCAGATAAAATGTATTATGCTCACTTTGTTATAGATAACACGAGGAGGCTGTCGCCCAGGTGATATTAATGTGTGTTGGGGTGGGCTAAAGGCAGGCAGAATCCTTGTAGCCTGGGGCTTGGTTTTTGGATTAAGCCTTTCCTACCCTTTTTGATGTGGGGCGGTACAATCCAATCATGCCTCAGAAGTGTCTTTGTATTAGAGACTTCCCAATTTGTATATTGGATTAAAGGTTTGAAAGCTACACTATAAAATGGGGATGGAGCGGGAGCTTGCGCTCTTGGCTCCTGAGATTATCATTAGAGGAGAGAGCAGAGCAGAGAGCAGAAGGAGGCCATGTGGAGTAGGCCAAGAGAAGCAGCCAAGATGGTGGAGTACTGAGTGAGATGCCAGTTTGTGTAGAGTTTGTATCTGGGATAAGGAAGGAGATGGGGAACTGAGGAGAATAAGGCTGGTGAGCTAGAAACCTTTGATTCTAGGAAACTCGGATAAGTCAGTGGCTTTGTGAGCGCTGAATGTGAGTGGGTTTTGGAGCCCAGTGTGTATTTTTACTTGCCTGTCGGATGCATGCTAGAATTAAAGAAAATGGCCTATCCGTTTTTGGCTCCATTGTTTCTTTACCGACTGTCCGAATCCAATGCGAAGCTGCATGGGCTGGGCAGCTCTGATGCTGGCCCTGGCCATGGCTGCTGGCTTTACAATGGTTGTTGGTCAAGTAAGTTTGTAAATATGATGTATATATTTGCTCCCTTATAATTTGCATTGGGTGTGGGAGACAGGCTGTAAGCAGGCAGGGTCCTTAGAGCGGATGGCTTTGTTTTAAGACTAAGTCTTTACCACTCTTTTAATACTAAGATCTTTTCAACATCCTCCTAATACTAAGATCTTCTCAAAACTAAGCTTTTCCCCACACCCTTGATTGTTGCATGATGTAGGATGATGCACTCATATGAAGAATTCCATTTATGCCTCAGATAAGTGGCTTTGTATCAGAGACTTCCTTATTTGTATACAGTGGTACCTTCAGATACAAACAGACCAATATAAATTTTTTTAAGATACGAGCTGCAACTTGGTCCGTATTTTTGTTTGAGAAGTGAGCAAAATTCTGAGATATGAGTCGTGATTCCAGAAGCTGCCGCTAGTTGGCGGGTTGGCGCATGGGTCCAGTATCAGCAGTTTGATATACAAGCTGACTGACTTACGAGCTCGGTTACAAAACGAATTAAATTTGTACCTCAATGTACCTGTAAAGCTAGTAGGCACAGCCACTATCACAGCCACCTGGCCCATGCAGGTTTGCATTTGATTCAGACAGACAGTAATGAAACAACAGAGCCAAGAACTGGTGGGTCATCATCTTTATCCTAGCTTGCACCCAGTAGGCAAGAAATACACACAGTGGGAAAACACTTCCCTTTCCATTCAAGGCTCCCAAAGCTACTGACTTACCTGAGGTTCCTAGAATCAAAGGTTTCTACCTCACCAGACTTATTCACCTCTGTTCCCCATCTCCTTTTCTCTATACAAACTCTGCACAAACTTGCTTCTCCTTCAGCACTCCGCCATCTTGGCTGCTTCTCCTCTCCTCCACGTGGCCTTTCTCTGCTCTCCTCTCTAATGCTAATCTCAGGAACCGAGAGAGAGCAAGTTCCCAATCTGCCCCATTTTATAGTATAGAAATCCAAACCTTTAATCCAATATACAAACAAGGAAGTCTCTGATACAATGTCACTCATCTGACGCATAATGGGATTCCTCATGAGAGTGCACCACCTCATATCAAGCAAAAGTCAAGGGTGTGTGGAAATGCTTAGTTTTAAAACTAAGCCTTAAGCCAGGGGTCCCCAAATTACAGCCCGCGGGCCACATGCGGCCCTGAGGCCATTTATCCGGCCCCCACCGCACTTCTGGAAGGGGCACCTGTTTCATTGGTGGTCAGTGAGAGGAGCATAGTTCCCATTGAAATACTGGTCAGTTTGTTGATTTAAATTTACTTGTTCTTTATTTTAAATATTGTATTTGTTCTCGTTTTGTTTTTTTACTTAAAAATAAGATATGTGCAGTGTGCATAAGGATTTGTTCATAGTTTTTTTTATACTCCGGCCCTCCAACGGTTTGAGGGACAGAGAACTGGCCCCTTATGTAAAAAGTTTGGGGACCCCTGCCTTAGGCTATAATGACTTCGCCAGCTTACAGCCTGTTTCCCACACCCAATTCAAACTATAAGGCAGCAAACATATATATCATATATACAAACATATTTAACCAACATTCTACCCCTTTTGCTCGCTTCACAATCTAAAGCACAGATATTCCTGCACAAGGAAATTAGGCTCATTACACAAATTAAAACAACATGACAAATCATATAATTTTAACAATTACAAAGATACACTTCACCAGTCTCTGAGCACTTTGCCAAAAGCACAAAATGTCCTCGAACTTCTTTCTACCCATGAGAAAATCTTTCTGGAGCAGAGGAGTGCTTCCAGCAAAACTGCACCCCAACCCCATCAGGGCATTTTACATTGTCCAAAATCCGTAAGTCCATCCAACAAAGGAGCCAGTGCTCACTCCAGTCATAATCCAGGAATCAGTCCAAGCACATGGGGTCTCAGCCACGCCCCTCATCCCTGCCATCCTGGCAGGTCTTACACTGTCCTAAGGAGAAGCACGTGGCAATGGCAGTCAGCATTTTCATCTCTGCTCCTGAAAGCATGATGGCAGCCACCCCTGTGTCCCAAAATCACAGACCTACCAGGGGTGTAGTAGGTACTCCTTGCTTCTGGGCTCTCACCTTCTGGAGACTGCAGATTGCAACTCCAGACTGATTTTCCTCATCTTCCGAAGAGGAACTGAAAACATCAGCTCCTACTGCTGGGCTTGAGCCCCTGGCCTCCTGCTGCTGCTGGTTCTCTACAATGTCCAGGGCAATCTGCAACTCACAAACTTGTGATTCCTTCTCCAGTGGCTGCTCCATTTCCAAGTGAATCTCATGAACTTGGTCAGCCTCTCCAGTACTTGCTCCAGCTCCAGGGTCGGCATCTCTTTCTCCCATGTTTGCTCCAGCTCCTTCCACTGCTCTGTTTGCAGGTCCTAGCAGCCTCTTCCACAGAGTTCTCAGTTTCTTCACGCATGGCTGTAGAAGTCAGCCAGCCTATGGTCCCAAAAAGGACAGCCATGGGGAACCATAACAGCAACCAGTCCTCTACCATGCACCTCAAGGGTGGTGGCTCCATACCAATCTGTGAATCCTGCTACAGACTAACTAAACCAAATGTAAAGCCAGTAGCCACAGCCACCATCACAGCTGCCTGGCCCATGTAGGTTCACATTTGATTCGGACAGACAGTAATGAAACAACGGAGCCAAGAACTGGTGGGCCATCATCTTTATCCTAGCTTGCACCTAGCGGGCAAGAAATACACACAGTGGAAAAATGCTTCCCTTTCCTTTCAGGGCTCCCAAAGCCACTGACTTATCCGAGTTTCCTAGAATCAAAGGCAACCTCATTCACCTCTGTTACCCATCTTCTCTCTACACCAGTGGTCCCTAACCTTTTTTGGGCCACAGACTGGTTTAATGTCAGAAAATATTTTCACGGACCGGCCTTTAGGGTGGGACAGATAAATGTATCACGTGACCGAGACAAGCATCAAGAGTGAGTCTTAGAAGGATGTAACAGAGGGAATCTGGTCATTTTTAAAAAATAAAACATCATTCAGTCTTAAATATAAATAAAACAGAAATAATGTAAGTTATTTATTCTTTCTCTGCAGACTGGTACCAAATGGCCCCATGGACCAGTACCGGTCTGCAGCCTGAGGGTTGGAGACCACTGCTCTACACAAACTCTGCACAAACTTGCTTCTCCTTCAACATTCCGCCATCTTGACTGCTTCTCTCCTCCACGTGGCCTTTCTCTGCTCTCCTTTCTAATGCTAATCTCAGGAACCGAGAGAGAGCAAGCTCCTAGTCTGCCCCATTTTATAGTGTAGAAATCCACACCTTTAATCCAATATACAAACAAGGAAGTCTCTGATACGAAGTCACTCATCTGAGGTATAATGGGATTTCTCATGAGAGTGCACAGTCAAAGGTGTGTGCACCTTTGCACACACCAAAAACTAACCTTTTTGGAAAAGCTTAGTTTTAAAACTAAGCCTTAGGCTATAATGACTTGGCCAGCTTACAGCCTATCTCCCACACCCAATTCAAACTATAAACGAGCAAACATATATATCATATTTACAAACTTATTTGACAAAGAGTACCACTGTATTGACTTAAAGGCTATAATTTCTACACTATAAAATAAGACAGGTGGGGGGGCTCTCTCTCTCAGATCCTGCCATCAGCATTGCAGAGGAGAGGCAGCCAAGATGGTGGAGTGCTGAAAGAGAAGACAGTTTGTGCAGAGAGAAGGAGATGAGGAACAGAAGTGAATAAGGCTGGTGGGGCCTTTGATTCAAGGAATACTCAGATAAGTCAGTGGCTTTGGAAGCCTTGAATGGAAAGGGAAGTGTTTTCCCACTGTGTGTATTTCTCGCTTACCGGGTACGAGCTAGGATTAAAGGTGATGGCCCACTAGTTCTTGGCTCTGTTGTTTCATAACCATCTTCCTGAATCAAATGTGAGCCTGCACAGGCCAGGTGGTTTTGATGGTGGCTGTGGATACTGGCTATACAATGGTCTATTTAGAAAATACCTGTTTCTGACCCCAACTTTATTTCTAGTTTGAATATTGTAGTCTGGTTACATGCATTCAGAGAATTTAAGAGGCAAATACTGCCTGACCTGTGGTGGCAGAGTAGATAAAGCATCAACCTAAAATGCTGAAATTGCAGGTTCCCAACCATTGGCAGATCTGGTCAAGGCACATATGGGAGTTGATGCTTTCTGCTCCTCCCCTCTTCTCTCTTTGGCTTTCTCTTCTATCTCAAGTGAATATATAAGTCTTAAAGAAGCAAAAACATCAGCAGTCTTAAGTTTCTGAGGGATTTGCACAGCCAAGAGAAATATAGGTCTGGTCTATAGCAAAAGCATGTGATTCACAAATCTTCAATGTGATTTCTCTGAACCTGCACAAGCTGAGGTTGTGTGTGTTTATAAGGGATAATGGACAAGAAATATCCTAAGAAAACATGGGCAAAAGAGGACAGTGACCATAAGATCATGTTTCCTCCACATTCTCTGATCTCTTATGTCTTGAAATCCATCTTTGGCCACACACATGAGGACAAAGCCCTAGGGTGGGAGGAGAAACCAGAGAGAAAGAACTGGGTTCCTGAATGACTCTGTGGAATAGAGTTGCCAGCCAACATGGAGCACTCTCTTTAGAATTTTCATACGAGAGTAAAATTAATTCAATATTAACTAAACCATACTAGACTATGGTTGGGTCTCTTTCTCTCCCTCTCTCTCTCTCTCTCTCTCTATCTATCTCTATCTCTATCTCTATCTCACTTTCTCCCTCCTTCCCTCCATCCCTCCCGTTCTCTCGTGTTATTAAAATTTCTTTTTCTACCTAGACAAACTAATGAAATGTCCAACTGGAGATATTTATCTTACTTCAATAAGCTGGTTACTCCACCTGACTAGAGTAAAGGTAATTCTATTCTTCCCACTGCTCACGCCAAAATCCTTGGAGGCATCCTGTGGCCTTGACCCTACTGGATGTAAATATTGAAAGAGGCCCTGCATATGTGATTAAGCTTGCTGCATCTCAGAACTTCAGGTGGACACATACATAGAGTAAGCTGGGACCTAATCCTTAAAATGTGAATATCTTCAAACAAAGACCACCAGGTCCATTCCTGTGGTTAAAAAGCCTGGGTTAATTATTGTGGCTTGGAAGTATGCTCACCATGGAAAACCATGGCTGTCTCAGTCAGAGTGTGTTAGGAAGAACCTACTACAGGACTTGGGGACAATCGGAAAAAGCTCTGAATTGCATGCTGTCAGAGGTCATGAAAGTCTATCATTGAATGAATCCATAAATCTTACCTATAGGGAGTGGAGATAAGCTTGACTGTATAACTGGACTTGATAAAGAAGCAGCAGTCCTTCATTTTAGCCAAGAGAGACATGTTTTTGGATTGCACAACAATCTTGTTTTAATGATATTTGAGTGACCTTGTCTGATGTTTTATGAGATTATATATGTGCTACAGCAGAACTCACTTACCTGTGCCCATCAGGCTGGCTGGTGATAACACTGAAGCCTAGCCATGGGGGTCAGATCGTTCCAGGAAGGCATAGTGCACTACAGCCCAGAACTCCTGGGCTCAAGCAATCCTCCTGCTTCAGCCTCCCAAGTAGCTGGGACTACAGGTGCGTGCCACCATGCCCGGCAATATCTGAGGTCTTTATACATGGAGGATATCTACACAGTGACTCTGTACAATACAATTGCTTAGGTCACTTGCTCTAAAATTCACAGAACATGTGGATCTTAAACCCAAGAAACTCTACTCCAAATTTCAAACTCAACCTGCTAGTGTCCTTACCAAATTATTGCCATTGCTCTCTCTGTACATAACCCTCTATTGATTTTGGAAAGCAGTGATCCCTGAGCCACCCCCTCTCCATCAGACATCACCTGCCTGGAGGCCTGGGCATCATCGCTCCCTCGGAGGTGGAAGCAGCGATCTGCAGAGGCAGAACAGAGCACAGTCACTCTCCAACCCATTTACTTCCCAGCAAGCAACCAACGGATTTCCAGGTTAGGGCAGAGGGTACTGATTGGAGATGTTCTTTCTCTTAAATGTCTCTGTGGGAATTTATGAAAAGAAAACCAGAGAGAGCTGAACTTATTGTAATTGGCCACATCCACTATGGTTTCCTTAGGAATTCCTTGTTATAGGCAAAGTTCCTCAAACCTTTTCTTGATATTTGAACTCAAATCTGGCTTTTGTTCTGTGGAAACAGTGACAGTAACTGTTGTGTCTTGTGTATTGGTCATTGAGGCTCCTGGTGGCATGGGGACAGGTCAAAGGGAAATAGATGGCAGTGATTGGTGCTTAGGCAGAGGTTAGAGATGAGCTATAGCCAGGCTGATTTTGACATTTTAAGGATATATTTGAGGCACAAAGAGAGATTCATCTTCCCATCCCCAAACCTGAGGGATTCCCCAAGGTGAGCACCTCTCTTCAAAGAAGGACAGATGTCCCAGGGTAAAAATAAGAGGAGCATTATTTTCCCAGCCTACCACAAGGTAAGTGTTAGCACAAAGATACTCTACCAGACAGCTCCATGATTGGGTTTCTTTATCATTCTTGAAAATCAAGACGCATAAAACAAGATATTCACTATAGACTGCTTCAACTATGTGAAACAGATTGTATCCATCACCTGTGGAGGAAACAGGACACAGCTCACGACTCTTTGGTCCATGGGAAGCAAGTGAGACACTTTACCCATTCTCTTTCACAGAACAGACTCTAGTGATACTTAATGTCCTCATTTGCATCCTCCTAGGCTTCATCGGGTGCCTGCAAAGTGTAGAATGGAAACCAGTGGCACATTGATGACTAGTGGTAGAAAATTCAGCCACAGCTGCAACTTACCTTCTATTATCTGCCGTGAGGCTCACCTACCACCCTCAGCCATCTCTGTGTCTCTGTCCTGTCCATAAGCCACACTGACATTATACACCCAGCACTCATCCAAGCAATGCACTGTGGCAAGGCTACCAGAAACTATCAGAAAGTGAGCATGGAATAAAAAGTATTTAGAAAACAGACTTTTTTGTGTGCCCTTTAAATTTTGTTGCTGATCTTACATAATACAAATACAGCTTGACCTGTGGTGGCTCAGTGGATAAAGCATCAACCTGGATCACTGCAGTCTTTGATTCGAAACCCTGGGCAGACCTGGTCAAGGAAGATATGGGAGTTGATGCTTTCTGCTCCTCCACCCTTCTCTCTCTGGCTCTCTCTTCTCTCTAAAATGAATACATAAGTCTTAAAAAGGCAAATACATCAGAAGTCTTAAGTTTCTGAGGGATTTGCACTGCCAGAGAAATTTAGGTCTGGTCTATAGCAAAAGCATGTGATTCATGAATCTTCAGAGTGATTTCTCTGAACCTGCACAAGCTGAGGGTGTGTGTGTCCTTGGGGGATAATGGACAAGGAACATTCTTCCAGGACCAGGGCCAAAGAGGAGAGTGTACATAAGATCGTGTTTCCACCACATTCTCTGATCTCTTATATTTTGAAATCCTTCTTTGGCCACACACATGAGGACAAAGCCCTAGGGTGGGAGGAGAAACCAGAGAGAAAATACTAGATTCCTGAATGACTCTGCGAATAGAGTTAACAGCCAACCTGAAGCACTCACTTTAGAATTTTCATACGAGAGTGAAATTAATTCAATCTTCACTAAACCACACTAGAGTATAGTTGAGTCTCTCTCTCTCTCTCTCTCTCTCTCTCTCTCTCTCTCTCTCTTATGTTATTATAATTTATTTTATTTTAGCTAGAGAAACTAATGAAGTGCCCAACTAGAGATAGTTATTGTTCTGCAATAAGCCAGTCCCTTCACCTGACTGGAGTAAAGGCAATTCTATCCTCCCCACTGCTCAGACCAAAATCCTTGGAGGCATTCTGTATCCTTGTCTATACTGATGCAAACACTGAAACAGGTCTTCTATTTGTAGTTCAGATTGCTGCATCTCAGAACTTCAGGGGACACATGAATGGAGCAGGTTGGGGTGTTCTTAAAAATATTAATACTCTTCAAACAAAGACCACCAGGTCCATAATTATGATTGAAAAGACTGGGTTAATTATTGTGGGTAGGAAGTATGCACACCATAGGGAACATGGTGTCTCAGAGCGTGTTAGGAAGAACCTACTACAGAACCTGGGGATAAACTAAAGAAGCTCTAGGTTGGGTGCTGTCAGCGATGAGAAAGTCTATCATTGAATGCATCCATAAATCTTCCCTTTAGGGAGTGGAGATAGGAATGACTATACAGCTGTGCATGATTAAAAAAAAAAAAAAGACAAAAAAAACCCAGCAGGCACTCATTTTAGCCAAGAGAGAGACAAGTTTTTGGATTGCACTATAAACTTGTTTCAATGATTTTGGAGTGACCTTGTCTGATGTTTAATGAGAGTGTTTGTGTCCCACTGAAAAACCACTTACCTGTGCCCATCAAGTTGGCTATGATAACAATGAACCTAGCCATGGGGGTCAGGCTGTTCCAGGAGGGCAGGGACTGCATGTATTTCGTTCTCAAATGGGTAGTGGTGCCTCCTTTCAGGCCACAGACACTCAGCTTCTCTCTGTAACCCCAGGGGAAGCACAGGAGCTGTCTCCAAGTCACTCTGGCTCGGCCCCTGCTTCTCAGAGCATTGCATCTTCAGTCGGCCTCCCCGCCTGAGTGACCCAGATCTGACCTCAGAACCCAGCAGACAAAACTGCTTTTCTTTTCAAAATGACTGCTCTGCTCTTGTTTCTGATATACTGATATCTTTACTTTTTGCTTTTGAGTGTTCTTAACATTTCATGCCTCAGTTGCTGAAAATGTTTGGATTGAGGGGTAGGTTTCACAGGGAATTCAAGCTGCCATCCTGACCCAGGAGCAGCTGAGAGTCTGCCTGTGCCTCCCCTGGACTGTAGTTTCCTAAGCTGTGGCACCTCAGCCATCGCTTGTCATCCAAGTGGCTCCCTGTGCATTGACTGTTGTTGTTTGTAATGCTCTAAACATTCCCAAGGAAAGCTAGGCAATGCCTTGTATCCATTAGCTTGTCTATTTCTTTTTTGTTCTTTTAGACAATTAAATATAACAGAGTGACATTGATCAGTAAGAATACATAGGTTTCAGGTAAACATTTTTTATACCATTTGAACTGTTGCTTATGTTGGATACCCATCACCCAAAGTCAAATCATTTTCCGTCACCATATATTTGTCCCTCTTTACACCCCTCCCCCTACCGTCTCTCACATGTCCGCCTCCCCCTGGTAAACAGTACACTTTTATCTATGTCCATGACTCTCAGTTTTATATCCCTCCTATGTCTGAAATCATATAGTTCTTAGCTTTTACTAATTTACTTATTGCACTCTGTATAATGTTCTCAAGGTCCATCTATGTTGCCATAAATGGCAATTTGTCATCATATCTTACACCTGAGTAGTATCCCATTGTATATATGTACCACATCTTCTTTATCCAGTCCTCTATCAAAGGACACTTTGGTTGTTTCCATGTCTTGACCACTTTGAATAATGCTGAGATGAACATAGGGGTGCATGTGCCTTTACATACCAATGTCTCTGAGTTTTTGGGAGTAGATACCCAGTAGAGGGATTGCTGGGTCATATGGTAGATCTATTCTTAATTTTTGAGTAACCATCATACTTTCTTTCCTAATGGTTGTACTACTTTACATTCCCACCAGCAGTGAATAAAGGTTCCTTTTTTCTACACAGCATTTCCAACACTTGTTATTACCTGTCTTTAGATAAAAGCCAGTCTAACAGGTGTGAGGTGGTATCTCATTGTAGTATTGAAATCAATACATTTCTCAAATAGCTAGTGAAGAATCTTTTTCTATATCTTTGTATGTCCTCTTGGGAGAAGTGTCTGTTGAGGCCTTCACCCCATTTTTTAATTGGATTGTTTGTTGCTGAGCTTTGTGAGTTCTTTATATATTTTGAATATTAATCCCTTATCGGAGCTGTTGTTTGCAAATATCATCTCCTGTTTAATTGGCTGCCTATTTGGTTTTTTGTCAGTTTCTTTTGCTGTGCAGAAGCTTTTTAGTTTGATATAGTCCCATGTATTTATTTTTGCCTTTACTTCCCTTGCCTTTGGGTCAAAGTCATAAATTGTTCTCTACGGCCAAGGTCCATGAGTTTAGTATCTATATTTTCTTCTATGTAATTAATTGTTCTAGATCTTATCTCTAGATGTTTGATCCATTTTGAATTATTTTTTTTGCAGGGGACAAACTATACTCAAGAATCATTCTTTTGCATGTGGCTTTCCAATTTTCCAAGCACCATTTATTGAAGAGACTTTCTTTTTTCCACTGTGTGTTTTTGGCTCCTTTGTCAACAGTGATTTGTCCATATTTATGTGGTCTTATTTCTAGGCTCTCAGGCGTCCCCAAACTATGGCCCGCGGGCCGCATGTGGCCCCCTGAGGCCATTTATCCAGCCCCTGCTGCTCTTCCGGAAGGGGCACCTCTTTCACTGGTGGTCAGTGAGAGGAGCACTGTATGTGGCGGCCCTCCAGCGGTCTGAGGGACAGTGAACTGGCCCCCTGTATAAAAAGTTTGGGGACCCCTGCTCTAGATTCTATTCCATTGGTCTGTATGGCTGTGTCTGCCAATATCATGCTGTTTTGATTATTGTAGCTCTATAGTATAATTTGAAGTCAGGTAGAGTGATATCTCCAGCTTCATTTCTTTCCCTCAAGATTGCTTTGTCTATTTAGGACTTTTTATGATTCCATACAGACCTGGTGATTTTTTTTCTATTTCTTTAAAAAATGACATTGAGATTTTGATGGAGAATGTATTAAATGTGTATATTGCTTTGGGTGATATGCCCATTTTAACTATGTTGATTTTTCCAATCCATGAACACAAAATATTTTTTTCATTTCATTGTGTCTTTTTCAATTACTTTTAGTAATGCTTTGTAGTTTTCAGTATATAGGTTATTCCCATCCTTAGTTAACTTTATTCCTAGGTATTTTATTTTTTTTGTTGCAATATAAAAGGAATTGTTTGTTTTTAATTCATTTTCTGAAATTTCATTGTTGGCATATAGGAAAGCAATAGATTTTTTATATTGGTTTTATATCCTGTGACTTTACTGTGCTGGTTTATTGTTTCTAATAGTTTTTGGTGGAGTCTTTGGGGTTTTCTATATACAGGATCATGTCATCGGCAAAATGTGATACCTTTACATTTTTCCCAACATGGATGCCCTTTATTTCTTTCTCTTACCTGATGACTCTGGCTGACACTTCCAGAACTATGTTGAATAAGAATGGAGAGAGTGGGCAACCATGTCTTGCTTCTTATTTTAAGGAAAAGCCTTCATTTTTTCAGCATTTAGTATGATATTAGCTCATGGTTTGTCATATATGGCCTTTATTATTTTGAGGTACTTTCCTTCTACTCCAATTTTATTGAATGTTTTAAATATAAAAGGATGTTGTATCTTAACGAATGATTTTTCTGCAGCTTTGATAGGATCATATGATTTTCTTCCTTGTTTTGTTGAAGTGGTGTATTACATTGATCTATTTACATATGTTGAACCATCCTTGTGCTCCTAGAATGAATCCCACTTGACTGTGCTATAATATTTTTTTAATGTGTTGTTGTACTGGATTTCCTAGTACATATTTTGTTTGGGATTTTTTGTCTATTTCTTAAGTGGCAACATTTAAAATTAAAGGTCGCAGCATGACTGGTTTGCTTTCTATGTAACCTTTTGCCACTTGTCAGTAAACCAGGTCAAGTGTGTTAGATAGGAGAAATAAACCTGAAGCTAATTTATTCTTCTGACATGAAGGCAGAGTAAGACAAAGAGCATCAGATACATAGAAAGCCTTCTGTCATTAACCTTATGCTCATGATGACTGAGTCATTCCCTCTACATGACAAACCCCACCCCATGTAGTTCTGTTCCACGACCGAAGTGTGACATTCACACGGTTTTTTGTTTGTTTTGATTGATTTTGAAGAGAGAGAGGGCTTGAGAAAGAGAGAGTGAAAGAAGCATCAACTCATTGCTTAACATAGTTGTTCCATTCACTTGTGTACATACTGACTGTTTCTCCTGCCTGCCCTGACTGGATATTGAACCTTTGACCTCAATGGGCCAGGGTGATACTTAATCTACTGAACTACCTGCCAGGGCACTGACATTGTTTTCATCATCTGATTTGAGTAAAAGATTACAAGTGGAGGAAGAACCCTAACTTCATTTTTTCCAAAGTCTATAGGCTCCCAAAATAAGAGGTAAAGAATTTTCAGGCTCATTGATGCTTCCTAATGGCACCCAGTACAGTTCGCTAAGGACCCCTAGTGCTCACATTTCATGGCTTCTCACTGAAATTGCTCACAACAGATAACCATGGTGGCTGAAGGAAATATTCTGAAAGCAGGAGATGCCGACTGTCAGAGATGGGTGATGGAGAAGCTGGAGTGTGGAGGCAGTCCTGAAACATGGCGAACTGGTCTTAACTCTCACACCCTATCAAGAAAAAGAATCCCTGGAGGGTACAAAATTTGGCAAGTTTCATAGGTTGTTACATAGAATCACTAATAAACAGGCAGCACTCACAGGGACAGAATTACTGCAAGGGACGGAGATTCTGAGACTCAGGGAAGACTCTGAAGAGCAAGAGGACCATTTGGGAACAGGGCCAAGGAAGCCCCTCATTCGCTGTGTCAGCCCCATGTCACTCATGTACACAGAGACGACCATATAACTGCAAGACAAAACATTTATTCACAGGTAGAGGAAGGTCTTATTCATGGCAGAGTTCTTTTGGGTTTGGCAAAGAGAGTTAGAAATTTGAAAAAACCTTGATTCTTAGTGTGTTGATGAGTTTTGTCAATGATTATGGAAAATCTTGAAGATGCAGGGATAAAGCCTTCATGGACGATATTGATAGAAATCAGCTCATACACCTTGTCACAAAAGGACATGGTGACCATAGAATGAAGATCCTGGCTCCCAGGTGAGGAAGGATTCACACAGCACTAAATAAGCAGATGACAGAGAGAACAAAGAACACTCATTAAGCACTTCCTGGGTTCCATTGAGACAAAGAGAATTTCTATTACAGAGAGGAAAAGGTGAAGAAATAAACATCCATCTGCACTCTACCTCCGTTATATGGCAAAATACATGGAAAGAGGGCATTCAGTCAGTGATTTCTCTTTTCTATGACTGATTCCATCATACCCTCCCTAAACTCAGTCTATGAAAAAGAGAGGATTCAATGAAAGAACCAAGGCTGGTGTCTGCCATCATCCACTTTAAAAGTTTTGAGGAATTTTCATAAGTTGAGAAAAAATGTCAATAACCATAGCTATTTTTTATTAAATGCTGACTGTACAAAGCCATAGTTGCTAAGCCTTCCCCATATATCATCTAAGTAGAGCCCCCCAGTGAATCTGAGGTAAGATGCAGATGAGGAAATTCAGAACCAGTTCTCCTGGTGGAGGACAACTGGAAGGTGAGTCAGTCTATTTGTAGATCAGAAGCTCAGGATGTACAGAGATCAAAGGAAGACATTGTTACCACAAACTGGAGGGTGAGACCACAGCTTTGGGGCTTGAAAGATGGACAAAGCACTGACATTCATTTGAGTTTTTTACTCACACCCTAGTACTCTTTTCCTATTTCAAATTTTAAGTTTTAACCTTGTTGAGGACATTACCAATTACTGAGGCCATTTCATTAGTGAATATCCATGTAGTGACTTTGTACGGTATACATCATTGTTTTCCTTTTATTGGCTTAGGTCAGTTTCTCTAAAGCTCATGGAAGGAGGGGTTCTGTACTCACCCTGCAAGCTCTTTAACAAATTATTTTTATTATAATTTCTGAATGTAAAGCCCTGATGATTTTAGAATGCAGTGATCCCTGGACCACCCCACCTCCATCAGACATCACCCACCTGGAGCCCAGGACATTGTTGCCACTTCTGTTGTAGAGGCAGCGATCTGCAGAGACAGAACAGATAACAGTCACTCTCCAACCTATTTACTTCCCAGCAAGAAACCAAAGGATTTTCCAGGTTAGTGAGGAAGGGACTGATTGGAGGTGTTTCTTCTCTTAAATGTCTGCACTCAGTAACATGGGAATATATAGAGAGAAAACCAGAAAGAGCTAAACTTACCACGAGTGGTCACATCCAGTATGTTTTCCTGTGGAATGTCCAGTTGTAGGCAAAGTTTCTCAAACCTTTCCTTGGTATTTGAACGCAGATCTGCGTTTCGTCCTGTGGAAACAGTGACAGTAACTGCTGTGTCTTGTGTAGTCATTGAGGCTCTTGAGGGCAGGGTGCAAGTGGATGGAAAATGGATGGCAGTGACTGATTCTTAGGCAGAAGTTAAGGATGGACTATAAACTGGCTTGAATTTGGTGTTTTGGGAATATTATTGGGACATGATTAGAGATTTCATCTTCCTGGCACCAAACCTGAGCAATTCTCCAAGGTAAGCACCTTTATTGAGAAGATGTCCCAGAATAAGATTGGGAGAAACATTTTGATTCCAGCCCACTCTAAAGATGAGTGTCAGCACAAAGATACTCTACCGTACAATTCCATCACATTGGTTCGTACACCATTCTTGAAATTCACGCAAGATACAAAAAGATATTCATCCACGACTGTTTCAAGGAAGTACATTAGGTTCTGTCCATCATCTGTGGAAGAAACAGAACACACTCAGAACTCTGGTCCATGGGAAGCAGTGAAACTCTTTATCCATTTTCTTTCACAAAACAGATTCTAGTGATACTTAATGTCCTCATTTGCATCTCCCTAGGCTTCATCAGGGACCTGCAAAGGAATAATTGACAACCAGTGGCACATTGATGACTAGTGGTAAAAAATTCAGCCACAGTTGCAACTTACCTTCTATTATCCTCCATGAGGCTCACCTACCGCCCTCGGCCATCTCTGCCATTTTCCTATCTCTGTCCTGCCCATAAGCCACACTGGCATTATACATTCAGCTCTCATTGAAGCATTGCGCTGTGGCAGTGCCCACCAGAAACCATGAGAGAGTGAGCAGGGACTCAGAAGCTATTCAGAATACCTATTTCTTTTGTGTGCCCATTTGCTTGTGCTGCAGGTGATACATATAACCAAATAGCCATCTTGTTCTAATGACTTTCTTTGCCAAGTATTGGCTTTTACACACAAGATTCTCCCAGATTGAGACCATTGACTATTACATGACCTGATGTATATTACTTAAATAACATTGATTGGAAGCAGATCAAGGCCTCAGCCAGCTGGCTCAGTGGATAGTGTGTCAGCCCGGTGTGCGGACGTGCTCAGTTCAATTCCCAGTCAGGGCACACATGTGAAGCAACCATCAGCTTCTCTTCCTATCCATCTCTCCCCCTCTTTCTTCTCCTCCTCCTCCCTCTCCCCCATCTTTCTCTCCTCCCCTTTCATAGCCAGTGGCTCGATAGGTTTGAGCATTGGCCCAGGCACTGAGGATAGCTCAGTAGATTCAAGAATCAGCCCCAGATGGAGGTGGGTGCAAGGTGGATCCGATTGGGTAGCATACTGGAAACTCTCTATCTTCCCCCCTTCACTTAGAAAAACATGGATCAAGATATTTGGTTTTAGAAAATTTCTTGCCATTTGAAGTACAATATAAAAGACCTTTTCTTTAAGTATACTTACAGGCAACACTATAAACACCCTTCTCTTCTGTTGGATTGGCAATGAGATAAATTTTAGTACACTCTCCATTATCCCTGTAAAATAGAATGAAAAGATGCCCAAGAGATATTGATGGAGCCGGCTCCCTCCCATTCCACCTGTAACCCGTGTGTCTGGTTCCAGTTAGCTTGCCCTCACCTCCTATAGTCTCAGTTAAATTTATTCCTCTCACCAGTTCTTCTCTCTGAGTCTAGAAAAGATTTAGGTCATGGAGCCATGGAAGAGTGCTGGATGAGTGACTGAGATTTTGGATACAGGCCCACAATGTAAGTGCACACATGCATGTGTGTGTTTGTGCCTGTGATGTGTGTATATGTTGTGGGTGTGTGTGTGTGTGTGTGTGTGTGTGTGTGTGTAGAGCTACAAGACTATATGTAGACTTCTGTTCTTTTCTTCCCAAATATAAAAGGCTGTACTTACTTTGAATGATATTTAAGCAAGAGAGAAGAGTTGGCCAAAAGTTGAATATATTCCAGATAAACACTCATGCTACCAGTTTCTTCTTTTATAATTTCCAGGTCCTTTGAGGCCAACATGACAGTATACCATTCTCCTTCAAGCTGCAATAAATCAGTAAAATGGCTGGGGGAGAAGAGAAGACAGGGCACCTCTTGGACACTCGTCTCTGGGAACTCCGCCCGATGGGCCAGACTCTGAGTGCTGATGTGAAGACAGCATGACAATTCAGGTCTATTGACACCACATGTGAGGCTCTTTCCACTGTCCCTCCAGTGAAAATGGAGGTCCTCAAGTACTGTCTTCTTTCCACAGAGGATAATTGCTTTTAGTCCAACTCAAAAACCACCCCTTTTTCTAACACAGGTGTCCCCAAACTTTTTACACAGGGGGCCAGTTAACTGTCCCTCAGACCGTTGGAGGGCTGAACTATAAAAAAACAAACAAACAAAAAAAACTGTGAACAAATCCCTATGTGCACTGCACATATCTTATTTTAAAGTAAAAAAAACAAAACAGGAACAAATACAATATTTAAAATAAAGAACAAGTAAATTTAAATCAACAAACTGACCAGTATTTCAATGGGAACTATGGGCCTGCTTTTGGCTAATGAGATGGTCAATGTCCGGTTCCATATTTGTCACTGCTAGTCGTAACAAGTGATATGATGCGCTTCCGGAGCCGTGACGCATGTGTCCCGCGACACCGGAAGTAGTACTGTACATGAGCAACGCCGCAATTTGTGGCACCACCACATACAGTACTCCAGGAGCACAGTACTCACTGACCACCAATGAAAGAGGTGCCCCTTCCAGAAGTGCAGCAGGGGCCAGATAAATGGCCTCAGGGGGCCGCATGTGGCCCATGGGCCATAGTTTGGGGACCCCTGCTCTAACATGCCAAAGCCTCTTCCTGTCCAGTGGGGCCACCCACAGCCACCCCCAAAGTCAGACTCCCTATGCTCCCCCGACTCTACCTTTGACATATCTAAGTTGCTTGTCACAACTTCATGGTGTCCTCCCTCGTGGGCACAGACCAGGGTCAGCCCCAGACACAGAAGCAGCAGCTTCATCTTGGGAGGGACAACACCGACTCGGCTGCAGTCACTGGGGTGAGTCTCCCTGATGGCGGCTCCACTCCCCAGCGCCTCTGTCTTTATATTCAGTCTGGGTCCTGTGTTTAGTCCCCAGGGCACCCCTTTCTCCTCCCACTCCACGAATAGTCTGTATTCATTGGTGTGAGGCCAGAATTGTTCCTGCCAATCTCATCTCTTTTAGATCTACTCAGTGACTTGACATTACTCAAAAAAACATGCAAAACACACACACACACACACACACACAAATGGTGCATTCAATGAAAAACTGCCTTTTAGAACCAGATTTAACTGTGAAATCTGAGACCAGTGATGAGAGGCAGGAATGGAGAAGATCTGGGAAATGGCATGTGTGGACCCTCCTTGCACCACCACTCACATGGCATGTAGAAATAGGTGAGTCTCTCCATTTTAATCACCCTCAGAAACAAAGAAACTGTCTCTACCAAAGATGACAGTACCTATCACAAACATTCAAATAGAGTACATTAGAATAGGGTCGCATAAAATAATGTCTTGAAAGTATGGTGTCTGGTAATGAGTACATTTTAATTTCTTTTCCTTGTTGTCTGAATTTCACCACAAATGAGTGAACAAATGTTTAATCACTTTGTACATATACTTTGCTACATATCATAGACCCCTTAACAAAAATGTAGAAGTAGAAGATGTCTTTCATTTCTTCAAGCAACATTCAATGCACGTGGGGAAATGCTGTGCATACTCAATAAGATCTTCATTCTACAAGCATATGTACTAGGCTATGGTTGAGACTCTTTCTCTCCTTCTCTCATGTTATTACAATTTCTTTTTCTAGCTAGAGAAACTAATGAAATGTCCAACTGGAGATATTTATCTTTCCCCAATAAGCCGGTTCCTCATCTGACTAGAGTAAAAGCAATTCTGTTCTCCCCACTGCTCAGGCCAAATTCCTTAGAGGCATCCTGTGTCCTGTCCCTACTGGACGCAAACATTGAAACAGATCCTGCATTTGTGATTAAGCTTGGTACTTCCTAGAATTTCAACAGGCACATACATCGAGTTGGCTGGGGGTGTAATCCTAAAAATGTTAATACTCTTCAAACAAAGGCCCCCATGTTTATACCTGTGGTTGAAAAGCCTGAGTTAGCCCTAGCCAGTTGGCTCAGTGTTAGACCATCAGCCTGGCATATGGAACTCCCTGGTTTAATTCCCATTCAGGGCACTCAGGAGGAGCAACTATCTGCTTCTCCCCCCATCTCTCTTTCCTCTCTCTCTTCCCTTCCCACATCCATGGCTCGAATGGATGAGGCAAAGTTGGCCCCGAGCACTGAGGTTGGCTCCATGGCCTCGCCTCAGTCTCTAAATTAGCTCTCTGCTCAGCAATGGAGCAGCCAGTGGCTCAGATAGGCAGAGCATCAACTGATAGGGGGCTTGCCAGGTCCGGGCACATGCGGGAGTCTGTCTCTGCCTTCCTGCCTCTCACTTAATAGAAAAGCCTGGGTTAATTATTGTGGCTAGGGAGTATGCTCACCATGGGAACCATGAGTGTCTCAGTCAGAGTATGTTAGGAAGACATACTACAGGATTAGAGGATGATCTAAGGAAGCTCTAGGTTGGGTGCTGTCAAAAATCAGGGAAGTCTGTCATTGAATGAATCCATAAATCTCACCAATAAGGAGTGGAGATAAGCATGACCGTAAAGCTGCACTTGATAAAGAAGCAGCAGTCCCGCATTTTAGTCAAGAGACATGTTTTTGGATTGCACAACAATCTTGTTTAAATGACATTTGAGTGACTTTGTCTGATGTTTTATGAGATAATTTATGTCCCACAGCACAACCCTCTTACCTGTGCCCATCAGGCCAGCTATGGTAACACTGAAGCCTAGCCTTGGGGGTCAGGCCGTTCCAGGAGGGCAGGGACTGCATGTGTTTCATTCTCAAATGGGTGGTGGTGCTTCCTTTCAAGCCACAAGCAGTCAGCCTCTCTCTGTGACTTCAGGGGAGGAAGAGGAACTGTCTCCAAGTCACTCTGGCTCAGCCCTGCTTCTCAGAGCTTGGCATCTTCAGTCGGCCTCCCTACCTGAGTACTGTGATCCTCCCTGCATGGGTGACCCAGATCTGTCCTCAGATCCCAGTGCTCAGAACTGCTTTTCTTTTTCCTTGTAATTTGAAAAGAACTGCTCTGCTCTGTTTCTGATCAACTGATGTCTTCACTTTTTGCTCCTGCGTGTTCTTAACATTTCATGCCTCATTTGCTGAAAATATTTGGATTGAGGGGTAGGTTTCAGAGGAAATTCAAGCGCTATCCTGACCCCTGGCTGTAGTTTCCTGACATGTGACACCACCCAGCCATCTCTTATCATCCAAGTGGTCCTCTGTGCATTGACTGTTATTGTTTCTTATGCTCTAAACATTCCCAAAGAAATGCTAGGCCATTAGCTTGTGTGTTTTTTATATGGCAATATTTAAAACAACAGATCCTAGCATGACTAGTTTGCTTTCTACAGAGACTCGACCACTTGTCTGCAAATCAGGCCAAGTGCGTAAGTCAGGAGAAAGAAGCCTGAAGCTAACTTATTCTGCTGACATGGAGGCAGAGTAAGATGGGGAGTGTCAGATACGTAGAAAACCTTCTGTCATTAACCTTATGCTCATGATGACTGTGTTGTTCCTCGTACATGGCAACCCCCACCACATGGAGTTCTGTTCCCACAACCAAGTGCAACATTGACACTGCTTTTTTTATTAATTGATTTGAAAGAGAGCTAAAGAGAGAGAGAAATAGAAACATGAACTTGTTGTTTGACATAGTTTTTATGTTTTCTTGTGTACATCGGGACTGCTTCTCCTACCTGCCCTGACCAGGGATGGAACCGTTACCTTAGTGAGCTGTGTGTGATGATCCACTGAGACAGCCGGTCAGGGCATTGATATTGTTTTTATCACCTGATTTAAGATCAGGATTATAAGTGGGGGAAGAACCCTAGCTTCTCTTTCTCCAAAGCCCATAGGCTCCCAAAATAAGAGGTAAAGAACCTTCAACCTCCTTCATGCCTCCTTACGGCACCCAGTTCAGGTCGCTAAGGACCGCGAGGGCTCACATTTTGTGACCTCTCACTGAACGTGCTCACAGCAGATAACCCGGTGGCTGAAGGAGTATCCTGAAAGTATGAGACGCCGACTGTCAGAGCAGGGTGATGGAGAGAAGCTGGGGTGTGGAGACAGGTCCTGACACATGGCGAGCGGCTCTCAGTCTCAGCAGTGCCTAACTCTCACTTGCCATTGAGAGAGAGATTCTCTGGAGGGTACAAACTGTGGGGTAAAACTCATAGTTTGCATTATAGGGTCACAAAGGAATAGAAAATATAAAGGGCAAGCAGCACTCACAGGGACAGAGAATTACTGAGGGGAGGGAGAAGCTAAAACACAGGGAAGACTCTGAGAAATAGAAGATCATGTAGGAACAGGGCCAAGGAAGCCCCCCCATTCGTTGTGTCAACCCCTTGTCGCTCACATACACAAAGACGATCACATGACTGCAAGACGAATCATTTATTGACAGGTAGAGGAAGGTCTCATTCGTGGCAGAGTTCTTCTGGGTCTGGCAAAGACAGTCAGAAATTTGAAGAAAACCTTTGATTCTTAGAGAGTTGATGAGTCTTTCTAGACGATTAGGGAAAATTCTGAAGATTCAAGGATAAAGCCTTCATGGATGATAGTGATGGAAACCAGCTCACATACCTTGTCACAAGATGACATGGGGACCATAGACTAAAGATCCTGGCTCCCAGGTGAGGAAGGATTCACTCAGCACTTAAAAAGCAGATGACAGAGAGAACAAAGACACTCATTAAGGACTTCCTGGGTTCCACTGAGACAAAGAGAATTTCTATTACAGAGAGAAAAGGTCAAGAAATAAACATCAACCTGCCCTCTAATTTGTTATTAGACAGAATACAGGGAAGGAGCACATTGAGTCAATGATTTCTTGTTTCTATGACTGATCCCATTGTACTCTTCCCAAACTCAGTCTATGAAAAGAGACAGGAATCAATGAAGGACTTGAGGCTAGTATCAGCCATTATCCACTTTAAAATTTTTGAGGAATTAGCCTGACCTGTGGTGGCGCAGTGGATAAAGCTTCAACCTGGAATGCTGAGGTCGCTGGTTCAAAATCCTGGGCTTGCCTGGTCAAGGCACATATGGGAGTTGATGCTTTCTGCTCCTCCCTTCTCTCTCTCTCTCTCTCTCTCTCTCTCTCTCTTTCTCTCTTTCTCTCTCTCTCCTCTCTAAAATGAATAAATAAATAAAATTTTAAAATTTTTGAGGAATTTTTGATAAGTTGAGGAAAAATGGCAATAACCATAGCTATTTTTTATTAAATGCTGACTTCATAGAGCTATAGTTGCTAAGACTTCCTCATATCATCTGAATAGAGCCCCACAGTAAGTCTGAGGTGGGAAGCAGATAAGGAAATTCAGAACCAATTTCCCTGGTGGAGGACAACTGGAAGGTGAGTCAGTCTATTTCCAGATCAGAAGTTCAGGATGTGCAGAGATCAAAGGAAGACATTATTGCCACAAAATGGAGGGTGAGACCACAGCTTTGGGACTTGAAAGATGGACAAAGCACTGACATGTATTTGGGTTTCATACTCACACCTTATTACTCTTTTCCTATTTTAAGTTTTAACAATATTTAGGCCATTATCAATCACAGAGGCCTTTTCACCAGCAGGATAGACACACAGTGACTCTGTATGGTATATATCATTGTTTTCCTTTTAATTACTTTGGTCAATTGCTCTAAAGCTCATGGAAGGAGTGGGTCCTGAACTCACCCTTCAAGCTCTTTAACAAATTATTTTTATTATAATCTTTGAACATAAAGCCCTGATGGTTTTAGAATGCAGTGATCCCTGGGCCACCCACCCCCACCCCACCCCTGTCCATCAGACATCACCCACCTGGAGCCCTGAGCGTCACTGCCACTTCCATTGTGGAGCAGCGATCCCGCAGAGGCAGAACGGAGCACAGTTGCTCTCCAGCCCTTTTACTCCCAGCAAGGAACCAAAGGATTTGTTTTCCAGGTTAGGGTAGGGAGGACTAATTGGAGTTGTTCTCTCTCTTAAATGTCTCCACTTAGAATCATGGGAATTTAGGGAGAGAAAAGCAGAGAGAGCTACACTTACTGCCATTGCTCATGTTTCGTATGTTTTCCTTAAGAATTCCCTTTTGTAGACAAAGGTCTTCAAACCATTTCTTGACATTTGAACTCAAATCTGGTTTTCCTGTGGAAACAGTGACAGTAAGTTCTGTGTCTTGTGTGTTGGTCATTGAGACTCTTGAGGACATGGGGACAGGTGGATGGGAAATAGATGGCAGTGATTGGTGCTTAAGCAGAACTTAGAGATGAGTTGTAACCTGGCTTGAATTTGACATTTTTAGGATATTATTGTGACATGGTGAGAGATTCATCTTCCCATTCCCAAGCCTGAGGGACTCCCCAATGTGAGCACCTCTCTTCAGAGGAGGACAGATGTCCCAGGGTAAGAATGGGAGGAGCATTTTGTTTCCAGCCTACTCTAAGGTGAGTGTCAGCATAAAGATACTCTACCAAACAACTCCATGTATTTGATTACTTTATCATTCTTGAAATCAAACGGTAAAAAAACAACATATTCAGTATCAATTCCCTCAATTTTGTACAATACATTATATCCATCATCTGAGAAGGAGACAGGACAGACTCAGGACTCTTTGGTCCATGGGAAGCAGTGAGACTCTTTACCCATTCTCTTTCACAGAACAGGATCCAGTGATATCTCATGTTCTCATTGTATCCCCCTAGGCTTCCTCAGGTGCCTGCAAAGGGTAGAATGACAACCAGTGGCACATTAATGACCAGTGATAGAAAACTCAACCACAGCTGCAACTTACCTTCTATTATCCTCCGTGAGGCTCACCTACCACCCTCGGCCAACTCTGCCATCTGTCTGTCTCTGTCCTGTCCACAAGCCACACTGGCATTGTACACTCAGCACTGATTCACGCAATGCGCTGTGGCAGTGGCCACCAGAAACCATCAAAGAGTGAGCAGGGAATCAGAAACTATATGAAAACTGTATCTTTTGTGTGCTCCTGTTTGCCTTTGTTGCAAGTGGTACATATGACCACCAAAGAGCCATCTTTTTTTTAAATGATTATATATGCCAAGTATTGGCTTTTACATACAAGGTCTTTCTGATTGGTGATATTTTCTATTAAGTGACCTGATGTATATAACTGAAATAAAATTGTTCAGATATGGATCAAGATCTTAAAAATATTGGGATTTAGGTATTTTCTTGTTTGAAGTAGAATTTACAAGGACTTTTTTTTCTTCATGTATACTTACAGATAACACTATATTCATCCTTCTCTTCTGTTGTGTTAACAACAAGATAAAATTCAATACAGTAACCATTTTCCCTGTAAAACAGAATGAGCAGATACCCAAGAGATATTAATAGGACCGGTTCCCTCACATTCCACCTATAACCCGAGTGTCTGGTCTCAATTGACTGTTGAACATTTATGGTACAAATTTGACAGAGCTTTTATTAATCTTATCTCACTTTATTTGGTTCTTTAACAATGAGTCAACCGTTGATACCACTGTTACTCGCCCACCACTTTGCACTCTTATTGTTACTATAGCTACATGCCTAGACAATTAGCTGAGTGCTCAGATGTGCCGGCCTCTCAGATGAATGCCCTACAAACACTGCCTCAAATGTTTTCGCACACACAAACAATAAAAGCCCATGAGAAAGAATTATTGCCATCCTCTTTGACCCAAGGGAAAGTGGGGATGAAAAGAAATAAAATTATTAGGTCACACAACTAGTAAGTTACAACAAGGCTGTTGATCCTCAACCCTATGCTCTTAACCTATGCTCTGTTGTCTTTCTACCTATAACTCTGATACCCCCTCCCCCTGACCTCCTCCAGTCCCATTTAAATTTAGTGCTCTCACCAGTTCTGCTCTCTGAGTCTAGAAAAGATTCAGGTCATGGAGCCATGGAAGAGTGCCGGATGAGTGACAGATTTTGGATACAGGCCCACAATGTAAGAGCACGCATGTATGTGTATGTTTGTGCCTGTAGTATGTGTATATGTTGTGTTGTGTGAGTGTGTCTCTGTGTGTGTGTGTAGCTCCAAACCAAATCAGTCTTCTGTTTCTTTTTCCCAAGTAAAATAGGACATTCTTACCCTTTATAATGTTTAAACAACAGAGAAGAGCTGACCAGTTCTTTTATGTATTCCACATAGATCCTCAGGTTACAATTCTCTTCTATCCTTTCCCTCACATCTGAGGCCACCATGACAGTATACCACTCCCCTGAGGCCTGCAATAAATCAGTAAAAGGCTGGGTGAGAGGAGAAGACGGAGCATCTCATGGACACTAGTCTCCGTGAACCCTGCCCAATGGGCCAGACTCTGAGTGCTGAAGACAGCATGAGAACTCAGGTCAATTGTCACCATGTATGAGGTTTGTTCCACTGTCTCTCCCATGAAAATGGAGGTCAAGTGCTGTCCTCTTTCCACATAGGACAATTACTCTTAGTCCAACTCAGAAACCATCCCTTTTCGGCCCTGGCCAGTTGGCTCAGCAGTAGAGCATTGGCCTGGCATGTGGAAATGCCAGGTTTGATTCCTGGTCAGGGCATACAGGAGAAGCACCCATCTGCTTCTACACCTTTCCTCCTCTCCTTCCTCTCTATCTCTCTTCCCCTCCCACAGCTAAGGCTCCATTGGAGCAAAGTTGGCCCAGCACTGAGGATGGCTCCATGACCTCTGCCCCAGGTGCTAGAATGACTCTGGCCGCAACATAGCAACACCCCAGATGGGCAAAGCATTGATCCCTGGTGAGCATGCTGGGTGGATCCTGGTTCAGCGCATGTGGCTGTCTGTCTGACTGCCTCCCCACTTCTAACTTCAGAAAAAATACTAAATAAATAAATAAATAAATAAAATCACCCCCTTTCACTAACATGTCAAAGCCATGTCCAGTGAAGCCATCTTGCTTCAGTATCTCCACAGCCACCCCCAAAGTCAGACTCCCTATGCTACCCCAACTCTACCTTTGACATATCGAAGTTGCTTGTCACAACTTCATGGTTTCCTCCCTCCTGGGCACAGACCAGGGTCAGCCCCAGACACAGCAGCAGCAGCTTCATCTTGGGAGGGACAACATCGACCTGGCTGCAGTCACTGGGGTGAGTCTCCCTCATGGTGGCTCCACTTCCCAGCGCCTCTGTCTTTATATTCAGTCTGGGTCCCGTCTGTAGTCCCCAGGGTACCACCTGTTCTCCTTTCTCTCCACAAACGGTCTATATTCATTGGGGTGAGACCAAGATATTTCCTGTCAATCTCATCTCTTTTTGATCTACTCAGTGACCTGACATTACACAAAATACACACTGAAAAAAATGGTGGATGATATGAAAGACTGCTTTGTGAAACCAGATTTAACTGTGAAATCTGAAAGCCAATGATGTGTGACAAGAATAGATTAGAATTGAGAAATGGCATGTGTGAACAATTCCTGTTCCACCACTCACATATTATGTGGAAATAAGTGAGTCACTCCATTTTAACTAGCCTTAGAAAGAAAGAAACTGTCTCTGCCGATGATGATAGTTCCTATCACAAAGCATTCAATTTAAATAGATTAGAATAGGTTCACATAAAATAGTGTTTTAAAGTATGGTGAGGTTATTTTATTTCTTTTCCTTGTTGTCTGAAATCAACCACAATAAATAAACAAATGTTTCATCACTACGTACGTATACATTGCTACATACCATGGTCCCCTAAGAGAAATGGAGATGTAGAAGATGTCATCTTTTTCTTCAAGCAACTTTCAATGCAGGAGGGGAAATGTTGTATATCCTCAATACAAACTTGCATTGTAAAAGCATATGAAGTAACACAATGGAGTGGGACCAAGTCCAGACCATTGTGGGTCAGAAAAGGAGGAAATGCTGGGGACGTGATATCATGTAGAAAGGGCTTAGGAACACAGGCTTTGTGGTCATGTAGACCTCGGCTTCATTCCTACCTCTGTCATTTGGCACCATGAGGACAAATTTAACTTCTCGGAGCCTTAGTGTCCTTTTGATGGGGATAATCATACCTGTCTGTAGAATGCCGTAGAACAGCGGTTCTCAACCTGTGGGTCGCGACCCCGGCAGGGGTCGAACGACCAAAACACAGGGGTCGCCTAAAGCCATCAGAAATACATATTTTATTTAAAAAATATATAATAACTATGTATTTTCCGATGGCTTTAGGCGACCCCTGTGTTTTGGTTGTTCGACCCCCGCCGGGGTCGCAACCCACAGGTTAAGAACCGCTCCCGTAGGAGGCTCAGTGGGACAGTGTGTGTAGAACCTCAGGCTAATGTCAGGTACAATTGGGCTGGTGGGATGAGAGAACTGTTCCTGGGAAGGTGCGTCTGGGGAAGGTCTTGGATGTCAGGCAGGGGGTGGAGATGCAGAGGGCGTCTGGGATGAGTATTCCTGGTGAGAGGAACATTGTGATTTTGGATCCTGTGCCCCAAGCTGGGGCTTGCTACAAGCTATAGCTCATTTCTGGCTCATGCTAATGGTCCCTTCTGCACTTCTCAATACAGGCAGAGGCCAATGTCTTAGGAGGAGCTGGCACAAAGCAGTGAACCTAGGACTTTGGGCATTCTGTCTGTGGCCTGCTGTCACAAGTCATCCCAGCCTCTTGTGTGATCATTTCTACTTCATGCTCAACCGATACCCAGTCGCTGGTATTTGGAGGCTTGTATCACTGTAGGCATGCTGGCCAGGCTCTGGGTTGTCCTGCCCCTGACATGGAGGGACTGAGTCTGACAAATGGTGGCAAAGGCCGTGTACTTCATTTGGTCTAGTTGATGCTCCCCTAGAATAGATGGCAGCCTCTGAGAAACCAGGTTTGCAGGACAAACTGGCCTGTGACACTGAGGAGAGAGTCAACTACCGCAGCTGCCACACCGCCTCGATCCCATCCCGCCAGCCCCCTTACTCTGCACCCAAATCACAGTGCCACATGGTACCTTTCTGCTCCTGGGCTTTCCCACTGTGAGCCCCAAGAAAAAACCAGAAATGAAAGCATATGCCACAGAATGTCTCCCCAGTCTTCAGTTTTTAATACCCAAATCTTCATGGAGTATTTGTTTCTCTTAATAGGTATTTTCGCAGTTCTTTGAGGAGAACTGATGTTCACATTGAGAAATGTAATGCAAGCTCTGCCTGGTTAGCTCTATCAGTTAAGAGTGTCATCCCAAGGTCATTGAGCTAAAGCCTACCAGACTTACATGCCTCTGCTGTGAGGAAACAGGGACACTGGAAGGTAGGCTTCCCCCTCACTCCTCTAAGGGAGAGTTCAGTCTCTTCCAGCCCTGCTCCAGCCACCTATGACCTAACCTTGCCCAGAATGCTGGGGTTTGCCGCTGAAGGCTGAAGGTGCCCAGGGCCGTTGGCCCCATCTACGACACTGTGGACGAGCTAGGGTATTTCTTCCAAGAATCAGGTAAACTGATCTCATTTGCACAAGGGCCACTTAACTATGTCTTGCCTGAATAGTCATGTTTTTTATTCTTCCCTCAAAGATCTCTGTTGTGGGTGTTGATAGTCCTATTTTCTGCTGCTTTGCTTAATATATAGTGTTTCCTTTATCCCTCCTACCTCAATGCCCCACTCATATTTCAGGCTGGGACCTACTCCTAATTTAGAGCTCTCTTTCCCCCTTTTGCCAACTTCTATTATGAATCTACCTTTGCCACCCAGCTTAGTGTATCCCAAGGTTCTCTTTACCAAGCCACAGTCGCAGAGCTCCAGGGAAAAGCAACCTGGTCTCATCTCTCCAGGCAGAGAAGAACAGAAGCTCCATCTCCACACATGCTGCAGATGGTTTTTCCAGTCTATCTGAATCATTACCAGCTAGAAGCAGCGGTCATTGGGACTTGGATGTGAGCTGCAAAGTATAGAATTGTGACAACAATTCCAGTGCCGTGCAGACTTTTCCTGGATGTGGACCTTTCCTGGACTCCTGCTCCTTGGGACAGCTCCTAACAGACTGAACTGGGGGTGGGTTGCATTTATCAGGGACTTGGCATGGTGTTGGAGCCACCTTGGACTTGGTGAACTTGTTAAAGACACTACTCTTTTATCGATTCTTGCTTTATTGGCCAAGAGTTTGCTTAAAGGCTTTAATCACTGTAAAAAAAAAAAATAGAAGACTGGATAAAGAAGATGTAGCACATATACACCATGGTATACTATTCAGCCATAAGAAATGATGACATTGGATCACTTACAACAAAATGGTGGGATCTTGATAACATTATACAAAGTGAAATAAGTAAATCAGAAAAAAACAAGAACTGCAGGATTCCACACATTGGTGGGACATAAAAACGAGACTAAGAGACATGGACAAGAGTGTGGTGGTTATGGGGGGCAGGGGGAGGGAAGGAGGGAAAGGGGGAGGGGGGGAGGGGCACAAAGGAAACTAGATAGAAGGTGACGGAGGACAATCTGACTTTGGGTGATGGGTATGCAACAGAATTGAATGACAAGATAACCTGGACAAGTTTTCTTTGAATATATGTACCCTGATTTATTGATGTCACCCCATTAAAATTAATAAAAATTTATTTATTTAAAAAAATTTTTAAAAAAGAGTGGTATCCCAATACAACAAGGTTGCAGATGTGATCCCAGTTCAGGGCACACACAGGAAGCAACCAAAGAATGCACAACTGAGCGGAACAACAGATGCTTTCCCTTCACCCTCCCCTCTCTCTACCTTACTCTCTCTGTCTCTCTCAAAATCAATAAAAGTTAACCTCTGGCCAGATATCTTGGTTGGTTGGAGTGTCATCCCAGCAAAGGTTGCTGGTTCGATACCTGGGTCAGGGCACATACAGGAGCAGTTCAATGTTTCTATTTCTCTCTCTCCCAGCCCCAACCAAAAGTAATGGAACAGCCTGGCCAGTGGTGGTGCAATGGATAGAGTGTGAACACTGAGGTTTGAAACCCCAAGGTCAATGACTTAAGCATGGTCTCATCTAGCTTGAATGTGGAGTCTCCGGCTTGAGTATGGGATCATTGACATGAGCCCATGGTCGCTGGCTTGAGCCTAAAAGTCACTGACTTGAAGTCCAACATCACCAGCTTGAGCTCAAGGTCACTGGCTTAAGCAAGGAGTCAGTGGCTTGGCTGGAGGCCCCTGGTCAAGGCACATAAGAGAATTAATCAATGTACAATAAAGTACTACAACTACAAATCTGTCTCTTTCTCACTCCTCTCTCTCTCTTACTCACAAAATAATAATAATAATAATGTAATGCAACATTCTTTACAACCAGTGTGAAAACCTGGAGTTACATTCCAACTACAACTGGTAGAACTTCAGAAGCATCGGAGAAAGTGCTGTGCATCTCTGAAGTTCTAAGAAAAGCATCACAGGCTAATTGCACACAAAGCAACCATGTTTGATTCTGGTGCTGAAGAAGCGATGTGTGAAGCTTTTGATGCCCAAACATTTCAGTGTACTGTTCTTATATGAGCACTTAATGTGTTTTACTTGGATTTTAAGAAACTTCTGGGGCCTGGCCTGTGGTAGTGCAGTGGATGGGCTATGACCTGGAATGCTGAGGTTACCAGTTCAAAACACTGGGCTTGCCCAGTCAAGGCATATATGAAAAGCAACTAGTTGATGCTTCCTGCTCCTCCCCCTTTCTATCTCTCTTTTTCTCTCTTTCTCTCTCTTTCTTCTCTCTCTAAAATCAATAAATAAAAAATTTAAAAAATAATAAAATAAAGTCAGCTGATTAGCAAACATTATCCTCCTCGCCTGACCAGGACGTAGTCCAGTGGATAGAGCATCGACCTGGGACACGATGACCCCAGGTTCAAAACCTCAAGATCGCTGGCTTGAACATGGGCTTACCAGCTTGACCATGGGGTTGCCGGCTTGGGCATGGGATCATAGACATGACCTCAAGTTTGCTGGCTTGAGCCCAAAGGTCACTGGCTTGAGCAAGGAGTCACTGGCTCAGCTGGAGCCCCCATCAAGGCACATATGAGAAAGCAATCAATGAACAACTAAGGTATCACAACTATGAGTTGATGTTCTCATCTTTCTCCCTTCCTGGCTGGCCAGCTGGCTGGCGCTCTCTCTCTCTCTCTCTCTCTCTCTCTCTCTCTTACTAAAAAACAAACAAAAACAAAAAAAGACACTTTTAGGAAGTTTGTCAGGTTTTGTATAACATATTATAATTTTTCCTATATTAGCTGCCAAACATTTGTGAGGAAATAGAAAAAATGGAATTCTCATACACTGCTGATGTAAAATATTATGATCGCTCTAGAAAAGTTTGTCACCCTCTTTCAAAAATTAAACATAGACCTGTTGTATGACTCAGCCATTCCACTCCTCAGTACAACTGAGGAGACATGTAAACACAGGTCCATACAGAGACTTGTACATGAAGTTCATAAGAACTTTATTTGTAATAGCCAAGAAGTAGGACCAAGCAAAATGTCCATCATAAGAAATGGGTAAATAATTGGTGGCGTGCCCATACCAGGAACATAATCCAAAAATAAAAGGGAACAGACGATTAATAAACAAAACATGAATGAATCTCAAGATTATGCTGAATGAAAATAGAACAACAACAGGACAAAATACGTACTGATGACTGCATTTATATTGACTGACTTCAGAGAGACACGAAGAGACAGAGCGAGAGACTAGCCTTCGTTTATTGTTCCACTTAGTTGTGCATTCATTGGTTGCTTCCCATATGGGCCCTGACAGAGGATCGAACCCTTAACTTCGGTGATTTGGAATGATATTCTAACCGACTGAGCAAACCAGTCAAGGCTTTCTATTAATCTCTTAAAAATGCAAACTGTAGACACAAAATGTGGATCAGCGTGGCTTTGGGTGGCCCAGTGGGACAGAGGGATCCCAAAGACACAGAGGAAACTACAGAGGATGATGGGGAAATTCACTATCCTGACTGTGCTGATGGTTTCATGGGATATCCTTGTAAAAACTTAACAAATTTGCCTGACCAGGCAGTGGCGCAGTGGATAGAGCGTTGGACTGGGATGTGGAAGGACCCAGGTTCAAGACCCAGAGGTCGCCAGCTTGAGCGCAGGCTCATCTGGCTTGAGCAAAAGCTCACCAGCTTGGACCCAGGGTCACTGGCTCCAGCAAGGGGTTACTCAGTCTGCTGAAGGCTCGCAGTCAAGGCACATATAAGAAAGCAATCAATGAACAACTAAGAAGTCGCAACGCGCAATGAAAAACTAATGATTGATGCTTCTCATTTGTCTCCATTCCTGTCTGTCTGTCCCTGTCTATTCCTCCGACTCTCTCTCTGTCTCTGTAAAAAAATAAATAAATAAAAATAAAAAAATAAAAAAACTTAACAAATTTTATACTTTGAGTCTGTGCACTGGATTGTCAATTATACCTCAACAAAGCTGTTATTAACAATAGGCCATGACTTTGCCATAAGCATTTGCACAAGAACCCTCTGATTATTACGAACATGATTTTTCATTTCCGATGTTAATAAGGGAAATGTCTATAATTAGAAGACAGAACTAATGACTTTCCCACTCCTGCACTAACTCACAGGCTGGGATGAGGCCGGGGCTACTATAGGACATGCTGCTTCCTAAATTCCTAAAGGCACTGGAGTCAGGGGGGAAGGAGGGAGTGAAGACTCCAAAAGAATCCACTCACATCTAGCTGAACTCTGGCTGACCACCAGGCCCTGGCTGTGAGGTCCAGATTCTGGATAGATCTGGATGGGCCCTGAGTTCTGATGAGCAAAGGATTGTGGTTCCCAGACACACTGCAAGGCTCCCTCAAAAAAAACCAGTTCAGACTGCAGTTTCTGCCAACACAGGGCCCTGCAGGCCCTAACTCTAAGCTCTGCAACTCCAGCGGGTGTCCTGGGACACCAGGTTCAAAAGCATCCCTTACAGAGGCCACTGGTAGCCTCACACTTCCTTTTCCCATAGTCTCCTTGGGATGCCGTTTCCTTACCAACCTACATCTCTGGCTGAACAAGGAGAATCTGGGGAAGCAATCAATGGTGGGATTCAGCCAGTTCGCACTGGTTCAGTAGAACCAATAACTAACTTTTTGTTCAGTTCTGTGAACCAGTTCTTAAAACGCCACTTGTAGTCAGGGTTATTTGTAAGGTGGATGCCTGGGCAGGTGCCCAATGTGGAAATCACAAATTTACATTCCTTACTCTTTTTTAACATTCATCTGCGCAACAGCATATTCTAAGCACCCGTAGTCATGTTCATTCTGTCCATAGGTGAAAAAAAAATTGCAAGTGAGGACGCCAATCAAGAAGCAATACAGGCCTGACCAGGTGGCGGCGCAGTGAATAGAGCATTGGACTGGGATGAGGAAGGACCCAGGTTCGAGACCCCGAGGTTGCCAGCTTGAGCCAGGCTCATCTGGCTTGAGCCAAAAAAAAGCTCACCAGCTTGGACCCAAGGTCGCTGGCTCGAGCAAGGGGGTTACTCAGTCTGCTGAAGGCTCACGGTCAAGGCACATATGAGAAAGCAATCAATGAACAACTAAGGAGTCCCAACGAAAAACTAATGATTGATGCTTCTCATCTCTCTCCGTTCCTGTCTGTCTGTCCCTATCTATCCCTCTCTCTGACTCTCTCTCTGTCCCTGTAAAAAAAATAATAAATAAAAATTTTAAAAAAAAGAAGCAATACGGAAGTATCTTAAATAATAGTTTTATTGGGGGGTTTTGTCAGGTGTTATGTAATATTTTTTCACTAATATTTTAAAACTCTTTCTTATAGCATAGTCTAGTTTTATATACCTCTTTTAATGTTCTTATTTAAATATTAAATTTATGAAATAACAAACTACCTTTTGGTATATCATTTTTTGTACTTAAAACGGTTGTTAGGACAGAGAAGCGGTTGTTAAATTATTTGAATCCCACCACTGGAAGCAGCGTGAGTCCCAGGCTCTCTGAAAGAGGCCTCCCAACATGAGCGTTGGTCTCTTGATGCCCAAGTTAGTCCAGGCCTCAGATCACCGGGCTGTTTCTTACAGCGCCCAGGAGGAGGCCGTTGCTATGTGCGCGTTCGGTCACCAGGAGGCGCCAGGCCTCCTGCGGACACCCAAGGAGCACAGTCTCAGGCTCCAGTTGCGACCCAACTAATGGGGAGACAAGCTTGAACCAGGGGTGGTAGACAGGTCACCTGTGAGGAGGCCTAAGCCTTCTCCACAGCCCCTTTGAGTACCCAGGACAATCTGTGATCATCACCTCTCTGCCGCATCTGCAGAGCCTTGTCTGGGACAGCTCTGGACAGCTCGTCTCCCCGGCTCCCATTCTTTCATTCAGCTTTACAGGTTGTAGCGAAACCAACACCTTCCCCCCTTACATTATTGTTTTTCAACTTTGGCTGCACTTTGGAATCACCTGGGGAGCCTTGAAAAATCCTGGTGCACACGACTTGGGGACCTTCCAACAACTTGTCATTGGTCAAAGCCAGTCACAAGGCTTTCCTGAGCAAGTCCAGGGAGCCCACTGGTTAAGCCAACAAGGTGAAGAGTCCATGTGGGAGGAGCCCTGTCAGGTCTTGGCCTCAGCAGTGACCAAATCATCTCCGTGACTTCATAGCACTTACCTTCTGGCAAGTGGGTGCAGGCAGTAAAGTAATAATATGGGAGGACAGTCAGGGATGTGGGAAAGAGCCCTACCTAATGCTTGGGGCTCAGAGGAGTCCTCTGTGTGAGGTGACACATGGGAACCAGAATGTGAGAGGCTGGGCCATGCAGGTATCTGGGGTCGAGTATTTCACACAAAGAGTCCAGACATAGGAGTGCTTGGGGTGTCTGAGGGAAGCCGTGCGCATAAAGATTCAGTGTAACAGGAACAAGGGAAGTGAGGGCGGGTGTGGGACTCACGGGGCTGGGTCCTCGCTGTCAGTGCTGCTGACCAGCTCTCCCTTCCGGGCCGGGCTCTCCTCAACAAGCTGGCACCCAGTCCTCTGTCGTTCTTCACCAAGGGGTCAGCCAGCTATGGTGTATTTACTAATCTAGTAACCAAACAGCCGCCATAAAGGTTCTTTCAGCGACAGAACATTGAATCTGAAAAGCTAACACTGAAGAACAACCACTGCTATTTTGATGGGTCTGCTTCCAGGAACAGACAGTCTCAACTAAAGTCTGTCCTGGGGCCAGAGACTCAGTGGACAGAGTCCCCTGAGCCGGGTTGGGATATCTGGAGTCTTCATTATTGTTCTTGAAACCCCAGATGACCTCAGAGTGACCTAGTTCGACATTTACTCTGGAAGTTTACTTGACATTTACCTACATTCCCACCATTCGGCTTTGAGTCACCAAGGGGAGCAATGAGAGGACAACTTAAACATTCCTCCTTAATCCCACAATTAAGTAATTTAATGTCCATTTTATTGAGGGCACTCTGAAGGGTTCAATTGGACAAACTTGTGTCTTTGGGGGAAATGCAGCACAAATGACGACTGTAAACAGCAGTCAGGGGGAGGGCCGTGTACAGAGGCGGGGCCGGCAAACCTCTTCTCCAAAGGGCCGGATGGGAAATAGTTTAGGTCTTCCAGGCCAGGACCCAACATCGAAGATACTACATAGGGTCTAATATAATAATAGAGAAAATCTATTTCCATGCTTTTTAAGAAATTCAAAATTTAATATTGAGTATAAATTTTTTTGGAAATATAGATCTGTTTGTGAGAGGAATTAATTCTTTTTTAGAATAAAAATTTTTGGAAATTTGCTTCATTGGTTGTAAATAGAAGTTCTTATATTGCATTGCTTGGCTCACAAGCAACAGAAAAATGGGCAGTGGCTGGATTTGGCCTATAGGCCACAGTTCCACACCTACTTTCAGTATAGCAAACATGTTCTTTTTTGTTTGTTTGTTTTTGTTTTGTTTTGTGTGAAAAAGAGAGAGGAAAGGAGAAAGAGAATCATCAATTCATTGCAGCATTTAAGTTGAGTATCCATTGACTGCTTCTCATATGTACCTTGACCGGAGATGAACCACCGACCTGAGGTTGGAGCCAGTTTTCCCATGATTGAGCCATTGACCTTGGCTTTTCACATTGAAGATCCATTCACTGCACCACCACCAGTCAGGCTAGAAAATGTGGTTTCAATATATAAGTATCCCAGGAAGTTCTGCTACAATTACAAAAAGAGGAGAAAGAAAAGAGAGAGCAGCCTAAGTCCTGGAAGAGCTACTTTACCATTATTTGCAATAACATGACCACATACCCACAAGACAAACAGAATCCACAAGTATTGAAACTAATTTCATTATAATTATGAAAAATTTCCTCAAGGTTTTTAGAGATATCAAGTTATAAAAATCAGTAACATTTCTCTATGGCAGAGAAAGCTCATGATAATAACTAATAGTTAAGAAAACAATCATATCCAGCCAGGTAGTTCAGTTGGTTAGATCATCATCCTAGTACACCAAGGTAGTGGGTTCCATCCCTGGTCAGGGCACATACAAGAATCAACCAATGAAGGCATGAATAAGTTGAACAACAAATCAGTGTCTCTCTCTCTCTCTCTCTCTCTTCTCTCTCTCTGTATCTCTCTTCCTCTCTCTCTCTCCCTTCCTCTCTCTCTAAAAATCAATAAGCCTGACCTGTGGTGGCGCAGTGGATAAAGCATTGACCTGGAATGCTGAGGTCGCTGGTTTCAAACCCTGGGCTTGCCTGGTCAAGGCACACATGAAAGTTGATGCTTCCTGCTCCTCCCCACCTTTTCTCTCTCTCTCTCTCTCTCTCTCTCTCTCTCTCTCTCTCATTCTCTCTCTCTCCTCTCTGAAATGAATAAATAAAATAAAATATAAATCAATTAAAAATGAACACATTTTTTCATGAAGATGGTGCGCAAAGCAAAGAAGGAAGTCCCTGCACCTCCCCAAACCAAAGCCAATGGAAAGGCATTGAAGGCAAAGAAAGCAATGCTGAAAGGTGTCCACAACCACAGAAAAATAAAGAAGATCCACACATCACCCACTATTTATGGCTGAAGACACTGCAGCTCCAAAGGCAGCCTAAACATCCTGGGAAGAGCTCCCCAGCGGAAGCAAGCTTGACCTCTATGCCATCACCAGTTCTCCCTGACTACCACCAAGTGAGCCATGAAGAAAACAGAAGACAGTGATACACTGTGTTCAGTGTGGATATGGAGGCCAACAAGCACCAGACCAAACAGGCTGTGAAGAAGCTCAGTGACATTGATGTGGTCAAGGTCAACACCTGATCAGACCTGATAGAATGAAGAAGGCATATGTTTGACTGGCTCCTGACTATGATGCTGGCAATTCTAAATATTATAATTTTATACTATAAAACAAAACACTGGGAAGCCCTGGCCGGATGGCTTGGTTGGTTAAATCATTGTCCCGATACACAAAGGTTGCAGGTTTGACCCCAGTCAGGGCACATACAGGAACAGATGGATGTTTCTCTCTCTCTCTCTCTCTCTCTCTCTCTCTCTCTCTCTCTTTCTCCCTTCCTCTCTCTAAAATTAAGAAAAAAAATTTTTTAAAACTTGTGAAATTATATAGGAAGTAACCACCAAAAATACACGAGAAGACTACCAAGAAGAGAATTTTAAACTCTGAATAAATTGACAGACACCGCGCTCATTTGGTTTTGGTCCAGTGATCCACCTGTCAGACTTCTGACCTCCAAAGTGTAGTGTAATAAACCTGTGTGGTTTAAGCCACTAAGTTGGTGGTTTGTTCCAGAACAAACAGAAAACTAATACAGGACCCATTTCTCCTGTTGGGCTCAATGCCAAGAACAGAGGCTCCTCACTGTGCTTCTGACACACGGCAGAATTAACTCCTAGAAGGAAGTTTTCATCCCGATTCACACCAGCTGCACTGGGGATATTATTCTGTGCTTAAGCTTTGCAACAGGCTTATTTCCCTTTTTTTAACCAACTTCATTTGTGTTCAGACCCTAAGAATGTGTTGATGGACAATGAGATGATAGCAGGGTGATACGAAACTAATAATAAAAAAACCATAGCATTTAAAAGCCACCGTAGGAAATCTCTAATGAGACTTGGCTATGAGCTTGACCCTCCAATCCTGGAGCAAATTGCACCAAGAAATAGTAGCTGTTTCTACTGTAACTCTCGTTTAAATCCTGATTTACTATCGATAGATATTCTAGGAAATTAGAATATAGATTTGAAAATTCAATGTCTTTCTCCCTGTGAGTCTTTTAGATGAAATGATCACTGATCTGGGTTGACATGAGCAAGGCAGTGGAAAGGAGGTGCCAGCTGTCATGTATGCATCGAAACACCTATTTTAGCAACCACTCATGGGTGAGAGCCCCTTTCTGGGAGTCCAGAAGTACAACCAACAGGTTCCAGCATGCAGGTGAAGCAAAATTCAAAACACTGATGCACTGAAGAAGGTAAGAAGGACAGTATCCCATTCCCTGTGTCACCCTGTCCCAAGGTAGCACTGCCAGGCATCACCGGCAGCTTGGTAGAGAGGAGTATCGCAGGTCCCACCCAGACCTGCTGCATCAGAGCTCGCAGGCCCCCCAGACCTGCAGATGAGTGTGTGCTCCTCCGGAGAAGCATGGCGCCATCACACAGACAGGGATCCAGAGATAACATATCGCATTGTTCTGGGTGTTACACACAATTCATATGAGTGGCACCAGACTACACATATCTATCCTTTAACAATTGATTTTTGAGCTGTAACCTTGCTACTATACAGATCTAAGACATTTCCTTTAACTCACTGGAGAAAATGAACTCTTAGGAACTCAGTCTATCAGTGACATTGACATAGCGCAATCAGGTAACATGGGGATGGCTAGAGAGTCCTCACGCTCTCTATTTTTTTTTAAATGCACCCATTTATATTGGGAGGGACATTAAGGTCGCTAGGGTAAGTGGAGAGTGTCCTTCCCAAGGACAAGCAATTGCTGTGTATGGCTTTAAGACCAAATGGTACGTATCCAGGAGAAAACAATATTTTTAAAGTTCTAACGTGACAATATCAATGAGAACAACCAAAGCCAATTAGCCCAGTGAGGAGATACGGAACAAATAAAATAACAACATAGCTTTTAAATGTCATGATGGAAAAATCCCCAATGGGACTTGGCTGTGAGTTGACACTCCAGTCCCTGAGCAAGGTGACCAAAAAGCAGTAGCACAGCTCCCATTGATTCCACCACAACTTTCCTTGGATTTGTGATTTTATTAGATATTCTAGTAAATTAAAACATAGATTTGAAAATTCAACAGCAAGGACACTGTTACATTGACAGTGTGTCTGTACAGAATATAGGGTCATTTGCCCCCAGATTAAATTGAGCTTTGTATTCTAAATATATTTAGGGAAACTAAGATCTGCAGGCTTTGATCTTTTTGTTTTAATTTTTTTATGATTTGAGAGAGATAGATCAGTTTGTTGTTCCACTTGTTAATGCATTCCTTGGTTGATTCTGGCCTGTGCCCTGACCAGAGATCAAATCAGTAATCTTGTCCTATGGGGATGATTCCCTAACCAACAGAGCAACCCAACCTGGGCAGCTGTGATCTTTATAAGGCATAGATTGCTCCACATTTCAGACCCCCATTAATGGATCTAGATCTTCATGTACAAGTGCAATGTCTGGCTATAACATGGTGTTTATTTTCCAAGCCTTGTTTAAATGAGTAAGGGATAAGGTGGGGACTTACTAGATGAGGCCACTGAAGAAACATAAAATACGTGACCGATGTACTGGGGGAAGGCGGTGTTGGGCATTGAGGATTCAGCTGTCACAGCCTGGAAAGCTGGTAGGTCTCAGTGCATGCTGGGAAAGCATTTGGTCAAATGGTTGTCTGCTGTGCCTGCAGAAAGACCACGTGCAGACACAGGCTGTAGAGCTAGGAGAAGCAGAATAAAGGTTCAGGGTGTTGGAATATTGGTATTGTGTCCAGGACTGCTTGCAGCTTTCAGCAAACTTATGAGAGGGTGGTACTCGGGTACAGCCAGTCAGGCTGCAAGTAGAGAGAGAAGGTAGCCTTTGTTAAGGGACGAACCTCTGCTGAAGCCACACTCCAAGTTGAGTGAGAGTCACAATTCCTTTACCCTACAGTGAAGCGGCTGTAAGTAGTGGCTGTGAGGTAGAATCTAGTCTACTAGGAGATAACGCTGCTGCCATGGAAGGCAGCATGATGCTGGTGAAGAAGGGATTAAAGGCCCATCCCTCCCCAACCGATTGTTTTCAGTGGCCCCAGTTAAGTTAAGAAAAGGAGATGGGGCTTGACTGGTGGTGGCGCAGTGCATTGAGCATCAACCTGGGACACTGAGGTCCAGGTTTGAAACCCCAATGTTGCCTCCTTGAGCACAAGGTTGTCAGCTTGAGCTAGGGTCATGGACATGATCCTAAGGTTGCTGGCTTGAGCCCAAGGTTGCTGCTGTCTTTATCAAGGGGTCACTGGCTCGGCTTGGGCCCCCGGTCAGTCATATATAAGAAATAATCAATGAACAACTGAAGTGATGCAAATACGAGTTGATACTTCTCATCTCTCTCCCGTCCTCTCCTCTAAAAATAAAAAATAATTAAAAAAGAAAAAGAGATGATGTAGGTAAGGCATAAAGGTCAATTTAAAAAATCCATTTCCTAACTGACCAGATAGTGGCGTAGTAGATAGAGCGTCAGACTGGGCCTGCTGAGGACCTAGGTTCAAAACCCCAAGGTCGCCTGACCAGGAGGTGGCGCAGTGAATGGAGCATGGGACTGGGATGCTGAGGACCCAGGTTAGAGACCCCGAGGTCGCCGGCTTCAGCGCGGGCTCATCTGGCTTGAGCAAAAAAAAAGCTCGCCGGCTTGGACCCATGGTCGCTGGCTGGAGCAGGGGGTTGCTCGGTCTGCTGAAGGCCCGCAGTCAGGGCACATGTGGGGGAGCAGTCAGTGAACAACTAAGGTGTTGTGACAAAAAACTAATGATTGATGCGTCTTGTCTATCTCTGTTCCTGTCTGTCCCTATCTGTCCCTCTCTCTGACTCTCTTTCTGTCTCTGTAAAAAAAATAAAATTTGAAAGAAAAAAAAAAACCCAAGGTCTCCAGTTTGAGTGCGGGCTCATCTGGTTTGAGCAAGGCTCACCAGCTTGAGCCCAAGGCCACTGGCTCGAGCAAGGGGTCACTCAGTCTGCTGTAGCCCCCCGGTGAAGGCACATATGAGAAAGCAATCAATGAACAACTAAGGAACCGCAATGAAGAACTGATGCTTCTCATCTCTGTCCCTTCCTGTCTGTCTGTCCCTCTCTCTGTCTCTGACTCTGTCTCTGTCTCTGTCACACACAAAAAAAATTTGTTTTCTGGCCTAACTCTATGCCTAGTAAAAGTTTTCATGCCTGGCTGTCTACACACAGAGAAGTCAAGAGGCAAGTACATCAGAAATCTAAGTTTCTGAGGGATTTGCACGGCCAAGAGAAATTTAGAGGTCTGGCCTATAGCAAAAGCATGTGACTCTCAAATCTTCAAAATGATTTCTCTGAGCCTGCACAAACTGAGGATGTCTATGTCCGTGGGGAAAATGGGCAAGTGATAGATAACCTACCAGAACCAGGGCCAAAGAGGACAGTGACCATAAGATCATGATTCCACCACATTCTCTGATCCCTTATGTCTTGCAACTCAGATTTTTATATATTTTTTAAAATTTATTTATTATTCTAGAGAGAGAAAAGTAGAGAGAGAGTGACAGAGAGAGAGAGAGAAATGTTGATTTGTTGTTACACTTATTTGTGCACTTGTCGGTTGATTTCTATATGTGCCTTACAGGGAATCAAATCCAAAACCTTGGTGTATCAGGATGATGCTCTAACTGAACTACTCAGCCTGGGCCACAACTCAGCTTTGACAGCACTCATGAGAACAATACCCTAGGGTGGGAGGAGAAACAAGAAGGAAAGTACTAGGTTTCTGAATGACTGTGGAATAGAGTTGCCAGCCAACTTGGAACACTCATTTCAGATTGATCATAGGAGAGTGAAATTAATTCTAACTTCATTAAACCTTACTAGATTTTGGTTGGGTCTCTATCTATCTCACACACACGCACACACGCACAATCACCACACACATTATTATAATTTTTCTTTTAGCAGCTTAGCTAGAGAAACCACTGAAATACCCAGACATAGATATTTATCTTTCCCAATAAGTCAGTTCCTCCACCTGAGTGGAGTAAAGCCAGTTCTATCCTCCCCACCGCTCAGCCAAAAGTCCTCGGAGGCATCTGTGTCCTTGTCCCTACAGGATGCAAATATTGAAGCAGGCCCTGCATTTGGGATTCAGGTTGCTATATTCCAGACTTCTAGGGTTCACGGGCATGTAGTGAGCCTGGGTTCTAGTTCTAAAAATGTTAATACCTTCAAACAAAGACCACCAGAATTATACTTGCAGTTGAAAAGACTAGGAAGTGTGCTCACCATGGGAAACATGGTGTCTCAGCCACAGAGTGTTAGGAGGAAATTACTACAAGACTTGGGGACGATCTAAGGAAGCTCTAGGTTGGATGTTATAAGCAATCAGGGGCAAGTCTATGATTGAATGAATCCATAAAACTTACCTATAGGGAGCGGAGACAGGCATGACTGTGAAGCTGTGCTTGATAAAGAAGCAGCAGTCACTCATTTTAGCCATAAGAGAGACACATTTTTGGATTGCACATTAATATGGTTTTAATTATCTCAGAGTGATGTTGTCAGATGTTGTTTTATGAGATTATTTATGGCCCACAGCAGAACCGTCTTACCTGTGCCCCTCAGGCCGGCTCGTGGTAACACTGGAGCCTAGCCATGGGGTCAGGCCGTCCCAGGAGGGCAGGGACTGCATGTGTTTCATTCTCTAATGGGTAGTGGTGCCTCCTTTCAGGCCACAGGCAGTCAGCTTCTCCCTGTGACTGCGGGGGAGGAAGAGGAGCTGTCTCCAAGTCACTCTGGCTCAGCCCTGCTTCTCCGAGCTTGGCATCTTCAGCCGGCCTCCCCGCCTGAGGGATATGATCCCCCTGCATGGGTGACCCAGATCTGTCCTCAGAACCCAGTGGACAGGACTGCTTTTCTTTTTCCTTTTATTTTGAAAATGACTGCTCTGCTCTCTTTCTGATTAGCTGATGTCTTCACTCCTTGCTTTTGAGTGTTCTTAACATCTCATGCCTCATTTGCTGGAAATGTTTAAAATTGAGGGGTAGGTTTCAGAGGGATTTCAAGCTGACACCCTGACCCAGGAGCAGCTGAGGGTCTCTCTGTGCCTCCCCTGGGCTGTAGTTTTCTGACATGTGACACCACCCAGTCACCTCCCATCATCCAAGTGGCTCCCTGTGCATTGACTGTTATTGCTTGTAATGCTCTAATCATTCCCAAGGACCTGCTAGGCCATGCTCTGGGCATAAGCTTGTCTGTCCCTTAAATGACAACATTTAAAAATGACAGATCACAGCATAACTGGTTTGATTTCTACATGCCTTTTGCCACTTGTCAGCAAACCAGGCCAAGTGCGTATGTCAGGAGAAATAAGCCTGAAGCTAACTTATTCTTCTGACACAGAGGCAGAGCAAGAGAGGGAGTAAGAGGCTTTCAGCTCCCTAGAAAGCCTTCTGTCATTAACCACATGTTGACAATGACTGAGTCATTCTTTGTGTATGACTCTCCCCACCCCCATGTAATTCTGTTCCTGCACCCAAGTGCAATTTTGACAATGTTTTTATTATCTGATGCAAGGAAGGAATTATAATCAGAGAAAGAACTTTAATTTCCCTTTTCCCAAAGCCCATAGGCTCCCAAAATAAGAGGTAAAGAAACTTCAGCCTCCTTGATGCCTCCTGATGGCACCCAGTACAGGTCGCTAAGGTCTGCTAGTGCTCCCATTTCCTGGCCTCTCACTGAACGTGCTCACAGTGAAAGCACTAATTCAAAAGCAGAGGTGCATCCCTCCATTCATTGCAGTGTGATGCAATGGGAAACAGTCCAAGTGCCCGTCAGTAGGTGACAAGACATAAAAAGCCATTGGACAGCTACACAACGGACTACCACCCAGCCGTAAATAAGAACGAAATCTTACCTTTTCTGACAGCATGGATGGACCTGGAGATTATTATGCATAGTGAAATAAGCCAATCAGAGGAAGACAAGTATGATATGATTTCACTTATATGTAGAATTTAATAAACAAAATAAACTGATGGACAAAATAGAAACAGAGGCATGGATACATGGAACAGACTGACAGCTGTTAAAAGGGAGGGGTGTTGGGGAACTGGATAATAGAAAGTGAAGGAATTAGCCCAGAAATATTTGTACATAACACAGAGACACAGACAACAGTGTGTTGATGGCCAGTGGGAAAGGGGGGTGTGACCGAGCTGCAGGCAGGCAGAGGATACATGTGGTGGGAAGATGGTGGTTTATTGTGTTGTACACTTGAAACCTGTATGGTTTTGTGAACCAATGTCATACCAATAAAATTTTTTTAAGTGCTCACAGTAGATAAAAGTGGTGGCTGAAGAAGGTTTTCTGAGAGCATGAAGGGATGCCAACTATGTCATGGATTGGGTGGGGTAGAGAGCTGGGGTGGGGGCAGGTCTTAAACGTGGCTAGCTGGTCCCAGCCGCAGCAGCATCTAACACCCAGTACTTCCTCAAGAAAGAGAATTCTAAACCATGGCATATTGTGGGCAAGTCTCACAGTTGGCTTGCTTCATTGGATCATTAAGAAATAGGCAAATCCTGATACTGAAGGAAGACTCTGAGAAGGAAGAGGACCATTTAGGAACAGGGCCAAGGAAGCCCCCCATTCGCTGTGTCAGCCCCTTGTCGCTCACATACACAGAGATGATCACATGACTGCAAGACGAATCATTTATTGACAGGTAGAGGAAGGTCTTATTTATGACAGACTTCTCCTGGGTCTGGCAAAGAGAGGCGGAAATTTGAAGAAAACCTTTGATTCTTGGCGAGTTGATGAGTTTTTCCCAATGATTAGAAAAAATCCTGAAGATGCAGGGCTAACGCCTTCATGGATGATAGTGATGGAAACTGGCTCACACACCTTGTCACAAGATACATGAGGACCGTGGAATGAAGATCCTGGCTCCCAGGTGAGGAAGGATTCACTCAGCACTAAATAAGCAGATGACAGAGAGAACAAAGACACTCGTTAAGCACTTCCTGGGTTCCATTGAGACAAAGAGAATTTCTATTACACATAGCAAAAGTGAAGAAATAAACATCAACCTGCATTCTAACTTATTACTAAGCAGAATATGGGGAAGGAGCGCATTGAGTCAATGATTTTCTCTGACTGTTCCCATCGTACCCTCCCCTAAACTCAGTCTATGCAAAGAGAGAGGAATCAATGAAGGAACCGAGACTCGTGTCTGGTGTCATCCACATTAAAAGTTTTGAGGATATTTTGATAAATTGAGGAAGAATGTGAATAACCATAGCTACCTCTTATTAAATGCTGACTGTACAAAGCCATAGTTGCTAAGACTTCCCCATATTTCATCTGAATAGAGCCCCACAGTGAATCTGAGTTAGGAAACAGGTGAGGAAATACAGAACCGATTCTCCTGGTGAAGGACAACTGGGAGATGAGTCAGTCTGTTTCCAGAAAAGAAGTTCAGATTGTGCAGAGATCAAAGGAAGACATTATTATGACAGATTGGAGGGTGAGACCACAGCTTTGGGGCTTGGAAGATGGACAAAGCACTAATATGTATTTGAGTTTCATACTCACACCTTAGTACTCTTTTCCTATTTCAAGTTTTAAGTCTTAACAATATTGAGGAAATGTCCTCAATCACTGAGGCCTTTTCACCAGCAGGGTATCCACACAATGATTCTGTAAAATATCTATCATTTTCCTTTTAATTGCTTAGGTCGCTTGCTCTAAAGCCCACAAAAGGAGTGGGTCTCTAACCCAGGACACCCAGCTCTAAGTTTCAGGCTCACCCTGAAGGACTGCTTACCAAATGATTTTTATTGTGATCTTTGAACATAAACCCCTAATGATTTTGAAGGCAGTGATCCCTGGGCCACTGCCTCTCCATCAGACATCACCCACCTGGAGGACTGGGTCTCATGGCTCCCTCGGAGGTGGGAGCAGCGATCTGCAGAGACAGAACAGAGCACAGTCACTCTCCCACCATTTACTTCCCAGCAAGGAACCAAAGGATTTCCAGGTTAAGGTAGGGGGGACTGATTGCAGGTGTTTCTCCTCTTAAATTTCTTCATGGGAATTTAGGCAGAGTAAAGCAGAGATAGCTAAACTTACCAACATTGGTCATATCTAGTATGTTGTCCTTAGGAATTCCATGTTGTTGGCAAAGTTCTTCAAACCTTTTCTTGAGATTTGGACTCACATCTGGTGTTCGGGCTGTGGAAACAGTGACAGTCACCACTGTGTCTTGTGTGTTGGTCATTGAGGTTCTTGGTGACATGGGGACAGGTAGATGGGAAATGGGTGGCAGTGATTGATGCTTAGGCAGAAGTTAGGGATGGGCTATCACCGGTCTTGAATTTGACGTTTTGGGAATATATAATACTTGGGGCCTGAAGAGATTTATCCCACCATCACCGAGACTGAGGGATTCCCCAAGGTGAGCACCTCTCTTCAGAGGAGGACAGATGTCCCAGCATAAGAATGGGAGGATACTTTGTTTTCAGGTCTCTTTTCTCCCCCGTTTCCCCACTCCATGATGAACGTCAGAATAAATATACTCTACCATAGAGTGCCATCATTTGGAATGTTCCATCATTTGTGAAATTAATGAGATGAAAAATAAAATAGTCACTATAGACTGCTTCAATTAGGGTAATTGTAGCGAATCCAGCATCTGTGGAGGAAATGGAACACAACTCAGAACTGCTTCGGTCCATGGAAGCCAGTGGAGCCCTTTACTGGCCTCTTTCACAGAACAGATTCAAGTGCATGTCCTGGACAAGACCGAGTGATATCCAAGGCCTTGTCGGCAATTTCCGGGGCCTCATAGGTGACGTCTAAGGGTAAAATTGACTACTGACTGGAATTCTGCTCCTGGTTATTGCCCACTGATGGTAGAAGAATTCAGCCACAGAGCAACCTCACCTCTACCATCCTCTGTGAGGCTCACCCACCATCTCCGGCCAGCTCTGTGTCTCTGTCCTGTCCACAAGCCCCAGGGCCATTATACACCCAGCACTCTATCTGAACAACGTGTCGTGGCAGTAGCCACCAGAATTCATCAGGAAGTGAGCAGCAAATGAGCAGCTATCCTGACAAGTCACGTTTCGTTTTTGGTTTTTGCCCATATTCTTTTGTTTCCAGGTGGTACACGTGTCCAAATAGCCATCTTCTTCTGATGGAATTATGTGCCAGTTTTGGCTTTTATACACAAGGCTCTCCCAAGTTGAATATATTGGCTGCCGCATGGCCTCATTTGTGTTACCTTAATAAGCACTGGTGAGGAATTGATCAAGATCCTAAGGACCCTGGCGTGTAGAAAACCTCCTGCAGATGCAGTAAAATTTACAGAGATATTTTTTTGTATACTTACAGATAGCATTACATACCCCGTTCTTTCCTGTTTCGTCACAAGACACTGTATATTCAAGACATTCTCCTTCAATCCTGTAAAACAGAAAGAGCAGATGCCCAAGAGATACGGATGGGGCCGGCTCCCTCCCGTTCCACCTGTAATCCGAGTGCCTGGTTCCAATTCATTGTTACACATTTTTAGTACAAATTTGGAAGAGCTCTGATTTACCTTATTTTGTTTTTTATTTTCTATTTTACCAATGAATCAACTGCTGATACCACTGTTACTCCCTCAGCACTTCACACTCTTACTGTTCCCACAGCTCCGTGACCGGACAACTCGCTGAGTGCTCGCACCTGCTGGCCTCTCGGGTGAGTGCCCTGCACACACTGCCTCACTCTGCCCTTACAGAGACAAGAGCCGTGAAAGACAATCATTACCATCTTCTCTTACCCGAGGGAAAAGTGGGTAAAAGGAGATGAGTTCTGTCAAAGGAGATGAATTCTCATGGTCATGTAATTAGTAAGAGATGGTTTCAAGAGATAGATAGGCTATTGATTCCTAATCCTATGCTCTTAACCTGTGTTATATTGCCACACTACTCATGACTCTGACACCCCTCAATCTCTTACCTCCTCTAGTCCCATTTAAATTAATTGCTCTCACCAATTTTTATCTTTGAATCTAGAAAAAGTGGCAAGTTCCACATCTGTGTCAGATGAGTGATTCTGATTTTAGATTCAGGCCCACAATGTTAAGTGTATGTCTGCATGTGTGTGCAGATGCGGGTGTGTGTGTGTGTGTGTGTGTGTGTGTGTGTGTGTGTGTTAGTGGTCCAAGACCATATTGGGCTTCTGTTTTCCCTTTCTTAAGTAAAAAAAAAAAAATACTTACTCTACATGAAGTTTAAATGTCAGAGAGTTGTCCTGGACTTGGATATATTCCACAAAACTCCTCATGACACTATTTTCTTCTATCCTTTCCTTCACATCTGAGGCCAACATAGCAGTATACCACTCCCCTGAGAGCTGCAATAAATCAGTAAAATGGCTGGGAGAGAGGAGAAGACGGGGCATCTCATGGACACTCGTCTCCGTGAACTTGCCCGATGGGCCAGACTCTGAGTGCTGAAGACAGCATGAGAACTCAGGACAATTCACACCACGTGTGAGGCTCTTTCCACTGTCCCTCCAGTGAAAATGGAGGTTCTCAAGTGCTGTCCTCTTCCCACATAGGACAGTTGCTCTTAGACCAATGTTAAAAATCACCCCTTTCTCTAACATGTCAAAACCTCTTCCCGTCCCGTGGGGCCACCTTGCTTCAGTATCCCCACAGCCACCCCTAAGTCAGACTCCCTATGCTCCCCTGACTCTACCTTTGACACATCAAAGTTGCTTGTCACAACTTCATGGTTTCCTTCCTCCTGGGCACAGACCAGGGTCAGCCCCAGACACAGCAGCAGCAGCTTCATCTTGGGAGGGACAACACCGACCCGGCTGCAGTCACTGGGGTGAGTCTCCCTGATGGTGGCTCCGCTCCCCAGCGCCTCTGTCTTTATATTCAGTCTGGGTCCCATCTGTAGTCCCCAGGGCACCCCTTTCTCCTTCCACTCCACAAATAGTCTGTATTCATTGGTGTGAAGCCAATATTTTTCTTGTCAATCTCCTCTTTTAGATCTACTCAGTGACCTGAAATTATTTAAAACATATACTCAAAAAAAAAAATAGTGGGTGCCATGAAAGACTGCCTAGTGGAACCAGATTTAACTGTGAAATCAGAAAGCCAATCATGTGTGACAAGAATAGATTAGAACCAGGAAATGACATGTGTGAACAATTCCCGTTCCACCACTCACATGTCGTGTAGAAATAGGTGAGTCACTCCATTTAAGTAGCCTCAGAAACAAAGAAACTGTCTCTACCAAAGATAATAGTACCTATCACAAAGCATTCAAATAGGGCAAATTAGAATAGGGTTGCATAAAACAGTCTTGAAAGTATAGTGTCTAGTAGTGAGCATACAGTATTTTAATTTCTTTTCCTTTTTGTATGAAATCAACCACAATGAATGAACAAACATTTAATCACTATGTACAAATATCTTGCTATATACCATGGACCCTTAAGAGAAATGACTAGTTGGCTCAGTGGATAGAGCATTGGCCCAGTGCGCAGATGTCCCGGGATCAATCTCTGGTCAGGGCACACAAGAGAAGCAACCATCTGCTTCTCTCTGCTTCCCTCTCTCTCTTCTCTCTCTCTTCCCCTCTTGCAGCCAATGGTTCAATTAGTTCAAGCATCAGCCTGGGTGCTGAGGATAGTGCTGTTGATCCAGCATCAGCCTCAGGTGCTATAAATAGCTCAGTTCATTCAAGCATCCAGGTGGATCCCTGTTGGGGCACATACAGGACTATATCAAACTATCTCCCCTCCTCTCATTTAAAAAAAAAATATCCTTTTCTTCAAGCAACTTTCAATGCAGGCGGGAATATACTGTATATACTCAATAAAAACTTCATTCTATAAGCATACAAGCATATGAAGTAACGCAACCAAGTGGGGCCAAGTCCTGACCATTGTGGGTCAGGAAAGGGGGAAATGCTGGGGACGTGATATCATGTAGGAAGGCCTTAGGAACACAGGCTTTGGGGTCATGTAGACCTGGGCTTTGTTCCTATCTTTGTCATTTTGCACCATGAGGACAAATTTAACCTCTCAGAGCCTTAGTGTCCTCTTAATGGGGATAATCATACCTGTCTGTAGGTTGCCGTAGGGGCTCAGTGGGACGGTGTGTGTAGAACCTCAGCTAACGTCAGGTACAACTGGGCTGGTGAGATGAGAGAACTGTTCCCGGGAAGGTGCGTCTGGGGGAGGCCTTGGATGTTAGGCAGGGGGTGGAGATGCGGAGGGCATGTGGGTTCAGGTTAAATACCAGGTCACCTACCACATTAAGACTGCCTCACCCAACATCAAATATAAGACATTTTATAAGTGGCCTGTGAGAATGGTGACAGCCTGCCCGGCGGTCGAGATACAACTGTCCTAAGTCATGACCCAGTGTGTGGGTAAAGGGCTTATTGAGTCCATATATGACCAGATAATAGTCCATTTATAACCAGGCAACCTGACTGAAGCTGAGCTGCTGACTGGAAATGGACTTCATCTTTAGTCACACTCTTGATTCATTGAACAAATCCCTAATTGAGAAAGCCAGTGGGAACATTCGAGCCGCGTCATATGACACCAAGGCGTAGTCAGTGTCAAGAAGAGTAACAAGAAATAAAAGCTTGCTTGGTTCCTGAGCCAGAGTGGATATATGGACTGCTCCCCAGCATCCAGGATGATTCTACACCCTGCTGGTACTGATTCAAACCCAGTTCTAAAATACCCACTCCCGCCGGAGAGCTCGGTTGGTTAGAGCGTCATCCTGCTCACAGAGGTTGCCTGTTTGGTCCTCTGCTGGGGCAGGCACATCCAGGAACAGACTGATGTACCTCTCTCTCTCTCTGCCTCTCTCAAATCAATACATAAATTAACAAAATATATATCCGCTCCCTGCACTGATGAAAGGTTGCTTGAAGCTAACAATATCTCATCTGTGTCAGCTGCATCTTTGGGAAGGCAGATGCAGATGGAGAGACAGATTGAAGAGTGGGAAGGGCTTATTGAGGAGGCAACCCTTGTCAAAGGAAACAGGAGGAAGCAGGATTAGGGAAAGGGAGTGGCCAGACGAAGACGTAGATCTGACAAAGCCTCGGTCAGCCCTGTGGGGAGCTCTGGAGCCTGATAGAAGAGTCCTGAGTCAGGCAGACATGGAGAGGACATTGTAGGACAGCCCTGCTCAGTCATGGGCTCCGCACATCCCATGAAGACCAGAACCTCAGCTCAAGAGTTAAGGCAAATCTGCCCGAGTTAACAGCGGAGGCTACAGCTAACGACACTCTTCTCTGCTGGCCCATGAGCCTTTTCTTGAAGGGGGGAATGTGAACAATAATTCTCCATGTCTCCACACCATGCTGCTACCCAGAAATTGGGAGTCTCCTTAACAGAGGTCTAGAATTCTCTTTCTATGTGGAGTGGAGGCAGGGCTGGAAGCAGAACCCCTTTCCTTCTTTTTAGTTTTCCATTTCTACCACAACACAAGGTTCCCTGTAGGTAAGAAAACCAAGAATCGCAGTGATTGTTGCCTCCAGATCCACTCATTAAAATTCAGTAAGTGCTTATGTATCTGTGGTCCCTGGTTTCCTGAAGGGCCATCCGGACTCTCAGATCACATCATTTAGGACTGATTTATTCCAATGAGGGTGACACCACCAAGCTTGGGGAGTTTGGACAGTGGGAAGAATAGTTGTAAGTCTTGAACCGGGAACCTTGGGGGAAGGATCAGGAAAGCCCATAGATAAAAATGACCCATGCCATCATTTTGACATAGGCTAGACCTAGTTTAAAAAAAAAAAAAAGTGAGAAAATCCATCTTGTACCATCAGTGTGAGGATCTGATGCAATCACTTATGTAAAGAGCTTGGCACAGTGCCTGGCATAGAGTATGTAGTCAATTGATGGAAGCCAATTTTATTTTTATCAACCTAGTCATTCAATAAATAGTCATTGTTGACTTACTATGTCCGAACACTGAGTACATTGCTGATCAAATAGCGCCAATCCCCGGCCTTACTGAGTTTCTGTAGTAGTATATATTTTTTTAACCTTCACATTCCACATCCTACAAGTTCAGGAGCAGGACATGAAGAAAAAGACCAAACAGGCACCGTTCCTGCCATCGTAGCCCCTACAAAACCCCCTAATTCCTTTCTTCCTTAGTTCATGCTGCAATCCTGCCTGGAAGGCCCTTCCTCTCTGTCTGTAGAAATTTACTTTTCCTTCAAGGCCCAGCTCAAGATTTCCCTTTCTTTGATTCACCAAGCCTCCACTGGACATCCTGCAAGCACTTAGAGCAGTCAGTTGGTTCATGCTAATGTCAAAATGTAATCCTCACAGTTAAAAACAAAAACATATAACTCACATACAACAATATAAGGAGCATGTGTCAAAGATTTAATTAACAGGATTGAAAGACCCAGGAAAATGATAGCCACTCCAAAGGAAGATATGAGAAGCTGATCTATATATACATAGTCAGTGAAAGAAAAAATGCTGGAATAAAATTGCTAAGTTAGACCCGAAGTGATCAACATCCTATGGGCCAACAGAGCCACAATCTTTGTGGTTAGCCCCTCGATGGGATAGAAATCACTTACATATTTACTACACCAAAATACTCTGCAGCTTTTCAGTTTTTCAACTGAATCTCAAACGTCACAGAGTCTGGCCTCTAAGCAGTGGCGAGTGGTAAGGGAAACAGTCACACTTGCCAGCAGGACCAGACGGCCCTTAGAGAGAGCACTCGTCTGACATTGACAGGACACGTTCTTAGCTTTTCTCAATTTCTGCATAATTTTTAAAATCTCTCATTTCTATGGTTGCACACACAGGGAAAGTAATAGTGAAAAGGTAAATTGTGAGGTTCAAATTCTGTCCCCATTTAACCTCCATGAGCCTGTTTTCTCAGAAGGTTGCTGCAAAGACACCAGGAAGATGTTTAGAAAGTGCTAGAATGCAATAGGTTCCCAATAAATATTACTGCTTTCACTCTCTTCCTATCTCCTTTGGAGACTAGAGACCATGTTTTGTGTTTCTTGTTCTCCCCGCCTCCCCGCCCCAGCCAGGTTCTAGTAGGATGCCTGAGCTCTGTGTAGTAACTTTTCAGTAAGTCTCTGATTGTTTTCTGTATGTCTTGCCCGTGACTTAGGCAGGTTCCTCCCCTTCTCTGGGCCTTAATTTAGCCATTTAGCCATTGATAAAAATGAGAAGGTGCAATGGTTCTTAACTATGGGCAGCACTGGTCCACAGGCAGGTTTTGGAAATGGGGAAGAGGGTGTGGCATTTTGTGTTTTTGCAGGAACTAGAGAGGACTTTTGACAGTTGGTAGCCAGCATCCAGAGATGATAGCCCTTCTGCAGTGCCTACGTCAGCCCCCCACAAGGTGGAACTGTTCTATTCAACACAGCCATAGCACACTCCTTTGGGAATCACTGAATGATCTCTGTAGAGCTTCTCGAATTTCACCTTCTGAGGTGATCATCAATTTTGATGTTAGCATTCAGGTCTTATTTAGAATGCAAACAAAATTGCAATTATTTTTTGTATTGTATATCTGAAACAGATTATTAAAATTTTATGCTTTAAAAGTGTCTTCAAATACATTGTTTACAAATCTAGCATCATACATTTTGTGTACTATAAAACAACTACATAAACAGTTTTGTACAATTAGAAATACCAACTTGTGTGACATTCCATGTTAAAGGACTCATGTTCAGCTCAAGTGCATGTGGCGTAGACCATTTAATCATGTTTTAGAGAGTGTTTTTATTCAGTAAAGTTTCAATTTAGTATGTAGAACAATAAAGGATAGAAGGGACTGGTCAAATGCTGATTAAAAAGTCCAGTAAAATGAGGACACACACACAGACATAATATATATTGATATATATACATACACACATATATATATATTATCCAAAAGATAACCTGTGAAATTAGAAAGACCAGTTCCTATGTGGTAACAGGGCCAGCAGCCTCCCCAAGATCTCTGTAACTGTCTGTGCTTGAATCTGTTCCAGTTCATTTACAGAAGAAGGGGAAGAATTCGTTAACTTCATTTTCCATCAGCAGCTTGGGACGCAGCTGAAGCCGGCTGAAGTTGGCCAAGGGAAAGAAAGACCAATTTGTCCTAGCGGAGAGAACCAGAAGCAAGCAGACGTGAAGCTAAGCTCGGTTTCGCCCCCTGGTGGCCATCCAGAGAGTTGCGCTGCATCCCATAGCCACACGGCCGCCGCCGGCCAGACCCGCTGGCATCGCATCTTTCCCCTTTTCTTCCTCCCTCCATTGTGAGAGTTCTGTGGTTAGGAGTACTAGATGGTTCCTTATTGTATATATTGTGGTTGTCACATATATACATCCAAATGTAATCTGCAACTACTAGCTGAAGAGTCTCAGCAAAGTACAGAACTAGTACACATTCTGGTCCCCTTTTAGAAATGGGCAATCTTTTATTTTGCAGATTTGATCAATGTGGCCATGCTATCTATTGGCTCTAATCTTTATCTTGTTGATTTCCATTCACAGTGCAATCTATTATCTACACAATCCAACACAAACTTATAAAAATGAAAATGGGGTCATTACGCTCCACTGCTCAAAATCTCCGCCGGCTTCCCACCACGCCGAGGAAACCACCTAAACTGCTTGCGATGTTCAGTCGCCAAACCTAATGTCATGCCCTAGCCTGCTCCCTCGGACACTTGCTTATGTTCCCTGAACATGTCGAGCTGGTTTCCATCTCACGATGTTTACAATTGCTAGTCCCTCTTCCAAAGCCGTGTTTCTCCTCCGTCTCTGCAAGGCTGTTCTCCCCAAATTCTTCAGCCTGTTTGTTCCTGTGCTTTTTTATTGTCTGTCTCCCTGAATAGAACAGAAACTCCACAAGGAATGGAGAGATTGTGTCTGAGTCCTTAGTGCACATAACAGGAACTAAATGAGCAAGTGTCAAAATAATGAATAAAGGAATGTTAAGACACTGGCTATGTGACATGCCAGACAAAAGTCCCGCTTTAACTGTTTCATGCCAAAATGTTTAAATTTTTTCATTTTATTTTCTAAGAGCAAGCCAAGAACAGTGGAGAAATAAAACAATATTCATTCCTGCTGTGATTCTAGATAATAACCTAGATCACACCAGTGGCAAATCACTTTGGACACTGGGTAGCCATTGGTTATATTTTTACAAATATTTCAGCATTTGCTCGATTGACCATTTTGCCAACTGTTCTCAAAAGAGGAAAATAGGCCATCAAAGGCCTCGGAAAACTGCATATCAAAATTAATCAGCATGAACACATTCTCCCTCAAATGGCTCAGACTGTAGTCGCTGGGCATGCAGTATGTTCTGTCCGTGTGAGGGTCATCACAGCCACCTTGCCCAGTGTGTGTTGGCAGGAAAGCATAACAGAGAGAGACCCTCGGGATTCCCCTCATTTTCCTGTTTTACATGCACTGACTTTCCTAAGCCTGGTGCCCTCTGGACGGGATCTTTGCATTATGTCCCTTGTCCTTGATGCCCAGCGCCTACCTGTTCCCCCCTGCTTTGACCTTACCAACTAACCAAAATAGCAAAACAAAACCAATCAGCCAGTGGAGAATCAGCTCCCCAGTGGGCCACGTGCCAGCAGTGGACACTCACAGGACACCCCAGAGCCTACAGCCTACCCAGAGCTTTTTCTAGGACACCCACTATGTGAAAAACAGGAGCATCACGCTAGTAGCCGATTCTCCCTCTGCTCACCAGGCAGGCAGGAGGCACCCCGACCTGCAGCGCCTGATTGCTAAGCAGCAGGGATCCATCTGTAAATTGACAGTTAATTGCACAGGGCTGTGCATATTCTTCCAAGCAAGGCTAGTTTCACGGGAGCGCAACCACCACAGTCAAACAGCCCAGAGCTCAAATGGGCTCTGCTTGGTTTAATGCTTTGCTGTTCCTTGAAATTTTTTTTTTTTTTTTTTTTTTTTTTTTTTTTTATATATATTTCTGAAGCTGGAAACAGGGAGAGACAGTCAGACAGACTCCCGCATGCGCCCGACCGGGATCCACTCGGCACGCCCACCATGGGGCGACGCTCTGCCCACCAGGGGCGATGCTCTGCCCATCCTGGGCGTTGCCATGTTGCGACCAGAGCCACTCTAGCGCCTGGGGCGGAGGCCACAGAGCCATCCCCAGCGCCCGGGCCATCTTTGCTCCAATGGAGCCTTGGCTGCGGGAGGGGAAGAGAGAGACAGAGAGGAAGGCGCGGCGGAGGGGTGGAGAAGCAAATGGGTGCTTCCCCTGTGTGCCCTGGCCGGGAATCGAACCCGGGTCCTCCGCACGCTAGGCCGACGCTCTACCGCTGAGCCAACCGGCCAAGGCCCCTTGAAATTTTTAATGATTTTATTTTTACGCTTGTTTTGTAAGCAAAATGGGATGAAAGAGTGGAGCATGTGCATGAGAAGAGGATATACATACAATATCCATGTCTGCCATTCCTTGCCATCCATTTACATATAATGTTCACAATGTCTCATGAACGCAGAATTGCAATGGACCCTCACTCACTGTGTTGGAATTTAGTGGGTCTCAAAAAACATAAGTGTTATATCTACAACTGAGTAAGTGGGGGTGCTCACAGCCCCAAGAGGCCATGCTTTCTGTTTGAGCCAGACACTCGCTTTCCAACTCAGAAAGAAGCAATGGCATTGTGAGAAACGCAAATGATCCAGGAACAAGAGGCCATGCTTTCTGTTTGAACCAGACACTCACTTTCCAACTCAGAAAGAAGCAATGGCATTGTGAGAAACGCAAGTGATCCAGGAACCATGGTGTGTTCTCTACTGAGTTACTTCCCTGCATTTATTCATGCTGAAAACTATAACGCAACACAGAAGGAAACTATAAAGCAACACAGAATTCCTTTTCCTCCCAGTCCTTACCCAACAGGAATCTGAAGGAAGAGTGTTGGTAGAACGTGCTAATTAATATCGAGAAGTGAAATAAAATGCGAGTTTGTTGGGTTTTGTTTTTGTTGTTTTTTTACAGAGACAGAGAGTCAGAGAGAGGGATAGACAGGGACAGACAGACAGGAACAGAGAGAGATGAGAAGCATCAATCATCAGTTTTTCATTGCGCATTGCGACACCTTAGTTGTTCATTGATTGCTTTCTCATATGTGCCTTGACTGCGGGCCTTCAGCAGACTGAGTAACCCCTTGCTCGAGCCAGTGACCTTGGGGCCAAGCTGGTAAGCTTTGCTCAAACCAGATGAGCCCGCGCTCAAGCTGGCGACCTCAGAGTCTCAAGGCACGAGTTTGTTTTATGCCACATTCCTACCTTTCTGCTAGAACAAGATACACGTGTATCAGTGAATTACAAAACACAACTTGTTTCATTTTGGTTATCGTACATCTAAGTTAAATGCTGTTATGTTGTGCTTAAAGCTGACATTGCACAATATAAAGATGAAAAGTAATATTTATGCTAATATAAATTTTCCTTTCATTAGAATAGCATTCAATAGAAAAGAAAAAACACTAAGACCACAGGAGAAGGGAGGAAAAACACATTTTTGTATCTTTCAAAGCACCTTTTTCCTAATTTTTGAACAAGGATGCCCACATTTTCATTTTGCATTGAGCCACACAAATTATGTCGCCAGCCCTGCTTCTGAGACCCAGTCTCTGCCATTTTTCATTTGTCTTTTTGCTTCTCTCTCTCTCTCTCTCTCTCTCTCTCTTGATTAGGTTAGCTAATGGTTATATAATTGCTTTTTAAGTTTTTCCTAAAATAAGAATTTCTATTTATATTTTAGTTCTACTGCCTTTTTATCTTTATTACCTTTCTTTCATTTTACTTTAATTTTTTATCAGCGTTTTGATTTGCCAATTTAAGTAATTTATTTTCCCCCATTCTAATCGACACAACCTAGAATCAAAATCCTGCCTCCTTCATCTACCGCCAGGCCCACAGAGATCTCCCTGGCTGCAGGTCCCATGCTAAAAGTGAGAGGTGAAAACTTGATTCACCAGTCAACGCTTGCAGAAAGTCAAGGTCTTGGGATGTTGCAGCTGAGGCTGGTGGCCGCTGGGCGGAGAAAGAGCACCCGGGAGTGAGGCCATTGTTGGCTTTGGGTATCTTTGGACACCTGGTCTAATTACTTCTCCAGACTTCCACAGAGAGATAAGCCACCCACTCATTCTTTTCCGTCCCCCTCTTTCACAGGGCATTCGTCAAGTCCTAGCAGCAGGCCAAAGAGGCCAGTCAAGAAACATCCTGCAGGTGCTGTGAACATAATGGAGCAGGAACCCAACCAAAGGGAGAGGAAAGGACAAAGCGGATCCCATCAGTCAGGAGCACAAGATGCATGCAGAGGGCCCCTGCCCTGCTCAGCTTTAGAGAGAGAGAGAGTTGCAAGGAGAGCAAGTTGCCTCGAAGGCTGAGCACACAGTGGCGGGACTGCAGGAGGTGGCACTGGCCTGACCGCTGACCGCCTACCTGGCCCGGGTGAAGGCAATCAAGGCCTGCTGCACAGGCACCCACTGGAGCTAGGAATGGGCAGTGAGAGCCTGGTCATAGTGGAGATTGCAAGAAAATTAGAAAGTACTCAGGTCAGTTATGTGACAATGAGGATATATCAAAATTTGTGGGATGCAAGCAAATGCAGTGTTTAGAGGAAAACATAGTTTTCGATACTTTTTTCTGAAAAGAGAATAGTCTAAAGCCAATGACCTATAACATTTCGCCCTGTAAGTCTTGTAGAAGAGCAAAGTAAACTCAAGGTAAATAGAGGAGGCGGGTGCCATCAGCATGGCCTCCAGCACTCCCTTGCTTTGGCCCCCTCGTGCCCCTCGGTGTCAGGGTGCTGGCCGGGGCACATCCTCTTTCCAGGTGCTGATGCAGGAGCCTCTGGCTGTGGATGGGCCCATGGAAGCTGGTGGGTCAGAGGGGATCCTGCTTGGGTGCCCTGAGATAGTTCCTTTAAAGCCCTAGCCCCACAAGGTGGTGGTTTCCACTAATAGGAAACTTCAATCTGGACTGTTTTCACTTTGGAAAGGAGTAAGATCGAGCACCAGAAGCAGCCCCTGAGCCCTCCTTCTCCAATTTCTCTTAGAGCTGTTAAAAAAATTATTAAAGACAATACACAAACTTTATTTAATACTTCATGGAACACATTCACAGAACTACAAAATGTTGCAGAAGGCAAGAAGCTTTTATAGGATAAAGAATAGAAGACTCGGAAGAGACGAATAGAAACCATCTGATTGTCTGGGGTCAGAGTTCACCTCCCCCCCAGTTATCTCCTTTTGTGCCTGCTCATCTATTGACATGAAGGACTAAACACCAGCCTGTAGTCATAGCTTCACATTCCTGTTACAGGACACAGGACCTCTTGTCTAGCACAGCCTAAGTTTGTGGGGGAAAAGGACAAGAGGGACTCTGGGACTGATGGTGAGAGCAGCTATTCTATGTTGCCCTTAGTTTGGATCCAGGTAGAATAGTGATTAGGGCTTCCGAGATCATAGAAAATGTATATTGGTCTCTGCTCTTGGTTCCTGGCACAGAGCTCCTGAACCTCTTGTAATGTCCTAAGTGATAAGAGCACTGGTACCCTCTTTTGTTCTAATATTTGTCTTTGACCCTGATCTCTGACACAGGGCTCTAACACCCTTGTAAATTATTTGTGATAAGAGCATTAAAAGTATCTTTTATGTTAATGAGGTGACTCTGGATGGGCTCCTGAATGACTCCTCTATGGGGGCTGGTCACAAGATCAAGCCACGATTAGAAGTTTAGAATTCTCAGCCCTTACCCTCATTTTCCAGAGAGGAGAGAGGGGCTGGAAATTAAGTAAATTTATCATGCCTATGTGAGGAAGCTTCCATAAAATCCTCATAGTGTGGGTTTGGAGAGCTTCTGGGTTGGTGAGCACATCTACACCAGGAAGGTGACACACAGGTATAGAAGCTCTTGTGTTCAGGGGCCTCCTAAACCTTGCTCTGTGTAGCTCTTTATCTGGATAGCCTTCTGTATCCCCCTGTCACATCCTTTGATAAACTGGTTAACATAAATAAGTGTTTCTCTGTTCTGGGAGCCTCTCTAGCAAATTAATAGAAACTGAGGAGTTATGAAACCCTCTGGTTTGTAGTCAAATTGAACAGAAGTTGTTGGTAACCTGGGGACTTGCTTGTAATGCAAGAGGTCCATACCCAGAAAATTGACCTGGTGTTGTTGTGAGATCTCAAAGTAACCACGAGGACAAGGAGGACCAGATGGAGCAGACATAGCCTTTATTACTTACATACAGGGACAACACTGGTGATGGTCTGTTGGTGAAAAGTTCCACACCCCACTAGGTGGGGTTGCAGCCTAAATAGATAAGCCCTGGGCAAGAGTTTCAAGTGAAACTCTTTGCCTCTGTGCAAGCAAACAGGTGAACAGGGGACAGAGGGAAGGGTACATGGCATTCTGTGTTGTCCCTCCTTGATACATATCTGGTGACTCAGTTCCATTGTTCTTAGTAAAATCTTACAGTTCTACTACCCTCTATCCCATGCAGTCAGGATCCATGACCATGGTGCCATGTGGCTGGGGAAGGGGAAGGGCCATGTCCGGCATCGACCCTACACTACTTGTTTGGCATCTGAAGTGGGGTAGAAGCAGTCTTGTAGTTCTGAGCCCTTACCCTGTGGGATCTGATGCTATCTCTCAATTAATGATGCAGCCTGAGTCACTGCAGACAGTGAAGGCAAACCCATAAGCAGGTTAGCTGTCAATTCCAGTGAGGACAAATCGCCACTTCTTCTAGGGTGGAAACTGCCCATTATAATCAACTTGCTATAATTGGCTGCCTGATCTCTTCATCACACAGATACTTAGTCTCTACTGCTTAAGTTCCAGGCATTCAGCAGCAACATTAGCTAGATCACCCTTGTTGAGACCATGCATTGGACCCTTCAGGTAGCACTGTCACATCTCCATCCCTACAAGCATGGCTTCTAAAGTCATGAGCCTATTGCACAAGCACTGACATGGAAAAGCAGAGCCCACCAGACATTTCCTCGTTGAGTCATCTTGTAAAATACATCTGGCTGTTGAGTACTTCTTTTGCAAAGGATTCTTTCTGAGACACAAAAATTTACAATCTGTGCACAATTCCACACACATGCCTCTTGCTCAGACTTCCTTGTCTACCACTTACCAATCTTAATCCTTTCAGGCCTCGGGCCAACCAGCCAAGCCATTTGCCACTGCTCAGGGATCCTTGTCAAACCTCACCTCAGACCACCTCTTCCTATAAAGGGGATGACCAAGGATAATATTACAATTTATTCCTACTATTCAAAGATGTTTTTCTTCTCAGCTACAAACACAATACAGGGATAGAGATTAAGAACAGATGAAAATAATCATTTGTGTTTAATTACATAAGGCCATTTTTTTAGCATTAATATTTCTATGGATGTTCTTTTTGTTTAATAAAAGAAGTGAAGTTTTTAAGAAGTTCTGTTATTTCTATTTCTACCATAACTCACTTTACATTCCTAACATTCGCCAAAATACACTATTTCTAATACCATATTTAACCTCTGACAAAGGAAACCATAGGTATTACATCCTAGATACATGTAATAATAATTCATATCTATAAAGGATCTTTCATTTACTCATTCTCACTTAATCCTCATCATGTAACCTATGCATAGTTTTTATGGGGTGGCTGACATTTATTAACCAAACTGAACAACTTGAACTTCATTTGTAAAATAGGGATAATTTTGCCAGTATTGCAGGGATTCTGTGTTAATATAAAAATGAGAATGGAAAAGCATAGCACAGTGCTGAAGGAAAATTCATTTCCCTTTCCTTGGATCTCTGGTTTCTTCAACAACAGAACATTTACCGCCTGAGGATCAGATGCACTCCAGTGGCTGCTGTGGAGGACATAAAGGTGATGCCATCAAGGAGCTGGTTATTTTTTTCTCCAAAAAATGTTACATAAGCGTTACCTTGGGTTTTCAGAGTGTAATGTTGAGTCCCTTTGCCTCCTTGTTCTCTCTGCCTAGAATGCCCTTAATCTTCATTCTCTGCTTACCCTTCACAAGTCAAACAATACATCATCTCCTCCAGGAAGTCCTCCATGTCCCTGTCCAAGCCACACTCAACCCAGAGTGGACTGGGCCTGTGTGATGCCATTGCATTACCCTCCTCAACATTCCTAGGACACTACGTTTTCTGTTTACGTGTTTGTTTTCTCCACAGATTTTTAACTTGACAGCTGGAGCACAAGAAGTGTTTGTTTAGTGAATGACCTACCTATTTAGCATCTATTTAGTTCTGGAGGATAAGCCCATGAATTTGGTAAGTTAGAGTTTTCAGGAGATTTGGTAAACTGATTTTAGTATTCAGGAGTGATCACAAATCTCACAATTCTCATGTAGATTTAATCAAATTTAAAGGCTTGTATACTCTCTCACTAACACTATTGAATTCTTTTATAGGAAGCTTGCTATTTTAAGTCCATGAAGAGCTTTTTGGAATTAGTTGTGGATCTCCATCACATAATAAAATGTAATGTTCCAACACCTAGAAATCTATGTGTGATTCCAAATGAGTCTCTCGCATCGGCAGTTTAGCACGCATGCTTACACATGGATCTCACGTATGCAGCTGAGATCTATCCCCTACAGCAGTGGTCCCCAAACCCCCAGGCCATGGACCGGTACCAGTTCACAGAGAAAGAATAAATAACTTACATTATTTCCATTTTATTTATATTTAAGTCTGAACGATGTTTTATTTTTTTAAAAATGACCAGATTCCCCCCACTGCGCCTGCCGGCTGCACAAGCAGAGCAGTTTCCAGCCTTTTCGGAAGTTCGGAGGCCAAAGCTCTCATTGGTTCTCTTTGGGGCCCTCCTGGGTGGCAGGTGGCGGTTCTTGTGGACTTTCAAGGTCATCCTGACTGCCAGAGAAAATGGAAAAGCAGAAGCCTTTTAAGTTGTTTGTCCCACCGAGATTGGGTAGCAGTCAGGTGTCTGCGGTGAAACCCCAGACGTTGGGAGGAGAGGCTAATTTTTTCAAGAACTTCAACAAAGAATTTCAACAAATTAAAGATGATACTGCTTTTCCATTTGCAATAACTAACCTCTCCAAAAATGACAGAAATACTAACTCAGATGCTGCTTTACAAAAAGTTAACTTTTTGCCCATGCTTGAACAGGTTGATAATTCTGACAGTTGTCACTACCAGGAAGGACTAAAAGACTCTGATTTTGAGAAATCAGAGCCAATGAGCAGACTATATTCAAAATTGTATAATGAGGCTGGAAAGATTAAGTGGAAAGTGAATGTAGAATCTGAGCTGAAGCAGAAAGAAAATAAGTTGCAAGAAAACAGAAAGATAATTGAAGCACAGCGGAAAGCCATTCAGAAACTACAGTTTGAAAATGAAAAAGTAAGTTTGAAATTAGAAGAAGGACTTCAAAAAAATAAAGATTTAATAAAAGAGAATAACGCTACAAGGCATTTATGCAATTTACTGAAAGAAACCTGAACCAGATCTACAGAGAAGACAAAGAAATATGAACATGAACGGGAAGAAACTAGGCAAGTTCATATGGATCTAAATAGTAACGTTGAGAAAATGATAACGGCTTTTGAAGAACTTCGTGTGTAAGCTGAGAATTCCAGGCTAGAAATGTGTTTTAAATTAAAGGAAGATTATGAAAAAAATCCAACACCTTGAAAAGAATACAAGCAGGAAGTAAATGACAATGAAAAGCAGGTATCGCTGCTATTGCTCCAAAACACTGAGAAAGAAAATAAAATAAAAGAGTTAACATTGCTGCTAAAGAAATCCAGAGATAAAGTTAATCAATTAGAAGGAAAAATAAAATTACAGAATGAAAACTTAAAAGGAGTCAAAGGAGAAGCAGGATCATCCGACATCAGAACTAGAAGACTGCAAAATGTCTTTGCAAAGAAGTGTGAGTGCTCAAAAGGTAGTTTAGAGGAAGATTTGCAGATAGCGACAAAAAAAATATACCAGCTCACTGAAGAAAAAGAAGCTCAAATGGAAGAATTTAATAAAGCTAAAGCTGCTCAATCATTTGTGGTTACTGATCTTAATACTACTATCTGCAACTTGAAAGAATTACTAACTACAGAACATCAGAGACTGGAAAAAGTGAAGATCAATTGAAAATACTTACCATGGAGCTTCAGGAGAAATCAAGTGAACTGGAAGAGATGACTAAGCTTAAAACTAACCAAGAAGTAGAACTTGAAGAATTGAAGAAAATCTTAGCAGAAAAGCAAAAGCTTTTAGATGAAAAGAAACACTTTGAGAAGACTGTTGAAAAATTAAAAGGAACAGAGCAAGAACTAATGAACTTCTCCAAACCGGACAGAAAAAAGTATATGATTTGGAAACACAATTAACTTGCCATTGTGACAAGTGAACAGCAGTATCCAAAACAGGTTACAGAACTGAAAACTGAGCTTGAAAATGAGAAGCTTAAGAATACTGAACTAACTACAAGCTACAACAGGCTTTCACTGGAGAACAAAGAACTAGCACAAGAAACAAGTGAAATGAACTCAGAATTCAATAAACAGCAAGAAGATATTAATAATAACAAGAAGGAAGAAAAAGGATGTTGAAGCAAATAGAAAATCTAGAAGAAACAGAAACACAATTAAGGAATGAGCTGGAATCTGTGAGAGAAGAACTAAAGCAAAAGAAAATGAAGTTAAATGTACATTGGACAAGAGTGAGGGAAATGTTCGAAACACTGAATGTGAAGTATTGAAAAAAGATAAACAAATGAAGATATTAGAAAACAAGTGTAACAATTTAAAGAAACAAGTTGAAAATAAAATCAAGACTATTGAAGAACTCCAACAGGAGAATAAGGCCTTAAAAAAAAGGGTACAGCAGAAAGCAAGCAACTGAATGTTTATGAGATAAAGGTCAGTAAATTAGAGTTAGAACTAGAAGGTGCAAACAAAAATTTAAAGAAATGTCTGACAGCTATCAAAAAGAAATTGAGGATAAGAAGGTATCAGAAAATCTTTTAGGAGAGGCTGAGAAAGCAAAAGTAATAGCTGATGATGCTGTAAGATTACAGAAATAAATTGATATACGATGTCAACATAAAATAGCTGAAATGGTTGCACGTATGGAAAAACATAAACATCAGTATGATAAAATCATTGAAGAAAGAGACTCAGAATTAGGACTTTGTAAGAATAGAGAACAAGAACAGTCATCAATGAAAGCATCTTTGGAGATTGAATTATCCAACTTCAAAACTGAACTTTCATCTACTAGGAAACAACTTGATATAGAAAGAGAAGAAAAAGAAAACCTCAAAAGACAGACAAAAGAAAACACAGTTACTCTCAAAGAAAAAAGTGACAAGAAAACACAGACATCTTTTCTGGAAACACTTGAAACTAGTTATTGGAAATTTGATTCTAAAGCAGCTCCTTTACAAAATATATCTCAAAACTTCACATCAGCTGATCACAGCAAACCCAAAGATAAAAAGGGCTACTTGTGGACATCTGCCAAAAGTACTTTCTCTACACCACTACCAAAGGCATGTACTGTGAAGACACCAACAAAACTAAAAACTCAACAAAGAGAAAACAAGAATGTACCTATTGAACAAAATACTAAAAAGAGAAAAATGGTCTTTGAGTTTGATATTAATTCAGATAGTTCAGAATCTACTGATCTCTTGAGCATGGTTACGGAGGAAGAGACATTGAAAAACCTAAGCAAGAATAATTATTCAACAACTTCTCATTTTTGTGTCAGAACACCGGAAAAGACCCCTTCATCTCTAACAACCCCTGGATCTGCACGGAAGTTTGGAGCTATGAGGAAAATGCGGGATGACCGTTGGGCTGTAATTGCTAAAGTGGATAGAAAAAAAAAACTAAAGGAAGCAGAAAGTCTATTTGTATCATTTAAGCAAACCAATGTGATTCAGGATGCTAATAAGTAAAATTTATAGTTAATTTTTTTCTCACTTTATAATGAGTCAAACTTTTCTGAAATTGAGTCCTTTTGATATTTGCATAAATTGTTTCTTTATATTTTTATATTTTGTTCTAAAAGTGAAATAACCACGTTATCTGAAAACTTATAATTGTATTTGGAAAATTAGATGATTGTATTTTGTTTTTACCTTTTCTTGTATTCATGAAAACTGTTTTGACTTAAATTTTCAAATCCTAAAGTTAGCTGTTGAACTCTAGGAACAGATTATTAAGATTTACTCTTAGTTCTTTACTATTAAAATATTTTGGATGCTTCCAAAAAAAAAAAATGACCAGATTCCCTGTTACATCCGTCTAAGACGCACTCTTGACACTTGTCTCAGTCACATGATACATTTATCCGTCCCACCCCAAAGGCCAGTCCGTGAAAATATTTTTTGACATTAAACTGGTCCGTGGCCCAAAAAAGGTTGGGGACCAGTGCCCTACAGTTTTTCCTCCTCTCTGCCATTTTTTTTTCTAATGGGGTGACATCAATAAATCAGGATACATATATTCAAAGATAACAAGTCCAGGTTATCTTGTCGTTCAATTATGTTGCATACCCATCACCCAAAGTCAGATTGTCCTCTGTCACCTTCTATCTTGTTTTCTTTGTGCCCCTCCCCCTCCCCAATTCCCCCCTCCCCCCGTAACCACCACACTCTTATCAATGTCTCTTAGTTTCACTTTTATGTCCCACCTACGTATGGAATAATGCAGTTCCTGGTTTTTTCTGATTTACTTATTTCGCTTCGTATCATGTTATCAAGATCCCACCATTTTTAACAGCTTCATTAATCAGCCTATAAGTTAATCAGCTTGAACATTCCCTTCAGAGATAATTAGTTGAGGTTTTCTTTATATGCACATACATAGTCCATTTAAAAATATTTCATGAATACTGGGAAATAATGCATACCCTATTTCCCCATGTATAAGACACTTTTTAAAAAAAAATGGAGTTTAAAAACTGGGTGTGTCTTATACAGTGGTTGTAGGGGGGTTTTTACTTATATTTCCTGCTTTTTCACACTTGTTTTGCGCTCATTGTTGAAGACAGTGATTCAACATGAGACATAGGTGAGGACAAGCTAGTGGATGGGAGTTCTGACAGTGATGAGTTCTATAAATTTTATGATAAGATTTGAGTTCAATAACTTTATGTAATACATTTTTTTTCTAATTTCAGGCCCCAAAATGAAGGTGTGTCTTATACATGGGGAAATAAGGCATTATATCTGTGTATTTATGGCTAATAATCGAATTTCTCAGCTTTTAAAATTCAAACCCTCTGTAAGTTTAACAGTGAAAAATAACATGTGAATTACTAAAAAAATAAGATCATGTATACAATAAATAATTTTTATCACCCCAATATAATTTTTGTATACCTGAAATGGATTTTACTATAATCAAATATATACTTTTGTAATAAATTACCTCTGAAAATAAATTTTTAAATATGTGTTAAAAAAAAACTTCAGTTTTGGAGATGAATATTTCCATTTTAAGTTCTCTCAATGATAACACTTTTCAGATTAATTGCAAGAACAGCATTTCTTTTCAGTACAAATATTATATTGAATGAAAGAGTATTCTGTCCAAAGAAACTTCCTGGAATTTCTTTCCACTGTGAGTGCTCAGGTGTAAGTGATGATCTATGGCTACAGGCTTCCCTGCATTCATTACTCAGATAGGGTTTCATTTCTGAAATCAGTTCCCTGATGTCGGATTAAAGATGTGCTATGACAAAAAGACATCACTACAATGATTACACTGATAAGGTTTCTCCCCAGTATGTGTTCACTTATGTTTATTAAGGGCTGCTCTTAAACTGAAGGATTTCCCACATTCAGTACATTGGTAGGGTTTCTCTCCTGTATGAGTTCTCTGATGTCAAATTAGTGATGTTTTATAGCAAAAGTTTTTGACATTCATTACATTGATAGGGTTTCTCACCAGAATGAATTTTTAAATGTTCAGTAAGGTGTGTGCTTCTGCTAAAGGTTTTTCCACATTCCTTACAGACATAAGGTTTCTCCCCAGTATGAGTTCTCTGGTGTTGAGTAAGATGTGCACTCCAGTTGAAGGCTTTGCCACACTCATTACATTCATAGGGTCTCTCTCCAGTATGAATTCTCTGATGTTGAACGAAGGCCAGGGTGTGGCTGAAGGCTTTTCCACATTCATTGCATTCATGTTTTTTCTCCTGTGTGAGTTCTCTGATGTCAAGTAAGTGATGTGCTGCGGCAAAAAACTTTCTGACAATCCTTATACTGGTAGGATTTCTCCCCAGAATGAATTCCCTGATGTTCAATAAGATGTGAGCTCTGGCTAAAGGTTTTCCCACATTCAATACATGCATATGGTTTCTTTCCAGTACGAGTTCTGTGATGTTGAGTAAGGGCTAAAATATGGCTAAAAGCTTTCCCACATTCACTGCATTCATAAGGTTTCTCTCCAGTATGCATTCTTTGATGTTGAATAAGATTAGTTTCCGGCTAAAGGCTATACCACATAGTTTACATTCATGTTTTTCCCTCATATGAATTTTCTCAGATTCCATTACAACTGAACGATGGCCTTACATGCAAATTGCTCCTAGTAAGTAAGGTTTTGGATATAAATGCATCCTTTCTGATATCTAACAAACTACTTTTCATTTATAAATTGACTTTTAAACAATCAATTGATGCAAACTTATGCTTTAAGCTCCTACCATTTGTATTTTCATTATGAAGTCTTTATCTTTTAGAAACTATCAGTTGTTTAAAAAGGTTTGAGCTCAGATTAAATATGTCCCCCAAATTATATTCATGACCTTTCTCTGGAATTAAGTTTCCTTGTAATTTTGTTTTACTGGTGTTTCTCACACTGGTTATTAAATTCCAGTTCTTCTGATGTGAACTTTTAGGTATTATCATTGAAAATTTTCTAAATTTTCTAGTGTCATGCCATGACACTACTTGTATTTTGAAAGCTGTCTGCTTTAAAGTTGCTCCTTTGATTTGGGATATAGGATCTGGAATTGTGCAGAAGACAGTATCTCTTTTGTGTGAAATACAAAAGGAGAAAAAAACTCACTCATCAAATACAGAAAAAAATATAATAAAAATAAACCAGTGATATAAGAAAAAGATTATACAGTGCAAGTCCTGAGTAATATGTAAGTTTAAAGAAGGAAATGATTACTATAGATAAGCATGGAGAAAAAAATAGCAACACTGAGACAAAATGCAAAGTATTTTTCCAACAATAAAAGGAAAACAATCCATTAAAAATGAGCAAGTGACTGGAAGAAACATTTCTCCAAAGATGATATGCAAATAGACAATAAGCACATGAAAAGATGCTCAACCTTATTAGTCATTAGAGAAATGCAAATCAATACCACAATAAGATACTACGTTAACATCTAATAGGATGATTATAATCAACAAAATGGAAAAGGCAAATGTAGGTGAGGATGTGGAGAAATCGGAGCCCTCATCTATGCTGGTAGGAATGTAAAATAGAACGGCTGCTGTGCTAAAAGCCTTGGCAGTTCCTCCAAAAGTTAAACATAGAATTACCATATGACCCAGTGATTCCACTCCTAGGTAACTACTCAAAAGATCTGAAAAAAAGGTATTCACATACTTGTATGCCAATGTTCACAGCCAAAAGGTAGAAACAACCCAACTGTTCATCAGCAGATGAATGTATACACAAAGTGCAGTATGTCCGCATAATGGGACATTATTTCACTATAAAAAGGAATGAAGTTCTGATACATGCTACATGGACAAACCTTGAATATATGCGAGGTGAAATAAGTAAGACACAAAAGGACAAATATTGTGTGACTCCATTATATACAATATCTAAACAGGCAAATTCAGAATCAGAAACTGGTTTTGATGTTACCAGGAGCTGTGAGTGGAAGGAAAGATGGGACATTATTGCTCGATGGGTACAGAGTTTCCATTTGGGGTGATAAAAAATTTGGAAAGAGATAGTGGTGATGGATACACAAATTATAAATTAATACCACTTAAAAATGGTTAAAATGGCAAATTTTATTATATATATTTTACCACAAAAAATTCTAGTTGCTCAAGTTAAGTTCAAGATATCTATTATAGCCTGACCAGGTGGTGGCGCAGTGGATAGAGCGTTGGACTGGGATGCAGAAGAACCCAGGTTCAAGACCCCGAGGTCGCCAGCTTGAGCACGGGCTCATCTGGTTTGAGCAAAAGCTCACCAGCTTGGACCCAAGGTTGCTGGCTCAAGTAAGGGGTTACTCAGTCTGCTGAAGGCCCACGGTCAAGGAACATATGAGAAAGCAATCAGTGAACAACTAAGGTGTCACAATGAAAGACTGATGATTGATGCTTCTCATCTCTCTCTGTTCCTGTCTGTCTGTCCCTATCTATCTCTCTGTCTCTGTAAAAAAATAAAAATTTAAAATATATATTATAGTATATTATAGCAGATATCCAAGTGGCAATAATAAGTAGGCAATTGGACTTCAGTGGGATGACAGCTACTCAGAAGAAAAACCAAGAAGCATGGAATTTAAGCTGAGAATAGAGAGAAGTTAAGAAGTGGAAAGAGGCCCTGGCCGGTTGGTTCAGTGGTAGAGCATCGGCCTGGTGTGCAGGAGTCCCGGGTTTGATTCCCGGCCAGGGCACACAGGAGAAGCGCCCATCTGCTTCTCCACCCCTCCCCCTCTCCTTCCTCTCTGTCTCTCTCTTCCCCTCCCACAGCCGAGGCTCCATTGGAGCAAAGATGGCCCGGGCGCTGGGGATGGCTCCTTGGCCTCTGCCCCAGGCGCTAGAATGGCTCTGGTCACAGCAGAGCGATGCCCCGGAGGGGCAGAGCATCGCCCCCTGGTGGGCAGAGCGTCGCCCCCTGGTGGGCGTGCCAGGTGGATCCCGGTCGGGCACATGCGGGAGTCTGTTTGACTGTCTCTCCCCATTTCCAGTTTCAGAAAAATACAAAAAAAAAAAAAAAGAAGTGGAAAGGGGTATAATAGTGAAAAAATGGAGGAACAATGGACTAGAGGTCTGAATGGAACTGAAGAATTGCTAGAAGCAAGGTACTACAGTAAATGAGCTAGAAACAAAAAAAAAAAATGACCAGAGAATTTAATGTTTGGAGGTGGTGCAGTTATTGGTAATTATAAATCTAATATATGACTAGGAGCATTAGTGGCTAAATTGGAGGAGAGGAAAATAATTTCTGGAAATGAGGAGGTACATTGGTACCATGGTACTGTGATATTGTGATTTATAATAAATATATACTTGGTTTTCATCCTGGTTGCTGGCATAGGCCTCTTAAAACCCTTGGAAGTTCCTCTGATAAAACAGATAAAGGTGTCTTTTCTCATGCTAATAAAGTGACTTTAGAAAGCACCTAAGGGTGGTGGCTGGTTGCTAGTGGTATACAAACCATTAATAGAAGATTGGAACTTTCATTCCCACTCCTTGATTTCCAGGGAGGGGAGTGGGGCTAAAGGGTGAATCAATGAACAATGTTCTGATCAATCATGCCTATGTAATGAAGCCTCCATAAAGACCCAAGAGGAGGGGCTTCAGAGAGCTTCCAGCCTCGTGAATGAGAATGCGTCCACATACTATATGCGAGGCCCCAACTCCCTGAGGACAGAGCTCCTTTGTACTGACCTCACCATATGTATCTCTTCACCTAGCTAGTTGAAGTATATCTTTTAATATTCTTTGTAATAAACTGGTAATCTAGCAAATAACCTGGTTTCCTGAGTCCTGTGAACAGCTCTAGCAAATTAAATGAAACCAAAGGAGGGGGTGGCTTACAGCCAGTCAGTCAGAAACACCTGGACTTGCAATTGGCATTTGTCCAGGCAGGGGCACAATCTTGTGGGACTGAGTGCCTAATCCAGGGGTATCAACCTTTTTATACCTACCGCCCACTTCTGTATCTCTGTTAGTAGTAAAATTTTCTAACCAACCACCAGTTCCACAGTAATGGTGATTTATAAAGTAGGGAAGTAATTTTACTTTATAAAATTCATAAAGCAGAGTTACAGCAAGTTAAAGCATATAATAATAATTACTTACCAAGTACTTTATGTCGGATTTTCGCTAAGTTTGGCAGAATAAATCTTTATAAAACAATTTACTATAGTTAAATCTATCTTTTTATTTATACTTTGGTTGCTCTGCTACCGCCCACCATGAAAGCTGGAACGCCCCCTAGTGGGCGGTAGGGACCAGGTTGACTCCCAGTGGTCTAACCTATAGGATCTGATGCTATCTCCAGGCATGTAGTGTCAAAATTGAGTTGAATTGTACAACATCCAGCTGGTGTTGAAGAATTGCTTGGAGGAATGGGGGAATAAACACATTAGAATTGAGTACAGAATTATAGGTACATAACCCAGTAGTCTCCAAACATTTTAAATTGGAGACTGTGATACTATAATATAAGAAGAAATATATATATTTTTTGGTCTTCATCCCTGGCTCCTGGTCAGAGTTCCTAAAACTTTTGTAATTTCCTGAGCAATAAAGATGCTTGGGGCATCTTTTTTCCTAATATTTGGTCTTTGATTTTAGTTGCTGACACACAGCTCCTAAAATCCTTGGAACTTCCTGGGTGTTAGGAGTATCTTTTGTTCTATTGAGGTGATTCTTGACGAGATATTTTTCAGTTAAAAAAAAACAAAAGCATGCACACCAGTAATAAACACCTTTAAAAAGAAAACACAAATTATCAATAAGCACTTCAATACTGAGATATTATGGTCATTAAAAATCTATATAAGTAGCCTGACCAGGCAGTGGCACAGTTAATAGAGCATTAGACTAGGATGCGGAGGACCCAGGTTTGAGACCCCGAGGTCGTCAATTTGAGCACAGGTTCATCTGGCTTGAGCAAAAAAAAATTTACCAGCTTAGACCCAAGGTCGCTGGCTCGAGCAAGGGGTTACTCAGTCTGCTGAAGGCCCACAGTCAAGGCACATATGAGAAAGCAATTAATGAACAACTAAGGTTTTGCAACCAAAAAACTGACGATTGATGCTTCTCATTTCTCTCCGTTCCTGTCTGTCCCTATCTATCCCTCTCTCTGTCCCTGTAAAAAAAAAAAAAATCTATGTAAGTAGAAGGTCTCATCTTTTCACTCCAATCCCAGTGGATCACTTGCACTGCTAAGGAATGTATGCTCTGCACTATGAAAACTACTATACTGAAGTTATATGCTACACAGTGAGTATAACAAGTAGAACCTTATAGATAAAAATTAAATAATATATACCTTCAAGCAAAAACATTCAAAACCATATGACAATCACAGCCACTAAGATGCAGGCTAGCAGGATTTAGCTGAGTGACAGATCAACAGAGGTGAGCAAATTCACTTGATCTCCACTATCCACCAGTGTGCTCACTTGCTGCTACACACTTTGAGGATTTCAACCTATTGCACTTTAAAGAAAATTTTTCTAATTACTTTCATTATTGGTTAAAAACAGCAAATTAAATTGATATTATTATTACCTTTAATGACATGAATCCCTGAACCAATTTCACAAACTTCTGGGGTTGAGAAATGCTGTTCCAAAATTACCAAGGCAGACTGTCTAACAGCTATATACTTGAACCTCGTGATTTTCCTGCTTGGAATTGAATTCTGCCTCCTTATTATGCCCTGTACTTATTTTAAGAAATCATGTAAGAAACAGCTGTGGAGAAACCTATTACAGAATTTCTCATGGGTTAGTAATTATTAGGGAGACTGACAACTACATCATATGAATGCAAACCCTTCAAGAGAATAACTTCAAACCTGAAGGCCAAAAAAAAATCTTTACTTCCCTCAAGAAATGAGCACAGTTAATGTATAATGCAAACTATATAATCGCAGATGATATGCTCAACTTTAATTACTTATAAAAGATTCTATAGCTTTTATGATTATGTTCCAAGTTTCCTTGGTCTAGATCTTTTATTTTATTTTCCCTGGTCTCTATTTATACTTTTTCCCATTTAATTGGATTAATTTCTAAAAACTGCCTCAAATACAGTGCGGGAAAATGGGGTATAAACAACACACTTAGCTGAGACTTAGTTATTCTATGTTGCCCTTCAGAAGGGCCAGATATCTGTAAAGACAGAGCTGGGATGAGCATGGAGGAGATAAAATGAAGAGAGCCTTCAGAGCTTGAGAGTCTGGGCCTGCCCTGGGATTCCCAGAATCACAAGCCCGGAAATTCCTATCATCAGCCACATAAAAGACTACCTTTTGCCTGACCAGGTGGTGGCGCAGTGGATAGAGCATCAGACTGGGATGCGGAAGGACCCAGGTTCGAGACCCTGAGGTTGCCAGGTTGAGTGAGGGCTCATCTGGTTTAAGCAAAGCTCACCAGCTTGGACCCAAGGTCGCTGGCTCCAGCAAGGAGTTACTTAGTCTGCTGTAGCCCCACGGTCAAGGCACATATGAGAAAGCAATCAATGAACAACTAAGGTGTCGCAGCGAAAAACTGATGATTGATGCTTCTCATCTCTCTCCATTTCTGTCTGTCTATCCCTCTGACTCTCTAAAAAAAAAAAAAAAAAAAAAAAAAAAAAAAAAAAAAAGACTACCTTTTGAAGACTTTCTTTCAAAGGTTCCTTTAAGAGAGATCACAAAGGATTATGTTGTGCTCTGCAGTGGCTCAGTAGATAGAACGTTGGCCTGCTGTATGGACATCCCAGGTTCAATTCCCCGTTAGGACACACAGGAGAAGCAACCATCTCCTTCTCTTTCCCTTCCGTTCCCCCTTCTCTTGCAGCCAGTGGCTCGACTGGTTCGAGCACCTACCTGGGACGCTGAGGATAACTCCGTTGGAGCACATCAGCCTCAGAAGCTAAAAAGAGCTTGGTACCGAGCATTGGCCCCAGATGGGGTTTCAGAGTGGATCCAGGTTGGGGCATATGATGGAGTCTGCCTATCTCCCCTCTTCTCACCTAAAAAACAAACAAAACAAAAAAACCAGGATTATGCTGTAATAACATAAACCTATTAACTTACAGTTCTGGGAACATAAAGACATATGTTTTTCCTTTGAGGATGTGAATGTTTATATTCCACTATATGTTTAAAACTTTTCTCCCCTAAAAAAAAGTTTCTCCCCTCAACATCCATTTATGATAGAAAAAAACTCTCAACAAAGTAGATATAGATGGAACATACTTCAACATAATAAAGGCCATATTTGACAAACCCACAGTTAACATACTCAACAGTGGAGAGCTGAAAGCTTCTTCTCTAAGAACAGCAACAACACAAAGATGCCCGCTCTCATCACTTTTATTCAACATAGTCTTAGAAGTCAGAGTTACAGTATTTAGGCAAGAAACAGAAGTAAAAGGCATCTAAATTGGAAAGGAAGAAGTTAAGCTGTCACTATATGCAGATGACCCAAAAGACTCCACCAAAAAACTATAAGTAATAATGTTGCAGGAATCAAGGAGGGTAAGACACCCAGACAAGGAGGAAGAAAGGTTTCTTAGCCGGAGGAGCCGCGTGAACCCAAAAGAGGCAACAAAACACGCGCTTCTTGAGGTTAGATTTCTTACATCTTATACACCTTTACAGCTTTAGCGTTCACATGACAAACGTCTGATTTCTATGACTTCCTTGTCTGCAGACCTACCTGACTTTCGTGTCTCTGGGAGGGGAGGGAGTAAGACAGGAAGCCAGAGGGTCTGTCTTTGACTTATTACTTATTCTTCTCTCTGGTACTGCAAGTTTATTTCAAGGAACTGATAACAAGCAAAGTCCACAGCTGTGGTTTGTTATTTTTCAAACTTTCCAGTCTGCCCTTGCTCCCTCAGTCCTGAACACTGAGGTCAAGGGCTGGAATGTAAGACCCCAGACATTGCAGGCTCCCCCTCTTCTGCATTCTTCTGGTTTCTCCTCCTTCAATAAATGAATTCAGTCAAGTCACAGGTTACAAAAATAATATATAAAATCAGTTGCATTTCTATACACTAATAAGGAACTATCAGAAAGATAAATGAATCCCATTTACAACTGCATCAAAAAGCATAAAAATACTTTACAATGATTTAACCAAGGAGGTTAAAGACCTGTACTCTGAAAACTATAAGATACTTCTGAAAGAAGCTGAAGATGACATAAATAAATGAAAAGATAGACCATGCTCAGGGATTGAAAGAATTCATATTGAAAGAATTCCCTCTTTGTAGTATTTAGCTAGCTACAAGACAGTAGCAGAAACGAGAAACTGTCTGAAGTCTGTTCACCAAATAGATCCAAGGGTGGAAACAGAGCCTCTGGGAAGGACGGGAACTCTCCCCCTGCCCTCACATCCGTACAGGCATACACCAACACAAGAAAACCCAGCACACAATGTATGAATGGAGTGCGGCCTAAATGCTAAGGTGACCAACTTTTCTACAATGAAAAGGAGGACAAAAATAAATTGAAGAAAATAATATCGTAAGTAAAAGAAACATTTATTCATTGCAACAATAATACACTATAATATAATAAATAAATAATATAAACATTTGTAATATTTTATATTGTAATTATGCTTACATGCCTATTAATTTTTAATAATAATTGTAAGAAAAAAGTACTCATTTAGATACAAATACGTCACATCACACGCAATGGATCAACTTTGCATCGACTGAATACGGACATTTACAGATTAGTCTTCCAATACCAAAAAGGAGGCCATGTAGGAGGACATTTTTCCAAGAGGATGGAACTTACAGAAGAAGGACTGTCCTCCCTGAAGGAGGACGACTGGTCACCTTAATGCAAACTCTTCTCATTCAGGGCTGGAGCCCCAATTACTGATCAAGAGCCGCCTGGTCCCCACGCCATCCCACACAGTTTCCTAACTTGCTCTTTGCAAACCCTCCTCACTGACCCAAAATAACCTTAAGAACGGATACCACTCCCTTCCGGGCCCAGCCACTGATGGCTACATGACCCCATCCCGCGACCCTGAGAGACGCAGAACCACTCACAGACACGCCCATCCCCTAGCCCCACAAGTCCCCCGTCAGTGGACCCTCCTCACAGCCCACCACCAACTGCACCATTGAATCCCCAGCTCCGCAGGACGCCAATTACTATCTTGTGCATCTCCATTCAATTACTAACCACAAGAGGACTGGAAATTATGGGCCCCTACTAACGCTTAATCGCGGTGCCGAAGTCCTTACTCCCACAACTGCAGCAAGTGACCAACCTTTTCCGAAGCCGGACTCTTCAACTTCCCGCCTGTTCTCGGGCCCTCAGCTGAGCGCTACGACCCGCCCCCTACTTCGGGGCTGCGAGACTCTTCTAGTCATCGCAGAAGTTGACGCAGCCTCTGCTTCGCCTGAATCGTGAGATTTTGTGGGTTGCCAGTCCGCCTGAGCCGAGGACTAATATGGCTGCGCCTATAAGTGTAATGTTTAGTAAAATGCATGGCGCCATATTTCGACTAGTGCTGCTGCCATACAACAAAGAATTCTAAAGAGCAAAGGAGGTGGAGCTGTTGAAAAAGGGTAGAGCTGGCCGGTGGCGCAGAAGGTAGAGCGTGGACCCAGGTTGAACCCCCGAGCTCGCTGGTTTGATCTTGAGCATGGGATCATAGTCATGAGACCCTGTGGTCTCTGTCTTGAGCAAGGGGTTACTGTATCCTCTGGTCATATGAAAAAGCAAATCAATGGACAACAATTGAATGCTCTCTCAATTCATCTCTCTCCCTTCCTTCCTGTCTCCTGTCTCTCTCTCTCTCTCTCTCTCTCTCTCAAAAAAAAAAAAAAAAAAGTGTAGGGGAACAATGACATAAACTAGGAAATAATTCCAGGTATCTGACATCAGGGAACCAATTCAGATATGTAGAAAATGAATAAGCAGAGAAAATTGCAAAGCAAAGATAGGAAAGTGGAGTCAGGAAGCAGAGGAAGCCCTCCTGTTGAGCAGATGAGAATGTGTCTCAGCCTAAATCAGTTGACCCACGTGCCGCATTTTCCCAATCTGTAGTAATAATGACAATAAACGTTTATTGAGCACTTACTGTATGTTTATCAAGAAAATAAAGTTTTTAAATAAATGTATTGGTTTGAAATAAATGTACTAGTTTATGTATAGCATTCTTTTCTAATATTTTATTTTAAAATTCTTTAAACTATAATCATCTTTGACATCAGTCTCTAATAAATAGAGTCATTTGTAAGGTCATCAAACACTGTTTTTCAGATGTGAGATAATGCATTTTTGATTTTTGAAAAGTGCTGTCTGGAAATTTTACTCAAGTCTCAAGTTTCATTTCCATAGTTTTAGCACAGTTGATTTTTTTTTTCATTTGTCTTGTAGGAATAGCTGTAGTCCTAATCATTTACTGTATTTTTGTATTAAATTATTAAAATATTATTGGTTAGTAATATTATCAAGGTTTCAAGTGTACAATTCTAGAATACATTATCTATATATTACATTGTGTGTTTACCACCCAAAGTCAGGTCTCCTTTCATCACCATCTGTTTGACCTCCGGTGCAGAAGTCAGGATGGAGCAATCTTCTCCCTGGAAGAGGGTAAGTCAGCATGCTTTTTATTTGGTGAACTCCAGCCAATAATCCTGGAAAATAAAATTCAAATGTTCTCCCCTGGGAATGCTTTCCCTGGTTGGACGGTGTTGGGCAGATAAAATATATTATGCTCACTTTGTTAAAGATGGCGCTGTCCACATGGAAGCCGTTGCCCAGGTGATGTTAATATGTGTTGGGGGCAGGCTGTGGGCAGGCAGGATCCTTGTAGCCTGGGGCTTCGTTTTAGGACTAAGCCTTTCCCACCCTTTTTGATGTGGGGTGGTACAATCCCATCATGCCTCAGAGAAGTGACTTTGTATTAGAGACTTCCCTATTTTGTATATTGGATTAAAGGTTTGGATTTCTACACTATAAAATGGGGACAGAATGGGAGCTTGCTCTCTTGGTTCCTGAGATTAATATTAGAGGAGAGAGCAGAAAGGAGAGCAGAGAAAGGCCATGTGGAGGAGGCCAGGAGAAGCAGCCAAGATGGTGGAGTGTTGAGTGAGAAGCCAGTTTGTGCAGAGTTTGTGCAGGGAGAAGGAAGGAGATGGGGAACAGAGGTGAATAAGTCTGGTGAGCTAGAAACCTTTGATTCTATGAAACTCGGATAAGTCAGTAGCTTTGTGAGCACTGAATGTGAGTGGGTTTTCGAGCCCAGTGTGTGTTTTTTACTTGCCCGCCGAGTGCAAGCTAGGATTAAAGATGATGGCCCATCAGTTTTTGGCTCCGTTGTTTCTTTACCGACTATCCGAACCTGCATGGGCCAGGCGGCTGTGATGGTGGCCATGGCTACTGGCTTTACAGGCAGGAAGACTCGGCCCCTGCTGAAAACACATCAGATAGAAGCAGAGAGGAAGTGTTTGGGGGTATACTCTGAAGGGTAATTCAGACCCCCTAGAGTCTCCTTTCAATGTGATCTTGAACTTGGTCTCTGGTCTTGGGCCAGCCACTTTCCCTTAGTTCTCTAATCTGTAGAGTAGAAGAAGGCTGTGAAATACTTGTTTGGGTATTTCAGTGTTTACTGACATAAGCAAAAAGCACTTTATATTCCACACAGTTTTTATTTAATAATACCATCTTGTGTTATTACTATTAAACAAGGAGGCCATTAGACTGAGGTGGTTCCAATCCCTTAGCAGCCTTCATAAGCAAACCACAACCCATGCCTGTAAATGCTTCAAGGTTAAGAAATCAAAACCTAAGCACTACCAATCTCACAACCACTGACACTCCCAAATAAGGGAACTGTTTAAGCAATAGCCGATCAAATAATTGCTTTGCTTCTGGGTTTTCTCTGTAAAACTCTTGCCCCACCTGTCAGTGGGGCACTTCTAACCACATTTAGTGCTGCCCAATTCAAATCAAGTTTAGCTCAAATAAACTCTTAAAGCTTTTACTATGCCTCAGTTTATCTTTTAACATTACTGCAGAAAATCTAGCCCTAACTAATGCCTAAACACACTATGGAGTAACTCTGAAGATTCACTAGCTCCTTAAAACCAGATACTGTGGACTTAATGCTTCTGGAATATCCTCCCCAACCATATGCCAGGAAAATACTATTCATGCTTCAAAGCTGGGCTCCAACATCCTCTTCTCTCAAGTTTTTCTTGTTTGTTTTTGTCTTTTGTTTTTTCCCAGAGTTTCCAAGCATCTGTTCCTTTTTATGGGTACAACAATATATGCCTTAACCTATCACAGCTGTCACTGCTTGGGACTGGGATTTCAGTGTTTGTGGCCATTCTCCCCTTTGGTCTGGCAGCTACTCATGGCTAGAGTATGTCATATCAGCTTATTTCTCTGCCTGTTTTGTTAGATATATATTTATGTCTTCTGACTCTTCCTCCACTCATTCCTTCAGTCACACACATTTACTACTGCCATGTCTGGTAATGCAAGGGAGGAGCTCAGAGTCTGACAGTGACAATGCAGTGTGATCAGTGCTGTGACTGGGGCATGATGGTGCTGACTGGGCACGGCAGGAGGTGGCTAACTGTCAGGGACTGGGTGGCACTGGTGGGGGCATGAGAAGGGCCTCTCAGGAAGGCTTAGTGATACAGGTGTTCTGGGGGTTTGGGGACCCAAAAGTCCACATAGAAAAGAATTCAGATATGAGCCAGCATAGAGTTTTAAGTAAAACAGAGCTGATTAGTGAAGCAGTGAGACAGAAAGTGGGCTATTCCACAGAGTAGCCCCTCCCTATTGGGATTTATGTCTTTTATTGAGGCTTGTTTAAGCAAGGGGTAAGGCATTCAATAAGGGGGAAGAATATTCAAGACTTTTCCAGGAAAGGGATGGAGACTTCTAGGAAGAGCCCCTTGGGCCATTTTGTGTCCTTATATGGGTTTGCTATTTCTGATCATGGTGGTGTGTGGTATGTTGCTTAGTATGGTAATGTATTACAGTGAGCGTGTAATGAGGCTAGGGGTCACCATAAGGTGAAATCCATCACCTTCTTGGATCAAGCTGGTCTTCCACTGGTTCTAAGCCATAAATCCATTTGGGGTTGGTCTACTACAGGGGTCCCCAAACTTTTCACACAGGGGGCCAGTTCACTGTCCCTCAGACAGTTGGAGGACCAGACTATAAAAAAAAACTATGAGCAAATCCCTATGCACACTGCACATATCTTATTTTAAAGTAAAAAAAACAAAATGGGAACAAATACAATATTTAAATTAAAGAACAAGTAAATTTAAATCAACAAACTGACCAGTATTTCAACGGGAACTATGCTCCTCTCACTGACCACCAATGAAAGAGGTGCCCCTTCCGGAAGTGCGGCAAGGGCCGGATAAATGGCCTCAGGGGGCCTCATGCGGCCCGCAGGCCGTAGTTTGGGGACCCCTGGTCTACTATCTCCTTGACAGTCCCTTTAGCTCTTATTGGTTACAGCCGTTTTGCTACATACCTTATCTCAATGGTTGGCAAACCCCGGCTCACAAGCCACACGTGGCTCTTTGGCCCCTTGAGTGTGGCTCTTCCACAAAATACCATGTGCAGGCGCAAAGGCCAGCTTAGGAGTACCCTAATTAAGTTAATAACAATGTACCTACCTATATAGTTTAAGTTTAAAATATTTGACTCTCAAAAGAAATTTCAATCGTTGTACTGTTGATATTTGGCTCTGTTGACTAATGAGTTTGCCAACCACTGCTCTATCTCATTACAACACAATTTTAAAAAGTGAGTCTTGGAAGAGGAGCAGGAATTTATCAGGAAAACAAGGTGAAGAAGGGAAGTCTCAACAGAACAGTAAGTTCTCACAGACTTTAGAGCGGACTGAGCCACCTCCACATCTGTTCAATTAGGGTTTCCTCCCTTGGGAATGCACGCACATTCCTGTTTGGGGAGGGAGGGAGGGACTTCTTTACCAAAGATTAGGGGAGTCTCATTTGCTTTGTAAGTTCCTACCTTAATATTTCTTTTATATGTGTAATATAATTCAGGGGTTCACATTCTACAGCCCTTGGGAAACTCCTGCCTGCTGTCTGTTTTCATCAAGTTTTATTGAAACACAGCCATGCTCGTTCATTTACATATTGTCTCTGGCTGCTTTTGTGCCATAACAGCAGATTTAGTCACCTCAGTGTGTCGATGTTCTTTAACTGTTCACTTCCAATAATTTTTAGATATTATTTCCTCATTCACTAATACTTTTAACTTGTACTGCACTGGATAGCTTTCGGCATTCATTTCTGCTGCTTAGGCATACCTGTATTCCTATTTCAGGTGGGGCACTATTATGAGTTCTCCGAGAAGTGTGGGAAACTTAATCTAACCATCATCTAAAACTGTCCTATCCTTCTTAAAAGTGCAGATTTTTGACAGCTCTGGACAGTGATGGTCATCCTATGCATACTGCTAGACTTCCATTTGGTAATAAATTACTAATGGAAATGAAATTACTTTCACATTGTATTTTCATTCCCCTGAGAGTAAGTTCCTTTGTAAAGAGAGTATAATATAGGAGATCTTTCAATACATGTACACACATATGTATAATTCCATTCTCAATATTTATACCTTTTAATCCTCTAAAATGAGGAGCTCAGAAAGGCAGGCACTTGATGGGGAAGTATTCACAAAGATGGCATTTAATCACATATTTGTTGAGAGCCCATCATTATGCTAGACTAGTATCTAGGTGAAGTACAGTGTCCATAAAGTCATGGTGCACTTTTGACCGGTCACAGGAAAGCAATAAAAGACGATAGAAATGTGAAATCTGCACCCAATAAAAGGAAAACTCTCCCAGTTTCATACCTATTCAGTGCAGTTTGATGTGGGCTCACGCAGATTTTTTAGGGCTCCTTAGGTAGCTATCCCGTATAGCCTCTACAGACTCGTCACTGACTGATGGCCTACCAGAACAGGGTTTCTCCACCAAACTGCTGGTTTCCTTCAACTGCTTATCCCACCGAGTAATGTTACTTCTATGTGGTGATGCTTCTTATAAATGCGCCGATATTCACGTTGCACTTTGGTTACGGATTCGAATTTACCGAGCCACAGAACACACTGAACTTTCCTCTGTACCGTCCACATTGCAACTGACATGGCCGTGGGCTGCTCCGCTGTATACACGGTGTTACATCATCATCTGCGCATGCACACATGCTGCCACATTATCCTACAGAAACTGGGAGGTTTTTCCTTTATTTGGTGCAGATTTCACATTTCTATCGTCTTTTGTTGCTTTCCTATGACCGGTCAAAAGTGCACTATGACTTTACGGACACACTGTATATACTGAGCAGTACTGACCATGACAGGTCTTGCTTACTTGGCTCATATGTTTATTTGGAGGAACACAAGTGATAATGTAGAGAAGGTGCTGTGAAAAATGTAAAAGATGAATACATGTCAAATATCACTATATTACAAAACTGGTTTTGTTCTCATGTCACTGTTTTCAGTGTAACAAGTAAATTTTAAAATAGTACAACTGTATTTTTTTATCTATGACTCGTGAGTAAAAAAGTTCTAGGTGTGCAGTGCAAAGTGGGTTTCCTATGTGAACCCATATTGATTCATAGTCCCTTCTGGAATGCATGCTTAAGAATGATTCTGAGCCCTGGCCAGGTGGCTTAGTGATAAAGCGTTACCCCAGTACATTGAGGTCATGGGTTTGATCCCTGGTCAGGGCACATATGAGAAGCAACCAATGAGTGCACAACTAAATGGAACAACTAAGTGGAACATTGAGTTAATGCTCCTCACTCTCTCTTCCCCTCTTTCTCTCTGACTCCTTACCCTCTCTCAAATCAATGGGAAAAATTATTTTTTAAAAATAATGATTCACTAAGAGAGAGTGCAGTGATTGGCTACTGGGCAAAAACAGGGAGCTGTGCTGTTTGTTACAATACATGATACCCAAGATAGAGGTGTTGTATTTAAGTTCTTCGAATAAAGTAAAATGGAGTGATTGTTCAGAAAATCACTTTCATTCAGCTATAATCACAGATCATCTTCAGCCTTTTAAAAAATGGCAAGTAGAAGAAACAGTGCCAAGTTATGGTCATAATTTATTATTTTAATGAAAGAACATGCTTAATAGAAGTCCTTGTGAATTCAATATCAAATTTAATACCATATTCTTACACATAGATCATTTACAATAATCTCAATATCATTCATGAATAGGCACAGAAACTTACTTTATCAAACAACATCATGGAGTGGGCTCATTGAAAATTTTAATTAGCATTGATTTATGCATATTAAAAGGATTTTAATTGTGGAAATAATACATGTATCTGATAAAAAAGTTAAAATTGTATACAATAAAAAGGAGGCCTCTCTCCCAGCCCAGACTCCACTCCTGTAATACTGTATCCAATGGCAACCACTATTAACTTTTATCTGTATTTTTCAAACCAAGTCTATTCACATACAAATGTGTGTGTGTGTGTGTGTGTGTGTGTGTGTGTGTACATTCAGAGACAGGCAAACACACACACCCTACTGTACACAAGTGGGAACAGCAACAACACTGTTCAGCAACCTGCTATTTTCACTTAACAATGTATCCTGAACATCATTTTCTACCAGCACCTGTGTATCCTCAGCTGCTTTCTTTCATATACTCTTAATTTTGTGTTAACATTTTTTATATAAATAATATAAGTTATTTTTTTTATAATGCAGAAGGTAACAAAGACAGTAAGAGCTGGATGATAATATCAAAGATGAGTCTCATACCAATAGCCACAGATATTTATACCTGGCAATAAATTCTGTTCTCATATGTGGTGTTTAAGTACACAATACTCAAGCAGCTCAGAAAGTTTCAGCATATGTAATTTGTTTCTCTAGTGCTTTCCTTATTGAACTTATTAACAATTTTAAAAACTTTATATTTCAATCTGAACATATAGGCCATTTACAATAATTGAATATTTTTAAAACAGTATTTTCTATAAAAGATTTAGTATCAAGTTTAAACTCTTGACTGCCTCTATGTGAAGATTCATTTCAAATTCTCTTATATGAGGTTTGACCTCTTGTTAAAGGTATTCTAACATCCTTTAACTTCAGAAGACTTCTAAGGTGAAACAGAACCTTCAACTCAGTTCAAAGATTTCCCACATTTATTTCACTCATGAGCATTCTCTTCTGAATGAGTTTTCACATGTTTGGTAAGGGATGCATTTTGTTTGAAGGCTTTCCCACATTCATTACATTCATAGGGTTTCTCTCCAGTGTGGGATCTCTGGTGTATGACAAGTTGTGACTTTGCATTGAAGGCCTTCCCACATTCATTACATTCATAGGGCTTCTCCCCAGTATGAGTTCTCTGATGTACAATGAGGTGTGACTTTTGGCTAAAGGCTTTCCCACATTCGTTACATTCATAGGGTTTCTCCCCAGTATGAACTCTCTGATGTTGAGTAAGGCCTTCGATTTGTTTGAAGGCCTTCCCACACTGATTACATTCAAAGGGACTTTCACCCCTATGCGTTCTCATGTGGTAAGTAAGAGATGAGCTATGTCCAAAGGCTTTTCCACATTCATCACATTTATAGGGTTTCTCCTTCGTATGAGTTCTTTGATGTATAGTGAGATGTGACTTCTTGCTGAATGCTTTCCCACATTCATTACATTCAAAAGGTTTCTCACCTGTATGAATTCTCATGTGTTTAGTAAGGGATGAGCTATACTTAAAGGCCCTTCCGCATTCATTACATTCATATGGTATTTCACCTGTATGAGTTCTCACATGTTCAGTAAGAGATGAGTTATACCTAAAGGATTTTCCACATTCCTTACATTCATAGGGCTTCTCACCTGTATGAGATCTCACATGTTGAATAAGATTCGAGCTATGTCTGAAGGTTTTCCCACATTCAGTACATTGATAGGGCTTTTCCCCAGTATGAACTCTCAGATGGTCAGTGAGGGCATGTTTATGACCATGGGCTTTGCCACACTGTTTACACTCATACGGTTTTTCTCCAGTGTGAGTTCTCTGATGTACAACGAGGTGTGACTTTTGGCTAAAGGCTATCCCACATTCATTACATTCATATGGTTTTTCCCCAGTGTGAATTCTCTGATGGTCGACAAGTCCTTGTTTATGGCTGAGAACTTTTCCACACTGATCACATTCATAAGGTTTCACTTTAGCTTGAGTTGTGTCACGCTTAGTAGGAGATGAGCTCTGGGTGGCTGACTTTTCATGTTTCTCTCCACTTTTAACTTTGTCCCATTTAGTATGGGATGAGCCATGACAAACTAATTTCTCATGTTTCTTGCCAATTTGGGTTTTGTCATGTCTCTTTGATGAGCTATGGTTAGATAATTTTTGTTTCTTTCCAGTTTGATTTTTGTCTCTCTTTGCATCAGATAAACTGTGGCTAAATGATTTCCTATGCTCTTTAGCTACATCAGGGTTCTTTTTTGCATAGTTTTTTATGTGACCAGGTAAGTGTAAATTCTGTTTCAAACTTTTTCCCTGTGAATTATATTTACGAAGCATCTTTTGGGAAGAAACTTGTGTTGTACTCACATATTTCCCACCTAATGAACTATCTTCATAACCTTTTTTCTTAGTCAGAGTTTTTTTCTTGAATGCAGCTTCCTTAAGGAGTTTGTTTTGAGATTCCTGGTGATTCTCTAGCTGGTCATCATCTTGCTGGGCTTCTTCTAAAATGGAATTCAGTGAGACATTCTTATGAATCTTTGCATTTTCATATATAAGAATACAGTTTACAAAGAAAGCCCTGTTGTGGGGTTGAATCCTTTCTCAAGCCTACTATCCCAAAGTGTATAAAATATCAAGCACAAACGTCCCTATTCTCTTGGACTTGAAGGGGAAAGTGCTTTAGTAAAAACAGTAAAAGAAAATTAACAAGAGTGATTAGAAAAAGTTTTGACTCTTTATAAATGTGACCTCACAACCTGGGATGGAAGATGAAATAAACACAAGCAGCGGTGAATAGGAAATAGATGAAATTGAAAGAGCTTGTGATTGGAGCTGAGACTTGTTGAGGCCTCTCCTCAGCCCATGCTGCCCAGCTTTAGTAACTGCCAGTTCGCCCATAGCATTTGACTTCCACAGCCTCTACTATATTAATCCAGCTTTCCGTGGTCGCAGTTGGAAACACATCTGGCTCAAGCCCAGATGTCTAGTAAAAGTCTTCCTCGTAAAAATCGAGACTCTAGTTAGTCTCCACTGGGTTCTTAGATTTAAAAAAACTATATAAAACAGTACAATAAGTCCATATTTCCCCTATGTAAACAGAAAATTCATCAGTACACAGGATGAAGCATACAGGTACAGAAAAGCAGAGGTGCAAAACCACATGTCTTCAAAGAGACCATCTGCATAACCTGAGAGCTGCCATTTCAGCTACATACATGGAAAAGTGGGAAAGCTTCAGGGTGGAAATTAAACAGACTCAAAGAGAGAAGCAGATAGAAGAGACCCCATGACTTCAAAAAGAAATAAAAAGTGGATTGCTGTCTTGGTGGTAAAGAAACATTCCATAGAAAAAGTGAAAATTGGGCTCAAACAGAAAAGAGTTATGGCATTTGAATATACATCCAGGAAATAATATTACTTTTATGGAGAACTCCTCAGAGATTAGTTCCCATGGGATAGAAGATCAGATTGTGTAAGTGTAGATGAAGTGGTGATACAGATGGAGTAGGGAGAATCAGAATTGCTCGCTGCTTTTCCATTTAGGAAATTTTAAGTGATGCAAGCATCCTAAGAGAAACAGTGTATCAAGAACCTTTACGTAGCGTGGCAAAGGCTGCATCTTCCAATGCCCGAAGATGCTGAGATGTTGGGGAGAAGAGAGGCAAATTTTATTCAGGGGTGGGGGGGATCAAAACTCAAGCCTTTTCCCTTGAGGTATACCGATATAACAGCCTCTACTAATGATGGTTTGGGCTGGTCCTAACTGACACTGACTAGCAGGAACTACAAGGGAAATGTACCAAGAGGGAAGGGAGAGGAATCGGAACTTGTAAACTGGTATAATAGAGTAATACTAAGGGGAGAGTTGGGTGTGGCAGAGCATGTATTTAAATCTATAAGCTTGTCCTGAATGTGAGACTGTAACTAAGACATGCATTTTAAGCTAAAATGACTATAACTTCAGAAACTGAAGAATGGAGCTCATTAGACCCAGAAAATAATTGGAGGAAATAGAACAGTACTTTGAAGAACCTCCAAGTACTACTATATAAGAACCTGAACCAAGAGGACAGTCACAGCAGCAATGACAGAAATGTATTCAATGACTCAGGATTATTTTTTAGTTGTAACACCACATATCATTGAGAAAAGTAAAGATCACCAAAATTAGAGCCATTAGTGAATGGATCAAAAACTTCATGAGGTCTCATTTGTTATTTAAAAGACTGGTCCCTTTGGTTTCAGGAAATTCAAGGACTCTTGGAAAATTCAGGGTCAGAGAAAACTTAAAAAGATATTGTGGACATTCTGCTAATTTAGGGACTGTAATGGCATAATTAATAACAATATTTTAATGTTTGGTGGTAACACCTAAGAATTGAAGCAATTTAGTTATGTGATAATATAGATGACTGATATCAGTGAGAATAAAGGGGGAAGGCCCCAGGAGCTGAGGAGAGAATAGTAAGAGAGAAGGCAGACAGCAAAGATTCATAGAAATTCTATGGCAGACATGCCTAAAATCAAGGTGACCAGTCATCCTCCTTTAGGGAGGACAGTCCTTCTTTGGTAAGTTCCGTCCTCCCTCAAAAAGTGTCCTCCTACATGTCCTCCTTTTTGGTATTGGAAGACTAATCTGTAAATGTCCGTATTCGATTGATGCAGAGTCGATCCATTGCATGTGATATGATGTATTTGTATCTAAATGAGTACTCTTTTCTTATAATTATTATTAAAAATTAATAGGCATGTAAGCAAATTACAATATAAAATATTACAAATGTTTTTATTATGCATTTATCATATTATAGCATATTATTGTTGCAATGAATAAAATGTTTCTTTTATTTATGATATTGTCTTCTTCAATTGATTTTTGTCCTCCTTTTCATTGTAAAAAAGTTGGTCACCTTACTAAAATCAGCCTGGAGCCTGATAAAAATATGGAAAGTGAAAGAAAGATCTAATTTAAAAAGAAAGACAAAGCTTTCGATTTTGGCACTCATTTTGAGGGACCTATCTTATAAGCAAGTAAAGTATGAATCCAACAAAAAGGAGTTGAAGATTTACCTGGACAAGATAAATTTACCTTGGAAGTCATAAGTGTAGAAAAAAAAGCTTGTATTTGCCAAAGGATTATTCCTTGGAGGGAAATACCATAGAAAAAAGAAGAGATAGTTGAAGACATACCTTAGGGCAGGGGTCCCCAAACTACGGCCCAACGCCCGCATGCGGCCCCCTGAGGCCATTTATCCACCCCGCCGCACTTTCGGAAGGGGCACCTCTTTCATTGGTGGTCAGTGAGAGGAGCATAGTTCCCATTGAAATACTGGTCACTTGGTTGATTTAAATTTACTTGTTCTTTATTTTAAATATTGTATTTGTTCCCGTTTTGTTTTTTTACTATAAAATAAGATATGTGCAGTGTGCATAGGGATTTGTTCATAGTTTTTTTTATAGTCCGGCCCTCCAATGGTCTGAGGGACAGTGAACTGGCCCCCTGTGTAAAACGTTTGGAGACCCCTGCCTTAGGGGCAACTCAGCAAAGTGAGAAGGAAGAGGAACTGGGGAAAGAATGGTCAAGAGGCACTCAGGTAAAATCAGATTCAAGTGGTGTAATTCAAGCTAGGTAGGCACCAATTCCAGGCTGGTCAGAACTATTAGGCTACGCACTAGAAGGTAAGCAGTAGTCACTTTAAAGTCAGAAATTTACATAGAGATGTGCAATCTGTGGCATTTGACTGCAAAGGTTAAGGAAAAAATGTAAATGACGATGCACTGCAGACCACAAATCTAGAACACTTCACAGTGAAAGGTGGAAAATGGAAAGTAACTAGGGTCAGGAGCATCATGCCAGAGACTGGAAAAGAGGACAGATCCAAGAGTGTCTGAATATATTAAGAGAGAAATTTCATATCATGGGATATCATGAGTGTTAGTGGAGGAAGGAAGAAAAAAAATATATTAGAGAAAAGGAGAATAATTTTTTTTTCATTTTTCCATTGATTTAAGGAGGGAGAGAGAAAGAGAGAAAAGCATCAACTTGTTGCTCCACTTAGTTGTTCCATTTAGTCGTGCAGTCATTGGTTGCTTCTCGCATGTGCCCTGACTGGAGATGAAACACGTGACCTCGATGTGATGGGAACACACTCGATCCACGGAGAGACCCGGCCAGGGCTAAAACAATGATAATTTTTAAAAGCCCTGCTTTAAATAAAGTAAGCAGAAATGAGTTTCAGAGAACAGCAAAGTGGTGTTACTGCTTCTTCTGAAAACTGAACAGTGGAGAACATGGCTGAGGAAAGACACTCTATGGAAGGATCCGAGGGGCTGGTATGAAAGGTTTAGAGCTCTGGTCTTCACTGTTTTTACTACCACAGCCTGAGTGATGTAGTGGACTGTATTATTGTTCCCTGAGGAAGGATTACACCTGCAGGTCCCATGGCAAGGCCAGCTGAACCCTCCCTGTGGAAGGATTATGCATTCCTACCTGCTGAATTCAGGCGTGGTCAGGGGATCTGCTCTAATGAATTAACCAATAAAATGTGAGCAGAAAAAGATAAATACCACTTCCCATCAGTGATTTTTAATAGTCATACTGTGGTTCACTCACTCTTCTTTCCCTCTGCCACGAGACCAGAATTTGCCAAGCAGGGACTGCTCTTTCAACAAAGGTTCACAAAATCATGTGAGAGGCTGCAGCCTGAGCAAGAAATAAATCTGTCTTGTTGTAATCCATTAAGATTGTGGGGTCATTCCTTAATGAAACATAACTTAGCCTAAACTGAGAGCCTATATGAGAACCATTCACATGGACAGGTTTGTAGAAAGAGGAAATATTAGAAACTCCAAAGTTTAAAAGTCTTTGTAGTCTGAAAATCCTCTTCCTGGTTAAGAAAGAAGGATCTGGGATCTTTAAGAAGAATTTAAGAATAAATTATTCTTTGAATAATTCCAAAGTTACCACTAAGAAATTAGGAACTTACTTCCACTGGTTCCTATTTTCTTCAATCTTGCTAGTTCACTCGAACCACGCTGTCTGGGTCTTTTCCCCTTCCCCAATGGCTCTTCCCCTTTTTCCAACTTAGAGATCATGTCTGGTTTGGCAGCTTGATACCCTGTTCATGAGAAATGGCAGACACTGAATATTAGAACAACAAACATCCCAGAAAGCAAGCCCTGATATTTGAGCTTCAGATCCCCTAAAGGATAAGTATATGGACGCTGAGATTTCACAGTGCAGATGGCCACATACTCCATCAGAGTAGACCTTGGTTTTGGAGGCAAGAGCACAAGTATCCTGCCTAGCACCCAAAAGGGATTAAAATTCCTTGACTCAAAAATCAAGGCCGAACATATCAAGTTTGATAAGTTGAGAGAAGGTATCACAGTGGACATATTTGGAATTACGAAGGAATTGTCCTTACCCACAGAGGCCAGGTTACTGTAGTTCTCCAGCATCACATCCTTGTACAGGCTCCTCTGAGCAGGATCTAGCTGCTCCCATTCCTTCTGGGTAAAGGCCATAGTCACGTCTTTGAATGTTACCGATCCCTGGAATAGCATATTCTTGTTCAGTCTAATGTTACCCATGTCAGTGAGAGATTTAGACAGATAATAATGACTTGCTCTTTCTTTTACTATTCACTGTTGATCATGATGTTATATAGAATTACCTATTCTCTACCCAGTTTTGCATTTTTTTCTTTTTTCTTTTTCTTATTAAGTGAGAGGTGGGGAGGTGGGGAGGCAGAGAGACAGACTCCTGCATGTGCCCTGACAGGGATCCACTGGGTAAGCCCCCTACCTGGCGCTGCTCTGCCCCTCTGGGGTGCTTCTCTATTGCTTGGCAACCAAGCTATTTCAGTACCTGAGGCCATGGAGCCATCCTCAGTACCCAGGATCAACTTGCTCAAACCATTCGAGTCATGGCTGGGGGGGGGGGGGGGGGTGAAGCAGATGGCTGCTTCTCCTGTGTACCCTGACTGGGCATTGAACCCAGGACTTCCACATGCCAAGCCAATGCTCTACCGCTGAGTCAACTGGCCAGGGTTGCATTTTTTTCTTGAGAAACAAAAACCATATTAAGAAATATCCCTATTATGGACTGAATGTTTGTTTCTCCTCCAAATTCATGTTGAAATCCCATCCTCCAATATGATGGTATTAGGAGATAGAGCCTTTGGGAAGTAATTAGAATTAGATGAGGTCATATGGGTAGAATCTGTATGAATGGGATTAATGCCCTTATAAGACTCACAAGAGAGCTTGCTTCCTCTCTCTGCTCTTTCAGTCAGTAAGGATACAAGAAGTCTGTAATCTGGAAGAGGTTTCATATCTCAAATGTGCATCCAATACTGTCAGTGTCCTAGTCCTCTTTCCAAGGTGATTATGCCAAATGTTCTCTTCTTTCTCTTTGAAATCCCCACCATCTATTCCTTTTCCTCTCTCAGCTGATGAATTTGCCTTATACTTCAAAGAGAAAAGAAATGCAAATAGACAAGAACTACCTTACCTTGTCACCACCAATTCCACTATCCTGTTTCCAAATGCATATAATGTCTTCATTTTTGTTAAAAATGGGAGAACTGTCCCTTCTCGCACCTAAGACCAGTTTGTCCACTTATGCTCTGAATCCCATCCTCAACTTACTTGTTAAGGATTTACCCCTGCAGTTAACCTCGTTCTCTTTTGTACTGTTTTTCCCTTTCTACTGGATCATTCCAATTGATATAGAAAGTTGCCTTAATATCATTCATCAGAAGAAAATCCCTTAATCTCATGTCCCATCCAATGTCAATTTCTTTGCTTCCTTTACCAGCAAAACTCCTAGTGTTATCTATACTTGCTGTTTCTACATCATTACCTCCCATTCTTTCAACTCATCCCAACAGGATTTTACGACTCCACTAAAAGAGCTTTACTCAATCAAAAAAACCATTGAGCTACATCTTGCCAAAGCCAAATTCTCTCAAAATAACCACTGAGTTACATCTTGCTAAAGCCAAATTCTCTGTAGTCATACTTCTGGGACTCACAAGAGCATAAGACACAACTGATGACCCCCATTGTCTTTAAAAGCTTTCTTCTCTGTTCTTCTTTGATACCACCCACGTTCACAGTTTTCCACACACACACCCCTTGGCTTCGTTGTTTTGTTTTGTTTGTTTTGTTTCCTACTGGACCTCTAAATGTCAGAGTGACTCAGAGCTCTGTTATTGGCCCTCTTTTCTTCTTGCCTTCTCTCCCGAGGTTGTCTCATCCAATTCTATGGCTTTCAATACCATTTTTATGCTGATGCCTTTCAAACATGGATTTCCTATTCCAGACCTCTCCTAAACTCTAGATCAGGGGTCCCCAAACTAAGGCCTGCAGGCTGCATGCGGCCCCCTGAGGCCATTTATCCTGCCCCTGCGGCACTTCCAGAAGGGGCACCTCTTTCATTGGTGGTCAGTAAGAGGAGCACATTGACCATCTCATTAGCCAAAAGCAGGCCCATAGTTCCCATTGAAATACTGGTCAGTTTGTTGATTTAAATTTACTTGTTCTTTATTTTAAATATTGTATTTGTTCCCGTTTTGTTTTTTTACTTTAAAATAAGATATGTGCAGTGTGCATAAGAATTTGTTCAGTTTTTTTTTATAGTCCAGCCCTCCAACGGTCTGAGGGACAGTGAACTGGCCCCCTGTGTAAAAAGTTTGGGGACCTCTGCTCTAGATTCACAAATCTAACAACTACTCAACATCTCTACTTGGACATGTAATGAGCATCTGGACGGGGCCAAAACAGAACCACTGCCATCTAACCTGGTTCCCACATATATCCACCAAATCTGGTCTTCTCAAGCACAACTCTTTCTAAGAATTGCCATCTATCCAGTTCCTCAGGCCAAAAGTCTAGATGGAATTCTTGATTCTTCTCCTCCCCATGCTCCATATCCCTTCATCAGTTAATCCTATCGGCTCACCTCTGTACGTATTCTGAGTGTGATTTTTCATTTCACAACTTCAACCCTTTTCCAAACCATCATCATTCCCTCCCTGTAACTATTACAATAAACCCTGCTAGCCGACCTCCCTGCGCCTCTGCACACCGAAAGGGACAATCCAGTTCCGACCACCGCGACCACAATAATCGCTGGATCCCGCAGACCTCCCCAAACTCCGACAGACCACAGAGCCCCGTTTCTGATCCCCACAGCCTTCCAAAGTGACCTTTCCGTGACTGCCACTGACACAAGCCTCCTCCCCCCATCACTGTCCCCGCAGATCCCTCAAAACAGATCCCTTCAAGGGCAGCACTGTCTGACAGCACGTTCCACGGATCCCTCCAAACGCTAACGCCGGTCCCACAGGCCCTCCAGCATCCACTCCGATTCCCGAAGCCCGCATCTTCGCAGACAACAGTAACGCTCCTATCACCGACCCCCAAGGAAACGGTCTCGGCCCGCCAGACCGCCCCGCCGCCTCCCCGCGCTCACCGCCGCGCTGCCTCCGGGCTCTGGCACAGCCATCTCCGGTGGACAAGCGGCCTCTTCCGCGGCCCTCGCGCTCCTCCTCCGGTCCACGGCCTCCGGCTCTGTCAGGATCCGGTTGCAGTCGGAGGCTGACAAGGCGGCCCAAGCAAGCGCAGCCTCAGCGGGTCCTGCAGCGGCGATGGCGGCGCCCCGGGGTCTGGCCCGCGGGCGCCGCCATCTTGGCCAGGGCTCCGCCGTACACGGAGCCGCGGGGTCTCGGGGTGGGTTGGAGGCGGACAGCCGCAGGGCTGGGTCCTTGGCGCGTCCTGGAGTGGTGAGGTGCGAGCAGGCAGAACCCCGCCTCAATTACTTAGGGTAGAGGGGTTCGCGGTGCCTGACATCCTGCCCCCGGCGCCCGCAGGTTTCACCGGAACGCAGAATTCTGGCTTTTCCCAATCAGCCAGAGCAGCCAGTTGCCCGGAAACCGGAGCCGCAGCGCCCGGCGCCGGCTCCAGACAGCTAGGGTAAGAAGCGGAATTGGAGAAAAAGCCCCATTGGGCAGATGCCGTTGTTTTATAAGGAGAGGAGACTAATCTTGATGATGTCTTTTCTTTTGTGATAAAAGCACAGTGGGGGGGGGGGGGGAGGGAAGCAGCAGGTTAAGTGAACACAATACTCCTCATTGAGAACCTGAATTTGATGGGGGATATTTCATCCAATTACCCAAAGTCAAATCATTTTCCATCATCATATATTTATTTATCCCTCTCTTCTCCCTTCGCCCCCTCCACCAGCAACCACTTTACTTTTATCTATGTCCATGAATCTCAGTTTTATGTCCCACCTACATCTATGTTTCTTTAAATAGGTTTTATTTTTCATATAAAAGAGGAAAACACAGAATGGGGAAAAGTCTTAATCAATGACAGTCGTAGTTATCTGAGCCCCTGGAAGAAAAGCAATCTTTTCCTCTGTAAACCCTCCTTCCGGGTCTCTGCTGGAAATCTGGACCCGTAAGTCCCGCGCTAGAATCCTTCTAGGAGCGGAGGCTGGTCCACGCCCAAAGAGGTTTCTCGGATAGGTGGGTTTCCCGAGAGCTGTGGGGGGAAGCCTGGGACCCTGGCACCGGGAGTTGAGAGCACTGAGTCGGGATTGCCTCTAGGGCAGAAGGGACTGGGCGAGGACACTGGCTGGGTGTTGGACCGCTAACCCATGGCACACCGGGCATGCAGGGCTGCTGGCAGATGAGCCCGGGCGGCGCAGCGAGCCGGGTGTCGAGAACCGCGAGCGCCCAGTGCAGGGTGGCCCCCGTGTGTGCCAGCTGCCAGCTGAGCCAAGCGCGCTGCGAGGCCTCGGGCTCCGTGCCACTGGCGGGCACCCGCACGAAGGCGCCCCCGGGAGCCCGCAGCTCGTCCAGGGCCACCTGCAGCGCACCTACAGCGCACCTACTTGGTTGAATAGCCTGGCCGTCAGGACTGCAAGAGGCGCGCGTGCTTCTGGAGACAAGTGGCGGCGGCGGCGCTTTGGAAAGGCGAGCCTGCACTCTGGGCTGTCCTGGCGACATCCCGCACCGGTGGTCTTTGCCAAACTTCTGGGCAGGGTCCTCCTGTCGTTGAGTTGCGCTGGTGAGTGGGCGAAACCTGCGTGGGAAACAAAACAGAAGAGTTCTGGTGAGTATAAACGGCATGGCCAAAGTCACCAGGCTCCTTCCCAATCCCTACTCTCCCATCTCCCACTCCCCACCAAACCAGGTTGGCGGTCCCTCCCAAGATCTGGTGGTAATGGTTGCCAAGTCCTGGACCTCCGTCGTTCAGCCCTTTAGGGCTTTGGGAGCATCTCACCAGGGTCAGTGCCTGTCCCCTCCCTCCTCTAGGTGCTGGTTGGCCATTCAAGGCAGGTGTCCTCACCCCCACCTCTGCAAAGACACAACCCAGAAACTACCTCCCCCTGTCCTGATATCCTGCTCTGATGGAGACAGGCTTGTCCTTTCTTCTCGCTTGGGTGGGGGATGGTCGCCCCTCACCTTCTCTTCTGGGTGCCCACTTTATTTTTGGTGACTGGGAAGGGAGCCATCAGGGCTTCTCCCTCGCTTGTGCCTGGAGCTCTTAGCCACCTCGCTCTGTATGGTGGTTGCTGTGGGTGGAGAGGAGGACAGTAGTGAGTGACTGTTCCCTAACCTATCTCTGGAAGTCTGGGTAAGAGTTAATTAGTGGAGGTTCCAAGTGGGACGCAGGTTTATACGAGCCCCACTCGCCACGGCTGATTTGCTCCAGATGCCCACTGACTCCAAGGGCCCGGCTTTTCTGGTCACTATCGATGCACCTCAGCTGCCTGGCACGCCTGCTGCAGGAAAGCCTCCATCAGTCCAGATGGCGAAAGTGGCTCAGAGGGCCAGGCCCATAACCAAAGAATCTGGCCTTCACCTTGGATTTTCCTCACTATTTCAGTATATGAGGGTCACACCTTCTGAGGCTTGCTGCTTTGCCTACTCCCGCAACCTACACACACACATATATATGCACACGCACACACACACACAAAGAACATAGAATCCTACCACCTTTGCTTTGGGAATCTTCTTCAGTCTCTGGGATCTTCTCTCTCCGCCTCTCATAGGGATGCCAACCTTCTCCTTTTTCTCCAATGGATAGGTTTCTCTTGGAGTAAATCTTCTCATGGCCTCTGTGGGAGTGACCTGGTTTTCCAGAGTGCTCCTGGCCAAGCCTCCTGCCACCAGTCACCTCTTTCATTTCATCCATGTCTCCTGCCTGGGCTAGGCATCTGGAGGCCTGAAAAGCAGACTAGACAATGACTAGGCAGCCTGGCTTTTTGTAAGTTTTCCAGGGTCCCCTGCTGGGTCATACCATTGCTGCAGGGCTGAGGGAAGACTACACCCAAGACTCAGGAAGTGGCTCGATGGGATTAGGCACCCCTTATGTCATGCTCTTGATCACTGCAACTCCTTAGCTGCTAATTTCAGAACATTTTCCCCTGCCTGTGCTGTGTGTTGATCTCAAAGAAAGTGCAATCTTTGTGCTTTGTTTCTGGTTTTTGGGTTTTTTTCTCATTTGTATCAGCAGCTCTACGGGTTTGTGACTCTATCGGCATGGTACACTCTGTGTATGCCCCGGGACAGGAAAGTGTTGGTCTAAAGGACTAGAAAGCTCTTGAGTTTGTTGGGTATGCATTCTCTGTGGTCACTTCTCAGTTATGTACTGTGGCAGGAATGCCACCATGGCGTCTGTGGACTGAAAGAGTGAGTTTAGGCTTCCAATTATGTTTTCTACGAGATAGGCACAGCATACATTCAGCCCCAGAGCATTAATGCTCTGCTCTCCACAACAGACCAAGTTGGCATTTTGTTATGCGAACCTTCTTCATCTTAATTTCTCTTCATGTGGCACCATCAGACAAGTGTTGCCATAGGCTCATGATAATCATGCCAGGCTGTGCTGTCATCAAACAGCTTCTGCCTTTTTTATTGGCAAGGGTAATCAAGAGGACACACCCTAGAAAGGATAATGTGAAAAATTGTGAGATAAAGATAAAATCAGATTTGCGAGTCCGGGGCCGTCATCTTTCACAATGACAAAAATCCATGTTTAATTAGCTCCATCTTAACGAATTTGTAATAGCTCTTAAATATGTCACAGCTAAAGGACTCATTTCAGCTAAATTGATATCCGGCCTGGATGACTTCATTGAAATTCCTAGCTCTTTATAAATGGCACTTTCACATGTCAAACTATGCATGGCTTTAGTATTCTCTAAGACTGATGGCTGCCTGCTAATTGTCAGCCAACACAGGCAGGTGGCTTTGTACAGAGCACAAGTGGATTTTCTCCCTCCATATCTCTTCATCAAAAAGAAAGTGGTGTTCAGGACACCCTCAAAATGACCTAAGTGCCATAAAGTTGAGTCCTACAAATAATGTCCATCATAGTTGAGTAATTATTGCAGAAGAAATTAAATTTATGTTCTAGAATTTAAGAACCACTCCCTGAACTGAAATCTGATCCTAGGTTTTCTTTTCTCTCTAATATAATTCTTCCACACTTGAAAGAATTGAGCATTGAAACGGGCAAGCATAGCATCATACTGCCACTTAAGATTCATTATATGGGGAGCCAGGGATGGGAGTGAGGGAGGACAAATGTATGGTGATGGAAAATAAGTTGACTCTGGGTGATGGGCACACAATGCAATTAACAGTTCAAATGCTATGGAGATGTTCACCTGAAACCTATATACTTTTATTGATCAATGTCACCTCATTAAATTTAATTTCAAAGAAATCTTTTTTAAAATAAAGAGAAAAAACAGAAAAGAAAAAAGATTCACTATGTAATCACCTCTCATTAGCTATTTGTGCTATCTTTCCTTCCCTAAAGAGGGAGTCTGCCCAGTAATACAACAAATATCACTTCTTTGGGGAGATTTCTTATCTTCAATTGCTTACTGAAATGTACATTTTGGGTGCGACATCCTTCTGGACATGGATTTTGCTAAGATACTTTAAGTTGTTGGGTTTTTTTTAATTTAAAGTACTGCTATCTTATCATTTTCAAATAAATGTTGCTTATGGTTGAAAAAAGAAATTAGAACATGACTTAAGTGCCAACTGGGTCTCATTTCCATAGCTACCTCCATACCCCACCTCACTCCCCCAACTCCACCCCTTCAGCTCACCATCATTGGTGTCTCTGCAGGCCAGACACTGGCTGCCTAGGGAACCAGTGGCAAGTCCTTTCCTGCTTTAGGCACATCTCAGCAGGGTCATTTCCCACTTAGGCCTAGTCCCCTCTACGTCTCCAACCACCCAATCCTAAATACAACTGCCCCTTCCCCCTTAGGTTCAGATCTGGTTGAGTCAGGCTAATTTTTTCTTCCTTGTGCCAAGGGTGGTGGTCCCTTCACCTTTGCTCCATGGTCTACATTTCCTTTTCGCTGTCTACAAGGGACACCATTGGAACTTCTCCACCATCTGTGCTTGAAACCCTTGGCCACCTGGCTCTGCCTGGTGATCTCCGGGTTGTCAGGAGGACAGTAGTGAATGGTCTCTGTGCTACCTCTGGAATGTGGGGTGAGTTGATTATACCGGGCTCAATTGCTACGGAATGTCATTAATGGCCACACTCTCAGGGGGCAGGATTCTTATAGGTACTCCTGTTTCCAAGTGTATCTCTGCATGAAGTAGCTTTTGCTTTGTGTCTGTTTACTTGCTGAGATTCCTGGCATGGTCCCACAAATACTTTAAGTCCAGACCCAGAGGAGGCTCAGCTGGTAGAGCACTGACCACAAGGATTCTGACCTTCACCTTGGGTTTTCCTCCGGACAAATGCTGAGTGAAGGTCAGATCTCCTGGGGCCTCCTGTTAATCTCTTCTCCACACCAATGTCTTTTGCTTCCCAAATCCAAACAATCATCTATCATAATCAGTCTCGGAAAAGAATTTGGAAATTACCTCATCCTCTGGGAGCACTTCTGGGTCTCAAGGATTCCCTTCTTTCTCCATTTTCCATAGGGAAGTCACTATGGAGTCTCACTTCTCTCCAAAGGACAGGTGACCCTTAAGGGCAGGTTACCCTTGGCTATAACACCTCCATATTCCCTATAAGAGGGACCAAGGGGCTCCCTGGGGGGTCAGGCAGCCCTCCGCACGTATTTCTCTTTTGTAACACAAAAATACCTCTACTTATGAGGTTGGGAAAGTAAAGAATTAAAATAACATATGTTTCCATGGCCTGTGGTGGCACAGTGGATAGAGCATCAACCTGGAATGCTTAGGTCATTGGTTCAAAACCCTGGGCTTGCCTGGTCAAGGCACATATGACAAGCAACCAATGACCAACTCAATTGAAGTAACTATGAATTGATACTTCTCACTCCACCTCCTCTCTCCTCTCTCTATAAAATCTAAAAGCAAAACAAAACAAAACATGTTCACAGCTAAACACAATGATCATGATGATTATAAAACTAAGTCATTCTATTATTAAGGGTAAGTTAATGGAATAAGATACCAGAAGGATTGGTGTGTGATGGAAGTAGAAATCTTTGGAAATGGAAATAAGCACAGAAAATTGAGAAAATGACATCTACATATCAGTGTAAAATGAAATCCCTTAGAAGAGCCATGGAGTGAGTTCTGGCAGTGGGGTGAAGATATTGATTGCCAAACGACACAGTCGAAATGTCCTATATTTTGATTGGAGTAGTGATTAATTACATGGGTGTGCATACATATGTACACATTTTATTTTATTTAGAATTTTAATGAGTTTATTTAAGCCAAACTGACAACATATGCAGGGAGCAAGATCTCAAATGTTTCCCATGTATGTATTTTATCAATGTATTAGTTCTCTGTGCATTGTGTGTGTGTAAATTAAATCTATAAAATTGATACAATGAAAAACATAGGGAAAAAAAAGACAAGAATAATTGAATCAAGGAAATAAAGAGAAGATTCAAGAGGTACCTGAACCTGAATCCTGATTACAAGGACATTTACTTAATCATGTGGTAAAAGTTTGAAATACTAAAGGAATTTATTGGGGTGTTCATAGAAGCTAATGCCCCATGAATCAAAACCATGAGATTTAATCTCAACACTAAAATATCTATTACATCCCCTCAGTAACCAAGTCTGCTTATTGTTTAAAGGCAGGTTGGTGTCTGTGTTAGTCTTCTAGCACTGCCATAAGAAAACACCACAGCCCTGGCCGGTTGGCTCAGTGGTAGTGCGTCGGCCTGGCGTGCGGGAGTCCCAGGTTCGATTCCCGGCCGGGGCACACAGGAGAAGCACCCATCTGCTTCTCCACCCCTCCCCCTCTCCTTCCTCTCTGTCTCTCTCTTCCCCTCCCGCAGCCAAGGCTCCATTGGAGCAAAGTTGGCTCAGGCGTTAGAATGGCTCTGATTGCGGCAGAGCAACGCCCCAGATGGGCAGAGCATCGCCCCCTGGGGGGCGTGCCCGGTGGATCCCGGTCAGGTGCATGCGGGAGTCTGACTGCCTCCCTGTTTCCAACTTCAGAAAAGTACAAAAAAAAACCACCACAAATTGGAGAACTTAAACAGAAGTTTATTTTTTCATAGTTTGAGAGACGAGAAGTCTTAGATCTGTTTGTTGGCAGGGCTGATTCCTTTGGGGGCTAATAGATGAGCATCTTCTCCCTGTGTCTTCACGTGGCCTTCCCTCTGTGTGTGTGTTCACATTCCCTCTTCTTAAAAGGATACCAGTCACTTTGGTATAGGGTCTACCCTAAAGGCCTCACTTTAACTATTTAAAGATCCTGTCTCCAGACACAGCTACATTCTGATGTTGTGGGGGTAAGAACTTGAACATATGAGTTTTGGGGAGACACAATTCATCCTATAACAGTTTCAAAGAGTCCACCTTGAGGAAACCTAACTTCAGGTAAAAAAAAAAAAAAAAAAACAACCACTGCTATGTACTATGCAGGTCAAAACAGGAACAAAAACCAAATTATATATACAAGATATAATAAAAGGCATATGAAATACAATAAAATATAACAATATAAAATATATATTCTTTTATACACTGCTCACAAAAATTAGAGGATCAAGGAACATGCAGATACTCCAGTTCTTTCAGCCTTCTGTACAGTGCATTTTCACCAATAAAATAAAAGTTGGTTTTGCATCTCATCTTCATAATTGAACAACTTTCTTTGACTTGTCGTTTGCTTTTCTGATGTTCTTGTTTAAAAAAAAAATTCAATGCTTCTTTTTTTTATTGCTTCATATTCATTTTTGTGAGCATTATATATCTCTATACATCTTTGTAAATTTTTTTAATGTTTTTTTTTTATTTTTATTTATTTACAGGGACAGAGAGAGAGAGTCAGAGAGAGGGATAGATAGGGACAGACAGACAGGAATGGAGAGAGATGAGAAGGATCAATCATCAGTTTTTCGTTGCAACACCTTAATTTGTTCATTGATTGCTTTCTCATATGTGCCTTGACCGCGGGCCTTCAGCAGACTGAGTAACCCCTTGCTTGAGCCAGCAACCTTGGGTCTAAGTTGGTGAGCATTTTTTTTTTTTTATTTGCTCAAGCCAGATGAGCCCGCGCTCAAGCTGGCGACCTCGGGGTCTCGAACCTGGGTCCTCGACATCCCAGTCCAACGCTCTATCCACTGCGCCACCGCCTGGTCAGGCTAAATTTTTTAAGCAAATGGAACATGACAATATCGATTGCTGAAAAGTTCCAAATCAATTACAGTCCCGAGCCCCAAGGAGAAAAGAAGTGTTTTCCTTTGGGTGTCTGTCCCTTCAGGTTGTCTCTGGAGAAAGGGACATGAGTGAGTGTCCCTGACCTGTTCCTGGGAATCAGGGGTAAAACTGATTAGACCAGGCTCCAGTTTGAACCCCAAGGTAACAATGACCCCAAACCCAGGTGCGGGTCTTCTGGTCTTCCTCGAGCGGCCCCCCCTTACCCCTAAGGTGGCTGTTGATATGCCTGAGATGTCTTCCATGCTCCCACAAACATTCCTCCAAGGCCAGGCCCAGACAATGGCCCAGACAATGACCCAAACAGTGACCCGGACTGGTAGAGCCACAGACGTGTGAACCTGGCCTTAATCTCGGCTCTCCTGCATCGTTGGGGCTGAGAGCTCATGACTTCTGGAGCTTCCTGCCTTCCCCACCCACTCCAAACTCTTGCGTTTCCACACAGGACTGTGAGAGGACTGCTAACTTCCTTTCTTCACCATGTAATAAAATATTAAAACGGCAAATAAACTACTTTATACTAATTTTTCTGGGAAAGAGGAGTGTTGTTTAACTCCAGTAGCTTTGTCTATAAAGATTGCATGAGTGTACTTACTACTGACTCTGAGAATTTGTATCTTTCCTGGGAAATAAGTGGAAGAAGTAAAATTAAAATTCCACACAAACCCTTGTAATTTAGAAAGCTAATGGAAGTTATCTTTTCAGATCAAAGGGTTGCACTGGCATTTTCTTTTTACCACTTTGAATGTACAACATTGAAAAACATGAACAATAATAGTAAAACAAACAAACCTTGAAGCAACCCAAGTGTCCATCGCCTGGGAATGTAGTACATTCTTATCAGATAAGCAATTAAAAGTGACGGGCCACTAACACTTGCAACACTGTGGATGGCTCTAAAACCAGCTATTAAGCGGGAGAACCTAGACATAAAAGGCTAAAGGTTATGATTTTATTTATGTGAAATTTTTGGAAAACTCAAAACTATAAAGAAAAATTGGGTCCGTATTTTTCCTTGATCTGGGGATGGGAGTGAGTATTGACAGCAAACAGTGATGGAAGCATTTTAAAACTGAATCAGGGTGATGGTAGCACAACATCATAAATTTATTATAAGTCATTGTACACTTAATATGTCTTTATGGTATTAAATAGTAAAACATAACAAAATAAGAACAAAGAAAATTGTGTTTAAGTGCCAAAGTGTTGGGTTTTCACAGAAGAACAGGAAATAGGTGAATCACGGAAATGATAAGATTAGATTTATATTTGTAGACTAAGTTTATGGTTCCATTCTTGCTCACGCTGCCTGAAGAACAACTTTACTGTCAGTTTCCGTAAGAAGGGCCCATGGGGGTTGGGTAGGATGATTACACAGAATTCTTGTAGTATTTCCCTTTGAATCTCTCTCTTCCCTCAAATTTTTAAGTCATCTGCAAAATAGCTTCCTCTCTCTCAAGTATTGTCCATGTAACAGACCCCAGGTCCCTTTAAAAACACTGGGAGAATGTCCAGGGAATAAGACCATGGAAAAAAGAGTGGCCAGCTGAGGAGCTGAATAGACGTGGACACAACACCGTGGGCAGTACAACAGTGTAGTAACCATCCCATTACCATCTCACAACTAGCTGCGGAAATCAGCTCTGCAGCCTCTCTCAGGTGTCTGGTTCTTTTTCACACAATAGACAAAAGTTGAATATTTAAAACCCTTTCACTTTTTATTCCATTTAAAAAAAAACAACTGTTGTTGCCCTGGTTGGGTACTCAGTTGATTAGAATGTTGTCCCCATAGTTGTGGGTTCAATCTCTGGTCAGAGCACATACAGTTGTCAACCAATGAATGCATAAATAAGTGGAACAATAAATTGATGATGTTCCACTCTCTTTCTCTCTCTCTCCTTCCCTCCCCACGTTGTCTCACTAAAAATCAATTTTTAAAAAAATTTTAAGTCCTCTTGTTCCTCTTCCATTTCATGAACTGAGTATGTTAAATACTCAGGTTTTCAACTTGGTCCTTCTGGTGCAAAAAGGCGTAACAGGATTGTTACAGACATCAGCTATATACAGAACTTTCTGAGAACACGGGCCTTTGACAGTTGTTTGAAGCACATCAGCAATATATTTGTGTCTCTAATTGAGGACAGTACAGCTGTAGATGAGATAACTATATCGGTCATCTCTGAAACAGTGTGAATGCGCAGAAGACTAATATCCAAATACCACAGACCCAGAGCTACCATAAGATCCCCCTGCTCCAGCGGTCACCGCCTGCACCTGGGACGGGTCTTCCCACTTTAGAGAGCTCCCCTGATAGGACCTACCACAGCACAAAATCAGCTTCCTCTGGGGAGAGGTGAGCATTCTCTTCTGTGACTGCAGCTGTCCCTATTCCTGGCTATCCCACGGAACTTAAGCACATCCTGGCCTTGGACATGAGTGGGAGAACCATCTACGAGGGGCTGTGAAAGCAAGACTTAGGGAGGGATAATGGGTGTCATTTGGCAGGAACATGGGGCCTGGGACCCCTGACATATTCACCTGTCCCCGATATACTCCGGGATGTTCCTGTCTCTTGCACACACTGGATTAAGCCTTCGTTTGAAAGTCAGATCACAAAGAAGTTATAGCAGATCTCTGCTCTGGGGACATGACAGAGCAGCCAGGAAAGCTGACAGTCTGTGTGTGGGGCGCAAGGAAGAGTAAGCTCCATCTTTGTCACCTTACACCCATGGGGTCGTCAGTGGCACTGCCTCCAGCCTGCACTGCACTCAGGAACCCCTCACTTTCCATTTCATCACCTCCAAGATAAGGGACTCTCTGTCGCTCACCCATTTTAAAAAAATTTTTAATGGGGTGACATTGGTTAACAGGATCGCATAGGTTTCAGGTGTACATCTCTATAATACACGATCTGTATATTGCACTGTGTGCCTATCACCCAAAACCAAACCATCTTTCATCAACATATTTCTGGCCCCCTTAAGCCCCTGTCACCCCACTACCGCTTCCTTCTGTTTACCACCATACTATCTTATGTCTATGGACCTCATTTCATACCCCACATATCTCATCCATTTTTACCACTGGATCGCACACTGGTCAGGGACCATGCATCTCCTCTACCCCTTATTTGCATTTTCCTTTTTACTCCCAGACCACAGATTATGGAACCCACTCTCATGCACACCCCTACTTTATCTTGGGCCCCCTCTCCTCACTATATGCTGTTCTCTCTCATGATCCAACATCTCACAGCGATGTACTCATCTCAGGGAGTCCACGGGTTAAGCGGGCCAGATGGCCACAAGAGTCCCTCCCACTGGGGAGACTAGCAAGCAGGTCAAGAGTCTATCACCAGTTCAAGAGGGAAGGACCCCAGGAGACCCTCAGCAGGAGAAGATCATAGAAGGGAGGCAGCACTGGGGACCTTCCACCTCAGGAGGAGGAGCCCCTGCCCAGGACAGGAGATTCGCAGAGAACCCTGGAAACAAGAAGCCCAGTGCCTGTCACGTGCTCCACTAAAGCGCACAAAGTACAAGGGGGGTTCCCCTTCCCAAGATGTCAGAAGAAGTCCGACAGGAAAAGTTGACTGAAGTCAAGAAAAAGTTGAGAGAATTTCTACAGCAGCGAGGCATTAGTGTTCCCACGGGAGCTAAGAAGAGAAAGATGAAAAGTGGCCCTACCCTGAGAGCCACTTCTGACGGTTGTCACAGAGCTCATGCAAGAGAAGGTGGATGTGAAGGAGCGGGCTGGGGAGCGGGAGCATCGCTGCATTCAGCTGTCTGCGGAGACGGACACAACTGTAGAATAATCCATTATCACCATTTACCAGAACCAGGGGGCGCTGTGGAAGGAGCGCCACCGGGAAGAGGAGAACATTAGCCGGCTGGCTGAGGACAAGGAGGAAATGAAGGAGAAGCCCCAGGCGCTGCGGGAGCTGGTCGTACGCCTGAGCGGGTGCAAGCCTAGTGAATTCTATGTATGGCAAGGTCCTGGGGCTGCCCGCAGCCCTGCTGGGGCGCCCAGTACACCCTCTACCCCCAGGCAACTGGAGCTGCTCAAACCCAGGTGATCTTCGCGAGAGGAGCCTCGCTGACAATGGGGAGCCGGCCGCATACACTTGAGAACTCTGCCGCAGGGCAGATCCTGCAGCACAGCAGATCCTACAGCGTGTGAGAGGCGGGGCCCCCGGGAGCTCTGGGCTGGAGAAAGTTCCCCCTGCAGCTCCTACCGGGCTGTGTGCAGCAGACTGCTGGGGCTCAGTTAGGGTATGTATGTTCAGGGGATCTCAGGACTCGAGGCCGAGGGCCTAGAAGGGTCCCCACCAATCTTCCTGAGGCTGACAGGCATCTCCTCCACCTACCCATTTCTAGGCTTCTTCATTGTACCTGCTCAGAGGTTCATTCCTTAAAATGTTCATTTTCCCCAGTAACATTTTTAGAAGCATACTAGGAAATATATACTATAAAACATTCCAAAGCTTCTCTTCATGAGAGGTATAACTCCCAGAGTAGAAAATCTGTTTATATGTTGTCCTGCCCACTCACCACCTTGAACTTTACACAGCTACGTGTAGGGAGCATTCTCAGTAGCAGGAGAAACAGGGTCCACTGGGGAGGAACAGCAGCCAGCTGCCCACAAGAGCGCCCCCTAGCCGGCTGGAGGCGGGTCCACCTGCAACAAGTCTCCTCCTCTCCCCTAGGGACTCCACACAGAAGGGACTTGAAGCACCAGCTGTGCGGTGCGAGGTGGGGAGGAGACAGGGAGGCAGCTGGGAGGCTCCTCCTCACCTGGCTCACAGACACCTGTCACTGAGTGACTGTTCAAGGTTCCAAAATATTCTTCCTCACCCAACCCCAGAGAGGGCTTAGGCCCCCCGGTGTGAGGGGTCCAGGGTGTGACTATGTGAACTCCACATCCTGGGGAGGGGATGGAGGAGGGTGAGGCAGAACCCTCTAGCCCTCCTCCTCTCCCCAACCAGAGGGCAAAGACAGCGGAGAGAAGAAGGCTCTTATTAGCAAAACCACAGGGAGGGTTCACCTGGCATTTATAGCTTTAAACAAAGTATCCCAATGTACCCACGAGAAATTCAGTAACCGCAGTGAGGACTAACTTCAAAGTGAGGGACACGCCCTGGCCGGTTGGCTCAGCGGTAGAGCGTCGGCCTGGCGTGCGGGGGACCCGGGTTAGATTCCCGGCCAGGGCACATAGGAGAAGCGCCCATTTGCTTCTCCACCCTCACCCCCTCCTTCCTCTCTGTCTCTCTCTTCCCCTCCTGCAGCCAAGGCTCCATTGGAGCAAAGATGGCCCGGACGCTGGGGATGGCTCCTTGGCCTCTGCCCGGGGCGCTAGAGTGGCTCTGGTCGCGGCAGAGCGACACCCCAGAGGGGCAGAGCATCACCCCCTGGTGGGCGTGCCGGGTGGATCCCGGTCGGGCGTATGCGGGAGTCTGTCTGACTGTCTCTCCCCGTTTCCAGCTTCAGAAAAATACAAAAAAAAAAAAAAAAAAAAAAGTGAGGGACACGACATTAGACTTCTGCATGGGGCATCTCCTGCCAACATCACCCCCAGAAGAGGGTCGGGAACAAGAACAGTGTCTGGTGCCCCATGGACACAGTGCTGGGTGAGCACCAAGTAGGCTGTGGGTTTTGCTGTGGTGGGTCCTGGGCTGACTGGCACAGGTCCTAGAATCAGGCCAGGTGCTTTGTATGTATCCACCATGTTTGTGGTTTAACGTTGAATTTGACAATGAGATCTCCCCGCTGAGCATGCGCCTTGAAGAAGGAAAACCCCTGCCATGCAGACTCTTCCCACTGGCTGGCTGCATGACGTTATTGCAGGTGAAAGTGTCAGCCAGCCATCACTGGTGACAGTGTTCTCCTTACAGCCACATACAGCACCTTGGAAGAAGGAGGCAGAGAGTGAGGGAAAGCTGTTGGGTGGCCACGTTACCTGCTAATCAATGACAAGAACACTGCGGAGTGCGAGGCTGCGACCTGGGAAAGCGTGTGCGGACCCCCTCTTGGAGCATGAAGACAGTGCCTGTAGGGAGGTTTGCAGGCTGGAATTCTCTGGGGTAAGTGTCCTGTCCACTCCTCACATTGCTCTTTTGACATTGTGCAGGATCTTGTCCTCGGTGCATACAGTTGGCCTTCAGGTTGGAGGAGTCCTCTGTGATCTTCCTGTGCTGATCTGTGTGGGGCCTGGAAATAGGATAAAACACAGGTATTGACCTGTTATGTCTCCAGTTTAACTTTCCACCTGACAATGAGGTCTCCCCACTGAGTGCGCACCTTGAGAAGAGATGCCCCTGTCATGGACACTCTTCACATTGGCTGGCTTGATGGCATTATCACAGGTCAAAAGGCCACCAGCCGTTACTAGTCCGTGTTTCATCATGATTATCTAAAACAGAAGAGTTCTTAAATATCCAACCTGGTATTTTTATAAATGCTTTGCAGAAAATGATAAAATTAGAGATACAAAAACAGCAGAAAAAGTGGGAGAAATTTTTGATGTCATGTTTTGTGCCAAACATTTCTTACAAGATCACAATCATGTAAATGAAACCAACAGAATACACATTTTGCTTCTGGTTTTGGCATGATATTTTGGACATCCATTCATGTTGTTTCATGTCCCAACAATCTGGGTCTTTTTGTGTGTGTTTTTTTATTGATTTTAATTTATTATGTTTACATAGATTCTAGTGTTGCCCCAAATGCATGCCCCCTCCTTCGTATTCCACTCAACATCTCCCTTGCCTCCCTCACTACAGTGCCCTCCCCGCTTCCCTTCAGGATTATCCCATCCTATAATCCCCTTTCCCTCTGGTCCCTTTGATTCCCTCCTCTATCTCAATTCCTTTCCTCAGTTCACATTGTCCATTGGATTCCCCAAATGAGTGAGGTCATGTGATATTTTTTCTTTCTCTGCCTGGCTTATTTCACTTAACATAATAGTTTCCAGCTCCATCCATGTTGTCACAAAAGTTAAGATTTCCTTCTTTTTCATGGCCCCATAGTATTCCATTGTATATATGTACCACTGCTTTTTAATCCACTCGTCCACCCTCGGACACTTGGGCTATTTCCAGATCTTGGCTATTGTAAACAATGCTGCCATAAACATGGGGGTGCATTTCTTCTTTTGAATCAGTGATATGGTGTTCTTGGGATTTATTCCTAAAAGTGGGATTGCTGGGTCAAAAGGTAGTTCCATTTCTAATTTTTTGAGGAATCTCCATACTGTTCTCCACAGTGGCTGCACCAGTCTGCATTCCCACCAGCAATGCAGGAAAGTTCCCTTTTCTGCACATCCTCACCTTATTATGTGTTGTTTTGTTAGTGAGTGCCATTCTGATTGTTGTGAGGTGATATCTCATTGTGGTTTTAATTTGCATTTCTGTAATGATTAGTGATGTTGAACATTTTTTCATCTGCCTATTGGCCATCTGTATGTCCTCTTTGGAGAAGAGTCTATTAATTTCTTTTGCCCATTTATTGATTGGACTGTTTACCTCCTGATGTTGAGTTTTAGTTCTTTATAAATTTTGGTTATTAACCCCTTATCAGACGTATTGTCGAATATGTTCTCCCATTGTGTGGTTTGTCTTTTTATTCTGTTCATATTGTCTTTAGCTGTGCAAAAGCGTTTTAGTTTGATATAGTCCCATTTGTTTATCCTGTCTTTTATTTCCCTTGCCCGTGGAGATAAATCAGCAAATATATCACTGCGAAAGATGTCGGAGAGCTTACTGCCTATGTTTTTTTCTAAGATGCTTATGGTTTAACGACTTACATTTAAGTCTTTTATCCACTTTGAGTTTGTTTTTGTGAATGGTGTAAGATGGTGGTCTAGTTTCATTTTTTTGAAGGTAGCTGTCCAATTTCCCCAATACCATTTGTTAAAGAAGCTGTCTTTACTCCATTGTATGCTCTTACCTCTTTTGTCAAATATTAATTGTCCATAAAGGTATGGGTTTATTTCTGCATTCTCTGTTCTGTTCCATTGATCTATATGCCTGTTCTTATGCCAGTACCAAACTGTTTTGAGTATAATGGCCTTGTCATATACCTTGACATGAGGAAATGTGATACCACCCACTTTATTCTTTTTTTTCAAGATTGCTGAGGCTATTCGTGTCCTTTTTTGGTTCCATATAAATTCTTGGAATGTGTTCTATATCTTTGAAGTATGTCATTGGTGTTTTAATTGGTATTGCATTGAATTTATAAATTGCTTTGGGTAATACAGATATTTAATGATTTTTATTCTTCCTGTCCATGAACACAATATATGCTTCCACTTGTTTGTATCTTCCTTGATTTCTTTTATCAATGTTTTATAATTTTCCGAGTACAACTCTTTAACCTCCTTGGTTAAATTTACTCCTCAGTACTTTATTTTGTTGTTGTTGTTGTTGCAATAGTGAAGGGGATTGTTTCCTTAATTTCTCTTTCTGACAGTTTATTGTTGGTGTATAAAAATGCCTCTGGTTTCTGAGTATTAATTTTATATGCTGCCACCTTGCTGAATTCATTTATTAGGTCCAGTAGTTTTTTGACTGAGACTTTAGGGTATTCTATATACAGTATCATATCATCTGCAAATAATGATAGTTTTACTTCTTCGTTTCCAATTTGGATGACTTTTATTTCTTCTTCTTGTCTGATTGCTGTGGCTAGGACTTTCAGAACTATGTTGAATAAGAGTGGTGAAAGGGGGCACCCCTGCCTTGTTCCTGATCTTAGGGGGATTGCTTTTAATTTTTGCCCATTAAGTATGATGTTGGCTGTGCGTTTGTCATAGATGGCCTTTATCATGTTGAGGTATGTTCCCTGTATTCCCACTTTGCTGAGAGTTTTGATCATAAATGGGTGCTGGATTTTATCAAATGCTTTTTCTGCATCTATTGATATTATCATGTGGGTTTTCTCCTTCCTTTTATTTATGTGATGAATCACATTGATTGATTTGCAAATATTGTACGAGCCTTCCCTCCCCAGAATAAATATCACTTGATCATGATGTATGATTTTTTTCGTGTATTGCTGGATCCAGTTTGTTAATATTTTGTTGAGAATTTTAGCATCTAAATTCATCAGGGATGTTGCCCTATAATATTATTTCTTTGTGTTGTCTTTGCCTGGATTTGGAATCAGAATTATGCTCACCTCATAAAAGGAGCTTGGAAGTCTTCCTTCCTCTTGAATTTTTTGAAATAGCTTGGTAAGGATAGGAGTTAGTTCTTCTTTGAATATTTGGTAGAATTAGCCTGTGAAGCCATCTGGCCCAGGGCTTTTGTTTTGTTGGGAGTTCTTTGATAACTGTTTCGATCTCATTTGTTGTAATAGGTCTGTTTAGGTTTTCTGATTCTTCCAGACTGATTTTGAAAGATTATATGTTTCAAGGAATTTGTCCATTTCACGTAGTCAACCTTTTTATACCTACTGCCCACTTTTGTATCTCTGTTAGTAGTAAAATTTTCTAACCGCCCACTAGTTCCACAGTAATGGTGATTTATAAAGTAGGGAAATAACTTTATAAAATTTATAAAGTAGAGTTACAGCAAGTTAAAGTATATAATAATAATTACTTACCAAGTACTTTATGTAGGATTTTCACTAAGTTTGGCAGAATAAATCTTTATAAAAACAACTTACTACAGTTAAATCTATCTTTTTATTTATACTTTGGTTGCTCCGCTACTGCCCACCATGAAAGCTGGAATGCCCACTAGTGGGTGGTAGGGACCAGGTTGACTACCACTGACCTAGGTTGTCTAATTTTATGGCATGCAGTTCTTCATAGTATTTTCTTACAAACCTTTGTATTTCTTTTGTGTCAGTTGTTATTTCTCCACTCTCATTTCTAATTTTATTTATTTGAGTCCTCTTTTTTTCTTGGTGAGTCTGGTTAAAGGTTTATCAATCTTGTTTACCTTTTCAAAGAACCAGCTCTTGGTTTCATTTATCCTCTGTATTGTTTTTTAAGCCTCTATGTCATTTACTTCCGCTCTGATCTTTATTATTTCCTTCCTTCTACTTTCTCTAGCCTTACTTGCTATTCTTTTTCTAGTTCTTTTAGATGCAGGTTAAGTTGTTTATTTGAGCTTTTCCAGCTTCTTGAGTTATTCCTATAATGCTATGAACTTCCTTCTCAGGACTGCTTTTGCTATGTCCCATAAATTTTGAATTGTTGTATGCTCATTTTCATTCATTTCTAAAATTTTTTTTATTTTTTTCTTAGATCTCATTGTTAACCCATTTGTTATTTAATAACATGCTATTTAGTTTCCAAGTGTTTGAGTATTTTTCAGTTTTTCTGTTGTAGTTGATTTCTAGTTTCATGCCATTGTGATCAGAAATGCTTGATATAATTTCAATCTTAAATTTGTTGAGACCCGTTTTATGCCCTAACATGTGGTCTATCCTAGAGAATGTACCTTGAGCACTTGAAAAGAATCTATATTGTGATGCTTTAGGGTGAAAGGTCTGAAGATATCTATTAAATCCAGTTGATCTAGTGTGTCCTTTAAATCTGCTGTTTCTTTATCAATTTTGTTTCTAGTGATGTTAGTGGGGTATTGAAATCCCCTACTATTATAGTATTGCTGTTGATCTCGCCCTTTATCTCCATCAAAGTCTGCTTTATATATCAATATTTAGGTGCTCCTATATTAGATGCATAGATATTTATAATGGTTATATCTTCCTGTTGGATCGCTCCCTTTATCATTATGTAGTGACATTCTTTTTTTTTTCTTTTTTTTTTTTTTGTATTTTTCTGAAGTTAGAAACGGGGAGGCAGTCCAAAAGACTCCCGCATGCGCCCGACCGGGATCCACCCAGCATACCCACCAGGGGGCGATGCTCTGCCCATCTGGGGCGTTGCTCTGTTGCAACCAGAGCCATTCTAGCGCCTGAGGCAGAGGCCATGGAGTCATCCCCAGCGCCCTGGCCAACTTTGCTCCAATGGAGCCTTGGCTGCGGGAGGGGAAGAGAGAGACAGAGAGGAAGGAGAGGGGGAGGGGTGGAGAAGCAGATGGGTGCTTCTCCTGTGTGCCCTGGCTGGGAATCAAACCTGGGACTCCTGCACATCAGGCCGACGCTCTACCACTGAGCCAACCGGCCAGGGCTGTAGTGACATTCTTTATCCCGTACTATAGCCTTTGTTTTAAAGTCTATTTTGTCAGATATAAATATAGCTACCCCAGCTTTTTTTTTATTTCCATTTGCATGAAATATTTTTTCCAACCTTTTAGTCTATGTGTATCTTTTGTTTTGAGGTGTATCTCTTGTAGACAGCATATGTATGGGTCCTGTTTTCTTATCCACGCAGCTACCCTATGTCTTTTGATCAGATCATTTAATCCATTTTTGTTTAAGGTTATCATTGATATGTAGTGATTTATTGCCATTTTATTCTTTAAATCTACATTCCTCTTTTACTATATTTTTCCCCCTTTGTTCTGTTTACAATAGGCCCCTTTACATTTCTTGCAGCATTGGTTTGGTTGTAGTGAATTCCTTGAGTTTTGTTGTTGTTATTATTTTTTTTTGGTCTGGGAAGTTTTTTATTTCTCCTTCAATTTTTTTTTTTTTTGTATTTTTCTGAAGCTGGAAATGGGGAGAGACAGTCAGACAGACTCCCGCATGCGCCCAACCGGGATCCACCCGGCACACCCACCAGGGGCGAGGCTCTGCCCACCAGGGGGCAATGCTCTGCCCCTCCAGGGTGTCACTCTGCCAAGACCAGAGCCACTCTAGCGCCCCGGGCAGAGGCCAAGGAGCCATCCCCAGCACCCGGGCCATCTTTATTCCAATGGAGCCTTGGCTGTGGGAGGGGAAGAGAAAGACAGAGAGGAAGGAGGGGGGGTGGAGAAGCAAATGGGCGCTTCTCCTATGTGCCCTGGCCAGGAATCAAACTCGGGGCCCCTGCACGCCAGGCCGATGCTCTACTGCTGAGCCAACCAGCCAGGGCCTTCTCCTTCAATTTTAAATGATAGCCTTGCTGGATAAAGTACTCTTGGTTGTAGGCTCTTGTTCTGCATTACTTTGAATATTTCTTGCCATTCCCTTCTGGCCTCAAGTGTTTCTTTTGAGAAGTTGGATGTCATACTGATGGAGGCTCCTTTGTAGGTGATTGACTTTTTTTCTCTTGCAGCTTTTAGTATTTTTTCTTTATCTCTTAACTTTGGTATTTTAATTATGATGTGTCTTGGTGTAGGTTTCTTTGGGTTTCTCTTTAATGAAATTCTCTGTGCTTCTTGAACTTGTGTGACTTTTTCCTGCATCAATTTAGGGAAGTTTTCAACTGATTTCTTCAACCAGGTTCTCTATCACTTGTTCTTTCTCTTCTTCTTCAGGAACCCCTATGATGTGGCTGTTGTTTCTGTTTTTGTTGTCACAAAGCTCTCTTAGAGTTTTCTCAGGCTTTTTGAGTCTCGTTTCTTTTTGCTGTTCCGCTTCTGTGCTTTCGTTTATCTTGTCTTCTAAGTCGCTGATTCAATCCTCTGCTTCATCCAGCCTGCTTTTAATTCCTTCCAGTGTAGTCTTCATTTCTGATATTGTATTTGTCATTTCTGACTGATTCTTTATTATTTCAATGTCCTTTTTGATGCTTGTCATCTCTTTATTTAGGTGTTCATTGTGTCCATCCATTGTTGCTCTAAGATCTTTGAGCATTCTAATAATCATTATTTTAAACTCTGCATCCAGTAGTTTGGTTATTTCCATCTTACTTAGTTCTTTTTCTGGGGATTTCTCTTGTGGATTGCATTTCTCTGTCTTCCTATTTTGTCTGTGGATACACTCCTCGTTTGGGTGTGTTGTTTGTGAAGCTAGCTAAGTCTAGGGTTGGTATTGTCTGCCTCCAATTTTCAGTTGTGTTATTTCTAGGTCTTCTTTGTTGGCATCAGCTGTTGTTTGTAATCTTCCGTGGGCTACTTATCTGCTATCATTGTTCTTTTTGCTCTTTGTGTTGGTGTTTTCTATGTCTTAACTGGGTCAGGTGTGAAAAGCCCTTCCTTAAGCTTCCATCTAACAAAGGTTGTTAGGTTCCAAACCGGTGCTTTCCGTATCTGGCCACTGAATGTGCCTGCCCTGGACCTCCTTGTCCTGAGCCTGGTGCAGATCAGTGGGGGTCACTGCATATGACTGCCTCTTATCAACCTTTTTGGAGCTACAGGTGATCCAGATCTTGTGGCTGCCTCTGCTGGGCCCAGGTGCCGTTGTAAATATCGGCTGCATTCCTAGGCTTGCTTTTATCTACTCTTGGCCTAGGGGAAGTTCCCCTGCGATATGCTTTCTGTTGCCTCTTATTGCTGGCTACTTGTTGAGCTCAGAACTGTAATTCAGTAATTAGGTACAGTATTGGATGTGGCCTGCCCCTTAGCCTCAGATGTCTTTTTATCCAGACTTTTTATTTATTTATTTTATTTTGTTTTCTTTTCTTTTTTCTTTTTCATCATTCAGTAGGGTATAGTCACAGGGGTCCATGGGGTGTGGACCCTGTCCTCCTATTGTGTGGTCTGTCCACTGGCCCGCCACTGCTGTTGCTGCCTGGGGTGTTTGGGCTCAGGTGCTGCTGGTGCCAGCCCGCCTCCACAGCCACCACAGCCTCTATTGCCCCGAGTGGGCTCGCATGCACCCACTTGGACCAGAACCACTTCCAAGGCCACCTCAGCCTCTGCTGTCACTGAAGACGGGCCTGCACCATGGGCACGTTTACGCACAGGCTTGGACCTCTGCAGCATCTGCTGTGGCTTCAGCCTCCACGGGTGGGCCTGCACACGCCCACTCGGATTGCTTCTATGGCTGCAGTTCATGTCACCAAGGGTTTGGTCGGCTCAGACCTCCTCAGCAGCTGTGGTGGCTCCCACCTCTGTGGGGGAGCCTGCAAGCTCTCCCTCCGACCACCCCCGAGATCGCCCAGCTTCCACTGCCACTGAGGGTGCGTGCCACAGGCAGGTTTGCACACTGGCCTGGATGTCCGCAGCGGCTGCCGCAGCTTCCACCCTCACTGGCGAGCTGGCTCATGCCCACGTGGACCCCATCCTCTGTTGCTTGGGCCTCCGAAAGGCCAAGGGCGGGCCCATGCTGCAGGCAGGACTGTGTGCGAACCCAGACCTCTGCAGCTGCCGCCGCAGTTTCTGCCTACACTAGCTGGCTCACTCGGACCACCCTGGCCTCCACAGCGGCACCCTGCCCCCTCCGGACCACCCCCAGCGAGCACTCAGCAGCGCTGGGGGTGGTGTAGCTTAGACCTCTGCACTCACTATTTGTGTCCCTAACATGCTACCTGCCTCTAAGCGCCTCTTTGTTCTAACTGGGACAGAAGAGCCTCTGGTGGACGGGGTAATTTCTTCCCTTTGCTGGTGATGCTGCTCCCAGGAAAAATGTTCACTTTAGATTTGGGGAGTGACTCAGCCCAGGGGTTAGGGTGTCCATCCCTCAAAGTGTGTCCCCCTGTGCCTCCAAGACCACACTCTCCCCTGACAACTTCAGTCCTCCAAGTGCTCCCTGCTCCTGGAGCTCCAGGAAAGTGGCTGTGAGCAAGGCTCTCCGTGAGTCTCTTTAATACAGAGCCTGGGTCCAAGAGTTCTGCCTCCTTCTCTCAAACAGTATCTAAGCTCATTTCTCAGCCAAATATAGTCCATAAGCCCCTTCCAGGCTCCTAGTATCTAGTCTGGGATTCTGGTTTGGGAGCTGAAGACCCACAACTCGCCGGGCAACCTTCCCGTCACAAGAGTCCCTCCAGGCCGCTGCTCACTCCCGAGAGCAGGGCAGCCTTTTCCGCATCTCCACCTTTCCTTCCATTCTTAGTGTGGCTTTTTTGGTGGTCCTCGGCTATAGAATCCTCTCAGTTTAGTCTAAAGTTGGTCTTTCAAGATGAGTGTTCTCAGAATTAAGTTGTAATCCTCCTTGGTTCTGGGGAGTGGGGGTTGGGGCATCGCCTTCTCTGTAGTCATCTTGTCTCTCCAACAGTCTGTTTCTTTATATTCCTTAGTAGCCTCCTATTGTATGAATATACCATAATATATATATATATATATATATATATATATATATACACACACACACACACACACACACACACACATCTGAGTTATAACCACTTTGGAGATATTAATAAAGCTGCTATGAATATTCTTATATAGATAAGTAGATACTGTTTTCATTTCTTTGGTAAATAACTAATAGTAGAATTTCGGGATGAAATTTTTATGAGGTACCAAACATTGTCTTAAGTATAATACCACCTTTAATTTTTCTAAAAGTCCTATCAATTCTAAAAATTAAATATGATTATCTTTATTTTATTGATGAGGTTCTGAGAGATTAAGGACTTGCTTAAGGTTGCATAGCATGTTAATGATACAATTAGATCCCAGTCTTTAATTTTCAAGCTTTTATCAATATTTTACCTGTTTTAAGTAATATTAGGTGCATTCGGTAACCATTGGACAGGCAGTCCCTGGGTTACGAATGAGATAGGTTCTGTAGGTTTGTTTTTAAGTTGAATTTGTATGTAAATTGGAATAGGTACATTAACCTATTGAGTGCAACTTAGATGTTTGTCTTAACATAGTATTTATTTTTACCTTTCAGTGCATATAAATACTTGAACATTTTCAAAACTACAGAAACTTATCTTGTTCGTAACCTAGGGACTGCCTGTAAAGAATTCACAGGGATAGAATTAAAAGCCAGGTACTAGTGAGAAACACTGTAAATAGTTCTTCACATTTGGTTTTATTATCTTTTGTTAAATTAAAATTGCCAGTACTTGGGCTAGAATATTGAACTTTTGCAGGAAATGCTATTTTTCTGATGTGTAGAGCTAAAATCAGAAATATTGACATTTGTACTGCCAGTTGCCATCCTGCCAAATAAGTAGAGACAGAGATTGAATTTCTATGGGTGCTTTATTCAGATGGGTGGCAGTCTGAGCAGATGGGGTTATGTTCCAAATCCATCTCCTCTTCCTATCTCAAGCCAACCTTTTTATCAGGGGAAGAAAAGGGTAGGTAAGCATAGCCAAAGTAATCAGATCACAGCAGGCATTCCATCCTTGGAGCACAAAGGCTTTGCTTGCAGACCCTTGGGGCACAAAAGTGAATTACTTGAAAATCTTGGTAAGTCATGTAGGCCCATTCAGCTATCCCAGTTCCTGAAACAAAGCTTTTACCTGCATTACCCACCATCACTCAAGCTAAATTTTAAACTACTGAGTTCTCCCTATCATAGCTGTGGAAGAGTATAGCTTTTTCATCAGAGAAACAAGCTGACAGTCTGAGCACCTGAGATTTCCACACAATTTTGTCACATTTTTTGGAATAGCATATTTGAAGAAGGGTATAATGTAAAATTATTAGTGTAAAAATAATCTGTGTATACAGATATTCACATGATTTGTTCCAATTGTGCATTTTTAAATTAAGAAACAAATATGTACAGATAAGTCCCAGATATGATTTGCTCACTTCCTTTAGATTTTAATTAGGCAGCTAGACTTTCAGAGTGAACAAAGGGAATATATTGCCCTAGTATATTGCACTGTATACATACAAGTCTTAAATAATCAAATCTTAAAGAATACTTTTGCCAAAACTCATGTTTTTGTGATGTTAGTGTAGGAGTTGTTCAAGAAAAGTACTAGTGAGTATGAGTAAAAGGTCAAGCAATGTAGGAAATAGTAAATTCTCCCTCATTTCAGGGCTCAGTATAGAAAAACAAGTTCATAATTAGCCAGGTTTTGAAATACTGTAAACACATAATTTCAACCTAAACATTGGCAAGTATTAATTTCATGTTCTTAAAAGAGATCATAAACCATGTTTTGTTTTTGTTATTAGAAGCATTCCTGTTTCTGAAAGTGTTTTTGTTGCATAAGGCCATGGTGGTTTTATTTATTTCTTTATTTTTGCATGTGTCCTGACCAAGGATTGAACCTAAAACCTTGGCATATCAAGAGGAGGCTCTAGGAGGCTCTAACCAACTGAGCTACCCAGCCAGGGCCACGGTGTTTTTTAAAGCAGTTTAAGAAGAAGATAATCCACTAAAAGGAGAAAAAAATGAAGACCCCAGATATCCCACAGAATTGCAGACACCAAAACAGCGTTCCTAATGTTTCTATTTAGTGAGCAACTGTAAAGACTGGAAAAAGCAATCCTATAAATGAGAAAGAATAAGTGTGACATTTGCTCAACCAGCAATGGCTTTAATTGGGGAAAATTAAAGAAGATTCGGTTTAACTTCATTATAATGGAGTATAGGAAAGATAAAGATTAAAGATAAGTACAAATATACAGTGACGGAAAATGATTTGACTTTAGGTGACAGGCATACAATGCAATCAACAGTTTAAATGTTATGGAGAAGCCCTGGCCGGTTGGCTCAGCGGTAGAGCGTCGGCCTAGCGTGCGGAGGACCCGGGTTCGATTCCCGGCCAGGGCACATAGGAGAAGCGCCCATTTGCTTCTCCACCCCTCCGCCGCGCCTTCCTCTCTGTCTCTCTCTTCCCCTCCCGCAGCCAAGGCTCCATTGGAGCAAAGATGGCCCGGGCGCTGGGGATGGCTCTGTGGCCTCTGCCCCAGGCGCTAGAGTGGCTCTGGTCGCAACATGGCGACGCCCAGGATGGGCAGATCATCGCCCCCCTGGTGGGCAGAGCGTCGCCCCCTGGTGGGCGTGCCGGGTGGATCCCGGTCGGGCACATGCGGGAGTCTGTCTGACTGTCTCTCCCTGTTTCCAGCTTCAGAAAAATGCAAAAAAAATAATAATAATAATAATAATAATAATAATAATAAATGTTATGGAGATGTTTGCCTGAAATCTATATACTGTACTTTTATTGATCAGTGTCACTCCATTAAATTTAATTTCTAAATAAAAAAAATAAATGGCCTGACCTGTGGTGGCGCAGTGGATAAAGCGTTGACCTAGAAATGCTGAGGTCGCCGGTTCGAAACCCTGGGCTTGCCTGGTCAAGGCACATATGGGAGTTGATGCTTCCAGCTCCTCCCCCCTTCTCTCTCTCCTCTCTCTCCCTTTCTGTCTTTCTCTCTCTTCTCTCTAAAAATGAATAAATAAAATTTATAAAAAATAAAAAAATAAAGCTAAGTTCTTTAAAAAAAAAATAAATGTAAGCTTTAATCTCTGATTATTAAGGATATAGTTGTGTTTATATTATTTTGCTAAATGGTAAAATCTAACTAATTTTTTTTTTAAACTAGAAGACCACAGGAAATTGTTTGACCTCAGTGCTGGAATGTTTTTAAAATTTATTGTACATATAATGTACAATAAATCCATAGAGTTAATTACATAGTTAATGATGCAAAGAGATCTGTGGCTTATTCATGTAATACAATTCAAAATGAATATTTAATGCTACTAGGAAGTCGTGTTAGGTCTGAAATACCAATGGGAATTAAGAAGCAGAATACTTCTCTTTACTTTTTGATCATATTATAGATGTGCCTAATTTTTAGGCAGGTTTGCAATAAAATGATGTGTTAAGAGATGGAAGAAAGTGGTTTTTTGACACTATTGAAACAAAACAAACATTTGGATATATCTAGCTTATGAAATTACTATAAATTTGAAAAATGGTAATATTCACATAAAAATTCCAGTCGCCAGGTATATAATAAGGAACAATCATAGCAGGTAGACACAGCTTGTAAAATCCATTATTTCATTAAAAAAGCAATTATGTCACATGTTTTTCCAGGACAACAGGCCATGTCCCCAATACATTCAACTGAAAGGTCCCAATAGTTGCATATTTCTCCTTTTATTTCTCAGTGTTTCTCTCCAGAAACAGTCCCAAATATGAAAAATTAGTAGAAAATGTGATGGGTTTGAGTCTCCAATAACCTCAATAAATTGTAAAAGATAAGTCTCGCTAAAAGGTTCTATTAGAAAGTCAGGGAAAAAACGATGGAAAAAGTCCTAGTGCTAATTGCACCATTATTTACATTCATTAGTTATATTCCAAAGCGAAACATTCTTCTATTCTACCCATTTCCATTGGTAGATAGGTCAAGGTGGACTCATGAATTGGTATTTCATTTAAGGTGCTTTACCGTTACCATCATTATTTATTCTGATACGCAAACTTGCCCAGTGAGAGCTCCTTTGAAAGGCCTGAGCATCCTTTGGCCATGTCCCTTCATATTGTGAGCGCCTCTTAACTGCTACAGCAGATGCTCCCGGATTCATTGGGCATAGTCCCTGGCACAGCCCTACACTGTGTCACTTGTCCATGGAGATCTGGTTCCCATTGGTGGAAATCCGTGTTTCAAACCACGACCTGCACAGAAAGCAGGAAGATCTCTGCTGGGCTGGGCAGTCAGGGCGCGGAAAGGCAGCTTTTTACTCACTATTTCCGCAGCCCCCCGGGGTCGAGAGGCCTGGGTGGTGTCCCCTCCGCGCTCAAGGAAGACGCAAACCAGGCTCTGCGGAAAGCAGACCCATGCCGTCCGAACGCAGGACGCGAGCGTTTCCCGCACCCGCTGAGACGCCAGTTGGTGCCCGCGAGAGTCGGGCGCCCTCTGTTGGCCGCTGGGGGGCCGCGAACGAAGCTCCGCGCCTACGGTTTAAAAACGGTCGCCGCGCGCCCCCTCACGGGAACCAAAGAAATACTCGAGACCCGACAGCGTCCTTGAATTTTTTTTTTTTAATGTCTAAATCCATTTATTCCGAAATAAACTAAAACAAATAGAGGTCGAATCCACCCCGTCCCCGCCACCTTCCTCTGTCTTAGGCTATCAAAAAATAACTTTATTCTTGTAGTATAATAATAATAATACGAGTGGCAGGGACGGGGGCAGCAAGGACTTGGCAGGGACAGAGCCCCCGTCCTACGTCTGCAGGGTAATGTCAGGTTATTAGATCACCATGACCTTCACCCGGCATTGCTCTCAGCCCGGTAGAAGGAGCTGCAGGGGGTCTTGCTCGAGCCGAGTGTTCCCGGGGGCCCCGCGTCTCACAGGCTACAGGATCTGCTGTGCGGCAGAGTTCTCAAGTGTATGCGGTCGGCTCCCCATTGTCATCGAGGCTCCCCTCGCGAAGATCACCTGGGTTTGAGCAGCTTCAGTTGCCTGGGGGGTAGAGGGTGTACGGGGCGCCCCAGCAGGGCTGCGGGCAGCCCCAGGACCTTGCCATACATAGAATTCACTAGGCTTGCACCCGCTCAGGCGTACGACCAGCTCCCGCAGCGCCTGGGGCTTCTCCTTCATTTCCTCCTTGTCCTCAGCCAGCCGGCTAATGTTCTCCTCTTCCCGGTGGCGCTCCTTCCACAGCGCCCCCTGGTTCTGGTAAATGGTGATAATGGATTATTCTACAGTTGTGTCCGTCTCCGCAGACAGCTGAATGCAGCGATGCTCCCGCTCCCCAGCCCGCTCCTTCATATCCACCTTCTCTTGCATGAGCTCTGTGACAACCGTCAGAAGTGGCTCTCAGGGTAGGGCCACTTTTCATCTTTCTCTTCTTAGCTCCCGTGGGAACACTAATGCCTCGCTGCTGAAGAAATTCTCTCAACTTTTTCTTGACTTCAGTCAACTTTTCCTGTCGGACTTCTTCTGACATCTCGGGAAGGGGAACCCCCCTTGTACTTTGTGCGCTTTAGTGGAGCACGTTACAGGCACTGGGCTCCTTGTTCCCAGGGTTCTCTGCGAATCTCCTGTCCTGGGCAGGGGCTCCTCCTCCTGAGGTGGGAGGTCCCCAGTGCTGCCTCCCTTCTATGATCTTCTCCTGCTGAGGGTCTCCTGGGGTCCCTCCCTCTTGAACTGGTGATAGACTCTTGACCTGCTTGCTAGTCTCCCCAGTGGGAGGGACTCTTGTGGCCATCTGGTCCGCTTAACCCGTGGACTCCCTGAGATGAGTACATCGCTGTGAGATGTTGGATCATGAGAGAGAACAGCATATAGTGAGGAGAGGGGGCCCAAGATAAAGTAGGGGTGTGCATGAGAGTGGGTTCCATAATCTGTGGTCTGGGAGTAAAAAGAAAAATGCAAATTGGGGGGGGGGGGGTGAGACAGGTGGTCCCTGACTGGTATGAGATCTAGTGGTAAAAATGGGTGAGCGACAGAGAGTCCCTTATCTTGGAGGTGATGAAATGGAAAGTGAGGGGTTCCTGAGTGCAGTGCAGGCTGGAGGCAGTGCCACTGACGACCCCATGGCTGTAAGGTGACAAAGACGGAGCTGACTCTTCCCTTGCACCCCACACACAGACTGTCAGCTTCTCTGCTGCTCTGTCATGTCCCAGAGCAGAGATCTGCTGTAACTTCTCCGTGATCTCACTTTCAAACGAAGGTTTGTTCCGGAGTGTGCAGGAGACAGGAACATCCTGGAGTATACCCGGGACAGGTGAACATGTCAGAGGTCCAGGCCCCATGTCCCTGCCTACATGACACCCATTATCCCTCCCTAAGTCTTGCTTTCACAGCCCCTCAAAGATGGTTCTCCCACTCACGTCCAAGGCCAGGATGCGCTGGAGTTCCGTGGGCTAGCCAGGAAGAGGGACAGCTGCAGTCACAGAAGAGAATGCTCACCTCTCCCCAAAGAAGGTTAGTTAGTCCTGTGCTGTGGTAGGACCTGTCAGAGGAGCTCTCCAAGGACAGAAGATCTGTCCCAGGTGCAGCGGTGACGGCTGGAGCAAGGGGATCTTTTGGTAGCTCTGGGTCTGTGGCATTTGGATAATAGCTCTGTCCCCACTGGTGCCTGCTTGGCCATACCTGTGTCCCTGGAGTCATGATCCATTCTTTCCTGAGAATTTCCAATTGTCTTTCCTGAGAACTTCCAACTGTCTTCTCTCTCTTCTTGTATTGCTACAAAGACAGGAAAGAAGCGCTGTCACTATTAGGACCACCTCTCTTGTCCTGCCCTTCTCCTGACCTCAAACAGCTTTGGTTATATCTGCCAAGCACAATTTGATGCCTTTCCTGTTATTTACTCCTCACAATGACCCTCTGAGAGAACCCATGTTAGAAGAGGAAACTAGGGAACACAAGCGAGCTACGCTCCTTGCCAAGGTCACAATGCTAGTGACAGGCAGGGCTGCATCCAGCCAGCGACTCCTCTCCAGTGTCTCCTTCCTTAGCTACTACACTGTGCTGTGAAATGTCATGGCTGTCTGGAAAACAGGCCAGCACAATGCAAGCGCAGGTGCTGAAGAGCAGGTGTGACCTCCACGTGCACTTGGCATTCTCTCCTCTGTGGCTCAGATGCTTTGGGACGTGTGCGGCTCATGGTAGGGAAGGGACTTGCTCAAGGTTCACAGTTGCCAAGTGGCAGAGTCAGAGTTGAATCTAGCGCAGATTACAGACCATTATTTTCTTTCCCATTTCATGGAGGATGGGAGGAAACTGAGACCAGGAGATTATACATGAGTCATAATCTCCTCCCTCTGGTGGGCCCAGAGCAGCATCTGCACACAGTTGAGGTTGAACTTGAATCAAGTACAAAGGGGCTACCTCTGTAAATAAATATTCAGATGCCACCCAAACCCTCAGAATCCTTCGCCTTTGCCTGACCAGGCGGTGGCGCAGTGGAGAGAACATCAGACTGGGATGCAGAGGATCCAGGTTTGAAACCCTAATGTCACCAGCTAGACCGTGGGTTCACCAGCTTGTGCACAGGGTTGCTGGCTTAAGCCAAGGTTGCTGGCTTGAGCAGGGGGTCATTGGCTCGGCTGGAGCCCCTGGTCAAGGCACAAGAAAGCAATCAATGAACAACTAAGGTGCTACAACGAAGAATTGATGCTCCTCATCTCTCTACCTTCCTGTCTGTCTGTCCCTATCTGTCCTTCTCTCTGTCTCTCTAGCAAAAAATAAAAATTAAAATATATATATATAATGAACTACATACATGAATAAATCTCTTTACATATATATAAAGAATAAGAATCCTTCACCTTCATTATACCCGTATCAGGAAAATTTGTACATATACCTCTAATATATTACTATGTACATATGTAATAGAGTAGTAAAAAGTTGTGCATATTATTAAATATATGCTTATAAAATTTTTAAATCTGTAATAAGATACTTTATATTTCTTTTAAGTTATGAAAGGGGCATATCATTTACCCTCACAAAATATTATAATTAAAACAAGTTCCTAAGCCACAGAATATATAACCAAAAGTGAACCATGAAGTAAGCTATGGCTTCTGGGTGATTATAACACACCAGTATAATAAGGTCATCAATTTTAACAAATGTACCACTCGGGGGGGGGGGGGGGGTGTTGATAATAGGAGAGGTTATACATGTGTGGGAGGGGAGAGGTATATGGGAAATTGATATATCTTCCCTCATTTTTGCTCTGAACCTTAAACTGCTATTTAAAAAAAAATAAAAGTATTGAAATAAGAAAATATTGGCCGTATTGTTTCAGTGACAGGGATGATTGAGATGCTTGAGTTCCCTTCTATGGGTTTAATTTTTTAATTCAGACCTTGAGTGTGGGTAAAATGTATACAAACAAGAAACTTGGCTGGGTTTTTTTTTTTTCTAAAACCAATATTAATTAATATAAACACAAAAATTAATTTATGCTGAAACTTTTAAAAATAATAAAATGACTCAGTCCAGAACTTTGTCTCAGGCTGCTCATCACCTGCTGTAATGGACGTTCCCTGGCGACAGCTCGTTGACACACAGACCGCGTGGGCCGCCCCCGCTGCTCTGACCCGGTAATATCTGGGCTGGCACCCGAAATTTGCATGTTTAACAAGTCCCCAAGTGATGTTGTTGCTGCTGGTCCTCTGACCACACTCTAGAAACCACGCTCCTCAGCAGGAGAATTTATAAGACAAAGGCACAGTCTCTGTAAGATTATTCATCTCACATGGTCCTGTGTTACCTGGACCGAAATGAGCATCCTAGGCAGGAGATATTTAACAAGGACGGTTTTCTCTCTCTCTTTACATTAGCACAGATTAGACAGTTATTTTTCTACTGAGCAATACTGTAGATAGAAACAAACAAACAAACAAAAGATGCTCCCATATAACTTCCTTTTAAAGAAAGTAGTCAAAACTTTTTGTTTTTCTGTAAGGATTTCTGCTGCTCGCACCATGTTGTCGAATGAAAACTACACAGCAACAGTGAGGGGACTTAATATTGTGGGCACAAAGTGAACCAGATTCTGAAAGACAGGAGATTCCAGAGTTCCTTCCATTTCCTATGGGCTTGGGGACTTTGAGGGGACAGCAAAGACACACGGCATCTCAGCATAATTCCCTCCTCACAGAATGCTGTCACGATAGCCCTGAGGGCAGGACTAGCCAGGTGGTGATGGTTCGCCCCATTGTACAGATGAGCAAACAGTTTCAGCGAGGCTATATAATCACCCAAGGTCAAACACAGACTCACTGGATGTTAGTGCTGAAAAGATGGCAAAGATTAAAGGAAGATAGTCTCCCTGTCATTTCACAGATAGGGAAACCGAGGTTCAAGACAGGGGAACCAGGAATAGTCATGTTAGTGACAACAGTGGAACCCTCGGATTCCAAGACTCCTAGCTCTGTGTTCTTCCCTATAAACCAGGGGTCTCAAACTCAACTCAGCATGTGGGCGGCAGAGCAAGATCACAGCCATTCAGCGGGCCGCACTAGGTCTACAAAAGGCAACTGTTACGCAACACTTTTCTCACTGCAGTTGAAAACAAAAAAAAATCAGTACAACAAGCACAATCGTACATGCAGTTTACTCAGTGTCACAAAACGACCAGAAACTGTAGTTCGCATCACAACTGCTGTTAACTAAGCTAATATCTAGCTAGGATGCTAGAGAAATGAAAAATACAAGTAGGCCCCTAGGCTTACTTAATTTTATCCAAAATATTTTGAACTTCGTGGATTAGTCTGCGGGCCGCACAAAATTGTTCGGCGGGCTGCGAGTTTGAGACCCCTGCTTTAAACTGTGCCTCAGTTTCCTCACCTGTAAACTGAGGATAATAATAGTGCCTAGCTCATAAGGTGGTTGTGGGCACTTGGAGATAAGCTCTTCGTTGGCAGCTTGTCTACAATGGTGCCTGCACTCAACTCTTATTTCCATTTGAGATTTATTCACGACGACTTTGGCTGGAAGTGTCCCAAAAAGACTTTTAATAAAATATCCGCCTTCTTGTTATCCCCAGGGGTGGACCGAGAATGAGTTGGGTGAGAAAGATTAGTGAGGCTCAAAGCATTGAGGACACATTGTGCAGAGGGTGGGGGCGTGGCTGTGATTGGCAGAATGACGCTCCTGTGGGTGTAAAGAAATAAAGAGATGAACACAAGGAGGAAGGACACCCAGGCCCAGCTGGCAGATGACAAAGAGATGTATTGTCACTTGGGTCTGACCTTGCCCGAAGTCCCCTTGAAAGAAGGGCAGCTGAAGCCTCACGACAATCCGTGCCAGTCACCAGGGCACAAAACAAGCTCTGTCTGCGCGCCTGCCTCTCTCCACATGGGGTTAGTTCAGGCCGCACGGCACCTTCCGGTTTCTCAAGGTGCAGATTTCATCTTAGCTCGTCCTCACAGCATCCGTGCGCAGGAGACAGAGAATGTCTGTTTCCTTCTCACGTGGTGTATGTCTCCACTTTGCCAGCTAGAAGCTGAGATGCAGCAATGGTTGTGCAGCTTTACATAGGGTCACCCAGCTAGGACATGGCTTAGCCAAGACCCCAACTACAGTCTCTGAATCCCTGTTTAGTGCTGTCTGAGTCCTTACTCCGAAGGACTGCACCAACCAAGGGAACTTAGAGTCTTGTATTGCTTTGCTCAAACCGTAAACCCTCAGAGATACTTCATACAGTTCTGTGTGAAGGTCATACTCCTCCTGGTTCTCCCTTTTTCTATGCCCACTCTGAGCCCTGAATCACTCACTGCCTTGTGTGCTGGGATGGAGCCCCTCAACACGCCCAGACCATTTGTGTTCTGGGAAATTCCCTGGGTCCTGTGATAACAACGTGCCATTTTAAGTAGTCACATTTCTGAAAAAAAAAAAAAAAAAACTTTTTTTCCCTAACAGTTACAGAGGTCCTGCAAGTATCAAAGAAAATAGTCTGACACAACAATTCCACTCGTAGGTATTTACCTGAGAAAAAGGAAAGCACGAGTCCACAGAATCACTTGCTCATGAGAGCTCACTGTAGCTGGACATAATCCGAATGTATAGTGACAGGAAACAGTTTAACCACATGGCGGGACACTACTCAGCAATAAAAAGAATGAACTACAGACATGAATAAATCTCAGAGACATTAGATCTACCAAAAGGAGCCAGACACTAACGTGTATATACTATATGATTCCATTGAGATGAAGTTCTAGAGCAGACAAAATAAACCACCATGATGAAAAATCAGAACTGTTGCTGTAGAGAACAAGAAGGGTGGTGGAAACCACCCCCCACTAAAAAAGGCAACAAAGTAACGTTCTAGGATAATGTAAAAATGTGTATTTTGCTTGGGGTGATGTTTTTACAGGTGTCTACATTTGTCAAAACTCACCAAAGTGAGTACATTATACTTCGCTAAGTGAGTAAATTAATAATGCCTTATTAAATTATACCTCATTGTTAAAATTGAGGAAAGGGTAAGAGTCGCTTTGACAAAAATGTGTTTTTCCCATTCACTCACACAGATTGATCTGCATATATGGTTCCATAGGTACGTAAGTGGTTATACAAATGTATTAATTATGTAGTTACTTTGGGGACTTTTCAGTTATGATCCTTGACTCTTTGCCATTCGGTCAACTCATCTCTTATGGAGCACCTACCATATGTCTGAAAATATCTATAAGAAGGGGATCAGAAATAGAGATGTAAATAAAACACAGGCCCATCCTGGAGGAGCCCACAATGGCATATAGGAAGGAGGTCAAGAATCCTTAAGATAAGAATGAGAAAATAGTATCAAATATTGTTCAAAAAAGTATTCATAAGACAATGCAGTGTCTCAATGTGGGTCAGGAAAACTGAGCTCTGGAATTTGACAGGCTGAGAAGGGAGAGTAGTTAATTGTAGGGAACAGCTCCTTTCATCAACCAATCTATAATCCTTGCTTACTGAGCACCTTGATGTGCGCCCAAAGAAGACCATTTTGCTTACCCTTAGGAGGGGGCCTCTGAAATCAGCTTGGAGTCTGTTCTCTACCAGCTGTGTGCTCTGAGCAGGCTACTTGGCTTCTTTCTCTAAATGGGATCATCCTGGCACCCACGACATCAGTTATTGTGCTGATCAGAAAAGATAAGCCGCATGAAGAATCAGGTACAAAGTAAATGAGCGGTAACTGTTAGATATCATTATTGCTATAACTGCCATCCTTAATATATGCTGGGATCCACTAGCACAGTCTAGAGTCAGGCCTCCTGGGTCTTGGTCCCGGCTGGGGAAGGGGACATCCACAGCTATTTATCCCACTGGATTTAAAAAAAAAAAAAAAAAAAAAAAGACATACTCCTTCAAATTCCCTAGAGCTCTGATAGAGTTTTCCAAAAACAGCTCTCTCTCAGTGACTACAGAAACAAGCCAGGTGACCTCTTTACCTGGTTTTTGTGCTCGATTCATTTTCTACAAAAGCAACATGAGTTACTTTCTGGAAGGTGACAACTCCATCTATCCTTCCACAAACCAAGTAGGGACCTGCAGAGACAGTCTATAGAGGCCCCCGTTTCTATAGGGAAGGGGACTTTCAAGAGCTGATCTGAGAGCAGGAACTCAGACAGGCTGGCCCTGGGTCTAGAAAGACATTGTAATCAACTCTGGCTCCCACCGGAAGCAGAGCTGGAACGGGTTTGCCAAGAAAGGGACAAGGGATGTGAACTGGCCATTAACCCTGCAGCACTAATGTCCCAGGTTTATCTCCAGGGCTTTCTCATGGCCAACGGTGAGCATTCACCAATTCCTTCTTCCTCCTTCATTTAAAGTGCCACCCTCACAGAGAACTACATATACCTACACACACACACACACACACACACACACACACCATTCCAATATTATCCACATTCTCAACCCGTATACTAGCTCACACAGACTGACTCACCACTCACACCGGCTCACAACACAGTCACAGTCACAGTGACACTGCACTCACTCACACATACCTTAGCAGGTATACACACTCACCACACTCACATCCACGTCCACATACAGGTGGCCCCTCATCCATGACTCTGACCTCTCTCGGCTGATCACTTGTCAGTACTCAGAAAGGGATAATTGGCATGTTTGGTGGAGATGCCTGGACCTATGGGTACTCAGCAAAAAAAAAAAAAAATCTCCCTGATGTCTAAACCTCCGTGTGGTTCCTTGTCCTGCAATGGGACCCAAACAATGCAGAGTGTCTGTTGAGTGAACAAATAAAGTATCAACTGCTTATCATCTGATTCTTTGGTTTTGCTTGTCACCTTTGTGATGTGACATCTGTGGACCAACTTCAACTATTTCCTGACAAATTTACTATTTCCTTTGTTGAATTAAGTATTCCCAACACTAGTCCCTTGAAAGAAAAGAGCTTATATGTGGGGAATATCAACCCCAAAGAAGAAGACAGAAATGCCCAGCCCTTCCGACCCCAGTCCTGATGAGTAGCTGCAGAGTTGAGGTCTGGGCATGCTCCCTCCTCACACGGAGGCTGCTCAAAACAGGCATGACATGAACCAGTCCCTCCTGGGCCATAGATTCTTCACTATCCAAAGAAAACCGAACGAATAGGGCTGCGTCTCAAAGCTATTATCCTGATGGGTGCACACATTCATCAGTTATGCTATGTATACTAATCACCGCTGCCTCAGACTGTGACAAAAGCTCAGATTCTTACAGAGCCCCACACCCCATCCCTAACCGGAGAAACAACTTTTACTATCAGAGCAGAAGAGCCTTTGTTTCCCCCAAGGCGATGGTGTCAGGTGGTTTTCCTCTCATTGCCTCCCGTCCCCCTCAGCCCCGGAGGGAAGGAGGTTTACCTGCTATCAGCTCAGCTATCGGACTGCCCGTATGACATTGTCGTTTTTATAGGCCGAAAACTTCAAATGTCAGCAATTCATCTGGTTCAAATGAATGCTTAAGCACACTTCAAAGGATAGGTAAACAAGTCAGAACAGTTTTTTCCAGTTGGGTCCTGCCTCCAGTATCAAGCGATCATTTGATTTATGACATATTAGGAGCCAAAATATACCTAGTAAATAAGCAAGTGGATATCAACAAAGTAAACATTTGGCTTAAGGTCACTAAGGATGAAAATCAATTTCTTTCTTACCAAGGGCAGAAAAACTGCTGTAGAGGACTATTTCCATACACAGGCTGAAACCTGCTTTGCCTAATCTTCCCCTAAGATTAGGAAATAATGTGCAGTCCGGATCAGGTTGCGATGTTTAGGGACACATTCAGGACACTGCAAGCAGCATTCTTTATGGAAGGAAGGGGTCAGTTCAGCCTTGCTCTAAGAACTGGCAGAGCAGGGTCCAGAGTCTTGATAAGCACTCACCTTTAAAAGACATTTGTGTTTGTACACCCGTATTCAAAGCAGCGCCATTCACAACAGCACACTATTCACAAAGCAGCACTATTCACAATAGATAAAAGGTGGAAACAACCCCAGGACCCATCAACCTATTAGACAGGACAGGGGTCTCAAGGTCTGGGCAGTTCTAAAATGTTATTTCTTGTTAAATGTTAAAATTAAGCACAGTATTTTGCAGGTGAGTCGACAGGAACTCAGGGGAAGGATGTGGCCGAGTGAAGAGAAGAAATCATGGAATTGACCAAATAGGGTCCATAAGCCATGGCTAAGCCTCCTGCCCAGGAGGCAGAGTGTTGGGTCTGAATCCCTCTGCACCAACCAAGTCTCGTGTTTGAATAGAGCACCCCAAGTGGGGAATCCTTTAAGTTCAGTAACAAACAGATGAACAGACCAACAACAGGTAGCAAATACATATAATAGAATATTATTCAGTCTTAAAAAGGAAGGACATTCTGACAACATCCAAGCTGGATAAATCTTTAGAACATTATGCTCCATGAAATAATCACAAAAAGACATATACTGTATGATCCAGCTGGTCTGGTGTATCTAGGGAAGTCAGGTTCAGAGAAACAGAAAGTAGAATGGTGGTTACCAGGAACTGCATGGAGAAGGATGTGGAGTTGTTTAACGATCGAGCGCAGTTTCAGTTCTGCAAGACGAAAGACTTCTGGAGGTTAGTTGCATAACAATGTGAATGTACCTAACCCTTAAAAATGGTAAAGATAGTAAATTTTAGGTTATGTGTGTTTTATCACACAACATTACATTTTAAAAAAATGTTATTGATTGATTTTATTGAGAGAGGAAGGGAGAGAGAGAAAGACAGAAACATCAATCTGTTCCTGTGTGTGCCCTACCTGGAGATTGAACCTGTAACCTCTGCATATTGTGATGATGCTTTAACCAACCAAGCTATCTGACCAGGGAAACATTAAAAATTTTTTTAAAAAGCCATTTTTTAATCTGCTGTCATCAGCTGAACAGGGTGCAAACAACTCTGATTTTCAAAACTATTTTATCCTGCAAATGTGGGCCAGTCTGAGGGGCTGGCCTTTATAGCCCAAAGTAGCTGTGATGGGAACCCTTCAGAGCTCCTCAGTCTCCCTGCGGGAGGAAGGAGGGCAGGACCCGGAAGTCCTTGCAGCTGGAGTGGACCACCTCATGCAGGTGTGGGAGGAGCTTATCAAGATAGCTTAAGTCCTTGAGTCTCCATGAAGCTGGGCAGGGAACCTGTGCCTAGGAATTCTTAGAGGTGTTACCTTCCTCAATCCTGGCTTCAAGAATGAATGGGTCTACAGAGAACTTCCCTTCCCAGTGAGGCCTGAACAAACTATTCGTTCTCATCTGTCTGTAGTCCTGCTGCTTAGTCTGCTTTGGCTAAAGGCCCTCTTAGATGGGAAAGTTGTAAATGTCGATGCTCCTTATGACAAACTGAAGAATGGCCCTTAAAAATATCCATGTCGCCCTGGCCGGTTGGCTCAGCGGTAGAGCGTCGGCCTGGCGTGCGGGGGACCCGGGTTCAATTCCCGGCCAGGGCACATAGGAGAAGCGCCCATTTGCTTCTCTACTCCCCCCCCCTCCTTCCTCTCTGTTTCTCTCTTCCCCTCCCGCAGCCAAGGCTCAATTGGAGCAAAGATGGCCCGGGCGCTGGGGATGGCTCCTTGGCCTCTGCCCCAGGCACTAGAGTGGCTCTGGTCCTGGCAGAGCGATGCCCTGGAGGGGCAGAGCATCGCCCCCTGGTGGGCAGAGCGTTGCCCCTGGTGGGCGTGCCGGGTGGATCCCGGTCGGGCGCATGCGGGAGTCTGTCTGACTGTCTCTCCCCGTTTCCAGCTTCAGAAAAATACAAATATATATATATATATCCATATGTATATATATATATATATATATATATATCCATGTCCTAGAAGCTGGGACCCGTGAATGTTAACTTACATGGCCAAGGAGACTTTTGTAAGGATCTTGAGGTGGGGAGAGCATCCTGGATTATCTGGACTGTCCCTACAGGTCATCACAAGGATCCTTAAAAAAGAGAGACAGAAAGAGACCTGACACAGTAGAGAGAAGACCATGTGAGATCTCAGGATGCTCTGCAGAGGGCTTTCGTGCCTGAGAGCCCAGGAATGACGCTCCAGAGGCTGAAAAGGACAAGGAAGCAGCTCTGCCCTGGAGTCTCCGGAAGGAGCGACGACACCTTGCTCTCATCCCAGTGAAAATGATTTCAGACTTTTGAAACTGCTAAAAGAATAAATATGTATTGTTTTAAGCCACCAAGTGTGTGGTAATTTGTTGTAGCAGCCATAGGGAAGTAATATACCCCCAATGGCAGGCAGGCTGGTGGCCCAGGCAGAGCCACTGGAGGGAGTGGATGCGAAGTTCAGGGCCACTTTAGTGCACCCAGCATTCGTTGGGTCTCTCTCACAGAACGTAGGGGAGCAGAAGCCTGGGGGGTGCAGCGGGAGAGGTCCCCCGTGGGGAGGAAGAGCAGCAGCATAGTCCTGGCTCCCTGAGAACTAGGAAACAGGTGACAGCAACCCTAAGAAGTTGGCGGCTGACAGATCAACTGAGATGGACCGCAAAGATCGCTTCGTTCCCCGGGTGGGCAGTTGCTGCTGGCTGGGGGAGCAATCGGCCAACAGCTACCGATTGGAGCACTTACCTGTAGCCTCTCCATGTGGCCGGGTACCCCTCACAAAATGGTGGTTTTGGAGAATTCAGATTTTGTAATACCTGGCAACTCAGAGCCCTGAAAGTGAGAGACTAGTGAACAAGGTGGACTTCATTGCCTTTTCAAAAAATAACTTTATGAAGATATAATTCACATACTGTAAATTTCTTCCTTTTAAAGAGTCTGATGTTAGTGCAGTCACAGAATTGTGACACCATCATCACTATCTACGGGATAGTCCCTCCTTATTCACAGGGGGTCTGTTCTGAGACACCAGTGAACGCCTGAAACCGTGAACGGGACTGAAGCCTATGTGTACTGTGTTTTCTCTGTACATTCATACCTTTTCCACATAAAGGAAGCACCCTACGGCTTCTCTTTGGCATATCTGAATCGCCCGCATCACTGCTCTTGCACTCTGGGGCTGTTGTGAAGTAAACTAAGGGTGACTGGCACATAAGCACTGCGGAACCTCAATGGTCAGCTGATAACTAAGAGGGCTACTAACCTCTGCTGGTCGGGAAGCCTGGACATGCTGGACAAAGGGATGGTTCACATCCTAGACAGGAAGGAACGGGATTGAGCGAGATTTCATCATGCTACTCAGAACGGCACTTGATTTAAAACATCAGTTGTTTACCTTTGAAATTTTTTTATTTAATGATTTCAGACCACTGTTGACCATGGAAAACAAACTGTGGAAAGCAGAAGTGCAGAGAAGGGGGGACTACCAGAATTTCAAAACCTTTTCACCGCTCAAGAATAACCCCCTGCCCATTGCTCCCTCCCTCCAGCCCCTGGCAACCAGTGGTCTGTTTTCTGCCTTAGTCGTTGTGCCTATTCTGGCTTTTCATGTCCATGCAGTCATATCCTATGTGGCCTGTGCGGCTGGCTTCTCTCACTTAGCGTAATGCCGTTAAGGTTCAAACATATTGTAACATATATCAATACTTCGTCCCTTTATTTTCCTTTTGTAAATTAAATTATTTTTTCAATGACAGATAATATTCAATATTATTCTGTATTAATTGATGCACAGCATAATGGTTAGACAATAATGCGCTTTACTTAGTGGCTTCATTCCTTTTTATTGACAAATAATATTCCATTGTATAAATGGTGCTTGATTTAAAAGAAAAACTGTGGTAAAATACAATGACAAAAACCATCTGAACTGTTTTTAAGTGTACAGTTCAGAAGTGCTAAGTACATGCACATGGTTGTGCAACCAATGTCCAGAACTCTTTTCATCTTGCAAAACTTTATTTTATAGCCTTCAGAAGCTATGTAGATTCGCTTCTCCTGCATTCTGTTGGTTGTAGGTGAGCCACTAAGGTTGGCCCACAAAAAAAACCAGAAATCCGACCTCTCAGTGGGAACTATGTCAAAAGAAGTTATGTTTCTAAGACTGCCATACAAGTGAGGCATGAGATCTCAAGGCTCTGTTTTGGGGTTCTCTCGGGAAATGTCTCAGGTACATTTGAGTAAAATGCCTGGGCCTCCCCAGGGAAACTTCCCCCTCTGCAGTTGGGGATGTCATCTTGCATCCCACACACATTAGTATGAGGCTGACAGCTGCACTCAGCCACCCGGGATTGGCCAGAGTCCGGAGACAGGTGCAAGTTGAGAGGCCCAAGTCTGACTCGCTGTAAAACCCAGGTGAGTCCTACCCTCTCTCTGGGGTGGCCATGTCCGGCCATCTGGCCTCTGGATTGCTGCAAGAATCCAGGGACACAGTAAGAGCATTTGAGAACAAAGAGGAATTGTGGCTGTGGCCCTGCTGAGACCAGCTCCGCTGTGGGCATGCACAAAAGGAAGTGCTGCAGGACTTAAGAAAAACATACACAAGACATACATACAGAAAAGATGGGTACAGTGGACTCCCAGCCTCTAGGACTGAGAGCCCAGATCACTGCAGCCTCATCATATTTATTGGTCTCTTTGCTCATTAAGCAAATTAGCAGAGCCTGGGTTCAAGTGCATAGAAGAGTAATTAACTAATGTCTCAGGTGTATAAGGAAAAAGCCATAGGGATCAACTGTTTTCCTTTAAACAATCTTACCAGCGCTTGCAAGGGCAGCGTTCTGCCCCCGCAGCACTTGGCATTCCCAAGTCCGCACAAAAGACTTGTCTCAGGACCACAGTCTAATTCCCAGCCATTTTCCTACATGGCCCCAGCTTGATGTTCACACAAGAGAAGTCAGACTGGTCTAAGCTCCCTGCGGCCATCAGGGGGAAATATTCTCAGCCCAGAGAGTGAAAAGTGAGAGGGCTGAAGGGTAAGGTGCCCTCCTGGGATCTTGTCACCCATCTACCTGTCCTCTGTTTAAGTCTTCCCAAGACCTCATAACTCAAGACCAGGGCTTCCTGAAAGAATGCTCATTTTTAAAAAAAAACTCCAAGTGGGTTGTATGTGTATCTGTATGATTGGTGGTCTCTCGCTAGTTTAGGAGTCAGGGTCACATTAGGTTTACTATCTTTGTCCCAGGCTACAAGGCCTCCTGGCGTCTCAGCTGTTCCTTCCCCATGCTGGCAGGGTGCATCTGTCCTGTCTACTCAGCCCCACCTGCCACCATTCCTCTTGGGGCCCTCCCCTGGAGATCCTGCCGAAAGCTGGCTCTGGGCCCCTGGCCCAGGGCCCCGCAGTTCTGGCTCCCTCTTCCGTTGAGAGGAGGGCAGAAGGGCCGCCCTGCTTTCCCTCCTGCTTCTGCCTAAATCATTGTCTCACTTCCCCCCCAAAACCACCCCAAACCGGCCACAACTCGCAACTCTCCTGAAAAACAAAACATCTGGTCTGGAAGGCTGCTTCTGTTTCTAACACTTCTTTCCTCTGAAGCAGTGAAGCACAGAGCATAGGATTCATTCATTCATTCATTCATTCATTCATTCATTCATGTAACAGTGTTATATAATAACACAGGTTTATTACCAGGCTGCTTTGGGACATGGACTATTTGAGGGGTTGGGGGTGCCTCCCTGAACAAAAACACAAAATTCCCTTGAGCTTCCACTTGAATAACAAGAAAGGAATAATGAGTAATCAGGTTAAATAATACACTACCTGCCAGGTGGTAAGTACTATGGAAGACCAATAAAGCAGGGTAGGCAGGACAAGGGATACTAAGGGGACTGCACCTTTAAATAACGTGGTCAGAGGAGGCCTCACCCAGAGAGTGCTATTCAGGAAAGAAAAGGAGAAAAAAAACTACATTTAAAACCCTTTGGGCCTGACCTGTGGTGGCGCAGTGGATAAAGCATCGACCTGGAAATGTTGAGGTCGCCGGTTCGAAACCCTGGGCTTGCCTGGTCAAGGCACATGTGGGAGTTGATGTTTCCTGCTCCTCCCCCCTTTTCTCTCTCTCTCTCTCTCTGTCTCTGTCTCTCCTCTCTAAAAATGAATAAATAAATAAAAACCTTTGGTGGCTCTTTTTTGTCCCCAATATAAATTCCTGACTTTGAACACAGCCTTTGGGCCAGGAACCAGAATGGCCTAGTGTTTAAGGAGTTGAACTTAAGATCCAATGTATTTAGTCTACGAACATACCACCTGAACGCATCCAATCTTGTCTGATCTCGGAAGCTAAGCAGAGTTGGGCCTGGTTAGTACTTGGTTGGGAGAAGATTCGATGGATTTATATCGTCGCAGGTTCCAACCCCCCTCCTAGCAGAGACTATCCTGTAGAGCAGAGGCAGATTAAGGTCAGTCGAGGCCTCGGGCACAGAAGAAAATATTGGGACCCTTAAAAAAAAGATACAGGGAAAACAAAAACATATGTTAACCATATTTTTAAATAAATAAAAAATATTATGTACTATTAATGTTAAAATTGCACATATGAAACCAAACTTGATACCATCAGAAAAAAAGTGTAAAGTTGGGGTTTTGCAGGGCCTTTCAGAAGTCGGGGCCCAGGGCACGTGCCTGGTGCACCTGCTGTTAAATCCGCCTCTGCTGTAGAAGTTGTCCATGGCCTGGCTCCCACTTTCTCCAGCCTCACCAGCCAAAGTCCACCATGTACACCTTTTGCTCTGTCTTCATATTCTGACGAACCTCAAATGGGTACACGCCCCCTGTGCCACACACAGCAGATACACAGTGCTACTCATAGCCATTAATATAAGATAATTGAGGTTTGTGGAAGAATCTAGGAGGTCAGATGAAGGGAGCTACATGGAAAACATGCGAAAAGTCTTAGCCATTAAGTGTTCAACTCCAACTTCAAACTCACTTATAGCTGCAGCTCATCGGCATGTAAAGGGACAGTTAGAAGTCATCCATTCTGGAAACTCTTCACTGCGGCCCAGAGAGGGATACTGACATCCTTGGGGGTCACACAGCCTTATTTGTACATCAAGGCCAAATATTCTGCAAGAATGACACTTCATGCATGTGGTCTTTTCACGAGACCGCAAGTTCCTCTACTGAGCGTCTCAGAAAGAGAAATGACTGTTTGGATTTCCCTTCCACCAACTGACCATGAATGAGCAGAGTGCCCCATTTTAAAGGGCCCCTTGCCTTTCTCTACAACGCCCAAGGCAGCACCAAATTTCCTGCCTGCAGACTCAGGGGGTGGGACAAAGGCCCACTCTTCATTGTTTCTGAGTAGAAGGGCCGGCCAAAGATTGTCAAAATACAAAACCCGGAAATAATCTCTTGCCATGGACCAAGGCTTGGCTGGCTGCAGTGTGATTCACAAGCAGGGAGTATGTGGTTGGCACCCAGTTCTCTGCCTGGGAGCAGGAGGAGGGGAGTCTCTGGGGGCTTAGAAAGAACAGGGCCACTTCAGAACTTTAGGGCTAAGTGTTAAAACCATTACACACATGAGGAAGTGTGAAGGTCATCAGATTGTGACAAAGCCAACAAAAGCAGTCAAATGAATAAAGCTATGTTGAAAACCCTTTAGCCAAAGGTAGGGGATTAGGGGGTGCACAGAAGCCTGCTGATATGAAGGTCAAGTCTTCTTACTCCTAGCTGGGTCATATGGAAATTCTTAATGTTTTGAGGAAGCACCATCCTTTCTTTCATAATGGTTGTACTACTTTACATTCCCACCAACAGTAAATGAGGGTTCCTTTTTCTCCACAGCCTCTCCAATACTTGTTGTTACCTGTCTTGCTGTCTTGTTGATAATAGCTAATCTAACAGGAAACACCCACTAGCTTTCAAATTGAGATTCTTTTTTACAGAGACAGAGTCAGAAAGAGGGATAGACAGGGACAGACAGACAGGAACTGAGAGAGATAAGAAGCATCAATTTTCAGTTTTTCGTTGTGGCACCTTAGTTGTTCATTGATTGCTTTCTCATATGTGCCTTGACCGTGGGCCTTCAGCAGACCGAGTAACTCCTTGCTCGAGCCAGCGACCTTGGGTCCAAGCTGGTGAGCCTGAGCAAACCAGATGAGCCCGCGCTCAAGCTTGACCTCGGGGTCTCGAACCTGGGTCCTCCATATCCCAGTCGAACACTCTATCCACTGTGCCACTGCCTGGTCAGGCTCAAATTGAGATTCTTAGAAGCTGTGTGACCCTGAGCAAAGGGGCTTGATATACTGCGGTAGCTTTCCTCTCACAGAATGAAAATATTTGCTACTTAATGATGACAATGGCTACCATTTTTGAGCAAGCTCTCACTGCCAAGTTCTGTGCTGATTTTTTTTTTTTTAATTTTCAACAAAGTCCTTTTTACTTATTTCACCAGAAATTACTTTATTGGAAAAATTGCCAAGAATTTTCAGCACCAGATTTAACATCTTACTGAGCACCAAGACCTGGGCTCTGGAGCTTTCTGTCTCTCCCCTAGTCATTAGAGGGGTTCAAAGGGAGAGACATCATTAATGGAGGCCAAGTCAGGCAGTTTCAGGCCCTCCTTTCTCAGTCATGGACAAGCTGCTCCATTCTCATCCAGAGCAGGAAAGAGACAGTATTTCAGAAAAACCTAATAAAGAATTGGACATTTCATTACAAGACCTCTCCTAATTCATGTTCGTCAGCGGTATTAGTCCAGTTATTATCGGGTGACAGATATCACCGCAGAGATTCTCTCCAGCATGACCCACACCACCGGACTCAAGGTGCCCTGCGCCCGCCTGGCCTGCCTGTGTGCTATGAATTCAAGGAACAAGTCTTCATTTAAGTTTTACAAACTCCCTCCGAAATAGATTCTGTTATTTTTATTTTACTGAACAGGAAACTGAGACTTAAATGTGAAGCCATTTGGGCCCCAGCTGGGTAGCCCAGTGGGAGCATCGTCACCAGGCGCTTAGGTGGCAGGTTCCATTCTGGTCAGGGCACATGTAAAATCAATCAGTGAATTCATAAAAAAGTGGGACAACAAATCGATGTTTCTCTCTCTCTCTCTCTCTGGGGAAAGCTCCCCGCCGTGTTAACCTTTTGTCTGAGGTCCCATTGCCAACACTTGTTGGTTTAGGTTTTGAACTGAGGTTACAACCTCCAGGCTAGTACTGTCTTTGGTAAGTTTCCTCTGAATAGCCCCTTTCCTCATAGGATGACTGGCAAAGGGTTACTAAATAAATATAAATTTACTCCTGGTTTGTTACTATTATCTCCATAGGATGAACTTTTCTGTTTTCAACTCAACACAAGTTAAACTTCTCATGATTTATTACAAGGAGCAATAAACACTTTATTATAATTGCGAAAGCAAGCCAAGTGCAAAACAGTAACGGGCCACACGAAAGCAGGAGGCAGCCACGCTGTGCTCGCCAGTCTGGCCCCGCGGCGCACCCCGTGGGGGCCTGGGGCTTCGCGGTGGGTGCGGGCCAGCGGGAGCGCATCGGGCCAGTGGGTGCGCCGTGGGAACCACAACTCCCAGCCGCCCGCGCGCCCGCCTCGCCCCGACCACGTGACCGCCAGGCCCGGGTCGGGATCGCGGCGGCAGCTGGACAGACTCGAAATCAGGAGACCCAAGCGGGCAGATCTGACCCCGGCGCTCACCATGGAGGTGAGTCTGGGCACCGCGGAGAGAAGGAGACGAGGGGCCGACGGACGGGCGGGCCCCCTCGAGCAGCAGCTCTGGGCACCCCGAAGTGCCCGCCGCCGTGGCCGAGAGTTGGTGAAGGGGATGTGTTGGAAGCATTGTCCACAGCGAAAACAGGGTTGGGGAGACGCGAGAGGTAGGGCTGGCGGTGGCTTTGGGGTCTTCTTTTTATTTGTCCCTCCTGCTGGGTGTCAGTCCGGCAGAACGAGCAGTCATGGAGCGCCGGGTGGGTGCGCGGTAGGTGAAGAGGGGCAGGTCCGCGATGTCCTGCCCAGGGCGCAGTGCTTTGGGAGCCTCCGGGAAGGCTCCCAGAATAAGGGAACTTCAGCCTGGCACAGGGCGCGCACACTCTCGGGCAGGTTCCCAGCCTGGGCAAGTTCGTGGTGTGATTATTTTGGGGAAGAGGGAGGGACAACAACCTGACCCAGCTACTTTTCATCCTCCCTACACTTGGCTGAGAAATAGCGTTTCAGATAAACTATTTTTCTCGGTACAGTTTACTTGGCTGGAGAGGATGACAGCGTAAAAGACTTTGGTTTGGGGGGGGGGGGATCATAATTTTCTTCCTACATGAAGAATGTCTTAGAATTTAAGATACAGGAAGGCAGTACAAACGCCCTGCCCCACCTCCTGCTGGTCCTCTAAAAGGGGAAATAAATGAGAAGGGCCTGTGAAAAATTCCCCAGTCAGTCCTAGGCAGGACAGGAACCTTAACCTCCCCCTAAACTCTTTGGTTTATAAATGAGGGTGCTTTCCCTCAAATGTAAGTATTCCCAAACGAGAAAATGAAGATGAAAGCAAGTCCGCTGATGGCTCTCTCCTTCACCATAGCCCCTTCCTACCCAGGGAGAGGCTCTGAACACAACTGCAGATAAAAGTTAAACTCCGCTGCTGGTAGCTGAGATTCATCCTGACTGGAAAACAAGATTAGGGCCCTGCCCCTTGCATATCTGACCGCAGGTTCTTTAACACTACAGCCCCAAGTCAGAGGGTGATGATTTGAAACTTTTTCTCCATTGAAAAGGCTAGAGTAGGTTGAGGCTTTGTCCCTCCCAAGCTCTTCACTCCCAGGTGAGGTTGGATGGGCACTTCCAGCTTGGAACGTACTGGACTGTTTGTCTCCCCTGACTGCCTCCTGCTCTTCCTGCTTCAGATGTCCTCGCTACCTGCCTCCCTGGCTGGGTTAGGTGTCTGTCCTGTGCCTCCCCCTTGGTAACAGCACACACCCAGTTGTAATGAACTGTTCACTTCCTTCTCCCCCTAAGAGGCTGCTAGGCCCCCCTTCATGAGGGCCAAGGAGTTGTCTCATTCATCGCTATATCTCCGGCATCTGTATGCCTAGCACAAAAGTAAATATTTGTTGGTTGAATTAATTTTACTGTTTTGTGGGTATTCGGGTCTATAATAAGCGGTTTGTGGCACCTGCCATCACTGGCTCAGGCCCAAGGATCATAGAAGGAACCCAGTCAGGGACCCTCACTGATTAATTAGCCATTAGGGACATTCATTCCAGTCATGCCAACTCCTTAATCGAGTGAACTCAGAGAATGGGTAGTGTTGCCACACCTTCTTCCACGCCCCACTGTAGATTACACTAGGGGCTTCTGCAGACCCCACCGCAGAGATGATGCTCAGGCTTCTGCTAAATTGAATAGCAAACTCCAGCATAAATGGAGTTTCATGGGATTATTTGTACCTGTTTGTTTTTGCATATCTTTTCTGAACACTTTGCCAAGTCAACAGATACTCTGAAATCTCAACAAGGGGTATCTCCGCATAGAACTCAAAAGTATTTTTATTTTCTTTTTCGTACTGTTTCAGCTTATTACGCTGAACTACTTTCATATTAGAAGGATAAAAGGCTAGCTTGATTTTAAAACTCTTCAACTTGATTTTTAAAAGACTGACCTAAGGTTATAAGTTCTTCTTTTTTTTTTTTTTTTATAGAGACAGAGTCAGAGAGAGGGATAGACGGGGACAGAGAGAGATGAGAAGCATCAATCATTAGTCTTTCGTTGCGACACATTAATTGTTCATTGATTGCTTTCTCATATGTGCCTTGACCGGGGGGGCTACAGCAGACCAAGTAACCCCTTGCTCGAGCCAGCAACCTTGGGTCCAAGCTGGTGAGCTTTGCTCAAACCAGATGAGCCCGCGCTCAAGCTGGTGACCTCGGGGTCTCAAACCTGACTCCTTCGCATCCCAGTCCGATGCTCTATCCACTGTGCCACTGCCTGGTCAGACTTGTTATAAGTTTTTTTTGTTTGTTTGTTTTTTGTATTTTTCTGAAGTTGGAAACGGGGAGGCAGTCAGACAGACTCCTGCATGCGCCCCACCGGTATCCACCTGGCATGCCCACCAGGGGGCGTCGCTCTGTTGCGACCAGAGCCACTCTAGTGCCTGAAGCAGAGGCCATGGAGCCATCCCTAGCGCCCGGGCCATCTTTGCTCCAATGGAGCCTCGGCTGCGCTGCGGGAGGGGAAGAGAGAGACAGAGAGGGGGAGGGGTGGAGGAGCAGATGGGCGCTTCTCCTGTGTGCCCTGGCCGGGAATCGAACCCGGGACTTCCGCACGCCAGGCCGACACTCTACCACTGAGCCAACTGGCTAGGGCCATGTTATAAGTTCTTGAACAAATCCCTTCCCCTCTTGGGATTCCTTTTCCCCATCAGATGTTTTTCACACTGAGTCTCAGCAAAGCTCAGACCTCTCTCCCCTCTACACCAGGATTCCTGTGTTTTATATAGTGGAGTTCTAAGGAAGAGTATATTTGCCAGTGTTCCCTGGGTGAAAAAAGGGGACTAAAAACTCTCTGAGAAAATAAATAAGATCTTAAAAGTTATCATCACAAGAAAAAAAATGGTACCTATGTGTGGTGATGAATATTATTTAAACTTATTGTGGTGATTATTTTGCAAAAAATATATACATCAAATCATTAAGTATACCTGAAAAGAATATATGTCAATTATATCTCAATTTAAAAAGGAAAAGGAAAAACCTCTCTGAGGAAGGATTGTTGTAGCTCTGAGTTTGAGAGTTCTAACATTTGGCCATTGCTTTAGAAGACAAAGGCCTGACTCAGCCCGGGTCTCCCCAGCAGGATGGACAATGACGGTGTCTGCAAGGCTGAAGCTTCTGGCCTTCCCTTCCCTGACAGGGTGAACCTAATTGATCTGTCTGGTTTTCATTTGTCAGACACAGTCCTTAAGCCTGGTGTAGCCATTTACAATTGCCATCCAGTTCCCATCCCATAGCACAGGCAGCACAGTGCTAGAATGCACCGTGCTTGACTTCCAACTAGACCCAGGTTTGAATCCCAGCTCTGCCAACTTAATAGCTTCAGCAAATTACTTATAGCTTTTCTGACCTTAGTCACCCCATTTCTCCTTTCTGTGAGCTGGGCCTAATTGTCCCTGTCACTCATGCAGAATACTGTTTGAAATGAGAGAATGTAATAACAGAGGGTGGACCAGGTGCTCTTTGGAAAGAGCACTCAGGCACGGCATGTTCATTGCTGCTACCTTCACTGGTTCTGTAAGGCTGTGAGCTCATGGAGCGCAGAGCCATTAATCTTTGTCCATAATGCTGGCCACCGGATTGGGCTCAGCAGTTGGTTAGTGAGCCAGTGAACAGATGTGGAGTACAGATTGAGGACAGCTGCCCCTGGGCCCCTCCATGATACATACCACAGGAGCAGAATGGCATGGCCCTGGGAAGAAGAAGCAGTTGTTCCTCAGTCTAGTGTTTCTCCTTTGGGTATGGAGGGCCCCGAAGGGACATCTCAGCCTGATCTGAGAGCACTGTGGCCTGGCTGGCCCAGAGAGGATGGACACCCCCCACACCTCACTTCTACCTGGACGAGGGCCAGCTCTATTGTAGCTCTGCTGCTGACCCACTGCAGGACCTTGGGCGAGTCCCTGCCGGTCTGGCCACAGTTGGCCCTGATGACTATTACTGTGCCTTCCAGCACTTAAGTCCAGTGATTCCATTTTTCTGGGTCTTTAGAAGAGGATGCTTGAGAGCATTAGGGACCACAGCTTCCACTGCCAAAGCCACCTGTGATCCAGACTCCCATCTCTTTCAGATGCATTTCGTCTTCTCAGATAAGGTGGTGCTTCTGTTTGACTTCTGGAGTGTCCACAGTCCTGCAGGTAAGAATTGGAAAGCCTTCTAGCTGCAGGCAATGGGGAACCGGGGTTCTATTGATGGGTGTGCTCTGTGGACATTTCAATGAGCCTGACTCCTCCTGCATAAACATTGAGTGGGATCTTTTCATTTATGATTCCATTTGTCCTTTAGATTGCAAAGAGCTCCATTGTCTCACTGATCTTTACAAAGGCCCAGAGAGAGGCCAGGATGCAGCTGTCCCCTCTATTACAGGGGAGGAACTGAAGCCACAGAGGGGAAGAGACTTAGCCAGGGTCACACACAGAGTAAGGAGTAAACGTCAGAGCCAGCACTGGATAAAGGCCTTCTGGTGCCTCCTAGCGCCCCTCATCCAGGGCTCACTGTCCAGCATCAGCTCAGAAACCCAGAGCAGCTGCTGCAGCCTTGGAGACACCAATCAGAAAGAGAAGGGTATTTCTTTGGCTTGAAAAGGCAGAGTTGGGCACTAATTCCTGATGGAGTTGTATGTCATCTTAAATAACTGAATCTTTTTAAGGGAGGGCGCTATGGGGAGGGGAGCAAGGGAGATGTTGAGTGGAATACGGGGGAGGGGGGAATGCATCTGGGACGACACTAAAATCTATGTAAACACAATAAATTAAAATCAATAAAAAAAGTCACTTTGGAGTGGAAAAAATTTATTATTATTTTGATTGATTTTAGAGAGAGAGGGAATGAGGGAGAGAGAAACGATTTGTTGTTCCACTTTTCTCTGCATTCACAGGTTGTTCCTCGTATGTGCTCTGATCCAGGGTCGAACCTGCAACCTTAGCATATTGGGATTATATTGAAGCCAAGGCTTCAATAACTGAATCTTTTTTTAAAGAAATATTTTATTTAGAGAGGAGAGAAAGAAGGCAGAGAGATGGGTGGGGAGCAGGAAGCATCAACTCCCACATGTGCTCTGACCAGGCAAGCCTGAGGTTTCAAACTGGCGACCTCAGGGTTTCAGGTCGATGCTCCATCCACTGTGCCACCACAGGCCAGGCTCAATAACTGAATCTTTTTTTTTTTTTTTTTTTTTTTGTATTTTTCTGCAGCTAGAAATGGGGAGAGACAGTCAGACAGACTCCCGCATGTGCCCGACTGGGATCCACCCGGCACGCCCACCAGGGGTGATGCTCTGCCCCTCCGGGGCGTCGCTCTGCCGCGACCAAAGCCACTCTAGCGCCTGGGGCAGAGGCCACAGAGCCATCCCCGGCGCCCGGGCCATCTTTGCTCCAATGGAGCCTTGGCTGCGGGAGGGGAAGAGAGAGACAGAGAGGAAGGAGGGTGGGGGGTGGAGAAGCAAATGGGCGCTTCTCCTATGTGCCCTGGCCGGTAATCGAACCCGGGTCCCCCGCACGCCAGGCCGACGCTCTACCGCTGAGCCAACCGGCCAGGGCCTCAATAACTGAATCTTAACGATTGACTAGAAACGGCCCAAACGCCCATCACTGCAGGTCCTGATCAAATTAATTATGGTCATCCCTACAATGGGTTACCATTCCAGGAATCTAGTGGCTTAAGACAACAGCAGTCATTTTATCATCCTTTCTCAAGGCTCTGAGTTGACTGGGCTCAGCTAAGTATACTCACTCAAAGTCTAACAATCATGAGTAGTCCGTGGTGGGAACTGCAGTCACCTTGAAGATTCCCTCAGGCTCCTAACTGATGCTAGTTAGTAGCAAGAACCAGTGCAGGGGAGTGTCAGCTGAGCACCTGTATGTGGTGGCTCCTATACCCTGGGCTTCTTTGTGGCAAGGTGGCTGGGATCCCAGAGCAAATCAGTATCCCAGGAAAACAAGGGGGAAGTGCATGGGGTTTTTGAGACCTAGCCTTGGAAGTCACAGAGCAGCCTTCTACCCTTATTGATGGAGGCAGTTACAAACTTCTTTCCAGGTTAAGGGTGAGGGAACATGGACACCCATCACTTGATGGCATGAGGGTTTGGATACAATAAGGGGGCCATCTTTGGAAAATATACTCTATCACAGATGCTATGAAGCCACAGAAAATGAAGTAGGTCCATGGGAACTGAGGAGAACCCAACTGGATGACATTAGACACAGAAGAACATGCACAAATAGGACACTGTCATTCAGACAGGCTTATATACACGGGGCAGGGCAAAAGTAGGTTTAAAGTTGTATGTGAAACACAGAGTTTATGCTTGTATTATTTTTTATTATTGTATTATTTCACTGTAAAATGCGTATCCCTAGAAGGCTCTTCAGGCAGGGTATTGCTAACAGAGGCTGCTCGAGGGAGGGAACCAGACTGGGAAGGCTTACTTTTCACTGCATACCCTTGGCACTGTTTGAAGTGATACCATGTGCATGCAATTACTTGTAACTTTATATTTTTAAAACCTGCCTCTTTTGCAGATGATTTCCTCCTGGGAGCCCAATAAAATACTGTAGCAGGACCATTTAGTGTCCCTCCACTTGTGCAACAGAAGTAGCAATTAGCAGTTAATTTTACAGAGCTCTAGAAAACACTTAACATTTTTGGTAAAATAATGTTTTCCCCCCATTATTATGAAAGTAATACACACTGTAGAAACTTTAAAAAATTAGGTGAGTAAATAAACACCTCCTGTATCCGGATTTGCTGACATGACGACTCCGTTGCTGTCTCCTCCCGTTCAGATTTTTCTGTGTCCACATGTCAACAGGGCCTTGCTAGCCACGCTCTTTCCTTAACAAGCGGGCCTGACAGATCTGGGCCGCCTGCTGGGGAAGCCGCTGGGGGTGTACGGCCTCTTCATCTTCACCCTCGGTCCTGGCTTTCCCAGGCCACACTCCGGTGGGCCAGCTCTACCAAGGAAGGGCTGGAGGGGGAGGAGACAGTGAGGAGCCCGGAGCTCAGAGAGGGTGGGGAAGAGAGGAGACAGTGAGGAAGCCCGGAGCTCAGAGAGGGTGGGGAAGAAGCTGCGAGAGAGGTAGATGGGATGGTTCAGAGGGAACGGGTGCAGGTGCTTCCCTGCCACCTGACAGGTCCCCTGGGAAGCTGCCGGAAGGGGAGCAGTGCCTGCCTGGCCAGGTCTCTGCAGCTCATTCCTTTGACAGGCATGGCCCTTTCGGTGTTGGTGGTCCTGCTCCTGGCTGTGTTGTATGAAAGCATCAAGTTTGGCAAAGCCAAGCTGCTCCACCAGGCTCTGATGAATATGTCCATCTCCACCAGCCAGCAGCTCGAGACAGACCAGAGTTCTTCAAGCTCAGAGTCACCCCCAGTCAGCAGACCCCGCCTCAGGTAACAAACATGAGATGGGGAATGGGCAACATCCTCACATTTACCTTAAGAGGTAGGCTGGGCCCAGAGGGCATTAACGCAAGGAAGGACCAGGACTTGTCAAAGGGCTCAGTTAGTAAACAGTGAGATGCACTAGAGCGCCCAGGCCAGAGCTCCTCTATGAACAGCCTGGGAGCTCAGGTCCTCAGTAACAGGGGTGTCTACCCAGCCCTCCCCTAAACCTCATTAGGCTCCCTTAGGTCACTGAGGCTTCTAAACCCAGGATGGGATCTATGGCTGACCCTACACAAACGCTAAGAAATTGCTCTCAGCAGTGTATCCACGTTGGTGGGGGGCAGCACCCTCTTCCCTCCTGCCCTTTCTTCCCTTCCCATTCTGATAGGGCAACCATTTGGGGTCCCAGTTCTGCCCTCTGTCCAACTCCAGCTATGTGTATGGAGCCTGCCTGCTCCTTCCAGGGGTGTCTTGTCCTACAAGAGTTAATTCTTATTTTTACCGATAAGGAAATTTAAGTTGAGAAGTTTGTGCTAAGACAGAACTAGGACTTGATCTATCACTGAAGTCCACGTTCTTCCACTGTAATATTGTCTCCCACAGTAGATTCAGGGGAAAAAAATCTGCCTTACTGATGACTTTGTATTATCTCTATCAGAGATGATAGATTACCTGTCTCATTTTCCCTTTTTGCCTAAGATACCAGGAAGCTCAGAGTTAAGTAGAGAAGAATTGTCCTAGGCTCTTGTAGAAAGAAGCCCTTCACCCCTATCAGTGGTTTGTGATACGTCTCTTTAAAAAGGAATCTCTCCTGGGTTAAGCATGCAAATTATAAATAAGCTGGTTCTGTAACTCTGCTGCTCTTCTACTTCCTGACGGCAACTCCTAGCTGTCAGCTCGTTACCAACGTTAACTTGCCTCTCCTTTTTATCTAGATGGTGGTTGTGTCACTTTGGACAGTCTCTAATCCATGTCACTCAGGTGGTCATTGGCTACTTCATAATGCTGACTGTAATGTCCTACAACACCTGGATCTTCCTTGGCGTGGTCCTGGGCTCAGCTGTGGGCTACTACCTAGCCTACCCCTGCCTCAGCATAGTTTAGCTGGCGAGGGCTGCGCAGGCACTGAGGGCTGCGGAGCGCTGAGCTCCCTCTTCCGGACATTGTACTTCCAGGCTCAAGCCTCCTTTTCCTTCTGGTGGATGTTCCTTGCCTCACTCCCCACTCCCAGAAACTCAGTTAAAGCCACCTTGGTCCCCAGAGTCACAGCTACCTCTCCTCAGCCTGCCCATGCGCCCAGGCCTAGTCCTGTCGTGCCTTAGAAGGCCATTGTGACCAGCAGGAGAGTGGAGAGAACTGAACTTGGGGGCAGGATTGCTGAGCCCATGATGACTTCTGACTCAAAACTTAAAAATTTCCAAAGATCGCCATGACAGGGAGATGGGTTCCGGTGAAGGGCAGGAACCTGGATGCGCTTTGTTCTCCGGATTTGTGCCTTACCTAGAGGAGCAGCTTCCATGGGACGTCCTGACCGCTTCCACCTTTGGGGGGGAGGAGACCAGCTGGCTCCTTTTCTCACCATGCTGCCTTTGGAACACGTGAAGATGGTCTCTTCTGTGCATCACACTGACACACTGTTTTTTCCTACTTTCCCACTGAACTCCTGGTTGGCAATTTTGCACATTAATACAAAATTTTTAATGAAATTTCATTTTGTTCATGATGGATGGCAGCATTCGCTGGGGCCTGTTTCCCTTTCTTGGGGAGAGAGTAAGTGACAGGAGACTGAGGGCAGAGAGGCAGGACTGTGACGGAGGCTCCCATCAGTCTGCACTGCCTGCAGGAGGACAGGCTCATGGCTCCAGGTGTCTGGGGAGCTCTTCATGGCCTCAATGCCTCCTATTATCCTGATCCTTTTATGCAGAACAGAGAACTGCATTGAACAATGTTTTTTATTACTTACTGCTCACCCATAACAAACATGGTTCATTTGCTTAAAATACTGAGTAAACCGGGGGGTGAGGGTGGGGGGGTGGGAGTGGGTATTGACTGAAGATGCAACAAACCAAAGCATTACACCTGTAGAGTGAGGTGGGACTCAGATATTTGGGTCCCTTCAATTCACAGAAGAGACCCAGGGAGAGAAAACCACTGCTGTGTACTGTAATGTCTGCGCTCCGGCACTGCGTGGGCTAGGCGAAAGATGGTCTTCCACTTTGGGAACTAAAAAACAAGCACATCTTAATAAATATATATTTTTAAATAGTGTGTGACCCTTCTGTCTCTCCTCATTCAAACAGCAAGCACACTTACAGCAGCTGCAGGAGCTCAGTGGGCCAGTGGAGCACGCAGTGCTGGTTGTAGGGCTAAGGACTGAGTCTGTCCTGTCTGCTCTGCAGACCACTCTGTGCTCAGGGAAACCCAGCCCCAAAACACTGCCCACAGGTAGGCGCCCCAAAATACCAGCCTAGTCAAGGGTCATTCTTTTGTTCATGTGGGCTATAAATACCTGTGTTGGCAGTTATTAGCACCTTCTTTGCCTGAGGGCAGAAGCAAAAATACATCCAAACCACATTTGACTCGACAGGAAGCAGTAGCTGTAACCAAGTACCGTATGAGATGCCTTCAGTACACTCCCCACTTGCAGGGAATTGGAAGGCTGCTGCCGAACGGCACACCAGGTGTCAGCTCTCGAACGTGCAGTGTGGTCTCGGTGATGGGGCCCCACGCATCCATTTATATGTCCTGACCAGCTACGGCACCCCTCCCAGGTGTTCTGCACCTCTTCAGTTGGATAGTCTCTTGACTTATTTCTAAGTACATAGGGCTTTAAAAAAAAATCTGTGCTCTAGAGAGGTTGATCACATGGTTAAGACTCAGTAGGCGTTTCAACACAATTTTTAACTTAATAAACACGTATATAGTGCTTATTTGCCAGGCAGTGTTCTTAGCACTGTACATTTTTAACTCATTTACTCCTCACAACAAGGTTGAGATTATTTTTGTCCTGTGTTAAGGGGAGGCGCAGAAAAGTTAAATAAAGTCACCCTAATAAGTGGCAGAGCCTGGCTGCCTCTGTAAGCGGGGATAAAAGGGTCTCCTGCAAGGGTAGGTGGAGATGGGACAGTCTTGTAAAGTGCTCAGTAACAGTGCCAATTTGTCTTTAGATAACACGTCTAGTAAACGGTAGTTGTCACTGCCTCCAGCGCCACAGAAGGGAGGCAGGCTCCAAGCTGTCAGCAAAGGTGGTCAGGCTAGGTCAGGTGGAACTTGGGTTCCTATCTTATAAACGTTTAAAATCAGGAACAGTTTTATTAAAATTATTCTACTTTTTAAATACTGGTTGCATGATGTTTGGAAGATCTTTGAAGAATTATTTTCTCACTGCTGTTTTCTTCTCCAAGCTCAGAGGGAACGGAAGCTGCTCTCAAAGTGAAGACTCTCTCAGGTGCCATGAGGGTTGGAACGTGGGGACCCTCCCACCTTCTCTACACGGCTTCCCAGGCTGGCGGACAGGACTGGTCCTCCTATAACCACGTTGCCCTAAGCCTTAACGCAGCGGGATGAGCAGGGATGGCAAAGTGGCGATTCTGTTTCAGGGTTAGGTACCAAAGGGAGTATGGCAGACGGTTTTATGCATGTTAATTGACTCAGATTTGTTATACCTCTTCGATTCCCAGAGGAGCACAGACAGCCCTTAGAGCCAAATTCAGTTTCTTCCCAAGAGCTTCAGTCAAGTTTCATTACAGACATTTTATTTTTGTTAACTTCAAAGACTTAAGGCAGAGAAAAAATAATGTGCCAGGACTGCAGGCAAGGCTGTTCCCTGAACTGGGGTTTAGATGGTGTGACCCAACCTCAGTTCTACCAGGAAGACCTCACCCCAAGTGACCGGTCCTGCAGCTGGGGCACAGTTGAGCTTTGGAAGGCAGAGGGGGGCTCCCCGCAGCAGTCAGAGTTAGTGAAGAGAATAAAAGCTAGGAAGAGGACAGGACTCCTGCAGGTGACTGACTGGAGGGGAGCCTACCAGCCCTTCCTCCAAACAGGACTGTAGGTAGGACCGGGACAGCTGCGGACAACCCCAGTGTTCTGAAGGAGGCCCACAGGCCTTTTCACCCAGCCAGGCGGCGCTCAGAGGATGGCTGACTCGGGTATCTGAGCTACTGTCCTCGGGATGCTCACCTTCACCTGCCCGGGGCTCACTCAGACCCAGGGCTGGCGCAAACTCATGCTTAGGAGGGGCCAGTGGAAGAGCCTCTGCATCAGTTTCTGGGTCTTCATCCCAGCCAGTCAATGTCATCGTCATCATCATCATCGCCATAAAGGGGGGTTGGGGGCGGGCGTCCCTTCATGCTCTGACAAGACAGGAAAGAGCAGTCAGTTCTCACTTGTTCCTGCACAAGACGGACTTCATGACATGAGCCAACCTCGGTTCCAGCTCCAGGATGGAAAGAAGGTGCCTGGTGAGGGTTTGACTAAAAGGACTAATCTTGAGGCCAGCAAACCCAGGCTCCAGATAAAGCCAAGACGAGCAGGCAGAGAAGGCAGGCACGTTTCAACAGAGACAAGAAGACCAACTTTGGTTTCGCTAGTTTTGTCATTTATTTGTGAAGCACATGTACTGATCTGACAGGTTTCCTCTCATGCGGTAACTTACATATTTCGTGTGGAGAAAGAAGGCTCGGAGGGGAGACGGGAGAGGGAGAAAAACAGAAGTAGAATGGCCCCAGGGGAAGAGAGGAGGCAGGAGGATGAAGGGAGGTTGGGAAGAATACAATCACATTTGAAAAATGATGTGGCCGAAGGTGGCCTATCTGGCTCGGAACATGCCTCATCATTTGAGCGATTTGAATTTAGAGACTTGGCCACATGAGCAAGAAGAGAGTCCCAAGAGACGAAGAAAGAACACAGGGCCACAGCCTCCCACGTCCCTGGTCTCACTGGCCCCTCCCTCATGCTCTCTGCCCAGGTAGGGGGGTAGGAGGATTAATGGGACATGGAGAGACTCCCCCGCTGCTCAGTACTTGAGCTCCTGGCCTTTTTCTTCTGGGCTGGCAGGGACTGACAGTGGAGACAGGCCCAAACTGAGTATTCTCTACCAGGGTACTTTCTGCTCCGGTGAGCTACTCTGGCCCAGGTTCTGCCTTCACAGGGCCAGCCAAATAAACGGAAGAGTGATGTGGTCAGAAGTCCATGGGCTAATACCATCCCCATCATTGACTAATGGACCTTGTACCTCTCTCTGAGCATCAATCAAGTGTTCTCTAAACTAGCAGTACGAGAGTTTAAAATGTGGCTCACAGCTCGGTTTTGTTCCAGCTCAATTTCTGGCTCTATATTTACCAGGCTATATAACCTTGGACATGTTAATCTTCCTGGGCCTCAGTCCTCTTTTCTATAAAATGGGATAAAAGTGCTGACCTCACTGGATTAGTAGATTAAATGAGAATGTGAAGTAGTTTTCAGCATACCCGAAAGGCAGACATTAACTTGATGGTATTAATAGCTATATTAATATACTGCTTATAATATAACACAGTTGGATTAATAACATATTCCAATCATATTTTAGACAGTCACTTGGAATACTCAGTTGTCTTTTTTTTTTGGTTCTTTTTTTTAAGTACAGAATTCATATTCCTTATTCTCAAATGAAAATTTAATCCTTGGGAAGAAGGGTTAACGGGAGGAACTGAGGCACCTTCCCCAGAAAACACAGGCATGGGGGAAGGGTTCTGGCTCCCGGGAGCTGGATCCCGGCTCAGTCACAGCCATTTATCCAGGGTTTTGGCAAAAGGCAACACCCACTCTGGCTGATATGTGAGGGGAGAAAATTTGCTCCCTTTCACCTCTTATTTCTGTCCCTGGGACAGACTAAGCCTGAAGCTGATCTGCGTCCCACACTCACATTCACTCCAGTGACATTCCCATCACAGCAGTCAAAACATCCTAGTGACGGCCAAGAATGTGCAGTGGGGACAGCAGATGCAAGATTGGGGCTCTGCTCCAGACTCAACCAGTCCCTCCCCTTCTCTCTGGAGCTCTGTAAATTCACGCTATGCCATCCGCACTGAACCCACTTCCGCCCAGGGATCTTATGAGGACAGAGCCAGGCAGGTTGGAAAGCAGGCTACGGAAGCAGAAAATGCTCAGGAGCAGGTGGTCATAGCAGGAGCTTCAGAGATTAGTCCTAGCTCTGCCATTACATCATTATCGGGCTTTAGGAAAACCATCCGTTTGAGCCTCAGTCTCTTTGTGATTAAGGATGCTACACTAGACAATCTTCCAAGTCCTTTCCTATGCATTCTAATGTAAGACTAATCAGCCCAACTTTCTTCGCTTACAGTAAAAATCATTCCTGCGTGGACAGAAATCATGGTCCTTTTTCAAGAATACAGTGGTATCTGACCACCCCCATTATGCTTACTGAGCTGCCCTAGCCCGCTCCCACAGGGCCCTGCACACAGCGCCCAGGGAGTGGGCCACCAACAGACTCCACTTCTCTTCTCAGGGCCAGCGGGGAAGGGCCCCCAGCTAGTGGCGTGAGGACTTGGCAGTGCCTGACATCTCCTTACCACCTCGTCTTCATCTTCCTCCTCAGACTGTGCTTTGGCCTTTGGAACTTTCAGAGTTGCCCCTTTAAATAGTTCATCATCTTCATCCCCAGAAAAACTGAAAGAAAAATCAAGAAAATCAAGTCACAGAAAATGTTCCTGTTCCAGACCAAAGTGACCATCAGCTCTGGGGTAAGATTGCAACAGCTGCAGTAACTACTCAGGGTGCTTCACACACTGGCCTCCTAACACACGACTGACTCCCTCCACAACCTATAGGCAGAGAGATCTTCTAAAACTGATAACTCAGACCAAGTCACTCCTCTGCTTAAATCTCTTTAATAGCTTTTCACTGTACTTAAAATTCCAAACTTCTAATAGTGACAGAAAATCTCACAACTTGGCCCTTACCTAGTTTTCCAACATCAGCTTAACAACTCTCTCCTCTCTGCCTACTACTGTACCTTCTTTTAGTTCGATTGTCCTATCCCCTCTGACCACAGGCCCTTGGCATGTGTTGTTTCACCTTCTGCAATCTCTTCCTCCCATTCTTGGCATGGAAGTCCCCTTTCCATCCTTTGGCTCAGTTTAAATGGTACTTTCTTAGAATCCATCCCTAACCACCCTATCTAAAGTAGAATAATTCCCCCTTTATTTTTTATGTACATACTGTTTCTTTCTTTTTTCGCTTTTAGTACTTACCATAGTTTTATAGTAAATTTATGACAGTCCCCACTAGACTGTAAGGTACTTAACTCAAGAATCAAATCTGTTTTGCCTACCAAACTATCACAGTGCCTACAGAGCCTTTTATAGTAGGTATCACTGAATAAGTACATGTATGAATGCACAAATAAATTAGTGAATTAGTCCATCAGTCAGTCTCTGAGGGATGAGCCCTGGAAAAACCAGAGACGCCTTACAACCACCTGAAACTCTGCTCAAGGGGATATACCTGGAATTCTGAGCAGAGTGGTTGGGTCCAAGCGCTGTTCCTGCAGCTATAGAACCTGGCTTTGTGCTTGCCAGCTCCTTGGAGGGACCAGGAGAACTAATGACACCTTCCTCTTTCTTGAGCTCTGGAGGCTGAGGCTCTCCTGGACTTTCAGGCTCCAAGGGCAGTGGGTGCCCCTTCTTAGGGTCTGAAGTCACAGACAGTCTTGTGGAGCTTTCTTGCTCCTCAGCACAGGCATTTCCCAGTGGGCTAGCAGTAAGTGTCTCCTCACACTCAGAGTCCACAGTTACAGGGCCTGGAGGCTTGGGAGGAATTGAAGTCGGAGGCCCAAGAGCTCTCTGGGAGGGGATGCCAGCCAGTTCGGGCGGGAGGGAATCATCTCCTAGCTGTGAGAGCGCCTCTGCTTCTCTGGGCTCCCTTTCCCCTCTCCGTACCTCCTCCTGGGTGGGGAGGGCCTGCGGAGGCAATGGGTCAGCTTCCTTGACCACCTGCTCTGATGGCACCATGGGGGACTCCTGCCTCTCCCTACTCAAGGGTGTTTGAGACGGCCCAGAACTGGCTGAGACCGAATGATCCTGGGACAGTCTCCGAGGTCGCTCTTCTTCCTTTTCTTCTTCCTCTTCCTCACTGCTGCTCTCTCCCTTCTCTTGCTCATGTTGGTTTAGCAGCTGAAGTGTCACCATCTGTTCAAAAGCCAAGGATGAGATGTTCACTGAGAGGTAACCAGCAGCACACCTAGTTCTTCAACCCTTATTAACACAACTGGTCGTCCAGTTCAAATGTTTCTGCTTCCTCCTCTCACAGGAGGCTGCCAGTGTCCGTCCAGCTAAACCATTCCATGCACTCGAATTACTGATGAACGGACTTGTACAATCTTTTATTCACAACCCCTTAGAAGGTACTTAAGCAACAAGATAGCATTATAGTGTAGCAATCACAGCTGGCTGTACCTTGATGGTATTCATGATGGTCCCCAGAATGGTCCTGCCATTGTAAGATTCCTCCAGCTCAAACTCTCCCCGCAAGGACTGGAACACCTGGTTCATGATCTTCTTGACCTGAGGGAAGATGTGAGGGGAGAAAAACAGTATCAAAATGTACGCTGCCCAAAACAAGTGAAAAGGGAACACATGTGAATTCCAGACGGGGTTTTGGAAGGCTAAATAAAATGAAGCTTTCTGAGAACTCGACAGCAGGACACAGCTGGCCATGAACTCAGACACTGGACGCAGTCACTGTAGAGAGGACAATGCCAAATAACAAGCTGCACATGATGGAAGGGCTACCAAGGACAGGTAAACTATGGCCCAGGACAGCTGACAGATGTTTACCGTAAGCTCCCTCCCACCGCGACCATGAGCTGCCGTGGGCAACCAGGATTAGTGGCAGGATCACGCCTCTCCTGTGATTTAGAAGTGCATCTTATATTTGTCAAAACTTCAGGATAGGGCTCTTAGGGACTACCACCAACCAAAGTGACAGGTTCCCAGGGTTAATCTGTACTTAAAGTCAGACAAGTGATGCATCCCTAAAGTTACAAACAAAAGCTATCCACAAAAAAAATAAGCCACATTCTTTCTTAATGCTTGGTATGATGTAATTTGTTTCTTCAGATTACCAGCTCACCTTCTCCGATGAGTCAGTAGCAGCAACTTCAACCCCAGACATTCGGGACTTATTTTCCAGATCCTTGATGTGCTGTTCATTTTGCTCCATCAGGGCTGTGACTTGGGCCTGGAGGGCTGAACACTGCAAAACAAACAGACCGTGGCAGCGGGCTCGGGAACCTGAACTACCAGGTGCAAGTCAGAAATCGCCGCAGGAGACCATCCTCGGGATTGCGTGTCAGCCTCATGTAGGACCGTGATGTCCACACCCTCCACCTCCACCTCCACCTCCACCCCAGGCCTGCTGACGCGCAGCATCTATTTCCTCATCACTCAATCTCAACTCAAAACTTCACCTCCTCTTTCCCAACAAGGTCACTTGCCTTGTTCCTAATCAGGTTAAGAATGAAAAGGAAAAAAAAAGAGGGTTACAACTCTAGCCACATAAACTTATGAACACTGAACATTAGAAGCGACCTATTCACCTGCAAGACTGCCTGATTCACCATCTTTGAGTCAAAGATTTTCAACTGAATATGTTAAGAAACTGACCTCCAGATATGGGGACTTGCATACCACGACCCTAAGTCATCTGATATCTGTCTTGTTTTCATGCCACGCTGATCCCACCACACCCATGCTCCATCCTATCTCAATGCCTCTTCCCAGAATGTTCTGCTGCCTCTTCACCTTACCAAAGCTACCTGTCCTCGGCTCTTCCTTTTCTAGGCCTCACAGAACCTGCTGTTCACCTCTGTTGCCCTCTCGTCTCCGTTTCTTGACTGTGAGATTCTTGAGGACAGAGTTCTCCGTAAATCCTTTCCCTAACAGTGTCTACAACACAACTGGCACTCAAAAACTACTTGCTTAATATAAGAAGGCTCAAATAGTAATGGAAAACATGTTCCAGAATCCTAGTGCTGCCATCCAAATAAATACATGGAAGATTACTGTAGGGAGTTGAACAAGTGTGATTTTGTTTTCAAGCTGTTAACATCTTTAGATTCAAAAGAACCATTAAGACTCAGTTAACCTGCCTGCCTCAAATGAACTGGGGCTGCCAGCTGCCCAGCCCCAGGAAACGCCCACCTTGTCCTGAAGCTGGAGCAGCTTCTGCTGGCTGGCATCTCTCTGGGCACACGCCTCCTGATATTGTTGTAGGTGCTCGTCCTTGGCAGAGGCCAACAGGTGTTCACATTTCACTTCCCACTGGCTCTGCAGCTCAGCCTGTACTAGAGACAGCTGCCAAGAAAATATAATCACCATATCATGGGGGTCCAGCTGCATCTAAAGAAGCCCATCTTTTATAAGGCAAAAAAAGAAGAAACTTACAGCCCAGCTTCACAGGGAACAACTGTTTGGAAGATCTTGGTTACTTTGAAAGTGTATGTACTTTTTTTAAGATAAGTAGGAAGATTTGTTAGTTGTCAGGACTCCAAAAGGTACTCGAACCTGATAAAGGTGTGACTGTCTTAGGTAAGTTCCTAGAAGGCAGGGCCATAATGTGATCATACTTTTCAGGGTCCAGGCCCTAAAGGTTATAGGGTCAGAGGAAACTTAATTTTGTCAAATTCTCAGAGGTGACCAAACTGAGGGCATTCCTTTGCTCTAATTAAATGGGCCAACAAATATGCATTTATTAGCATGTGAGGAGAAAGGTCACTGTCAGATGGACTAGAGACCCGCTGTGTCCTGCCACTCTCCCTGGCTTCTCTGTCTGGCCCTAAATAAAATCCCTTCTTTCCCCATGTTTTGCTTATATTTAAATTTACTTTTTTTTTTTTTTTTTTTTTTTACTACTTTTAGAAAGACAGAGAGAGGAAGAGGGGAGAGACAGAGAAGCACTCATTTATTGTTCCACCTAGTTGTGCCTTAGCTGTGCATTCACTGATCACTTCCCACATGTGCCCTGACCAGGGACTAAACCCACAACCTTGGTGTTTCGGGACGACACTCTAACCAACTGAGCCAGTGCCTCCACTAAGTTTTAAAACCGGAAAGAAGATTATCCACTTCATTCCTGCCTCTTCTGCATACACAGGGTAGGTAAAAGTAGGTTTACAGTTGTGAGTATACCAAACAGACTTCATGCTTAAAGAAACTAGAAACTATTCTAAGTCCTTCATGCCTTCCTTTTATTTCTACAGGGCTCAGTTTCCCATTACCTGCTCTGCAGCTGCTTGGTCTGTGGACACCCGAGCCTTTTTCAAGAGCTGCCGAAGTTTGTCCAGTTCCTCCTGGTATGACTTGCGAATTTCATCTATCTCCTCCTCAGCCTGACAGCGCTCTTGAGCCGACTTCTTTCTCCTTTCTGAGAGGTTCTTAGGAACAAGAGAACCATCATCAGCTCTGGCTGTTTAACAGAGAACGAATGGAGGGGGTGGTGGTGGTAACTGACCTCACTGGGTCCTTACTTTCCTTCTGGAAACAATGCATTGTTACTTTAATTTTCCCCTATATGTATATAACATTCTTGGCTACTGCATGAGAAAAATTGTGACAAGGAGGAAAACAAGAAGAGTTTTAACTACCCTTCTATTAAGAGGTGGGGAATATCTTAAGAGTGAAGTGGATACTTTCACACCCTGCTGGCAGGAAAATAAATGGGTAATAAATGGGTATACTCTCTCTATATGGTAATTTGGCAGTCCTGTGAAGACTTTCAAAATTCACACACCCAGAAATCCCACAAATTATAATTTATCTTAGGAAGCAATATATCATGTTCATAAAGACTGTGATACAAGGATCTGTAACAGTGGTAGTCAACCTGGTCCCTATCACTCACTTGTGGGCGTTCCAGCTTTCATGGTGGGCAGTACTGGAGCCACCAAAGTATAAATAAAAAGACAGATTTAACTATAGTAAGTTATTTTGTAAAGACTTATTCTGCCAAACTTAGCGAAAATCCAACATAAAGTACTTGGTAATTATTATTATATGCTTTAACTTGCTGTAACTCTGCTTTATAAATTTTATACAGTAAAGTTACTTCCCTACTTTATAAATCATGATTACTGTGGAACCGGTGGGCGGTTAGAAAATTTTACCACTAACAGAGATACAAAAGTGGGCGGTAGGTATAAAAATGTTGACTACCCCTGATCTATAACAATGAACTGAAAACAGCTCAAAAAATCAGAATGGTTTAAAAAACTGATAAAAACCTTGGAAGAAACTCAAAATGTAGCCTAAGATTTATCCCCAAAAAGGCACTGGGCCAAAGGGCTTTACTAGAGATTTTACTGAAACCTCAGAAACAGGTTGTTCTTTTTACATTGAAACCATTCCAGCAAACAGAAAAAGAAATGTTCCCACTTTGTTCAACAGGGCTGAAATTACTCTGATATTAAAATTTTAACACAACAAAACATATTATAAAAATAAGTTTAAAAACCACAAACTAGGAAAATATATGTGTCACCTATGGCAAGAAATTAACGCCCTTAGTAATGTTTACAAATCAAAATGATACTACAATAGGAAAGAAGGCAAAGGACATTAAAAAGAGAATTTGTAGAAGAACTACAAATAAGTATTAAATCTATGAAAACTTTACTAAGAAAAATACATATTAAAGCAAGATAGCACATATCACCTATCAGACTATAAAGAGTAGAAAACTTGGTTGTGCAGATTGGGAGGAAGTACAGAGAGACAGGGCTGCTCACACAGTGCTGAGACTACAAACTGGCACACTCTGCTTTAGGACAGCCTGGCAACATTGTTTTAAAAAACTGAGATGTGGAGCATTTCCTACCACCCAGCAATGCTTTCTTTCTTTTTTTTTTTTATTTTTTTATTTTTTTAAAAAATTTATTCATTTTGGAGAGAAGAGGGAGAGACAGAGAGAGAGAGAGAGGAGAGACAGAGAGAGAGAGAGAGGAGAGACAGAGAGAGAGAAGGGAGGGAGGAGCTGGAAGCATCAACTCCCATATGTGCCTTGACCAGGCAAGCCCAGGGTTTCGAACCGGCGACCTCAGCATTTCCAGGTCGACACTTTATCCACTGTGCCACCACAGGTCAGGCAATATTAATTTTTCGTTGCGCATTGCGACACCTTAGTTGTTCATTGATTGCTTTCTCATATGTGCCTTGACTGCGGGCCTTCAGCAGACCGAGTAACCCCTTGCTTGAGCCAGTGACCTGGGGCTCAAGCTGGTGAGCTTTTGCTCAAACCATCTTTCTTTTTTTTTAAGTGAGAAGAGGGGAGATAGTGAGACTCCAGCAAATCAACTGAGCTATTTTAGCGCCAGGACCCATGCTCAAACCAATTGAGCCACTGGCTGTGGGAGGAGAAGAGAGAGAGAGAAGGAGAAGTGGTGGGGAAGAGAAGCAGGTGGTCGCTTCTCCTGTGTGCCCTGACTGGGGTTTGGGGTTTGAACCCAGGACACCCATACGCCAGCTGTTGCTCTACCACTGAGCCAACCAGCCAGGGCCCAGCAATTCTAATTCAAACATTCCATTTTATGAAGATGCTCAAATAAACCTGCAAAAATAGTTATATAGTACAAGGATGTCCAAAGCAGCAATGCTTGAATTAGTGAGAAAACAGAAACATAGGTGAATAGTTAAGTAAATTATAGTACAGCCTCGTAGGAGACTACTATGCAGCAGTTAAAAATAATGAGAAAGTTCTCATTGTTATCAGTACAATGTCCACAATATTGTGAAAAAGAATTCAATATGATCCCATTGTTGTTAAAATGGTATCAGTGTAGCCATGTGTATGCCTAAGTGAGTGTGTATGTTTCTGACACACAAAGTAATCTGGAAGGACAACCACACATTGGTTATAGCTGTTACCTCTAACGCATGAGGTGAGACAGGAGAAAAGATAACTTATTTTATACTTTTCTGTCCTATTTGTATATTATTATAATCTGTAAAAGGAACGTAAAAATGTGTAATAAGCAGCTAATCCTGGCCACTTGGGTTGAACAGAGAAACTTCAGTTGTAAATCTCACCTTCTCCAGAGACTCCTTCTCAGCTCGAAGGTCAGTCAGCTCTTCCTCCAGCGCTGTCACCTTGAGCTCCAGTTGCTTGCGACTTTGCTTTTCACTCTTGAATTTGGACTGCGCCTGCTCAGAGTTTTCCTGGAGCTCTGGGATGTAAGAGCAGAGACTTAGCTGCAGAACCAGAGCCAGAGCCAGAGCAGGCTCTACAGCATCCCAGGAGCTTCGGCAAAGCTGCGTTGTGAGCCCCCAACCCCACCACACAATCCCTTCCCCTCCATTCTCCCGGTACCACCTCACTGACCAGCAACAGGTTCATCAAGCCATGAACTGGCCCCCTCACTAACATATTTATCTCTGTATGCATGTCACTTTCCATACGTACAAAATGGGAAAGTTCCAAGCAGTCAGAGACCACCTGAAAAATATATCATTCCCACACTTTCATTTCAGTCACCATCTGAGCACACTGGACAGGTCCATTTGGTACTGGTCCAGCCCTTTCTCTCACTGCCTAGGTAAGATCTTCTCAAGTTTCTTGGTAGCTAGGACATTCTACCAAGAGTTTGCTTTCAAAACATCCCATCTCAAATAAAGCTATTTGGAGTATCTCTTAAAATGTAATGCATCAACATTTATTTTGTTAGGAAAACTTCTGAGACCGTAAGGCACTCTTCAGATAATTGTCATAGGGCATGACAAAAGCAGAAAAGAAGCTATTTGTATGACATTCCAATCTAAGTCTATCTCTCACGTGCAACCAGGATGTGCTCTAAAAGAAAGGGATTTATCTTCAAGACATCATTGGGCCAACTGCCGTCAGTGTCTTTAGCTCTCTATCAGGCAGTGAGCTCTGCTGCTGCTCCAGCAGCCCCACTGCTGCCATCCGTGCCTCTCACACTTTTCCTATACCCTCAGGTGATGAAGCAACATGCTGGTGGTCTTCCCAAACCTTCCATTCAAGGACCACCTTTGTGCCAGGCCCTGAATTAACACTGGTTTGGAGGAAAGGACTTCACAAAAATGAGCAAGACATCACCCTCGCCCTCCAGGGGCTTGCATTCTCGAGAAGACATACATATAAACAGGGCTGATCAAAGGCAACATGTGACAGTGGTCTTAAAAATGTCTGAGAGAAAACATTTTAAGAAAAATCAAATGTACAAAAAAAACAAGCAAAGCTTTTGAAAGAGGCAGATTTGGGGGAAAAAATGGAGACAAATATTGATGATGGTGGGCACAGCAAATCCAAACAACAGCACGACAAGAAGCAAGACAAGAACTACAAGGTGCTGAACAGCAGCAGCAGGCTGGCTAGTCCATCCAGAGTCCGGGTGAATTATGCAACATAATAGGAAATAAGCCAAGCTGGAGGGGCCCTGAGAGCTGCAATCTGTTCTCTACAAAAGAGGCAACCAGAACAGGAAGCACCTGTTTCATAAATTTCCACTGTGTCCTGAGTTACAGGAACTCCAACTTCCAAACGAAGCGAAACTGTGGCCACTGATCAACTCTAAATGCATACTCAGTTTTTTTTTTTTGTTGTTTTTTTTTTAGTAAGAGGAGGGGAAGCAGAGAGATAAGACTCCTCCATGCATCCCCACCAGGATCCACCCAGCAAGCCCACTAGGGAGCAATGCTCTGCCCATCTGAAGCCATTGCTCCGCTGCTTAGCAACCAAGCCATTGTTTTAGTGCCTGAGGCGGAGGCCATGGAGCCATCCTCAGTGCCCGAGGCCAACTAGCTCAAACCAATCAAGCCATGGCTGCAGGAGAAGAGAGAAAGAGAGAAACAGGACAGGGAGGGGCAGAAAAGCAGATGGTCATTTCTCCTGTGTGCCCTGACTGGGAATTGGACCAGGACTTCCACATGCTGGGTGATGCTCTACCATTGAGCCAACCAGCCACGGTCAAATAGTTCTTTTGCTGTCCTTTATATTAGACCATCATGGTGGTTTATGCTGGGCACCTGAACTTTTGGCTCAGTCTTCATAAACTTCATGAGCATTATTCCCACTGTGCTGAGAAGAAAGAAAGAGTCTAGGTTCCAGCCCTGTTCACCAGGACATACCTGAGATCTCAGCCTGCAGCTTGCTGAGCTGGCCCCTGAGAAGGTCTGTCTCCTTCGAGCTTTCTGTCAACTGCACCTGCAACTCTGTTTCTTTCTTTTGGAGAGCAGTCACCTTCAGCTGCAGGTGAGAGACCTGTGCCGTGGCTGCCGCCAACTCTTCCGTCACCTTGGCCTGAATAGTAACAAAGTATGACATCACTTTAACCATGGGTGTTCTTTGTCTCCTAAGTGATGACCCAATCTCACATCCTCCATGCTGACTGAACTGGTAGGAAAGGAGCTAACCCCCACTTTAACCTGTATTAAACCAAAATCAAGCCTTCAAAAAATGTACAAAGTCTCTAACCCAGGAACTCCCTTGTAGCAATTTGTTCTTAGAAAATATTATGCAAGATTACAAAAATATTGCTACAAGGATGTTTGATATAGCATTGTATACGGGAGTTGGCAAAAATAGATTTACAGTTGTGAGTATATGAAAGTTTATATTCTTGTATCACTTAATAATTATTGTATTACTGCCTGACCAGACAGTGGCACAGTGGATAGAGCATTGAACTGGGACGCAGAAGACCCTGGTTCGAAACCCTGAGGTCTCTGGCTCGAGCGCGGGCTCACCAGCTTGAGCATAGGGTCACTGGCTTGAGTATGGGATCATAGACATGACCCCATGGTTGTTGGCTTGAACCCAAAGGTCGCTGGCTTGAGCCCAAAGGCCGCTGGCTTGAGCCTGAGGTTGCTGGCTTTTTAAAAAAAATTTTTTAATTTTTTTAAATTTATTTATTCATTTTAGAGAGGAGAGAGAGAGAGAGAGAGAAAGAGAGAGAGAGAGAGAGAGAGAAAGTGGGGAGGAGCAGGAAGCATCAACTCCCATATGTGCCTTGACCGGGCAAGCCCAGGGTTTTGAACCAGAGACCTCAGCATTCCGGGTCGACGATTTATCCACTGCGCCACCACAGGTCAGGCCCGAGGTTGCTGGCTTGAGCAAGGGGTCACTCGCTCTGCTGTAGATAGACCCCCACCCCCTGGTCAAGGCACGTATGAGAAGGCAATCAATGAACAACTGAGGTGCTGCAATGAAGAACTGATGCTTCTCATCTCTCTCTCTTCCTGTCTCTCTGTCCCTATCTGTCCCTCTCTATGTCTCTGTCACACACACACACACACACACACACACAAATTATTATATTACTTATTTGTATTGTAGCTGTAAACCTACTTTTGTCGACCCCTGCAAAAGAATGAAAAAACAAAATGCTAAAAAATAGGGCTTAATTAAGCAAATCATGATACACCTAACCTCTATGCAACTATTAAGAATGGTGTTGTCGGCCCTGGCTGGTTGGCTCAGCGGTAGAGCGTCGGCCTAGCGTGCGGAAGACTCGGGTTCGATTCCCGGCCAGGGCACACAGGAGAAGCACCCATTTGCTTCTCCACCCCTCCGCCGCACCTTCCTCTCTGTCTCTCTCTTCCCCTCCCGCAGCCGAGGCTCCATTGGAGCTAAGATGGCCCGGGCACTTGGCCTCTGCCCCAGGCGCTAGACTGGCTCTGGTCGCAACATGGCGACGCCCATCGCCCCCTGGTGGGCAGAGCGTCGTGCCGGGTGAATCCCGGTCGGGCGCATGCGGGAGTCTGTCTGACTGTCTCTCCCTGTTTCCAGCTTCAGAAAAATGCAAAAAGAAAAAAAAAAAAAAAGAATGGTGTTGTCACCTGACCTATGATGGCGCAGGGATATAGCATCGACCTTGAATGCTGAGGTCGCCAGTTCAAAACCCTGGGCTTGCCCAGTCAAGGCACATAGGCAAAGCAACTAATTCTTGCTCCTCCCTGCCCCTCCTTTCTCTCTCTCTCTCTCTCTCCTTTCTCTAGTAGCAATAAATAAAATCTTTTTCTTTAAAGATTTTATTTATTGATTACAGAGAGAGGAGAGAAAGGGGAGCAAAGAATATCAATTCACAGTTGCTTCAGTTTAGTTGTTCATTGCTTGCTTGTCGTATGTGCCTTGACCAGGCAAGCAGGGTTTTGAACCTGGGACCTGAGCATTCCAGGTCAACACTCTATTCACTGTACCACCACAGGTCAGACAATAAATAAAATCTTTAAAAGAAAAAAGAACGGTGTTGTCAAAGAATATTAGTGACATGGGATACAACCTATTGGTAAATGTTACCAATCTGATACATGAGAAATAGTATTCTTGCCATTCTCTAACTGTTCTAATAATAAGACATTTTAAAATTTAAACTGAATGTGTCCTATGGCAATTAACTTCTGAGTGGGCCATTTCCCTGCTGTACTTCTATAGTACTATAATGTAAAGACCAGTGCTATGAGAGTTACTGCCTCGGGGGCTCGTAGGGAAAGAAGGGGCTAATAAAAGAAAGGAAAGCCTCCTTGTGCTGGTGAATGGTGAACACATAACACAATCTACAGATGATGGATTATAGAATTGTACACGTGAAACCTATACATTTTTATTAACCAATGTCAATAAATTCAATAAAAAGTTTTTAAAAATGCTGCCTGAAATTGACAGAATAAAAAAAATCTTTTTTAAGAGAGAGAGAAAGAGAAGACTGCTTCAACTTTTCTGACTGCTCAATGTATATTAATGGTGCTCTGTACTAGCCAAACAGAAGCAAAATATGGAACCAAAATGACTACCCTGGGAAACCTCTAATGATATTCTGAGTATTAAGGGTGATGATGATGATTAAAAGAACGTCAATAAAAGGGCATGGTAAACAAATGACAAATGCCACATTAATTTCACCTGAACTGATGTGCTCCTATAAAAATTAGAAGTCAGGTAACAGGAAAGGCAGTAAGTTTGCTCTTCTGGTGACTAGTCTGGACCTGTAGACAACAGTGTCATTATGGGCCTGAACCATCTCTCCTGCACTGTTACCTTATGCTGCTATTACCGCTATATACTGCTACAGAGTCGTTACTGCTCTTACACCGTTATGCTCTACATGCATTTTTACAGCTATCTACTTCCTTCTTATCACTTGTCTTCCTTTTGGAAGTCACTGTGCCCACCACAGCTTTAAACTATTTACTTATTTAAACCATGCTCAGAGAGCTTTGCATCTATCTGTGGCTCGAGAGTTCACTAATATCAGACTGAAAGCCGCATAGCAGCTAAGACCACGGCAGGGGAGGCAGTGGGATCAACGATCACCCTCTAACCAAAGGACAAGCAGGGCGGAAAGTCACTCAAAAGCTCTTTTCATCTCAGGACCATATAGAAAGGCTTATTAGAAGAATGAAAAGTAATATTCTCACCCAAACACACACATACCTGCACAAAGAAAATACATTAATGGTTTTCTTTGAGTGGAAGATTATGGGCAAGTTATATTTTATGCTTACTTATTTGTATTTTCTAGAATGAACAGATGCAACTTTTGTTATCAGAAAGAAAGTATGGACGCATACATGTATGTGTATAATTATAATTTTGTGTGTGTATGTGACAGAGACAAAGAGAGACAGAGAGAGGGAAAGATAGAGACAGAGAGACAGGAAGGGAGAGGGACGAGAAGCATCAATTCTTCGTTGTGGCACCTTAGTTGTTCATTGATTGCTTTTTCATATGTGCCTTGACCGGGGGGCTATAGTAGAGCGAGTGATCCCTTGCTCAAGCCAGTGACCTTGGGCTCAAGCTGATGAGCCTTGCTTAAGCCAGTGACCTTGGGCTCAAGCTGATGAGCCTTGCTCAAACCAGATGAGCCTGTGCTCAAGCTGGTGACCTCAGGGTTTCGAACCTGGGTACTCTGTGTCCCAATCCAACACTCCATCCACTGCGCCACCGCCTGGTCAGGCTATGATTATAATTTTTTTACAGTAAGAGTTTGCAATATTAGGTGAGAAGGGAAAACATCAAAAACCTACACAATAGATGGGATATCTCTTTTGTTCCCACCCTGGATCCAATTCTGCTGTTGACTTGGGAGCTGGGAAAAGAAGCAATGACAGGAAGCACCAAAAATTCAGAAAAACAAGTGAAAAAAAAGCATTCAAGTCAGGGGGAGAAAAATGGTACCAAAAGAGATGGCATTTGGCAAAGGAAAAAGAACACAGCTGACTAGAAGTGAGACCTGGGCAAGCCTTGTACTCACTCTGGGCTTCAGTTCGCTCTTTTGTAAAGTAAAAAGGATAAACAAACTCTAATAGCACAAAATAGTTTTGTTTTATGTCAGCAAAGGGGAGACAGTGAGACAGATTCCCATATGCACCCTGACCAGGATCCACCCAACAACCCTGTCTGGGGCCAATGTTCGAGTACCAAACTACTTTTAGCACCAGAGGCTGACTTGCAAGTACCAGCCAAGCTATCCTCAGCACCCAAGGCAATGCTAGAACCAATCAAGCCACTGGCTGCAGGAAGGAAAGAGGAGGGGGGGGCCAGCAACCTTGGGCTCAAGTTGGTGAGCCTTGCTCAAACCAGATGAGCCTGTGCTCAAAGCTGGTCACCTCAGATTTCAAACCTGGGTTCGGTACTTCTTCCCCTCCTGCAGGGAGGGAGAGGTAAACAGATGGTCACTTCTCCTGTGTGCCCTGACCGGGAATTGAACCCAGGACATCCATACCCCAGGCTGATGCTCTACCACTAAGCCATAGACCAGGGCCATAGCCCTTCCAGTTTTAACCACTATCCCATGGTTTTATGTGGAAACATTAATATTCTCATAGAGAACAATAATTAACTTCATTTACCAAATATTCATTGAATACTTAACCGTAACTTTCTGAACTGTGTTTGAAAACAGAACACTATCTCCAGGGCTGATGAAAGGACCTTGATTATCTCCTTTAGGAGGAGAGATCTAACAGGGAGATTGCTAAGTAAGAAAGTGGAAATGGGAGAGTTGAGCCTTGAAAAGTCTCACTAAAATAAAGGTGACCAAGTAAAACATGGTACCTGGCACCTGATTCATCAAGAAATTACAGGCAACCCAGGAGATGCCTTCAAATAGGTTTGTGTAAAGCATGGTGCCTCGTGGCTGTTTGACAGATGTTAGCTATCATAAATAGAGTATCTACCAGTGTCAATGCACTGTGCCAGGCATTTTGGGAAGGAATCAATATGAAGTATTTGGTGAATTAATAGGCTAATTCAGGGGTTGGCAATCTATAACCTGTAGGCCAAATTGACCTGTTGCCTATTTTTGTAAATAAAGCTGTATTAGGGGACACATACACACACACACATACACACACACACACACTAATACTCAACATGAGAATCATATGGTAAACTTACCAAAATCAAAGGTATCCATCTGCCACCACCAGATTGTGACAAAAGAAATCACTAATTTCTTTTGGGAGAGGGAAAGGGAGAGGGAGAGGGAGAGGGAGAGGGAGAGGGAGAGGGAGAGGGAGAGGGAGAGGGAGAGGGAGAGGGAGAGGGAGAGGGAGAGGGAGAGGGAGAGGGAGAGGGAGAGGGAGAGGGAGAGGGAGAGGGAGAGGGAGAGGGAGAGGGAGAGGGAGAGGGAGAGGGAGAGGGAGAGGGAGAGGGAGAGGGAGAGGGAGAGGGAGAGGGAGAGGGAGAGGGAGAGGGAGAGGGAGAGGGAGAGGGAGAGGGAGAGGGAGAGGGAGAGGGAGAGGGAGAGGGAGAGGGAGAGGGAGAGGGAGAGGGAGAGGGAGAGGGAGAGGGAGAGGGAGAGGGAGAGGGAGAGGGAGAGGGAGAGGGAGAGGGAGAGGGAGAGGGAGAGGGAGAGGGAGAGGGAGAGGGAGAGGGAGAGGGAGAGGGAGAGGGAGAGGGAGAGGGAGAGGGAGAGGGAGAGGGAGAGGGAGAGGGAGAGGGAGAGGGAGAGGGAGAGGGAGAGGGAGAGGGAGAGGGAGAGGGAGAGGGAGAGGGAGAGGGAGAGGGAGAGGGAGAGGGGCACAGAGAAAACTAGATAGAAGGTGACAGAGGACAATCTGACTTTGGGTGATGGGCATGCAACATAATTGAACGACAAGATAACCTGGACTTGTTATCTTTGAATATATGTATCCTGATTTATTGATGTCGCCCCATTAAAAAAATAAAATTATTAAAAAAAAAAAGAAGAAAAAGGAAAGAAAAGAGAAAATAAAAGTAGAGGAAGGAGACACAGTAAAGAGTGGGGAGAGGTGAAGTGACTCCAGCACTGTTCAATGACACCAGCGTCCCAGGCTGTGAAGTGACCTGGGCATTAGGTCAGCCACACAAAGGTGGTGAAAAGTAAGGGCGGGAAAGAACTGGGATGGGACAGGGCAGCACAGGGCAAGGTTTATCTGAGGAAACGGGGTCAGAGCTATCACTTGCCTGGATACGACGCCTAAAAGAACAAAGAACAAAAGCATGAGACATAAGAAATCGTCAGCATTACCAGAATATGAGAAAGTGAGTCAACTCCACAAGTTAGGAGTGCATTCCATTCAATTTTTCATGTTTTTAAGAAGAATTCAAACACAAAGTGTAAACTATTTGTTAACCCTCTGAGAAAAGAGGAGAAGAAAGGGGGGCTATGATCTCCCAATGAGAAGTGGTAGTCCCAACAAGAAGGAATCCGTGGTGGCGAACAGTGTCACTGCCGCACGGACAAGACCGGCTTCAGAATCAGTGGCTCCCACCCCAAGACCCACTGGGTCTCCCTCACAGATATTCCAGAACAGGTTGAACTTCCTGACTCTGCACTGACTGGAGTCAGCCAGCACTACTTCCGAGACAGACATCTCAGACACAGCGCTTTGGCAGACACGGATGAAGGAGCAAACTAAACAATCTTAAATTTCACCAAAAACATTTGTCACACGGAATAGAAATTTTCTATTGATTTTTGTCAACAGAATAAATTTAGTTTGCAATAAGCTGTATAATTCTTGTCTTCTTTTTGTGAGAGGGTAGAGGGACGGACAGACAGACAGACAGGAAGGAAGAGAGATGAGAAGCATCAACTCATAGTTGCAGCACCTTAGTTGTTCATTGGTTGCTTTCTCATATGTGCCTTGACCACGGCCGGGGGTGCCAGCCGAGCCAGTGACCCCTTTCTCAAGCCAGCAACTTTGGGCTTCAAGCCAGCAACCATGGGGGCATGTCTATGACCCCATGCTCAAGCCAGCAACCCCACAATCAAGCTGGTGAGCCCACATTCAAGCCGGCGACCTTAGGTTTCGAACCTGGGTCCTCAGTGTCCCAGGCTGATACTCTATCCACTGTGCCACACTGCCTGGTCAGGCTATATAATTCTTATCTTAAATTATTAGAATTGGTGACTGTTCCTGATTCAACTTTTTACAAAATACATTATGTAACAAACATCTGGACGATGCACATTTTAAAATCTATGGAAAAATTTCTAGATCTCTTCCAAATGGCAGAAAAATTATGCTGAAAAGCAGATTGATAAGTACGTACACAGGACACTCCTTAGCGCTACACATCCTGACCTGGGCTTTTCCCTCCCCAGTTACTTTACCTTCTCTTGCTCAGCATGCAATACTCTTGCCTGTGTGTTTTCTGTGGCTGTCTGAAGTGAGCTGTTCCTCTTCTCCATCATCAGGTTACTCTGCTCAACATACCTATGAAATTAACAGGGAAAAAGAAAACATTTAATAAGCACCAAATGTGTTCCACATGTAACCAAATGCAGTCAGTCCTCACAACATTGCTCTATATACTCTCTACCTTCATGAAAAACAATCTGAAGGCCTTTTGTGCCTTAGAGCTGCAGTGATCAACTTTAGAGACAGGAATCGGAGCTGGAGGTGAACTGCTCTGAACTTGCATAATGAAGAGGAGAGGAACTGAAAGGGTGTGTGGTGAGAGGGATTGAGAAGGAAAGAGATCGGAGCAGCAAGAGGGCTGCAAGGAGGGAAGAAAAGAAAGCCACTTCTGCCTCTCTTCCACATGGGAGGCGAGACACTGGAGAAAATGAAATATGTGAGAATGATTTGAGTGAAACACTATATGCTATGACATGGACCTGTGACAGCCCTCCCCAAATCTTCAGAAGGATCTAGAAAAATTACAAAATGCTTGGATTTTATATGGAAATCAGTCAAGTTCTGACTGATTAAACAGAATCAGCCTACAGTGAAGAGAGAAGAGTTGATACCAGTTTTTTAAGTATTAACACCAACCACTTTTAGAGATAAGGGAATCAGGGCCAGAAGGAATAAATAAAATGCCCAAAGCCGGGTAACAAATGAGGAGCAGAGCTGGGGTTCCAACACAGCCTGCCTTACATCACAGCCTACTGGGAGCTCTTTCTACTGAAGTGCCTCTCAGAAAATAAGCAACAATCACACTACAGGCAGGAAGCAGAGAGAAGCAACACAGATAAAACTGCCAGAAACAAGCACGTTTATCTAACTTGGGCATTTACAAATTAAAGCCCGGTGTCCACCCCGGCTGGCACCCGGAGCTGTCATCACCTCTGATTCCGTTTGATCAGCTCACTGATCTTGTCGTTCTGTTCCTCTATCCGACTGCTCTTCTCAAGGACCTCCTGCTTCAATCTTTCATTTTCCTAAATTCAAAATGTATAATGTATAACTTAAGTTTTTAGGAGAAAAGGTCCAGATCAAAGGGAGTCAACTTGGACAGGGACATTGTTACGTATTTTGAGTCAAAAAACTAGAACTTAGGTCCATACAAATATAATACTTAGAACAACTTATCAAATTATACCTGATGGATACAAATCACTATACCCAACAGATTAAATATAAATGGCTATAAAATGAAGTGAAATTCTGAAATATGGTCAAAAAGAAATGTTTCGTCCTGACTAGACAGTGATGTCACTTGGACTGAACTAAGCCATAATGGATTTTCCAGAATTTCCCACCTCAGTGTAGCATTCATCACATGCTCTCTATTTCCAGGGTGGAGGTCTGAGAGGGTAGTACATCTGGGGAGGGAGCAGGGCAAGACCTTCAGGCTGAGCGCTCTGTTCCTGAGCACCCTCACCTGAATAATTCGCTGGATGTTGCTCATGATCATCCTTGTTTCCATCGTAACCGACATGCTAGGCATGAGCAGGGGATTGCCAGCACTCTGCTTCTGTAACTCTTCAACCTATCCAAGGAGTACAAAAAAACTCTGTGAGGAATTTTTAAATGGAGAAATATAATGTACCCAAGATAGAACCACTTTTTTGAGGGGGTTAATGAGTTTCTGAGATAATCTTTCACGTAAGCTAAGGGTTTTCTTCTGCTAACTAGATCCCAAAATGACAACTATCCTTTTAGGGAAATAACTAACTACCACGAATACAGAAACCAAGGAAGAGTTTGGAGACAGCCCTGGTTGCTCTCTATTTGTGCCCCATTTGCATCCACTTTGAACACAGCCCCACCCTGACTCAGTCACCTTAGTCATGAGATGATCCATCTTATCAGCCACTTTGCTGACAGCCATTCGAATTTCAGTGTTATGCTGTCGGGTTTCAGTCATGAGAAATGAAGCCATATCACCAGAGCCTGACAGAAATAAGTCAAAAAGAAACTTACAAAACTGGAGCAGACGATACTGTATGAGAAACAGCCAACAGCTCTCTCAGCAAAAGAAAGAAATGTGATTCATACTTCAGAAGATGTAAAACACACAGAAGCCAAAGGGCTTCAAAGCTAACAATAACTAAGCTATGCTCCTGCAAAATGCATTCAGGGATACAGTTGGGTCCCAGGGCATAAGGATGCCCACTTTGGTCTTCCATAGTACTAGGAGCTCAGACTGCTTCTCCATTCATCCAACTGGGTGCCAGGCATTGTACCAGCAATACAGCAATGAGTAAAACACGGTTCCTGCCCTTGGCAAGTTCATAGTCTGGTGGGAGGAAACTCACAAGTAAATAGATCACTACAATAAGTGTTTTAAGTGCAAAAAAATGGACCATGTACAAGATACAAAAGGGACACAGAGAAAAGCAAAACTAACTCTTTGGTGACACATATATACAATCTTGTCTCTGGGAGGAGCAGAAGAGGGGATGGTATAATCAGGAAACACTATACAGAAGAAATGACAGATTTCATGGTTTCCTAGGTGGAGAAGTGGCAGGGCTTCTGGACAAAGACTGTATCTGGGAAAGCCATAAATTATGTTGTAGGATACACTTGCTTCCTCCTACCACTGTCCTAATACCAAAGGTGATTATTACGCAAAAGAAAAGCTGCAGAACAGGAAGGTAGGACACCATTCCAGCTGTTTACATTTTATTTTGTTTTATTTTATACACAAGACAACCACACTTGTACATGCATACAAGCTATCTGAAAAGTTAGCCAAGAAAATGTTAAAAACAGTTTTCCATGGTCTTGAAGTTTTAATCATGGAATACAGTACTTTTCATTTTACACCCTTTTGTGTTGTTTGACTTTTGAATAAAAGTGTATTATTTTAATTTAAAATTTTTAACAAATCAGTTTTTGTTTGAGATATTTAACACCTACAAACAGTCATCATGCTTTATCCCAGTTCCCTCCAATCTTTTACTATCTTGCATAAACTCTAGAGAGCCACTCTGACAAAGGAATTAAAACAGTGCTGGTGGGAATAAAGGCCAGAAAACTCAGGAATTAGGATGAGGGTTTTGGGGGGGATAATGGAAACGTTTTAATACTAAATTGTGGTGATGGTTCGGACAACTCTGAAAACTTACTAAAAAATCACTGAATGCTCCGACTGGTGGTAGCACAGTGGATAGAGGGTCGATCTGGGACACTGTGGTCCCAGGTTTGAAACCCTGAGGTCACCGGCTTGAGCGAGGGCTCATCAAGCTTGAGGGCAGGCTTGCCAGCTTGACTGCAGGGTCTGAGCATGGGATCATCAACATGATCCTATGGTTGCTGGCTTGAAGCCCAAGGTTGCTGGCTTGAGCAAGGGATAGCTAGCTTGAGCGTGGGATCACAGACATGACCCCTAGGTCACTGGCTTGAAGCCCAAGGTTGCTGGCTTGAGCAACGGGTTACTGGCTCATCTTGAGCCCCTGAGCTGGGGCACATATGAGAAGCAATCAATGAACAACTAAAGTGACGCAACTACAAGCTGATACTTCTCATCTCTATCTCGCACTACAAAAAAAAATAAAAATCATGGATAATTTATACACTAAAAATGAGTGAACTGTATGGTATGTAAATGATATATCAAGAAAGCTATTTTAAAAGATTTTAAAAAGGGCAGAGATTTTTTTTTGGTGTAAACATGAAAAAAGGAAAGGAGGAAGGAGGCACACAGCAAGAACAGAAGACGAGAAACTGAAGGGCTCACTCCCTACCTTGGAAATGGGGAGACTGAGACAGCGGTGCTGGGTACAAGGGCCGCACGGGCTGCAGCTGGGAGGTGATGGCTGAGGCCGGGGGATAAGCGTAGGCGGCCATACCTGCATAGGGCTGGGAAAACACCAAGTTACATCTGGTTTACAAAACGTTTGCATCTTTTTTGCTTAATTTATTTTTAATGGAATAAAGTGAACACGCTAGAAGGAGACTCAAACTTACTAAGCTGGAGATGAATGCGACCAGGATTGGTATTAAGAATTGGAGCAGGCCTGACCAGGCAGTGGCGCAGTGGATAGAGTGTTGGACTGGGATGCGGAAGGACCAAGGTTAGAGACCCCGAGGTCGCCAGCTTGAGTGCGGGCTCATCTGGCTTGAGCAAAAAAAAAAACCCTCCCCAGCTTGGATCCAAGGTCGCTGGCTCGAGCAAGGGGTTACTCGGTCTGCTGAAGGCCCACAGTCAAGGCACATATGAGAAAGCAATCAATGAACAACTAAGGAGTCTCAACGAAAAACTAAAGATTGATGTTTCTCATCTCTCTCCATTCCTGTCTGTCTGTCCCTATCTATCCCTCTCTCTGACTCTCTCTGTCCCTGTAAAAAAAAAAAGAATTGGAACAGGAGCATTAGCTTTGTTACCTGGTCACTGAAGTCCTACCCGGAAAGTGAGGGAGGGTGTCTCGGGTACTCCCCAGTCCCCTGGTGACATGAGTTAATTAAGTAGGAATTCATTCCCCAGCCATCGGGCCTGCTGATGGTCTTAGAAATTTTAAAACGACGACTCTGCTTAGTTCCCATTGAGGTAAAAGGAGAGGTGTTCTCTGAGATGCTGAACCAAACCCGCCAGGTTCCATGCCTCTCCCCTTCTAGATTCTACTGCTTATCTGGGGAGCCCAGAGCACCTACCTCCCTCTGAGCCTCAGTCACCTCAACTAGAAAATTAAAATGACAGCACCACTCTCAGGGTTGTGGTGGGGACTAAATGAAGTGATGCACAGGTAAAGTCCCTAACAGCGCTCGGTCTAGTGCCTGGCAGAGTAAATGCCCAACAAACAGCAGCTGCCATTGTAATGATGATGGCTATTCTTCCTTGAATTAAAGAAATGCAGCTCATATCCAGGAACAGATATAACTACCTACTATTATACATTAAAAAATACCTTAGTCTATAGGATGGTAATTCTCCATCAGGGAGGGGAAAGGGGGTGAGTGGGACTTTTTTCAATATCCATACACTCCGTCCCAGTGGAACATAGCCCGCCCACCATCACTCCCACCCCTCCCTTAAGAATCACCAAGGAAGTGAGACCCCATTATCATTGGGAGTACGTCTTATCCGTCAAATGTACAGGAGCAGGAGAAAGCGTCCACTCTCCTGGCAGTCAGCAGAGGCAGACGGGCTGCTACCACTGCCGTCTGTGAAAACTGAGAACCTACTCTAAGGGGTCACTTCTAGAGGATAGCTAGACATCAGAGGTCAGCTGCACTTTCTATGCAGCCTCCACCTTCAACCTACCACCACTGTGCTGAGTACATGCAGAAGCTTACTCTACCAATTGTTTGAAAAAAAAGAACAGAGAAGACACAAATTTATATCCCTCAACTAGACGTGTGAAAAGGAAAGAAAACAAGTACAGACTGGGCCTTGACTGTGTGCAGACTTTGTTTGTTCTTGTATTTAATCTGTACAACAACCCATTGGCATGTCATCCTTTGGCTGGGTTAGGAATGAAAACCTGGTGGTTCAGGAAGGGGAATATTATCTCTGAAGGGAGCTACTATACGAATTGTGCAGGAAGAAGAAAAGAGACTGACTAGAACCAAAATAAATTAGAGCTTACAAATGATACGGTTTAAAAATGTTACCTGAAAGGACTGGGAATTGCTGGATACAGCAGAGTGGGAATCGAGAGCTGCAACTTGCATTAAGGCAGCAGAGGGTGCCTGGAGCCCAGAGACAGACGGCTGAGGCGCTGCGACAAAGCAAGAGGTTTTCACTGTTACCCACCCTTGCTCGTAAGAGTCCAGAGTAGCACCTTACACGCTGGCAGGCTTCAGACCTGACCACTTTCCTCAGGTACTCTCCTAAAACCAGCTCTACTGGAGTCTCAGCAGTGGGCCAGTGAACAAAAGTGGGTGTTCGCGAGGGCCTCTGACTCGCAGAGATAATCCCATCAGCTGACAGGAAGCACAGAATTACACAGAGGGTGATTCTCATCAGCTGAGTGTGGGTTTCTAAAAACTGACAGTGCAACACAGCAAGCAGACCAAATCCATCTCCAGGTCTGAAAATGCCCTACCTTAGGGACAAACTGACAAGTTTTACACTCTAGTCCAGTTCTTAGTACTAAAACAATACAGCCTAACAATTTAAGGAATAGCGATGAGGCCTTGGCTGGTTGGCTTAGAGGCAGAGCATCAATCCAGTGTGTGGATGTCCCAGGTTTGATTCCTAGTCAGGGCGCAAAGGAGAAACAACAATCTGCTTCTCCACCCCTTCCCCTCTCCTTTCTCTTTCTCTCTCTCTCTCTCTCTCTCTCTCTCTCTCTCTCTCGCTCTCTCTCTTTTCCTCCCACAGCCATGGCTCAATTGGAGCAAACTTGGCCCTGGGCACTGAGGATAGTTCCTTGGCCTTGCCTCAGGCACTAAAATAGCTCAGTTGCTGAACAAGGAGCAACAGCCCCAGATGAGCACCGCCCCACAGAGGGCTTGCCGGGAGGATCCCAGTCAGGGCGTATGCAGGAGTCTGTCTCTCTGCCTCCTGCTTCTCACTTAAGTAAAAAAAAAAAAACAATAGTGATGATAACTTTGCTGTTGATCCAATTCAAAGCCACAGCACCTCAGAGAGGTTCCTTACCATGTGCAGTCACCTGTGGGAGCCCTGGCTGTGCGGGCTGAAGAGAAGGCTGGATGGATGGAGTCGGCACGGGTTGCCCAGCTCCTCGGAGAGCACTCCCTTCCTGAAACAGGCAACAGGATTTTGGTCAGCATACACGCATCCTCAACTGATAACTAAGGCTGACTGTCTACCCTAAACCTGCTTACAACACAGGGTTCCTAGGCGAAGAAGAGGAAGGAAAAGCAAGCAGGAAGGCATGAGTTCTGGGTGTGGGGACAAAGCACTCTATTATGTGTAATACAGTAAGATCTCATCTCCCTGTAAATCACATCAAATAATTAATATAATTTCCTGTTAGTTTTATTATCTGAAGCAGCTGAAGTGACTGCTCTCCACAATGTACCATTTACCAAAACAGCAGTGATCTTAAGACTGACCTAGTCTGTTCCCACAGAAGAGAGGTCTCTTGCGAGGAAAGCCAGGAAATAATCCAGTCTCTCTTTTTTTTTTTTTTTTGCCAAATAATTTCCACAGCCCTCAAGGCACTCATGAAGATCAGAGAGAGTAGGTTTTACTGCACCTCATTACCATGTTTTGGAATAATACCGTTTTAGACTGCTTTCCCCCATTCTTTCTTTTCATAAAAATCAAAGCAATGTTTTTTACTGTAACTCTGAACAAAGTTATCTCAGAAACATCTCCCTGATTTATAGAAGGGAAAGAAAAACCCAAGGCATAGTATCCAGTGACTATGATCTACTATGTTACATACAGTTCAAGGGCTGAAATCTCAGACATTCTTTTACTTTGACACTTCCTCTTGTTTCTCATATTCTCAGAAATGTATTATGCATTTCTGGAAAAGCATCCCACTTTTCCATCACAACAGCTCTAAATTAACCTAAATGTCTAACAATAGAGTGAATGGAATTATGATAAACCAGCATAATAAGCACTGGGTTACTTTAAAAAATAATAATGCTTTGCTTTATTTATTTACCTTATTATTTTAACATAAATGTTCATGATATGACATTAAGTTACACAGTAATACATATAGAAGAATGCCCTATAAATTAAATGTTTCTTCTTTCTTTATCATTTATTCTACAAAGAATAAGTAGCACTTAAAATTTTCAATAAGAACAAAATCTCATCCAAATTTCATTTCCAGAAACCAGATAAAAATCATTCCTACTAACCACAGGCCACAGAACTCTCATCTTCCTTTAAATGTTAAATTGATTTAGAGCATTCCAAAAGAAAAATATAAAAAAAAATTGTGAAAAATAAAGCTATCTTGGATAATTTTTCTGAGTATGACCTTTGCTATGTTGTACATCCAAGTGAAAGAATCCAAAAAAATCCAATCTCTATTAAGCATTTCAATTGAAAAAAGATGATTTATTCAATAAAGAATTAAACAACCAGAAAAGAATTAAGTTAGAATTAAGTTATTTCGTAACACACAATTTTAAAATTGATTAAAATTTTAGATGTAAATATAAAATATTTCTTAAAAACACATGTGATGTTTATATCTGAGAGTGGGAAAGCTTTCTAAACATAAAGGAAAAAACATTTGGTTGTGAAAAAATTCCTGAACTTCCAAAAAAAATCAAACCACATTTAATGCCAAAAGACACAGCACTGTGATCTTTAGTTACAGGTAACATCAGTGGGAAGACAAACATTTCCCAAGAGGACCTAAATATTCAATCAACAAATACAAGTCAAGCATCTTTTATAAGTTGGGCACCATGCGGTCTAAAGGGTGATTTTTACTGGCAATAGACTTTCTAGTGGAAGGCTAAATTACCTACTCAACACTGCCCGTTCATGTAGTAGATATATGAAATTACTTCCATTTCTCAGAGGAAGTGCTAATCAGAGTAGAAACACGTATTACCAATACCAACTTGTATCATTTTGAATATAAACTTTCTAAATAACCATTCTAGGTTAGAAGCAGAAAAAGCAATAATTTCAACCAAAGGAAAAGAAGATAACAACTTTTGCGCAAGTCATTCTAAGACAGCCAGGGAACATACTTCAATCTCTGAGTCATTGGAATCCAGCTGTGGCGGAAGGATGGGCAGCATGGGCTGGCCCATTTTAGCCATCCGAGAGATCAACTTGGCCTTGACTGTATCAGGATTCTAAAAAGACAGGAAAGCCATAAAAATCACTGCAATCAAGGCTCATTACCTTCAGTCACCTCTGGACTTTTGGCTCTTACATCATATTCAAAAGTCGCCCTGCCATACCTATTTGAAACCATTTCTTATGGAAAATGAGAACACTGTCTGGCCTAGAAATATCTACATGGAAAAGAAAAAAATAAGAAAGAAAGCAACACATACATGGGTTATACATAACAGTAAAAATAATTCCCTACATGTTTGGATTGCACAAAGTGGTTTCATATGTAATACTTCATTTTAACCAACTCTCCCCACCACACATAAATATTCTCGTTTTACAGAAGAAAAACTAAAGTACAGATTAAAGAAGGGAGGCATTTTAAACGAGAGTGCTCCTCAAAAGCCTGGAAGAAATTTCAGTAGATGAATATTCAGAAGAGATTTGGGGACAGAAGAAAACAGGAGCTCTTTGTTCTAAGATCAGGTTCATTTAACTCTGACTTGGCGCAGACTACACATTACACACTAGTGTAGTCACACAGACCACACACTAGCCCCTGTGCTAGAAGCATCTGTATCCATTAACTGGTTCAAAGTACAACCTTCAGAGCGGAGAGTACATACCTCTGAGGGTGTACAAGATGATCTATTGAGCACAGAAAGAAATGCTTATAACTGCTATTTTTAAATTATTTTAAAGCCACAGCAACAAGACAGTAAACCTGTTTACAGGGATTGACAGTACTTCATTATCTAATTTGTAAATAGTCACAGACTAGGAGTGTGTGTTCATTTTTTTTGTAACTGATGGAGATGTATAATCAAAAAAAGTTGGACCCATCAAGGAGGACTCCACACAGAATACTATGATCTAGAGAAAAAATAAGGATGAGGAAATTTTGTATACACTAATATGAAAAGATATTGTTATTTATAACATGTAAAAAGGAAGGCAGATAATATATATAATATGCTATTTTGGGAGAAAGAGGGGAGAAATAAAATATACACTCCTGTCTGCTTGCATCTGCATAAAGAAACACTGGAAAAATCTATATAAGAAACTAATGAAAGCAGTTACCTAAGGGGGCAGAGATGAAATGAGGACAGTAGGGACAGGGCTGGGACTGAGTTTTCCCAATGTATATCTTGTTATAATGTTTTGCTAACTATACTATAAGTGTATAATTATCTATTCAAAAAAAAATTTTAATGTAAAATAAGAGAAAGATGGTTAAGAAAAAAAAAAAGGCTGAGGAGGGCCCTGGCCGGTTGGCTCAGTGGTAAAGCATCGGCCTGGCGTGCAGGAGTCCTGGGTTTGATTCCCGGCCAGGGCACACAGGAGAAGCGCCCATCTGCTTCTCCACCCCTCCCCCTCTCCTTCCTCTCTGTCTCTCTCTTCCCCTCCCGCAGCCAGGGCTCCATTGGAGCAAAGTTGGCCCGGGCGCTGGGGGTGGCTCTGTGGCCTCTGCCTCAGGTGCTAGAATGGCTCTGGTCGCAACAGAGCAACACCCCAGATGGGCAGAGCATCGCCCCCTGGTGGGATGCCAGGTGGATCCTGGTCGGGCGCATGCGGGAGTCTGTCTGACTGCCTCCCCGTTTCCAACTTCAGAAAAATACAAATAAATAAATAAATAAAATAAAACTAAGCTTTAAAAAAAAAAAAAAGGCTGAGGAGACCACCAGTGTTCCAGAAATTATGAAACTTCGAAATAGGTGGCGAAAGTTGCTGTGTCTAGAGAGCACAACAGATTCAGGACTGGGTAATTTTTTGTGGCCACTCGAAGTTCTGAAATTCTAATTGTTTTTCAATTTTCTTCTGATTCTTTGGCTTAGCCTTCTGGGTTTAAGAGATCGCTTTTTTTTTCTTTTTTTTTCTGACGTGAGAAGCATAGAGGATCACTTTTTACACACATCGAATCAATTACTTGCTCAATAAGTCCTGCTTTTGGCTGAATATAAAAAAGTAAACTAGAACTAGAGAGAAATTACTTATCAATTTCACTCCACAAAATCATCCTGTTTCCCAATGTGGAGGGTGAAGGCCACTGTTCTTTTGAAGTGCTTTATCTACCATCTCATCTTGTGGTGGATTCAGCTGGTTTGCCCCGGTTTGGCAGAACCTATACCTAATTTTTTGTTGAGTTCTGAGAACCGCTTGTTAAAATGGCACTTGTAATCAGGGTTCTAAGGTGGGCCCTTGGGCAGCTGCCCAATGTGGAAATCACAAATTCACATTCCTTACTCTTTTTTAACATTCGTCTGCACAACAGTGTATTCTAAGCTCCTGTAATAACGTTCATTCCATCCACAGGTGAAAAAAATTGCAAGTGAGGACGCCAATCAAGAAGCAATGTGGAAACATCTTAAATAACAGTTTTATTGTTTTTTGTCAGGTATTATTTAATATTTTTTCATTAATATTTTAAAACTCTCATAACAATCTACTTTTGTGTACCTCTTTTATTTTTATTTAAATATTAAACACATGAAATAATAAACTACCTTTCAGTGTATCGTTTTTCTATAAAGGGGTCCTTGTGTTTATGACACACTTCCATTCCTATGACAGTGACGTAACCTGAATTTTGGTGGTCGAAACATACCCTAGCCTAAGTCACTTATCTATCTCAACACAGTTGTAAAATCACAAGCTAGAACATAAAAATACAACCAAGCCACAGAAAAAGGTAAAGGATAGAAATAAACTGTACACTGTACTGCATATTCTTCCACTGAGCAACCAGTTCATCCACATAGTCTCTAAGTATAATGTTAATGGCAAAAGCCAAAACACGTCTCAATTTTTAAAAGTTTTTATCGGAGCGAGTGTTGTAAACTTGAAACATTATATGTCGAGATTGTCATAACCTGAGGACCCCTGTACTTAGAACGGTCATTAGGGCAGAGAACCGGTTGCTAAAGTATTTGAATCCCACCACTGATTCCCTCTACATGTAGCAAACCCAGAAGCCATCACAAACCAGGCAGGGCAGCAGCAAACTGCAGTGTGCATCCTCCAGAAGACATTCAAACCCAAATTTTACTACAACCATATGCAGACCTAATCTTACACTTGGGGAAACACAGAGGCCCAGTGTCCTGTCAAAGTCAAATAGCTGGTGAATTAGTGCAGAATTCCTGAGAGAATAAAAGTATAAAGATACGTAGTGTGATTACAATAATAATTAAGCTAATGTTATGGGCTTTTACAATATGCCAGACAGAATACTAAAAACTCCATAGGCATTATTTCATTTAGCCCTCATAAAAATCTCTTGAGAGGTACTGAAGATATATTCTAAGCAAGCTCTGAGCTTAAGTGTTTTACAAACATCTTTAATCCTTACAAGAACTATAAGAGGACTGTGAGAATTATTTCCATTTTAATAATACAGAAGCTGAGGATCAGAGAAGTTAGATAATTTTCTCAAGGCCACATGATTATAGAAAGATTTGAACACAGGTCTGTCTATGTACAGAAGCCCAGGCAAATTTATACTGACTCCCAAGGAAAAGGAAGGGAACAAAGTACCATTGACGTCTAGCTAAATCTACGGTTCTCGGCATTTTTTTATATATCTATCCTACACATGAACACTCGACAGCAAATTGGGGATGAGGGAGACAGACTCATACTCACGGCATTGACTGTCAGCTGTTCACTGAGGGAGTTAGATTTGGTTCGAAGAGCTGGCTCCCTGAAAGCAAGCAAAACACACCCTGGCATGAAAACAATTCCATCAACACTAGTCCAGATTATACAGAATAAGCAAATTGGTTTTGAAAATGTTGACCAATTTAATAATAAAATAGAATTTTAACTTTTTAGTTTGGTTAATCTCTGAAAGCTAAAAAAGATGGAAAACTTTCCATCCAAATGTTCTTTATTTATATTTTTTTCTTGGGTATCTATTTTGTGATTATCCTTTTGTCCAATTTTATTCCAAGGTTTGCTAGGCATTCTTATATAGCCGAGTTAGTGCTTTTCCAGACTATGAATATTAATCCTTTGTCAGAAAAATCTGATGCAAGTACTTTCCCCATTTTCCTCATCCCATTTTTAATAGTTATTTAAACATTTGTTTTATGGTTTTCAACTATATCCCTATTTCTGAACCCCTCTAAGAATAATTTTTATGGACAACAGCAGAGCATGATACAACTCCAGTATCTGACCCCGACCTGAAAGGCAGCGACGTGGGTGGTGACACAACAGGATCAGCAGGGAGGCTGTCAGCGCCGGGCGTGGGAGAAGGGGCCGCGGAGTCCCGGGAACTAACACTGTGCCCATCAGAGCCGGAATCTCTGGCAAACTTCACCTAGGGAAAGAACCCACAGGTGAAACAGGTCACCAAAAAGGTACTCTTCCCTCTTCATTCTTGCATTTTACTTATTCCTCATTACACAAGTCATCATCTGTTCACTGTAGGCAAATCAGAAAATGCAAATAAGCAAGAAAAAAAGTAAGAATAACCGGCAATTCAACCACTAAGCAATTACATTGTTAGAATTCTGGATGCAGTATTTCACATTTATTTTATCTGTGTGTGTGTATGTTTACAAAAATGGGGCCATACTGTTTTGCTTACTCACTGATATATTAACATATTTCCAAGTTACTAAATTAATGGTCTACATCACTTTTAACTGCTGAAAAATATGTCTAACTTCAAGGGTCATGCCCTTAACTTCCACTATCTAAGAAAAAAAATCTCCAAAGAATTCAGGGAACAGAAGTCATAAATATCTATGCTATTACAAAACTTATTTCACCAATTCCTAGCTGTCGAATATTAAAGTTATTTCTGTCTATCACACACAATACACACACATTCACACACACACATGCACACACACACACAAGACCATACTATCCATACTGTTTAGCAACTTCCTTCTTTCAGGAAGTTGATTCTGGAGCCCTGACTAGTTGGCTCAGTGGCAGACCATCAGCATGTGGATGTTCTATGTTCAATTCCTGGTCAGGGCACATAGGAGAAGTGACCATCTGCTTCTCTACCTCTCCCCCTTCTCTCTCCCTCTCCTCTCTCTCTTGCCCTCCCACAGCCATGGCTCAACTGGTTCAAGTGTATCAGCACTGAGTGCTGAGGATGGCACTGTGGAGCCTCTACTTGAGGTGCTGAAAATAGCTCAGTTGTGAGCATGGCCCCAGATGAGCAAAGCATCAGCCCCAGACGGGGGTTGACAGGTAGATCCTGGTCACAGTGCATGCGAGAGTCTGTCTCTGTATCTCCTCCTCCTCTCACTTGGAAAACAAGATTAAAAAAAATTAGATTCTTGATATTCTTTACGAACTACATAAAAGTCCACAACTTGACCCTGGCCAGTGGCTCAGTCAAAGCATCGTCCCAAAACACCAACGTTGAAGGGTTTTTTTAAAGACTTTAAAAATATTTATTGGTTTGGCCCTGGCCGGTTGGCTCAGTGGTAGAGCGTCGGCCTGGCGTGCAGAAGTCCTGGGTTCGATTCCCGGCCAGGGCACACAGGAGAAGCGCCCATCTGCTTCTCCACCCCTCCCCCTCTCCTTCCTCTCTGTCTCTCTCTTCCCCTCCCGCAGCGAGGCTCCATTGGAGCAAAGATGGCCCGGGCGCTGGGGATGGCTCCTTGGCCTCTGCCCCAGGCACTAAAGTGGCTCTGGTCGCGACAGAGCGACACCCCGGAGGGGCAGAGCATCGCCCCCTGGTGGGCGTGCCGGGTGGATCCCGGTCGGGCGCATGCAGGAGTCTGTCTGTCTATCCCCGTTTCCAGCTTCAGAAAAATACCCCCCCCCAAATATATATATATATTTATTTATTGGTTTTATAGCGGGATGGAGTATCAACTCATAGCTGCCTCACTTTAGTTGTTCATTGCTTGCTTGTCCTATGTGTCTTGACTGAGTAAGCCCAGGGCTTTGAACCAGCGACTTCAGTGTTCCAGGTTGACGCAAGGTTGCAGGTTTGATCTGTCAGGGCACATACAGGAAGCAAACAATGCTTGAACAACTAAGCGGAATACCAAATGAATGCTCTGCTCCCGCCACCCTCTCTTTCTCACCTCTCCTCTCTCTCTAAAATCAATCATTAAATAAAAAAGTCCACACCCTAACCTGTGGTGGGACACTGGATAGAGCGTCAACTTAGAACACTGAGTTCGCTTGTTCAAAGCCCTGGGTTTGCCCAGTCAAGATACATATGACAAGCAGGCAATGAACAACTAAAGTAAAGCAATTATGAGTTGAAACTTCTCGCTTCCCATCCCTATCTCTGTAAAATCAGTAAGTAAAATCTTTAAAAAAAAAAAAAGTCCACAACTTAATTGGTCTCTTACTAATGGACATTTTGTTGTTTCCAGTTTTTTACTATTACAAACAATGTGGCAGAGGAAACTAAATCTATTTCTACATATCTATGGATATATAGGTATTTTTACATACTTATGAGAATAAATTGATAAGGTAAATTTGTAGCCATGAAATTACTAAGTCAAAAAGTATGTACGGTGAATACAAATCACTATTTTAAAGACAAAATAAAAAGGTTAGTGCAGAGAAGTGATTTGCTCAGTCCAGACCTCTCCTAGACTTGGAATAAACAGCCAGGAAGGATATATAAACCTTGGTCTTAAAAAAAGTCTTTAGAATCTGGTTTTCAAACATATTTATATTCATTTTACTTAACTAGCAAAGAGGAGGCATCAACACAGCACAGCACAAAGTCACTCACCCGCCTAATCTCCACCTCGAACACCAGGATCGAGTCCGTTGACTGGGTCCACCCTATTACCCCTTCAGAGCCTGTAGCGCAGGCCGGAGGGATGATAAGTAACCGCTTCCCTCCTTTCTTCATGCCCAGCATTCCATCCTCCCAGCCCTTTAGGAATCAGAGAAGGGGAAAGCTCATCAGACACCAACCTCAAAAAAAAAAAAAAAAATGAAGTATACAATCTTCAGGTTTCACTCATTCATACTTTCAGGTTTAGACCTCTGGAGAGAGCTCAAGTTCAACTAATCCCCCGCATCCCCACTGGTTATAAAAATATCTAGAGCCTTGGCCTGTTGGCTCAGTGGTAGAGCATTGGCCCAGTGTGTGGAAGTCCTGGGTTTGATTCCTGGTCAGGGCACACAGGAGAAGCGCCCATCTGCTTCTCCACCCCTCCCCCTCTAGCTTCTCCTCCCTTCCTGCAACCAAGGCTCTATTAGAGCAAGCTGGCCCCGGGCACTGAGGATGGCTCCACGACCTCCACCTCAGGCACTAAAAAATGGCTCCAGCTGCAAAGGAGCAAGGGCCCCAGATGGGCAGAGTATTGCCCCCTAGTGGGTTTGCCGGGTGAATACTAGTTGGGGCGCATTCGGGAGTCTGTCTCTGCTTCCCTTCCTATTACCAAAAAATAAAAATAAATAAAAAAAGAATATCTAAAACACTGCTTCTAAATTTACTTGTAAAAGCCAGTATATCCAGAGATGGATAAAATATACTTATCTCAGATAATAAGAGAAATTGGGAGGAATAGAAGAATGGTATAAAGAGAGAAATGAAAGTTATTTATTAAATATATTTTTCCAAGTACTCTGGCAAATGCCTTACTCGCATTATGTTGTTTAATCCCCAAAACAACCTTATAAGGTTAGCAGCATTATCTTCATTTTACAGATGAGAAAACTGAGGCTTTGGGAAGTTAAATAACTGGCCCAAGATCAAACAGTAAGTTGTTAAGCCAACATACCACACCAGATCTATCTAGCTTCAAGGTCATGCCTTAATTGCTAAGATCTATAGGAAAACATCTCCCAAAGATTCTGGGGAAAGGAATCATAAATATTATGGAGAAAAACTTTTCCCCCAAGGATGAATGAGTATTTTCTAATGCATCAGCATATCCTGACACAACAACTCCCCATATGTGTAAAATACTCTGTTGTAACACTCTTGCTCAGCTGATAAAGAAAAAATTCACAAGGTAAACCCAGGTCCTTGGACTTCAACCCCAATGCTCCAACTCCTATGTCACAGTTGCCTCCCACAGTAATTGGGAAATGCTGATTCAAATCATCCCAGCTAGATAAGAATCAACCCATATGATAAATTTCTGAAGAAACAGTTTCACTTTTTTCCCTATTAGGCTGTAGAAAAAATTTAGTAATTTCCTCAGTGTCACAGGATGAGAAAGAAAGGGTATGAAACAGAGAAAAGAAACGTATCCATCCTCAATAGTGTATTGCCCTCGCCTATCCATGGGGGAAATGATCCAAGACCCGAGCAGACGCCTACCACCACAAATAGTACTGAACCCATATGCTTTTTCCTATATGTACATACCTATGATAAAGTTTAATTTATAAATTAGGCAGAGTAAGAGATTACCAACAATAACTATAATAAAATAGAATGGTTACGGCAATATGTTATAATAAAAGTTACATAAGCGGCTTTGGGCCATTAAGTAAAATATAGGTTCCTTAAAAACAAGCCGGGCGATACTGCAACAGATAACCGAGATGGCAACTAAGTGGCTACTGGGCAGGTAGTGCTGACAGTGTGGACATGCTGGAGCAGGGATGAGTCACGTCAGGGCAGGACAGAGAGAGACTTCATCATGCTTATCAGGCCAGCAAGCAACTTAAAACTCATGAATTGTTTATTTCTGAAATTTTTCACTTAATATTTTCAGACCATGGTTAATAACCATGGGAAACTGAAACCATGGAAAGCAGAACGAAGGATAAGGGGAGAATACTGTATATTGTCTCATAAGTAAAAATCTCCCAAGTGCAGATAACATAACACATTTTTCGTTACTTTTTGGCCAAGACTTTCCAGACTCTCAGGAGACACCCAGGTTAGAGATTTCACAGAGTTTAATCTAAACTAAGTCTACTGCAACAGGTAAGCCTTTACCTTGATGACTTTTCCTGATCCTAATTTCAGGCGAAGCAGCTTATCTTTGTTAGCAGTGGAGTCAAAAACCTGCAATTTAATCAAAGTAAGTGATAAATGAAGTTAACCAATTCCAAAAATAATAATAACCATTATAATATGCAACTTACTATATACCAGCACCATTTTTCTGGAATAGGGACTGTCAGATATGCTAGGTAAATAGTTCTTAGGAGACCTGAAAAGACAGGACCACGCCATGCTATCGAGTGTTATCACATAGAGTATCTCCGGGGCAGGGCTTCTCCAGGTTTAGAAAAAAAGTAACTTCACCTATTAAAAGTGTCTTTCATCTATATAGAACTGTCAAATAAATTATCTCATTTAATGCTGACACCAATCCTGCCACTAACCCTAAACTCCATCCACCAATGGGGGAAAAATTTAAGAGCTTAAATGACTTGACAAGGTTAAGTTAGGATAAAATTAGGAATTGAATCCACTTTTTTTGACTTACAGTTTCAAGTTCTTTCTATCATACCACACTGCTTTTGAGGGCTTAATAATATTAAAAGACAATAAGCCCAACCTATATATATAGTATTGCCTATAAGAAAAACAGATAACTGGAAGGTCTAAAAAGAAGTTTTAAAACCTAACCCTGTAAGACAGGGGTCGGGAACCTATGGCTTGCGAGCCAGATGTGGCTCTTTTGATGGCTGCATCTGGCTCGCAGACAAATCTTTAATAAAAAAAATAATGTTAAAAATATAAAACATTCTCATGTATTACAATCCATTCATTTCCTACCGCTCATGTTCATGGTTGTGGGTGGCTGGAGCCAATCACAGCTGTCCTCCGGGACAATACCAAATTTTTATTGGATAATGTGTAACGTACATGGGCCGTTGTATGGCTCTCATAGAGTTACATTTTAAAATATGTGGCATTCATGGCTCTCTCACCCAGAAAGGTTTCCGACCCCTGCAATAAGATATATGCAAGTTGAAAACTGGGGAGAACAAGACATACACGTGAGCAATTTACCAAGAATAACACTTGGGAAATTGGTTTCCGTTTTCTCTAACAGAAGAGTCATAGCGGCACTGAGAGGATTTTATGTTTGCATTTCATGACTATGCTCCAAAAGGAATAATAGGGAGTAGAGTAGGGCTCCTAAAAGATTTCTATTTGCCAACAGCAGCAATTCACAGTAATACTTACTACCTTACATCTGAATAGCCCTCATGCGGTTTAAATTACAGAACTTACAGGGTACATTTTCTTACCGGGCCCAGGCCATGATTCTGGAAGAGCCAGCTGGTATAGGCCACTTCCAAAGAATCTCCCACTTCCACAGCAGGGCCCTCTGTTACAATAAGGTCCTGCGAGAGCACTGCCTCCAGGGAAGAGGTGCTATTGCACTTCGCAATGCACACCTGCGAGACAAAATTGCAGCAGCATAAGCTTAGTTTAAGCTCAGTAAGTACTCACTCCATGTTCACTCATGTGCTTTTCCAAACAGTGGCATCCACTAACAAAACAGATAACATGTTTAGAAGTGAACCACTCCAAAGTCAGTCATCTTGCCAGGAATCAAAATGTCTAAGACTATGGCTTTGGAGTCAGACTGTCTGAGCACAGATCTGGGTTTATTGCCACTTATTAACTTGTGTTCTTAGCCAAATAACTTAATCTCTGTGAACCTTATTTCATAGAGGTTTTTTTGTAAAATGGAGATAAAAACTATGCATAGTTTATAACGAGGGTAGTTATAAAGATTGAATACAAGTAGAGTAAAAGGCACAGTGCCTGGAAATTAAAAGTAAGTATATATAAATGTTAGCTATCATTACCATACTGATTTCCTGCCTCAGTATTTGGGAACTGAGGCAAGAAAGGGAGCTTTTAGGAAAAATACAAGCAACATTTTTAAACAACGCAATGGTGCAGAGACTTCATTTCTTTAGTATTGTGGTGGACAGTTAGACAGACATGAGCAGAGCAAAGACTACAGGCCAGGCACAGGAGCTCACCAGGGCAGAAAGCCCCAGGTGCCTAGCAACTAACAAACTAGGAAAATAAGGACCTGCCCCAGGATGGCCTTTCCTCCCTTGGCCGGTCATGCAGTTTAAACCCCCTGACCTTTCATGGCACTGATCGTGCAGTTTGGACCCTCCCCTGATTTTTCTTCCCCTGGCATATCGCTAGTCATATGCTTTTAGATCCCCTTAGAGGACAAAGAAGGGGCAGGAAGAAGGGGCAGGAGAATAGCCTCATACGACCCTTTCATGACCACTCCTTTAAGCATTAAGCCCTAGGCAGGGGTCCCCAAACTTTTTACACAGGGGGCCAGTTCACTGTCCCTCAGACCGTTGGAGGGCCGCCACATACAGTGCTCCTCTCACTGACCACCAATGAAAGAGGTGCCCCTTCCGGAAGTGGAAGTGCGGTGGGTGGCTGGATAAATGGCCTCAGGGGGCCGCATGCGGGCTGTAGTTTGCAGACGCCTGCTAGAGATAACATCTAGGTCTCAGCTGTATGTCAGCTCCAGGCCCAGAAAAGCAGCAAAACCAGACAAGGATGTCATGGGCTGACCTCAGGACTAATGACCTCCAGCCATGGCACTGGCCAATCAGTGGAGACTAAGACCTGAAAGGACATACCTGGAAAACTAATAAATATTCTAAGATCCTCCCCTGGGATCTACCCTACGATCTCCACCCTTTATAAAGACCTTAGGATAGAAGACCCAGCACCCTCTCCCTCTCAGGAGAACGCCCATGTCTTCCTCCTCCCTTCTTCCTCCCAGGCACTTTTTCCTTGCCTCTCTCTCTTTCTTCTAATCCAGCGGTTCTCAACCTGTGGGTCGCTGGATTAGAAGACCCCTGGCGGGGGTCGAACGACCAAAACATAGGGGTCGCCTAAGGCCATTGGAAATATTTCGACCCCCGCCGGGGTCGCGACCCACAGGTTGAGAACTGCTGTTCTAATCTCTAAGGAACCCCTTGAGACTTGCAACCAGAAAAGCAGTGGGCAGCAGCAGCTCGTCCCCGAGGTCCCCTTTTCTCTTTCTTTCTGCACAGTCAATAAATTTTTCCTTTACTTACTACACTTTGTCTCTCTCTCTCTCTCTCTCTCTCTCTCTTTTTTAGGTCAGATGAAGGAAGTTAGTGAGTCAGACTCCCATATGCACCCTGACCAAGATCTACCTGGCAACCCCATCTGGAGCCAGTGCTTAAGCACCAAGCTATTTTTAGTGCCTGAGACTGATACACTCCAACGGAGCTATCCTCAGCACCTGTGGCTATGCTGGAACCAACTGAGCACTGGCTGGGGTGGGGGGGAAGCAGAAAAGGGAGAGGGTAGGGAGAGAAGCAGATGGTCGCTTCTCCTGTGTGCCCTGACCAGGAATCAAACTTGGGATGTCCATATGCTGGGTCGACACTCTATCCACTGAGCCATTGGCCAGGGCCTGCACTTTGTCTCTTGATTGAATTCTTTCTCTCAAGAAGACAAGAATCGAGATCTTGTCACTGATAACAATATGACCTTTTTTTCTCCTTTCTTTCCTTTTGGCTCACCTGTCTCCTTCTTCCTTGCACATCCACTCCCTTAATCATTAAGCCATCAGGACAATGAGGTTTGAGTCAGCATTAAACAATCCTAGGAACAAATCGTTGGGTCTACTGACCACAGAGTTTCAATCAAACTAAAGATAACATCTAGGCCTCAGTGCTGTTTCAGCTCCGGACCTAGAAAAGCAGTGAAGCGAGACGCAGTGATGCCACGGCTGACCTCAGGGCCAGATGCAATGATCGACTATCTGCTACCCTAGCACCAACCGTGAGTAGAGACTGCAACCCTAACTCCATAGTCCCCTATTTAACCCATCCCCTAGAAATCCTCAGGAAGCCAGCTCTTTGAGCACTAGCTCACCTGTACTCTAGCATGATGCCACTTCCTCAAGTAATAACCCTTACTTTCTTTGCTGCAAACTCTTATTTGTGGGTTACTGGGCTTTAAGGCATACAGGCAAAAAGACTCCTTCAGTCTGGTAACAACAAAAAACTAGGGGGAAAAAGGCTCTTTACAAAACTGTATTGCATTCCCATAATTTAATATCTCCACCACCTACAGTTTTAGCCACACATTTTCTTTAAAAATGTTTCATTACTGTACTCAAATGAATGCTAACTAAAGCAATGAGATGTCATATTTTACCAAGCAAATAAGACTAAAAAAAACCCTACAGAATTCCAAATGTTGGTACAGGTACAGTAAGAGAACTGATAGGAATATAAAGTAGTACAATCTGTCTGAAAAGCAGTGCGCAAAGTGTATGCAGAACCGAAAAATATTTGAACTCTTTGACAAAATATTGCACTTTTAGAAATCTAGTGTAAGGAAATAACCAGGTGTAAAAAACAGAATATAGACTTATGTACAAAAATGCTTAGGACAGTATCATTTATCTCAAAGACTGAAAATAATCTAAATGCCTAAAAGCAAGGGAATGACTAAGTAACATTATTCAGCTTTTAAAATGTTTCCAAGTAATTTTTCATGAAGTGGGGAAAGATACATTAGACACTATTAAACAAAATAAGTAAGGTATAGAACTATTTTTATTTTTTTTTGTATTTTTCTGAAGTGAGAAGCAAGAAGGCGGAGAGACAACTCCTGCATGAGATCCACCCGGCATGCCCACCAGGGGGCGATGCTCCATTGCAACTGGAGCCATTCTAGCACCTTAGGTGGAGGCCATGGAGCCGTCCTCAGCACCCAGGCCAACTTTGCTACAATGGAGCCTCGGCTGCGGGAAGGAAAGAGAGAGAGAGAGAGAAAGGAGAGAAGGAAGGGTGAAGAAGCAGATGTGTGCTTCTCCTGTGTGCCCTGGCCAAGAATCGAACCTGGAACTTCCACATGCTGGGCCAACATGCTGCCACTGAGAAGGTACAGAAATCTTATATATAACGTGTGAAAAAACAAAGTGTCAGTAGTGGTTATCTTGGGTAGTATGTGTAATTTTTTTTAAATGCTTTTCTAAATTTTCTACAATGATCATGTCATAACCTTTAAAAAATTCCTTTAAAACACTTTAAAAGGTAGTTTTATTTATTCCTTAAGAAAATTTATAAAGTGGAAATGTTTTAAAGGATTAAGTTTACACTTAGCCTTTTTTCTCTTTAAGTCTCATTTTCAAGCAATTTGAATTAAGTATTCCTATTATTTCCCTGAAATACAATATGCTCAAGTGACAAATTTTGTGGGGTATTGTTTTTATGCTTGGCCACTAAGAAAGTATAGCAGATTATGGGCTTTTAATGTATCTTCCCCAAATCAAAGGGAATCTAGACTACTGTTTGGCATTTCAGAGGAAGAATAAAATGGTATTACCTGTTTATTGAACTCCACAGCAGCCTTCTCTGACTCAAACATGATGGACCAGTTTTGTCTCTGGTCATCATAAAAGGTGCTATAGTTATTGGGCCGAACCTGGGGAAAGGAGAAATGTTGGTACAACTCAACCTCAGGCCGCATAGCAGATAAATCTGACTGCTTAACCTCATACAGAAGGGCTGTAACTATGGCGGACCCCAAGAAAGATATCAAGGAACACTCTTCTTCTCTCCCACCTTCCTTAGTCCACATTTCCAGAAGGCAGTTAAGAGACCTTTCCAAGAGGCTCTGTTAAGATATTCAGGCTGAAGCAGCAGATCTAATTCCCAACAGGCATGCACAGACCAATTTCTACTATAAACCTATCCCAAGAGAGTTAATGATTCTAATATAGGAAGTCTTACCATTAGCTCAAAGTTCAGATGAATCCTGGCCACAGTAACTGGCTGTTGTTGGCTGATATAGAGAAGAATCCTATACTGTACTCAAGCCACAATGGACAAAAAAGAGAAAACAGAAGTTAAAAGACAATACAGAAATCAGCAGTAAGATGTCAAGGGTTGTACCTCATCCAGGCATAAAATTCAAAACTCGGTTAATCCCGGCCCTAGTAGCTCAGTTGGTTAGTGTCATCCTGACATGCCAAGGTTGCAGGTTCAATCCCTGGTCAGGACACACAGAGGAATCAACCAATGAATGCATAAATCAGGGGTCCCCAAACTTTTTACACAGGGGGCCAGTTCACTATCCCTCAGACCGTTGGAGGGCCGAACTATAAAAAAAACTATGAACAAATCCCTATGCACACTGCACTATATCTTATTTCAAAGTAAAAAAACAAAACGGAAACAAATACAATATTTAAAATAAAGATCAAGTAAATTTAAATCAACAAACTGACCAGTATTTCAATGGGAACTATGCTCCTCTCACTGACCACCAATGAAAGAGGTGCCCCTTCCGGAAGTGTGGCGGGGGCCGGATCAATGGCCTCGGGGGCCACATGCGGCCAGCAGGCCGTAGTTTGGGGACCCCTGGCATAAATAAATAAAATGAAACAAAATTTTTTTAATTTTAAAACAAAAACCCAGTTAATCTCTTAAAGCTTGGATTTTAAATTATATCTTCTCACTACCCATTTTAATCTCTTTTCTATGGCTTTACTCTAATTGTAATTAGCAATGTATTTTGTTGTTTTCATTTGTATGAGGAGTGAATAAGAGAGAAACAAATGGTCGACAGTTACATGAAAAGATGCTCAACATTATCAGTCATTAGGGAAATACAAATTACAGTGGTACCTTGAAATACAAGTTTAATTCATTCTGTAACCGAGCTTGTCAGTCAGTCAACTCGTGTATCAAATTTCTCCCATTTAAAAGAACTGAAATAGATTTAATCCATTCCAGCCCTCTGAAACATCCCCAAACCATCCCAACTTATGAAAAAGACATGTTTTTAATTAAGAAACACACATGTATACTTTACCAATGCATAACAAAATATATGAAGTAAAAGAAAAAAGTGTTATTTAGTACTGTATTCTTACCTTGGAGACATACGAGTGCAGCTAACAGAGGTGAATGGTGGAGGAGTAGGGAGGAAGGGATGCAGGCATTGTACACACATAAACTAAAACTGCACTTTCTTAACACTAAATGTAAACTAAAACTGCATTTTCCTTACTTTAAACAAAACTAAGACTGCACTTTCTTTCCTTAAAATGAAACCACAAAAACTTAATTATAAAAAAAATGCACTTTCTTAACTTTAAACTTAACCTAGGCTTAACATTACGTATTTTTCATTTAATCATCGCCTGTTTTTGCTTTTTTGGCTGCACTTTCACTTGCAGGACTTTTGAATAAAAATCTATCCAAAGAGGTTTGCTTTTGCCTGCCTTTTAAAATGTTACCAAAATGTGACAAACAAGTGTCATTCAAAAGTGCTGCGTAGGACCAGTTGAAACTTTTTCTGGGTGTTTCTTTTCAATGAAACTTGAAAGTTTCTCCCACATTGCAAGCATGTCTTTAATTTCACTTGTAGAAATCACTTCCTCCGACTCTACCTCCACCTCACTACTAATCTCTTGCAGAAGCTCCGTATGTTGCATCATCTGTAGCTCCTTCAACTCCTCAGTTGAGAGTTCCTCCTCATGTTCCTCAATGAGCTCGTTTGTCACCCTCATCTACCTCCAGACCCATCGACTTCCCAAGGGACACAATTTCCTCCAACGCTTCTACCTCGCTCTCGGTCTCTGGTTTGAATCCTTCAAAGTCCCGGTCTGCAACATCAGGCCATAACTTTTTCTATGCCGAGTTCAAGGTTCTTCTTATAACCTCTTGCCATGCCAAGTCAATAATGTGTAAACATATCACGATGTTGTAGTGATCTTTCCAAAACTCTCAAAGGGATAGAACTGTATTCCCAGTCATCTCAAAGCAGCAGTGAAACAAGTGCTTTGTGTAAAGCTTTTTAAAGTTGGAAATGACCTGTTGATCCATAGGTTGCAAGACTGAAGTCATGCTGGGTAAGAGGTAGAGGACTTTCACAAATTTGAACTCATGGAGAATGTCATCTTCAAGACCAGGTCGGTGGGCTGGAGCATTATCAAGGATTAGTAATGCTTTTATCAGGAGTTTACTTTCTTGAAGATATTTCTTCACTGCAGGACCAAAGACGAGATTTACCCATTCAATAAAAAACTGCCACGTAACTCATGCGCTAGCATTGGTGCGCCACGTAACCTGCAGTTTTTCTTTAAGAATCTTGTGAGTCTTAAAGGCTCGAGGGTTTTTGGAATGATACACTAGCAGTGACTTTACAGTCACCGCTAGCATTTGCACACAATGCAAGGGTCAGACGGTCCTTAATGGGTTTATGGCCTGGCAGCTTCTTCTCCTCTGCGGAGATGAAAGTACTCCAGGACATTTTATCCCCAAACAATCCTGTTTCGTCACAATTGAACACTTGGGGGATGTAGCCTTCCTTTGCGATAAGCGCAGCAAAACGTGCAATGTACTCCTCAGCTGCCTTAACGTCAGCACTCACAGCTTCACCATGCCTCACCTCTGAGTGGATGCCAGATCTCCTTGAAATTTTCAAACCAGCTGTAACTTGCCTTAAACGTATCTTCTGCTGCCTTTTTTGAGGTTGATGGTTCTTTCTTCTTTAAGTCGCCGTAAATAATATGTGCCTTTTCACATATTACATTCTCCATTTCCTGCCAGCTCTTTCTCTTTCACTCACACCCACACCAGCAAAAGCTTCTCCATTTCTTCATGGATATTTGTCCTTAACTGGGACAGAATTGTAGTTCCTTTTGCTGGATTTGCACTTTTGATGGCATCCTTTTGTTTAAGGATGATACAAATTGTAGATGTATTGCGGTTGTACAGCCTTGCCAGTTCAATCTCTTGGACACCACGCTCATGTTTTTCTATTATTTCTTGCTTTACTTCTATCGACATCATGCTTTTCTTCTTCTCATCACTGTCCTTTATACTCACTTTTTTGTTGTTGTTGTTGTATTTTTCTGAAGTTGGAAACGGGGAGGCAGTCAGACTCCCGCATGCGCCCGACTGGGATCCACCCGGCATGCCTACCACGGAACGATGCTCTGCCCATCGGGGGCATTGCTCTGTTGCAACCAGAGCCATTCTAGCGCCTGAGGCAGAGGCCATAGAGCCACCCCCAGCACCCGGGCCAACTTTGCTCCAATGGAGCCTTGGCTGCAGGAGGGGAAGAGAGAGACAGATAGGAAGGAGAGGGGAAGGGATGGAGAAGCAGATGGGCGCTTCTCCTGTGTGCCCTGGCCGGAAATCAAACCTGGGACTCCTGCACGCCAGGCCAACACTCTACCACTGAGCCAACAGGCCAGGGCCTACACTCACTTTCTTTGGCCCCATGATAGCACACAAAAGAAGTTAGTAAAAAACGCAAAAATGATGCAAGAATGAGTACAGCACATGAGATTTGACTCGATTCTGTGGGTAACACGTGAGAAAGAACGAGATGCTGGTGTTGTGTTGCCAATACTGGACCCATGCGCCAACACGTCAACTAGCGTCAGCTTCTCGAATCACGACTCGTATCTCGGAACTTTGCTCAGATCTCGAACAAAAATACGGACCGAGTTGCAGCTCATATCTTAAAAAAAATTCATATGTTGGTGTGCTCATATCTCAAGGTACCACTGTAAAACTACTGTAAGGTTCCACTTCACACCTACTAAAATGGCTGTTAAATAAAATGGGAAACTAATGAAGTACTAGCAAGATAGTGAAGAAATTTGGAACCTATACATTGCTTATAGGAAAGTACCATAAAACTGTACAGCTGGGGTGAAAACAGTTCGGCATTTCCTCAAAAACCTAAATATAGAATTACCTTATGACACAGCAATTTCACTCCTATATACCGTATTTTCCCATGTATAAGATGCATCTTAATTTGGGGGCCCGAAATTTGAAAAAAATGTATTAGATAAAACTTATTGAACTCAAGTTTTATCCATCATAAAATTCATACAGCTCCTCATCACTGACAAAACTCCTATCCACTAGCTTGTTCTCATCTGTGTCTGATGATGAATTACTGTCTTCAACAATGAGCGCAAAAACAAGTGCAAAAAAATGGGAAATGCAAGTAAAAAAACTACAACCACTTTATAAGACACACCCAGTTTTTAGACCCCAAATTTTTCGAAAAAAGGTGCATCTTATACATGATGTAATATGGTACCAAACAAACTGAAAACACTTATATACCAATGTTCACTGCATCATTATTTATAATAACTAACAGGTGGAAACAACCAAGTGTCCATCAACTGATGAATGGATAAACAAAATGTATTTTATATAATAAAATATTAATCAGCTATCAAAAAGAATGAAGTTCTAACACATGCTACAACATGGATGAATCTTGAAACACAACGGAAGTGAAAAAAAATGAGCCAGACACAAAAGCACAAATATTGTATGATTTCAATTATGTGAAATACCTAGAATAGGCAAACTCATAGACAAAGTAGTTTAAGGTTACCAGGGGAAAAGGAAAGGAGAGATGCAGAGTTATTGCTCAATGATCACGGATTTTCTGTTTGGGGTGATGAAAAAGTGGAAATGCAGAGTGGTGATGGTTGCTCAAGATTGTGAATGCAATTAATGTCACTGAATTACATTTAAGTTATGGTTAAAATGTTAAATTTTATGTTTCATATATATTTACTACACACACACATAATAACCACACACAAACACGTACATAAAACCACAGGTAAACAAATTATTAAAATCCAACCACAGAGGGGAGGATAAGACTAGGACGGCTCATATACAATCTTGCACCAGAAAGGTCTTTCCTTATCTTACATTAGGCAGATGGAGTGAGGGGCTGATCACCTTAATGCATGCAATCCAGTTAGGAGCTGGTCAGGGAAGCATCACACATGAATTAAAAGTCACTCCATTGTGGGCTGCCACTATTCTGAAGCATTATCTTTCTAGGCTTTTGACTGAGAGCCTTAAAGGTCTCTGACTACTCAGTCCTGAACATTCTGCCCACCAGAGATTCTGAGCTGAGTTCTTTAACCTCCTCCCCATGAAGTTCAAAATCTAGCAATCGTATTGGAGGAAGGTTGTTTGATTCTTGTTACAGGTTCCCATCTCATAGTAGAACAGGGGTCGGGAAACTTTTTGGCTGAGAGAGCCATAAAAGACACATATTTTAAAATGTAATTCCCTGAGAGCCATACAATGACCCGTGTACATTACGCATTATCCAATAAAAATTTGTTGTTGTCTCAGAGGACAGCTGTGATTGGCTCCAGCTACCCACAACCATGAACATGCGCAGTAGGAAATGAATAGATTGTAATACATGAGAATGTTTTATATTTTTAACATTTTTTTTTTATTAAAGATTTGTCTGTGAGCCAGATGCAGCCATCAAAAGAGCCATATCTGGCTTGCGGACCATAGGTTCCCGACCCCTGTAGTATAACTTTATCTCCTATGCACAAGATTGCAGAAGTCTCCCTCTGCCTTTCGGGCATAGCACCTGGACTCCCACACTGTTCCAGAACTCAGCTATGGTCTAGGGAGAAAGAGCCATCTTGTGTTTCGGAGCTCCTCTAGTTTTTGCCAATGTCCTTGTCCCCAGCAGTCTTAGTGGTTGGGCCACACTAGATTCTTAGTCTACTCTTAGGTATCAGCAAAAGTCTCAAGGGAAGAAAACACTCAACTCATTGGCTCATCCCTCTCTGATATTTTCATTCATCTAGTCCTCTGCATTTCCACAGTTCTCCAATGAATTTTAAAATATAATTTTTACAATTTATCTCCTTTTTAAAATAATTATTACAGTAGGAATGTTATCTGTCGCAACCTACTACATCCTATCTGGTAGTGAAGGGTAGTAAAATCCCAATATCAGATTTTTATGATCCAAATGGCAACCCCTAATGAATTACTAGATCTAAATAATAATCACTGATGACTGCTAATGAAATAAGAAACAACCACACTTTATTTACCTCCAGATGGAAAGATAAAACAAATTTAAAGGACATAGTAACCAACTGCAATATATAAACCTTGTCATATCCTGATTAAAATGAAAGAAGGAAGGAGGGAGGGAGGGAGGGAGGGAGGGAAGAAAGGAAATCAGAGATATCTGAATATTAGCTGGTAGGGAATGACATCAAAGAATTATTGTGGGAGGTTTTTAAACATGATAATGACATAATGGTAACGTTTAAAAAATCTTTTGCCTTTAGAGGTATATACAAAAATATTTACAGCTAAAATTGCATGCTGGAGATTTAAAATAATCCGAGTGGGGAAAGAAGGAAGACTGGCTGGGTTTAAGGCAAAACTAGATTAATAACTGTTAAGAGCCTAGTAATGTATCTAGGAGTTCATTATTCTAGTCCTACTATTTTTATGTTTCCAAATTTTCATAATTAAGTTTTTGTTTTTAATACAAATGAATATCGTCTATTATATTAGTTACCCTGAACAGGTCCATCTTCTCTGTGTGTCTCAGAGTCTCTGAGGAGTATAGAATCCATGCTCTCTGGACCTCTGAAAGTCTGTAATTTCTTATACTTATTTCAACAATGTTCAAAACCTTCTAGAGCAGAATGTGAAGCTAGATACAACCCACACAAGTAAATCAGTGTTGGGGCTTCTAGCCACAGCTTCTTTATGACCCAAATCAATACTTGACTGTGTGACCAGCTGTCCATCTCATTATCAAATTTTCAAAGGATAAACACTGGTCATGAATGCAGGTACCAAGACATATTGCTCTAAGTCGTACACTAAGTATTGTTCATTTCCTAACAACGGGATGTTCTTGGTAAATGGCTTACTCTAAAACTCCAAATTCTTAAGCTAGGTTCACATCATAAAGGTCAAACTTAAAGATTTTGAGTTGGCTGGATTTGTTTTAATGCACAATAGTAAGCAAAATGTGATCATAAATGTTACTACATGCCTAATGTTAAAAATTTACATTCAAAACCACCATTCTAATCCTTGGATATACGAGACACTAGGCAAGCGCGGACGAAAACCAGGACATCAGTATGCTATGGGGCACCGGAATATACACGAGACGTGGCGGCAATCTCACCTCTCTGGCTGTGTGGTTTCCCAGGACTGCAGCACCAAACTTGCCCTGCTTTACATATTGACCATTTGTGCTGCAGAGGCAAAAAGCAAAACAAAAGAGTAAGTATTAATACTTCCTAAACTAAGCAGAACCAGATTCCTGCCATATAAAAGTGGAAAATCACCTGACCGGGCGGTGGCGCAGTGGAAAGAGCGTCAGACTGGGATGCAGAGGACCCAAGTTCCAGACCTCGAGCTCGCCAGCTTGAGTGTGGGCTCATCTGGTTTGAGCAAAGCTCACCAGCTTGGACCCAAGCTCGCTGGCTTGAGCAAGGGGTTACTGAGCCTACTGAAGGCCCACAGTCAAGGCACATATGAGAGAGTAATCAATGAACAATTAAGGTGTCACAACGAAGAACTGATGATTGATGCTTCTCATCTCTCTCTGTTCCTGTCTGTCTGTCCCTATCTATCCCACTCTCTGACTCTCTCTCTCTGTCTTTGTAAAAAAATAATAATAATAATAAAAGTGGAAAATCTAGTCATGCAACCTCTAGAAAAGAATGGAAGTGAGCAGTTTATAATTTAAAGCTTGTTAAAAACTTCTTGATCTTGAAAAATCTACTATTCTTATCACAATAGAGTGGCTTTCTCTAAGTACTTGGAAAGGCAGTTTTGAGCACAAGCACTCTAGAAAGAGAGAGGGGGTGGGGGAGAAGACAAGATAATGGCTCTTCAAAGTTTTATGAGAAGTTGTAAAACTCATTATTGATACTTTTTCTTCGAAAAGGCTGAGTAGCCATTTTGCAATGAACCTAGAGACTTACTGAGAAAAGATAGGAGCTTAACCCACCCATTCCTTCTTAACTACTTACTATCTATATGCATGAACTGCTGATGCAAATAACACCATGGAAGTGCCTGCTGAGGTGGGTGCTGGTTTTGGTGTCGCCTGATTTCCTGAAGATGAAAACAAAGTTGTCATTCATTTCTTGCTTGAGACTGATTTTTTAACCATTAAAGCTGCTTCAAATTCTTCTTTATGCCTTATATCATATAGTTAGTGCTAAAATGCTTTCATGACCATTATCCTCATTTGATCCATAAAAGAGTCTTATAACCTCATCTGGGGATGAGGAACTTGAGGCTGTAAGTATCCATGACCCTTACAGAAGACTAGCAAGCCTAGGACTAGAACCCAGGACTCCGACTCCATTCCAAATAAGTCATTGGGCCAGACAAGATACATTATCTGAAAAACAAGGTCATACTCCTTCTACTTTCTTTTCCCCTTCCAATAGTTTGACAGCTATCACAAATAAAAATAAAGTTATTCCCCCTTCCCTTCTGGAGTAGAAAATTTATGATATTCAGATCACAGCCATTATTGACCTTTCACAGTAGCATAGTCTAGTGTTTCAAAATAGTATATTTACAGTAACTTGCATATTTACACTCACCACATGAATGTGTTGATGGAAGAGTAGTGAGAATATAAGAGTGGACAAAGGCAACCAGGAACTTATTTCCAGCACGATGCTGCAACCAACCCAGCCATCCAGCCAGGGCGGGGAACTTATTTCCAAAAGCATCCTTGTTTGATTTATTTTTTTATTTTGGATTGATAAAAACAAGACAATAGTCCCAAAATAGGGCAAAAGGTTTACAGTTGTATATTAAACACAGGGTTCAGTCTTGTACTACTATTATTTATTAATTATTGTATTTTCTATTATTTATTAATTATTGTCTTCTTTCCCATACAAAGAACTGTAAAACCTACCTTTGCCCTACCCTGTCAAGTCACTTAGGTTAAGCTCTACGTCAGCAAACTGAAACTTAATTATAATTTTAGCTCTCCCAGAAATGGAAGCTTAAACCAGTCAATCAGGAATTGCCTGAACAGCACTAATTAGGTAACCTGACTGACAGACCTCTCTCAACCCCTAAGAAAGTAATCTTGAGATAACCAACCTGCCTTTCTGCCTAATATAACTTCTTTGTTCCTGCTCCCTTCTGCTTATAACAAAATCTTTTGGCACTGGCCAGTGGCTCAGTGGATAGAGCATCAGTCTGGCATATGGACGTCCCAGGTTCGATCCCCAGTCAGGGCACACAGGAGAAGCAACCATCTGCTTCTCCTCTCCCCAAATCCTTCTTCTCTCCCTCTTCCCCTCCCACAGCCAGTGGCTCAACTGGTTCGAGCATGGCCCTGCAGGCGCTGAGGATAGCTCTGTTGGAGTGCATCAACCTCAGGTCCTAAAAAGAGCTTGGTACTCAAGCATCAGTCCTGGATGGGATTGCCAGGTAGATCCTGGTTGGGGTACATGTGTAAGTCTGCCTCACTATCTCCTCTCCTCTCACCTAAAAAAAAAAAAGGGAAGAAAAAAATGTCATTATTTACAGCTCCTTGGAGCTCATTCCCATCTGCTAGATTAGATGCTGCCTGATTCAAGAATTGGTGAATAAAGCCAGTGAGATCTTTTAAAATTTACTCAGTTGAATTTTGTTTTTTAATTTTGTACTGACACATTTTTTCAGATTGTAGAGTACATGAACACTGTAGAGAACTTAGCAAATACAGAAACACACAAATAAAAATGATCTGTAATCTTACCACCCAAAAATAAACATTAATAATTTGTTGCATTTATTCCTAGTCCTGTTTTTACACAGATAAACTCTGCAGCTTTATCTTTTCTTTTTGTACTTTTCTGAAGTTACAAGCGGGGAGGCAGTCAGACTCCCACATGCACCCGACTGAGATACACCCGGCATGCCCACCAGGGGGCGATGCTCTGCCCCTCTGGGGCATTGCTTCACTGTGGCCGGAGCCATTCTAGTGCCTGAGGCAGACACCATGGAGCCATCCTTAGTGCCTGGGCCAACTTTGCTCCAACAGAGTCTTGGCTGCAGGAGGGGAAGAGAGAGAGAGAGAGAGAGGAAGGAGAGAGGGGGAAGGGTAGAGAAGTAGATGGCCACTTCTCCTGTGTGCTCTGACTGGAATCGAACCCGGGACTGCCACACACCGGGCCGACGCTCTACCGCTGAGCTTACCGGCCAGGGCCCTTCTGCAGCTTTATCTTTTTGAAGCAAAATTTAATATTATATTTGAAAACCTCCTTTTCTCACTTAGTATAAGTATTTCCTTTTATTCTTCAAAACAGTGACCAAAACAAAGACAAATAGTCCTAGAAATGTTTTTTAGTGGCTACTTAAAATACTACGTTCTAACTCTACCAACATGTATCCAATTTCCTACTGTTTGATATTTCTTTGGGCTGTCTCCAAATTTTCTCTATTTATAAATCCTTAAAATGCACATTTTAGTGTGTACCTCTAATTACCTTCTTAGAAGTAATTTTTAAAAACAGAACTGTGGAGTAAAGGAGTATAAAAATATTTAAGGTTTTGTTACATCCTGCCCAAATGCCCTTGAGAAATGCCGGACCAGTTAACACTCCCACCAGCAGTAAGAGTCCACTAGCTTTGCCTCCCTGCCAGAAAGAGGAAATTATCTTTTCAAATCTTTACCAATGCAAGGGAGGCAGTGGGGAAAGGGGAGCGCCAACTCACTGTTGCTTTCATTTCCGTTTATTGATTACAGAGCAGCAGAAATTTAACATTTTCTATCAATTTATATTAGCCATCTGCTTTGCTTTATTTTAATACATTGTCCATTTACATTGTTTGCTTATTTTCCTAGTCTGGTGTCCATGTTTTCCTTACTACTTAGTAAAACCTACCACTAGTTTTTAATTTGATTAGCACTTTCCAGCTATACGTAATACTATAATAAAACTCTTCTCCTCATAAGCAGTGTATGACAAGAAAATAGTAGCTAAGCGTGCGGAGGACCCGGGTTCGATTCCCGGCCAGAGCACACAGAAGCGCCCATTTGCTTCTCCACCCCTCCGCTGCGCTTTCCTCTCTGTCTCTCTCTTCCCCTCCTGCAGCCAAGGCTCCATTGGAGCAAAGATGGCCCGGGCGCTGGGGATGGCTCTGTGGTCTCTGCCTCAGGCGCTAGAGTGGCTCTGGTCACAACATGGCGATGCCCAGGATGGGCAGAGCATCGCCCCCTGGTGGGCAGAGCGTCGCCCCATGATGGGTGTGCCGGGTGGATCCCGGTCAGGCGCATGCAGGAGTCTGTCTGACTGTCTTTCCCTATTTCCAGCTTCAGAAAAATTAAAAAAGAAAGAAAAAAAAGAAAAAAGAAAAAGAAAATAGTAGCTAAGCCAGAGATAGGGTATCAGGACGAGTCTAAAGCACTGAGAAAAATTACTATCTCCCCGAGGTCAGCCTGGCATCCACCTTCTCCCTGTACACTCTTATTTCCTTCCCCAATGCCCTGGAAATGGAAGGTGGTTGTGGATTTGCTAGAGGGATAAGTGAGTCAGATGCTCACATTCATGTGATCTTCCCACAGGCTTTGCATTTCCTCCTCTCCGAAGTCAACATTGTATAGATTCTTGAATTCCCAACTCACAAGGACTTTTATTTAATGACAGTAGTTGCAAATCTTTTTTTGTTTGAGGAAAGTTTTCTTGTTTTGGGTGTCTGTTCCTTTCCACTGCTTTTCGGAGGTGAGTATTTCCATTCCCCCCACCCACTATGCTTGCTGATCCTTGCTATCTTCAATATTCATCACTTTCTTTTGAAACCTTTTCTTTACTTTAAAAGTTTCCTCCTGTTAACCTTCTATTTCTTTTGAGGCATAACTTGCTGTGTTTGTTCATTCTTTTTTTAGTTTAGTCTTCATTTCTGAAATTATTTTTCTGACATCTCTAATTCTTGCCTAAGTCCCGTCACTTACTTAAGATTTTCCAATTCTCATTTATGCTCTCATCTCCTATCTTATGCTATTTCCTTAATGTTAATAAGTGGCTGTAGTTTTGATCTTTTTGGTAAGAAGCATTCTCACAGAAGAGAACTCTCACTGTCTGTAGTGATATTGTTCTGTTCCTTGCTCTCTTTGCTCTTATAACCTTGTATGGAGCTTGACTCTGAGACTTCTCTATTGTCATTTTTATGTGAGATTTGCTTTCCTGAACTCTTAGAAGGTTCAGAGTGGTTTTCTTAACTTCATAGAGCTCCTTCTTCTGTTCTTTTTGTATAAAGTTCAAAAATAGGGCAGCTTCCTCCTGAGACTTTCTGACTCTACTTCTATCCTTATTCTTATCTGGATCTTCTCTCCTTCACTTCTACTATCTCTATCCTCCTCCGTTTTCATTCCACTCCCAGCAGGTTCTTCTCAGTGTGGGGACCTGTCCTGGAAGGTCACCATAACAGGTGAGTTTCACAAGTTCATAGGAGCAAGAGTGCTCTAGTACTTTCAGTCCCATTCAGCAACACCTTGTACTCACCCACATTAGTGGGCAAAACCCTTTGCACTTTCAGCGTGACCTGTTGTATTATCCATGAACACTCACTGGTTCTCCCATTCTCAGACTCAGATATTCTCCACTGTGCCCGTCTGCTCCCATGTAAACGCTGATACTTCATACAACCTTGTGGTTGTTAGTGGTTTGTCCACACCTGATTTATAAGGATATCTCTTCAATTGGTTTTGTTGTATTATCCATAGGTTTGTTTTTTATATCTTGTTGCTCAGTTTTTACATTGAGATCTGAAAAGATTCAAGAACTATGCTGCAGCCATCTTCCTCACAGACTTCTTATATAAATATCATTTGAATAGAAAGGTCTCCTATATTGTTACTTTACTTTTTATTTGTAAATGCCTATATAAGATTGTATAGGTAATTTTTAAGTTCAAATACCTTTATAATTCTTCTTTGAAAGTATAATTAACTCATAGTTGTTTCCTGATTTTTAAAAAATCAAGTTACTTCTATGGGTGGGGCCTTAGGTTGTTTATTTTTATCTATATCCACCAATGCAACCACTTTGAGTCAAAGCACATGGCTGACAGAGATATGCCAGAGGAAATGTAAAGGCATAGCCTTCTACTAGAAATCTGGTTAGGTTATGGTTTGGAGAACAGGACTGGCAATCCACAGCAAAGCTGCCAAAAGTGACAGGTAAGTCAGCAAGTATTGTCTGTAAAAGGTCACACAGTAAATATCTTAGATTTTATGGGTCATATGGTAAACACTGCAATCATTCAACTCTAAATACACTAACAACATCCTCAGTCCCAGCACTGTGCCTAGCATGTAAAAGGCTCATAATACTTTTTATCTTCGTTCAATAAATATTTAATTTAATGTCCCTCACCCCTTTCGGTGCTGGGAGCTCAGGGCTGTTTCTCTAAGTGCCTCGCTACTCTTCAGGTTCTTACACAAAGACAGCCAAGTGTAGGGGGAAGAAAACCTTTGGGGTAAATCAGATCAGGATTCAAATTTCAACTCTGTCACTTAATGCTGTGTGACCCCAATCAAGTCTCTAAACCCCTGAGGCTATAAATGGTGATAGTCTCATCTATTTCATAGAATTGAGAAAATTAAATATGTAAAGCACCTGACCAGACACATAGCTGGCATTTTACAAATGTTAGTCCCCCTTCTCTCCCTTCATTCAACAAATGTTCACTAAATTTTCTTCTGTGTCTATCATGACAAAGGGTACAGGAGATACAGCACTGAGCACCATTGTCTAATTGGGAAAATTTCACTATCATCATACCACTAACCCATCAAGGTGAAAAAACTGAAAAACAGCTCTTTATTCTCACTAAAACACAGGACAATACCCTCCTCAGGTGGCCCTTGGTAGAGTTTTTGAGTGATGTCCACTTGGGCAGAAGAACTTGCCTGCATCTTTCGTTCATCAGTTTCCAACAAAGGGCACTCTCTTGCTGCCAGAATTCATATTCTTAGAAGCATGCACCATTGGTAGTGAGCTTGGCCAGATTGACCAAGGATGAACAACCTGGCATATCACTTTTGGAAGACTATTTATCCTTACAACTAAGTTGGAAGAGTTCAATCCTAACCTCTTACCTTACCTGTTGCTGCTGTCCCCTGGCCTTTCTTAGGCTGCTTTGGAGCTGTGTACTGGAAGAATTCATTTCCATGGCCAGCAGCTATCTCATCCCGTCCAAAAAGAGAGGCCAATCTGGCACTGTCAGTAGAAAATGAAAATAACATTTCATTAGACATATCTCAAACCTGGTATCATTCATCACAAATGCTGCTCACATCCAACCTTGAATGGATACCTCCTTGACTATATATCCCACCATTCAATGCTGGAAGTGGAATCTAAGGTCTTTGAAATCAAGATTGTATTTCTGATTGCAACAGCATCAGCTGACCTGACCCGTCCATAAGTCTTTAATCAAAGCATTTCTTCTCTCTAGACCTCAGTTCCTGCATCTGTAAGTTGAAGTGACTGGTCCAGATGCTCTCTCTAGTCTCTTTACACTGTAAATTCTTGCCTTTAGCAAGTCACAGTATCCTGCTTTTTACTAGTTTATTAAATTAAAATAAAACTGTACTACGAAGTAACTCCTTAAAACATTTGCCATCTACAATTTCATCTAACAGGCAAAACCATTTTTGTATCATCCCTTGCAATGAGTCATGTGTCTTAACCAACCCAGTGAAACTGCTCTTGCTGAGGTCACCAACAACCTCTTTGTCACGAAGCATAAGTTACCAGTCCTTATCTAATTTGGTCTTCATACTACCTTTTTACACTATCAACTATTTTGTTCTTCAAACAAAATCTTCCCTTGACTTCTGTGGGGACACCTGTGGGTTGAGAAAAGGAACTGGCCCAAATAAGACATTGAGACATGCTAAAGGGATCCCTTTCTTATCTTTCTGTCTCTCTGAATCCTCATTTAACTTTTTAGACTCTTCTTCCTTTGCTCAATCTATAAATGTCCACGCCCCCAAGACTTTATACTCTCACCCTTTGTCATCTACTATTTACCTTGGTATCAAGTGCTACCCAAATGCTGATGAGGCTCAAATCTGTATTCTCAGCCCAGAATTTGCTCCTGAGTGCCAGACAACACAGATACTCCACAGGCAACACAAATGCAACATGTCCAAACCAGAACTCCTATCTTCTGATCTCCACTGCCCCGGCACAACCTGGTCCTACTCTTGTGCTTCCTCTCTCGGTGAACGGCATTTTGTGTTGGGGTCCCAGACCACCACCAGGTTCAGTGATTTGCTAGAAAGACTCCTAGATGCGGCATGTGGCTGTACTCATGACTAAACTCTGCTACAACAAAAAGATACACAGCTACATCAGCAAAGGGAAAAGGCGCACTGAGGCAAAGTCCAGAGGAAACCAGGAGCAAGCTTCCAAGAGTCCTCTCCTAGTGGAGTGACACAGGCCATGTTTAACCCTTCCAGCAATGAGCTGTACCAACATATGTGAAGTGTGGGCCACCAGGGAAGCCCATAAGAGACTTAATTCCCCAGGCTTTGAGTCTCTAGGGGCTGATAAGTAGGACCCCTCTAGCGCCTATCGAAATTTTAGAATTCTAGAAGGAAGGCAAAGTTCATGAATCATTTTGTTTGTACAAACAGTTTAGACAAGTAAGCCAATATTATCACTTACGGAAAGCTTTATATCACTGTGGGGAATTATTAATATTTACCAAGGAAGTTCCCAGATATCAGCCAAATACCAACATTGTAAGCAGGACTTTCTAAGGATAACATTTTCAGGTCTACTATTTTACATAATTAGAAGAAATTTGCTATTTAACCATATATCTAACCCATCAAGGTGAAAGAAGTATAAAGCAGCTCTTCCTCCTCGCTAAAACACTGGGCAGTACCTCCTCAGTGCAGGCAGAGTTTTTGAGGCGTTCCACGTGGGGCAGAAGAGGTTACCTGCAACCTTTCTTCATCAGTTTCCAACAAAGAGTACGCACACTACTCCTCATCTCTGCAAACATCCACAATGGAAATGAAGTCTGGGGATCATCCTTGGCTTCTTTCCCTTGGTGTTCGTAACCAATTCCTGAGTCCACTTAATTTTACTTGTTACACATTGCTCAAACCCATTTACTTCTCCCCACCCTCACTGCCACTTCCCTATTACAGGCCACCATCACAACTACCTAGCTAGAGGTATTACAACAACCTCCTGACTCATCTCCTGCCTTGGGTATGCCTGCTTCTTATCCATTCTCCCCACTGCACCGACAGTAATCTTTCAAAAAAAATACTGACCAAGTCTCCTTCCTCCTGAAAACCTTCAAGGACACCTCAATATTACCAAAAATCCAAACCCCCCAAGACAGCTTTATGAGGCCCTTCAAGACCTAACCTCTTCTATTTCCCTGGCTTCCTGCCTGGCCATTTCTCCTGCAACTGTGTGCGATAGCCACCCTGAGGAAAGTTTAGTTTCTTAAATAAGGCAAGACCTTTCTGATCTTTGGACATGCTGTTCCTTCTGCCTGAAATGTTCTTTCTGTTCCTCTTTCCCCTAAAAGCTGCCCCTACTCTCAAAGTCAAGGTTAATCTTCCTAGGAGCTCTTACAGAACTCTATACTTCATTCACACAATATGTGTCAGACACTGTGTTGAGTGCTGGGTATACACTGGTGAGCAAAACCGCGTTCTATTTTCAAGGAGCTTATACACTCTTAACAGGAAAAATAGATATTATATAATAAATAATTACAAACTATAAGACATTTAACAGGTAGTTATTGTATGGAGTTATACTCCACAATGATTAATAAAAGTTATTCAATCATTTATCATATAACATGGTAACTGATTATTTATTTTAATCACCACTTGACTGTATATTTTGCTTATGGTATGTAATAGGCTCAATAACAAAAAAAGTCTAGTCTAGCTCTGAGCTCCTCTTCTCCAAAGGCGTCCGTAGTTTAGGTGAAGTAAATATTAAAACTTCCCACAACTTTTTTGGCCTTTTCCCCCAATAATTTAATGAATAATATGTAACAGCGACTGGCAAAATAAATGTAATATGATTTGAAACTACTACCTTGTAGTCTCAAGGTAGTATACTATTAGCTTTCTTTCAGTTTCCTATAAATGGGGCCAACAATGCCTACTTAAAAGGACTAAAAACTAAATGAGAGGGCAGTGCTAGCCTAAATAAGACATTAACAAATGCTAATAAAATTTAGAAGAGACCAAGATTTCTCCTTTTAGCCAGGGCAATATGGGCAGATTCCCTGAAAGAATAAGATTCTGAGAGAGCTGGGCAATGCCTTTAACATAGTAAAAAAATTTCAAAGTTCAGATCCTACTTACAATATAATAGTAAGTATACAGATAGTTGATAAGAAAGTAAAGTTCTTGTTAGCTTCAGTAAACTACTAGGATTGGCTGTTTTAATTCTGCAGGTACGGGTTTTTTCATGGGAAAAAAACAAGTGTCATAGATAAACAATATTTCCAGAGGCTCAAAAGGCCAGCCAGTTAATGACTGACTGCAAAATCAATCCAAAAGCCGCATCAACCCAACTATCTTTCAGATTAATTCTATTTCCTACTAATATTTTAAAATAAATTCTACACATAAGCATTTTATAAATGATTATATTTTTTTACTCCTTTTTTTTTTTTTTTTTTTTTTTTGAGAGGAGAGGAGGCAGAGAGACAAGACTCCTGCATGTGCCCAAACCGGAATCCACCCAGCAAGCTCACTAGAGGGCAGTGCTCTGCCCATCTGGGGCCACTGCTCTGTTACTCAGCAACCAAGCTATTCTAGCTCCTGAGACGAGGCCATGGTATCATCCCCAACACCCAGGGCCAACTTGCTCAAATAAACCATGGCTGCGGGAGAGGGAGAGAGAGAAAGAGGAAGAGAGAGAGAAGGGGAAAGGGTGAAGAAGCAGATGGTCAATTCTCCTGTGTGCCCTGATTCGGAATCGAACCGAGGACTTCCAGGCCCACAATCTACCACTGAGTCAAATGGCCAGGGCCACATTTTTCTATTTCTAAAGTGTTCTTAAATGTACACATTAGCAAGAATAGGCTTGATAATTTTGGACTTGAATCTCTATGTTTATAATTCACAGGAAAAGTCATTATAGTATTAATTACACATATTTCCTTGATTTTAGAGAGAGAGGGAGGTAGAGAGGGATAGAGAGTCAGCAACATCATCAATCTGTTCCTGTATATGCCCTGACCAGGAATTGGACCGGCAACCTTGGCGCTTCTGGCGTTCTAACCAATCAAGCTATCCAGCCAGGGCAATTAATTCCATTTTCAAAAAAAATAAACATTAGCCTGACCAGGTGGTGGCGCAGTGGATAGAGCGTCGGACTGGGATGCGGAAGGACCCAGGTTCGAGACCCCGAGGTCGCCAGCTTGAGCGCGGGCTCATCTGGCTTGAGCAAAGAGCTCACCAGCTTGGACCCAAGGTCGCTGGCTCCAGAAGGGGGTTACTCGGTCTGCTGAAGGCCCACAGTCAAGGCACATGTGAGAAAGCAATCAAAGAACAACTAAGAAGTCGCAACGCGCACAACGAGAAACTGATGATTGATGTTTCTCATCTCTCTCCGTTCCTGTCTGTCTGTCCCTGTCTATCTCTGCCTCTGTAAAAAATAAAAAAATAAAAAATATATATATAAACATTAGCTAAAGCACTTAGTTGCCAAAGTCTTTAACTCACCTTAGTTTTATACTCCTTTTCTTTCTCATCAAAAACAGAAACACATGGCCTGGCCTGTGGTGGCGCAGTGGATAAGAGCATCAACCTGGAATGCTGAGGTCACTGGCTTGAAACCCTGGGCTTGCCCAGTCAAGGCACATGTGACAAGCAATCAGTGGAACACTAAAGTGAATCAACTATGAGTTGATGCTTCTCACTTCCCCATCCCCCAGTAAAAACAATAAATAAAAAAATCTTAAAAAAAAAAAAGACACATTTGGGCCCTGGCAGGTTGGCTCAGCGGTAGAGCGTCAGCCTGGTGTGCGGGGGACCGGGTTCGATTCCTGGCCAGGGCACATAGGAGAAGCGCCCATTTGCTTCTCCACCTCCCCCCCTCCTTCCTCTCTGTCTCTCTCTTCCCCTCCCGCAGCCAAGGCTCCATTGGAGCAAAGATGGCCCGGGCGCTGGGGATGGCTCCTTGGCCTCTGCCCCAGGCGCTAGAGTGGCTCTGGTCGCGGCAGAGCGACGCCCCGGAGGGGCAGAGCATCGTCCCCTGGTGGGCATGCAGGGTGGATCCCGGTCGGGCGCATGCAGGAGTCTGACTGTCTCTCCCCGTTTCCAGCTTCAGAAAAATACAAAAAAATATATATATATATATATTTTTTTTAATATATATATTTTTTAATTTATTGATTGATTTTAGCCAGAGAGGAAGAGGGAGAGAGAGAAAGGAACACCAATCTATCCCTGTATGAGCCCTGACCAGGGATCAAACCAGCAACCTCTGTGCTTCAGTTGATGCGAACCAACTGAGGTATCTGGCCAGGGCTAAAAATACTTTTTGATCATCAGTTCCAGATTTTTATTTTTCTACCTTATACTGGTGATTTATCAATACCACACTAATCAGATTTGTCTTCATATACTTTTTATATGATCTAAACACAACTATATACATAACTGACCCCTTAAAAATGCTTTGTGATTATTAATACTGGATGGATTTTACTCTACTACTAAACTGGAAGTTTCTGAGAAGCTGAAGCCAAGTACCATACCCTTAGCAGGCATTTACATATTTCTTCATTTCAAAGTCACAATCATGGAAAAAGGGCAATGACCAAAAAAAAAGCAAACTTCCTGATTACTACTTCTAGGTTAACCATGGACTACCAGAGGCCTGGAAACGTGGAACACAGATTATGAATCATTTAGATAGCCATCTTAGGCACTAATATTCCTTTTTTTGTTAGGCTTGAATATCCTAAATGGAATCAAGTAAGTCATACACTTCTTAAGTCAAGATACTTAAGATTAATAAGCACATATGCTTACAGTAAATTACACTCATAAAAGAAGAAGTAGCCTGACCTGTGGTGGCGCAGTGGGATAAAGCATTGACCTGGAAGTGCTGAGGTCGCCGGTTCAAAACCCTGAGCTTGCCTGGTCAAGGCACATATGGGAGTTGATGCTTCCAGCTCCTCCCTCCCTTCTCTCTCTGTCTCTCCCTCTCCTCTCTAAAATGAATAAATAAAAAAATAAAAAAAAAAGAAGTAAAAAGCAGATGAAGTGCTTACTGTCATACAGTCTACTTCCTCAGGGAAATCAAAGAAGGAATAGCTGAATCAGAGAATGTTGGTGAAACTTTCTATATCCTCAATCTTAAGTCTGATTTGGTTTTTCTGGTTATTACTAGAATCAAAAATAACGTATCGGCCCTGGCCAGTTGGCTCAGTGGTAGAGCGTCAGCCTGGTGTGTGGATATCCTGGGTTCAATTCCCAGTCAGGGCACACAGGAAAAGCGCCCATCTGCTTCTCTACTCCTTCTGTTCTCACTTCTTTCTCTCTCTCTCTCTCTCTTTTCCTCCTGCAGCCATGGCTCAACTGGAGCAAGCTGGCCCTAGGCACTGAGGATGGCTTCAAGGCCTCCACGTCAGGTGCTAAAAATAGCTCGGTTGCAAGCATTGCCCCCTAGTGGGCTTGCCAGGTGGAACCCAGTTGGGGCAAATGTGGGAGTCTGTCTCTCTACCTCCCCTCCTCTCACTGAATAAAAAAAATAAAAAATAAGAAAAAAAGACAGTATCTACTTTTATCATTCACTTAGCTGTTATCTTTGTTTAAAAGCACAGTCACATGCCTGGAACGAAAGCGTTTCGGCTCCTATGAGCCTATTCAGGAAAGCAGCATAGCTGAGCCACCAGCAACTTATTTCAAGCCAGGAATCTGGAAAAGAGCACATGACTGCCATTTCTTATGCTGTAATTTTCAGTCAGCAGTGGACTGCTTGTTGCATGAAAATGTAATGCCCCAGACTGACCTGTGGTGGTGCAGCGGATAAAGCATTGACCTGAAACGCTGAGGTCACCAGTTGGAAACCCCTGGCCGGCCTAGACAAGGCACATATGGGAGTTGATGCTTCCTGCTCCTCCCTCCTTCTCTCTCTTTTTCTCTCTCTCTCCCTACTCTCAAAAATGAATAAATAAAATCTCTAAAAAAAAAAAAGCCCTGCCTGAACAGGCAGTGGCGCAGTGGATAGAGCGTCGGAATGGGATGCGGAGGACCCAGGTTCAAGACCCCAAGGTCACCAGCTTGAGCACGGGCTCATCTGGTTTGAGCAAAGCTTGCCAGCTTGGACCCAAGGTCGCTGGCTTGAGCAAGGGGTTACTCGGTCTACTGAAGGCCCACGGTCAAGGCACATATGAGAAAGCAATCAATGAACTAAGGTGTCGCAATGAAAAACTGATGATTGATGCTTCTCATCTCTCTCCATTCCTGTCTGTCCCTATCTATCCCTCTTTCTGACTCTCTCTCTGGCTCTGTAAAAAAAAACACAAAAAACAAAAAAACCATTAATTCAAAAGGCTTAATACATAGTCAACAGCAGCAAGTTGGATTGTGTGGACATTTCAGTGAATGTTTTGGGTGGAACAGGGAAAAAAATGAACCAAAGCACAGCTTAACTCTAAAATAACTGAGCAACTGAAAAAAACCAAAGTGGAACTAAGTGGACAAAGGCCACCTAAAGTGGGAGTGGGTGAGACTGAAAAGAGGACTTAAGGATAGGTAATATAGACCTAGTCACAGTGTAAGTCAAAAGAAAGCCAGTGTCATTTTATGTATTGAATCTCCACCAGGACTGGAAGCAATCTGAGTGCAGGCATAGCAGCTTAATCATCAATGCAACCTCTTAGCATTTAGTAGAATGAAGGGTATGGTATATGCTCGTGTACTCAGCATCATTCAATACATTCTTAAATTTGTTAAACAGATGTTCAGAGAAAAGCTCTGCAAGGATCAGAACTTGGCAGCTCACAAGTCTGAAGGGGGTCATGCTATCCACAGACAAAACACAGGGAAAATGGCTAAACTAATTACTAGAAGAGACAAAGAGCTGCAGCTGGTAGAACGGTTCTCCAGGCTAGTTAGTCCATATACTGACTAGGGGCGGGGATAGCCACCAGTGTCTTGGATTGATTTTAAGCTTTCGAGTGCAATTTCACAACTATTATTCATTCAACTGGCACCTCCTGGGCACTCAACTATATGCCGGGTACTGTGCTAAGCACTAGGCAGAGATAACAGAAGAGGTCCCTGTTCTGTCAGAACTCCTAATGTAATAGGTTTGGTGTACAAGGAGAGAAGAAATCACACCTCGCTGTGGGAATAAGGAAGAGAAAGCATTTTTTTCTGTGGGGCTGTGGAAGAAAACAAAGCACCAAAAAGGTGGTGCTTGAAGGATGCCAGAGCTGACTCACCAATGCTCATTCTTAAGTGTCACAGCTTTGTCCACCGAGAGCAGAAGTCTTATATTGGCCCCAGGCGGCTCCTATAAAAACTCTGAAGCCTGTATTCTCATTAGCAATCACTCCCATTTCACAGAAGAAACTGTGACCCAGAAAGCAAAAGGCGAACCCCAGGGTCATACTGCGTGCCAGGGGAGATGCCAGGTCCAGAATGCAGGTGGACAGACTCAGCAGTTTCGAGCCCTGCCAGGATTCTAAGACCTGTCTGTAAAGCATGGGAATGTCTGGACCCGGAAGTTCGGTAGAGTTCTGATAAAAAAAAAGCAACCCCTCCATTTGCCCGGCTCCCTCAGCCACGCCCTCTGTACCACGCTTCACAGTCACTCACCCGCCGACAGGTAAGAGGAAGTCGATGTCGTCTTCGTCGCCGGCACCGAACATTGTGCTGTCTCTCGCCAAGGCAGCCGCCGGGAAGTCGGAGCGTTTCCAAGGCCTATATCGCCCACGTCGTGAAATGCCGCAGAGTGGTGCTACTTTCCGGCAGGACGAACTCTCGCACGGTTACTCTGAGGAGAGGGGACACTAGGCTCTGAGGAGGCGGGGCAAAGCAAATGGGAGGACCTCGGGGGCACGCGCGCCGCGTGACGTAAGGCTCCTTCAGCCCTCAGAGGCGGTGAAATCCGCCGGAGCTCGAAAGTCCTGCGCAGGGATTGGCCAATGAGTCAGGGGGCGGGGCAGGGGCGGGAATCGGCGGTCTCTGCGGCGGTCGTGTACACGTCGAGCCGGTCAGAAGTGGAGGGGGCTTCTGAAGAGTCGTGAGGGTGTGACGGGTTAAGGTTCTGAAAGGGAGGCGCCGGTGGCGGGACTCGATCTGGGAAGGTAAGACCTCCTTCGCCTCTCTCTCAGCCCTGGCACGAGCACAGTCCTTTCCCCTCCGGGACAAGGACTCTGCATGCCACTCTTCTGAACTCGGCGAAAGGAGAAAGGGCCCGGGATTGGCAGTCTGGACATCTGAGCTTTCGGCCCGGTCCCGACAGTGACGGAAATGGAGTGACCTTGAGGCAAGATGTTCGGTGCCTCAGTATCCCCATCTCTGAAACGTGTCTGATGCCCCTACCGCTTGTCCCCTGTGACCGACCTCACTACTCAACGCGCTATTTGTCCACTGCTTTTGTGTGCCGGCCGGTCCAGAAGCTTCTAGACCTCAGAGGCCATCGAATGTAATCCCATTCTCCTCATAACCCCAGAATTTACAGGTGAGAAAGAAGGAACTAAGCATTTGAATGACTAGTGTCAGGTCACGCGGCGTAAAGGGCAGACGTTACCAGGGTTGGATCCCTGGTCTTCCGATTCAGGACGTAGTGAGCTGATGCAAGGACCTCATCAGACCTGCAGCACGACGTGCCCTCCCTGAGTGGTTGGTGCCAGACTCTGGCTGCATATGAAGAAAGTCCCCTCTCTAGAGTCCGCTTACGCAGGTGACGTGCAGGAGAGCTGGGATATACGGGGGCTGGGTGGTGGAAAGGAGGAGACTTGAGGAACTGCCTATCCCCAGCCCCAACCTTGGCCTGGGTTTTGCTAAGTCTTCCCGCCTCAGATCTAGTTCTACATCAGTTGTTGCCGACTTTGTCTCCAGTTCCCATTTCCAGAGAGGCCTGGCTTGGCTGAGGCGGGGATAAGGAGATCATGTCCCCCTATAACGTCCATTTCCACAGATCTCACCGGGATTCTTTCACACCAGGCTTCTCTCAATCAAGTCAGTACGACAGGTGTTCCTTTACCTCAGCGGTTCTCAACCTGTGAGTCGCAACCCCGGCGGGGGTCGACCGACCAAAACACAGGGGTCGCCTAAAGCCATTCGACCCCCGCCGGGGTCGCGACCCACAGGTTGAGAACCGCTGCTTTACCTGAATGTTTTCATATGTCAGCACAGAATTGATGTGACGTGATCGGGATCTTCCCAGAGAACTTCGGACCTGTTGACACTTCCCTTCTTAAGCTTTTTATTATAATTTGTGTACTTCTGAATCGGAAGCTCCTCAAGGACCGGGATTGTTTTATTCATCTTGGTGTCTCCTGTGCCATGAACACTATGCCTTCTTGTCCCTGTAGGTTCTTATTAATTCTTTATTAGGTTAAGTGATGGTATACACTTTTGTTCCTTTATTTCTCTTAGGATTTTCTTTTCCATTTGACCCAAAGAGGCCAGCAGTGGCTCTTGCCTTTGCTATAGGTAGCTTCCAGAAAGATAAAAATGCTGTACTAGCTGTGAACTGTCTGGATCCCTTAGTCTCTTTTGTTAATTGAAGTTGATTTGACTGCTGTTTAAAGCTCTCAAGGAAGAGAAAGAGGGAAAGAAGGTAACTAGAAATATGATATGTCACTCTGATTTTTGTTAGTAACATATTTCTTTCTTGGACTGCTGTGTAGGGCTGTTGTCTGCTTCCTGTGTTTATTTTACAGATTAAGATGTTTAGAGCAGTGAAGGTTGATTGTGTTAAAGCAATGATGCAACTGGAATCTGAGTACTAGAACAGGAGCCCTTTATAGTAGCTCTATTTAGAATGTGAACCTTGTTACTTCTCAGGAAATAAAAAGAATTAACCCCTCTCCCAGTATTTACTGGTCATTGGCATTTTGGTACCAAACATAGGAGTAGTGCTTTTAAAAAACACTAAACAATCATATGAGCATTTATCTTGCATTCTTGAGTGGAGCTGTTTTTATCTAGAATGTTTAAGTAACCTTTTTTTTAGACAGGCAGGAATCCTAAAATCTGGATCAATCTTTCTGGTGATTGGAGCACCACAAATATGCCTACCCAGATCACTATGGTGGGAACACAGTTGCTGGTCTGATCGGTGGTACAAGGAAGTGGAAGATAGTAGTGAGGCTTCCTTAGTCTTTGAACTGCAGAATTGCTACATCTACAAAGCCACTGCCATTCTGAATTAGAATATTGGACTAGGAACCAGAAAACCTGAATTTCCATCCCAAGCCTTTCTAACTCACTCTGAGTGTGGACCAGGCTCCCTAAACACTTTGTAGAAGGAGTGGATTAGATCCAGACATCTATTAAGTATTGCTGAGGATGCAGAAAGTAAGTAAGGCTCAACCCTGATCTCAAGTTTGAATTAAGCATATTTGTTTACACACAGCTTTTAGATGTACTTAGGAAATGTATTGACACCCCCCCCCCGAATATTAACCAGGAAGCAGAAGTTTTAACAGTTCCTTTCAAAATCAGTAATTTTGCTAATGAGATGACAATTTTTATATATAGGTATACCCATACTAATCCGTGCTGGTGATTGCATTTTAAAATTAATAATTTACAAAGTTAGATCATAAGTGTGGTGATAGAGACATCAATTGAATACAGATTTGGGGGGATCGTATCAAGTTCTTTGTGGTCAGTCAGTGAAAACAGAGAATGGTAGAACACAATTCAGGAAATATCTGAAAACCTGCTATGTGTAAGGCACTGTGCTGGGTGTTACCAAAGATGGAAAAGTGAGTTAGTCATTAATAGTTGAGTAGTGGGGATGATTGAAGTATACAATTAACCATAATAGACGAAATAGCAAAGTAAGTCCCATAAGTAGAAATTAATTATTGCAGAATTTCAAAGGTAGAAATGATCATATCTAGTTTGGAAGAGGTTGTGGAGTTAGATAATAGGCTTTGAGGTGAATGGGATAACAAGTGGAACTGAGAAAGTAAGGCTTCCCAGATTGAGGGGTCTTTAGCAAAAGGAAAAATGCATAAAAGAAGGCTGAAAATTCTTACAAGATAAGAATTGCCCTCTTATGTGATACAGTTGGGGTGAATAGTTAGGTAACTGAAAAAGTAAGTTAAAACAGGGAATCATACAGATGCTATTTACACACAGACCTTAAACATTCTTCTTAACTTAAAACATCAACACATTTTTGCCATTCTTTTAACATAAGTCTTTTCTTGGGGAGTAAGTTTCAGGGATCTGCAGACTGCAGCATGAGGGCCAAATCTTAGATTAGCCGCTGCCTGTTTCTATAAATAAAGTTTTATTGGAACACAGTGGGGCTAATTTCTTTTTTTTTTTTTTTTTTTTTTTTTTGTATTTTTCTGAAGCTGGAAACGGGGAGAGACGGTCAGACAGACTCCCGCATGCGCCCGACCGGGATCCACCCGGCACGCCCACCAGGGGGCGACGCTCTGCCCACCAGGGGGCGATGATCTGCCCCTCCGGGGCGTGGCTCTGCCGCGACCAGAGCCACTCTAGCGCCTGGGGCAGAGGCCAAGGAGCCATCCACAGCGCCCGGGCCATCTTTGCTCCAATGGAGCCTTGGCTGCGGGAGGGGAAGAGAGAGACAGAGAGGAAGGAGAGGGGGAGGGGTGGAGAAGCAGATGGGCGCTTCTCCTGTGTGCCCTGGCCGGGAATCGAACCCAGGACCCTTTGCATAATTTCTTTACATATTATCTAGGGTTACTTTCACTGCAAGGTAGCGTTGAATGGTTGTATCATCTTTATCTAGTCTTCCAAAGCTTTCAACTTGGCTTTTTTTTTTTTTTTTAACAGAGACAGAGAGAGTCAGAGAGAGGGATAGACAGGGACAGACAGACAGGAACTGAGAGATAAGAAGCATCAATCATTAGTTTTTTGCTGCGCATTGTGACATCTTAGTTGTTCATTGATTGCTTTCTCATATGTGCCTTGACTGCAAGCCTTCAGCAGACCGAGTAACCCCTTGTTCAAGCCAGCGACCTTGGGTCCAAGCTGGTGAGCTTTTGCTCAAACCAGATGAGCCCGCGCTCAAGCTGGCGACCTTGGGGTCTCGAACCTGGGTCCTCGGCATCCCAGTCTGATGCCCTATCCACTGCGCCACCGCCTAGTCATGCCATCTTGGTTTTCATAGAAACAACTACTACATTCGTAAGCACTGGAGCCAAATCATTTCGCCATTTATTAGTTGTGTAGGCCTTAGGCCAGTTTCTCTGTTTCCTCCTTTTAAAATAGAGACAATAATAGTCTAGTTCCTGGGGTACCTGCAAAGATTATCTGAGTTAATTCATGTAAAGCACTTAGAATAGTACCAGCAGATCATAAGTACCCAGTTAATTTTAGCGGCTGCTGTTATTTTTCTCTTCTCATTTATAGTTCGTTGTTTTTACACAATACTTTACTAAATTATATATTTATAATAGCATGCTGGCATACATTGGTTTGTGAACGAATACAACTGATAGCCTTTATTGGCACACAACTTCACTGAGAGGGAGACCAGAAAAGTGTTGCTCCTGTGAATTGGAAAATAGTCTTGCTGGTGTGTTATCAGTAAAGTTTGTTAAAAGGGTTCTGTGGGATAGTATGCTAAGAGCACAAGACAACAGTAGGCATAGGGAAGTAGTAAATTAAAATTGAAATGGAGATCAGGGCCATATTTATCAATACCTTGAAGGCCAAGGTGACAAGTTTGCACTTACCTGCATAGGAAATGGATTTTTAAAAATCTAAATGGCACAGTAATGTAAAAAAAAAAAATTTCAAGTAGTTTAGGAGTGTATGAAGTGAAAGTAAAAGTTTCCCCACTCATGTGAGTAGCTACTTCATTTTTCTAATAGTCCTTAGAATGTGGAGTTGTAAAGATGGAAGGAGATCTGGCATGGTAAACACTACTTGGGACCCTGGTATTCATCTGTTAAAAACCTCAATCCAGTTTTTTGTTGGGATCAATTTTGAATTGAGAAAATTAAAGGTTCTTGACTGAATGTGAATAAAATTAAATGACTGCTCTCAAGGTAACAATTTATACCATATTCTTAAGACTCTCTGATCCTTAAGTCTATTCCTCGTTTTTGTTCCAATTTGACTGCTGTTGATTCTTCTTTGTACCTTCCTCACCAGAACGGCTACAAAAGAGAAAAATATGATATAATTATCACTGGAGAAGCAAGTGTTTACAGTGGCAAGATGACTTCAACTAGTGGAAGATGTCAGATAAGTCAGTGACCAGGTGGCACCAAGATAACTCTGCCATTTAAATTGGCAAGCCAGGCATGATTGGGGAAAAGGAAGGGAAGCAAGAGGGCCAGTTGCTGATGCCTCCATTTACACATGAAGCTCTTAGCATAATAAACTCATTCTAAAAATCAAAAGTTTTCTGTATTTTATGACTTAAGTATGAGAAGTCATCAAGAATCTGATACTTAATACATTAAAATGAGCAGTTTATGCCAAAAGAAATGTTATAGAAGGGACTGGGAAGGAAATGCTTTTGAAGTTCCATTGCTTTGAGTAATATTTCATAATTTAGGTAACATCCCCAAGCAGAGGAGGGGCCCATCCTTAGGAATGCAAAGCCCTGCAGAGAAGGAAAGGGTTGAGAAGGGTCCACCCTACCTCTTTTCCTTTACACAAAGGCCCTAGGCTTTTGTATACAACCTGCTTTTGTAGGCTGAGGACATTGTGCAATACAGCATAATGAGATGGAAACCTGCATTGCAAAAGTAAACATGAATGATTTGGAGGGAACTCAGAGAGCAAAACTCTAGCAACCAGTGAAATACTAGCGGACCTTTTTTAGCCAGGCTGTCTTTCCCTAAATAAATAATAGAATTATTATTTAACCGTGCTGAGTGTTTTAATAATTTTGAAGCAATTTAGAGCACCTAGAACATAGTCGTTCAACTTAGGAAATGAAAGGCAAAAGAATGCTGCTAACTATATACCCTCAGACCCCTGTTCCTATTTCCTACCTTTCCTGATGGCTTTTTATCAACTCCCAGACAACCTGTGCATAATCTATACCTTAGTACATCTTCTATTGTATTTTAATTATTTGTATGTATCCCTCCATCAGACTGAGCTTCTTGAGGATTGAGTTAATCACAGTACTTTTACTCAATATGTATACTATAAATTTGAATGAATGAATGAGGAGATTGAATTCCTCAGGCTCACATAAATAATAAGCCCCAAGAGCCAGATCCAAGCCCAGGTCTTCTGATTCCTAGCCCAGTATTTTTCTACCACACCATGCAGCTTCTATCTGAGGTATTGAACAACTTTTGTCATTTTCATTAAATCATCCTTTATTAAATAAAGGGAGGGAGAATTAAGAAAGGAACAGTTAAGACTGACCAGGCGGTGGCGCAATAGGTAGAACATCGGACTGGGACACGGAGGACCCAGGTTCGAGACCCTGAGGTAGCCAGTTTGAGCGCGGGCTCATCTGGTTTGAGCAAGGCTCACCAGCTTAAACCTAAGGTCGCTGGCTTGAGCAAGGGGTCACTCGGTCTGCTGTTGCCCCCCGATCAAGGCACATATGAGAAAGCAATCACTGAGAAACTAAGGTGCTGCAACAAAGAATTGATACTTCTCATCTCTCTCCCTTCCAGTCTGTCTGTTCCTCTCTCTGTCTCTCTCTCTCTCTCTCTCTGTCTCTGTCAAAAAAAAAAGGACGGGGGACAGTTAAAATGTTTTCTAGTATCTGCCTCACACCAAGTTAATTCCCAGTATTCTTTACAGGCAAACCAACAATAGTTGATTTAAATCCGATATTACTTAAGAAAAGTTTAATCAAGAGGTACCTTTGCCTGCCTTTGATCATAACAAGAAAGCAGTTAAAGCAGTGCTTTGACAATATGGTTGACCCTTGAATAACATAGGTTTGGGTTTGAACTGCATGAGTCCACTTATATGTGGATATTTTCAATAAATATAGTCATTCCTCTGTATCCTCAAGCTTTGCATCCATGGATTCAACCAACCACTGATGGAAAACAGTCTTTTCCCAGATGAGGAGGGCTGACTGTATACATTGGTCTACACCATTTTATATAAGTCACATTAGCGTCCATGGATTTTGCTATCCTCAAGGGTTTCTGGAGTCAATCCCCTGCAGATACCGAGGAACGACTGTAAAGTTTTTGGGATATCAGAAGTTATACACGGATTTTTGACTGTGCAGGGGTTGGTGCCTGTAACCCCTGCATTGTTCAAGAGTCAACTGTATATATGTATCTGATTAGCTAGTATTCTTTAAGTCAAACTATAAGAGGCTGTACACTTTACATGTGACCTAAAAGTGATCCCTATGTGTGACTTGGACATCTCCTTTCAGAGATTAATTTTGTCATCTAATGAGTAAGTAAGCTATTATTGATACTATTTCATACTTACTATATCTTAATATTGTGACATTTTATTTGATCCTCACAAACCTGCAGATTGGCAGGGTAGGTACTTTTATATCCACTTTGCAATAAAGGAACTAGTACTTGTTGGGTTTAGGTAATTGGTTTAATGTCACATGGCTAATAAGGGTAAACTTGTATCTGTAGCTCAGAGTCTCTTTTACCTACCTAATCCAGTGTTTTCTCCATACTTATCACACACCGTCTATAAAACTCTCAGAAAACTTGATCTAAATCATAATAAGGTACTCATGGTTAACACACTGGAAATGTGTCAAGATTACAAAAGGATCCAGTAAGAAGAATTTGAAAGGGTACATCTCGTGATTGCTTTTGTTCCAATATGTGGCTTAGTCAACAACAAAGGTATCAAGAGCAATGGAGTATAGCCTGACCAGGCGGTGGCGCAGTGGATAGAGCATTGGACTGGGATGTGGAAGGACCCAGGTTCGAGACCCTGAGGTTGCCAGCTTGAGCGCGGGCTCATCTGGCTTGAGTAAAAGCTCACCAGCTTGGACCCAGGGTCCTTGGCTCCAGCAAGGGGTTACTCAGTCTGCTGGTCAAGGCATATATGAGAAAACAATCAATGAACAACTAAGAAGTCGCAACGCGCAACGAAAAACTAATGATTGATGCTTCTCATCTCTCTCCGTTCCTGTCTATCTGTCCCTGTCTATCCCTCTGACTCTCTCTCTGTCTCTGTAAAAAAAAAAAAAAAAAAGAGCAATGGAGTATAGTAGCTGGGAGATCCACTACCCATTGGACTTAGGCCCTTCTATCATTGCATAACTAAAAGACCTTCTCAGTTTGTTTGTTTGACATATCAAATTTGAGTTGTCCTATTCGGACAAGGCAAATAAGAGTTTTTCTAAAGCCTTTGAGGACAATATACTTGTACACTTGATATTCTTTGTACAGAAAGGTGAGAGTGGGCAAGAGAAACAGGAGCTTTTAGTGTTATTTGCCACTAAAACAGGATATGTAAAGTTCAGAAACCCCTCCTGCTTAGCTGCTTCCCAGCAAACCTGCTGGAGAAATGGGAGGGCTGGAGAAAGTGATTAGTCTAGTGTTACAGATGCCTTATGTGAAAAGCAAACATTATGGCTCAGTTGACTGAAGAGTATAATAACATCATTATTCAATAGCACAGGCCTCAGTTTCTCCATCTGTAAAATAAAGGAGTTGGACTTAAAAATGTAATTTTTAAAAGTAGGGATTATATTCACATGGTGCAGAATTCAAAAGGTACACAAGTGAAATAAATAACTCACACCTGAACAGTTTCCTTCCTAGGAATCTTCAATGTTGCCCCATCCCCAGAGGTAGTATAGGTGTTTACAAACAATATGTATATACTTTTTCCCTTTAAATTTTTTTAACTAATGCTAGCATGTAGTATACCTGCTTTATTCATCTCAGAATACATCTTGGAGATCATTCTATATCAGTATATAAAGAGCTTTGTCATTCTTGTTTATGGACATACGATATTCTGTTAGTGTCCTATCAATAAACATTGAGGTTATATTTTCAATTTTCTGCTTTTACAGACAGTCCTGCAACAAATAGCTTTGTTCATATAACATTTCATATGTGTGTAAGTAGATATTTAGAAGTGGAAGGTATGCCATGCATGCTGTACAGGGAAAAAGATACATTACCTAAGTGAGTAGCAAAGTAGAGGCTAGGTCACTGTGAGATCAACCCAAACTCAGTTCAACAAGTATTTATTATGTTCCCTATATATATCTCAGGGGCTACAGGGAATTTGGAGATGAAGAAGATAGAGACTTTGGATGAAACCTGCCATTTACAGAGCAAATTTCACAAATGGCTCAAGGCACACAGAGAGAAAATGATGGGGGTAATTGGAATTGCTGGCTCAAAGGGTATGCTCATCAGACTGATAATTAACGACTATGCTAGTTCAGATAGTCTATGAGATTTTAATGAACAGTGAAAGAGTTGAGAAGGTATCATTTTCTTGAAAATATCTTCATTTTTATTATTATTCAGAGACTACATCTTAAATAAAGGCAAAGTATTGGCAACCTCATCAAAATGATGTTGAATTGCAAAGTTGACAAAATCACCTCCATCGTGATCCTATAGATTTTTCTTATTCTGTTCAGTGTGATATTACTGAAGCTAATTTCTAACTCAGGTTAAAAAAAGTACTGCCTCCCAACTACTTTTACCAGTACTTACCATGTAGAGGGTTTGGAAGATAAGGGTTATTACAGTCCACATGGGGAAGGAAAATGGGGAGGTAAATAAACAAAGAGAGCTTAACTAATATGTCTGTTTACATGTGTTTCTTACTGGCTTCCCTGTTTTTTTGATGATTGTGGAATGTGTGATAATTTTGTGAAATAGGTGATACCATAACAATCACTTGTCTTTTTGAGGAACTAGGGAACATAAACAGATCAGAATTAATATTATTCCCTCATATCTTTTTGACCATACCTGCTAATCTTCCTTCCCCCACTTTCTTACCCCCATCATTTTCTCTCTGTGTGCCTTGAGCCATTTGTGAAATTTGCTCTGTAAATGGCAGGTTTCATCCAAAGTCTCTATCTTCTTCATCTCCAAATTCCCTGTAGCCCCTGAGATATATATAGGGAACATAATAAATACTTGTTGAACTGAGTTTGGGTTGATCTCACAGTGACCTGGCCTCTATTTTGCTACTCACTTAGGTAATGTATCCTTTTCCCTGTACAGCATGCATGGCATACCTTCAAACCCTCCCATCCTGTGCACACCTAATATGATTCAGGAAGGGGAAAAGGGCCAGGTAAATTATCTTGAAGAGGAGTATGTGTCTCTCTGTATGTTTAAGTAAATGTTTGCATGCATATTTATTCTTCTGACTCTCATTGCCAGTCTTCGTGCTGCAGTTACAAATTTGGAACCTTGTTTATTTAGCTCCACACTAGTGATAGTTATGGAGCTAGACATACTTGGTAGGAATAACCTAGGAATATGCAACTAAAAATAAACATGTATCTTTTTGTTCCCATATATCTCATTTTATGTGTATGAAGTCATAAGGATCATAGTGTATATTAGATTAATCCAAACTCTGGATTAAAAATGTATATGTAGAAGAGAATATTTAATTAGTGTTGACTTTTTTATTTTAGAATAAAGAAACTTGTCTATGGGCCATGCTTTAAACACTCATAGACTCTCTGTGGGATAGCTCTGATAAACTGTGGGATAGGAGATAACCAGGCCTACTGGTGGACTATGATGATACAATTATAGGGCTTAATTAACATTCAGCTCACCCAGGTAGGCCCCTCCTTTCCAAATATAAGCTTTCTTAAATGCCAGATTCCCAGGGAAAATTACTGCTGAGTAGCTCAAACTAGATGCTTCACTAGGCTTTTCTTCTACCTGTTATTTAGGCAACTTGTAAAAGGCCCATAAACTTTCTAGAAACTACTCATGTAAAGAGTTTCAGAGTTTATTATGATTTCAGAAATACCACCAGGTACATGGTGCCAGGTTATGGCCTGGAATTAAGGGGTAAAATTACTACCTCTTAGCTACTCTTAAGAAACTAAAATGCAGAAAATATAAGATGGGCAAAAACAATATAATGAAACATGGTTCCTTTTCAAGCTGGCATTTTGAGCACATCCCTTTTCCTTTGCAAAACCCTAATGAAATGACTATAGCAATATAAATAGGGAAAAGTATGATATTGTGATTTATAATAAAAATATATGGTCTTCATACCATTTTTGGCACAGAGCTCCCAAAATCCTTGGGATTTCCACAGGAAGAGCGCAATAAAGGTATCTCTTAACGTCTTTGTTTGGGACCTCGCCCTATATATCTCTTCCTTCATCTGGCTGTTGATTTGTATACTTTAATATCCTTTGTAATAAATTGGTAATCTAGTGAGTAAGTGGGTTTCCTGAGTTCCTTGAGTCACTCTAGCAAATTAATAAAACCCAAGGAGAGAGGGTCATGGGAACCTCTGATTTTGTAGCCAGTTGGTCAGGAGCAAGGGTAACAGCCTGGGGTTATGAATCCCATCTGAAGTGGGGGCCATTTTTGTCTAAGCCCTCCACCTCTGGAATCTGATGCTATCTCAGGGTAGATAGTGTCAGAATTGCATTGAATTGTAGACACCCAGCTGGTGTTGGAGAATTGCTTTGTATGGGGAAACACCCCCCACCCATAAAAAGCATCTTTTATAATTAGAAAAGAGAGAGAAAGAAGTCTGAAACTGAAATTTTGCAAAGAAAATAGATGCAGATTGGAAGCAAATTGCTGACCACCTGATACAACATATGTGAAGGACGTTCCTGCCTGTGCAGTTAGGTGGATAGGATTCACTGGCAGACCCTCAGAACTTCCAAATTGAGGACAGCGAGGTTAGAAAGAAAGGTTAGCTATGGCATAACGGCTGAAGGACAAATCAAAGGACTTGAGGGATTTTACCTATGCCAAGTTTAGAAAGAACAGTAGATTAAAAGTAACAATAATCGGCCCTGGCCAGTTGGCTCAGCGGTAGAGCGTTGGCCTGGCGTGCGGGGGACCTGGGTTTGATTCCCGGCCAGGGCACACAGGAGAAGCGCCCATCTGCTTCTCAACCCCCACCCCCTCCTTCCTCTCTATCTCTCTCTTTCCCTCCCGCAGCCGAGGCTCCATTGGAGCAAAGATGGCCCAGGCGCTGGGGATGGCTCCTTGGCCTCTGCCCCAGGCGCTAGAGTGGCTCTGGTCGCAGCAGAGCGACGCCCCGGAGGGGCAGAGAATCGTCCCCTGGTGGCAGAGCGTTGCCCCTGGTGGGCGTGCCGGGTGGATCCTGGTCGGGCGCATGCGGGAGTCTGTCTGTCTCTCCCCGTTTCCAATTAAACAAACAAACAAAAAAAAAAAAGTAACAATAATTAACATTTATCAAGGGTTTACTGTGCTTAGGTCCTGTGCTAAGTGTTTAGGTGCACACTGTCATGAAGTAGGTGCTATTGTCCCTATTTTAGAGGGAACTTTTTTATACCCTCTTGACCACTATAATATCACCTAAGTGAACTCATAATAATCCTTAGAACAATCCTATGAGGCAGGCAGGCTACTTTTATTATCCTGATTTTAGAACTGAGGCACAGAGATATTAAGTAATTTGCTCAAGGGCCCACAACCAGTAGGTACAGTTTTACCAGTTAGAGAATGAATATAGCTCCCTGTATACTAGAAGAGTCACCATAAAAAAGAAATGGGAAGTATCTTTTCTGTCCACAGCTTCGTCCTCGTGTTTGTTTGATTTTGGTGACCTCAAGATCTCATCCTGAACTCCCAATCTCAGAAAAGCAGGAATTGATAGTTAGGGACAGACCCTAGAGTGCTAAACTGAACAAATCTTAATTTCATGAATCATGTGGGGAAATAACATCCAACAGTTTCTTCATACAAAGAAGTGCATTCCTGTTTGAGGTTTATCTTTCTGGTAGTTCAGCTCCTATATTTTACAACTAATCTAGAAAAATAACACTCCAGAAAATAGATAATTTCCCCTTCACCTGGAACTCAAGAGATTTTATTCACACAGTGGGTGAAAAAAACTCTCTCAAATCCCAAAGATGAGCCATTGGTAATTCAGTATTAGTCCAAACGGTTCTTTGACTATTAGGTGGTAGTATGTGTTAACTTAAGTGAGGCTAAGCTAGCTCTGTGCCCTTTTGGAATATCGAAATAAATGTTTCGTTTTAGATCATGATTGAATTTTGATGTTTTTCCTTTCCCTTTAAGTGCTTGTTAAAAATCCAATTTTTAACTTCTTTATACTACATATCTATGTTACATATCTTTATAATTCAGAATTGGGGTTCTCACATTTTTGAGTGCATAAGAGTTGCCTACAAAGCTTGATAAATATCTAGATTCTTAGAGCCCATACCTGAGAAGAGATTCAGTAGTCTGGAATGGGGTCCATAACTTTTACTTGTAGCCAGACATCTCAAATGATTCCGATTCAGGTCTGATCCTTGAACCACACTTTGAGAAGTCCTTGAATTGGGAGAAAAGTAATTAACATTTATTATTTACAGTGTATGTTATTAATGTGTCAGTCACTTTCATATTTTTTTTATAATGCATAGTCAAACGTGAGGTTTTATTATCCTAAGTTTATGTGTATGTATTAGCCCCACAAAAGTTTAGCAACTTGTTCTGAGTTCCAGAGATGGCATAGCTGATGACAGGCAGCAATCTGAGTCCCAGAACCAGGAGGGCTTTTGGAAGGTATCTCTTAGTAGAGATAATTATTTAAGGTTGGTAATTTAGAAATTTTTAGGAAGTGATATGAACAGTATGTTCTCAAATGTGTTTGATAAGTAAGTGTTAAGCCACTGAAATGTTAGAATGTCTTAAGTAATATCAACTAATATTCAGAATGCGTTTAGAAAAGACAAGTAGGCATTTGTTTCTCATTGAAACAATGTTGTAGTTGTACACACTTAAATTTTTCTAATTGAAGTAGGTCCCAAAGATTAATTACTCTTTCTCTTCACTAAAGAAGCTGTAACCATAAAGATTAAATTACCTAGTGTTTTGGGAAAAAACAGGATAGAACCAAAATTTTCTGATTTCCAGTTTTATGTTCTTTCAAACAGTTGTTAGTAATGGTAAAGGTTAAGGTAGGCTTCAACTCATATGTTGCCTGAGAATTTTCCAGAAGACTATTGAATCAATGGTTGGGAATGATGACATTTTGTGACAACATTCAGCATTTGAAAGTACATACAGTGGCATAATAATCAGATATGAGCTGGTATTTTAGAGGAATAAAATAGATTTTTATGAGTCATTCTTTAAAAGTTCTGTTTCTGACACTGAAGAAATATAGCAGAATCTCATTGGGGACTTTTGTAAATTTAAACAAAATCCTGAAGGGTGTCCTCACACTCAGTTATGTGGAAGTACATTCTCACTTACTTAGAGCCACCTCAAGGTGAAGCAGCCAAGAAGACTGCAGGTTAACAGTTTGAGCACAGATTGTATGCTTTAACATGGTATACAACATTGCAAGACCAACTACTCTGGGGTAGGTAACAACTAGATCTAGCTCCTCCTAGACAACATAATGGGCAGGGACTTCATAGACATGACAGGGAGCACTTAGATAACTTGATGTTGACTGATCCCAAATGTTGGGAATATCCATTTGTGCCTCCCAATAGAAACAGGTATACATTTCTTTCTAAGCCTCTCCCAAAACTACAACTGATCCTTACTTCAGTTTTATTTGGTGGGGGCGCCCCCAAAATGCAAAATAGCTAATTTCATGGTAAGAGACAGGGATGCAAGATGGTTGGATGAAAGTACCATGATACAAGTAATAGAAAGAGCACTGGACTTGACTGAAGTCAGAATCGGGATTGTAATTGCACAGTGACACTAGACTGACTGCCACGTGACGTTGGCTAGTCAGTTAACCTTCTGTACCTCAGTTTTCTATCAGTGCAGTGAATAGTCATTCTTGTTTAATCCAGGCCTTTCAAGTACAGTTAGGTTTGGAAACATACTACATTATTGTAGCTCAACAGAAAAACTGAGAGTATGCCACAAAAGTAAATGAAGTTACTACTGGACCCAGACTTAGACTCACTCAATAAACAGATATACGTATATTGAATACCCAGGAGAAGTGCCTATCTTCTTGTCTACCCCTCCCCCTTTCACTACTCTCCCTCTCTCCCTCTCTCCTCCCCCCCATCTCCTCCTGCAGCCATGGCTCCTTTGGAGCAAATTAGCCCTTGGCGCTGAGGATGCCTCATGGCCTCAACATCAGGCACTAAAAAGAGCTTAGTTGCTGAGCAACAGAGCAATGTCCCCTAGAGGGCTTACCAGGTGGATCCTGGTAGGAGCACATGTGGGAGTCTGTCTCTGCCTGCCCTCCACTCACTCAATTAAAAAAAATATATATATATATATATTAGATTGCATGTAGCCTTAACCTACACCTTACAATGCATTCTGTAAACAAGAGATGAGTTGTTTTCTTCAGCCTCATTATTGAGTACTCAAAGAGCATAATGATAATAATAATTACTCAGAGTACTTAAGGCTTTTACATATGTCATGTGGTCTTTTTTTCTGTCAGCATTTCTTTCCATTCATTATGCTATTTTAATGATAGAACAACCCTGAAGGAGAATAGAACAGATATTTTCTCCATGTCTCCTTGAGTTTGGACGAGACTCAGAGATCAAAAGTGGTTCTCAATGAGGTGGGGTAATTTTTCCCCCCAGTGGACTTTTTGCAATGTCTGTAGACAATTTTGGTGGTCACAACTGGGATGGTGCTACTGGCATTTAGTGAGTAAAAACCAGGGATGTTGTTAAACATCCTACGGTGTACAGGCTAGCTCATACAACAAAGAATTATTCGGCCCCAAATGTCAATAATGCCAGGATTGAGAAACTCTGACATAGGTGTTTTGCCCAAAAGAATACAAAGTTATGGAGTTGGATGGACCAGAATCCAGGTCTTCGATTCAGTGTAGAGTTCTCCACTGTACCTAAAATGGGGCATTAAAAAATGGAATTATGTAAATTCTAGATTTATTGCTAATATTTGGAGGAGGTATGAATGATAAGTGGGGTCTGTTGATATCACTGTGGAAGGTTTCCATGTGTAGTACAGGTTGTATAATTTAATAAAAATCTACTGAGCATTTGCTGTGTGTCTTATAGTTTGCTGTCCATGTTCTTCAGGGAGCTTAGTCTACTTTCATCATTTTTTTTTATTGAGCAACTACCAAATTTGAATAATTTACCCAGGTGCTGTTAAAATCTGGGCACGGTCCCATTAGCACCTTCTGTACATAGTGTCTACTAAAGATCCATGGAACTTTTATAGGAAATGTCACCAGGACACTGGATATTAGCAGAGCCAGGACTTAATACAATCTCATTCCAAACTCTGTCAATATAACTCTCACCTACAAAGGGTGGGATATGACTTTAGAAGCTCTTACAGTCTAGGATAGTTCTTGTAGAATACTTGTTTTGCCCTTCAAACCATTTTATAACCCAGAAGTTATTGTAGAAGCTTCTCCTAATCCTAAAGTTTTAACTAATGTCTTTCTGGATTCTGGCAAATTAAAGGATTATAGCCTGTGGCTCTGTATTTTTTTTTTTTTTTCCTTCTGTGAATGCCTCATAGAAGAACTGGAGCAGGAAGTATTATTAGGGAAAAAGAGATAAAGGCCAGTTATGCTATACAGCAGCCAAACTGTATTAAAATGTAAGCTAATCACATCACTTCCCTGCTTGTTGTCCATAAGTAGCTTCCATTTACCCTTGGAATAAAATTTAGTCTCCTGAAGACGATCTTTAAAGACTTAATTGCTTCAATCTCATTGGCCTCTCTTAAGCCTCTAAATGTGTTCTATTCATACTGGCCTTAATGCCATTGGTTTTTTTCTTACCTGAGGGATGCTGCTCCCTGCCTTTTTACGCAACTCCAATAATGCACCTGTCTGTTTAAATGTTAACTCCTTAGGGCTTTCTCTCTCTCTCTTTACCTGCCCCACTCCATACAAATTAGTTCTTTTGCTGTTATTCTCTACCATAATACTGCATTTACTTCCTTCCACTTACTACAATTTGTAATTATATATTCCCACACATATTTACTTTACATATTTAATGAGAGTTTTATCCTAAGATTAAGCTCTGCAAAGGCAAGAATCTTGTCTCTTTGCACCTGACTCTCTATAAGTAGATATTGAAACCTTGGTGGATTTGATAAGATTAAATACTTTTTTGAATGAATATTTGTTGAGTGTTCTTCCAGATGTTATAAGAAGTTAGAAATTAGATACTTGCCCTCGAAGAACTTGCTGTGTATATATGGCACTTTTTATCTTGTATTTTAAGGACTAAATAAGAATTTCCATAAGAAAATATTGCTAGGGAAATTCAGAAAAGAGAGATTTTTTTCTGTCAAGAATTCAAGGAAAACCCATGGAAAAGGTAGCATTTTAACCAAGCCTTAAAGAATGAGCTAACATGACCCCATGGTCACTGGTTTGAGCCCAAAAGTCTCTGGCTCAAAGCCCAAGGTCACTGATGTGAGTCCAAAGTCACTGGCTTGAGCAAAGGGTCACTCACTCTGCTATAGCCCTCAGTCAAGGCACATATGAGAAAGCAATCAATGAACAACTAAGGTGCTGCAATGAAGAATTGATGCTCCTCATTTCTCTCCCTTCCAGCCTGTCTGTATGTCTCTCTCTCTCACACACACACACACAAAAAAAAAACCGAGCTAGACTGTAAACTCAAAAGAGCAAGGGCCGTGTTTTAACTTTATCCTAATTCTGAGACACTTTATATACATGATCAATATTGAATAAGTAATGGCAGGATTTGCACGTATATACAGAAAGAGGTGGGGGAGAGGGGAAGGAATTACAGGAAAGGACACAAGCCAAAGAGGCATATAAGTGTGAAAGTGCTGAATTTATTAAGGAAAAGCAAGTAGATCTGTTTCAGTGGAATATTTGAATGTGAAGAGGATTAGATTGAGATAAGGTTGGAAAACTAATTCTGTAATGGAAGAGACATAAATGCCAGATAGTGAGCATAAAATAAATGTATCAATGTCGGAAGTTGGATGTGAAGGTGGTTAGGTTTCTCTTTGCAAACAGAAATTAGTTTCTGGGAGTACAGCCTAAATTGCAAATTAAAGCTTGAGAAATACTTGCAAGTAGTATCTGGAGGACAAATGCTAGTTTAGCTTGGAATACTGGTTCTATTGTCAACATCATCACCATCAAATAGCAAGATTCAGATTCCTGTACTTGGCTCAGCTGAAAAGAGGGTTTGCTTCCTTGTATATCTGGAAGGGAGCAACATTAGCCTGAGAAATCCCTATGGGTGCCTGAATAGTTATTATAGAATTTGTATATAACTGAGGAGCTCTGTGTAATGACTCTAGGTCTTTCGAATTCTTAGTGAGATTTCCATGTCCCACAAATAAGAGACAGGGCACTCAGTCTCCATTTCAGTCTATGTACATATAGATGAAGAAATGGCTCATCCACATCTTCCCAGACCTAATGGGTGGAGCCAGACTTCTCTCCTTAGCTGGGTCAAGAAGTATCCAAGAGAAGTTCATTAAATATCTAAATATCTGCAGTTCATGACAGGGAGAAGGAATTTTGGAGCAATATCTCCATTCAACTCTTTCTCCAACCTTTTCTCAATACTGTTCTATCAGCCTGATGAAAGAAGTAGGCACAGATTGAAAAGATCATAAAAACATTTCAGGGTATTTTGTGAGACAGGTCCCAGCTGGAGTTATTAGGAAAGGCAAAAAGTGATATGGATGTTCAGAGGTCTTAGAACTAGACCTTGAAAGATGAGGAGGATTTGTTGTATTAGAGATTGTAAGGCTGGGCATTCCAGAATGAAGAAACAATGTGAGCCAAGATACCAGACAGAGAAGTGTGAGATATGTCCTAGGAACAGTAGAATCTTTAGCAACTAGACTTACTTGGCTGGAACACAAAGTACATGTAGGCAGAAAGGTAGGTTGGGCCCTGTGTTTTACAGATTTGTGCTTTTAGAACAAGGAGGTTAATAGACAGTGGGAAGGTTAGTACACAGTGGAATTTTTCGAGCAGATAAGTAGAGCTATGCCGTAGGTAGATTAATTTGTCACTGATGTATCATATCGGATGAACAGAGAGCAGGGATACTGTTAGGCAAACCTGTGTTTGTAATAGAACTGCTGAGGTGAAAACCAGAGGCAGGTTGGGTGAATTTTCTAATTTACTTGGGATTAGGAAAAGTGACCAACATTGTGACATTTATGGAGACAAAATTTCGACATTGGGTTAACAGTAAGGCAGGTTTAATAGAGAATAAGCCCTAAGCCAGGAGTGGGGATACCTAGGTTCTAGCCAGGGCATCCCCATAGCTTTCTAGAATAACATTGAAGAGGTTGCTTAAAGGCCCTGGCCAGTTGGCTCAGTGGTAGAGCGTCGGCCTGGCGTGCAGGAGTCCCGGGTTCGATTCCCGGCCAGGGCACACAGGAGAAGCGCCCATCTGCTTCTCCACCCTTCCCCCTCTCCTTCCTCTCTGTCTCTTCTCTTCCTGCAGCCAACGTTCCATTGGAGCAAAGTTGGCCCGGGCCCTGAGGATGGCTCTATGGCCTCTCCTCAGGCGCTAGAATGACTCTGGTTGCAACAGAGCAACGCCCAGATGGGCAGAGCATCGCCCCCTGGTGGGCACGCCGGGTGGATCCCAGTCGGGCGCATGCAGGAGTCGGTCTGACTACCTCCCCGTTTCCAACTTCGGAAAAATACAGAAAAAAAAAAAAGAGGTTGCTTAAGCCCTCTGTGCCTTGGCTCCTCTGAACCAAGAAAAAATACTGTGAGGAAAAAACAAGATAATAGAGTTGGATTTACAGGGGGGAAATAGCATTGTTTCATACCATGTCATTTGTTCAAGTTCCATACAATTACTCATTTGGTAGATGTACAGAATAAAAACATTTTAAAGTTCATTTTATCCTACAGTTCTGTTTTCTCTACTGTCCTTTTATGTGGCACTTAAGATATTTAGTGCCCTAGAGACTTAATTTGTATAAAGGATCTGGATTTGGCATTTCAGACCACTTAAAGGTCAATAGCAAACAGTGTACTCTCTTCTTTTCCTCTACTTTTAGAAACATGGATAAGTTTTGTTTAGTTTCTTCATATTTGTCACAAAAGAAATATTGCACAAAAATATTTACAAAGGCAAATTAGGCCAAAATATGTAAATATTAGATTCTCCAAAGAGCTTTGTGGGGTTTTTTTTATTATTATTATTTTTTATTTATTCATTTTAGAGAGGAGAGAGAGAGAGAGAGAGAGAGAGAGAGGAGAGAGAGACAGGGGGGAGGAGCTGGAAGCATCAACTCCCATATGTGCCCTGACCAGGCAAGCCCAGGGTTTTGAACCGGCAACCTCAGCATTTCCAGGTCGATGCTTTATCCACTGCGCCACCACAGGCCAGGCTTTTTTTTTTTTTTTTTTTTTTTTTTTTTTAAGTGACAGGAGGGGAGATAGACAGACTCCCACATGTGCCTCAACCAGGATCCACCCACAACCCCGTCTGGGGCCTATGCTCAAATCAGCTGAGCTATCTTCAGCGCCTGAGGCCAACACTCAGACCAACTGAACCACTGGCTGCGAGAGAGGAAGGGAGAGAGAAGAGGTAGAGAGAGGGGAAGAGAAGCATATGATTGCTTCTCACGTGTGCCCTAACTGGGGATCAAACCCAGGACATCCTTACGCTGGGCCAGCATTCTATCCACTGAGCAAACTGGCCAGGGCAGCTTTGTGGTTTTATACTCTAGGCTTCTGTGAAATGGATTTGTCTTGTTACTGTTATGTCAACTACATTTTGCTACTTCTTGATATAGAGCTGTTGAATAATTTCTATGTGCATCTATCACATATTATTATTTTTAGTGAGAGAGACCAGATGGACAAGAAGGGAGAAAGATAAGGAGTATCAACTCATAGTTGTAGCACTTTAGTTGTTCATTAATTGCTTCTCATATGTCCTTGACTAGGGGCCTCCAGCTGAGTCAGTGACCCCTTTCTCAAGCCAGCAACCTTGGGCTCTAAGCCAGCAACCTTTGAGTTCAAGCCAGTGACCATGGGGTCATGTCTATGATCCTACATTCAAGGTGGTGACCCCACACTCAAGGTGGTGAGCCCATGCTCAAGCCAGCGACCTCAGGGTTTTAAACCTGGGTCCTCAGCATCCCAGGTCAACACTATATCCACTGTGCCACCACCTGGTCAGGCTATCATGTATTATTATATAGCATTTCCAACTCACTAAAATATACCCAGTGTATCATTATCAGATTAAGGAATTAATTTCTTTTTTGTCTAAGTTTGCCACAGGGAAAATGCAGAGGAAGTAACTTATTTCAGCAAACACTTATTGTCTATGACTATGTATAAGTATTAGAAAATCTAGGAGATTTATAGATAAATAAGACAGGGTTCTCACAGAATTTACAATCCAATAGTAAGGATAGGGATAGAAAAACATTCTGTTCTGACCCTAAACTGAAAACAATGTAGAATTAAGTTTTAGCTCTGGGTGGGACTTTACTAATCATTTTATACAGTTAAAGAAAAGGAAGCTCTAACATATAAAATGCCTTGCCCAGTATAGTATTTATCACCTGCTTCTCTTTCACAGTTAAACTAGTTCTCTGTCCTTTATGTTTTGTTGTATGGTAATATTATGGTCCACTCATGTTTGCCTAGAAGGCATAGGTGATCCAGAAATTGGACAGTGCTCATTTAAAAAATTAAGTTTGTCAAAAAAAAAAAAGAAAAGAAAGAAAAAATTAAGTTTGTCTTTAGCATGCTTTCTCTTGAAGATGATAGCCCTCCGCAGCTGTATAATTCTCCTTGTAATCAATTCCTTTAGGATCTGTCTTGCCCCAACAGGTTTCTCATCTCCTGTGCTCAGCCTGAGCAGCTTAGTAAGGTGAAATGGAGATGTGGATAAATGAAATTTATGATAGAAGGGGGTGACCATGAACCAATATCTGGAAACACAGTGTTGATTAGAATTGAATCACAGGTTTGCTTTCTGTCTTCCATAGACAGAGTAATATCCTCAGGACAGCTCCTGAATTATCATCCTTCTAACTAAAATAGATATTCTTAGTGAAGTAAGAGCCTGAATAAAAGAGCCTTCCACTAATTCATAGCTGCTCTTTGTTCTTCTAAAAATTTGTCAGTACATGCAGCATTTCTTGTTTGCCTAGATCATTGGCTACTCATAAATGGAGGCTCTCTAAATTTTAAGTGTAATTGTTTGAAGTGCTTTTCCCCTTTATGTCTCTGGAAATTGGTTACTTTTGATGCAGCCAGTTAATCTGATGAATGAGTATTTCAGCTACACAGACTCTGCTGAGTATGCAGACTATGCATAGTTTGGTTTCTTTCCATTATAAAAGCTCATTTTGGTAAAGAAAGAGAAAATATTGAAATCTGCAAATAATCCCTAAGTCCTTTGCAGTTCTATCAGTATGAAGAAAAGCAGTGAGAATTTGTTGTAGATGATCACTTAGAATTATTTTAATTATCAATAAAGGTAAAAAGTTAGAAGGGCAAACAGTAGCCTTTGTTTATTGAAGAATTTTTAAGATTTTTTTTTTCAGAGTCAGAGAGAGGGATAGACAGGGACAGACAGACAGGAACAGAGAGATGAGAAGCATCAATCATTAGTTTTTCGTTGCACGTTGTAACACCTTAGTTGTTCATTGATTGCTTTCTCATATGTGCCTTGACCATGGGCCTCCAGCAGACCGAGTAACCCGTTGCTAGAGCCAGAGACCTTGGGCTCAAGCTGGTGAGCTTTTGCTCAAACCAGATGAGCCCGCTCTCAAGCTGGCGACCTCGGGGTCTCGAACCTGGTCCTTTCCCATCCCAGTCCGATGCTCTATCCACTGCGCCACTGCCTGGTCAGGCTATTGAAGAATTTTTAAAAGGATAAAATCTAAGCATTTGTTGTTGTTCTGGCAGTTATTCTCCTTCATTCCTGCATTCAGACTGTATTTATAAACCTGTATTTATAAACAGTATACCTAAAACAAAGATAACATATGTCTACTGTAATTGAAAATAAAAAATAATTAAAAAATAAATACAGTTAAAAAAATAAACTCTATGGATATAACCATGTAACCCTTTGGATATTTTAGCTTCCTTTCCTTGGCCTGTGTCCTTAATTTTACCAATTTCAATTACAGTAGACATACGTTATATTTGTTTTAGGTATATAAACTGTATTTGTAGTTTGTGCCCTAACAACTTCCATCACCTTCCAGACTTAATTTGTGGAAAATTGTGTGTATGTGTGCAATTTTACGGTATTTTACATTTTTTTTCTTATTGACCTGGTTTCTCTCTACTTCTACTGCATCACTTCACTTACTGTTTTTAGTGCATTGATATGACAGAACTTTCAGAATCCTAAGTTTTTGCCAATTCTGGCTTAGAGCTGTTTCAACTTTGATTACTAATACCCTTTGGGAATGAAATTGGTAAAATTAAGGACACAGGCCAAGGAAAGGAAGCTAAAATATCCAAAGGGTTACATGGTTATATCCGTAGAGTTTTTTTTTTTTTAACTGTATTTATTTTTTAAATTATTTTTCATTTTCAATTACAGTAGACATATGTTATATTTGTTTCAGGTATACACCCCTGTGGCTAGACATTATGTAACTCACTAAGTCCATGATGGCAAACCTTTTTATAAAAACCACCCACTCGGCCTGACCTGTGGTGGCACAGTGGATAAAGCGTCGACCTGGAAATGCTGAGGTCGCCGGTTCGAAACCCTGGGCTTGCCTGGTCAAGGCACATATGGGAGTTGATGCTTCCAGCTCCTCCCCTCTTCTCTCTCTCTCTCTCTCTCTCTTCTCTAAAATGAATAAATAAAAAATTTAAAAAAAATTTAAAAAAAACCCGCCCACTTTTGCAGTGCTGGTCAACCTATCCCTCCAGCCCACTAGTGGGCGTTCCAGCTTTCATGGTGGGCAGTAGCGGAGCCGGAGCCGCAACTGGTCCACCATGAAAGCTGGAACGCCCACTAGTGGGCGGGAGGGACCAGGTTGACCAGCACTGCAAAAGTGGGCGGTTTTTATAAAAAGCTTCTCCATCATGGCACTAAGTGATCATCCTGATAAGTCTCACACCTGACACCATACATAGTTATTAGAATATAATTGACTATATTCCCTAGGCTGAACTTTACATTCCCATTACTATTCTTATTTTTATTTTGTTTTTTTAATTCAGTAAGAGGAAGGGAGGCAGAGAGGCAGACTCCCACATGCCCCCCCAACCGGGATCCACTGGGCAAGCCTACTAGGGGGTGATGCTCTGCCCATCTGGGGTGTTGTTCCATTGCTTAGCAACAGAGCTCTTCTCAGTGCCTAAGGTGGAAGCCGTGGAGCCATCCTCAGCGCCCAGGACCAACTCACTTCGATTGAGCCATGGCTGCAGGAGGGCAAGAGAGAGAGAGAGAGAAGCAAGGGGTGGGGAGAAGCAGATGGGCACTTCTCTTGTGTGCCCTGACCGGGAATTCAACCCAGGACGTCCACACACCAGGCTGACACTCTACCACTGAGTCAACCAGCCAGGGCCCCCATGATTATTCTGTAACAACCAATTTGTACTTCTTAATCCCATTCACCTTTTTCACCCATCCCCCCATCTGCTTTCCATTAAAACATTCTCTGTATCTACGAGTCTGTTTCTGTTCTGCTTATTCATTTATTTTGTCTTTTAGATTCCATTGTTGATAGGTATTTATTGTTCATATTTTTACTCCTTTTTTTCCTACTTCTTAGAAGACCTTTTAACATTTCCATAGAGCTTATACCAGTCAATTTGGAATAGGAATGTGAGGCCAGGGCCTAAGGAGCAGCAGCACAGCCTTCAAGGGGAAGGATCTTTCTCCTATATATATTCATCAAATTGTACTTCCTGTTCCCATTTCTCAGAATATCTATTGGTCCCATACAGGGTATTAAAAGACAGGATTAGTTTATTTAAACTGGTTGCTTGATCATGTGAACATAGTACATAAGCATGAATCCTTGTTTATGGTAGTTTACTATCTTTGACCTTGAACTTGCCACATCTGTCCTTGCCAAAAGCTTACTTATGTCACCAGTCATAATGACTGCAGAAAGCAAAAGCCCAACTAGATAGATTTCTCCTTGTTTAATGTTTTCGAAGATCTAATAAGGAACATGATCCTAATCGTTTTAAAAATAAAAACTTTCTTTTTTATCTTCCTTATCATGGAAGTCAGGAAAGACTGTAGGCAGTCTCCAAAAGAATTGTCTGAAGTTCTAGATTACATTTGCCTGAGCCAGAGAAGAGGGATCATGTGGCAGAGTATGACCATGTCTGTGTAATCTTTCTGTGGGGGCTAATCTCCATAGTCTCTATGGATTACTGTTTTTTATCCATCATTATGCAATACCAGGAAAATAAAAAGTTTAAACTAAACCTATTAGAAGTAAGGTCAGCACAAAGACTCAGAATAGCCATCAGAAGTTAGCCTTCTCGCTTATTTCCTAATTCTGCCCATTAATTTATGTTTATTTTGCTAGAAATGCTAGATTTTACAAAGAATTTGGCCCTCTAGCTAAGCTTTCAATTTGTCTGTATTGGGGGGGTTGGAGGTGGGTAGGAATAGAGGAAACTTCTTTTTTGGTGATCCTCAGAAGTAAACTGAGAAAGAATTACCGTATTTTTCTCTCCGTAAGACGCACTTTTTCCCCAAAAAAGTGGAGGGGGAAACGCCCATGCATTTTATGGAGCAAATGTTCATTTTTTTTAGTTGCTGTGGGGTTCCCAGACTACTAGAAGAGTATTTGAACATTAAAGTCTCTTCTCACTTGTTAATAACAGTGCTAATGGTTGTTAATACTGCTGTTTACATTGTTGAAATATTATTGTGGTATATTTTATTAAATATTTTAACACACCATTTGGTTCAGAATATTTTTTTTCTCATTTTCCTCCTTAAAAACCTAGGTGCATCTTATGGTCAGGTGTGTCCTTTTTTTTTTTTTTTTTTTTTTTTTTTTTTTTAACAGACACAGAGAGTCAGAGAGAAAGATAGATAGGGACAGACGGACAGGAATGGAGAGAGATGAGAAGCATCAATCATCAGTTTTTCTTTGCAACACCTTAATTGTTCATTGATTGCTTTCTCATATGTGCCTTGACCGTGGGCCTTCAGCAGACCGAGTAACCCCTTGCTCAAGCCAGCGACCTTGGGTCCAAGCTGGTGAGCTTTGCTCAAACTGGCCACCTCGGGGTCTCGAACCTGGGTCCTCAGCATCCCAGTCTGATGCTCTATCCACTGCGCCACCGCCTGGTCAGGCGGTCAGGTGTGTCTTATGGAGTGAAAAATACAATAGATTCTTGAATACAAGGAAGTTTTCAAAATTATTTGTATAAATACTGTGCCATACTTACTAAACTGGGGAAAGCAGAAAGAAATGCAAAGCTGTATGACATTCAATGTCAAATGTGCCATTTCATTTCCCATATATAATAGTATTAAGGACAATAGAAACAGGTTGGCATATAGCCAACTTTAAGTACCCAGCTAAAGATAAGATAAATGTCCCCTTTAGATTCTGTTAGAGAAAACTAGTTTGCCCAAATGGGCAAAAATGGAAATGGAAATACAGTATTCCTAATCTTTCCACCTATAGAAATTTGGTAACTAAAATATTGTAGGTAGGTTTTATCATAGATTGCAAGTTAAGAATCCTAAAGTTTTTTTCAGTTCTATTCTTGAACTATGTATTCCAATATTTTTGTTACTATTCTTCTAGAAAATAATTTTTAAATTTGATGAAGTGGAAGAATAAGGATAAGTGAACTATGGAGGTTTTAAAGAAGAACAGGAGTATTCACCAGGAATTAATATATGCACATAGATTGCCCTAAAACCAGCAATCCAGTGAATCAGTAAATAAACTTTGCTAAGGTTCCACTCATCATTACTAACTTTACACAAGTTCCATTCATTGTAATTGCTTTACAAATCAAAACATTTGATTTCATAAAACTGTAGTACAGTTGCTTTGTGGACCTTGAACCCAGTTCTTCAAGATAGTAGGGTGGAAATAAATTAGAGGAAACAGTTCTTAAGGGGCAAGTAGTTGAAGTTGGTTGTGGAGTTTAGAGAAACTTGAATAAACCAAAGACAAAACAGCACAGCTCATGAATAAACCATTTTCTTCAGATTAATTTTTTTTGTCAGATTACAAATTTAGACAAGAAACAGTATCACTGTATTGCTGTTCTTTGGTTTATCCTTACTTTAGTACCCATTTTAATTCTGGAAAAGCTAAGCTTGGATCTCCTTAGATCCAAGCTATCGAAGGAAACAGACTAGCACTAACCAACTGCCAGTTTAACTCCTATAAGCCGAATTTCTCTTCTAAAGAGAATGGGTTAGGTATGTTTGATCGCTTTAGGAGATGAGTTATCCCCATATATATGGCACTTCGGCCTGGGCTCAGTGAGAATCTGAAGGCCAGCTCGGAGAACAGCCTGAGGGAGGTGGAGATATGCTATGCCCTGCAGATGGAGCAGCTCGATGGGATCCTGCTTCACCTGGAATCAGAGCTGGCCCAGACCTGGGCAGAGGGGCAGTGCCAGGCCCTGGCATCTGAGGCCCTGCTGAACATCAAGGTCCAGCTGGAGGCCAAGATTGCTGCCTCTGTCTACTGAAAGAAGGGGAGGGCTTGGATCCTGGTGATGTCCTGGACAGCAGCAACTCCATGCTATCCATCCAAAAGACCATCACCCACAGGACTATGGACGGCAAAGTGGTGTCTGAGGTCAACAACACCAAAGTTCTGAGGTTTTAAGGCAGCAGAAATGGAGACCCCTTGGGGGGCAAAGGCCAATAAAAAGTTCAGAGATTTAAAATATATATATATAAGTATATACACACACACACACATTGATCGATTTACGACCTATGCAACTTACGACCATTCGACTTTACGACCACAATCACTAGCCATGACTGCTCCGCGTCTGACAGCACAGGCGTTGCCCAGCTGGGTGTACAACAGTGCAGACCAGCTTCCAGCAGCACTACCATCTCTGCGTGCACCATTTCAACTGTTATCCCAGACTCGGTACAGCAATTTGTGTCTTATGTCTTTGATATTTTTCATCAAACCCCTCCCAAGATGTCTACCAAGAGGAAATTATCTTTGCAAATATTAAACCAGTTGTACTGGTAATGCAGTGTTTTACTTAAACCTGACGAATGTAAAAATAATAAACAAAATGGTGTAGAGATGATACAAATGTCATAAAACGAACAAAGAAAATTATGATATATAATAATGAAAGAAAATTATGATAAAATATGACTTAAAGATTTTTATAACATCCTTTCACAGTACTGTACATATAGCCTCCTCAACTTACGACCAAATTGTGTTATGACTTGTCTATTGGAACCAATCGTGGTCGTAAGTCGAGCACTAGCTGTGTGTGTGTGTGTGTGTGTGTGTGTGTGTGCCTTTCTTTACTTCTTAGTAATACTTCTTCATATTACCCTGTTTATTTCCTTCATAGTACTAATCACGCCATGAAATTGTTCTGTTTACTTGTTTCTCTATCAGGTACCTTCTTTGTCTTATTCACCGTTAAATTACTAGCACCTAGCTCAGAGTTTGGCACTTACTAGAAGCTTTGTAAATATTTATTGATTGAGTGGATGGATAATGAGGCACATTCAGGCTCATGAATGGGACTGCCTACTTGGAATTTCTCATGCACTCTTTCCCCCGCCAGCTGGAGTTGAGGGACACAAAAAGGGAATCCATCAACACCACCTTCCTCTCTGCCATCCTCAGTTTCTAGCTTCCCACCCCCCAGCCCCTCCCCCGCTGCAGGAGTTTTTGCTCCTTAGTTTATGTCCCAGAATGACCTTTGCAATAAAGGAGCAATGTGGTAGTAAAAATAGAAGGCTGAATATGCCATCGTCTAGTCTTAATTTAATATAGAATAACCAATTTATACCTTGTTTTCAGTGTTCGTAACTCTAATGCCTGACTGGGATTGAAATTGTATATAAATTCTGAGCACACTGCTTGCCTAGGGCAGCACTAGACCTTTTCTTCAAATTTAATTAGCTGAAGGCTGGTTGTTCTACATGTGAAAATGTATTCTTAATATCCTGATTGAACACAGGCCATCCAATTAGGTGAATTATCTGAAGTGCTTGCCTCATCTACTGACATTTTGATTAGAAAGCTCAAGAGCAGTTAAATTTCATTAATGGCATCAATTTGTCCATCATTACAAAAATTGTGTTTCCTTCACCCCCAAAAAACTACTTTTCCTTATTTCATATATTTTTTAATTTTTTATTTATTGATTCTTTAGAGAGGGAGAGAGAGTGCACGACAGGAACATCTATCTGTTCCTGTACGTGCCCTGACCGGGGATTGAACCGGCAACCTCTGCACTTCCGGACAGTGTGAACCAACTGAGCTATATGGATAGGGCTACCTCATATTTAATTCTGAGCATACATTGAAAATAAGGGTTAGGTTTCTGAAACTCGTGGTACAAATCCCTTCTGCCACAATCTCCAAGGAAGTTCCCTATCAGCACAGTTACTCCTCTTTCCATCTCTAGATTATAAAAAATAATTCTGAGTAAAGATGCCTAGGGGAACATTCATTCACTGGATGAAATCCCACATAGAACTGAGTATCAAGAATCAAGATTTTTATATCCTTCAGTTATATATAATCTTTTTTCTTAGACTCTTCTGCTGACTCAAGTTTTCCTGGAAAAATGAACCATTCCCACCATATGGGGATGAATTCTGTGGACCACAGCAGTGCCACCGTGCCACCTTCTCACCACCACCCAGCCACTTCAGCCTCCCACTCCCATGGCGGGGGAGATGGCAACATGATGATGATGGTGAGTGCCATGGGAGAGGCATCCTGGGCCTGTTCACACACACGGGTAATAGGAATAACTGAATTATAAGATCGGTAGGAGGTTTTGTTTTTAATTTATATAATAATTTTTAGAGAGAGAGGAAGGAAGAGAGACACAGAGAGAAAGAGAAACATCGATTTTGTTGATCCACTCATTCATGTTGTCATTGGATGATTTCTTTTTTTTCTGAAGTGAGAAGCAGGGAGGCAGAGAGACAGACTCCTACATGTGCCCGACCGGGATCCACCTGGCATGCCCACCAGGAGGTGATGCTGTGCCCATCTGGGGCATTTTTCCGTTGCAACCGGAGCCATTCTAGCACCTGAGGCAGAGGCCATGGAGTCATCCTCAGCACCCAGGCCAACTTTGCTCCACTGGAGCCTTGGCAACAGGAGGGGAAGAGAGAGATAAAGAGAAAGGAGAGGGGGAAGGGTGGAGAAGTGCTTCTCCTGTGTGCCCTGGCCAGGAATTGAACCCGGGATTTCCACTCGCCGGGCTGACATTCTACCACTGAGCCAACTGGCCAGGGCTGGATGATTCTTGTATATGCCCTCACCAGGGATGGAACTCATAACCTCAACATGTCAGGATGATGCTCTGTTCAACTGAGCTACCTGGCCAGGGGTTAGAAGGCTATTTTTAAAGGTCAATTTACTGACGAGAAAAAGCTAAGGTAGACACAGATAAGTCAAATGATTTGTCCAGGATCATGTGGCAGGCTGTTACAGAGCCACACCAGAAACAGTATTTCCAGTGCCCTTCTGTTTCCTCCTTTCTTTGAAAATTGACCCTTTTCTGAATTAAGTTCTGGTCTTTTATGCTTTATGTCGAAAAGAAAGACAAAAGTTGATGGTGAGGACAAAAGAGAGTACCTGCAGTAGTAATGCTAACCTGACAGAGAAAACCTCCCACGGCATTATCTCTCATTTCTACCTGCTACTTTTAAGTGTTCTAAACTTCTTTACTTGGAATTCTCATTTAGAATCTCCAGTCTTCTCTAATTAACTTGTTTTGCTTTTCTGACAGAGCATGACCTTCTATTTTGGCTTTAACGATGTGAAACTATTGTTTTCTGGCCTGGTGATCAATACAGCTGGAGGTGAGTAAGCCATCAGGTGGTGTGTGAAGGTGGCGAAAATCTGGAAACCCAGCATCTCATTCTGTTGTAATTACTGAATCATTATGGTTATGATCCATGACTGGCTTGCTTCCTAGGTAAGGATACACAATGCTTATTTTAGAGTTTCTAAAAAAATAATTTAGATACAACATAGGAGTCTTTGGTAGTCTGTTTCCTTTCATCCTTTTCCAGAGTATTTCCTTGTTTGATGTTAGTGGTCATGAATATAAGACTATAGTCAAGTTAAAATGACATAAGCATTTTATATACACATACCACAAAATAACTCTAGGTTAAAAGCTATTGACCTAGTACATTGCTACCATTTTAAAATAAATTAAGCTTTAAATAGTGAAATGATTAGTCCTAAATCAGATAGAATAACTATGTCAGAGCCAGGGCAGGGACCCAGACCTTCTAGTCCTGCCTAGCCCAGTGTTCTTTCTAGTGCACAAAACTGTGCTCTGCATCATTTCTGATGGCTTGGTATGGCCCATCTTAGTGTCACTCCTTAGATTTTGGGTAACTAATCACCCATTTCTTTGTGTTTATAATGTTGAGTTGGTGTACCATAAGTTCAAATTGTACAAGCTGAATAGTCAGTTGGCCTGCTTTAGGTTAGGTTATATCTTTGGATCCACAAAATCAATTTGGGAAGAAGAGTAGTTAATTCCAGTAGAATGTTAAATCAGAAGTTTGAATACATTCCTAGCATTACCAGTGCTTCCAAGTTTGAAAGACTAAGAATTGAAATGACTGTTCAAGAAATAGAATCAGCACGTATAAATAAGTTGTTTTCTTCTCCTTTTGCATAACATATTCAGAAATTGAGAGTAGTACCTTTTCTACGTTGTCTTTCTAGCTTGGATAGCATGCCAGCTGATTACTTTGCAATGTTTTACAGTACCACCATCTTTTTCCTTCCCTACTTAGAAATGGCCGGAGCTTTTGTGGGAGTGTTTTTACTAGCAGTGTTCTATGAAGGACTCAAGATAGCCCGAGAGAGCCTGCTGCGCAAGTCTCAAGTCAGCATTCGCTACAATTCCATGCCTGTCCCAGGACCAAATGGAACCATTCTTATGGAGACACACAAAACTGTTGGGTAAGAAGATTGAACAGATCCAGATAGAACTTCTGGAGAGCTGGGTTAGCTAAGCAGCAAAGCAACCATTTTATTTATAACATCCCTCTTCATGAGTTAGTGATTCTGTATGACCTTGATCAAAATTGTCTTTGGAGGCTTATAGTTGTGGATCATGAGCAGACCAGAGGAGGAACGATAGGAACCCTTCGGCAAACATGAACAGTTGTTCTGAGTTTTAAGTATTGGTACTTTAGAAGAAAGTAAGGAATCCATATTGTAAAATATTTGCCAAAATAATTCAGGGTGTAGAAGAATGACAGGATCCAGTTGATTCCTTTCTCTACAAAGCTGTACCTGCCCAGCTCTAGTCTGATTTTTTTCTAATTTTTATTTATTGATTTTAGCAAGAGAGGAAGGGGGAAAGGAGAAGAAAGAGACAGACAGGAACATCTGTTCCTGTATGTGCCCTAACCCGGGATTGAACCTGCAATCTCTGCACTTCAGGACGATGCTCTAACCCAGGGGTCCCCAAACTATGGCCAGAGGGAGGCATGCGGCCCTCTGAGGCCATTAATCCGGCCCCCGCCGCACTTCCGGAAGGAGCACCTCTTTCATTGGTGGTGAGTGAGAGGAGCACAGGATGCATCAAACACAGGACGCCACAAAGCACGGTGTCGCTCACATACAGTACTACTTCTGGTAATGTGGGACGCACGCGTCACGGCTCCGGAAGCGTGTCATATCACTTGTTACGGCTAGCAGTGACAAATATGGAAACGGACATTGACCATCTCATTAGCCAAAAGCAGGCCCATAGTTCCCATTGAAATACTGGTCAATTTGTTGATTTAAATTTACTTGTTGTTGTTTTTTTTGTTTGTTTTTTTTTTCATTTTTCCAAAACTGGAAACGGGGAGGCAGTCAGATAGACTCCCGCATGCACCCGACTGGGATCCACCCGGCATGCCCACCAGGGGGTGATGCTTTGCCCCTCTGGGGCGTCGCTCTGTTGCGTCCAGAGCCATTCTAGCGCCTGAGGCAGAGGCCACAGAGCCATCCCCAGCGCCCGGGCCATCTTTGCTTCAATGGAGCCTCGCTGCGGGAGGGGAAAAGAGAGACAGAGAAGGAGGAGAGGGGGAAGGGTGGAGAAGCAAATGGGTGCCTCTCCTGTGTGCCCTGGCCGGGAATCGAACCCGGGACTCCTGCACGCTGGGCCGACACTCTACCGCTGAGCCAACCGGCCAGGGCCTGTTCTTTATTTTAAATATTGTATTTGTTCCCATTTTGTTTTTTTACTTTAAAATAAGATATGTGCAGTGTGCATAGGGATTTGTTCATAGTTTTTTTTATAGTCCGGCCCTCCAACGGTCTGAGGGACAGTGAACTGGCCCCCTGTGTAAAAAGTTTGGGGACCCCTACTCTAACCAAATGAGCTATCTGGTCAGAGCCAACTCTAATCTCTTTTTGCTTACAATATAAGACTACAAAAATGTCTGTATTTCATCTAAGAAATTTTTTGGATAATTATTGGTTTTTCCCACAGATAGACAAATGCTTTTTGAGCTTCAGTCTTAATAAAAATGTAGGTCTGAAAACTAAATTGGAGTTCAAGCAGTCCTATAGACTAATATCCTACTCTTAAGTAAGCACAGTATTATTTATTCCCATTATACTGATGAGCTCACTGAGGCCCAAACAGGTTGTGACCCACCTAAGGTGACAGAACTAGTCAGTGACAGAAGAAATAAGTAACCAGCTCTCCTGATCCCTAATTAAGTACTTTCTATTACATTGCAATTCTATTTCCATTTTCTTAGAATGTGAACTTTGCAAAAAGGTAGAAGGCCTAAAAATGTTCAGGCAAATAAGCATGGGAGGGTTTAGGCTTAAGGATCCAAGGTGGAGGTAAGTCAGGGAATTAGGCCTTCCTTCCTCTCCCCGACTTCAAAAGAGGGTTCCTCCTGCTGACATATAACCATAACGAGGCATTGCTTATAAACCTGAACACCCTGTCATGTTTCATTTCCAGGGACCAATAAACAGCATACACACAAGTACCCATGAGCCCCCGGGGTGGCTGTGAGGGAGTCCAGTTTAAGCTTTCATGACAACTGTCCCCCTTTCTTCTGCTCCGCAGAGCTGCCTGAACACTCCCAGGGGTCTTTGATTGTTGTTTCCCTGTTTACTCTGCAGGCAGCAGATGCTGAGCTTTCCTCACCTCCTGCAAACAGTGCTGCATATCATCCAGGTGGTCATCAGCTACTTCCTCATGCTCATCTTCATGACCTACAATGGGTACCTCTGCATTGCTGTAGCAGCGGGGGCTGGCACAGGATACTTTCTCTTCAGCTGGAAGAAGGCAGTGGTAGTGGACATCACAGAGCATTGCCATTAACGTCAAACTCCATGGTGTGGCCTTATCGATTGCAGTGGGAAGCAGTTCCAGACTGGAAGACATGATTCCTACTCCAATCTTCCCTTCTTGCTCCTTATCTCCTTACACACGCACCTGCTCAGCAGAGGTTTAACTTAGAGTCCCAGATCTATAGTGATAACCCCCTGGCTGTTCTTTTTCCTGTGCTGAGATTCCCATTTCTCCTGAGGTTGAAGCCACCCATGAGATGTCTTCTCCTCCACCATTATCTTAGATCCAAGTTACATGTTCTTGTCTAATCCAGGTAGGTTCCTGTTCAATGACTTGATCACCTGCTTTATTCTTAGTCTTCTGTTTTTATTTTTAACAGACAATCTGTGAATTTAGTGGGTTTTTCCTGGATCCGTGGTGGAAAAGGATTAACTTCAGCTAGGATTTATAGCAGCTGAGGGAAATTCTTGCCCAACTAAAGCCAGAATCCAAACTAAGTCCCAGTCTTTGGACTCAATGAGGGGAAATACATTGTGCCTTTCACCAGGTGTGATGTGGACAGACGGTGGTTTGAGACTAAATACAGGTCTGGAGCTTGTAGAAGTACGCATTCTTGGGTGACTTACTCATCTATTGTGTTGCCACTTAACATTTTTGATTAGAATGAACTTGTCAAAAAAAAGGTGACAATCAATTTGAGAAAATAGAAATAGATATTTTAAAATAAAACCATTGACATTTTACTTTGACTTGGTACCTTGGTTTGTCACAACTGAATGAAGCAAGTTTGAATCATTATCTCCCATTACTGTTTATGTGTGTCTGCCTGTAAACCAGCGGCTTTCAAACTTTAGCATGCATTAGAATCATCGCAAGGGCTTGTTAAAAACAACGATTGCTGGGCCTGGACCCAGAACAATTGGCATTTCTAACAAGTTTTAACAAGTTGTGATGCTTCTTCTGATAGTCAGGGGACCATAGTTTGAGAATCTCTGCTTTAAACCCGATAGGGTGAGCATGGGAATTTGAATTACTGACTGGCAGGTGATATGTCTGGGCTTCACTTGTGTAATAAATGCTGCTGGTCAATACTTAATCATTCCACAAACATTTATTCAGCTCCAACTGTGTGTATGTGTGCCCAAACACACAGGCACAAAGGGCTGTAGCCAAAGTAACTTTTATCAGCATGTATGAACTCACTAGTCCTTATTTTTAAAGAGCTGTAGTTTCTTGGAAATAGCTTGAAGATTGAGATAGACCTTTGATCTGCAATGTAAATTAGCCAGTCATAGGCCAGAAGGACAAAAGTCTAGCCCTGTCTTTGGAGAGGCTTAGGGTGTGGTCTGCTTATGGCCAGATATTCCTTAGCCCCCGACATCTATGCCCACACCAGGACAATCCTCATTCTCTAAGTGACCTGACCATCTTTGTTACTCTCGGGGGCTTAATTAGATCACAAGAGGCCAAAACCTCTTTTCTCAATGAAGAATCACATTGGGTTTTTATCTATTCAGTTGTTAGTCTATGCTGCAGCTTTGTTCCCAGTCCAAACTACCTCTATAAAGTGAGTCTTCTATGCTGGTCTATTAAATCCTGCCCTCCTTGGTGCTAGACTCCAGTTGTGCCTCAGGGCAGAAGAGACAAAACACAGCTATCCTGTTGGCCTCTGTGGCGGTTATGAAGTTTGTACTTTCTCTGTGGGTACAGTTAAATATTGGAGCAAGGAATGTGTACTTCCACGGCTTTGAACCAAGAGAGGGTTATGAACCTACTGGATTGAGGTTAAAACCTAAGAACCAACATTTAGAGTTTTATGCTTTTCTCTCATTCCAACCCCTTGCAATGCTGATATTTAGCATGAGCAGAGTGAATGACAGGTACTGACATAGTCCCACGTTAAGGTGTAAATAGCCTGTTCTTGTCTCAGAAGCCAAGGAATAATACACCTTGAGAAATAAAGTAAGAACGATAGTAATGACCCTGGTGCTCTCTAGAAAACAGCATGAACTGCTATAAAATACCCTTTAGGAACAGGAGCTTATCATTAAGATAAAAAAAAATCAAGGCCAGTTAAGACAAAGTGTGAATTTGAAACTCCCAGAGAGAAACATCATTTGGGACTGGTTTTTAGGTAGTCAAGATAGAATCTCCTGAAAACCTGAATTCCAGCAATTCTTAGACTAGGTTGCCAAAGCAAGAAGCTAGTGAAGGAGGGAAAATAATCAAGCGTATTCTTTCTTGAGCACTTGGATTGTGATACATATATACAGTGATCCTGTTGACTTTCATTTCTGTATCCCTGGTTCGTTTGGAATTAGTGCCTGACTTCTTTGTTCCTTTTGGACCCAAATTTCTCTTTTCCTCCTTCCCTGTTCAAATCAGCTAGAAACCTGTATCCCATTCTTTGGCCCCTATTTTGCTATCAATTTCCCTGTCTTTCATAGCTAAAAGATCATGTCTTTTATTCCATATATCTAGTTCATTAAGTTTCCCTAGCCCTCCTGATGCAGTGGACATTACTAGGCAGTGACAATAGATACCAACCAGAAGTGTATTACTTGGTAGACCTTTAAGCACATTTCAAGGAGCACTGTCCCACTGGAATTTCTATAAGGTTGGGTAAAGGGCTACATAGTATCGACTGCAATTATAGAATCTTAGTTGGTCTCTCCAGTCTATGCTGGAGGAACACTGTCCCTCAGTGGTGACAAACAGGGAATCCTCTGTGTCCACCAGGGAATTAGAGATTCAAGTTTCTTCACTACTATGGTAGGATTGTCTGGAATTCCCTTTTAGGCTGTGGGGCACTGGTCCTGAGTTCTAGCCACAAAGGGTTAGGAGCTGGAAGGGGAGGGGCAGGGGGCACACTTTCATGTCACTAACTTTTGATCCTGCCCTCTCCAGCTGCTGCTTTTAGAAAATACATCTAAAGATACAAAGTCTGCATTTGATACAATGCCTTAATCACTGGTTCTACAATTAATGTTGACTGTTTAGACTGTAAGCTCCTGGAGAGCAGTATTGCTGTAGTAGGAACGTTTTAACAGTGTCATGTACAAAAGAACAAAATAAATATTTTGATTTTGTGATTCTACGCATGTGTTTACCCAGAGTGAGACCAGAATAAGTGGTCTCATCCTTGTGCACCGAGTCTTGACCATTATCATAGTATTTAAGATGTCAGTCTTGAGGTGGCATGATCCCTTTGTTTTCATAGCATTCTCCTCCTACTCAACTTAAAATGACAGGCTAAGATAACAGAAGATCTACGTGAACAAAGGAGACAGGGTCTTCGCAAAGCTGCAAACATCTCAGTATACCAAGGATTCCAGAATTTAAAAGCTAATTTGTATCACAATTCCTTCCCTATATTTATGTGGTTGGGCAAGAGGTTGAGTTGGGCCTCTAGGAACTTCACTCTTGAATCTTGAGATGAGCACTGGCCCTGCCGGTCCCTTTAGTAATGCCAGGATGCTGGTGTTATGCACCCTTCCTACTGGCCCGCAGATGGCCATCTTGCCATTCAGCGCCATTTCTAATCTCACAGTGTAGTATGATAAGCATGGACTTTGGAGTCAAACATAACTGGGTTTGAATCCTGGCTCCACCACTTACTAGAAAATGGGACCTTCAGCAAGTTATTTTAATAATCCCTAAGCCTTAGTTTTCTCGATTATTAAAAATAAAAATTTATTAAAAGGCAATACTAGTACCTATCTATTTGAATTAGGAACAGTATGTATAAAGCCCCAATATATAACAGGCATTCAAGCCATAGTAAGTATATATATATATATATCTTTTTATTTCCTGTCAACTCCCACCAAAATATAATCTCCATAAAGGCAGAGATTTATTTTTTGTCTACTTTGTTCACTGCTATATCACTAACTCCTAGAAAATGCCTGGACCTTGGAGGAGCTTAATATTTGTTATTAGATAAAAGAATATAAAGCTCAATAAGTTATATAGCACGTGCTCTAAGGAACTCACAAAATGATACTAAAAAGACAAAACAGTAATACTAGCAAAAATGACATTTATCCAGCTCTTACTACGGGCCAGTCATGGTGCTAAACTCATGTCACCATTTCATTCAATTTCCACAATGGTCCTATAAGATAGATACTATTTCCATCATATTGATATGAAGACAAAGGCTCACAAAATTGAAATCATTGGCTCCAGATAACAAGAAGAAAGTGATTGTGCTGGAATTTCAGCTCAAGACACTTCAGTCCACAATCCATGATATTTACAATCCTTTTAATTAGAGAATTTCCCCAAACACACACAAAAGTAGAAAGAAAAATATTGAGAACCCCTCTCAGCAACACCCACCACTTAGTTTCAACCAATAATGATAAATCCATGGTTCCCAGAGTCCATGATCTTAACTCCTTGCTATATGATCCAATAAGTGGAACAGAAAATTCACTCCTTACGAGTGGAACTCTACACATGGGAGTGGGCAGGAAAGCCTTCATGAGGTCTACTTTGGTTTTATGCTCCTTTCCCTCCTCACCAGCTGATCACTCCAGCTTCCTGTGAAGCCCCAGGGGGTGGAATACGCAATCCCTGCTTGGTTCCTGTGCTCAGGATGAATGAGGCCTGGTCCAAAGGAAAGCTGCCTGACAAGAACTCCATTTACTAAGTGGACGTGCTTAGTTTGGGAAGGAGGAATCTTCTGCCAAGCCTCATTATTGCAGAGGGGCTGGAGAGGGGGTTCCATAGGAAAGGTTCAGAATGGGAAATCAGGTTTACACAGAATCACTAAAATTTCATCTCCACGAGGGCAGGGATCTTTGTTAATTTTGTTCACTGATGTTACCAGATACCTAGAATGGTGCCTGGCACATAGTGGGCACTCAATAAATACTTTGCTGAATGAATGAGTTAAATGAAAGTCAGTGACAGGGATGAACTGGAAGTGTTCTGTGCTTAGGATCTTTTAATGAAGACGAGAAGAATAATGTCACCTCTGTAGCAATTACCTTTTCAAGTCTGGGGATTAACAGCGCTATTATACTTCATTAAGGATGTCTCATACTTTTCCGAAAATACATTTATTTTTAAAAACAAAAATCAGACATGTTTTATAGAGTCAAATTTTCCAGACAAACTAGTTTGGATTTCAGCTCTCGAGTGAAAGTTAAGCACCAGTAATCGCCAAGCAAAAGGATCTCTCTGCAGGAGGTAAAACATTCTGCTTGACTGCAAGTACTCATTTCCCTAATCTTATTTGTATAATACTTCTGCCATCGTTCTACACCATCCCAGGGCTCTGGCAAGCAAAAGTAATTGACCTCTAAAATTCAAAACTTCCAAATTGAGATGAACGATTGTTGGGCTTGGCTTGGGGTTTATAACCAATCCGATCATTAATCATCTGTTCCCGGTTCTTGGGGTCACTGTTGAGCCCTATGGCACCTTCTCCATCACTGCCTCCTATAACATCCACATCTTCCTTTTGTTTCTTACGGGTCTGAAAATATAAAAATTTTAGGATTAAGGCCACATTCTTTCCATGAGCAAATATTTATTTGGCACCCACCGTGTACTTGGTTGGCATAAGGTAAAAGATAGGGTTAGGGTCGACAGAACAATAAACTGAAACCCAGGTTTGGATGGTTAGGAATACAAGTGCGTACAGCAGTCTCCCTTACCCACAGTTTTGCTTTCTGAGGTTTCAATTATCCACGGTCAACCAAGGTCCAAAAATATTAAAGGGGCAATTCCAGAAATAAATAATTCATAAGTTTTAAATTGCATACTGACCTGGAACATGAATTATCCCTTTGACCAGCAGTTCTACCTTGTACATGGTAGCTGCCTGTTAGTCACTTAGTCACCATCTCAATTGTCAGAATGACTGCTGCAGTATCACTGTGCATGTCTTCAGCACCCTTACAGTCTAGTACTTGTCACAATGCCTTGTCATTCTTCTCACTTCATCTCATCACGTAATCATTCTCCCATCTCACATCACTGTGAGAAGAGTGAGTGCAGTACAATAAGATACTTTGAGGGAGACCACACTTATCTACCTTTTACTACAGTATATTGTTGTAATCGTCCTACTTTATTATTCATTGTTGTTAGTCTCTTACTGTGCCTAATTGGTAAATTAAACTGTCACACGTATGTACGTATAAGAAGAAAAATAGTATAGATAGGGTTCAGTACCATCCCCACCTTCAGGAATCCAGTGGGAGTCCCAGAACATATCCCCCACCGATAAGGGAGGACTACTGTATAAAGACAAAAGATATCACACCTTCAGGATGTCACACTCCCCCCGAGAAAACAGGTGAAGAGACAATTCAAACACAGGGTGATCTGAGCTATGACAGAGGAAAGCCCATACTGCCAAGGAGACACAAAGAGGTGAGGAGCACGGAGTGAAGGTTCAGAGCAGGAACTGCAATCAGAAGAGTCAAGAGTTGTCAGAAAAGGGAGAGAGAAGGGTGTTTCAATAAATTCCAGATTACAGAGGGAAAAATAAAGTGACTGATAAAACAATAACCACCACAAAAGAACAGATTAAGTGTAACAGGAATAGAAGATTCTGAGCTATCTCATCATAAGACTTGGGGGGTTTCACTTTGTTTTCAGAGAAAAGGTTTGGCTCTTAAATCACAAGTGACTACAGAATTCACAAAGTCTAGGTCTCAGTTTGACCATTTTCAAAGAGATGCCCTAACTACCACTACATAACTGTAAGGATAACAGCTGATGATGACTTTCTGTGAGAGAACAGGTGTATGTTTTATCTAGACTTTCTTACCAGAAGAGTGGCTCACTCTAATCACTGGGTTGCTTCCATACCTCGCCACTTACTGCTGAACCTTTAAATGCCAATGTGATGGAAAATGATTTGCCTTTGGATGATGGGCACACAATGCAATCAACAGTTCAAAGCTATAAAAATGTTTACCTGAAACCTATGTACTCTTATTGACCAAAGTCACCCCATTAAATTTAATTTTCTAAATTAAAAAAAGCCATTGTCCACATACTAAAGTGAACCAAATAAGGTATTACTACATACACACACAGTACAGGATGTAACAAAAGTAGGTTTACAGTCGTGAGTACGCATATTATTTACTAATTATTGTATTACTTTCCATATGAACAACTGACACCTACTTTTGCCCCACCCTGTATGTAGAAATGAATATGATTTCCCTGTGTTACTTTATAGTCTACATTACCAATAAGTACCATTAGAAAGTTCTACCCAAATAACTTTATGACCACAAATTTTAAGAGGCAAAGGATGCTATAATTTTATAAGCCATGAAAAACTCTGAGAATATCCAAATGGAATAAAATCATTTAATAGCCCCCCCTGGACACACACACACCCCACCCATGAACAAACACTGTTTCAGAATCTAGTCATCAAATGGTAATCAAACTAATTTCAATAACAAATGAACTATCTGTTTTCTTCTGGTTTCATTTTAGTTCAGGGCAAAACTATCCCCCCCTAAGTTGCTCTAGAACAGGGCAAGCCCACTGGATACTGCCTTTAGTAGAAAGACTAACTCAATGGTAAGCTGACTCTGCAGAGTCAAAGTTCAGTATGCTAGCACTTTATGAGACTCATTGTAACTGAAATTGAAACCATACTTAAAGTTGATCCTTAAAAGGAAGGGCACTATCAACATGAGCTTTTAAAAAGCAAAAAAATTATAATGCTTAGAGAACACTAAATCTCCGGGATGTGGAAGAAGGAAAAGAAAGCTTAATGAGAAGCATACACAGGCCTGGGCTGAACCCCTGAGATACAGATCAGAGAAGGGTAAGGTCAGAGGAAGTATCTGAGAACAAACAGGCCGGCTGGTGATCAGCCTATGTCATGCCATTATTACACTTAACACAGTTACCAATAATTCCTTAATGTAATCTAAACCTCAGAAATAAGTTTTCATGTGTTAAAAAAACAAAGCATATAAGGCCCTGGCCGATTGGCTCAGTGGTAGAGCGTTGGCCTGGCGTGCAGAAGTCCCGGGTTCGATTCCCGGCCAGGGAACACAGGAGAAGTGCCCATCTGCTTCTCTACCCTACCCTCTCTCCTTCCTCTCTGTCTCTCTCTTCCCCTCCCGCAGCGAGGCTCCATTGGAGCAAAGATGGCCCGGGCGCTGGGGATGGCTCCTTGGCCTCTGCCCCAGGCGCTGGAGTGGCTCTGGTCACAACAGAGCGACGCCCCGGAGGGGCAGAGCATCGCCCCCTGGTGGGCGTGCCAGGTGGATCCCCGTCAGGCGCATGCGGGAGTCTGTCTGACTGTCTCTCCCCGTTTCCAGCTTCAGAAAAAAACAAACAAAAACAAAAAACAAACAAACAAAAATAAAACCAAAGCATATAAAATACATGGTAAAGCCATCATGTTCGTGGATGTGTACAAGATATAATGACCTCTGCCATATAGTACAAAAGTATCTACCAAGGACAACAAATGAAAATAGACTTGTATCGAGCACCTCAATTGAGCCAGGTATTGCAGGGGACTGAAGCAGAAAAGAGTGTACTCATTCCTGACTTCAAGAAGCATATGGCCCGGTGGAGGAAAACAGAAAAACAGTCAATTACAACAGAGACTGACAGGACCTATGAGAGAGGTCAGCACAAGAGGAAGAGGTTGAAACTAGTCCAGCTGGGGCAGGTAGTCAAAAAGACTTCTGGGAGGAGCCGAGTCAAAAGATGAGTAGGAGTTAGCCTGACAAAGAAAGGCAAAGAGCACTTCAGGTAAAGGGAACAGAGGGTGCACAGACGCAGAGTAAAGTTAAATAAAGATAACACAGCAGTGAAAGATAAAGTGGAGAGATGAGCAAGGGCCCTGCATGCCACCCTAAGGAATCTGGACTTCACTCCAAAAGCCACTGAAGACTTCAAGTCTTATTAACGCACATCTGGGACTGCAGGGTAAGGCTGCTCTGCAAAATACATACTGGGCTCCAACTATATACTAGGTTCTGCGAACTCAATGGTGAAACAGACAAACATGATTTCTACATCAAGGTTCCCAATGTAAATGGTTTTACAATAAACAAACAAATCATCATGACTTACAATAAATGCTATAAAAATCAAAGAATAAAGTGCTCTGAGAGACCCTAATAAGATGGAGGCAGCATGGATAGGAATGACACACCTAAGGTGGACAGGGTCAGGGAGGCTGCTCAGACTGAGGGACATTTAAATGGAGACATGAAGAAATGGGGAGCGCTCCAGAGGGAAATCTGTGCAAAGGCCATGAGTGATGAATGGTTTTGCATGTTCAGGGAAATGTAAGAAAGAAATGTAAGAATGCCAGTGTGTCTGGGGGGCAGAAGGCAAGGCAACAAGTGGCAGGAAGTGAACCTGAGAGGGGCCAGAACATACAAAATCTTACAGGCCATAAAGAGTTAAGATATTGCCTGACCAGGCAGTGGCACAGTGGATACAGCGTCAGACTGGGACACAGAGGACCCAGGTTCGAAACCACAAGGTCGCTAGCTTGAGCACGGGCTCATCTGGTTTGAGCAAAGCTCACCAGCTTGAGCCCAAGGTCGCTGGCTTGAGCAAGGGGTCACTCGGTCTGCTGTAGCCCCCCTTCAAGGTACATATGAGAAAGCAATCAATGAGAAACTAAGGTGCCGCAACAAAGAATTGATGCTTCTCATCTCTTTCTCTTCCTGTCTGTCCCTATCTGTGCCTCTCTCTGACTCTGTCTCAAAAAAAAAAGAAAAAAGAAAAGAAAAAAGAATTAAGATTTTATTTTCAGTGCAGCAAACCATTGAAGAGTTTGTTTTTTTTTGGGGGGGTTGTATTTTTCTGAAGTTGGAAATGGGGAGGCAGTCAGACTCCCGCATGCGTCCAACCAGGATCCACCCAGCACGCCCACCAGGGGGCGATGCTCTGCCCATATGGGGCATCGTTCTGCTGCTACCAGAGCCATTCTAGCACCTGAGGCAGAGGCCATAGAGCCATCCTCAGCACCCGGGCCAACTTTGCTCCAATGGAACCTTGGCTGCGGGAGGGGAAGAGAGACAGAGAGGAAGGAGAGGGGGAGGGGTGGAGAAGCAGATGGGCGCTTCTCCTGTGTGCCCTGGCCAGGAATCAAACCCGGGACTCCTGCACGCCAGGGCAACATTCTACCACTGAGCCAACCGGCCAGGGCCATTGAAGAGTTTTAAGCAAGGAAATAACATGATCTTAACATTTTTTAAAGATCATTCTAAGCCCTGGCCAGTTGGCTCAGCGGTAGAGCATCGGCCTGGAGTATAAAAGTCCCAGGTTCAATTCCCAGTCAGGGTACACAAGAGAAGCGCCCATCTGCTTCTCCACTCCTCCCTCTCTCGCTTCTCCTCCCCTCCTACAGCCAGGGCTTGATTAGAGCAAGTTGGCCCCGGGTGCTGAATACAGCTCCATGGCCTCTGCCTCAAGCGCTAAAAAATGGCTCCAGCTGCAACGAGCAAGGGCCCCAGATGGGCAGAACATTGGTCCCAGACAGGGCTTGCCAGGTGGATCCCAGTCGGGTGCATGCGGGAGGTCTATCTCTGCTTCCCCTCCTCTCACTAAAAAAAAAAAAGATCATTCTAGATACCTGATGGAGAATGGATTGACGAGACAAAAATGGAAGTAGAAAGAGCACTTAGGATGCTATTGAAACTGGAGAGAAAAAGAGAGAGAAAGAGAGAGAGAGAGAGAGAGAGATATGATGGTTTCTCAGACCAGAGTTGTAACAGTAGAGATGAAAAGATACAGATAGAATCTAAAATATTCTGGAAGTAGTATCAAAGGGTTTATGGACAGATTGTATATAAAGGGTAAGGGAAAGGGACAACTCAAGAGTGACTCCTTTTGCCTGACCTGTTGTGGTGCAGTGGATAAAGTGTCGACCTGGAAATGCTGAGGTCGCCGGTTCGAAACCCTGGGCTTGCCTGGTCACGGCACATATGGGAGTTGATGCTTCCTGCTCCTCCCCCCTTCTCTCTCTCTCTCTCTCTTTCTCTCTCTCCTCTAAAGTGAATAAAAAAAAAAAAAAAAAAAAAAGAGTGACTCCTTTTGAGCAAATGCAGATACTGAGATGGGGAACACTACGGAAGGAAAACTCAAGAGTGACTCCTTTTGAGCAAATGCAGATACTGAGATGGGGAACACTATGGAAGGAAAACTCAAGAGTGACTCCTTTTGAGCAAATGCAGATACTGAGATGGGGAACACTATGGAAGGAAAACTCAAGAGTGACTCCTTTTGAGCAAATGCAGATACTGAGATGGGGAACACTATGGAAGGAAAACTCAAGAGTGACTCCTTTTGAGCAAATGCAGATACTGAGATGGGGAACACTATGGAATTGGCTTGAAGAGGAAATCAAGAGTTTTTGTGGCCAAATGGGGGGTGGTACAGTGGATAGAGCATCGACCTGGGATGCTGAGGTCCCTGACTAAAACCCCGAGGTCGCCAGCTTGTGCGTGGGCATGCTAGCTTGAGAATGGGGTCTCTGGCTTGAGTGTGGGATCATCGACATGATTCCAAGGTCGATGGCTTGAGCCCAAGGCCTCTGGCTTAAGCAGGGTTCACTAGCTCGGCTGGAGCCCCCCAGTCAAGGCACATATGAGAAAGCAATCAATGAACAACTAAAGTGAAGCAACTATGAGTTGATGCCTCTTATCTCTCTCCTCCCTTTCTCTCCCTTCCTCTCTCTCTCTCATATCAATTATTTTTTTTAAATGTTGTCTATTTTAACCTATTAAGTATAGTGAGCTGAATAATAAAACCCAAAGTTAACAGGTCCAAATCCCAGGAATCTATAAACGTTGTCTTATATGAAAAAAGGATCTCGCCTGACCAAGCGGTGGCGCAGTGGATAGAGCGTCGGACTGGGATGCCAAGGACCCAGGTTCGAGACCCCGAGGTCGCCAGCTTGAGCATGGGCTCATCTGGTTTGAGCAAAAGCCCACCAGCTTGGACCCAAGATCGCTGGCTCGAGCAAGGGGTTACTTGGTCTGCTGAAGGCCTGAAGGTCAAGGCACATATGAGAAAGCAATCAATGAGCAACTAAGGTGTCGCAATGCGCAACGAAAAACTAATGATTGATGCTTCTCATCTCTCCATTCCTGTCTGTCCGTCCCTGTCTATCCCTCACTCTGACTCTCTCTCTCTCTGTAAAAAAATAAATGAATAAAAAATTGTAGTGAAATGTTCAAAAAAAGGAACTCTGCAGATGTGATTAAATTAAGAATCCTGAGATGAGAACATTATCCTGGATTAACTGAGTAAGTCCTAAATGCCATCGCATGTATCCTTGTCAGAGGGCAAAGGGGGATTTCCCAGACAGAAGAGGCAAAGGCAGTGTGATCACAGAGGCAGAACTTTGAATGATGCAGCCACAAGCCAAACAATGCCAGTGACCCCCAGAAGCCGGAAAATCAGGAATAGATTCTCCCCTAGGGCCTCTGGAGGGAGCAGGGCCCTGCTGACACACTGGTTTTGGTGCAGTGAGACAGATTTCAGACTTCTGGCCTATAGAACTATGAAAGAATAAATTTCTTTTGCCTTAAACCACCAAATCTTTGGTAATTCGTTACAGCAGCCACAGGAAACCAATTCATTAAATCAGAGATGCCTGAAAACCATCCAAATAAGCTGTTGATATATGAAGTCTGGAGTTCAAAAGTTAGTTATTGTTTCAAATATTCCTAAGGGTTTGAAATTGTACCCTTACCTCCAAGTCCTTTCGAATGCTCTCAAACTCCTCAATGTCATCAAGCTTCAGTTCCAGGCGGGTTGGTTTTCGTCGCAGCATAATGGAATCAACACTAACAGCCAGACTCAATAAAACTATTAGCTGTTAAAAACGACAGAGAGGAAGAAAAACTGGAGGGGATAAATCTCAGCTGCAAATGTAAGATCAATGTGTAAGCATGCATGCTAAACTGAATGGCGAAGAAAAAGACTGATTTGGATTCACACACAGACTTCTAAGTCTTTAAGTATCTGAGCCTTATGTTTTTTATTATATGATGGAGATCCACAACTCTGTAATTCCAAAAACTCTTCTCATGAACTTAAAATAGAAGGCTGCCTATAAAACAGAATTCTAGGCAACAGTCACTTTAATCTCGTGCTCCAGTCACATTCAAAAACATTTTCTAGCTAAAAGAATAATGTTAAAACATCACATCTTAATTCATTAATGTTAATACGAGAATATAAAAGCCACTAAATTTTATCAACTCTACATGAGAATTATGAGAGATTTGTGATCATTCCTGAATACTAAAATCAGTTTACTAAATCTCTTGAAAACTCCCTCTAACTCACCAATTCACAGTGGTATCCTCCGGGTCTAAATATGTCCTAAATAGATAGGTCATTCATTAAACAAACACTTCTTGTGCTCCAGCTGCCAAGTTAAAAGGCACAGTCACAGTCTGTGGAGAAAACAAACACGTAAACAGAAAACGTCATGTCCTAGGAATGTTGAGGAGGGTAATGCAATGGCATCGCACAGGCCCAGTCCACTCTAGGTTGAGAGTGGGGTAGATAGGGACATGGAGGACTTCCTGGAGGAGATGATGTCTTGGTTGACTTGTGAAAGGCAAGCAGAGAACGAGGATTAAGGGCATTCTAGGCAGAGAGAATAAGGACGCTAAGGGCCTCAAGAGAACACTCCAGTCTGAAAATCCAAGGTAATCTTTTACCAACAAAAAACATTTTTTGAAGAAAAAAATAAAACTCCCTCTCAGTTTAAAATCTATTGATGGCAACATCTTTAAGTCCTCCAGAGCAGCCACTGGAGTGTATCTGTAATAGTCAGGCAGTAAATGTTCTGTTGTTGACGAAACCCGAGATCCAAGGAAAGGGAAATGACTTTTCCGTGAACACTGTGCTATTCTTTCCCATTCTCCTCTTCACACTTTTAGGTTAACACGAAATCCCTGCAACAGTAGCAAAACTATCCCTATTTTACAGATGAAGTTGAAGCTGTTCAGTTTGGTTAATGTCAGCCTCCCGCCCTGGCCAGATGTTCAACTGATTAGTGAATTATCCCAGAGCACAGAAGTTGTCAGTTTGATTCCCGGTCAGGGCACATACAGGAGCAGATTGATTGATATTCCTATCTCTCTTGTTTTCTCCCTTCCTCTCTCTAAAATCAATAAAAATTTTTTTAAATGTCAGCCTCCCATAAAAATTATACATAGGTTACACAGTGAGGATTAAATAAATATGAGTAAGTGAAAGCTCCTTTACTTATGAATATAAATTATTATTACATGTGTCTAAGATGTAGTTAGGTATTGTGAAATATTGATACAAAGAAAGGTTTCTCCTTCCCATGAAAATTGGGATAGATAAAGGTGATATTATCACTAAATACCAGCACATCACACTTCAAACTGCTTTGGATTAAATGAGATACTATCTTGATTCCAATGCAGATAAATAGTAGAGGAAGCCAAAGCTCTGGGGAGAAATGCTTAAAAGGAAAAGATTGCTTTACACTGTCTTCACTTTTCTGCAAACTGTGAAAAGCTTTCCACTAGGGAGCAGTATAGAGTTATGAGTAAAAGTGCTTGCTCTTAAGGTGACCAATTGTCCTCCTGTAGGGAGGACAATCTTTCTGTTGTAAGTTTCATCCTCTCGAAAAGTGTCCTCCTACATGTCCTCCTTTTTGATATTGGAAGACTAATCTGTAAATGTCCGTATTTGATCAATGCAGAGTTGATCCACTGCGTGTGACGTGACGTATTTGTATTTGACATGACGATTTGTCAAGGATCAGTACAATCCAGCGAGACATGATTATGAGATGCATGTGCTCCTCACAGGAGACCTTGAGAGAGTGCGCGATATACCAAACGCGCAAATGGCTTTGTGTACTTCTTAATGAAACATGACACGGCACATACAACATTGTAGACTCGTGATTATTTCTTTCTCAGTGAATATTCAATCACAGACAGGTAAGCACAATTCATTTTATTAATTCATTATCTATTTAATAATTTCCAAATACGTATAATTTGATTTACAAGTATTACCCAAAATTCGAGTTTTAAAGTGGAAATCTAACTTCAAACCATACCTATTAATAACACATTTTAATTAAATAGTTGCATAAAACAGACGTTTTTTAATAAGAAAATGATAAATACACCCAAATATCACTCCAAATTAGTGGTTTTGTTTGATATTGTTTTGTTAATTTAGCTTCCGGATAATTCGCCTACCATGATGTAACATTTTCAGTTCCTAAACGTGCCTGCATCATTCGTGTAGCTCTATATTTTATTTTTAATTTATTTTTAATTTTTTTTAATTTATTCATTTTTAGAGAGGAGAGAGGGAGAGAGAGAGAGAGAGAGAAAGGAGAGAGAGACAGGGGGAGGAGCCGGAAGCATCAACTCCCATATGTGCCTTGACCAGGCAAGCCCAGGGTTTCGAACCGGCGACCTCACCGTTATTTTTAATTTTAAAGTTCACTTAAGGTATGGAAAAATCAAAAAAGAGAAAATGCTACTTCAATGATAAACTGAAAAAGGAATTTCCATTCCTTATATCAAAGAAAGATACCATTGTTTTCTGCAATATTTGCAGCAGAGAATTTGTATTGCAGTTTGGGGTAGAGCAGCAATAACAAAACACTTGACCACCAACAAACATAAGCAATCATTAGATACATCAGTTTCCAGTTGTAAAGTAACAAGTATTTTAAAACTTCAAATTACTCTGAAGATGAAAAACAGTTTGCTGCAATGGAGGGAATATTTGCATTTCATACCATAATTCAGAAAGTTTTTGTAGTACGGATTGTACAACTAAATTACTGAAAAAGTTTCACAAAGCAAAATTTTCATGTGCCAGGAGAAAATGCAAGGCTATTTTGAAATCAGTACTTAAAAATTTCTGTGATCAAATACTTACAGAGGACTTGGAAACTGCAGCATTTGTAACGATTTTACCTGATGCATCAAATCATAATGAAATTTAAATTGTATCCAATAATAGTAATATATTTTAATGTTACCAAGGGTATTCAAGTAAAAATTTTAAATTTAGAATCCAATGGGGGCGAAACTTCTGAAATTTTGTCAAACCATTTATACAGAGTAATAAATAAAAACAATTTGAAATATAAAGTTGAACTAACAGTTGATAATACAAATACAAATTTTGGTGAGCGAAGACGCAAAGGGGTGAATAATGTGTATTTAAAATTACAAGAGTTACTTCAGCCTGACCAGCGGTGGCGCACTGGATAGCGCATCGGACTGGGATGTGAAGGAACCAGGTTCGAGACCCTGAAGTCGCCAGCTTGAGTGTGGGCTCATCTGGTTTGAGCAAGGCTCATCAGCTTGAGCCCAAGGTCACAAGCTTGAGCAAGGGGTCACTGGTCTGCTGTAGCCCTCTGGTCAAGGCACATATGAGAAAGAAATCAAGGAATAACTAAGGAGCTGCAATAAAGAATTGATGCTTCTCATCTCTCTCCCTTCCTGTCTGTCCCTATCCCTCTCTGTCTCTCTCTGTCTCTGTCACAAAATAAAAAAAGTTACTCCGAAAGAAAATATATACTAGGAATAGGTTATAATGCACATATTTTGTCAAATGCAATCAACACAGCGTCATGTGCCACTATACTGATGTAGAATAATAACTTATTTGCATTTTAGTCATTTTACCATTTGTGTTGCTACTTTAAAACAATTTTGTGAAGAAGCAAATGTTGAATACAAAAAACTTAGGATATTCAAGGTTGGATGGCTTGCTCTAACACCTGCTATAGATCATGTTCTACAATTATTTGAGCCACTCCTTTGATAGTTTTTAAGTTTAGACAAATGTCCTAAAATCCTGGAATCGTTTTTTTTTTTTTTTTTTTTTTCTTTTTTTTTTTCATTTTTCCGAAGCTGGAAACGGGGAGGTAGTCAGACAGACTCCCGCATGCGCCTGATCGAGATCCACCAGGCACGCCCACCAGGGAGAGATGTTCTGCCCATCTGGGGCGTCGCTCTATTGCATCCAGAGCAATTCTAGCGCCTGAGGCAGAGGCCACAGAGCCATCCCCAGCGCCCGGGCCATCTTTGCTCCAATGGAGCCTCGCTGCGGGAGGGGAAGAGAGAGACAGAGAGGAAGGAGAGGGGGAGGGGTGGAGAAGCAGATGGGCGCTTCTCCTGTGTGCCCTGGCCGGGAATCGAACCCGGAACTCCTGCACGCCAGGCCGACGCTCTACCGCTGAGCCAACCGGCCAGGGCTGGAATCGTTTTTCAATAATAAAATATCTGAGATATTAATGTATTTTGTACATAATCAAGCATCTATTTTTCACAAAACGATTCAAAAGATTAAAGGTGAACACATTTCAGCTACAGAAGTTAGTCTTATTTTGAATGACTGTATCCTTCAATATAAATCTCATTTTGAAGAAAAATTTCTTCTTTTGATTATAAAAAGAAAATTATCAGACTTAGAAGAATCAAATCTGGGCATAAGGCCCTGGCTGGTTGGCTCAGTGGTAGAGCATCGGCCTGGCGTGCAAGGGGTCCCGGGTTCGATTCCCGGCCAGGACACACAGGAGAAGCGCCCATCTGCTTCTCCACCCCTCCTCCCCCTCTCCTTCCTCTCTGTCTCTCTCTTCCCCTCCCGCAGCCAAGGCTCCATTGGAGCAAAGATGGCCCGAGCGCTGGGGATGGCTCTGTGGCCTCTGCCTCAGGCACTAGAGTGGCTCTGGTCACAACATAGCGACGCCCCGGATGGGCAGAGCGTCGCCCCCTGGTGGGCGTGCCGGGTGGATCCCGGTCGGGCGCATGCGGGAGTCTGTCTATCTCTCCCCGTTTTCAGCTTCAGAAAAATACAAAAAAAAAAAAAAAAAAAAAATCTGGGCATAACAGAAGTTTATCAAAGAAGTGCAGAATTTTTACCAGACATGTTTTCAATATATAGAAGAATGGTCTGAAACAAACATCATGGGAAATAACCATTTTCAATGGTGTTTTTTACTTCATCGCAAGTATATTGGACAAATATTGAATCTTGTCATTAGTTTTTATCTAAAGAAATGCCAGACATCAAAATAGACGACAATTGTCTCTGAAGAAATTAGAAAACTGAATGTATATTTAAATTCTGAAAAATTAATACAATGGGAAAATTAACACATCGACATTGATAAAAGATGAGTGGAAATATTCAGCCATTTCAAAAATGAACATATTCCATGTGAAAATTTATTTATTCTTGTTCAATTTACATTGTGTTGCCCTGGAACTAGTGAAGCAGTTGAAAGAGTTTTTTTCAATTGCTAATGATTTTTGGAAAAGTGAGAAATCAAGACTGAATGTTGATACTCTAGCTGCAGCACTACTTGCCATAAAATTCAATACTAAGGATATTTCTTGTTCAGATATTTCCAATATATTGTTACAAAATGATACATTGACAAAAAATATTCATTCAATGGAAAAGTACTCATTTAGATAAATGAGTACTTTTTTCTTACAATTATTATTAAAAAATAGGCATGTAAGCATAATTACAATATAAAATATTACAGATGTTTTTATTATGCACTTATCATATTATAGTGCATTATTGTTGAAATGAATAAAATGCTTCTTTTATTTACAATATTGTTTTCCTTAATTTATTTTTGTCCTTTTCATTGTAAAAAAAGTTGGTGACCTTAGCTTGCTCTGGAAGGAAAGAGGCAGAGAGCAGAGGTTCTAATACCATCCACTGCTTATCTTGAACAATTAGCTTCATCTTTCACTATATCTTAATATCCATAGCGTCACCCCGTCATTGTATGGACTGGATGACGTCATGCAGACTAAATTCCTGGAATATAATCTGTCATTTAGTAAACGCTCAATAAATAACAGCCATTATTATTTTAACTGTCCTTGTGGAGAGGGACAGGAAACACTCCTGTTCAACTCGGAAACATCACTATTTTGAGCATCTCTACCCGACATGAGGACAAAAACCTTGTCTTTTTCATCTCTCATGCCCCAGCTCCCAGCGGGACAGAGGACCACGCAGAGATGTTTGCATGCACCTGACGCCTCACATCCATCACATCACTCTGATTCTGATACAAAGACTGGGCTAAGGACAACAGCAAAAGGAGGTCGTGGTTCCTCCTCCGGGTCTTTCTTTCATTTTGGCGCGAGAAGGCTCTCGAGCTTAACCTCTCGCTGCCGCCCAAATTCACCCAGCTCAAAAGCAGCTCCGGGAAAGAACTTCCCAACAGCGGAAACAGCTCTGGAGCGCAGGCAGCCCCAACGCACCACTCACCGGTCCTGGACAAGGGTTTCCATAGCAACATGGTTCCCCGCTCCAGGACAACGTAAAGCCACTAGTAGGGCAGGGAGGCACGGCCCCGGAAGCCCTCGATTTGCTCCAGAGTTCAGCCCCAAGCCGCGCGACGCACCTACCTCTTTTCAAGCCAGCTCAGTAACTTCCCGGAACCTCAGGGCCCACCGAGAATCTCCGGCTAAACCATCTGGACTACACTTCCCAGACTGCTCTGAGCCTCTCTCTCTCTCTCTCTCTCTCTCTCTCTCTCTTTCCCTCTCTCTCTCTCCTCTCCCTCTCTCTCTCTCTCTCTTTCTCTCTCTCTCTCTCTCTTATAAAACCTTGACCTTTGTGTACCTTTCTCGTAGGCTCTAGGGGTCACACCTCAGGACGTGCCCACAGTATTTCCTTCTTTCTTACTACGATTCCCGTCGTGCTCCTCGCCGCCCTGGACGCTGCGTCCTGCTCGGACCACTTCCGGTTGGTGACGCAATTCCGCTTTTCAGGGCGCGCGGTGGATTGTCTGAAACGTAGAGCGCGGCTGTCGCTAAGGTTTCGCGGCCCCGGAGCCCAGCATGGCTTCCTCCCGAGCTTCCTCCACGGTACAGATCTCAGCTCACCCTGGCAGGGAGCGCGGAGGGGTTTCGGGGTCCTTGCAGAATGGGACCGTTAGGGTCGGGCTGAGGCAGTGGAGGGCCGAGGAGGAAGACTGCGAGATTTTGTCTTAACTGTTAATTCGTTTTCCTGATTCTTAAGCGCTTTCATGTGCTTAAGCTCGTTTGCACCTCTCGTGCAGCCGCGAATAAATACTTCTGACTGGTCCAAAAACGGAGCTCTGAAAGGGAGTAGTGTCCTGGCCAAGATTTATGTCTGTATCAGACCTCTTCATTGTAGCGAGGCCTCCTAACTTCGTTTGTACTGCCTCGTGTCTGAAAACGTTTGAAGTGTAGAAACCAGTATCTTTGTAACTTGTTCCCCTTTAACATCGAGTTGGTTATTTCGGTTATCCTTTATATTTCCCTTGTGATGAGCGATCACCCTGGAAGTGTCATAAAACCCAAGAAGAGAGTGCACTCCCAATCGAATGAGTTAAACATGTTCCGAAGCAAACCTTTGGTAGAAAAGACACCAAGAGAAATTAAGTACTTTTTTTTTTTTTTTTTTCTTTTTTTTCTGAAGCTGGAAACAGGGAGAGACAGTCAGACAGACTCCCGCATGCGCCCGACCGGGATCCACCCGGCACGCCCACCAGGGGCGAAGCTCTGCTCACCAGGGGGCGATGCTCTGCCCATCCTGGGCGTCGCCATGTTGCGACCAGAGCCACTCTAGCGCCTGAGGCAGAGGCCACAGAGCCATCCCCAGCGCCCGGGCCATCTTTGCTCCAATGGAGCCTTGGCTGCGGGAGGGGAAGAGAGAGACAGAGAGGAAAGCGCGGCTGAGGGGTGGAGAGGCAAATGGGCGCCTCTCCTGTGTGCCCTGGCCGGGAATCGAACCCAGGTCCTCCGCATGCTAGGCCGACGCTCTACCGCTGAGCCAACCGGCCAGGGCGAGAAATTAAGTACTTTTTATCAACTTTTTCCTCTATGAGATACTGGAACATCCCCTTCCCACTCTACATCAGTGAGGACACATCTACAACCGAAGCTCAAGATGAGCTTTATCCTTTGAGGAAGCCTAGTAAATAGCTAAAGTTGAAGCCTTAGGTTAATCCAGGTTTCTGATTTAGCAGGCAACCAAAACTAAGGCACCTGATGACTTAGTCGCTCCTGTTGTGAAGAAACCACACATCTACTATGGAAGTTTGGAAGAGAAGGAGAGGGAGCGTCTGGCCAAAGGAGAGTCTGGGATTTTGGGAAAAGAAGGACTTAAAGCAGGAATTGAAGCAGGAAATATTAACATAACCTCTGGTAAGATGCAAATTGTGAGTCCGTATTTATTTTAGTGCAGAAGTTTTTTGGGTTTTTTTTTTTTTTTTTTTTTTGTGACAGAGCAGATAGGGACAGACAGACCAGAAGGGAGAGAGAAATGAGAAGCATCAATTTTTTGTCGCAACACCTTAGTTGTTCATTGATTGCTTTCTCATATGTGCCTTGAAGGGGGGGGGGGGGGCTACAGCAGAACAAGTGACCACTTGCTCAAGCCAGCGACCTTGGGCTCAAGCTGGTGAGTTGCTCAAAGCAGATGAGCCTGTGCTCAAGCTGACAACATCGGGGTTTTGAACTTGGGTCCTCCACATCCCAGTCCGATGTTCTATCCACTGCACCACCGCCTGGTCAGGCAGACAGTTAACTTTTGCTAGGGGCACAGACAGACTCCAATTGTAAGAAATTATTTCTTTTTTCCCTGTTTGAAGATCTGATGATTATGCTGATGTTACCTGTTCTTTTTTACAGGGGAAGTGTTTGAAATTGAAGAGCACATCAGTGAGCGACAGGCTGAAGTGTTAGCGGAGTTTGAAAGGAGGAAGCGAGCCCGGCAGATCAATGTTTCCACGGATGACTCAGAGGTCAAGGCTTGCCTGAGAGCCTTGGGGGAGCCCATCACACTTTTTGGAGAAGGTCCTGCTGAAAGAAGAGAAAGGTGCCCTTTCCGAATATCTATTTCTTTTCTTTCATTGTGGGGGAAAGAGAGGAGGAAAGGAGAGGAGAATGGAGTGGGCAGGAGAGAGAGAGAAGCATCAACTCATTGTTTCATTAAGTTATGCACTCATACATACGTGCCCTGAGGATTGAACCTGTGACCTCCGTGCACTGGAATGATGCATTATCCACTGAGCAACCCAGCCAGAGCCTACTCTTTTTCTTTTTTAATCATAAGGTTCTAGTTATAAATTTCAGTTGGTATCTATAGCAAAAACTTGAATAGAATGTCTTAGATACTGTTAACAGAATATCTTAAGTTGTGTTTATATAGTTTAACCTTTAACCCATAATCTGAGTCTTAGGCCAATTTTTATTGCACTACTAATTTTTCTCTATAAACTTTGAAGAGGGTGTTAACATGTTCCCTCTATTCCCTCCCCAATGTCAAATTTTGAGTTGGGTAAACATTTGCAGTTGAACTTTGAAAATTTAGATAAACACATTCCTTGTCGGCAACATAAAACATAATAATAAGTGTTTTTTGGATGTTATTGAGAAGGAGCACTGTCCTCAGATAATGCTCCTCTTGTGATTTTAAAGTTACAAAGTCTCTCAGTGACAGGTTAGTCATATGCACTTATGCGGCCTCCTTTTGTCTTTCTATTCACTGTCCTCTCTCCCCATCATCATCTTTTGTCTTGGTTTGTATAGTTGGTGTATTTAATCATTTTAAAACCTTTGATATTATCTTGTATTCTCTAAACATAAGCGCAGTGTTGGGCCTGTTTGAATGACAAGGGAAGAAGACCACTTTTCTTCTACTCCATGCTCTAGTCATACTGAACTGTTTGTGATTCCGAGCTCCACGTATTTTTCTTACTTTCAGACCTTTACGTTTGTTGAACCCTGTGCCTTAGCAATGTTCTCACATTCTTGACCTATTGACTTGGCTAAATGAGGACTCAGGTTAGGTAGCGCCGCCTCTGTGAAGCCTTCCCCAACCCTCCTTCCAAGCCTAGGTTAGGTACTTCTTTTATAGGTTCCCTTAGCATTCTATATTACTACTGTATTAACACTTAATACAATGTGTTATAGTTCCCTGCTGTTTGCTGTCTTTCACCCCACCCCCCAGGACTGTGCTGCTTCAAATCAAAAGCTGTTTCATAGCCATTGTTGTACACTTCGTGCCTGTGGCATTGAGGGAGGGTTGGCTGTTTTCACAGACCAAGTGGTAGCTGTGTTGGGGCTATAACTCCAAGTTGAATAAGGTAGTTACTTATAGTTCCACTTAGGGCAGTGGTCCCCAACCTTCTTTGGGCCACGGACTAGTTTAATGTCAGAAAATATTTTCATGAACCAGCTTTTAGGGTGGGACGGATAAATGTATCATGTGACCGAGACAAGCATCAAGAGTAAGTCTTAGACGAATGTAACAGAGGGAATCTGGTCATTTTTTAAAAATAAAACATCGTTCAGACTTAAATATAAATAAAATGGAAATAATGTAAGTTATTTATTCTTTCTCTGAGGACTGGTACCGGTCCGTGGCCCGGGGGTTGGGGACCACTAACTTAGGGTATCTTAAAGAAGACTGAACACAATCACATTGGAAGTTTAGGTATGACACCTTGGAGTTTGAATGGTAAGAATAGAGTAAGCTTGCTCCCTTCTTAAATGTACTTTGCAAAATCTCATCTCAGCTCTGTTTAAATTTCAATCTTTTTTGTTACAGGTTAAGAAATATCCTCTCAGTGGTCGGGACTGACGCCTTAAAAAAGACCAAAAAGGACGATGAGAAATCTAAGAAGTCAAAAGAAGAGGTAAAATACGTCTTTACCTTTGTAACATAAGCATGAAGGAGATGAGGGAGTAGTTTTCTCAATTTCTGTTTTCAGTGGTTTGCTGTGCTTGGATTGGGGGAGAGGAGTTGAAGGCTCACTGTTCAGGAGTAGTGTTGGCAATAAATATTCAATAGTTTGTGGTTCCTGTGTAGGTATAAGTGGAGACCAGTGAGTTTCCCATTCAGGAAAGAACCATAGCATTCCTGGTGTAACTTTTAACAAGGAACCTGAAACCATCTAAGAAGACCTCGCAGAAAGAAATGCAGTAGAAAGCATGTATGCCCGGTTTTATCCTGTTAATGAACTAATTCACCCTATTTTCTGGACAGTTAAAATAGGGAATTGACAGGTATGAGTGGGACAGGGATGCTTCAGACTTAATATTTTGCTCTTAATTTAACTTTCAGTATCAGCAAACCTGGTACCATGAAGGACCAAACAGCCTGAGGGTTGCTAGACTGTGGATAGCTAATTATTCACTGCCCAGGTAAGGAGAGCCTCCAAAACAGGGGTAGTCAACCTTTTTATACCTACCGCCCACTTTCGTATCTCTGTTAGGAGTAAAATTTTCTAACCGCCCACCGGTTCCACAGTAATGGTGATTTATAAAGTAGGGAAGTAACTTTACTTTATAAAATTTATAAAGCAGAGTTACAGCAAGTTAAAGCATATAATAATAATTACTTACCAAGTACTTTATGTCGGATTTTTGCTGTTTGGCAGAATAAATCTTTTTTTTTTTTTTTTTGTATTTTTCCAAAGCTGGAAACGGAGAGGCAGTCAGACAGACTCCCGCATGCGCCCGACCGGGATCCACCCGGCATGCCCACCAGGGGGCGATGCTCTGTTGCAACCAGAGCCAGACTAGCACCTGAGGCAGAGGCCCCAGCACCCAGGCCATCTTTGCTCCAATGGAGCCTTGGCTGCGGGAGGGGAAGAGAAAGACAGAGAGGAAAGAGAGGGGGAGGGGTGGAGAAGCAGATGGGCACTTCTCCTGTGTGCCCTGGCCGGGAATCAAACCCAGGCTTCCACACGCCAGGCCAACGCTCTACCACTGAGCCAACCAGCCAGGGCCTCAGAATAAATCTTTATAAAACAACTTACTATAGTTAAATCTATCGTTTTGTTTATACTTTGGTTGCTCTGCTACTGCCCACCATGAAAGCTGGAATGCCTACTAGTGGGCAGTAGGGACCAGGTTGACTACCACTGCTCTGGAAGGAGAAAGAAGCATATTTTTTCTTGTTTCCTCTCAGGAACTGAGGATCTGCTTTATATCTGTTAGGAGACATTTATATCGAAGAATGTATCAGCTAAATATAAAGTCAGTAGTTAAATGAAATTGAGTGGTGAGATACTTGTGTAGACCCCTTGTCTAAAACCCACTTGCTCATGACAGTAATAGTGTTTATGTGTCACAGGGCAGTGAAACGCTTGGAAGAGGCCCGTCTCCATAAAGAGATTCCTGAGACAACTAGGACCTCCCAGATGCAGGAGCTGCACAAATCTCTCCGGGTAAGATGCTCTTAGCAATTTTCCAGTATCTTAAAGGTTCTTAGATATTTATTAGATTTCCTCTCTTGGCCCACCTCTGGGAGACTAAAGGCAGCTCTAATTATTACTTCCTGCTTGCACTGTTGCCATTTGGGAGAAGCCATCAGTTTAGGTGGCAGGAACCTTCTATAGTTTGTATTCAGCAGAAGCCTATGGTTCTGCTCTTTGATTCTTCCTTTTAGTATGTCAGAGCTGTACTGTAGATCTCTGCACGGTTTTCTTCTCTATATTTAACTGACACAGAAGCTAGCAATGCTAAGACTGGAAGACAGTTTGCTGGGGTTTCAGATAAGCTTTGACCCATTCATTCTTCAATATAAATGTCTCCTAACAGATAAAAAAGTATAAAAGACTCTTGGGTTGTATTAAAACTGTAAAGTTGCTTTTTTATACTGGAAAAGCCAACTCTTGGATTAGCCTATTAATGATTGTTTGTTTGCTTGCTTTTAAGTCTTTGAATAATTTCTGCAGTCAAATTGGGGATGATCGACCTATCTCCTACTGTCATTTTAGTCCCAATTCCAAAATGCTGGCCACAGCTTGTTGGTAAGTTACATTTTACAGTGACTTTTTTTCCTAAATAGGGAACAGGTTCAGGGAAAAACTCGGCATGTCTTAGATATCTATTTCTATATTCTCTTTCTCTGCTTCTCATGATCACACCAAGCAAGAGATGCTCCTGCCCTACCTGTGCATTATACAGTAAAGTCTCTGTGAACAGTTCTGATTGTTCACAAGGGACCCCAGAGATCATGACATGTGACATCTGCCATGTTCTTGACACGAGTATTTTTGAACATGTCATAAGTATCCACACCCCAGTGTAGCTTTTCTTCTTCAGTTATGTGCCTTAAGCAAGATACTTAATCTCTGTAGATTCAGCTTATTTGTCTGTAAAGTAGAGTGAGATGATGTTTATAAGACATTTTACCTTGCTAGTGCCTGCTCTGTGTAAGGACTAAGTAGATATGAATCATTATTTTTATCTTTATTTTATTTTCTATTTACCACCATATTTGCAGAAGACTCTAAGGCAGGGGTCTCAAACTCAACTCAGCATGTGGGCCGCAGAGCAAGATCACAGCCGTTCAGCGGGCCGCACTAGGTCTACAAAAGGCAACTGTTACGCAACACTTTTCTCACTGCAGTTGAAAACAGTCTGTGGGCCGCACAAAATTGTTCAGCGGGCCGCGAGTTTGAGACCCCTGCTCTAAGGATATGATAACTGTTGTTTTGTTCTATTTAGTTTTGGGGGGACATTTCTCACTAGGTAGTAAGAGGGGAAACTTCCTTACATTAGATGTACAGGAACTCCATTGAGCAGGCAGAAGTCGAGACAGTGATTCAACAGAAAGCCAAGGACCGACACCAATATTTCCACCTCACCAAGCCTCAGTTACCATCATTATAAAGCAGAAGTTATCATTTCTAATTTATGTACCTCACAGGTCTGCTAATAAGGATCATTTGAGATGATAGATATAAAAATAAATGGTTGGAAATTTTCTGAAATAAGCCTTTTTTTAAATGTTAAACTAGAAGCAGGGCAGTGACCGTGGTAGTCGGGATCTGCCGAGGCATCTGTAACAACTCATCTGCTGAATCGATACAAAAATAGGAAAAAAATTTTAATAGAAAAAGGAACTCTAAAATATGTTAAGTACTTTGTAAGCAGCAAAATGCTATTCATCCTATTCCTATTTAAGGGGATAGTATCATTATTAATGTTATTATTATTGGATAGTTTAATTTGTCCTCCCTTTCTTCACAAACTGATCCAGAAGTTCAGGAGAATAGCAGCGTGTGTGTGATGATAGTCGAATAGAAGCTTCTGGTTGCATGAGACCTAGATTGAACTTTCTTCTATAACAAATCAAATGCTAAGCCTTTTCTTTTTATTTTTCTTCCTGCCACTTTAAAGATTATGGGGGGTGAGAAGAGATTGTCCTTTAGTGATGTTACCAAGGTACCTTTTCCTTCCCAGACCAATCCTGGCTGAGATGCTTTCCTTTGTATTTGATAGGAGTGGGCTTTGCAAGCTCTGGTCTGTTCCTGATTGCAACCTCCTTCACACTCTTCGAGGTGAGTTAGAATCTTTGTAGAATCTAACTCTAGAAATCTGTAATTCGTAGTGTGAACTCTGTTGACCAGTAAAACTCTGAAACTCTGCATTACACTCAGACCCAGTATATTCAAGATTCTTGATTTGTTTTGACTGGGTTTGGTTTCTCTGACCACAAGGCGGGAAGATAATGACTTCATGCACATACTTTTCTCTCATGTCCAGCCTCATTCTGGCGTTTTACAACCTCTAAACTAAAAAAAAAAAAAAAATTTCTTTTTAATATGATTTAAATATTACTTTAAATAAAAATAGTTTATTTTTTCAAGAGTTGAATAGTTGAGTCTGTCCTATAGTGGTTAAAGCATCAACCTGGAATGCTGAGGTCGCTGGTTGGAAACCCTGGGCTTGCCTGGTCAGGGCACATATGGGAGTTGATGCTTCCTGCCTTCTCCCCTCAAATGAATAAATAAAATCTTAAAAAATATTTTTAAAAAAAGAGTTATTTTAATACTCTCTGTATATATCATGTGTTCCCTAATACAGTATGTGCCTGAATTAGTCACGATAGTCTGCACATACACATAAGTTACAGGGGGGCAGAACCTTGAACTTTCATCTCTTACACTCCTTCAGGCCATAACACAAACGTAGGAGCAATTGTATTCCATCCGAAATCCACTGTCTCCTTGGACCAAAAAGATGTCAACCTGGCCTCTTGTGCTGCGGATGGTTCTGTGAAACTTTGGAGCCTTGACAGGTGAATATCACTGTTCTCTCCATACTGTGCTCACTAAAATGAATAGTTGATTGGCTGGCCTTTGGGACCTGAAAATCTGACATAGAACCCCAGGGATACTCTTAAGAGTCAAGGAAATGTGTTATGAAAATAGAATAAAGGATTTTTCTTACACCTTCCTCACCAAAGGAGTTGTCTCTGACTTTTTCTTATTTGTTAACTTGAGACCTTTATTTTTGCCTCTAATGTCATGGTCCCTTTTCCCTGGCTCCAGTTATTCTGGAAAGATCCATTTTACCTCCTGTGCAATAGATTGGCATTGGAGAAATGCACTGTTTGGTAGACTGATGCAAGGTCATCTTCTGGCAGCAGGTTGGCTCTTAGCGCACCACTGCACGGGAGGTGTTACCGGGGAAGTGATGTCTCCTCCCGTGGCTTCCTCCTTGACCGAGACCATATTTTCCAATTACAGCAGTTTTTTTAATATTGTTTATGAATATTGTTTTTTAAGAAAATTTTGGAAGCACTTTGTTGATTTCTGAATTCAACTGTTTAGTTCTCTTTCTTTGGGGAAGCACAAGAGGCTTTTATTCCAGGCTTTTGTAAAGAGCTAATTAGTGTCTCCACCCTTGACCAGACATGATCTTACCTGCAAGCACAGCATGTTTTAATTGGCTTTGGTAATAGTAGTATTTGTTCCCCTGGGGCTTTGATTAGTTCTGTCTGCACACTGACAAAGTTCCCTTTTTAATTGCCCTCTTTAGGGTTCTTGTTTATTTTCCTGGCTGGTGTTTCAGATCTATCTGTGCTTACTGGGTAGTAGAATTTAAAGGCTACCAAAAGGAAACTAAACCTCTATTTAGGAGTTTCTTTTTCCATGTGGATCCTTGAACAAACTGAGGGTTAAGATTTATCTATAATCCACTTGCACCAAAACTGCTTGGGTTTTGTTCCTTGAATTTTTTTGTTTGTTTTATAGCCTGACATTTCTATCAAAGTATGTTTTCTTTCTAGACTCTCAGTACTACGTTGGTGCAGAGAGAGATTTTTGCTTATCTTTTATTTTCTTAAATTCTAAGTGGTTTAGTCTTAAGTGTTTATTAACATAGTGAATTGAAGTAGAAAGAGTATTTCTTTTTTTTTTTTCTTTTTTTTAATTTTTTTTTTTTTCTGAAGCTGGAAACAGGGAGAGACAGTCAGACAGACTCCCGCATGCGCCCAACCGGGATCCACCCGGCACACCCACCAGGGGGACACTCTGCCCACCAGGGGGCGATGCTCTGCCACGACCAGAGCCACTCTAGCGCCTGGGGCAGAGGCCAAGGAGCCATCCCCAGCGCCCGGGCTATCTTTGCTCCAATGGAGCCTTGGCTGCGGGAGGGGAAGAGAGAGACAGAGAGGAAGGGGGGGGGGGGGGTGGAGAAGCAAATGGGCGCTTCTCCTGTGTGCCCTGGCCGGGAATCGAACCCGGGTCCCCCGCACGCCAGGCCGACGCTCTACCGCTGAGCCAACCGGCCAGGGCCGAAAGAGTGTTTCTTGAAGTGCTGTGGCCAGTTTTGCCCTGTGGGTACATGAAATAGTCTCAAATCTTTTAAAACCTTGGCAAGTGACTTAAATTATTGTTAGCCCTAAAGTTTTAGCAAATTACAAGTTTATTTACAATTTGGCTCCTTGAGCTGTACACAATTGGTGCATCTGTGTACAACAGTTAATAGAGTCAATGAATATTTATTTACAGGAGTATAAAACAGTATACTTAAATATATTTGATTCCTTTTCAGTGACGAACCAGTGGCAGATATCGAGGGCCATACAGTGCGTGTGGCCCGTGTAATGTGGCACCCATCCGGACGTTTCTTGGGGACCACCTGGTAAGCCTTCCTGTTCACACTGCATAGGCTTCTAACATCTGGTTAAACCTTCATGGTTAACTGCCAAGTAAGTTTTTAGAAGAGAGATCTTCAAGAAGGATTTTCTTGGACAGCAGTGAATCAATCTGAATAGAGTATATTATATGGTTAGGGTTAAGTGCATTTGCTCTTAAATTGCAGTTAATCTGAAAGTTGCTAGTTGTCCAGAAACTAGAAGTTTTACTCTTTGTTCTCTTTCTTGACCAATACTAGAAGTATATGTGTTTTTGTTTGTATATTTGTTGTTGGGGGCGGTTGATACACATTGTGTTATCTCTCTACAAATCAGTCTTCCTTTATGGTTTTGTGAGTTTAATGAGGCCGGAATTTGTTAAAGAACTATTAAACTGAGATAAGTTTACATGCACTGGAGTGGATTTAAGTACACAGTGTAATCAGTGTTGACAGCTGCATATGCTCACGTGACCCATCTCCCTGGCAGGTACCTTTCCACCACCCCACAGCGTCCCCTCGTGCCCTCTCCCAGTCACCTCTCCATTCCGGAGCGGCCACTGCTCTGACCTCTGTTGCCACAAGTTGTCTGTTCCTACTGTGTGCGCTCATTTGTGTCTGGCTTCTTTCAGCAAATGTTTAGAGGATTCATTCATGTTTGCATGAATCAACAGCTTCTTTTTATTGCTGAGGAGTAGTCAGTTGCATCACTTGCCACAGTTCATCGTTTTCCTGGTGATACACAGTTGGGCTGGTGTCAGGTTTTGGCTAGTCAGAAGAAAGCTGCCATAAATACTCTTGGATAAGACTTTTAGTGGACACATTTTTCTTTCCTTTCTCTTGAATAAATACTTAGGAATGTAAATGCTAGGTCATAGGGTAGATGTGTATTTAACTTTTCAAAATTTTCAAGGCCCTGGCCGGTTGGCTCAGCGGTAGAGCTTAGACCTGGCATGTGGAAGTCCTGGTTTAGTTCCCAGTCAGAGCACACAGGAGAGGTGACCATCTGCTTCTCTCCCCCTCCCTCTTCCGCAGCTATGGCTCAATTGGTTTGAGCCCATCAGCCCCAGGTGCTGAGTATGACTCCATGGAGCCTCCACCTCAAGCGTTAAAAATAGCTCGGTTGCCAGCATGGCCCCAGATGGGCAGAGCATTGGCCCCAGACGGGGTTTGCAGGGTGGATCCCAGTCATGGAGCATACAGGAGTCTGTCTCTCTAGCTCCCCTCCTCTCTCTGTCTCCCCTCCTCTCTCTCTCTCTCTCTCTCTCACACACACACACACACACACACACACCCTTTTCAAGTGGTTGTGCCATTTTATGTTCCCAGAATTCTGATTGCTGCACCTCCTTGCCAGCATTTGCTTTTGTCTGTCCTGTCATTCTGCCCAGTCTAGCAAATGTATGGTGAAACCTCATGGGTTTCATTTTTGTTACCTTAATGACTGTCGTTGTTGAGTACTTTGTCATGTGTTTATTGACCATTTATATATTCTCTTTGGTGTACTCTCCAGGTGCTTGACTCATTTTTTAAATGTTTTTTTTTTCCTGTCTTTATGTTCATCCTTATAGACCAGTGCTAGTCAGCCTGGTCCCTACCGCCCACAGCTTTCATGGTGGGCAGTAGCAGAGCAACCAAAGTATAAATAAAAAGATAGATTTAACTAGTAAGTTTTATAAAGATTTATTCTGCTAAACTTAGCGAAAATTCGACATAAAAGTACTTGGTAAGTAATTATTATATGCTTTAACTTGCTGTAACTCTGCTTTATAAATTTTATAAAGTAAAGTTACTTCCCTATTTTATAAATCATTATTACTATAGAACCAGTGGGCGGTTAGAAAATTTTACTGCTAACAGAGTTAAAAAGTGGGCAGTAGGTATAAAAAGGTTGACTACCTCTGATATAGACAGTTGTACCACCATTAATTGGAGAGACTTTCCTTTTCTGTTGAAATCACTTGGCACCTTCATTGAAAATCATTTGACAATATAAGTGTGGGTCTATTTCTATTCTACTCCATTGATTTGTCTCTGATTGATTTTTGTATCCCCAACATCCAGTTTAGGGCCCAGTAAATATATCAGTGTTCAGTGAATGAAAGAACATAACAGTGCAATTGAGGAAGAAAAAAGGCAAAAAAAAGAAAAAAAAGCTGGGCTATTCTTATGGATTTCTGTTCTTAAAATAGCCACTGAGGCCCTGGCCGGTTGGCTCAGTGGTAGAGCGTCGGCCTGGCGTGTGGAAGTCCCGGGTTTGATTCCCGGCCAGGGCACACAGGAGAGGCGCCCATCTGCTTCTCCACCCCTCCCCTTCTCCTTCCTCTCTGTCTCTCTCTTCCCCTCCCGCAGCCGAGGCTCCATTGGAGCAAAAGATGGCCCGGGCGCTGGGGATGGCTCCTTGGCCTCTGCCCCAGGCGCTGGAGTGGCTCTGGTCGCAGCAGAGCGACGCCCCGGAGGGGCAGAGCATCGCCCCCTAATGGGCGTGCTGGGTGGATCCCAGTCGGGCGCATGTGGGAGTCTGTCTGACTGCCTCCCTGTTTCCAGCTTCAGAAAAATACAAAAAAAAAAAAAAATAACCACTGAAATAGGTTTACAGGAAGTCATGGTTTCCCAGTTAGCAACCAAGACAGATATGCTTAGTTATTGAGATAGTGTTTATGCCAGAAAATAATTTCTTATGAACATGATTATATGAATAGCTTCAGAAGCATAACTGAAGTTATAACTAATAGTACCTTGCACATTGTAGAAACTGAATAAATTATCTACTGGTTAATTGTAAGTTTGTTTTTTTAGTTATGACCGCTCATGGCGCTTATGGGACTTAGAAGCTCAAGAGGAGATCCTGCACCAGGAAGGCCACAGCATGGGTGTATATGACATTGCCTTCCATCAAGATGGCTCTTTGGCTGGCACTGGGTAAGACTTTCTCCACATAGCCAGGGGCAGCTCAGTAATCTTAACTCTTATGGATGGCTGCTTCCATAGAGAACTTCACTCAGAATGTTTATTTGTAAATTCCTTTTTCAGGGGACTGGATGCATTTGGTCGAGTTTGGGACCTGCGCACAGGACGTTGTATAATGTTCCTAGAAGGGCACCTGAAGGAAATCTATGGAATAAATTTCTCCCCTAATGGGTAAAATAAGCTGATTAAATGAGAGGTGGAGAGGGTTCTTGGTCAGGAAGTACCTTTGTTTCTAATTTTGATTCTACATCTGACCCACAGCTACCACATTGCAACTGGCAGTGGGGACAACACCTGCAAAGTGTGGGACCTTCGACAGCGGCGTTGCATCTACACCATCCCTGCCCATCATAACTTAGTGACTGGTGTCAAGTTCGAGCGTAAGCATAAGAAAGAGTGCGCTTTCTCACGCAGTGCAGGTCCCGCGTGAGTGGAACCTGGAGGTGGAACAGGAGAGAACTGGGATTAGAGTTCCCTTCCCTCTGCCCTACACTCAGACAGACTGTGGCACAGCGTGCTGCTTGTTGCTAGGAAGGAAAGACTTCATGAATGCTTTTCTGCATCCTTTTCTCCATGAAAATCCTAAGCCCTGAATCCGTCATAATATTCTGAACGGTTTTTGAAAGAACCAGAAGACCTTAATAATGTTATTTGTTTCCCTAAGTCTGCCTTGTAGTTGTCCCTTCTCCTGGAGGCCTAGTAGGAATATAGATCAGACCGTGTTGTGGGTTTTCCTGAAAACCTTCTTTTTTGAAATAGTATGTTCTAGAAGATTTTTGTGCTTTTATGTTCTCAAGTTCTTCTTGAATACTTGAATTCCTCACGCAACTTCCCTTTTATCTCTTATAGCTATCCATGGGAATTTCTTGCTCACTGCTGCCTATGATAACACAGCCAAGATCTGGACCCACCCGGGCTGGTCCCCACTGAAGACTCTGGCTGGCCATGAAGGCAAAGTGATGGGCCTCGACATTTCTTCAGATGGGCAGCTTATAGCCACTTGCTCGTATGACAGGACCTTCAAGCTCTGGATGGCTGAATAGGCAGAACCACAGTAAAAGGACTCCAACCTCCAGCTCTCCCTTAAGAGCCATTTTCAAAAAGGATGAATGGGTGTGTTTTGTTCTATCATGTTTGTTGCCAATTACCATGTTTACACTCTCGGTAGATTGGATTTTCATGTCAGCCCCGACTCCAGGCAGGCAGCCCAGTTCTTGGGTGTTGGTGAAACCCTTTTGTGGCTGAACTTTTATTTCATCTTCAAGCCCTGCCAGTAACTAAGTAGACAATTGTTTTTATTGATTTTTTGTTTACCCTGTTGCCTTCCTCACAGCACTCAGGATTTTGGCAGGCTCCATTTTTAATTCTTGAAACTTGGTTTTCCATTCCGTGGTACCCGCTTCAGGACTACACGTGGCCCAGAGGGTAGGTGGCTGCACAGCAGTCCGGAAGCCCTTGAGTAAAGAGGCACACCTCCCCACGCACCAGTTAAGATGCCCACAGAGCAGGGAGCTTTGCCCTTGCCCTACCGTGAGAATGGCAGATGAAGAGGCAGGTCCACAGCCGTGCTCGGGCTTATGCGGTGAAGAAGATTTTGCCTCTTCCTGTTGGGGTCACTTGGAATGCTACCTGCATCAGGAAGCTCAGAACTGAACATTTGCCTTGTTGGAAAATGTCTTCCAATTCTGTTTGAAGTTTGACATCCTTCGTGTTAACCCCAAAACTAGGTCATTGTGTCAAGATTCAATGAAATTTTTGGAAAGCTAACATGATGTCTCTATTATGCAACCTCCTTTCTATTGGTTATTTAAAAGATATGCCCTCAGCCTGACCAGGTGGTGGCGCAGTGGATAGAGCACCGGACTGGGATGCGGAAGACCCAGGTTCAAGACGCCGAGGTCGCCAGCTTAAGCACGGGCTCATCTGGTTTGAGCAAAAAAAAAAAAAAAAAAAAAAAAGCTCACCAGCTTGAGCCCAAGGTTGCTGGCTCAAGCAAGGGGTTACTCAGTCTGCTGAAGGCCCGCGGTCAAGGCACATATGAGAAAGCAATCAATGAACAACTAAGGTGTTGGAACGCGCAATGAAAAACCTATGATTGCCTGACCTGTGGTGGCGCAGTGGATAAAGCATCGACCTGGAAATGCTGAGGTCGCTGGTTCGAAATCCTGGGCTTGCCTAGTCAAGGCACATATGGGAGTTGATGCTTCCAGCTCCTCCCCCTCTCCTCTCTCTCTGTCTCTCCTCTGTCTCTCTCTGTCTCTCCCTCTCCTCTCAAAAATGAATAAATAAAAAATTAAAAAAAAAAACAAAAAAATACACCTATGATTGATGCTTCTCGTCTCTCTCCATTCTTCTCTGTCCCTGTCTATCCCTCTCACTGACTCTCTATCTCTGTTAAAAAAAAAAAAAAAAAAAAAAAAAGCATATGCCCTTCATGTTGAGATAATTCTGGGGGAAAAAATCCCTGGTGGGTATTCCTAAACAAATTTCTTTTGTTGTTTATTATATATTAATACTTGCTACAGAGTAAATCTTATTAGGAAAACTATCCTTCAAAGAATTGTTTTGCATAGTTAAATCTTTTCTGAATTCCAGCCTTTGGCCCATTAAGGTCCTTGTCTTTGGTTTGAATGTCACACAGCTCAGATATGATAACCCCAGTTTCTGTCTCCTTGTAAGCACACTGTTAATAATTTAAAAATAGAGGGCTTTTGCATGTGGGCCAGACAACCAGTGAACTACTTCTGGACTCTGTAATTCTTATTCATTGGCTATCCAGCAGTTACCTTCAGCCTTTTCTACCCCAAATACACAACCACTGGACTCTGAAAGTACACAGTAAATTCATACAAAAAAACACAGGAATTTGGAAGAAGAAAAGATTGTATATAGAGAATTCAAGGAAGGTTTACGTCAGGGTAGTCAACCTTTTTATACCTACCACCCACTTTTGTATCTCTGTTAGTAGTAAAGTTTTCTAACTGCCCACCAGTTCCACAGTATTGGTGATTTATAAAGTAGAGAAGGAACTTTATAAAATTTATAAAGCAGAGTTACAGCAAGTTAAAGCATATAGTAATAATTACTTACCAAGTACTTTATATCAGATTTTCGCTAAGTTTGGTAGAATAAATCTTTATAAACAACTTACTATAGGCCCTGGCCGGTTGGCTCAGCGGTAGAGCGTCGGCCTGGCATGCGGGGGACCCAGGTTCGATTCCCAGCCAGGGCACATAGGAGAAGCGCCCATTTGCTTCTCTACCCCCCCCCCCTCCTTCCTCTCTGTCTCTCTCTTCCCCTCCCACAGCCAAGGCTCCATTGGAGCAAAGATGGCCCGGGCGCTGGGGATGGCTCCTTGGCCTCTGCCCCAGGCACTACAGTGGCTCTGGTCGGCAGAGCAACGCCCCCTGGTGGACAGAGCGTCGCCTCTGGTGGGCGTGCCAGGTGGATCCCGGTTGGGCGCATGCGGGAGTCTGTCTGTCTCTCCCCGTTTCCAGCTTCAGAAAAATACAAAAAGAAAACAACTTACTATAGTTAAATCTATCTTTTTATTTATACTTTGGTTGCTCTGCTACCGCCCACCATGAAAGCTGTAACGTCCATTAGTGGGCGGTAGGGACCAGGTTGACTACCACTGGTTTACATGATGGCTTCTTGAAGTGTTAAATACATGTTTTACTTGCTATTCCAGAGGGGCTGAGAGTGGCCTAACTGCTTCAGGCTGTGATTATGTGATAGGTAGCTTAAGTATTTTGTTTAATCTGATTTCAGTTATAACCAAATCTTGCATATCCTGTGCACCTGTTAAGCTTCTAAATTCTCAGCTCTGCTCTCAGTTGGGAACTTCACTGCTGTTTAAATATTAAGGGTCACTATTTCCTTTATATTGTCTGTAAAAGAAATTACTTTCATTATTTACCTTTGTAGAATGTGTAAACTCAGAGTGAACATTAGTGTATTAGCATGCAGTTTGGACTTGTGCATATAATGTGTTAAGATTTTTAGTTTTTCAAATTTAAATTTTACTGTCCCGTTAACCTTGGCTTTGGGGGTATGGATCCAAGAGATTTAGAGGTAGCAACTGGGTGAAAACATTTTGTCAAAGTTTGGCAAAACAAGTGTCTTGTGGAATATACATTTCCTCACTGCAAATGTAAGCAAGCAGTGAGCTGAGAAGCATAAACCAAGTGTATAACCACGTAACAGGACACTCTGGCGGACATTGTGCCAGGCACGTTCAGACATCTCATTTACTGCCCTGAATCTTAGGACTTAGTTATTTCCTTTTACAGCAAAACTGAAGCTCAAAGAAGTAGAGTGACCTGTTAAAAGATGTTAGTGAATCCCGGTCTGTGTCTGACCTTACGGAGAAATTTCATAGGGTTGTAATGAGTATGTTGGCAACACTAACCAGACAAAAAGATTCCAGCCAGCATAACCTGTACGTAGCTTTTTAACCACCCCACTTTTTATACTGCCCTTTGACAAGTTAATTGCATCTCTTCCTCTGACTTCATGTCAGAGGGAATTAATACTTTCCCCCTCTACCTCATGTTTCTGTGAGAAGCCTACAGTGTTATTCAACAGGAAAACTATTTGCATTTTGAGAGGGATGATATTTTGTTGTGTGGAACTGTAGCACTGTAGCTTGTTTGACCTCTGGAGTACTAAGAGCCAGAAGCACAACCCACCCACTTTATTGGTATACCAAAGATACACCGAGATATTTCCAGATATTGTATAGGAGGATGACACTGTCCCCAGGTTAGAACTACTGAATGTGAGAATAAGAGACTCTAATGTTTCTCTATCCAAAAAATTCAAGTCAATGCCGTTTCTTATTTGGATGGCATATAAGCCATTTCAAGTGTGTAAGTCCTATTCTTACTAAAAGTCCTCCACAACGTACTGGGTGACCTTGAACAAGGTAGCTAAGCTTGTGGAGTCTGTTTCCTCTGAATGGGGATGAAGTTCACTTAACTTGGGAGCAGTAGGCCGTAATGCAGAGGCAAGTGTTTCTTCCTGAACTTCCCCCTCAGCATCTCGCCCTGTTCGTCTTGGCTCTGAGAACATGGTAAGCTCATTACATAACTTACCCGCCACAGGTTAAGGAGCAAGGATGTGTAAAGGAGTCAGTGGGGAGAGCATGAGTCCCAGCTTTGGTGTAATTATCTTTGATGGCACAAATGGAGAGGTAGGTACTAGTCCCCTGGCGGGATATGTTGGTGACTACAATTTTGTAATGGAGAACTTTTTTGTCACTTTTTCTTTACATCTTAAGACCATGTGGCTTTACTAAATGTGAAATATATATCTTGGCTAATTGGAATATCTTGTACCTTAAGAACCTGAAGAGTTTATAGAAGCCAATTCCATTAAACTCACAATGTTTAGAGCAAAAGTAGCAACTTGTAGTCAAGCTGCAGCCCAAGCATCCAAATTCTACCTTGGTTTCTTAGGTTCCTAGACTCGGCCAGGAAAATGAAGACCAGCGTCCCTGTCCTGCACAGCACGCGATGGGAGCTGAGGCTCCCCCTATCCAGGGCTGACTTTCTGCTTGCCAGAATTTCAGTGCTTGGTGGAAGGAGGTTTGCTCCACCCTGCATTCAGTCTTCTCGCCAGGTTCTCTGCACCTACCAGGAGGAATAAAAATCCTTTTCCTCCAAATCCCAGATTTCTTTTGACCCAGTGTCCCTGCCTGCTTTCAGGAGGGGGGGGGGGGGGGACACAGGGAGAGAGATGAGAAGCACCAATTCTTCGTTGCGGCACCTTAGTTGTTCATTGATTGCTTTCTCATATGTGCCTTGATCAGGGGGCTCCAGCAGACCGAGTGACCTTTTGCTCAACCCAGCGACCTTGGGCTCAAGCTGGTGAGCCTAGCTTAAGCCAGATGAGCCCATGCTTAAACTGGTGACCTCGGTTTAAAATCTGGGTCCTCTGTGTCCCAGTCTGATGCTCTCTATCCACTGCGCCACCATCTGGTGAGGCCCTGCTTTCACCTTTAAACTTAAAGATGCTTAACACTCCATAAACCACCTACGCACAAGAGGCAGCCATGCAACAGAAGCAGCTGTGTGAGCATGCTCCACCTGCTAGTAAAGCTCTCTGCTGTGCGCATGTGCAGCACACACACACTCCTACCTTTCTCTTAGCCTGAGTTCTGACACAGCACCATCCAAATAAACAGTGGTTGAATAAGTGGATGAATGAATGCGGACCATTTTTACTGGGACTGGTGGCAAGATAAAACTGCAAGGGGGGAGAGACACATTTGCTCACAGAATTGAAGCTCTCATTCCAAAAATTTAGCAACACAGAAAGTGGACGAGTTCGAAGCAGCTCCAGTGAGAAATGCAGCTTGTTGTTTGGGCTAGTCAGGTTCCCAGAGACAGCTGTCCAGGCCTTTGGCACAACTTGCTCCCTAGCTCTGTACCCACAGATCTGCTTCTCTGCCCTTCATGACCCCATGGTTCACACCCAGAGGCCTCACATCTCTTCCCAGCCCCTTAGCTTTCAGAGGTTCTCATTACAGTAGGACTCTTCCAGAAGCAAACATGGCCTCACTGATCCGTGGATTGTGAAAAGGAACAATACTTCAAAGGAAGACAGCCACACGTGCGGCTCCACAGTCCCCACATCCAGTAGCAGCTGGGATAGGCTTGGTTCCTTGTCTGGAACAAGTGCTCACCCCACACTCCAAAAGAACTGATTGGTCCAAAAGATGGAGAAGATGAGCAACAGAGTGACGCTGAGGATGACAGCTATCAGGTAGGTAAACATCCGGGACTGAGGGTTGTGGCAACACTCCCTGCGAGAGTAGTGGCTGGAGATGGGGACGGGCAGAGGTGTGGTGGCAGGGGCCATGGCCTGGGGGGCCTCAGTCTGGCTCCCGGGCTCAGGGAGGTCCAGTGTATAGACCCGGGGCTGGCGCAGCAAGTAGCGGCTCTTAGGTTGGTCCTTGAGACAGAGCTGATGGCCTTCCAAGATGATGTGGTGGGGCTCCAGGCGGAGCAGGGAGAGCACAGCAGTATTTGTGGGCAAGTCAGTGACAGGCTGCCCAGAGGCCAGCACAGTGGGCTGGCGACAGAGCGGGCACAGCAGTTTGCGCCGGGCTGGAGTCACCAGGCTGAGATGAGCCAGGCATTCCACACAGAACGAGTGGCAGCAGTCGAGCATTTTAGGGGTGTGGAATGTGTTGTTGAAAGGGTTCCAGCAGACAGGGCACTCGTGCTCCTGGCCCTGCTGCTCGGCCATCCTTAGAGGCCTCACAAGAGATGTCCTGGCAGGAAGGGAAGGGAGCAAAGAAACATTTATTAATCTCTGTCCCTGTGCTTGGTCCTAGGCTGTGTTCTGGGTTGTTCAAAGGTCTTATTGTAAAAAGCTGAAAATTAATATTGATATTCTAGGAGGAAAGGTTAGGCTTTTCTGTCCCATCCTTCCTTTGGGGAGGGAGGGAGAAGAATGTAGAAGTTTCTGGCTTGCAAGAAACTTAGTTTTAAATCTAAAATAAAGGTTAACCTAGAAACTTCTTCTCTTTCAATAGGAGGCAGAATTTACATACCACCTTACATTGATTGTAGTTCCTCCCCCTTCCTGGAATCTTGAGAGTAAAATACCTCTAGGCTAGTGAGGGAAGATGAACCCTGAAAGATTTGTAAACATCTTTGATTGTGTTACCTTGAAAGTCTTAATGTTTCTGTGTATCCCCTAAACAAATGTTGTCAGCTTGTGCCATGATGTCCGCTATCCACCCGCCCGTGTGTGATCAAGGGTGTATAAACAGCCCCTGAAATATTTTTGGTTTGCACACGATTTGGGTCTGCTGCATTGTGTCAGTCGTATGTGGCCGGCATATTTAATAAATCTCCTCCTTCAACAAAACTCTTCAAAATTCATCTGGACTGGGTGTCTCTACATAAACCCGATGGAATGCGGTATGGTGCCTTTCAGAATCTGGGGTGCAGTACTTTATAACATTATCACCCACATTTCACAGAAGAAAAAACTTAAGTTCAAAAAGATGAAGCAATTTGTTTCAGAACACTCAATCCTGGGCCGAAGTATTGTCTGGTGCTCCTGTAGTATTCCGTGTATCAGGGTGAAGGCCCGAGCTGCCCCACTATTGGGGAGCTGCCACTGGAGGAGACTGCACCCCAGCTTGGAAATGAGAAAAATGCTCCTTATGATTCACATAACTGCCTTTGACTTCCCAGACCCCAGGAGAGGGCCGGAAGCCACAGTGAGTGGTTTGTGCTGGAGGACGACTACTTTCTTCCCTGCTGCCTCAAATCCCCGCCTAGTGCAGACACGGGCTTTGTGAGTTCCCCAGGCTGTCCCTCCGCCAGGAAGAGATGCCAGGCCCTTTGCCCTCCTCTCATTGGGCTAGGAGCCCATCTGTTCAGTCTCTGTGCGGGGCACCATGTTGACCTGGCAAGGGAGCCCCAGCCAAGGCTTTCCCCCTCCACCTGGAGGCTTGGAGGCTCCTCTGCACAGGCCCTCAGATGAGCCCTTCCAGAGCCTCCTCCTAAAGCTTGGTCTCCCCTGGCTCCTCCTCCCTCCCTTTGTCCCAGAAAACCCCCAGGGCACCCACCTGGCTTCAGTTGACACTAGAATGGTCAACAATCTACCCTGAAGAACAGGAGGCTCCAGTCTCTCCTTCTCCTGAATCCACAAAGCTTTGGGAGACTGCCTTCTCAGCACCAACCCCAGGGCCCATCTCCATGGCAACACACACAGCACCTGGAGCTGCCAGGTGGCCTGGGTTGCAACCTCTAGAGCACACCTGCCTGCAGCAAAGCCCACATGTGTGCATGGGGGGGGGGGTCAGACTTCCCCCAGGGCTTGGCAAGCAACCAACCCTGGAAGGCAAGTATATGGGCAGTCCCTTCAAGATCAAGGATCACTGGCTGGAAAGGTAGGGTTTACTTTTTCTAACTTGTGGGGAGGGTGAGACTTCTGGGCTTCCTCTCTCCTGGGCCCTCATTCTTTTCTAAAATGGCTGAAACCTCCTTCTTGCATAAAGGGTCTGCCTGCCCTGCACTTCAGTTGCTGTAAAATTTACCTACTTACCCAGCCTAAAATCTGAGATATCAGATTCAGTAAGTCCTCTCGGGTCCCCTTCTGATCATCGCATGTGCCCAAGAAGATGCCACCAGAACACAGACGGCATCCTGGCAGGCACTGAGTGCTGAGCGCTTACAGGCCACCTCAACCCTTGGGGACTTATAACGGGAAATCAGGAAAGAGGAGGGAAGGCTCCAGTCCTGCTTCTCCATTTCAACCAGAAACACTTAGCTTTTCTCGTATTTGATTATTTAAATAAGTTGAAGAAGCGAGCTGCTGAGAAAAAAAAAATTTTAAACCACTTCTCTGTCCCAGCCACTCATTTTGCAGATGGAAGGTAAGAAGTGACTGTGACCTAAGGTCACCCAGCTGGGACTTCCAGTCCACCACCATGTGTTGTCATAAAGGCAGAATGCTCATCCATGGCGAAGATCAAAGGGCTGGGGGTAGAAGGTTGCTTCCGCGAGGGAGTCAAAAGCTCTTCACCTACTGGGTGTGTCTTATTAACTTGACAGTGTTGGTCTTTTCTCAGGAGAGTTCTCATGGCCATGAGTCTCTTGTGGTAGGAACCTGAGAACTGTGTAGGGGGGACTTGGGGACAGTGACTCTCCCGTGTGCCCTTGATATGACATCATCTACCCCGACTGAGTTGATACCTGAAGCGAAACCTGCTTGCACTCTCACGGCTTCCTGGTTTTCTTCCAGACCTCTGTCACTGCTCCACCAGGGGAGCGGAAGCGAAGAGCTGCGGGAGGACGAACAGCTGACAAAGCTGGGATAGTCACCAAGGACGCTGCCCGATGGACGCCTTCTTCTGTGGACCATCCACCCATTCTATAAACAGCTACTGAGCTACTGAGTACTCACCAGAGGCCAGGCACTGTGCAAGGCATCGGGTCATAGTGAACAACATGGACCTGGCCTTGGACCTCGTGACCTTTGCATGACCAGTCTAGCAAGAAAGAGACAGTTAATGAGGACAGGGCCATAAATAAATCTATAATTGGAATGAATGTTATAAAGGACCAAAAGGAAAAGGGGCTGGGTGGGGGAATGGCCACTTCAGCCGAGAGCACTGGGAAGGCTCCTCTGGGAGGTGACATGAAAGCAAGGACCCAGGGAAGAGGAGTCCAGCTGTGCAGAGTGGAGGGAGAACGTCCCGGGTCAAGGGAACAGCATGTGCCACAAAGCCCCAAGGAGGAAAGTTCTGCCAGACCGAGGTAGTGAAATGAGGCCAGGTGACTGAGGTGCGACCGGTGGAGCTGGGTGGGAAGTGGCTCGGGACGAAGCCAGAGGGGGAGGAGGTAGGCCCCCCCTGCCTCCAGGTGGAAGCTGGTCGAGGGAGGATGACCTGAGCCTGTTTCTATTTTTAAACAGAGCACAGGACACCCTGAAAGGGACAGAGTGGAAATGGAAGCCTAGTGAGGGACCCAGCAGTGGTCCAGGCTGGGACGGTGGTGCCTGACGTACGTCAGGCAACGGCGAAGAAGATCAAAGGGCTGGGGTAGAAGGTAGCTTCAGCAAGGGAGTTAAAAGCACTTCCCAAGAAACAGTGGACAGCAGAGTTTCTGGAACCACATTGTCAAGGCTCATCACCCCAGATCCACTGCTTGTTAGGGCCGTGATTCCGATTGAATTGCTTAACTTCCCATTTTCTTCTTCTGAAAAGGAAGCTAACAGTAGCATGAAGCTCTTAGATGCTGGCACCCGGGGAAGACTACGGATCAGGTGGTTGGCATTATATTTGAGAGAGAGGAAAGGTCAAGGCCAACTTCAAGACTATAAAAATTTTATGCATTGAGCTTTGAGGAGCTCCCAAATTTCAGAGTGTGTCAGAAACAGACCCTTAATACTTATCAAAAGCCTTAAAATGTACATAGCCTTGATTCAGCAGTTTGCTGACTGGGAATCTGTGCCTAGGAAATAATCAAGGAAGGACCTGTGCAAAGATTTGATTACAGAAATACCTATCAAAGCACTGCTCTGATTGTGAAAAATTGAAAACTACCTAATTATCTAATAGTGAGTGAGACATGGGTTAAATAAATTCTGCTCCATCCATATAAAGAGACTTTCTGCAGCTTTTAAAAATGATGTGATAAAACACCTATTAATATGGAAATACATTCAGGTTATGTCATTAAGTGAAAAGAACCAGTAATAAAAACCATGTTAGAATATATTCCAATATATGTGTACAATAGCAAAAATGTCTGGAACAACAAACACCAAAATGTCAACCATGGTTACTTCTGACAGTAAAATTATACATGTTTGTTTCTTTTAATTATCTTATCTGAAAATTCTAACTCTACTGCAGTAGACTTGTACTACTACTGGTAAGGATCTCCAGTTCTCCCCAAAGCTGACCTACATTTCTAAGTGCCATGGCCAAGCTGTGCAGAGGAGAGACAATCACTGTTACATCAGCATCTTGACCCTTATCTTGGGGTGCTCTCAGACACCCACTGTTGTTTCAAGATTAGCTGGTCAGAGTCCAGCCTCTCTTCAGGAGAGACTCTAGCCAAGTATTCACCCACCACTCACCCCTAAGCCAGGACATCTCAGCAAGTGCTAGACAGGACCGCAAAGTCATCACCTCCACCTGTGACCAAGTCAGTTTGCCAGCTATTGTCTGTGTCTGTAGCATCATCCGAACAATGTCAACCTTGAGAGAGCATTTGTATAGCTCTTCACGGTTCATACAGAGCCCCAGTCCTTGCTAGGATCGAAGTGTGGCGACTCACACTAGATGGTATAATGCCTTTTACAGTGTTTTTCCATTTGCATAAGGCCATTTGGTTCTTTAAAACCACCCTGTGAAGAAGGCAGGATGGGGAGTAGAAAGTGCAGGTTTTGAAACAAGACTTTTTTGCTGTGAAATCTTGGTCTAATAGCTTAATCCCTCTGAGCTTCATTTTCCTCTGTAAAGTAGGCTAACAATCCCGCCTTACAGGGCTGCTGTGAGGAAGAGATAATGTCTGCAACTTGCCCAGCAAGGCACGGCAGGTGCTCAATACACAGTGTAATATTTTCATACCCATTTGATTAAGGGGGGACCCAAGGCTCAGAATGGTGAAGTGTCTTGCCCAAGGCTTCACAACTAAAGAACCGCTGAGCTTGGAAGCTGATCTCAGGCACCCCGCCTCCCAGGCCACTGTTCACCTGGACTGGGCTGTCTCTTGGGACTCTGGGGCACTGTGACCCAGACCTCCTCCAAGACCCTCTCTGGCTCCTTACCTGCTCCTCAGAGCCTCCTCCTCCTCCTCCTTTCCCGAAAGTGACTGCAGCATGTGCTCTGGCTGCTCCTGGCCTGGTTTCCAGGCAGTGCTGGGCGGGTCTCATTTGCATGAGCGTTCAGGCAGCTCCTGGCCAGCTCTATTTCAGGTTTTCTCTTCCTTCTGATGACTTTGGACCGTCTGGTCACAGGGGAAACCGGGAAGCTTTGGTTTCATCTTCCTCCTATGAGTCACTCCTGGTTTTTCTCAGTGGGTCAGAGTCTATTCATCCTGCAGGCCTCCTCCTGATTTGGGTTGGTGGCCTGCCATCAACTCAGGTGCACTTGACCTCTATATGCTGACCACCTTGAAGGGACAGTGGGTGTCTCTGACGCCACTTCTACCTCTCAACTCAGATAGAGACTTCCCTACTCTGAGCTCCTACAACCAAAACACTAAGAGCTCCTGCAGGCTATTAAGAAAAAGGCAAACAACCCAACTTTTTCTAGAAAAAGAGTCAGGGGAAGAGAGTGGTATTTAAGCATAAGCATGAAGAGCCTAGGTTCTCAATCAAGTCAGACTTGTGAGTCAGAGTCAAGGCCTTGCTCAGAATCCAGACTTGCTAGAGTTGTGTATAGGTTTAAAACTATTTCAAATAATTATTTCACTCGTTTATGACTTAAGTAAAGTTGTTTTAATCCACTTGTTTATGACAAAGAAAAAGAATTGCTTTGTTATGGGATGAAATAAGTCACGCCAGGATGTCATCATTCTACAGCGGCTGTTGATAAGCAACCAGCATCCCATCAGGGGACAGACTGCAGGGGGCTTACTGATAAGTACAGGCAGAGAAGTAACTGGCAAGGGGACACTGAGACTGTAGACACCCAGTTTGTAAGGAGCGCTTTAGAATTTTGGTTTGGGTGAGGCAACTATTCTCTAACTCTCTGAAGAAAGAGCCTCAGACCAGCACTTGAAAAACACCGCTAAAAAACTCTCTGAAGACCCTCAGGCACTCGCTTGAGTCCTGGTGAGGCAGTCCTGGCGGACAGTGGTGATAAAGACAGTGTGAGAAGCGGGGCAGGAGCCCTCGAAAGAGCAGCCTTTGCACCAACACCGCCTCTCATTCCATGGGGAACTTCTGTGCTGGCTGCTGGAAGTCAGCCCTTCGGTTGGTCACTGACTCGCCTACTTATTTTGTTTTAGTATTTTATTTATTGATTTTACAGAGAAAAGAGGGGTGGGGAGCAAGAAATATCAACTCATAGTTGTCTCACTTTAGTTGTTCATTGCTTGCTTGTTATATGTGCCTTGACCGGGCAAGACCGGGGTTTCAAGCCACCGACCTCAACGTTCCAGATCAATGCTCTGTCCACTGAGCCACCACAGGTCAGGCTGACTCATTTGTATAAAAAGATACACCTCATATTAAATTTGAATTTTATTCCTTCCTTCACTTCCCCTTGCCTGGAACAACAGTGTCATTAATCTATTTGTTTTGAGTATGTTATTTCTTTATTCGGCTTCTTAAGAAATATTATCCTGTATGCTATCGGCTTGTGAAATTACAATTTCCACCCTAGTCGGTTGGCTCAGTGATAGAGCATCAAGCCGGCGTGTGGATGTCTGGGTTCAATTCCTAGTCAGGGCACACAGGAGAAGCGACCATCTGCTTCTCCACCCTCCCTTTCCCCCTTCTTTCTCTCTCTCTCTTCCCCTCCCGCAGTCATGGCTTGATTGATTCAAGCGTATCTCCCAGGCACTGAGGATGGCTCTGCCAAATCTCTACCTCAGGCACTAGGAATAGCTCAGTTGCAAGCATGGTCCCAGATGAGCAGAACATCGGCCCCAGACAGGGGTTTCCGAATGGATCCTGTTCCAGGCGCATGCAGGAGTCTGTCTCTGTATCTCCTCTACTCTCACATAAAGGAAAAAAAAGGAATTATATTTCCCATAATGAACTTGTACTAAATAAATTGCAGGCAAAGACAGATATCAGACACTGAGTATAATTTTTGCTGCTTCCCCCAAACAAAACAAGATTAGCATGCCTGTATAGTGAGGACTCCACAAAAACTCCAAAGTATGGGAGCTTGGAATGTCCTTCCCACACATCTGCCATGTGCGTCTCTACCAGGTGGCTCTTCATCTGTATCCTTTGTATCTTTTATAATAAGCTGGTAAACTTATTATAAATGTTTCTCTGAGCCCATGAGCTGCTTTAGCAAATTAATCAAACCCAAACAGGGGGTTGTGGGAACCTCTGATTTATGACAGCAGAGGTGACAACCTGAACTTTCAATTGGTGTCTGAAGTGTGTGTGGGAAGGAGCTGTCTTGTGGGACTGAACCATTAACCTGTGGGTACTGACACTCCAGGTAGGTGGTGTCAGAATTGAATTGAATTGAATTACAGGACACCCCTTTGGTGTTGGAGAATTGCTTGATGCTATTGATATTTGACACATTGGAATTGGTGTCAGAATCGGAGCATGCCTGTCTTTTTTTTTTTTGTATTTTTCTGAAGTTGGAAACGGGGAGACAGTCAGACAGACTCCCGAATGCGCCCTATCGGGATCCACCTGGCACGCCCACCAGGGGGCGATGCTCTGCCCATCTGGGGCATCGCTCTGTTGCGACCAGAGCCATTCTAGTGCCTGAGGCAGAGGCCACAGAGCCATCCTCAGCGCCCAGGTCAACTTTGCTCCAATGGAGCCTTGGCTGCGGGAGGGGAAGAGAGAGACAGAGAAGAAGGAGAGGGAGGGGGGTGGAGAAGCAGATGGGCGCTTCTCCTGTGTGCCCTGGCCGGGAATCGAACCCAGGATTCCTGCACACCAGGCCGACGCTCTACCACTGAGCCAACTGGCCAGGGCTCTTTTGTTAAGTGTGGATGTTCATTGCAGTTTTATTTTAACCACAAATGATTGAAAAAATGTAAAAACCCAACTATATAGCACATCAATTATGTGGAATTATGTAATCATTTAAAATAATGACTTGTGGCCTGACCAGGTGGTGGCACAGTGGATAGAGCGTCGGACTGGGATGCAGAGGACCCAGGTTCGAGACCCCGAGGTCGCCAGCTTGAGCACGGGCTCATCTGGTTTGAGCAAAAACCCACCAGTTTGAACCCAAGGTCGCTGGCTCCAGCAAGGGGTTACTCAGTCTGCTGAAGGCCCGCAGTCAAGGCACATTTGAGAAGGCAATCAATGAACAACTAAGGAGTTGCAACGCACAATGAAAAACTAATGATTGATATTTCTCATCTCTCTTCATTCCTGTCTGTCCCTCTCTCTGACTCACTCTCTGTCTCTGTAAAAAATAAATTAAAAAAAAAGTTTTAAAAAAAGTAATAATGACTTGTGAAAATAGTTACAATATACTGTATATGGAGGGGGAAACAAAGTTTGTAAAATAATGTCATATAGTATGAGCCACATGTTGTAAAACAAAGTTCATATATATATAAATAAAGACTAAAAGGTCATAAGACAAATGTTAGAATGGTTATCCCTGGGTGAGGAGCTTACTGGTGTTGTCATTGTCTTATCTATATTTTTAAAATTTCCATTGATAAATATGTATTATTTTTGTAAGGGGAAAATTCTCTTGAAAAGTGAGTAAATGTGAGTTTTCTGCAACCAGGGAATCTAGAATTTAAAAAGCAAGCAGGGAAAGTGTGTAAGGAATTAGGGCATTGCAAGCACTGGTCAAATAAGCCATGGCCGCTGTGCGAGTCACTAATGTCTAGGACTCTAGGTGGTGGGGGCAAGGAATACTTTGCAAATAATGGAAATTTTTTCTGAGGAAATACCCAGGAGAGATAATGAGGCATCTCAGGAATTTCAGAGTTGAATTAATTTAGTTCATGCTTGGAGGGTGAGGTCAGCCAGCAAGAAAAGCGTCTCATCTGAGCAGTAACTTGGAACCTGGTGAGGGGAGAGTCATGAGACTTGGCGGGGCCCATCCAAGGTCTGGAGTGGAGGCGCAGAGTGGTTGAACCCGTCTGGGGGTCTAGGGCAGAAGAGGCAGCAGAGGCAGTGGAGGATGGAGAAAAGACAGTCAGGTTTGGGTCAGGTGATGATCGTGTTTAGCAAGCAGCCCCTCTGAGGGCAGGGGCAACTCTCCCCGTGGGGCACCACATTGTCATCACTCAGGACCTGCTTCAGTCCTTTCCAGAAGGTAGGGCAGTCCCAGCAGCACAGCCATTACCGGGAGGGTGTTAAAAACAAAGGCCCACTCCAGACCTACTAAGTCAGAATCTGCATTTTTACAGAATCCCTAGGAGAGGGGCCCCCGAACTTTTTACACAGGGGGCCAGTTCACTGTCCCTCAGACCATTGGAGGGCCGGACTATAAAAAAACTATGATCAGGCCTGACCTGTGGTGGCGCAGTGGATAAAGCGTCGACCTGGAAATGCTGAGGTCGCCGGTTCGAAACCCTGGACTTGCCTGGTCAAGGCACATATGGGAGTTGATGCTTCCAGCTCCTCCCCTCTGTCTCTCTCTCCTCTCTTTCTCTGTCTCTCTCTCCCTCTCTCTCTCATCTCTAAAATAAATAAATAAAATAAAAATTAAAAAAAAAAAAAAAACTATGATCAAATCCCTATGCACACTGCACATATCTTATTTTAAAGTAAAAAAACAAAACGGGAACAAATACAATATTTAAAATAAAGAACAAGCCTGACCAGGCGGTGGTGCAGTGGATAGAGCATCGAACTGGGATGCTGAGGACCAAGGTTCGAGACCCCGAGGTCGTCAGCTTGAGTGCGGGCTCATCTGGTTTGAGCAAAAGCTCCCCAGCTTGGACCCAAGGTCGCTGGCTCAAGCAAAGGGTTACTCGGTCTGCTGAAGGCCCACAGTCAAGGCACATATGAGAAAGCAATCAATGAAGAACTAAGGTGTCGCAATGCACAATGAAAAACTAATGATTGATGCTTCTCATCTCTCTGTTCCTGTCTGTCTGTCCCTGTCTATCCCTCTCTCTGACTCTCTCTCTGTTTCTGTAAAAAATAATAATAATAGGCCCTGGCCAGTTGGCTCAGTGGTAGAGCGTCAGCCTGGCATGCAGGAGTCCTGGGTTTGATTCCTGGCCAGGACACACAGGAGAAGCGCCCATCTGCTTCTCCACCCCTCCCCCTCTCCTTCCTCTTTGTCTCTCTCTTCCCCTCCCGCAGCCAAGGCTCCATTGGAGCAAAGTTGGCCTGGGTGCTGAGGATGGCTCCATGGCCTCTGCCTCAGGTGTTGGAATGGCTCTGGTTGCAACAGAGCAATGCCCCAGATGGGCAGAGCATTGCCCCCTGGTGGGCATGCCAAGTGGATCCCGGTCAGGCACATGCGGGAGTCTGTCTGACTGCTTCCCCATTTCCAGCTTTGGGAAAAAAATAATAATAATAATAAAAATAAAATAAAGAACAAGTTAATTTAAATCAACAAACTGACCAGTATTTCAATGGGAACTATGGGCCTGCTTTTGGCTAATGAGATGGTCAATGTGCTCCTCTCACTGACTACCAATGAAAGAGGTGCCCCTTCCGGAAGTGCGGCGGGGGCCAGATTAATGGCCTCAGGGGGCCGCACGTGGCCCACAGGCCGTAGTTTGGGGACCCCTGCCCTAGGAGATTTAGAAACACATTAAAATGTGAGGAGCACTGATTTAGGAGAAATATTCCCAATAGATGGTCCTTGACTGGTACTGATTGCATTTGTCTTCAGATTCATAAAGACTTCCCAAAGACCTGACAGCAGGAAGAAGAGACCTCAGACAGGGCTGGGCGACTCCCACCCTGGGAGTGGGCACCCTGCATCTGCTTTATGCGGAGTCTGAAATTGTTTCAGTTACAAGGCCACGATCCCTTAAGCAAAACCCTTAGGGCCAGGTGCGTTTCAGAATTTTTCATACTTTAGAAAGGTAATTTGTATTTACCATGTATCAAGTAACTCTCCTAGTGGGATCTGGAATAGCAACCTGCAATCATATGCATGAATATTCTGCAATCTATTATAAATATTAACACCAGCCTGACCAGGAGGTGGTGCAGTGGATAGAATGTACAACTGGGACACAGAGGACCCGGTTAGAAACCCCGAGGTAACCGGCTTGAGTGTGGGCTCATCCGGCTTGAGCTCAGGTTCACCAGCTTGAGCATAGGGCTGCTGGATTGAGCGTGGGATCATAGACATGACCCCATGGTCTCTGGCTTGAGCCCAAAGGTCACTGGCTTGAAGCCCAAGGTCGCTGGGGTCACTCGCTCTACTGTAGCCCCCCCCCAAGGCACATATGAGAAAGCAATCAACGAACAACTAAGGAGCCTCAAGGAGGAATTGATGCTTTTCATCTCTTTCCCTTCCTATCTGTCTGTACCTATCTGTCCCTCTCTCTGACTCTCTGTCTCTGAAAAAAAAGAAAAAAGAAAGAGAAAGAAAGAAAAAGAAAGAGAGAGAGAGAGAGAGAGAAAGAAAGAAAAGAAAGAAAGAAAGAAAGAAAGAAAGAAAGAAAGAAAGAAAGAAAGAGAGAAAGAAAGAAAGGAAAATTTTGCAGAGTGTGGGGATTTTAAAATGTAGATAAGGGCCTGACCTGTGGTGGCGCAGTGGATAAAGCGTCGACCTGGAAATGCTGAGGTCGCCGGTTCGAAACCCTGGGCTTGCCTGGTCAAGGCACATATGGGAGTTGATGCTTCCAGCTCCTCCCCCCTTCTCTCTCTCTGTCTCTCTGTCTCCTCTCTAAAAATGAATAAATAAAATAAAATAAAATAAAAATAAAATGTAGATAAGGGTTAGGAACTATTTTATTTGTAGAATATGTCAGTTGAATTGTTAGAAACTCTGATTGGGCTCTATTTCCCAGCCCTTGTTCACCTCAGACTTAGCAGGAACTACTAGATCTAGATATTCTTTTAAATAAAAAGTTCACATACTTCATCTCATTAAACAGGTCACAGCTGGCATGGTTATTGCCAGATCAACTCGAGGGGTTCTATGAGGAGCAATCGGATTTTGGTGAAATCAAGACTTGACCCCAGCTGCCTGACCAGCAGTGGCGCAGTGGATAGAGCGTGGGACTGGGATGCCAAGGACCCAGGTTCGAGACCCCGAGGTCGCCAGCTTGAGCGCGGGCTCATCTGGTTTGAGCAGAAGGCTCACCAGCTTGGACCCAAGGTTGCTGACTCGAGCAAGGGGTTGCTCGGTCTGCTGAAGGCCCACAGTCAGGGCACATATGAGAAAGCAATCAATGAATAACTAAGGTGTCACAATGCGCAAGGAAAAACTAATGATTGATGCTTCTCATCTCTTCGTTCCTGTCTGTCTGTCCCTGTCTATCCCTGTCTCTGACTCTCTCTCTCTGTCTCTGTAAGAAAAACAAAACAAAACAAAAAACTGATGATTGATGCTTCTCATCTCCCTCCATTCCTGTCTATCCCTATCTATCCCTCTCTCTGACTCTCTCTGTCTCTGTAAAAAAAAAAAAAAAAAAGACTTGACCCCAGCTAACATCAACACAAAATGTCTGAGCTGAGGCTGAAACTCAGGGCCTCCACAACCTCCACCTCCTGGTCCTATGCTTTCTTTCCCCTGCCTTCATCTGAGGACAGCCTGTCTGAGCACTGGGCAGCCCTCTCCCCTGCTGTCCCCACACTGTGTCTGCAGAGGACAGGCCCCAGCTGAAGTCTGAAGGATAAAATGCTTCCTGCACGTGCTACCTGATATGTTTAGAAACACAAAACTGGAATTGGACATCTTCTCCAGATGGACTGTGAATGAAGCATCTCTTTCAATCCCCTAGACATTTAGCTACATCAAGGTGGCTAGAACTGACACTGTGAAAGTCCTTGGTGTGTGTTGGTTCAGGCACAACCAGGGGAATTCTCACCTTTATTCTAAAGCCTTTCTCTACATGAGCCCCACCAGGAAGAGAATGGCAAAGTGTTGACTGAAGGCTGTTTGTACAGGAAGGTCCAGGGAGTTTCACGGAAGACCTCAAAGGCCATCTCCAAATACCAAGAGAGAAGGCTCCTGGGCCAGGGTCCACCTCTGTTCTTGTAGTGCTCAGCGGGCAACACTGGCAAAGGAAGAACCCTCTCACAGGTATTCTAGAGCAGTGGTCCCCAACCTTTTTTGGGCCACAGACCGGTGTAATGTCAGAAAATATCTTCACGGACTGGCCTTTAGGGTGAGACGGATAAATGTATCACATGACTGAGACAAGCGTCACAAGTGAGTCTTAGACAGATGTAACAGAGAGAATCTGATCATTTTTTAAAAATAAAACATCGGCCTGACCAGGCAGTGGCACAGTGGATAGAGTGTTGGACTGGGATGCGGAGGACCCAGGTTCGAGACCCAAGGTTGCCAGCTTGAGTGCAGGATCATCTGGTTTGAACAAAGCTCACCAGGTTGAGCCCAAGGTCACTGGCTCGAGCAAAGAAAGGGTCATTCAGTCTGCTGTAGCCCCCCGGTCAAGGCACATATGAGAAAGCAATCAACGAACAACTAAGGTGCCGCAACAAAGAATTGATGCTTTCTCTCTCTCCCTTCCTGTCTGTCCCTCTCTCTGACTCTCTCTGTCATAAAATAAATAACTAAATAAAAATTAAAAAATAAAAAAAAATAAAAATAAAACATTGTTCAGACTTAAATATAAATAAAACAGAAATAACGTAAGTTATTTATTCTTTCTCTGTGGACCGGTACCAAATGGCCCACGGACTGGTACCAGTCCGCGGCCCGGGGGTTGGGGACCACTGTTCTAGAGGGCCAAAATCAGAAAGCTGGAGACCTACCTCCTCTCTCAGGCTGCAGGGTCTCATTTCTGCCCCTCGGGGGTCTCACTCTTCTCTCCTCTGTGGCCACTCTCTCTCATCTGTGCTCCTGTCTCTATCCCTATAGTTTCTTTCCCTTCTCTTGTGGGGGTTTATTATTGAACTTCTATTGTAATGCATGCCCAATATAGGACAATTAGGGAACTCGGCTATATACAATAATGACTGACACAGGAGCAATGGCAGGCACCATGCTAAGGGCTCTTCCTGAATTTTATAACTTATCCCTGACAACTCAACTGTACGGGTAGGTGCAATTATCATCCTCCTCGTTGTTATCACCCTCATCATGATCATCTCTATTTTATTTTATTTATTTTTTAAATTTTTATTGATTTCAGTGGGGTGGGGGAACATAGCTCTGTTCCTGTATGTGCCCTGACTGGGGATCAAACCAGCAACCAGTACTTTGGGATGATGCACCAACCAACCAAGCTATCCAGCCAGGGCATCACCTCCATTTTAACGATAAAGACACTAAGGCTCAGAAAGATTAAGTCACTTGCCGAAGGTCACAGGGCTCAGAAGTGGCAGACTGGGATTTGAATCAGGGAGCCTGGTGCCAGCGTCCATCACCCAAAATCCTACATTGAGAGATAACCGCTAACACATTTGGGAAACAGCCTCGCAGTCTTTTACTTATACCTACAGTATTTTCAATATAAAAAATGTCATTCCATGCCTGACCTGGTGGTGGGGCAGTGATAGAGCATTGACCTGGGACGCTGAGGACCCAGGTTCAAAACCCCAAGGTCTCTGCCTTGAGCGTGAGATCATAGACATGACCCCATTGTCACTGGCTTGAAGCCCAAGGTCACTGGCTTGGGCAAGGGGTCAGTGGTTTGGCTGGAACCCCTGGTCAAGGCACATATGAGAAAGCAATCAATGAACAACTAAGGTGCCACACTGAAGAATTGATGCTTCTTGCCTGACCTGTGGTGGCGCAGTGGATAAAGTGTCGACCTGGAATGCTGAGATCGCCAGTTCAAAACCCTGGGATTATCTGGTCAAGGCACTAATGGGAGTTGATGCTTCCTGCTCCTCCCCTCTTCTCTCTCTCTCACTCTCTCCTCTTTCTCTCCTCTCTAAAATGAATAAATAAAGTCTTAAAAAAAATTGATGTGGCCCTGGCCGGTTGGCTCAGCGGTAGAGCGTCGGCCTGGTGTGCGGGGGACCCGGGTTCGATTCCTGGCCAGGGCACATAGGAGAAGCGCCCATTTGCTTCTCCACCCCTCCGCCGCGCCTTCCTCTCTGTCTCTCTCTTCCCCTCCTGCAGCCAAGGCTCCATTGGAGCAAAGATGGCCCGGGCGCTGGGGATGGCTCCTTGGCCTCTGCCCCAGGCGCTAGAGTGGCTCTGGTCGCGGCAGAGCGACACCCCGGAGGGGCAGAGTATCGCCCCTGGTGGGCATGCCAGGTGGATCCCGGTTGGGCGCATGCGGGAGTCTGTCTGACTGTCTCTCCCCGTTTCCAGCTTCAGAAAAATACAAAAAAAAAAAAAAAGAAAAAAAAAGAAAGAGAAAAAAAAATTGATACTTCTCATTTCTCTCTCTTCCCGTCTGTCCCTGTCTGTTCCTTTCTCTGTCTCTATCTGTCTCTCTCTAAATATATATATCATACTCTGTACTGTTTTGTAGCTTTTTGGGGTTTTTTGTTTGTTTTTTGTTTTGTTTGGGGTTTTATTGACAGAGACAGAGAGAGTCAGAAAGAGGGATAGATAGGGACAGACAGACAAGAACGAAGAGAGATGAGAAGCATCAATTTTTTTTTTCGTTGTGGCACTTTAGTTGTTCATTGATTGCCTTCTCATATGTGCCTTGACTGGGGGGCTACAACAGACTGAGTAACCCCTTGCGCAAGCCAGCGACCTTGGGTCCAAGCTGGTGAGCTTTGCTCAAACCAGATGAACCTGTGCTCAAACTGGCAACCTTGAGGTCTTGAACCTGGGTCCTCCACATCCCAATCCGATGCTCTATTCACTGCACCACCGCCTGGTCAGGCTGTAATTTTTTTAAAAAATATGATTTTTTTTTAAGTATATCATTTTTTTTAATTTTATTTATTCATTTTTAGAGAGGAGAGAGAGACAGAGAGGGAGAGAGAGGAGAGAGAGACAGAAAGAGAGAAGGGGGGAGGAGCTGGAAGCATCAACTCCCATATGTGCCTTGACCAGGCAAGCCAGGGCTTCGAACCGGCAACCTCAGCATTCCAGGTCGACACTTTATCCACTGCGCCACCACAGGTCAGGCCTAAATATAATATTTTATTAAATATTTTAACACACCATTTGGTTCAGATTTTTTTTCTTTTTTTAATTTTTATTTTTTGTGGTAGAGACAGAGAGAGTCAGAGAGAGGGACAGATAGGGACAGACAGACAGGAAGGGAGAGAGATAAGAAACATCAATTCTTCATTGCGGCTCCTTAGTTGTTCATTGATTGATTTCTCATATGTGCCTTGACCATGGGCCTTCAGCAGACCGAGTGACCCCTTGCTCGAGCCAGTGACCCTGGGTTCAAGCTGGTGAGTTTTTCTCAAACCAGATGAGCCCGTGCTCAAGCTGGCGGGCAACCTCGGGTCTTGAACCTAGGTCCTCCGCATCCCAGTTCAACGCTTTATCCACTGCGCCACTGCCTGGTCAGGCTTTAATTGATCTTTCTACATCAGTCTTCTACAACCTTTTCTTCAAAATGAAAGTAGTCTTCTATGCTGTAAACCCGAAACTAATATAATATTGAATATCCACTGTAATTGAAAATTTTAGAATTTTTTTTCACAAAAATCTTGCTCTTTGATTGTAAAAGTGATAAAGGAAATAAACGTATGCATTTGCCTGTACACGCATAAAACGAATCAGAAAGGATCCCCTAGATGCTGGTAACACTGGTTACCTCTAGGGGGAGCCAGCTGGTAGGCAGACATGAATAAGAGAGAGACTACTATATAACCTTTTGCTTGTGTGATTGGGACTATGTAAATGCATTATCTATTTTTTTTAAAGTAAATCTATAAAAGTGAAACTGATCCATCCTCATTGCAAAAAAAAAATAGAATAAGAAAAGCATAGAGTAGAAAAGAAATTGATCTTTAAGTTAATACCTAGAGATAACACTGTTAACATTTTTGCTCTATTCTTCCAGACCTTTATCTATGACTGTAGAGAAGTGTGTGCAGACATTTTACCAAGATGGGACGATGCCGATGGTGCTGTTTTGTTACCTGTGCTTTTCACTTAGGGTGAATTAAAGACAACATTCTGTGCAGCCTCATTTTAAATGTCTGCACGCTTATCAGTCATGTGAAGTTGGCCAGTTTTTGAAAGGCTATTTCTGGACAGACTGAGAAAGTCCAATATGTGGACACATGGTACTAGCTGACACCAAACGCCATTGCCCCAAATCTGACTTTTTAATCTGCTGTGTGCAAGACTTTGACTAAGCAGGATGCTGTGCTCCTGACCTTGGGGAGATAACAGCTAGGAACAGACTGAACTTTCCTTCTGTCTGTGATGTTTAACCTAAGTCACTTATTCCATAGCCACAAATACCTCCTACCTGCCCCCTCGCCTCAGCTTTCGTGTCTACCACCACCAGGACAACACCATTGGAAGTAGAAGGCTTTTGTGAGAAGAACCAGTCTGCATGCCCAAAAACCTAGGCTCCCACCTGGGCTCTGCCACATGCTATGTGATCTTTGGCAAGTCGCTTTCCTTCTCTGCAGATCAGAGGTAATATTCTCTAGGCTGCCTATTACATGAATATGTTCACCAATAACATACTATTAGAATGTTCATAGCAGCACTGTTTGTAATGGCCCCGAACTAGAAACTAGCCCATCAGTAGGGAAATGGATAAATTATAATATCGTCCCACATTCAAATACTATACAGCAATGGGAAGGAATAATACTCCACTACATGCAGCAGTATGAATCAATCTCACAAACACGTTGAGCAAAGGAAGCCTGACCAAAATAAAAGCATATACTATTCCATCTATTGCTGCATAACAAACTACCCTCAGAGTTTGTGTCTCAGAACAATGATTATTTGCCTGACCAGGTGGTGGCTCAGTGGATAGAGTGTCAACCTGGGACACTGAGGATCCAGGTTCAAAACCCCAAGGTTGTTGGCTTGAGTGTGGGCTCATCCGATTTGAGCATGGGGTTGCCAGTTTAAGCATGGGATTAGACCTGTCCCTATGGTCACTGGCTTGAGCCCAAAGGTTGCTGGCTTGAGCAAGGGGTCGCTGGAGCCCTAGTCAAGGCACATATGAGAAAGCAATCAATAAACAACTAAGGTGCCACAACTACAAGTTGATGCTTCTCATATCTCTCCTTCCTGTCTCTCTCACTAAAAAAATAAAATAAAATAAATAATAATAATAAAAAGATTATTTTTCATGATTGTGTAGAATAGCTGTGGTTTCTTTTCTGATTTCACCTTCACCTGTGGCAGAAGTTTGATGCAGATCTGGTGGGCTTGGAAGGTCCAAGGTGGCCTCACTCACATACCTGGTGGTGCTTGGTTCTTCTGCACGTTGCCTAGGTCACCTTCCTGACACAGAGATCTCAGAGCAGCACTGCAACAGGGTGAACGTGAAGCTGCAAGGCCTCTGAAGCCCCAGCCTCACGAGGTGCACAGCATTCTTCCCCCTGGATTCTATCAGTCAAACCAAGTCAAAAGACCGGGCAGATTCAAGGGGTGGGGAAATAGGTCCTACTTGTTGATGAGAAAAGGTCACATTGCACAGGGTCAGACATACAGGCGTGGGAGAAACCTGTGGCCACATTTTGCATCTACTCCAGTACAGTATGAGTCCGTGTATAGAAAGTAGAACAGAAGACGAAACCAGTTAGTTAGAAATTCCTTGGCAGCTAGGCCTGCAGGGGAGTCTGAGGGAGGTCTAGGGAGTCTGAGTCAGGAGGCCGTCTAGGTCCCCGGATATATTGTGCTTCATCTAGGTACTGGTTACTAGTGTTCCATTTATAAAAATTCAGCAAGCTATAAACTTCAGGTGTCTGAAATGGTTTATGATTGCAGACTTGAATTAAAAGTTTAAAAAAGTATGTAATGACTCAAAAAGAATGAAGTTCATTTCTCTTTCAAGTCCCAGTCCCGCTGGTCGGGCTGTTGGAACAGCTTGGCTCCTGGAGGTTATTCGGGACTCCAGTCCATGCTCTGGTTTCTCTTCAGATCGTATAAATCTTTTGCCTTTTCAAGTCCCAGTCCCGCTGGTCGGGCCGTTGGGACAACTCGGCTCCTGGAGGTTATTCGGGACTCAGGTTCCTTCTGTCTGGCTGGTTCGGCATCTTGTCCTCATCTGAACAGTTGAGCATGGGCAGTATGTATTCCAGCCAGTGGGAAGGGACCTCCAGGGGAAATCCTGGACAAATGTTCCTTCTAAGAGAGTAAGGTGGGCGTTGTCTCTTCCACTCAACACCCACTGACAAGACCTCATGCTCGCGGCCATGCCTCACCGGGAATGCACTCTCAGCTGGGCAGCCTGTGCCAAACAGAAGTGCTCATTTCAGGAAACAACAAGCCATCCGTCATTTTTTTTAATGATGAAGCTGTACTTTAATAATTATGTTTTCAAGGGCTACTCAGAAAGACCTAAGTTCCCTCTTCTCAGTGTTAAGAGGTTAAAAACACCAGTTTTTAAGAGGTTAAAAACACTTAAAAACTGTGTTAAGAGGTTAAAAACACTGAGTTTTATACTTGTGTTTCCTGTATCAAAATGAAGGCCATTAATAATCACCATTCCTTTCCTTAAATATATAAATATGTTTAAACGATAAATTCATAAAGATACAAATTAATTTAAAATTTAAATATATATTTATCCAGATTCTAAGAATTTATTATACACTTTCCTGGAAAAAAGGCCTTTGGAAAATTCCTTAATGTGAATTAGAGGGTGTTGGGCAGATAATATGTATTATGCTCACTTTGTTAAAGTGGCGCTGCCCACGTGAGGCCGTTGCCCAGGTGATATTAATGTGTGTCTCTGGGCAGGCAGAATCCTTGTAGCCTGGGGCTTGGTTTTGGGATTAAGCCTTTCCCACCCTTTTTTGATGTGGGGTGGTACAATCCAATCATGCCTCAGAGAAGTGACTTTGTATTAGAGACTTCCCTATTTTGTATATTGGATTAAGAGTTTGGATTTCTACACTATAAAATGGGGACAGAGTGGGAGCTTGCGCGCTTGGTTCCTGGGATGATTAGAGGAGAGAGCAGAGCAGAGAGCAGAAAGAGGCCATGTGGCCAGGAGAAGCAGCCAAGATGGCAGAGTGCTGAGTGAGATGCCAGTTTGTGCAGTTTGACGCTGGAGAAGGAAGGAGATGGGGAACTGAGGAGAATAAGTCTGGTGAGCTAGAAACCTTATATTCTAGGAAACTTGGATAAATCAGTAGCTTTGTGAGCACTGAATGTGATTGGGTTTTGGAGCCCAGTGTGTGTTTTTACTTGCCCGCCGGGTGCAAGCTAGAATTAAAGATGAAGGCCCATCAGTTCTTGGCTCCGTTGTTTCTTTACCGACTGTCCGAATCCAATGCGAACCTGCATGGGCCGGGCTGCTGTGATAGTGGCCCTGGCCGTGACTTCTGGCTTTACAGAGGGGCAACCCCTGGAATGAAGTGTTCAAAGAACGAGGGAATGCATTTTAGTGGCCTGTCTCTTAGGTGCCAAGAATACCTGGTTAGGGCATATAACACTAAAAATTTCTACTAACATTTACATTTATTGAACTATTTTCTATTAAAATGTACAGGTAAGGAATTTATACATCAAGCACACAGGTAGAGTTTAGGGAACCAATTTGATTTCTGTACTATGTTCTCACAGGTATGTTCCCCATCAGCAGCCTTTTCCCTTCCTTGGGACCCCTTCCCAACCTGCTCGTTACTGCCTGCCTTCCTTCTAGAAGAAATGGTCAGCTATAGGTGCTCTAGAACTTTCCCTGAGATTCCTGTCTACTGCTTGGAGCCAAAATGTTAATAACAGGTCCAGAAATATACAAACAACGTATGGTCTATACACTTCTAAAGTGAGCTTTGTGACATCATACAAAGGCAATGGGAGAGAGAGGAAGTAATCTGGCTTTGAGTCAGGCTGACACAGGTTCAAATTTCAGTTCTTCCCCTTCCTACCTGTGGGTTGTAACCTTAGACAAAGGACTGGGTGTCCCTGGCCTCAGCTTCCTCATCTGTGAAATGGGAATAACAATAAGAATCAGAGTGAACACATTCAGCCTTTTGTAGGTGCTCAATGAAGCAGCTTCCACACTCACCACCTCTTTGTCTTTCCAGAGTGCCCAGACCCATAACTTAAGGAATCAAAGGGGAAGCTGAACAATGTCTAAAGACTTAGAAAATAAGATCTAAAGAAATGGGTGAAGCCTGACCTATGGTGGTGCAGTGGATAAAGTGTCGACCTGGAAATGCTGAGGTCACCGGTTCGAAACCCTGGGCTTGCCTGGTCAAGGGACATATGGGAGTTGATGCTTCCAGCTCCTCCCCACCTCTCTGTCTCTCTCTCTCTCTCTCTCCATTTCTCTCTCCTCTCTAAAATGAATAAATAAAATAATTTTTTTTTTTAAAAAAAAGAAAAAGAAATGGGTGAAGAAATGACCTGACAAAGTGGTGGCACAGTGGATAGAGCATCAGCCTGGGACGCAGAGGACCCAGGTTCAAAACTCTGAGGTCACCGGCTTGAGCATCAGCCTGGGACGCAGAGGACCCAGGTTCAAAACTCTGAGGTCACCGGCTTGAGTGTGGGCTCACTGGCTTGAGCGTGGACTCACCAGCTTGGGCTCAGGGTCACTGGATTCAATGTGGGATCATAGATGTGATCCCATGGTCACTGACTTGAGCAAGGGGTCACTGGCTCGGGTTGTAATCCCCACCCGCCCGGTCAAAGCACATATGAGAAAGCAGTCAATGAACAACTAAGGTGCCGCAACAAAGAATTGATGCTTCTCATCTCTCTCCCTTCCTGCTATCCCTGTCTGTCTCTCTCTCTGTCTCTCTCTCTCTCACACACACACACACACACACACACACACACACACACACACAAATGGATGAAAGAATGATAAATATTTTGGTAGAAAACAGAACAGTTAGTCTGGATGGAGGGCAATAAAAACAATGGCTACCATTTATAAGCACCTGCTACCTTGCTTGGCATTTAATATACTTCTGTTCAGTTCTCAGAACAGCCCTGTGGGGAACATATGATTGTGGCCCCATCTAAAAAGTGAAGAAACTCAGATCTTTCTCACTTGCCCAATATCATCCAGCTACATGGAGAAGTGGAGATTCAAGCTCGGGTTTGACGCTTTGCAGTAGCTCAAGATTATCTCCCCAGTGCATGAAGACAGCTTGGGGGAGCTGCCCTTAGGGTGGAGGAGGGAGACAGGAAGATGGCTCTCAGCGTGAGCACCAGGGGCAGACAGGGGCCAGAGAACAGCAATACAAAACCTCTCTTTGACTGGGACTCATCAGAAGCGGATTCTCTGGTGCCTTGGGTGTGGGGGTGCCTGTCGGCAGGAGGAACCGACCTTCCCAGGAGGAGATGGGCTGTGAGCACCAGGTGGGACTGATGTCCTGGGGGCGCCACAGGCAGACCTGAGCATCCTGCCCCCTCACTACGGGGGGCTCAGTGGTCAGTGCACAGTTGAGTCCCTGCCTCTACTTTTTTCTGTATATTCTGTTGTCACTACAAACATTCCCTTTGCCTCACTCTGGCCAGGCCCTATAAAAATATTAAAATGCACAAATAAAAAATTTTTTTAAGCCTTAATCTCACAACCTCTCCATTTTCTTATCCACAGAACCAGTTTGGTAACTCCTATAATGCTGGACAAGGTCCTTGGAGTTGTCAGCCTCTTCAAGCCACCCTGAGTCTTTTTTCATGCAAATGCTACACCTGTTTAGGTACAAGAAGGTGCAAGAACTAGCAGGGACGGCCGCCCTTCCCGCCATCACTCTGAGTAGAAGCCACAGCCTTAGCTTCCCTGCCCCGACTGCTCTCTTCACATTGCCAAGGAGCCGGACGGCGGCTTAATCTCGTGTCCACAATCTCTTTCCTCTGCGGCGCTGCCCTGTTCTTTCCCGTGTAGATAATTCTGAGACAAGCAAACAGAGTTTCTCTCTTCCTTGCTCTTTTTCCTTTTATGGAGACATGGAAAAGGTCAGTTCGATAGACTGAGACCTGTGACCTGACTCAAAGAGGCCTATCACAAAGGCCTACAGGTTGCCACATTGAGCCATACACGTTTTTTTGAAAAGCAGTCCCAAGAGCTCACTAAAACTTGCAGCTGGATTTAACTTAGATGGAGAATCTTATGTTTAGTCCATGTTTCTAAACTCTGCACCTGATTTTGAACCTCTGGCCTTAAACTGACTTCTAACCCTGATATACCTTCTAAGTCAACTAAGCAAAGAACAGCAGCCCCACCCCGCCCTGCCCTGCAGAGAACACGAAAGAACACAAAGCCACACTGGGGAAAGAGGGCCACGGCTTGATATTGTCCAGCCCACGTCTCTTGGCCTCAGAATACTGCCACTTCCCGCAGCTCCAGCCCTCGGCTGTAGTCCACTCTGAGCAAGTGAATTCCCCTGCTGAAACTTGCGCACAGTAAGGAGATGGTGTCGCCAACGGCCAGGGAAGTCAACGGTCCTGATCCATCCAAACACAAGGTGAACAGGCAGGCTGGGGGAGGAAGCGGAAAACCAGCAGCATCAGCCAAGAGTGCAATATCATGAAATACAATGTCTTTTAAAAAATCCACCTAATTAAAATAACGCACGTGCTATATGCATCTGACCCAGACAAGAGAGGCAGCATGTGCTTCAGAGGAACATGCACTAGTGGGGAAGTCAGAACTGGGGTGTAAGCTCAGGCTTCAACTATTGAGAATGGCACACAGACCACACAGGATGAGTGTCTACCGCCTAGCAGTATGTTCAGACAGCACCAGCAAGGACGTGTTCAAGAGCTGCCCTCGGTTACCTGCCCTGGAACAAAGCAGGGCAGGGCAGGGCGGGGGGAAACAGACGGGAGACTGGCTTTCAGCGGCTGGCCTCCCACGGTCTTGCTAACCATCAAGACAAGGATAACAAGCCCTGGCCGGTTGGCTCAGCGGTAGAGCGTCGGCCTAGCGTGCGGAGGACCCGGGTTCGATTCCCGGCCAGGGCACACAGGAGAAGCGCCCATTTGCTTCTCCACCCCTCCGCCACGCCTTCTTCTCTGTCTCTCTCTTCCCCTCCCGCAGCCAAGGCTCCATTGGAGCAAAGATGGCCCGGGCGCTGGGGATGGCTCTGTGGCCTCTGCCCCAGGCGCTAGAGTGGCTCTGGTCGCAACATGGCGATGCCCAGGATGGGCAGAGCATCGCCCCCTGGTGGGCAGAGCGTCGCCCCATGGTGGGCGTGCCGGGTGGATCCCGGTCGGGCGCATGCGGGAGTCTGTCTGACTGTCTCTCCCTGTTTCCAGCTTCAGAAAAATGCAAAAAAAAAAAAAAAAAAAAAAAAAAAAAAGACAAGGATAACGGGGGACCTGACGGGCGGTCTGGGGCTTCTACCTGCATGCCGAACCTTCCCAGAACTACAGGCACACATCTGGGGGCAGAGCAGCACTTCCGATCTTGTGCCCCCTGGTCTCAGGTTTATGTTCACTGAGTCCAAAAAGCTGCTTCCCCACCTCCCACTAATGTCCCACCTGGGTGACTGGAGAGGGTGACTGCAGATGAGGGCACAGCAGGGCTGTCCTTGCTATGGAGGTTTAGCCTGCATGTCACTTGATAATGATCTCACCTCTCTTCTCAGAAGGAGCGACCCTCCCTTCGCTGCTGGGGCCGGAATTTCTGGAAGATTACTGTAGGAGGGATTTGGTTTGAGGTTCTCTAAATGAATGCTATTCCTGTGTCTACAGAACCCTGTGTCCAGGATAGAATATCATGGAGGCAGTGGGAAGCTGGTAAATCAGCTTCCTGGAATGAAAAAAACAGCCTTTATTCATAGCACTTGCCAAGTTTTGTGGTTTAAATACTCCCACTATGACCATATTCAATATTCCTGAATGTTTAACAGCCCATGCTGAAGGAGAACAGAGAAAGGCCACATGGAGGAGAGGAGAAACAGCCAAGATGGCAGTGCTGAAGGAGAAGCCAGTTTGTGCAGAGAGAAGGAGATGGGGAACAGAGGTGAATAAGGCTGGTGAGCTAGAAACCTTTGATTCTAGAAAACTCGATAAATCAGTAGCTTTGGGAGCCCTGAATGGAAAGGGAAGTGTTTTCCCACTGTGTGTATTTCTCACTCGCCGGGTGCGAGCTAGGATTAAAAGGTAATGGCCCACCAGTTCTAAGCTTTGTTGTTTCATTACTGTCTGTCCGAATCTAATGTGAACCTGCATGGGCCAGGCAGCTGGTAGTGGCCATGGCTACTGGCCATACAGGAGGGGATCAGCACACCATTGCATCCAAACTCCAGGGGAGCTGTGCTCCCTAAAACATCTTTCTCTCCACTGTTTTTTTTGGGGGTTTTTTTTTTTTTGTATTTTTCTGAAGCTGGAAACGGGGAGAGACAGTCAGACAGACTCCCGCATGCGTCCGACTGGGATCCACCCGGCATGATGCTCTCCCCACCAGGGGGCGATGCTCTGCCCCTCCGGGGCGTTGCTCTGTCGCGACCAGAGCCACTCTAGCGCCTGGGGCAGAGGCCAAGGAGCCATCCCCAGCACCTGGGCCATCTTTGCTCCAATGGAGCCTCGGCTGCGGGAGGGGAAGAGAGAGACAGAGAGGAAGGAGAAGGGGAGGGGTGGAGGAGCAAATGGGCGCTTCTCCTGTGTGCCCTGGCCGGGACTCGAACCCGGGACTTCTGCACGCCAGGCTGACGCTCTACCACTGAGCCAACTGGCCAGGGCCTCTCTCCGCTGCTTTGAGGAACCATGACCTGAGGGCAATTTCAGACCTTAGCTGCAGAGTCAAAACAGGGCGGAGTCCGTCTGAAACCATCCTTACTCCACCGAGAGTGGAGGCTCTCACTGTAGTCCTCGAAAAATATATTTTACAATGACTATTTTGGTTCTTTTTCAGACATTTTGAGCACCACAAGTTAAAGAAATTTCAAGTAAAAAAAAATACAAAAAGCCAAATATATGTGAACTCTCAGGAATGAGTCTGTACCATATGGCACAAGGAGTTCTGTGGTAATGGCCTCCAGCCAAAGGCTGAACAGAGATTCTGGCATCTGGTGTTTGTGTCGTGTCTTAACCACGAGGGGCTAAACAGTGGCAGGACATGCGTGGCTGTGCTGAGCAATGGAAAGAAAGTTCTAAGAAGCCTTCAGGACTTCCCGCATCTTTAAGAAGCACCAACAGCACACGCCTTACCTCCAGTGTCTTGGTTCCACATCTTCACCTTGCAGTCATGCGATGAGGTAGCAATCACAGGCATCAAGGACAATGCTCTCGGTAGAAAGACACAGGATGCAACAGTCTGGAAGTGCCCCTTGTACTCACATATTTGGTTCCGCGTCTGCCTTAGGTCCCACAACTGCAAAGTGATGACATAGGCTAGCCATACGTCCACAGTTCTCCAGCTTCATTCTTTGATCTCTCTGCCCCGCCCTCTCGTGACCCACGTGTTCCCTCCACTTACCTACTTACATAGTTACCCCTTATCTTCATCCATCCCATCCACACAGCCAACCATCCACCCACCTGGTGATTTTAATCCTCAACTATATCTCACACAACCCCGGTTAAGGATGTGCCAGGAGGATCGCTGCCTTCCTCAGTAACACCATGGGTAGGGTAGTGAAGCCCCAAGTCCTACAGCATGAGGAGACAGTAGGAAGTGACCTCCTTTCTATGACAGTCCCTGGGTATCTGTGGGTCCTGTGGGCCCCCAGGGCTAGGGGCACCTTCTCATAAGTACAGACAGGCACAGACTTTCTGATTTAGTGTGTAGTCACTAAACCTTGGTATATGAAGATTAGTCTCCAGCAAGGGAAGTGCCAGTCCTGCCAGTTCTATCTACTCTTGCTGATACAGATCAGACCACACGCAGAGAATAATGTTCAGCTAGGTGAGCACACTGAATTGTGTCCAAAAAATAATGAAGTCACTGGACACCATGTCATCTAGGGAACAGTTGTAGGAGCTGGAAATGCTTAGCTTGGAGAAGAGATGCTATATTAATAGCCTGGGACTTAAAAGCTCAACCCAGCACTTACTAGAGGTGTAATCTTGTACAAGAAATTTCAACTCGCCATGTCTCTATTTCCTCATCTGTAAAATGGGAAATATAATAGTGCTTTACCTCACATGGTTGTTTTAAGGATTAAATTAAATAATGCATGTCATGTGCTCAGCCCAGTGCCTCGCACATAAGCAATGTTTGATAAAGTGGGAGCTGTAATTGCTCTATTTGGAAACTAGATAACCCATTTAACTGACATTCTGCAATTAGGAATCTTCAAAGTCCTTTGGAGAATCCTATCCCAAAATTAATTGCAAGAAAAGCTATATGGGTAAAGGATGGGTGGACCTTTGACAGACACTGGAGCTCCAAACTTTCTAAAGAGCTTGCACCTCCTTTACTATGACCACATGTGCAATGAGCAGCACTTGGTTCTTCAAACACTCCTTCCCCTTTCTGAGCTCTGCTGGGAGGATGGACATCAGGCCAGTTCTAGAATATCACACCTTCCTATCTTGACTCTCATCCCATTCCTCATTCCTAGACCAATTTAGAAAGCCCTGGGCTAATGGGTGTTTCTTAAAAGAAGCATCTGGAATGCAAAGGATGCCTTACAGGATGTACTTGGAATAGGCCCAAGCCATTAGTAGACCTGCTGTGTAGCCCAGTACAGGCATGAGGCCAGAGGGTCTGGGTCATCAGCAACCAGACCCCTGGACCCCACCTGATCCCTCACCGTGGCTTCACAGCCTTCTCCTCCGAAGCCGTTGCTGCAGGAGATGCATGTGTGTCCGTCCTCACTGACCTCACAGTAGGTCTGAACGTGTTGCTTTGTCGGAAATGTATGAGCCATCTGCAGCCCCCGACTGTCCCATAATCTGAAAGACATTATAGTAAAAATGAGTTTATAGTAAATGTATCTGAAATACATCTGTAACCACCTGCAAACATAAACGTCTAGGCTCTTTGCCACTTGAGCCAGTCAGCATGCAGTCATAATATACCGAAAAGCAGCAGCGCGAACCAGATCACAGAGACTCCAACGCTGGCAGGAAATAACAATGTGACGTCTGAGTGCCTTCTATTTTGAGATCTAGTTAATAGAAATTTAGACCAAGCATCTTAATTGTATAAGTTAATTTGTTAATCTAGCCTTTTGGGACAAGAGAATATTTCTGTGCCTGTGATTTAAAAAAAGAATTTTTTTTAAGGAACTTATGATAGTGTAGAGAGGAGCAGTCATCTTTCCAGATTCAGACACAAAAGATTTACAGGCCTTGGTCAACCTGGGCCACGGGGTTCAGTGGAGAGTGGTTTTTACTTTACTTCTTGTCTCATTCCTACCATTTTCTAAGTAGAATCTCTTCTGAAATCCACTAGTCACACTCCCTACTCTCAGAACAATTTACCTCATTTGACTCCCCTGATAGTCTCTGAGCCTGCTTTTCCAGGGAGGGCTTCCCCCGAGGGCTGGGTGGTTGAGAATGTGAGGAACTGGGCAGGGCAGCAAGTAGAGCCAGGCAGTGTGAAGGGGCGGCAGGAGCACGTGACAGGTCCTGAGGTCAATCTGAAGGCTTTCACATAGCTCACACAGCAGGGGTGGGCACAATCCGCTGCTTTGACCAATCAGAACAGGGGAGTTTTCTCCTGGCCTGAGTGGCATCCACCCTCTACCCAGATGACTCAGTGGGGCCAGATCAGAGAGGGCCCAGCACCAGAGAGGGACAGAGGGGCAGATGGCCCTGGGAATGCGGAGAAGCAGAGTGGGAATGGAATCATGTGAGCATGGGAGCCACAAACCTTCACCAGAAACACCTTCACCGCTGCTCGGTAAGCCCACCTGATGGTTTTATCTTCAGAAGTCTGCAGTACGTATGGTTCTCTGGGGACCCAGCACAGGTGAGTGACCTGGAAGAAGTGTAATTTTCAAAACGTCTCCATACCAAGTCATTCATTTGCTGGAATTCCTGTAACTGCACTAAAAAAGCATCTCTGCACCACTTCTCAAGGACGCCGAACTAGGAGATCGGACTTAGAGGAAGGGAGTCTGTTTGGTAGATACCCACCAGTCACGCTTTCCCGGCATCCCCTAGGTTAGCAGCGCCAGTGGTAGCAGCTGGGCCAGTTGTGAGTACCCAAATGCATGCAGGTGCTCTTAGAATGCCTGAACCCCAAGCACATGGTTTTTAAAAAAGCTGCTGGCCTGCGGCAGCGAAGAGAAGCAGCCCTGTCCCAAAGTGGGACCGCTGAAACCCTAGTCTAGGCCACAGAGGGTTCGGGAAGTGCTCCCCTTTCACTGTATCCCTATGGCCTCCAGGGGGACAGGCATGCAGGACTTTTCAAAACAACAGGATTTTCTTTTTTTTCCAGGAACCTCCCCAAACATGGAAGGCATAGGGAAAGCACATCTTGCCACACAGTTGTCTTCAAAATTGGAAAAGAGGCCCTGACCAGCTATCTCAGTGGTCGAGTGTAGGCCTGGCGTGTGTAAGTCCCGGGTTCGATTCCTGGGCAGGGCACACAGGAGAAGCACCCATTTGCTTCTCCACCCCTCCCCCTCTCCTTCCTCTCTATCTTTCTCTTCCCCTCCTGCAGCCAAGGCTCCATTGGAGCAAAATTGACCCAGGCACTGAGGATGTCTCCATGGTCTCCACCTCAGGCGCTAGAATGGCTCCAGTTGCAACAGAGCAATGCCCCAGATGGGCAGAGCATCGCCCCCTAGTGGGCATGTCAGGTGGATCCGGTCAGGTGCATGCAGGGGAGTCTGTCTCTCTGCTTCCCTGCTTCTCACTTCAGAAAAATAAAAAATAAAAAAAATAATTAAAACAAACAAACCAAAAAACAAAACTGGAAAAGGTACCAGTAACTATGGTTGACATTTGATGACCACTAAAGGAACATCTACCATGTCAGGTAATATAATTCTCCCTATTTTATAAATGAAGACACCGAGACTAAGTAAATTTGTTGGGACAACATAGCTAAAACATGATGGATCGATAATTTGAACCCAGAAATGGCTGATCCCAAAGGCTGTGAGTTTAAATACCAGTCTGCTACTGGAAAACTCTGGTCTCCCTAAACAGAAATTATACAGAAAACAATATGTAACACTTATTTCTCTGCATAATGTTATATATACAGAACACAGAACATGAGTGGTGAGATCCTGGAGGATAGAGACTGTGTCACAAATCCTGCTCTAAGCAGTGTCTGACCCACAGGAAAAATAAAATAACTGTGTTTTGAAGAAAGATTTAAGATTCCCATATAAACCAGTGGTATTGTTCTCTGGTGCAGAAGACCTTAAGAGACCATCTAATCCGATAACCCTGAGAGGCTTGCAGCTGAGGCAGAGTTAGCAGTGAGCAGTAACGAGAACCCAGGCCTCTATACCTGGTCGTGCGTCTCCTGGTCTTTTCTTTTTTTTCTTTTCTAAATTTTTATTTATCGGTGTTTAGAGAGAAAGAGGAAGGGAGACAGAGAAAGAAACATTGATTTGTTGTTCCACTAATTTATGCATTCATTGGTTGATTCTTGTACGTGCCCTGAACCGGATTGAACCTGCAACCTCAGCATGTCCGGACAACGCTCTAAACTGAGCATCTGGCCAACGCCTGTCTCCTGATTCTTGCCCAGGCCCTTTGCCTCACCCCATCCTCCCTTCTGCTACCCTGCTCTGTAGCAAGTTTGAGTTTGTACCAGGTTCCTGGAGACTGAAGCTCTCTCCAAACACTGTCCGGTGCCCACATCCCACAGAAGTAGGGTGTTGTCTCGAGAGCCGGTGCACAGCTGTGACGAGTCTTTGGAAACAATGGCAAAAAGATTGTCCATGAAATGGACTTGGAATAGGGTTTTTAGAAAGTACAGCAGCGCCGGGAGGAGCTCTGCTTTATTTACCTGGACTCACGGCCAATCCAGTGACCACCATGGCGTGGCCCGAGAAACGCTGTCTTGGTTGTGAGGAACCATGCAAGTCCCACATCATGACCATCCGGTCCCGAGAGGCACTGAAGAACTGGTTTGATTTGAGAATACAGGCTATCTGCTCAAAAAAAAAAAAAAAAAGAAAAAAGAAAAAAAACAAAAACAAAAAAAACCACACACAGACACACACACAAAATAAATATGTATAAATAAATAAAACTCTGATGAGCTTGCTTGGTTGGACTTTAAAGTGGGGAAAAGACCCGAGGATAAGTGTGTTAGAGCCTGATACTCTCTCTCAGTCTGGTTCAAAATGCACTGTTTCTGGAAGGTAAATATCCTGTTCTGTGCTATGCGATTACGGCTGATGCTGAGTTTCATTATGATAGTTTGTGTCCTAATTTTTGGTTCATTTAGGTAGACTTTAGAGAGGGAAGTTATATAAATTGGCATATCATTTTGCTGGAAACTCACTCTACTCTGTGAAGCTATTTAACAAATTAATGTTTATTAACTATTGTTGGTTTTTATTTATTTATTTATTTTTTGTGGCAGAGACAGAGAGAGTCAGAGAGAGGGACAGATAGACAGGAAGGGAGAGAGATGAGAAACATCAATTCTTCGTTGCAGTTCCTTAGTTGTTCATTGATTGATTTCTCATATGTGCCTTGACCGGGGGGCTACAGCAGACCGAATGACCCCTTGCTCGAGCCAGCAACCTTGGGTTCAAGCTAGTGAGCCTTGCTCAAAACCGATGAGCTCACGCTCAAGCTGGTGACCTAAGGGTCTCAAACCTGGGTCCTCTGCATCCCAGCCCAACGCTCTATCAACTGCGCCACCACCTGGTCAGGCAACTATTGTTGGCTTTAAAAAAAAAAAATCTCCCAACTAGACTAGAAGATTCCTGAGCATGGAGATTTTGTTGTTTTTCTAGCTATCGTAAACACACAGGAAGCTTTCAATGAATATCCTGTTGAGTTAGGATCAGTCAGGGAGAGTTACTCTCTATCTACCCCCTGAGCTATTCAGGGCTTGATAACAAAAGAAAAATTATGTCGAATATACCGGACCAGTAGCTAAGTGAATGCTCCGCACTGCTTTCCTGGAGTTGGACTTCAGCATCAAACACCAAGCCCTTGCATTTTCCTTTGAGACTGAATATTCAATCACTCTTACTATCTAGCGCTATTAGGTATTCCTTTATTCGGTTTCAAATTCCTTCCATGATAATAATCATTTGACGGTTTTACCTTGGTGATTTCACGTTCGTGTCCTTTGAACCTTTTCACCACGTTTCCGGTCTTCCAGTTATAGGCCACGACTGTCTGCGGAGAGTCAGTAGCACACTTTAGTTTGGCTGAGTATTCATTTAACTGAATGAAACAAGACTTTTACTTCATTCTCTACCTAACTCTCTCTCTCTGTCAAGGGACTTGCATCAAGCAGTAAGGTTCTACACTGTCCCTCCTCGTGTCCCCCTAGTTTGAGTTTCTGTCTTTCCTCCTGATGGGTCCCTGTCTCTCCCCAGCTCCGAGGCCACCCCTGAACCTCACTGATGGGTTTGGAATAACACTCCTGAATGGGAATTGATTCAGGTTGAGGTCTGGTCGTAGATGCTGAAAGAGAGTTCCACATAGGATTAGATTTTTCCCCCTAACTCTATCATTTTCTTTTTTAATTTTTTAAAATTTATCATTTTCTTAATCATTTGTAAGTATTTAGTTCAGTAGTATTAAGTATAATTGTGAAAAAAAAACTGCACTTTTTTTTTTTAAAGCAACACTCTTCTAGAAAGACACAAATACCTCTTTTTTTTTTAATTTTATTTATTCATTTTTAGAGAGGAGAGAGAAATGGAGAGAGAGAGACAGAGAGGGGGAGAGAGAGGAGAGAGAGACAGAGAGAGAGAAGGTGGGGAGGAGCTGGAAGCATCAACTCCCATATGTGCCTTGACCAGGCAAGCCCAGGGTTTCGAACCGGCAACCTCAGCATTTCCAGGTCAACACTTTATCCACTGCGCCACCACAGGTCAGGCCTTTTTTTTAAATTCAAAAAAACCTCATTCATATCCCACCTGTCAGAAAGAATGATTGTTAAACTTTTCTTTCCATCTTTTTTACCAGGTATATACTTAATATTTTGTTGTGCCTGACCTGTGGTGGCACAGTGGATAAAGCACCAACCTGGAATGCTGAGGTTGCTGGTTCGAAACCCCAGTGTTGCCTGGTCAAGGCACATATGAGAAGCAACTACTAAGAGTTGATGCTTCCCATTCCCCACCCCCATTTCTCTTTCTTTCACCTCTCGCTTTAAAATCAATAAATAAAAATCTTAAAAAGAAATATTTTGTTGTAATCATTCCTTCCCCCTAAACAAGAATTTAAAAGCATTCTCTGGCCAAGTCTCTAGTTCATTGCTAGAGTAAAAAGCATGTTAGTAGTTGACCTAAAGCCCAGTTTTTAATCTTCAAAATGGAGATGCTAATCCTTGCTCCTCTACCCCTCACAGGGGAAGCTCGTACAAATAAAATTTCATGTGTCTAAGATGATATAGATTTTAAGACTAAATGCTGCCAATTAAATTATGCTTTATTATCAATTTTTAAATGCATACTGACTTCAGAGGTGTTAAAATGTGAAAATGTGTACATCTGAAAGTCAGTGAAATACAGTGTGAAATGGAGTTTGAAGAATCTAAAAGGTATTGAAAATCAGAGGCATTATTTACCACAAAAGAACCAACATTTTTGCTACCAATATCCTAGCTGTGAGTGCTATTGATTGAACCAAGTATAAGGGAGAGAAAACAGCCAGCTTCCGGTGACGGTGAGAGGAAGCACAATCCACACCAACATGGAGATTCTGGTAAAAGAGCAACACAAAGGAAGGGACTAGCCGGCTCCTTTTGGTGTGTCTGTGTGCTGGCATACAAATGGATTGGCTGGAATAAGAACACTCGGCATTTATAAAGAGCATGTGGGTGGCATTTATAAAGAGCATGTGGGTGGCGTAGTGCTGAGGATTTTACCATTTAATCCTCACAACTGCCCTGTGAGGTTGGCATTATTATCCCCATTTAATATGATAGATAAAGAGAATGAAGCTGAAAAGAATTAAGACTTGCTCAAAGTAAGAGGGAGTGGCAGAGAAGGGATTTCAACTGAGTCTTTCTCCTTCTTAAACCGTTATTTACACTACTCAACATTGCTGCCCGAGGTGAGACACCAGCACTCACTGGCCAGACATCTTCCCTTCTCTGCTGAAAGCTGGTGCCCTGGGGAGCACGGCAAACCCCACCTTATCTTTTCCTCCGGAGACACAAAGGTCTGAGTTCAGAGCGGCAACAACAGACACGGTATCCACGTGAGCAGGGCTATAGTCTTGAGAGGCTCTAGTTTGAATTCTCTCTTCTGTAATTGCATCGGGCCTGCTGAAAAGAGGGCAGAGAAGGGGAGGCCCAGTGGAATGGGAGTGCACAGGGGAGCAAGGGGAAGAAGAGAGTGGGGGGAGGTAGCAATTCAGGCCAGGCGGAGGAGAAAGAAGAAAAAACGGACGCATGGACATTACCAGAAGTGGTAGCTCTGTAGAAGCTCCGAATGACTGAATCTGGTAAAAGGGAATCCTAAAGCCAGACGCCAGGAGGCCATACTCACTCTAGAGATTATTCAGAAGACGTTGGGCCCCTCTCTGCATGGCTGCAGACACTAGCTACTAAGCTGACTCTTTCTCATCCAAAAGAAAACGGCAAACTGAGAGTTTGGGGAAGGTCATGGATACTCGCCTGGGCCTTCCCTTTCTTCAGTGGAGAATTTCAACGGGGCATGATAAAACCTGGGATGCCAAGGCAGGAGCGTGGTACCTGTATCTGTAAGTGCTGTGTTTGAATCTGCTCTGAAGTTTTCCCATCACGGCACGGTACCCACACAGAGTCTCAGGAGGAGCCCGTCTCAGGTGGCGCCCGGGGAGCAGCATCCCTTGTGGCTGCGACAAGTTGCGTTCCCTGTTCAGTAAGAAGAACAAGACATACCATTGGTTTTGTTAGGCACAATGATGGCAGTATGGCGTGGGGGTTCAGAATGAGCCACCCCAAGAAGTGCTTCTGTGGGATGTGGACTGTTTTGAGCTATAGGCAATTTAAGCTTCAGGCTTAAGAAACACTTCTGTACCATCCTCCTTAACTACCTAGCACAGGGGTCGGGAACCTATGGCTTGCAAGCCAGATGTGGCTCTTTTGATGGCTGCATCTGGCTCGCAGACAAATCTTTAATAAAAATAATAATAATGTTAAAAATATAAAACAGCCAGACCAGGCGGTGGCACAGTGGATAGAGCGTCGGACTGGGATGCAGAGGACCCAGGTTCGAGATCCCGAGGTCGCCAGCTTGAGCGCGGGCTCATCTGGTTTGAGCAAAAGGTCACCAGCTTGGACCCAAGGTCGCTGGCTCGAGCAAGGGGTTACTAGGTCTGCTGAAGGCCCATGGTCAAGGGACATTTGAGAAAGCAATCAATGAACAACTGAGGTCTTGCAGCGAAAAACTGATGATTGATGCTTCTCATCTCTCTCTGTTCCTGTCTGTCCCTGTCTATCCCTCTCTCTGACTCTCTCTCTGTCACTGTAAAAAAATAATAATTTTAAAAATAAATTAATAAATAAATAAAATATATAAAACATTCTCATGTATTACAATCCATTCATTTCCAACCGCTCATGTTCATGGTTGTGGGTGGCTGGAGCTAATCACGGCTGTCCTCCGGGACAACACCAAATTTTTATTGGATAATGCTTAACGTACACAGGTCGTTGTATGGCTCTCACGAAATTACCTTTTAAAATATGTGGTGTTCATGTCTCTCTCAGCCAAAAAGGTTCCCGATCCCTGACCTAGCACTTGAATCAGGGGCTTTGCCTATAGTAACATAGTATCAGCAATCACATTTGTGACCTACCTACATGTCAGGGCAAGCTTTTATTTAAAAAAATCTATTATTTTAAATTTTTTTTAAAAGATTTTATTCATTTTATGGAAGAGAGAGAGAGAAAGAGAAGGGGGAAGGAGCAGGAAGCATCAACTCCCATATGTGCCTTGACCAGGCAAGCCCAGGGTTTTGAACCAGCAACCTCAGCATTTCAGGTCAACACTTTATCCACTATGCCACCACAGGTCAAGCAGGGCAAACTTTTTTTTACTAAACATCTGCTCTTGCCTGACCAGGCGGTGGTGCAGTAGATAGAGCACTGGCCTGAGATGTTGAGGACCCAGGTTCGAAACCCCGAGGTTGCCGGCTTGAGCATGGGCTTATCTGGCTTGAGCACAGGCTCACACCAGCTTGAGCATAGGACCACGGACATGATCCCACAGTCGCTGGCTTGAGCTCATTGTCTCTGGCTTGAGCAAGGGGTCACTCGGTCTGCTGCAGCCCCCAGTCAAGGTACATATAAGAAAGCCATCAATGAATAACTAAGGTGCCACAACTAAGAGTTGATATTTCTTATCTCTCGCCCTTCCTATCTGTCCCTGTCTGTCTGTCCAACTGTCTTTCTCTCACTAAAAAAAATAATCTGCTCTCTTTATCATCCGTTAATGACCTTTTGAGGTCATTATCCCCACGGTGCATTATCTCATCTCTAGCTCAGGATGTCTTATATCCCTCAATCCTCCTTTCTATCTCTGAACCTTTTATGCATATGGGGTCTCTCACTCTCTCATGTATGCAGTGTTTCCACACATATAGTATGTATTAAATTTGGTTATTTTCTCTTAATAACCTGCATCATGTCTATTTGATTATGAGGCCAGCCAAAGAACCTTGAGGGTAGAGAAAGCTTATTCATCTCCCACAGTGGTCACATAGAAACAGAGCCTTCTTCTTCTTTTCTTTTCTTTCTTTCTTTTTTTTTTTTGGTATTTTTCTGAAGTGAGAGGCAGGGAGGCAGAGAAACAGACTCCCGCATGTGCCTGACCAGAATCCAACCTGGCATGCCCACCAGGGGGCGATGCTCTGACCATCTAGGGCAGGGGAAGTCAACCTTTTTATACCTACTGCCTACTTTTGTATCTCTGTTAGTAGTAAAATTTTCACCTGACCTGTAGTGGCGCAGTGGATAAAGTGTCGACCTGGAAATGCTGAGGTCGCCAGTTCGAAACCCTGGGCTTGCCTGGTCAAGGTACATATGGGAGTTGATGCTTCCTGCTCCTCCCCACCTTCTCTCTCTGTCTTTCTCCTCTCCCTCTCTCTCTCTCTCTCTCTGTCTCTCTCTCTCTCCTTTCTAAATGAATAAATAAAATAAAATAAAATAAGTAGTAAAATTTTCTAATCGCCCACTGGTTCCACAGTAATGGTGATTTATAAAGTAGGGAAGTAACTTTACTTTATAAAATTTATAAAGCAGAGTTACAGCAAGTTAAAGCATATAATTATAATTACTTACCAAGTACTTTATGTCAGATTTTTGCCTAGTTTGGCAAAATAAATCTTTCTAAAATAACTTATTATAGTTAAATCTATCTTTTTATTTATTTATTTATTTATTTTTTTTCTGAAGCTGGAAACGGGGAGAGACAGTCAGACAGACTCCCGCATGCGCCCAACCGGGATCCACCCGGCACGCCCACCAGGGGGCGATGCTCTGCCCCTCCGGGGCGTCGCTCTGCCGCAACCAGAGCCACTCTAGCGCCTGGGGCAGAGGCCAAGGAGCCATCCCCAGCGCCCGGGCCATCTTTGCTCCAATGGAGCCCTGGCTGCGGGATGGGAAGAGAGAGACAGAGAGGAAGGAGGGAGGGGGGTGGAGAAGCAAATGGGCGCTTCTCCTGTGTGCCCTGGCTGGGAATCGAACCCGGGTCCCCCGCACGCCAGGCCGATGCTCTACTGCTGAGCCAACCGGCCAGGACCTTTATTTATACTTTGGTTGCTCTGCTACCGCCCACCATGAAAGCTGGAACACCCACTAGTGGGCAGTAGGGACCAGATTGACTACCACTGATCTAGGATATTGTTCAGTGACAACCAGAGCCACTCTAGTGACTGGGGCGGAGGCCACGGAGCTATCCTCAGTGCTGGGGCCAACTTTGCTCCAATGGAGCCTTGGCTGTGGGAGGAGAAAAGTATCCTTTTGAAAAAGACTAATTGCATTCTTCTGCTTCTGCTTTTCCTCCTTTCCCCGCCTCACTCTTATGACCCTGTGAATTCACCCTACAGTCAAGCATTAGCAGATAAAAACAAAACAAAACAAAACTAATACAAAAGCTCTTTCGGCCCCTAATAAACTTCAAGAGTTAAAGGGAGTCCTGAGGCCAAAGAGTTTGAGAACCACTGACCTAGAACTTATACCTAGGATTTAAAATCAATAATGGATACTACTATATTAGAACAAAATATTATTAAATGTTTTCAAGATTTAGTTGTATGATATTATCCCCAACAACTAAAGAGAAAGACAGGTGTTCATCCACACATTCATTCAGGAAACACCTCCTAAGCACTAACTTGTGTAGGTCCTACAGTGGTTAAACAGGGGGAAAAAAGAGAAAACAGAAAATGTAACCACTGTGGACATCTGCTGGGACTAAAGGTATGTGACTGGGGGCTAATCTCAGCTACTCTATTGTCCCCTGCAACTAGCTGTTGCCTGAGACGCCAGGGCGTAAAGGGAAGTCACTGGGGCGGTGGGAGTCCCCGTCTCTTCTAGAGTTCTGCTTAAAGAAGTTCTGGGGGATAGGTTTCTTATGGGCACAACTAGCCTTGTTCTAGGAAAAAGAATCTACAGTAAGACAACAGCTGACACTCAGCAAATATTCTCAATCATCTCCTTACCATTAACAAATAGAGTTTTCCAGAAGAATGTTAGCCTACATTTTGAGAAGCTGCCATTATTGACCTTCTGAAAAGAGTTGGTAACCAGTATAGAAGCACAACGCAGTGGAAAATGTGTGTGGCATCAGGAGCCCTGCACACTAACCACCCCCCTTGCCTCAATTCACTGTGTCCCTGTTCCTCCATTCCCCATTCTGTGCCTCAACCCCCTCCCCCATCTATAAAATGTGGCATCAGACTAAATGATTTTTGGAAGACTATGTGCTCCCTAAGAGGAAAGACTCTGTCATATTCATCTCTGTATCTTAAGTGGCTTGCACAGTGTGACAAAACATTTGTGAAGTAATTAATCTAAGGTCCCTTCTAGGTCAGATCGTCTCAAGTTTTCTATAATAAGCCCAAGATATGCTGACAGGAAAAATTTCAGGCTAGCTTGCAAAAAGCTTGGGATGTTGTATTGTTTGTAGGTTGATATGTTTCAGGGTGTCCTATCTGTCAGCCTAACCCATTTTTCAACATTGTCATCAAACTAAGGACAGATGCCATTCATAGATCTAGGTCACTGGAAACTGCAGATGCTATAAATGGACTGGCTCTGCTTAAAACTGATTAGATTCTTAACTGGTATCTTCAGAGGGCCATACTTCCCGCCTAAAGCATACTCTTGGAACATTCTAAGGAAAAGATAACTTTCAGAATTACTTACCCCAAACCAATAGGATCTTCTTGGTGCACTGCGGTATTCAATGCTTTGTAATGTTCATCCTTTGGAAAACAGTTCAGGCATCCACTCCCTAATCTCTGTAATTAGTGAAAAGACACTTAAGTTAATCTCTTCTTGTCTCAGCCTATCTTTGCACTGAAAGATAAATTAAGGACCTTGTTAATTAAAGAGATTGTTAAGTGTACTCTTCCCTCACAAAGAAAGAGATCTTACAAAATTCCAAGAATTTTAGGGAAAATATGCCATAATGTTAATTATACATCTATTTAAATATGCAAAATAGGATATATTTAGATGCACCATTAAATATCATATTTTATTTTACCCATAGTACTTCTGTTCATCAAAAATCTTCAGCCTGACCAGCCCTGGCTGGATCGCTCCACTGATAAGAGCATCGGCCTGAAGCACTGAGGTTGCCAGTTCGATCCCCAGTCAGGGCACATACAGGAACAGATTGATATTCCTGTCTTCCTCTCCCTTCCTCTCTGGCTAAAATCAATAAATTAAAAGAAAAAAAATTTTTAAAAAAATCTTCAGCCTGACCAGTGGCTAGAGCTTCGGACTGGGATGTGGAAGGACCCAGGTTCGAGACCCCGAGGTCGCCAGCTTGAGCGCGGGCTCATCTGGTTTGAGCAAAAGCTCCCCAGCTTGGACCCAAGGTCCCTGACTCAAGCAAGGGGTCACTCTGTCTGCTGAAGGCCCTCGGTCAAGGCACATATGAGAAAGCAATCAATGAACAACTAAGGTGTCGCAATGCGCAACGAAAAACTAATGATTGATGCTTCTCATCTCTCCGTTCCTGTCTGTCTGTCCCTGTCTATCTCTCTCTCTGACTCTGTTAAAAAAAAAAGAATCTTCAGAGGTAACTGCTTACCTCAGAGCTTACTGTTTTTATTAGAAAGGCAACATCTCCTGTTAAAAATATCTTAATAAGTAAAATTCATAGAATTTTAAATGAAAGAGCTTTTCTTTTTTCTTCTTCTTTTGTGACAGAGACAGAGAGAGACAGAAAAAGGGACAGATAGGGACAGGAAAGCAGAGAGATGAGAAGTATCAATTCTTTGTTGCGGCACCTTAGTTGTTCATTGATTGCTTTCTCATATGTGCCTTGACTGAGGGGCTACAACAGAGCAAGTGACCCCTTTTTCAAGCCAGCGACCCTGCGCTCAAGCTGGTGAGCCCACACTCAAGCCAGATGAGCCCACACACTCAAGCTGGTGACCTCAGGGTTTTGAACCTGGGTCCTCTGCATCCTAGTCCAACACTGAAAGAGCTTTCAAAAGTCACATAACAACCCTTTATTTAAAGATCTGGAGAATGAGGACACAAACATCATTTACTCAAAATTATAACTAGGTAGACCTCTTGACTTTTAGTCCACGCTTCGTCTTAGCCAAAAGGCTGAGAAGCAATTGACTTCTAGCCCAAATTTTTCATTATAAACATCTACAAAGAAGAAACCAGTTTTATTGCATTTTAACAACTCTATTCTAAGGATTCAAAATTTAAAATTCTAATGATGGGGCCCTGGCTGGTTTGCTCAGTGGTAGAGCGTCGGCCTGGCGTGCAGGAGTCCCAGGTTCAATTCCTGGTCAGGGCACACAGGAGAAGCACCCATCTGCTTCTCCACCCCTCCCCCTCTCCTTCCTCTCTGTCTCTCTCTTCCCCTCCCACAGCCAAGGCTCCATTGGAGCAAAGTTGGCCCGGGCGCTGAGGATGGCTCCATGGCCTCTGCCTCAGGCTCTAGAATGGCTCTGGTTGCAACAGAGCAATGCCTCAGATGGGCAGAGCATCGCTCTCTGGTGGGCGTGCCGGGTGGATCCCAGTCAGGTGCATGTGGGAGTCTGTCTGACTGCCTCCCCATTTTCAACTTCAGAAAAATACAAAAAAAAAAAATTCTAATGATAGACTGACAGTGTAGCTTATTCTAAGAATTAAAAGCAGCACAAAATAAAACCTTTGATTGAGTGCATTGGCTTGTTTTTTAGCACGAGGTCTGAATTACAGTTCTGCTGTGGCCTTGGGCAATTTGTTGAACTTCTCTAAGTCTTAGTTTCCTATGTGTAAAATGGGATAATAACTTTACAACTGGGCTTCTGTGAAGATTAAAAATAGCACTTAAGATGTCCCAAGGAGCCTGACCAGGCGGTGGCGCAGTGGATAGAGCGTCGGACTGGGATGCGGAAGTACCCAGGTTCGAGACTCCGAGGTCCCGCGTGGGCTCATCTGGCTTGAGCAAAGAGCTCGCCAGCTTGGACCCAAGGTCGCTGGCTCCAGCAAGGGGTTACTCGGTCTGCTGAAGGCCCACGGTCAAGGCACATGTGAGAAAGCAATCAATGAACAACTAAGAAGTCGCAACGCACAACGAGAAACTGATGATTGATGCTTCTCATCTCTCTCTGTTCCTGTCTGTCTGTCCCTGTCTATCTCTGCCTCTGTAAAAAAAAAAAAAAAAAAAAGATGTCCCAAGGACTATTTCAAGTGCTTTATATTTATTAACTCATTTACTCTATTCCACAAGCCTCTGGAATTTTGCAGATGAGAAAAGGCACAGAGATGTTAATAACTTGCCCATGTTTACAAATAAGTGGCAGAGCTGAAACTTGAATCCAGGTTGTCTGACTCCAGAGACCTTGCTCCTGACCAGCATATTATACTGTATCACTACGAAAGGTAGTGCACATAAAGCCCTCAATTCAGCCTGGCAAACTGTTGATAGTAAATGATGACTATTAACATGATTGATAGCAATACTGAAAGTAGAAAAGTCACCCTTATTACTACTGCTCTTAAAACACATATTAGACATACATAAATATACTCAGAGGACAGACACAAATGGATATATGCATCTGCAGGATATTAAACTGAAGTCAATTTTGTCCTCTGACCAGAGTGATTGATCACATGAAGGCTAAGAATTTATTACATTATATACCAAGGCAACTTAAAATCTCAAAAACAAAGTATATGCACTTAGATAATGTCTATGCTTTAATTATGAGTTGACTAATCTAAATGAAAATATTATTCAGTTATCTTCCACTGTTTATACTGTGAACATGTAAAACACTTGAGAGAAGGGTTAGTGTCTTGTTCATTTTTGTATCTGTGCTTTAAGCATAACCTAGAATGGATGCAAGGCAAATATCTGTTGAATGAATCAATGAATCAATGAATGAATCAAAGGCATACTAAAGTGAAGAGTGAGTCTGAGAAAGGACTCAACAATATAAGGGTCCTTTAAAATTGCCCAACAACTTACCCCACCCCTTCCAATTTCAGGTCCAGAAAAGATGGCAAGAATTTGGGAAAGCCATAAACTCAGTTATGGCTCTGGAAGTCCTTGTTGGTTCCTGATGGAACTGGGCCTAAAATGGATCTCAGGATTCATTTCTTTCCTAATTATCTTTCCAAGGGTACTGAGATACCCAATGGTCACCCTAACACATAACTCAGATAAGTCTCTTTTAGCTCTCCAGTGCCTTGTTTCTTGATCTACTCTAGCATGTATTCAATTATTCTTTTCCATGAAGAAACCGGGACTTCAAGGGTTGTGTCTTGCTAAAGGTCAAACAGAGGCAGAGCTGGAGAACCAGACCTTATTTCCCTAGACCAGGGGTCCCCAAACTTTTTACACAGGGGGCCAGTTCACTGTCCCTCAGACCGTTGGAGGGCCGGACTATAAAAAAAACTATGAACAAATTCCTATGCACACTGCACATATTTTATTTTAAAGTAAAAAAACAAAACGGGAACAAATACAATATTTAAAATAAAGAACAAGTAAATTTAAATCAACAAACTGACCAATATTTCAATGGGAACTATGCTCCTCTCACTGACCACCAATGAAAGAGGTGCTCCTTCCAGAAGTGCGGCGGGGGGGGGGCGGATAAATGGCCTCAGGGGGCCGCATGTGGCCCGCAGGCCGTAGTTTGGGGACCCCTGCCCTAGACTCTTGGTCCACTGTTTATGTAAATGATGATTTCATATCATCCTCCCTCTGCACACATCTAACCTACACTCTGGGAGACCAAGGCATGTAAACCAGAGGTCAAACACAAAATCACGGTAGAAGCGTGTGAGAGGTGGTTTGATTCAATCTTCTAATACGTAGTACAAAGAGAGAAACTGAGGCAGGGAATAAGAGAATCTTGCCCAAAGTCACACAGGGATTCAGTACTAGGCCAGAATCCCAAGGTTGCCCCAAACTTTGAGGACAATCTGCGAGCAGTTTTTCCTTTCTGGCTCTTCACATCACAAATGGCCCTCACCCAGCCTATGTGGACGGCCAAAGCTTATCCTTGCTGTGCGCTTGTGGGTGAAAAGGGACTAGGGACGTCCAAGATAGAATTCCAGCGCCACCCAACCCAAGCCCAACCCTAGGAACGCTCTTCTCGCTTCGGCCAGGTGGGCGTCTGCGGTCCGGAGAGCGCGAGGGCTCCCAGTTCTCCGCCCGCCCTCTGAGCCCCTTCCTCCCCGACCTCGGGCTCCATACCGATCGGCAGGCTGCCCAGCCGGGAGGTAAGGCTGGCGGGGGCGCCGAGACCGAGGGCGTCTGCAACCCCGGAACTCCACAACCTCCCGTGCCTCCGCCCCTAGCAACGAGGTGCGCGTCGCTAGGGTGGGAGTTCTGGAGAAAAGCCTCCGGGCGCCCTCGCGGGCTGCTGATCCACCGTTCCGCTTGCCTGATGTCTCCCAGCGGCCCAGCCGAGAGCGCCCGGCTCTCCTTTCTTACTGTAACAACGGGTTGGTGAGGTTCCTGAGGACAGGTATGTCCAAGACCACGGTGTCAAAGAATCTATATAATGCAGGGAAAGTAGGTAGGTACCACCGGAATAGTCACGGAGAAAACCCTTAATAAATGTCACCTTTTACACTGTTATTCGCCCATGTAGAGATGTTGCTTTATTTTTTTGGAGTTTTCCCTGATTCCACCCAAGCAGAGAGCCCTCTTTTGGAAATTTTCCCAGCTCCCTCATTCCCCTATTCCTTTCACTCTTTCGTTTTCTTTTTGAGACTTTATTTATTTATTATTTTATTTTATTTTATTTTAGAAAGGAAAGAGAAAGAGAAAGGGGGACGAGCAGGAAGCATCAACTCATATATGTGCCTAGGGTTTCGAACTGGCGACCTCAGCATTCCAGGTCGACACTTTATCCACTGCGCCACCACAGGTCAGGCCATTCTTTCACTCTATTTCATCAAACCTTCATGGCCCACCACCATAGCAAAGAGATACCTCAGTGCCTTCTTGCGATCCAATAATGAGACCGTTCTGGAAACTCACAGAAGCCACCAAAGTTTTTGCAGCTGCAATAGCATTGCTTTCAGACTAGAGTCCATTCATGTATGTATTCCTAGTGCATAGCACAGGGCTTGGTGTACAGTAAGGGCTTGTTGAATGAATGAATGAATGAATGAACGAACGAACATAGAGATTCTAGCCAACATATCTTTTGCGCTATAGTAGGTGCCTCCTGCAGTGCAGATCTCCCAACAGAACTGCCTTCAATGAAGATTTGTGAAATTTCTGAAAGTTAGGTGCCTATGGAAACAGTTGAGGGAGGGAAATTCTTCTTTAGAGAATATCAAGGTTGGCTATTGGATCTATCTTCCCACAGCATACTCCTTGGGGTTCCTCTCGCCTTTGTTAACACTTGATGATGCACTCATTACTTTCTGAGTCAGTGGCTCCTTGTTAGACTTCCTCCTTGCAGAAGCTGAGATCTAACCCCCACCCCCATGCTACCTGCAACACTCATCTTAGTTCAGAGCTGAGTGTTCTCCCTACAAACTTAGTTCCTATTCCCCATAACAGCCTGGCAACCTTCAACTAGAAGAGGCTGATTGCTTTGCCCTAGGGCACTGGGCTAGGTTCAGTACAGCAACAATTAACCAGATCCCTGCCCTCAAGATACTTCAGCTCTAGGGATATAACACCCTACTACTCCCACCCCCCAGTATGCTTTAGGTTTAAGGCACCTGAGTCTTCCAAACGTATATCTCCAGCCAGAGTTTTCCCAAACCTGTATATCCACCTGCTTTCTACCCATCTCCACCTGGCCCTGTAAAAGACACCTCATCCTTGACATGACTCACACTGGAAACATTATCTTCCCCCCAAACCTGTTCTTCCTCTTTTCCTTCTGAGGGCAGGGGCACTACCATTGACCAATCAACTATGGCAAGGCTCTAGGAGTCATTTGTAACTTCACCCTCTCTCTTTCTCCCCCAGACTGAATTAGATGTCCTTCCTTTATGTTTCCAAAGCCCTTCCACACTTTCCCCAACATACTGTAGTATGGTTTTTCATTTACTTGTCTTTCTCATGTGCCTGTGAGCTCCATGTGGGTAGTGACTGAGTCTTATTTACATTTGTATTTATTGCTGGTATCTAACACAGGGGCTAGCACAGAAGTGCTATAGAACATTCTACTATGATGGAACTGTTCTATATCTGCTCTGTCCGATATGCTAGCGCCAAGCCACATGTGCCTGCTGTACATCTGAAATGTGACTAGTACAATGGAAGAACTGAATTTTAAATTGTACTTAATTTTAACTTTAAATATAAGTAGCCACATATGGCTAGTGGCTATGGCATTAGACAGCACAGGTCTAGCACATAGTACATCCTCATTGAGTGTTTTTGAATAAAGAATGAAAGCAAAAGACAGTCATGGACAGCCAATTAAAATACAAGATAGAATGCTATGGGTGTAAGCAATATAATTTCATGTACCTCTTTCTTTCCCCTCACATTTCATCCCCTCAACTTAACACTCTGCCTTATATAAATAAAATCCTAGTTCATGGCTCTTTACTGCCTGAACTGGTTTTTCTCTCTTGGACTTGCCCAGTTTGGTATTGTCTGTCCTCTGAATTGTACTGGTCCTAGGAGCCCTCTGGAGACGAGATCTGATCTCATTCGGGCTGGTCTGGTCCGGCCAGAGCAGAAAGGACTCTCTCTCCTTGGGGGCCTGCACTGCATACGGGACCCATGTGGTCTGAGTTTGTCTGCACTGGCAGGCTGCCAAGTTCTTAGGTGACAGTTGATGCCAGTTGTGCTGTCACAGGAAAAAAGAAGCCACAGCACTGACAGTCTTCTTGCCACTCCTGGAAACCATGCAAACCCCAGTCAGATGACTTCCAGCCCTGACACTAGAGACGTTGGTTGGATCAGGGTCTGAAGAGGAAGGAGGCGTGGGAACGGGGTGAGGCGGGGTCAGCGACAGAGCAGGGCTCCCGCCAGGCAGGCAGATAAGGGCTGGGTCTGCGGTTGAAGGTTGAAGAGCAAGCCTGAGGAACAGTAAAAGCTGGGGAAACACAGGGTTTTTTTTTCCACTAGACTTTCCCAAATGCTTACCACCAAAAAAGTTTTTTAAAAAAAGTCCAAAATCAAATGTCATAAATGAGCAAGTGGAAAGGCAGGTTATAGAGCAGAATTTACAGATAATCCCAATTTTATAAAAAGTACATTCCCACCTATGTCACATGGTAAGGGGCTAATGACTATTTTATCATATGTGAAAGTGTGTAAATATACCTGTAGCACCTTTTTCAGAATGTAAATTGTACACAGTTCTTTGGTGAGGGGGGATTAGAGTTCATGGCATAAAAAGACGTTTTGCCCTGGCTGGTCTGTCTGTCTGGAAGGCTCCTTCCCCAGAGAGCGTCCAGGTGTGCTTGCTGTGTTTACCCGGGCACAGTGCCTGTACCACTCCTCAGAGAGACCTCGGACATCAGCCTTTTTAGATCAGTACCTCCATCCAGCTCCCTTTCCTGGTCTGCCTGAGTCTTTCTCCTAGTTCTTATCACTTACTGACATTATGTTACATTTCCATTTGTTTTATTTGTCTAGAAGAATAGACTTTGTTTTTCTTTATGGTTGTATTTCCATTGTCTTAAATACAACCCAGGACATAGGTAGGTGCTCAATAAATCTACTGAATGACTAAAATGTAATGTCTGAATGGATGAAAATGTCCATTGTTCTCTGTCTTCAGCTCAGCGTGTCCTGCTTAGGCAAGCCCTAAAGTTCATGTAAAGCCCTCCCCACGCCCACCAGTGCTCCAAGGTCACTTTAGAGCAGCAGTTTTCAAACTTTTTGACCATAACCCTCAAGAAGAAATACATTCAATTTCCACTGCTTATACCTGTACATGTAATATATTTAACTCAACAAACAAAAACCCTTAGTATGAACAATTTTTTAAAAATTGATTTTAGAGAAAGAGGAAGGGAGAGAAAGAAAGAGAGAAACATCTAAAACATCTATTTATAGTTCCACTTATTCCTTGGTGACTCTTGTATTTTTCCTAATAAGGAATTGAACCCACAACCTTGATGTATTGGGATGACACTCTAACCAACTGAGCTAACTGGCCAGGGAACAATGTTTTCTATTTTTTCTTTCTGTTCTTTTTTTTTTAACATTTTATTTTATTTTATTTTATTTTTTTGTATTTTTCCGAAGTTAGAAGTGGGGAGGCAGTCAGACAGACTCCCTCATGTGCCCAGCCAGGATCCACCTGGCATGCCCACCAGGGGGCAATGCTCTGTCCATCTGGGGTGTTACTCCATTACAGCTGGAGCCATTCTAGCACCTGAGGTGGAGGCCACACAGCCATCCTCAGTGCTGGGGTCAGCTTTGCTCTGATGGAACCTTGGCTGCAGGAGGGGAAGAGAGAGAGAGAGAGAGAGAGAGAGAGAGAGAGAGAGAAGAGGGGGAAAGATGGAGAAGCAGATAGGCACTTCTCCTGTGTGCCCTGGCCAGGAATTGAACCCTGGACTTCCACATGCAGGGCCGACGCTCTACCGCTGAGCCAACTGGCCAGAGCTCTGTTATTATTTTTAAGATGCTGGTCTCTACCCCTTTAATTAACTTTGCTACCTATTAATGGGTGGCCACTGCCAGTGTTTTTGGGAGTAATCAGAGGTTTCGTTGGTATCCTAATCTCAGTGTGACTGCTATAAATACAGATTCCTGGCTCCACCCCAGACTTAGTAAGTGAGAATCTTACTGGAAAGTCTGCATTCTTCACAAACCCTTTCCCAGGACCACCTCAGGTGATCTTGAGCTGATTAAACTTAAGAGTCACCACTTAGGAGTTTATGTGTGTCCCGAGTTCTCATGTGAGGACATGTGTTGGGCAGGGCCTGATTCACATTAAGGGAAGGAACTGATTTTTCAGTTCCAGTCCAACTTAGCGCCTGATGATTCCAATTTTGTAAAAGTAAATCTATTCCCACATAAGCCCCTTGCACTTTCTAGTCCCTTCACCCAGAAGAAATTCTAGTGATTTTTGCTGCTTTGCTGACTCCAGCCTTCCCAGGGCCACTGACTGCTCCAGGGCTGTACCCAATGAAGAGGCCCCACTTTCCCCAAGGACCTTATCCCCTTCTTCCTCTCTCTACCCTCCACAGTCTTTTCTCTCCACACAAATTCACCTTCTGTTTTCTTTGTTCTTACTATAAGGGTCAATAGCCCTCCCCACCCCCAGCCCTCAGAACTAAAAAATTCTAACCACAATCTCTAATTATGGTGGCCCATTTCCTTTTCCACCCCTAGCAGAGGGTAAATGCTGTTTCGAGGTCTTCACCTTCCCATTGGGATTGCACTAGAAACTTCTTTTGATGCCAAGAACATTTCATTCCCCTCACCAAAGAACCTCACACAATTTACATCCTGAAAACCTGCTACAAGTATATTTATTGATCCTCACACCCATAATAAAACATTAGCCCCTAAGTGTATGCCATAGATAACCAGCTAACAGATCTTGTCTTTGCAGACAAGATCTCGTTTAATTCTTGAAGCAGCCCTCAGAGATAGATATTATTATCACCCCCATTTTAGATATGAGAAAATTAGGCCCAGTTGAACTAAATAATCTGACCAAGATCCCACAGCAATGAGAAGCATAGTTGCTCTTACTCTCAGGGACTGAAATTGTAGGTGCTGAGAGAAGGGAAGTGTTCTTTTCTGTATGTAGCGGCCACTTAAAGGTACATTAGGGTAGAGGCAAGTGCCTGCGCCCCAACATGCCACAGGATGTAATAATGTTCCTCCTTCCAATTTTGCTCTCAAGGTGTCCTGTTCTGATGAACTCAGTACATCCTCTGGCACCAAGGCTTGGCTCTTTCTTTCTTTGGCTGAGTTCTTGCCTCAACCCTCTGCCAAGACCTCCTAAAATGGGGTTTGAGGGCTGGGGAGCAGCGCTCTTCTTGTGTGCCCAGAAGAACTGGACTTGAGTCCTAGCAAAGGGTTCAGTTTGGGCTTAGACTCATTTATCAGATTCTAAGGGGGGGAAAAAAGCCCCAAGACAGCTCAGGTACAGGGGGAATGGGTTCTTCACCCACATGCTTATTTGCATAGTCTTTTAAATAAATATGCATTAATTTTTTTTAATACTGGTTTGTTTGGGTTTTTTTAATACTGGTTTTAAAAAGTTTCAAATTAAGAAAATTTAAAATACTTTATTTATTGGTTTTTACAGAGACAGGAGAGAAAGGGGAGCATGGAATGGTAAGTATCAACTCATAGTTGCTTCATATTAGTTGTTCATTGCTTGCTTGTTGTATGTGCCTTGACCAGGGAAGCCCAGGGTTTCGAACTGGCAACCTTGGCATTCCAGGCCGAAGGTTTATCCACTGCGCCACCACAGGCCAGGCAAATTAAGAAAATTAGATGTAAATACTTTGGGAGAATCAACCTAACACAGATGTTCCTCATTGGACATTAATGTTTTCAATTAAAAATATTAATCATGCCCTGGCCGGTTGGCTCAGTGGTGGAGCATCGGCCTGGCGTGCGGGGGGGGGGTCTCCGGTTCGATTCCTGGCCAGGGCAAACAGGAGAAGTGCCCATCTGCTTCTCCACCCCTCCCCCTCTCCTTCCTCTCTGTCTCTCTCTTCCCCTCCCCCAGCCGAGGCTCCATTGGAGCAAGGTTGGCCCGGGCGCTGGGGATGGCTCTATGGCCTCTGCTTCAGGCGCTAGAATGGCTCTGGTTGAACAGAGCAATGCCCCAGATGGGCAGAGCATCGCCCTCTGGTGGGCGCATGCGGGAGTCTGTCTGACTGACTGCCTCCCCGTTTCCAACTTCAGAAACATACAAAAAAATATATATATTAATCATATTAACCATAAGTCAAACTGCCTGGGTTCCAATCTCATTGCTGTCAGTTAGTAACTGTGACCCCTGGCAAGTTACCTAATCTCCTTTAAATGGGGATCATCATACTTTCCTTGTATGAATAGCAGATGTGTAGTAGTTGCAGTGTTTTAACACAAGTCTGTGAGTTAAGTAGCCTCCTTATCCCCATTTTACAGCTGAGTCCCTGGCTGTGGGCAGCTACATGGGCCTTGAACCTGACAGTCTGATGCCAGAACCTGGCTTTAAGCTAGTATTTTTCTAAAGCTGCCTCTCAAAAAAGGCTGTTGTATTACATGATACAACACTTATAAAGTGCTTAGCAAAAGCCTGGTGCTGATAAATTAAGTTTCCTACGGTCACATGAATATTTGGTGTTCTATGTTGTAAAACAAACACGGATGTAACTGAGACAGTGCAGAGAAATTAAAAAAAGAGACTGCTGAAGCGGGCGGATCCCGGCCAGGGTCTGGTCCAGGGTGCGGGGCGGGCGGCCCGAGAGCTGCTAGAATTCAGCAGATGGAAAAGATGCGGCCGCCCACGGGGACCCGGGGGCGGGGTCAAGGAGGCCCCGCCCAGCAGCCACCTGCGACAGGTGGAGCGCCTGGCGCCGGGCGGTCGCTCGGCCATGTCAGGGGAGAGCGCGGGACCCGGACCGGGACCGGGACCTGAGCCGGGCCCTCTCTGCCCGGAGCATGGCCAGGCTCAGAAGTGGTTCTGCTGCTCCGAGCGACGGCCAGTGTGCGCCGCCTGTACGGAGCTAGGCGGCCGCTGCCGGGGACACCGCATCCGCCGGGTGGAGGAGCGCGCAGAAGAGCTGCGGGTGAGCCGGCGTGGGTGCCGGAAGGCGGGGGCTCCCGAGGGAAGACGACCGGGCGAGGACCCGGGAGCCTGGGGCCGGGCTGACCCGGGGGCCGGCCTGACCCGGGGGCCGGCCAGGAGCCCAGGCTCGCCGTGGTACTGCCTCTAGAACTGGGCGGTTAAAGGGTGTGGCCCCTGGGGTCAGGCAGACCTGAATACAAATGTCCGTCCTCCTTGTGAATCTCATAATCCTCTGAGACTCAGTCCCCTCATCTGTAGTTTGGGGCAATAATAACGCGCATTAATCAGACTTATTGTGCAATATAAATAAGAGAATAGGATCACATAGTGGCGGATCCAGCTGCCCAGCTTCTCCGTCGCCCTGTTGAAGAGGCTGGGAACCGGGCCTGGCCTTGGGCAGTAAAGGGTTCAGCTGCTCCAACTCCCACAGTCCTGTGGAAGCTAATCTCTGAGAAAACCCAGTCCCTGCTCACTCAGCCCCAGGGTTCAAAACTCCTCCCTTCGTCCACCGTTCAGGCTTCCTGGTGAGGTGATTTCTTTTCCCTTTCAGGACTGGCCTTGACTATACTTTGTGCTGGTTTCACCTGAGTGAACGGAGGGGGCAGGACCCGGGAGGTATCAGGGGTTCGGGCTTCTCTTCCCCTCCAGTCTCCACTTGGTTCCAGGCTGGTCACCTTCCTGTTACCGCTGCTCCCTGAACCGCTGAGATTGGAGAGTCTAAGTCACCCTGGCGCTTTCTCCCTCCTTCCACCTTACCTGTGGCCCCTGGGGATTTCCTTGCTATTGGATTTAAAGGCTGATTCTTCCAGCCTCTCCCTGGAGTTCTGCCCCGCGGTGGGGCTGAGGGCTCTCTCTCTCTCTCTGGGTACTGGCCTCTTCAGACTGGACTGTAATGAATACCTCTTACGGGGTGCTAGGGTGCCAGGAGGGATTCAGTTATGCAGCCATACCTGAAAGCTCCTGGTTGGCCCTAATTGTCGCCACTATCTATGAGAGTGATGATAAAAATAAACTTGAATAATGTGACTTAATAAACTTCCATAATGCAAAGAAACTTGGCAAGTTCTAAAGCGCTTAAATATTCATCATCTCATTCCATGCAGACCAAGCCCCTTTGAAGTCCTACCAACGTTTTATAGATGAGTAAGCTGTGGCCCAGAACAGGACAGTAACTTGTTCAGGACTGGACCAGGGCAGTCATTGACTAGACCAGAGGAAACCACCTCTTTGCTTCAGTGGTTGGAGGGAGGAAATGATGTTAATAGGAGTGAGAATTTAATAAAAACCTTTTTTTTTCTTTCTTTCTTTCTTTTCTTTTTTTTTTTTTTTTTACAAAATTGTATCAGGGCTAAATTTGAGTGGTGAAAGTGGCAAAGTCCGGGCAGGGTGACAGGCAGGCCTGATGCTTCCTTTGGAATGTGTTCTGCCTGGGACTCCTTCCTTACACCCTCCCGAGGCCCTAGGTATATTTATCTTCTTTGCCTGGAGAGAGATGTTTCTTGCCCTTTCTCTTTCCAATTAGATTAGGTTGTGGCTTTCCCCTATCCCTCCAGCCAGAAAGAGAAATTTCGTTCCAGGGTAAGATTATTTCTGAAGTGGGCAAAAACAGCACCGGTTCAAACAACTTTTCACTCCATGATCTGGATTCCTGCCCCTGTAGCTTTTTAGAAGCTAGTCTCAGTTCCCTCAGTCCTGTGGTATGTGGCGCTCACAGCTTCCCCCCAGTCAACTCAATTCTGTAACTTTGCATCTGGACTGGTGGTGTGCAATGCTAATTCCTAATTTGGAGATGGAGGGAATTTACAGAGACCTCCTAGAAGAGGTAGCCGAGTTGCCTTCTGGAAGATGTAACTGGGATAATGCTCTTAGGGGAAGTAGTGGAGGTGCTGCTGCTTGGAAGTTGTGGCCAGGCCCCTGCTCCCCCCCCCCCATTCTTCCACATAACAATGGAAGCCCATTGTTATGTGGAAGAATGGGGGGGGGGAGCAGGGGCCTGGCCGCAACTCTGGGGGAAGTTACTTCTCTGTGGGCCTCTGCTTCATTTCTAAAACTCTCCCCTGCTCTCATGGGCGATGCTCACAGCTTTAGGAACTATAAGCTGCTGAACTTCTTGTGTTCAAGGAAATGGGTTTCATTCACTGAACAAATATTCATTCAGGGCCTTCTGTATGTAGGAACTCTCTTCTGGGTAGTGGGACATAGAGGATAAGTCTATGATATTTATATTCCAGTGTTAGGGGAAAGATACAAAAAAGGTAAACAAACAAATGTTATGCAGTCAGAGAATGATAGTACAAGGGAGAAAAATAAGCAAAGTAAGGGAATGGGGTGTGTAGATCATCAGGGAAAGCTTCTGAAGTGACATGTGAGTGAAGTAGGGGAGAGGGAGCTATATGGAAGACTGCTGGAGACCAAAGAAACAACAGGTGTAAAGGCACTGAGGTCAGCATAAACTTGGTGTGTTTAACAGAAAGAAGGCCAGTGTGGAGAGTGGTAGGAGGTAGCACTGGGGAGATACACAGGTGGGGCCTTGTTGGCTAAAGTATGATGCTTGATCTCATCTTACTTTGGTGTACTGGAAAGTCATTGGAGAGTTTTGAACAGGGACAGTGACCTGATCTGATTTCCTTACAAACTGTGGCAGTGTCTAACTGTGGGGCTCAAGAATGGAAGCCCAGTTAAGAGGCTCAACAAGTGGTTCTTGTGATAGATAATGGTGATCTGGGTAGAATGGCAGGATTGGAGGTGACCAGAAGTTGCCAGAGGAAAAAGAGAAAGAGACTTAGGCTGATAAGACTCACTGATGGATTAGATGTGAGGTTGGAGAGTAACAGCTGGTGGTGATGGTAATGAGAGTGATGATTAATGGTGCTATTTAATGAATGGGGGATACATGGGAAGAGTCGTTGGAGAAGCCATGTTCTGCTCTGGTGGAAAGTCAGATAGTGAGGTATGAAGAAAGATTGAGAATGTATGCAGGAAAGTGATTATAATAATGAGCCATAGGATTTCAGAATAATGAAAGAATTGAGGTCACAACAGGAAGTGTTAGTGAAAAGAGGTAAGGTGGCTCCAACAGAGCTGAAGAATTGTTGGAATGGATATTCTAGAGTTAGTGATCTAGAAGGGTGGGATATGGTAGGCAATTATGGGATCTTTGAAATGAAGAATTTGAAGGTGGTATAGCTTTCAGTGATGAGGTCTAGGATATAAGCATGGGAGTGTGGGTGGCAGAGCAGGGGTAAACGGAAAAATAATCAACGGAATGGAGTGAATGAATGGATCAACGTACATCAAGATGCCATGGGTGTTTGTGTTGCAGAACAAGATTGTGGACCAGTGTGAGAGACTGCAGTTACAGAGTGCTGGTATCAACAAGTACATGGCTGAGGTCCTGCCAGGGAAGAACCAGAGAGCGGTGGTAGGTAATTCCCCCCTTTTCCCTCCTCCCTGGGCCCTCTGCCTGGATAAGACCCCAGCCTTTGGGACTTGAACCAGTCTAGGGTCCCTTTCCGACTTCACAAACTCATTGTGCTACTGACACAAAGCTGGATGCCCAGGAAGGATGGATTCTTATTTCTCTGAGCCTTGGTTTTACCATCTGGGCAAAGTATCAAACTGAGTGCAAAGACTCTGCTAGAAAATGCCTTTTAGGGGGTAAGGAATCAGGAAGGGTAGCATTCTCCTACCATCTAATTATTTTGTATTTGGCCCCAGAATTCAAAATAACCTAGAAACTTACATTGAGTGTTCTTTATGGCAGTCCTATGCAGTAGGTAACAGTAACATCCTTGTTTACACATGGTTAATTGACTTGACCAAAGTCCCACAGCCTCCTATCAAAGTTAGTTCTATGACCTGGATGATCTTCTGACTCTCTGGCCAGTGCTCCTTCTGCTGCCCTCCACTGCTGATCCTGTATTCAGTTGATTCATTGCCATGGCTATATCCCTTGATTATACCTTTCAAAGGCAGGGGCTATGAATTTCTTTCTGCACATTCCCTCCCTCTTCCCCTTTAGTGGTACATGAGAATAGACCACTGGATTTAGTAACAAGCCCAGTATTGAAGATCCTGACAAGAGGAATTTTGTAGAGTGGCAGAGTGAAAGCCTGATTGAACGGGGTTTCAGAGAGGATGGGAGAAGAGCAAGTTGGGATAGTGAACACTGGCAACTCTCTAGCTTTGCTGTAGAATGGAGCTGACAAATAGGATGATAGTGGAGAGAGATAAGGGATCAAGAGGCTTTTTGTGTATTTTGTTTTTGTTTTTAAGATGGGAGAAATTACTTTATGTGTGTAGGCTGATGGGAATTTTCCAATAGGGGAAAATTAATGATGCAAGAGAATGAGGAAAAGTGAGTACAGCAAAAGGGGTAAGATCTTGTAAACAAGTGGAAGGGTTGGTCACAGGTAAAGCATGAGTAGGTCACCCACAGAAACAGGGAAGGCAGAGTGAGCACAGGTGCAGGTAGAGGAGTAGGTGATGCACAGAGCTCGTGGAAGTTTTCATCTGATTACTTCTATTTTCCATTATTTATCACCTTTCTTGTAGGTTCTTAGCGATGCCATTTGTCAGTTTATAGATATGTTTTGTTCTTCAACAATCTGTTAATATAGTAATACATTAAAAGAGTTTCTAATGCTAAGCCATCCTTGAATTCCTGTGGAAAAGCAACCCAACTTGATCATAATTTTTTTTTAACTTTTAATTTTGAGATTGCCTGACTAGGCGGTGGCATAGTGGATAGAGCATTGGCCTGGGGCACAGAGAACCCTGGTTCAAAGCTCCAAGGTTGCTGGTTTGAGCGCAGGCTCACCAGTTTACACATGAGGTCACTGGCTTGAGCATAGGATCATAGACTGACCGTATGGTTCCTGGCTTGAGCCCAAAGGTCGCTGGCTTAAAGCCCAAGGTCACTGGCTTGAGCAAGGGGTCACTGGCTCGGCTGTCGCCCCCTGGTTAAGGCACATATGAGAAAGAAATCAATGAACAGCTAAGGTGCAGCAATGAAGAATTGAAGCTTCTCATCTCTCTCCTTTCCTGTCTATCCCTATCTGTACCTCTTTCTGTCTCTGTCTTTCTTGCTAAAAAATTTTTTTTTGAGATAACTATAGATTCATATACAGTAAGCGTAGATTCACATACAATGGTAACATCTTTTCTACTATGGTATAATATCATAACCTGGAAACTGACTTTGATACAATTCACCGTATTCAGATTTTTTTTTTTTAAACTTTATTTATTTATTCATTTTAGAGAGGAGAGAGAGAGAGAAAGAGAGAGAGAGAGAGAGAGAGAGTAGGGAGGAGCAGAAAGCATCAACTCCCATATGTGCCTTGACCAGGCAAGCCCAGGGTTTTGAACCAGTGACCTCAGCGTTCCAGGTCGAAGCTTTATCCACTGCGCCACCACAGGTCAGGCCGTATTCAGATTTTATGAGGTTTTTTTTTTTGCATTTTTTCTGAAGCTGGAAACAGGGAGAGACAGTCAGACAGACTCCCGCATGCGCCTGACCGGGATCCACCCAGCACGCCCACCATGGGGCGACGCTCTGCCCACCAGGGGGCGATGCTCTGCCCCTCTGGGCGTCGCCATGTTGTGACCAGAGCCACTCTAGCGCCTGAGGCAGAGGCCACAGAGCCATCCCCAGCGCCCGGGCCATCTTTGCTCCAATGGAGCCCCGGCTGCTGCGGGAGGGGAAGAGAGAGACAGAGAGGAAGGCGCGGCGGAGGGGTGGAGAAGCAAATGGGCCCTTCTCCTGTGTGCCCTGGCCGGGAATCGAACCCGGGTCCTCCGCACGCTAGGCCGACGCTCTACCGCTGAGCCAACCGGCCAGGGCCAGATTTTATGAGGTTTTTTAAAATTAATTTTGATGGGGTGACATTAATAAATCAGGGTACATATGTTCAGAGAAAACATCTCCAGGTTATTTTGACATTTAATTATGTTGCATACCCCAATTTTACCAGTTTTACATGCACTCATTTTTGTGTATTTAATTCTATGCAGATTATTTATTTATTTATTTATTGTGACAGAGACAGAGAGAGGGACAGACAGGAAGGGAGAGATGAGAAGCATCAATTCTTCACTATGGCATCTTAGTTGTTTGTTGATTGCTTGTTCATTGATTGCTTTCTCATATGTGCTAACCAGGGGGCTACAGCAGACCAAGTGACCCCTTGCTCAAGCCAGCAACACTGGCCCCAAACTGGTGAGCCTTGCCCAAACAAAATGAGCTGCACTCAAGCCAGTGACCTCGGGGTTTCAAGCTTGGATCCTCAGCGTCCCAGTCCGACCTTCCATCCACTGCGCCACCGCCTGGTCAGGCTAATTCTATGCAATTTTATAACATGTATAAATATATGTGACCTCCACCACAATTGAGATACAGAGCAGTTTCATCATAAGGAGACTTTGTGCTACCCCTTTTATGGGCAGGTCCTTCTCCTCCTTCCCCTTGTGTTATTGTTATATAGAATTTCTGGGTTTGGGTTGCCAATTTAGTTTCATACCATTGTGGTCAGAGAAGCTGCCTGATATGCTTTCAATATTCTTAAATTTATTTGAGTTGCTAATCTTTGTTTTGTTTTTGGGTTTTTTTTTGTATTTTTCCAAAGCTGGAAACGGGGAGAGACAGTCAGACAGACTCCCTCATGCGCCCGACCGGGATCCACCCGGCACGCCCACCAGGGGGCGACGCTCTGCCCACCAGGGGCTATGCTCTGCCCCTCCGGGGCTTCGCTCTGTTGCGACCAGAGCCACTCTAGCGCCTGGGGCAGAGGCCAAGGAGCCATCCCCAGCGCCCGGGCCATCTTTGCTCCAATGGAACCTCGCTGCGGGAGGGGAAGAGAGAGACAGAGAGGAAGGAGAGGGGGAGGGGTGGAGAAGCAGATGGGCGCTTCTCCTGTGTGCCCTGGCCGGAAACCAAACCCGGGACCCCTTGCACGCCAGGCCGACGCTCTACCACTGAGCCAACTGGCCAGGGCTGTGGGTTGCTAATCTTAATTCAAGGATTTTTTTGTTTTGTTTTGTTTTTTTATTAATTTTAATGGGGTGACATTGATAGATCAGGGTACATATGTTCAGAGAAAACATCTCTAGGTTATTTTGACATGTGATTATGCTACATTCCCAATTCAAGGTTTTTAAAAAGGATTTTTGGCCTGACCAGGCGGTGGTGCAGTGGATAGAGCGTCAGACTGGGATGCAGAGGACCCGGGTTCGAGACTCTGAGGTCGCCAGCTTGAGCGCGGGCTCATCTGGTTTGAGGAAAAAGCCCACCAGCTTGAACCCAAGGTCGCTGGCTCCAGCAGGGGTTACTCGGTCTGCTGAAGGCCTGCGGTCAAGGCACGTATGAGAGAGCAATCAATGAACAACTAAGGTGTTGCAATGCGCAATGAAAAACTAATGATTGAGCCTGACCAGGTGGTGGCGAAGTGGATAGAGCGTCGGACTGGGATGCGGAAGGACCCAGGTTCGAGACCCCGAGGTCACCAGCTTGAGCGCGGGCTCATCTGGCTTGAGCAAAGAGCTCACCAGCTTGGACCCAAGGTCGCTGGCTCCAGCAGGGGGTTACTCAGTCTGCTGAAGGCCCACAGTCAAGGCACATGTGAGAAAGCAATCAATGAACAACTAAGAAGTCGCAATGCGCAATGAGAAACTGATGATTGATGCTTCTCATCTCTCTCCGTTCCTGTCTGTCTGTCCCTGTCTATCTCTGCCTCTGTAAAAAAACAAAAAACAACAAAAAAACACACAAAAAACTAATGATTGATGCTTCTCATCTCTCTCCATTCCTGTCTGTCTGTCCCTGTCTATCACTCTCTCTCTGTCTCTGTAAAATAAATAAATAAATAAATAAATAAATAAATAATAAATAAAAATAAAAAGGATTTTGCATCTATGTTTAGGAGTGAAGTTAGCCTATGAGTTTCAATTCTTGTATAGTCCTTATCAAATTTTGGTATCAAGGTTATATAAGCCTTATTCAATGAGTTGGGAAACAGAACTCTGTATTTTCACTGGAGGAGTTTGTATAAGATAGGAATTATCTGTCTCTTGAATGTTTGGTGATACCCTCTGTAAAACTATCTGAGCTTGGTGGTATTTTTGTTAGTAGATTTTTAACTAATTAATTTTCCATTTACAGGATTTTCCCTAAGTTTCTTTTTTCTTTGGTTTTAGTAAATTCTTTCTGGAAAAAATTATCTATTTTCTCTGTTGTTGGATTTTTCTTTTTTTTTTTTTGTGGCAGAGACAGAGAGAGTCAGAGAGAGGGACAGACAGACAGGAAGGGAGAGAGATGAGAAACATCAATTCTTCGTTGCGGTTCCTTAGTTGTTCATTGATTGATTTCTCATATGTGCCTTGACCCGGGGGTTTCAGCAGACCAAGTGACACCTTGCTCGAACCAGCGACCTTGGGCTCAAGCTGGTAAACCTTGCTCAAACCAGATAAGAGCCCGCACTCAAACTAGCGCCCTTGGGGTCTTAAACCTAGGTCCTCCACATCCCAGTCCAACGCTCTAGTTACTGCACTACTGCCTGGACAGGCTCTGTTGTTAAATTAAAAAAAAATTTTTTTTTGTATTTTTCCAAAGTTGGAAACGGGGAGGCAGTCAGACTCCCGCATGCGCCTGACTGGGATCCACCTGGCATGCCCACCAGGGGGCGATGCTCTGCCCATCTGGAGTGTCGCTCTGCTGCAACCAGAGCCATTCTAGCACCTGAGGCAGAGGCCACAGAGCCATCCTCAGCGCCCGGGCCAACTTTGCTCCAATGGAGCCTTGGCTGCAGGAGGGGAAGAGAGAGACAGAGAGAAAGGAGAGGGGGAGGGGTGGAGAAGCAGATGGTGCTTCTCCTGTGTGCCCTGGCCGGGAATCGAACCCGGGACTCCCGCACACCAGGTCGACCGACGCTCTACCACTGAGCCAACTGGCCAGGGCTCTGTTGTTGAATTTAATGTATAAAGTTGTTTTTAATATTGATCAAAGGTGTCACAGGTTTGTCTGTCATGTTAGTCTTCAAAGAACAAACTTTTAGTATTTTAATCCTCTCTTTTGTATCTTTTAAAAAGATTTTACCCTGGCCAGTTGGCTCAGTGAATAGAGCATCAGACAGGCCTATGAACATCCCAGGTTTGATTCCCAGTCAGGGCACACAGGAGAAGCAACCATCTGCTTCTCACTCCCTGCCTCTTCCCCTCCTGCAGCCAGTGGCTTAATTGGTGATTGGTTTGAGCTTTGGCCCCTGGGGCTGAAGATAGCTGGTTGGTCCAATTGTGTCAGCCTCGGGTGCTAAAAATAGCTCAATTGATTTGAGCATCGGCCTCAGACAGGTTGCTAGTGGATCCTAGTCCAGGTGCATGCAGGAGTCTGTCTCACTACCTCTCTTCCTCTCAAAAAAAGTTATTATATTATATATAATATAATTTTAAAATATTTATATATTAATATACATGTATATTTATATGATATATTTATATATGATATAAATATACATGTATATTTATATATAAGTGTTTTAAAATTATATTTTTAATTGATTTCTTTTAATTTTTTAACATACTCTGTTTTTTAGCTTCCTGAGTCAGAACAGTTTATCATTTGGGTTTTTCTCCTTTCTCAATGTGAGCCTTTAAACCAGGGATCCCCAAACTACTGCCCGCGGGCCACATGTGGCCCCCTGAGGCCATTTATCCGGCCCCCCGCCGCACTTCCAGAAGGGGCACCTGTTTCATTGGTGGTCAGTGAGAGGAGCATAGTTCCCATTGAAATACTGGTCAGTTTGTTGATTTAAATTTACTTGTTCTTTATTTTAAATATTGTATTTGTTCCCGTTTTGTTTTTTTACTTTAAAATAAGATATGTGCAGTGTGCATAGGGATTTGTTCATAGTTTTTTTTTATAGTCTGGCCCTCCAACAGTCTGAGGGACAGTGAACTGTCCCCCTGTGTAAAAAGTTTGGGGACCCCTGCTTTAAACCATACAGTTCCTTCTAGGTATTGGTATAGGTACACCCTACAAATTTGATGTCATATTTTCATTGTTTTGGGATGAAATTTTTATATTTCCACTCTGATTTATTTTTTCACTATGAGTTACTAGAAATAGGTTTTTAAATATCCAAATGTATGGTTTTACTTTTAAAATGATCATCATCATTATATTTTTTTAGTAATTTCATTGTAATCTGTATGATATCAGTTGTTTGGCACTTGTTGAGACTTGCTTCTTGCTCTAAAATATGACCTGTGAACATTTCACATTCACTTGAGAAAATATGTGAGGTTATCTGTCTCCTAAGCTTATCAACTGGGTGAAATCTTCTCCGTGGGTGTTAATTTTTTATCTGTCAGATTTACAGATTACTGGTAAGGGACATTACATTTTCATATTATGCTGTGGACTTATCTATTTTTCCTTCTAATTCTGTCAGCTATTTTTATATTTTGGTGCTATTTATTAAATGTGTATAATATAGATTTGTTGTATAATCTTGGTAAACCATTCCCTCATCACTTCATAGTGACCTAGTATGCCCAGGATTTTTTTTTCTTTAAAATATATTTTGGCCTGACCAGGCAGTGGCGCAGTGGATAGAGCGTCAGACTGGGATGAGGAGGACCCAGGTTTGAGACCCCGAGATCGCCAGCTTGAGCACGGGCTCATCTGGTTTGAGCAAAGCTCACCAGCTTGGACCCAAGGTCGCTGGCTTGAGCAAGGGGTTACGCGGTCTGCTGAAGGCCCATGGTCAAGGCACATATGAGAAAGCAATCAATGAATAACTAAGGTGTCGCAACGAAAAACTAATGATTGATGCTTCTCATCTCCGTTCCTGTCTGTCCCTATCTATCCCTCTCTCTGACTCTCTCTCTGTCTCTGTAAAATATATATATATATTTTGTTCTTTGTTCATTATTATACCAACAAATATTTTATTTTATTATTATTATTTTTGTGGCAGAGACAGAGAGAGTCAGAGAGAGGGATAGATAGGGACAGACAGACAGGAAGGGAGACAATTCTTCGTTGCGGTTCCTTAGTAGTTCATTGATTGATTTCTCATATGTGCCTTGACCAAGGGGCTACAGCAGACCGAGTAACCCCTTGCTCGAGCCAGCAACCTTAGGTCCAACCTGATGAGCTTTGCTCAAAGCAGATGAGTCTGCGCTCAAGCTGGCAACCCCAGGGTCTCGAACCTGGGTCCTCCGTATCCCAGTCCTACGCTCTATCCACTGTGCCACTGCCTGGTCGGGCTAGCTTCACTTTTAAAAGGATGCTTTGGGCTATTTTCCTAGCATTTCTGTGTTTTGTTCTGGGAGAATTTTTAGTTTACTCTGTTGTATCTTTAAAAGGAGAAGTTTTCTCTTTTTCTGTGCTATACATTTCTGAAAATGACTCAAGAAGCATGTTGAAATTGACTGCCATCTTCTGATCAAGGAGCCCCAGATACCTCTGAGTCAGGATCTGTTCTTGATCCTGATCACACAGTGTAAACATGGCTACAGAGGCTCACCGCTGCGGTCATCAAAATGGGACAGAGCGAAGAGCAATAGCTGATGCTATCCAACACTCGTGTGCTGACTTTGTTCTATTTACTTTACACAGAGCAACTCATTTAATCCTCACAATAGTCTTATGTGGTAGATGGTATTATTACCCTCTGTTGACAGATTAGAAAACTGAGGCATAGGGAGAATAAGTAACATGCTTAAAGTTCCACATTTAATAAGTAGAACAGTTAAGATTTAAACTTTGGCACTGTCTCCAAAGCCTAACTGCCCAGCCCGTGTGTTACGTTACCTCAAGAGAACACTGATGTGGAGTCTGAACTCCTCAGTTACTGGGCCATACAATTAGCCTCTCTCTCTCTTCCCCACTGGGAAAATTCTGGGTCTCGGTTTCCTCTCTTACACTAGAATAATTGTCACCTGCCTGTACCAGGCAGGTCTTCAGGGGCAGGGCACAGGGAAGCTGTTGGCTACCCCGGACTTCCTGGCATGAAGGAGACTGTCCTCTTACTTGTCTGGCCAGAGCACAGGTGCTTCGTGCAACAGAGGCCCTGCGGGTGGGATTGATTACCAGATGGCATTGGTGCCCGGGGACAGTGTTGGACTAAGAGTCAAGAGAACTGGATTCTAGTCCCAGCTGTGTCACTGACTTGGCATGTGAGTCTACCAAGACATTTTTTACTAAGTTGGAAAAAAATGTTCCATCAGTCGTTCAGTAAATATTTGAGTGCCTACTGTGTGCCAGACACTGTGCTAGTTGCTAGGGGACACACATTAACTTCATTGGCTAAGAATTGATTGCAGGGCTACTGTGTGGTGGAAAAGAATTCTACCCTGGAAGCAATCGGAATGGACATATTAGGATATAAGGTTTTTGCTTTCAGATTTGGTAAAAAATATCAACGGAACCACTGTTGGTGCAGATCCTATTGATGGGATGACTTAGTAGACCCTCCTGTTCTATAATTCTAGGATCTCTGACCATGGTCCCTTGGTCTGGATATTCCTATCTGTGAAACAAGCAGGTGATTCTAATTGATCTCTAGGCCCCGCCCAGCTTTTCCATCCTGGGAACCTGGTTCCATGAGTTATGGCCTGGATGTCTGGATTTCAGATTTCTTTACCCTATTTGGGAATTCTTAGGGCTGGGACAGCTTAAGCACTGTTACTCCTACTACAGTGCCCATGGCAGACATTGCTAATCAATCTCAACACTCCTTTTGGCTAAGCCCAAACCCTCCTAATCTTGACTAGGACTTTGTGAGGATCCGAGCCTTTGTTTTTTATCTCGTGTTAGAGCACAGCCAGTGCAGCACGGGAACTGGTCATCCAGCGACTGGGTCTGGTGAGGAGTCTGTGTGAGACTGAGGAGCAGCGGCTGCTGGAACGGGTGCATGGCGAAGAGGAGCGGGCCCAACAGAGCATCCTCACGCAGCGGGTACACTGGGCTGAGGCGCTGCAGAAGCTCGACACCATCCGCACCAGCCTGGTGGACATGCTCACCCACATGGATGACCTCCAGCTGATTGTAAGTCAGGCAGAGTGAGGGCTTGACCGGTTGGCCAGTCTTTCCAAAAGGTCTGAGACCATCAAGAATGTTTATGGTGGGCTTGCCTGGGCAAGGCACATATGGGAGTTGATGCTTCCTGCTCCTCCCCCCTTCTCTCTCTCTCTCTCTCTAAAAAAAAAAAATTAAAAAAAAAAAAAAGAATGTTTATGGGTAAGAGGTGGTTGCATGATGATAATTTGGAGCAGGGATGAGTCAGGAGAAGCCATAAAGGATTTTTTTTTTTTTTTTTTGCACCTGGTAACTATTCTTTCAATAGTGAGCAAACATTTTACTGAGTGCCTATTATGTGCTAAGCACTGTGCTGTGGGGTGGAGTTACAGGATACAGCTGTCAGTGACAGCCTTATGGAGGAGACAAATACTTAACCTGATAATTAGGATATGGAGGAATATAGGCCATCGTAGATGACGTTCCTGGGAACTGGGGACCTCACAAGCCATACTTGAGGGAGTCAGAGAGGGCTTCCTGGATGAAGTGACTTAGAGGCTGATGTCTGGAAGAGTTGCAACTATGTTAAAGGGAGTGGGGAGGTGGAGAGAGAACTCTGTACCTGAAAAGCTAAAGGAGGTCTGATATGAAGACATACAGCTTATCTTTAATCCTGCCATCTGAAAATGACCATGATTAGTATTTTTGTATATTTCCTTTCAAAATACTTTATATAGATATGCAGATACCTTCAGTTTGAAGGGACAGCGTGACATCTAAATAAATATGCCAAGCAGAGAAATGAGAATGTAGAACAACTGAGCTGTCTGTCCCACTGCAGTTCAAGTAGGACAGTTTCCATGACTGCCCTAGATTGTGCATTCATTAAGTCACCCAGCTTCCTTGTACTGAGCACATTCTGTCCCAAACACCGGGGCAGTCACAACAGAAGATTCAGAAAGGGTCTCAGCCATCTAGCTGCTGACAGTCTTGATGGGCGATGAAATGTATAAATATGTGCTTGTCCTGAAGTGTAGCGGAGAGAAAACTCAAGACACCATGGGGCACAGGGGACAGTGATTCCTTCTGAGTGTGGGATGGGGGAAGTATCTGTAGAAGAAACCATACTGCTCTGTGCTGTATCTTTTATATTTTTAATTTTTAAAAAATTTATTGACTTTAGAAAGAGAGAGAGAAAATGAGATATTGATTTGTTGTTCCACTTATTTATGCATTCATTTGTTGATTCTTGTATGTGCCCTGATTGGGGATAGAATCTGTAACCTTGGTGTACGGGGACAGTGCTCTAACCAACTGAGCTATTCAGGGTCGTACTGCCTCTTAAAAAAGGAGTAGAATTTTTTATTCTAGAGTCTCTGTCTCCGTGGAACCCTCCACTCCAGTTAAATATATTCAAGTCTTGACTGCCTGCTGGGTTTCTGGTGCCAAGCCTGACTGTTTTCTTTTCTCACAGCAGAAGGAGCAGGAGATTTTTGAGAGGTGAGTCTGGCCCTGTCATTTGCTTGGGCAGTCATGGGAACCATGGGCTTTGTGCCTCTAAATAGCCCACTGCCCCCAGGCCTCACTGCTCCTGGGAGAAAGGGAGTGCAGCGGAGTGGCTTCTCTGGAGCCAGGCTCCATGGACAGGGGCCTTCCTGCCCCTAGCTTGGGGAACTGCTTTAGACCCATGGGTAAGGGCAGTGGAATAATCCCTTATTAACCAGGGCTTGCCACAGTCTAACATATCTTATTAAAAACTGTAGTCTGTTAGAGGGTTTTACCACCCCATCTCCAGATGAGAATGCTGAGGCTCAAAGGGGGGAAGGGACTTGCCCAAGCGCCAGAGCTGGGACTGGGACCCACACCTGACACCTGTCTGGGGACTGTCTTCTCATTCCCCCTTTCTCTGATAAAAGAATCTTTGAAACCCTCAAAGTTTGCATTTTAATTATGCAATAAGGAAAGAATTTCATCAGGCCCTATGTAGGTCCCAAAAGGCAGAGAACCCAGAGCCCAAGGAAGTGGCTAAAACAATGTAATTTGCATGGCAAAGACACTGAATTCTTAATCTGTGCCCGATTTCAAAGCTGTACTTGGGGAGCAGAGCCCATTCCTCTCATCTAGCTTTGTATTTAAGTTTCAGCAGCAATACCTGTGTGTGAGAGAAGAAAATCCCACCAATATAAAGCTATTAAAATCAAACATGAGTCACCCCTTCCCAATCCCATTCCCTAGAGGTGATCAGTTTTTTCAATGTTTATATCATTGCCTGACCTGTGGTGAAGCGTCGACCTGGAAATGCTGAGGTCGCCAGTTCGAAACTCTGGGCTTGCCTGGTCAAGGCACATATGGGAGTTGATGCTTCCAGCTCCTCCCCCCCTTCTCTCTCTCTGTCTCTCCTCTCTCTCTCTCTCTGTCTCTCTCTGTCTGTCTCTCTCTCTCTCTCCCCCTCTCTTCTCTAAAATGAATAAATAAAAAAATAAAAATAAATAAAAATTAAAAAAAGATGGCTCTTCTTCAATGTTTATATCATTGATTTTTAGAGAGGCAGGGAAAAAGCTAGAGAGAGACAGAAACATTGATCTGTTCCTGTATGTGCCCTGACTGGGGATTGAACTGGCAACCTCTGTACTTCAGGATGATGCTCTAACCAACTGAGCTAACCAGCCAGGACAGAGGTGATCAGTTTTAAGTTAGTTGTATATTTGGGACTTTCCTATATATAATCATATATAATCATAGGAGAATATGTGGAAAATTTTTTTCTGCCTTTTTTTTTTTTTTTTTACAGAGACAGAGAGTCAGAGAGGGGGATAGATAGGGACAGACAGACAGGAATGGAAAGAGATGAGAAGCATCAATCATCTGTTTTTCGTGTGACACCTTAGTTGTTCATTGATTGCTTTCTCATATGTGCCTTGACCATGGGCCTTCAGCAGACTGAGTAATACTTCGCTCAAGCCAACAAGCTTGGGTCCAAGTTGGTAAGCTTTGCTCAAACCAGATGAGCCCGTGCTCAAGTTGGCGACCTCGGGTTCTCGAACCTAGGTCCTCCGTATCCCAGTCCGATGCTCTATCCACTGCACCACTGCCTGGTCAGGCAAAAAACATATTTTTTAAAACACAGATGGGATCATTTTATACTTGCTGTTCTGTAATTTACCAGGCCACCTTGGAATCTCTCCATGTCAATACACATAGACTTACCTCGCTTTTTGGAGAGTCCGTAAAATATTTCACAGTATAGATGCTCTCACATTCATTTTACTGTCTCCTTTTTTTCTTTCTTTTTTTTTTTTTGTGACAGAGACAGAGAGAGGGACAGATAGGGTCAGACAGACAGGAAGTGAGAGAGATGAGAAGCATCAATTCTTTGTTGTGGCACCTTAGTTGTTCATTGATTGCTTTCTCATATGTGCCTTGACTGGGGGGCTACAGCAGACCGAGTGACCCCTTGCTCAAGCCAGCGACTTTGGGTCCAAGCTGGTGAGCATTGCTCGAACAAGATGAGCCCACACTCAAGCTGGTGACCTCGGGGTTTTGAACTTGGCTCCTCTGTGTCCCAGTTCACTGCTCTATCCACTGCGCGACCGCCTGGTCAGGCTCATTTTGCTGTCTCTTTTTAATGTGAGTTTGGCTTGTTCCTACTTTTTCCCTCCTATGATTTTTTCATACTTCTGCTAGTTTTCTCTTTTCCTTTATCATCACTATCTTCCTCTAAAACAGTCTACATTCAGTATTACACTGATGTGATTTTTGAAGACAAGTTTGATCTTCAACTTTTTGTTTTGAAATATTTTAAACTTACAGAAAAGTTACACAAATTGTATACCGACCCTTCCCCTGGAAAAACTAATTGTTAATATTTTGCCAGATTTGCTTTCTTGCTGTCTCCTTTTTCCTATTTCTCAAGTATATATATAAAAAACTTTTTTCTGACCTATGTCAGAATACATCACAAAAAAAACATGATATTTTATCCCTAAACACTTCAGCATTTATCTCCTAAGAACAAAGACATTCTCTTATATAACCACAGTATAATTATCAAGTTCAGAAATTTAATGTTGATATAATATTATCTAATATACAGTTCATATTCAAGTGTTGCCAGTTGCACCAAAAATGTTCTTAATAGTGTTATTTTAAGCAGTTAAAAAAATTTTATTGATTGATTTTAGAGAGAAAATAAGGGGGGGGGGAGAGAGAAACACTGATTTGTTGTCCTACTTAATTATACATTCTTTGGTTGGTTCTTGTATGTGCTCTGACCAGGGATCGAACCCACAATCTCCAGTGATTTTCAACCTTTGTTTCTCACGCACTCATAAACTAATTACTAAAGAAAAAGGGGCCCTGACCCCTTCTTCTTTAGTAGTTAATTTATTTGTGCCATGAGATGAAAATGGTTGTATTTAATCAGGGGCACTGACCTTAGTAATTAGTGTGTGTTTGTGCCATGAAAAAAAAAGGTTGAAAATCATCCAACTGAGCTTTCTGGCCAGGGCTGTGTTTTGTGTTTGTTGTTTCTTTCCCTGATCCGTCTGGTCTCTTTTAATCTGGAATTGTTCCTTAGCCTTTAAAAAAAATTTTTTAATGAGTCTAGGACAGTTTTATAGACTGTTCCTCAATTTGAGCTCATTTGATGTTACCTTATGATTAGGTTCAGGTTATGCATTTTGGCAGGAATATCTCGTAAGTGATATGTCCTCAGTCTATCAAATCAGGGGGCACGTGGTATCACTTTGTCCCATTATCAAGGATGTTAATTTTGATTACTTGGGTAGAGTGGTGCCTACCAGGTTTCTTGATTATGAAGTTATAGCTTCCCTTTTGTAATTAATAAGCAATGTGAACAGGTACTTTTTATATAAGTAGCCTATTTATCTTCAAACTTTATGCAATAGTTTGTGTCTCTGTTAATGCTAAATTCCTTCCTGAATTTATTCATTTATTCCTTTGCTTGTTTGTTCATTCACTTTTTTTTTGTTTGTTTGTTTTTGTATTTTTCTGAAGCTGGAAACAGGGAGGCAGTCAGACAGACTCCCTCATGCACCCGACCGGGATCCACCCGGCACGCCCACCAGGGGGCTATGCTCTGCCCATCTGGGGCATCGCTCTGTTGTGACCAGAGCCACTCTAGCGCCTGAGGCAGAGGCCATGGAGCCATCCTCAGCGCCCGGGCCATCTTTGCTCCAATGGAGCCTTGGCTGTGGGAGGGGAAGAGAGAGACAGAGAGGAAGGAGAGGGGGAGGGGTAGAGAAGCAGATGGGCACTTCTCCTGTGTGCCCTGGCCGGGAATCGAACCTGGGACTTCTGCACGCCAGGCCGATGCTCTACCACTGAGCCAACCAGCCAGGGCCAGAGTGTGGTTTTTTATTCATGAGTTTGTATCACAACTTCTAATTCCAATGGAATACCACAGCGTTTTTCCTTTGCCTTCTCTTATTCTACGTTTATATCTCTTCTTTCACAATGAGAACCTTGGCACCCAACAACAGCAATATTGTGATTCATTTGTTTAGTCCTACAATACAGAGTTGTTTTGAGAATTGCTAAATTCCAACTACTATTGACAAACCTATTAGTAGAGGTCACGTTGGTTCTTTGTACCTCTACACTGAGGGTGAACACTCTCAAAGTACAGTGTTCAAAGGTTGTCAAGCGCCTTTTAGCTGGCGACAGACTTGTCTGAGAATGCCTTTACCAGCTTCAATTTTGTTTGCATGTCCCCAGCTGGGCTCAGCTCTGGCCTGTCATGGCAACAGGTCCTGCTGCACAGACCAGGCCTTCTGATCGTAGCCAGGGCCCTGCTGTGTCCAAATCTCAATTCATTCTCATTCCTTGGGAGTCACCAGTTTTCTCTTCTGTACCAGCTGGTTTTCTAGATTCTGGTGCCTGTGATTGGCCTCTGATTTGCCCTGAGATGATGGCTTAGCAATGTCAACACTGGTTCCTCTTTCCTCCCCACCTGATGGCTGGGCCCCTGAAGATCCAGCCTCACTGCTTTGAAAAGATGGCAACAGACCCTCTGTTGTCCTGACCACAAAGAGCCTTTGTTACTAGAGCCTGTGCTCAGCTTTTCTAGGGTTCTGCTCATCACGTTCCTCCCAAGCCAGGACAGTCCATGACAGAATTGCAAAGAGCTGGCATCCATGAGACAAGCCCCACCCTCTCTCCTCCGTCCTTCATTCATGGGCAGAGCCATGAGATTTGGGGGAGAGAGCGTGTGCTCTTGGAACTGCTGCCTGATCTCAAAGCCATCTTCAGGATTAGAGGCAGTGGGAAGTTCTTGCTCAGAATCCAGTTCAGAAGGCTGCAAAGCTCTGTGGTGAATTCCCACTTTGATCTTTACCCTTTCGAGATTCTGCTTCAGGTCAGGGGAAGAATTATGTGGAACAGTGCCTGAAGTCCAGCCTGGTTTTGGTTTCTTTTTGCCTGGAGGTAGGACTTGAATCCGGCTCCCCTTTCCAGCTGAGCGCCTCCTCTGAATCTCTGTTCTCTCCTGTCAAATAGGTATTCTAGGAATTTTCTAGAATCTGGTACCAGCTACCTCCTGGGTTATACCAAAGACAACATGAGATTCTGTATAGAAATCAGCAAGCCCACAGCCTGGCTGCTTAATAAATGGCAATTCCCCTCGTTTCCAAATTCCCTCTCCAGCCAAACCCAGTGTCCGCCGTGAGCTGATGAGAGGTAGTTATTGGAAGCAAACTGCTGTAAATGATTTATAGGTGGGGAGGTAACCGACAGTCCCTTCCTGTGAGATCCTGCAGGGTGCTTGCATTTTAAGGCCAGAGGACTTGGCTGTTCCTGCTGATTAAACCAAGGGCATTATTGCTGTAGTCGGTTCTGGAGGGAGGTGAAATCTTCTCTGGGCAGGAGTAGGAAGGCTGCTGCACAGGGGCCCAAGGGGTCCAAGTCCCAGTCCCAGCTCTGCTGCTAAGGTACAAGAGCCACCGGCGAGTAGCTTCCTCCACAGAGCAGGCCGACTCCCAGCTTTGGTATTGGTACCAAGTAGTTACTGCCCTGTAAATCATCTGTCTTGCTGGAATGAAGGCTCCGGGGAGGGGGACAGTTGCACAGGGGTATGTTCACCTTCCCTTTGGCTCCAGCTGCCTTTAGTGGCTCCTATCTGGGGCCTGGTTGCCAATCTTGGTGTCACCCTTGTGAGAAGAGGATTTTACTTCTGTTCTGCCTAAACCCCCTCCCCCCCATCACCCTGTATTGATCTAGATACATTTCCAGAACCTTTCTGAATATGTCTTTTTTTTTTTTTCTTTCTATACAAGGACCGAGGAAGCAGAGGGCATTTTGGATCCCCAGGAGTCGAAAAAGTTAAACTTTAATGAGAAGTGTGCTCGGAGCCGACTTCTGACTCAACTCTGGGCAACAGCGGCTCTTTGCTCCCTCTCAGGTTAGAAGCTGCTAGAGCCCAGCCCCAGCTGGAGCACTGGGTTTCTGTCTGTCTGTCTGTCTGTCTGGGCTTTGCTGTGGGGTCAACACTGGGGACCAGTGCATTAGGGATGATAGCTTAAACAGCCAGTGATGCTGGGTGCAGGCCTGTCAGTGGAGCCAAGGTTCGGGAAAGGTCTGGGACACCTGGGCCAGGTCCTTCCCATTTCAGACCAGCCTGCTCTGTAGTTGAGTCTAGGATAAATCTTGTTCCTCACGTCCTCTGTATGTGTCCTGCCTTACTGGGACAGCTCAGTATTATTTCTTGGACAGTTTCTTTTTAAGAAGATATAATTGATGGCCAACTGGGAAGTATCTGGAATGACTGTTGAGCTGCCTGGATTCGCCTCACTTGCCTAACAAACATTGACTTGGGCTGACTGTGGGCCTGACCTTGTGCAGCATGCTGGGTCACAGAGGTGAACGTGACTGACACAGTCTTCTGCCTCCACAAAGTCCCACTTAGCGTGGAGGTTCTCAAAGCAGGCTTCCCCCAAGCTAGATAGAGGCTTCCATACTCCTGGTTGGAGCATTTGCAGTTCACAGAATTAGGTTAAGTAGTGGATTTTCTTTTTCTCAGTTTTAACCCTCTCTACCTTCCCATTCCCCCGTTGTTATCCTTAAAATATTAGTACAAGCTGGAATTTTCTAGAATCTGGTACCAGCTATTACCTGATTTGCCAGCAGTCCCGTTGATTTGGTTGCTGGGAACTGTGTGTGGGATACTTCCTAGCTTCCGGGGGCTGTGTCTCTAGGACAAGTCTGATCTGGAGGCTGCAGATGTACTCAGCTGGAGTGTAGCATTATTTGTGCTAGATACTAGCTGTAGGAACAAAGTATTGGGTCTTCATTTTGCCCCTGCTGACAACTTGGTGTGTGACCTTGGGCAATTCACTTCTCTTCTTTGGCCCTTATTTCTATCAGAGTGTATAGATGAGTAGTCATAATATTGACTACTGTTATCATGGCCACACTTTACTGAGCACATATTATTATATTTTTTTAAATTTTCTTTTACTTAGAGGTGGGGAGGCAGAGTGACAGACTCCTGCATGTGCCCTGACTGGGGTCCACCTGGTAAGCCCCCTACAGGGTAATGCTCTGCCCATATGGGGCCGCTGCTCCATTGCTCAGCAATCGAGCTATTTCAGTGCCTGAGGCGAGGCTATGGAGCCATCCTCAGCGCCTGGGGTCAACTTGCTCGAATTGAGCCATGGCTGTGGGAAGGGGAGAGAGAGAGAGAAGGAGAGGGGTGGAGAAGCAGATGGTCGTTTCTCCTCTGTGCCCTGACTGGGAATCGAACCAAGGACTTCCACATGCTGGGCAGATATTCTAATGCTGAGCCAACTGGCCAGAGCCAAGGATGTTTTGTTAGGCACTTAGCTTGTATCATTTTATTTGATCCTCACATCCACTCTGTGGTAAATCCTATTTTGATCCCCATTTTACAGATAAGGAAACTGAGCCCAAGAGAGAGTAAATGGGTTTTCTGAGGTCACACTGCCAGTGGGTGATAAGGAAGCCCTTGGCTACCTGGCAGGACTGGGGCAGGGCTGAGGGTGGACACTGGGCAACTTGAAGAATTCTTTCTGGCAGGCATGGAGGATGTGCGTATCGACGAAAGAACTGTCAGCCCCTTCCTGCAATTATCAGATGACCGAAGGACTCTGACCTTCAATGCCAAGAAGTCTAAGACTTGTGCAGATGGCCCAGAGCGCTTTGACCACTGGCCCAATGCCCTGGGCGCTGCCTCCTTCCAGCCTGGGCTGCATGCCTGGATGGTGAATGTGCAGAACAGTTGTGCTTATAAGGTGGGTGTGGCCTCAGGCCAGCTGCCCCGCAAGGGTTCTGGCAATGACTCTCGACTGGGCCACAACGCCTTCTCCTGGGTCTTCTCCCGCTATGACCAAGAGTTCTGTTTCTCGCACGATGGGCAGCATGAGCCCCTGGGGCTACTGCGTTGCCCAGCACAGCTGGGCATGCTGCTGGACTTGCAGGCCCAGGAGCTGCTATTCTTCGATCCAGCGTCGGGCACGGTGCTCCACACCCACCACGCAGCCTTCCCTGGGCCCGTCTTCCCGGTCTTTGCTGTGGCTGACCAGACCATTTCCATTGTCCACTGACCTTTGGCAGTGGGGAGGCCAGATCTGCCTCCTCACCACCCTTTTAGGCCATGTTTCTACTCGGTATCATTTTCCCAAATGTTGCCCATGCCCACTGGGCAGCTTTAGGAGGGGTAAGAATCCATTTTAGACCTGGTACAACTGTGTAATGCTGGGAATCTGGGGAAGCTGCAACTCCCTGGGCCTTAGTCTCCCAAATTCACCCTCTGATGGTAACTTGGGCATCACTTCATCTCTCGCATCCAGCATGATGCAGTAAATACTTGGCGAATCCGTGACGGACGGATAGGCGAGTGGATGGATAGGTGGGTGGATGGGTGCATGTGTTAGACCCATCCAGAGAAGTGCTGCCCTCCAACCCCCTTCCCCAGCTCTGAGCACGTAGAAGTGGTGCTCTGGCAGAAAAGCCTGGGGCTCAAGTCCTTTCATCTCAATCCAGTGCTTTCCATGACATGCCACATAAAAAAATTTTTCCTAGCACACATGGACAACCTGGAGGAGATTTAAAACTCCCCTCCAGGCTGCTTGTGGTCAGAGGATTCTGGCCAGGGGGCTGTGTCCTCCTCCCAGGTTCCACCTGGCCACTTGGGAGACAGAAAATCCTATCTCCAGGTAACCTGACTGCAACACACCCACCAGCAGCTCTGCCCTGGACCTGGAGGTGACCTCCAGGCTGTGCCCACTGCAGGAGCAGGGATGAACTTTCCCCCAGCCGTGGCTGATGATCGCTCCACCTGAGGGCCCCTCTTGACATGTGTGGCCACCTGGGGTGAGACCCTCAAGCCAGAAAAAGCTGAGGGGGTAAGAGGGCCAGCCATAGAGAGCATGTACATTACTAAAAGTTTTTAAAGATTGAAACATTTCTTCCATGTTCTTTGTTGGTAATTGGGCAAACCACCCCAAGGGCCAGCTCAAATCTTAGGTGTGTCTACTGGGAATTAGACCTCTTCCCTCACCCTCAGCTACATCACCAAATATAAGCTGGTGGCTGAGCTCGGCACATACAGCCTAAAGGGCCCGAGTCGGTTCTGTGCCCGACATTGCTGGGACCAAGAGCAAGTCTGTTCCTGGTCTCAAGGTCACATTAGGCCTAGCCTGTGGTGGCACAGTGGATAGTGTTGACCTGGGGTGCTTAGGTCACTGGTTCAAAACCCTGGCCTTGCCCAGTCAAGGCATATACAATAAGCAAACAATGAACAACTAAAGTGAAGCAACTATGAGTTGATACTTCTCACTACCCCCCTCTTCTCTCTGTAAACTCAATAAATAAAATCTTTTTAAAAAAAGGTTACATTAGAGCAGTGGTCCTCACATTTTTGTTTCATTTGGGGAACATAGTTCAAAGGCTATCTTACCTACGTCAGGCTCACCGATGGGGCCAGAGCCCTCCCCACTCCTAGTTGGCTCAATAATTGACTTGAAACATTGGATGGATCAAATCCAGTCCACAGACCTACTGGCAAGTTTTTTGGTTGCCATGACTTCTGAGGCTCTTGTGGCTTCGAGACCACAGCTCATGACCATGTCCTCACTGCCTGACACTTAGGAAGATGTCTTGAGAACAGCTTCCCCGCCACAAAACCTGCGTCAAAGCCAAATCCAAGATGGCACCCGAAGGCCCTTACACCATGCTCCCCTAACCAACCCAACTCCCCAGGGCAGCCCTCGGTCCCCAGCCCTGCTGCTAGGGACACATTCTCCTCATGCCCATCAAAATGCCAGCCCAGTTCAGGGTCTTCCCTGGCTGTTGGGACCAGAACATAATGTGCAGGTGCCTATGTGCTTTTTACCCATGGTGTCCCCTGCGCTTGGCACTGGCTAGGGCACAGAGGTGTCCAGTAAGTACCAAGTAGAGGGGAGAGGCAGGAAGAGACATAGAATTAAAAAACTCAACTGCCTCTTCAATTTCCAGTACTCTCCACAGTTACACTCCTGCCACCTTGGGCACCGGTCCCTGCTCCCTGCACTTTCCTATCCCACGCTAACCCCCTACGACCGGTGTCCTTCAAGACTGACCTCCTTTAAGACACCTTCCCTATTCTCCCAGGATCTCCACTGTAGTTATCTCATGTGACATAGATCTCCTTCTACTTGCAACCTAGTGTTCAAACCAATGGCTTTAGAGTCAAACGTGCCTGAACTGGAACCCTAGCTTCCGCAGGCACTAGCCCTGACCTCAGGCAGGCTACTTAACCTGTGAATCTCTTGTAAAGTGGAGGTCACACTACCCATGCCCACTGGGTAGATGCGAGGGTTTTATATAAAGGGCTAGTAGAGTGCCTAACACATCGGGGGGGGGGGGGGGGAGGGGAATCAAGTTTCTTCTCATGACTAATTATGATATTCCTTACCTAAAATCAGTTTAGACTATGTGCCCCTAGAGGACGTGTCCTCAAGTGCAGCTTAGCACTCTGCTTTTCAAACCATAGGCTTTGAGGAGATCAGGGGAGCAATGTAGAGGCTTCACTGCTGAATGAGGGGCCCTAGGACTTCTGATTCAACCCTAGCAGTTTTTCGTTTTTCCTGTTTTACATATTGGGGTTCTACGTAAGATCTTTGATAACAAAAGGGCCTTGGTGCTAAAGGAACACATGAAAGTACCTGGTTTGAAGCTAGCTGGGACCTCACTGAATCTCCTTGGAGGTGAGGGGGCTTGTGGTGGAAGAGAGACACAGAGTGATGAATGAACCACCTCAGAGACCAGCAGCTGGTTAGTGGGCAGGGCGGAAAACCTCACACTCACTGCTTTACAGTCAGAATGCATTACAGAGGCTGCAGGGAGGGGTAAAGGTCAGATCTTAGGGACAAAAGGGCTCCGTCTCCAGCGTCTGCTGGGCCCAGCCACTTCCCTCACAAGACTCACAGCCCCGTGGGTGAGCCCTCCAGGCGGTCAAGGGCAGGCAGGAGATGGAGCAGTGAGGGGAGGATATGTTCTTGGGGTACAGAATCTTTGACCACAGGATCCAAAGGCTTTGGGCCAGCCACTAGAAAGCTGTGGATACCTACAGCCCGTGCCCCCTTGTAATCACAGTGGTAACTGTCCCCAATATGGGCTGCCATTGTGGGTTCTACACAAGCAAGCCGGAGGGCCTCATGGAAAATGCGGGGGTCTGGCTTGCACCAGCCAGTAGCTTCGGAGGTCAGCACGAAGTCAAAGTGTTCCCGCAGACCAAGACACACCAGGATGCCTTCTAGTCGATTGTCAAAGTTGGAGACCACTGCAAGTCTCAGACCTCGTTTTCGGCACTCCCTCAGTGTGGCCTCAGCTCCCTCCAACACTTGCCACATAGAGGGACTGCTGAAGTCCTTGTACAGCTGGTCAGCAACAGGGGCCACAGCCTGGGCATCCCGAACACCTGCTTGGTGGAAGGTCTGCAGGACCAAATCCTGCCACCACTGGCGGGAGGTGAGGCCGTGGCTCAGGCCATAGTTGGGGAATCTGTGGCTCTGAGCCTTGAACACCTGTTTGAAGGCTTGTTGCAGGGCCGCAGCCTCCACCTCCAGCCCATGGGCCCGGGCCTTGGAGGCATATTGCTCCCCCACAGAGTGGCGGATCCTGAGCAGTGTGTCTGTCACGTCCCACGTCAGCAGTCGTATCTGTAGCTGGCGAGCCATGGGTCTGCAGAAGGTCAAGTCCAAACCAAGTCCACCTCAGGTTGCAAGGTCCGAGGGGAAACTGAGCTAGACAAGCCACACTTTCACAACCTAATAGTTATCTCCTTCCAGGCTACATGGGTCAGAATTGCTGGCACTTGGGTAACATCTTCACAGCAGAAGATCCTGAAATGAGATGGCAAGTAAAGTGGAAGTTCAGGATTTAGTCATATAGACTGGGTTCAAATTCTGGTGCTGCTGGGACACTGGGAGTGTCACTCTCTAAATCCCTGGCACAAGGACCCAACTTCACAAGATCTGCTCATTGCACAACACATTTCTGAGAACTGATTATGTGCTAGACACTGGCAAGCCCAAAGTCGCTGGCATGAGCAAGGGGTCACTGGCTCAGCTGGACCCCCCCCCCCAATCAAGGCACATATGAGAAAGTAATCAATGAACAACTAAAGTGCTGCAACTATGAGTTGATGCCTCTCATCTCTGTCTGTCTGTAAATCAATCAATCAATCCAAGGACCTGACCTACACTTTGTCAGGGAACCTCCTAGGCAAGTGAAGTTTCAATGGAGATGTGAGGAATGACGATATGGGAAAAAGAGGTGGTTAAGTGTTCCTGGCTCTGGGAACAGCAAGTACAAAGGTCCTGAGGCAGGGCAAGAAGTCTGGTGATTAGAGTAGTTAGGGGTTGGCTCATGTAGGGCTTTGTGGGTCAAGGTAAGGAAAAAATTATGATTGCTATTCCTATTGTTAGCAATGCCAAAGGCAGGAGAGTCCTTGAAGACCATTTGATCAAACCTCTGGCTGTTTAGCAGAGAAGACTGAGACAGAGAAGGGCTGATACTTACCTAAGATCACAGTAAGTCAGCAGCATAGCCAGGACTGGAACCCAAATTTCCAGCCTCTCTGGCCAGTGCTCCCTTCCACTGCTCAAACATATTTGAATTTTTAAAAAAATCTTTTTGGCAAATCTGGATAGCACAGGATAAAAGGCAGAACAGAGTAGCCTGGTCCTACCTGTATCTAAGCCTCTATGAACCCCAGCTTAATTTTTAATGGAGGTAATAACTGCCTGGGTGGACTGCAGTGAAAGGGTTAGTGTCTCAATGCACAGGAAACAAACTCCGCAGCCTGTTGCACACAGGTTGGACGCAGCTTCTTCCCCCAGACAGAGTTGATTCAGGTTTCCAGCTGAAATCAGAGGATTCAGAATTGAGTGCAGCCACGTGTTTGCAGAGGAAGGAATGTGGCTGGTGAATCTGCGACTTGTCTTAGAGAAAACTGGTCAAGGAATCTTAGGGAGACCCACACAGAGACCCTTCCCACTTTGCGGGTGGGGAGAAAGAGGCCCACCCAGTGAGGGGCCAAAGTCGCCCAAAGTCACGCAGGGAGCCACTGGCATAACGAAGACCATAACAAAAGGCCCTGGCTCCAGACCGACAGCGGTTTCTATTTCTGGAAGCCGGAGCTGGGGATGCTGGGCTACAGACATGAACTGCTCACCCTTCCTACCCACTTCTAGGGCTCGGAAGCGGCGAAGTCCCGGTATGCCTGCCATTAGAAAGAAACCTCTACGGCGGCTGTCTGCAGCGTGACGTAAGGCGGGACGGTCTCAGAGACGCCGGCTGCACTTGCGGCCGCAATCGTGGGGCCTAGGACTCACCTGCCTGGTAGAGAAGCAGGTCAGGGAAGAAGCTGCGGCCCCTGGCCAGCTTGGGAGAGGTGCGCAGACGCTCAGCCTGGCGGTGGGCCCTTTTCCCCTCCGCTCCCGCCCCCGCTGGCTCCGCCCCTCCTCTCACTCCGCCCCTTCTTACTGTTCCTCCCCTGGCCCCGCCCTCTTCCTGCCCGCCGCTCCCTGCACCCTCTCTGCGCACTCTCCCTGAGTCCCCTCGGCGCCCTCTGTGACCCCTTGCCGTGCTCCTAGGTCCCCTCTCCGCCCTTACGAAAGAGTCCCACACCCTCTCAGCTCCTCAGCTCTCGCCCTTCCTACCCTTACCTGGTGTCTCACGGTCACCTTGCACCCTCTCCGCCTCTTTGCATGCCCCTCCCTCCCTGCACCCTCTCTGCACTCTCTCCGCTCCCCCTTTCCCTTGCCTAGCCTCTCCGCCTCCCTGGGGTCCGGACACTCCAGGGAGGGGCTCAGGCTGACTTGGAAGAGGGGGATTAGGGTGCTGGCCAGTCTTACTGAGTGCCATGTGGACTTGAGCAAGGCATACTCCTGTCTGGTCTGAGTCCCATTCAGCACCGGAAGGAAATTGCTTTAAACTTGTCTAACTGAAAATAATCGGCTGAGGATAGATTCCTCTGCAGTAACCTTGCCACTATTTATTTATTTATTTATTTATTTAAGAAAAAGAAGTATTCATGCTCATCTCAAAACTGTTTCAAAATACAAAGTGTACAAAGTAAACAGCAAAAGTCTAACCTCATTCACTAAGTACTTACAGAGCATCTGTCTCCTGCTGTGTCTGACCCTGTTCTTCTCTAAGGATACAGTGGAAAACCAGGCAGAGTTCCTGCCTTTCTGGAACATGCGTGGGGCAGATAAAAATCAAGTAAATAAACAAATTTCAGATAGAAATACTATGGAGGCAATAAAAATAATGGTCTCATGAAAAGTGAATGAGGAGAGAAGTCTTTGCATGAGATAGTGGAGGAGCAAAGATCTGAATGGCAGCCTGGTGAAGATTAAAGGACATGCAAGGAACTGGCAAGTGCAAAGGTAGTGGGGCCCCGACCTGCTTGTTGAGCAAGAGAAGTGGCCTTGGGGGTGGAGAGGGCCTCCCTGCTCCCCACTCCTTCTCTAGGGGTTACTGCAGTGGTATTTCAGGTTATTATGTTATGCGGATGAAAAAAGAAAAAAAAATTTTTTTACTCAAGATGTAGCCACTAACTTAAACCTGACAAACTCGGGGAAAGCCCACATAATGGCCTTGCGAACTCAGGAAACTAAGCTAAACACAGGATGGTCTAAATCAAACCTTTCTAACTAAAAGCACTTCATGGTGGGTAGTCACGTCCTAGGGAAAACTTTCTTTAAACAAAGGTAATGTTTGCTTTTACTCGAGCCTGTTTGCTGTCTTTGTATCTACGATAATGTACGTGATAACATGCCTCTGGTATGTAAGGGTCATGGTGTATAATGCCGGTGGCCAAGGCCAGGCTGGTTCCCATTGAATTCGAGCAGACAGTGGAGGAACTGGGGAGCCGCAAGCGTGGGGCCATACCATTTATTGGAGGCTCGCAAAGACAGGCAAGCGAATAAACAACAAAAGGGAAAGAGTTAATCAATAAAAGAAAACCTGCTATTTGCAGTAATAACAAGGGAGCAAGGAAAACCGCAGCTCCCAGTGATGGTAACGTAGTGGGAGAGTGATTTGGGAAAATTGCTGTGGAGGGGAGGCACCCATAGCTTTATATAGGCTATGCACATGTGCCTCTGCCACGTGCTCACGCACCAATCAAGCCAAGTGCTTACAGCTGGTAAACCCACCAGCAAGCCTAACACAGCTGCTCCACATTCCACTCCTTTAGGGTTGCTCGCCTTTCAATCTACACGACAGGTTTCTTCCCTGTTGGTCCCTGTGTGAGGAGTGAGGTACATTACAAAAACAAAAACACAGTACAGACTACAGCAAGAGAATTACAAAACACAGTGTGGGGCAATTGCCTTTACTTGGGACTAAAAACCAAGAGTTGCCCTAGGTGCTTGTTGGGCAGATAAAATGTATTATGCTCACTTTGTTAAAAATGGCACTGCCCACGTGAGGCTGTTGCCCAGGTGATATTAATGTGTGTCTCTGTGGGCAGGTAGAATCCTTGTAGCCTGGTGCTTGGTTTTGGGATTAAGCCTTTCCCACCCGTTTTGATGTGGGGTGGTACAATCCAATCATGCCTCAGAGAATTAGAGACTTCCCTATTTTGTATATTGGATTAAAATTTTGGAATCTACACTATAAAAAAGGGGCAGAATGAGAGCTTGCCCTCTTGGTTCCTGGGATGATTAGCATGAGAGAGCAGGGGGAGCGGAGCAGAGAGCAGAGGGAGGCCATGTGGCCAGGAGAAGAAGCCAAGATGGCGGAGTGGTGAGTGAGATGCCAGTTTGTGCAGAGTATCTGGGATAAGGAAGGAGATGGGGAACTGAGGAGAATAAGGCTGGTGAGCTAGAAACCTTTGATTCTAGGAAACTCGGATAAGTCAGTAGCTTTGTGAGCACTGAATGTGAGTGAGTTTTGGAGCCCAGTGTGTATTTTTTACTTGCCCGCCGCGTGCAAGCTAGAATTAAAGACTATGGCCCACCAGTTTGTGGCTCCGTTGTTTCTTTACCGACTGTCCGAATCCAATGCGAACCTGCATGGGCCAGAAGGCTGCTGTGATAGTGGCCCTGGCCCTGGTTACTGGCTTTGCAGTGCTCTTTTCATTGCCAAGAGCCCCATCCAAACCCCTCAGGGGTTACATGGACATCAAGCTCACAGGGTCACATTCAAGGCCTGTGCCGCCTTGACAGCTCTCCTTGCTGCAAATGCACCTTGTACATGCTCAGCGAACCCCTTCTAAATAAGGTGATACAAATGCTTGCCAATACCCCAACAGACCTAGGAATTTCTGTAACTGCTTTACCGTAGTTGGAACAGGGTATGCTTGGATCTTATCTATAACTGCGTCAAGGATAACCTTTGTTTTACCTGACAAGACAATTCCCAAGAATTTAACAGATAACCCAGGTCCTTGTAATTTGCCCTTGTTGACCGCCCAGCCACACATTTTCATATGGGATAGCAGGGTAGGGACTGCTTGCTCTCCAATTTTGGAAGAGAGTCACTAGTTAGCATAATGTCATCAATATGATGATACATACGAACTGCCTCTGGCTGTTTCCATTTAGCCAGGTCAACCACCACCTATGACACAAGGTGGGGCTATGCAAATAGCCCTGTGGTAATACGGTAAAGGTCCATTGCTGCCCTTCCCAAGTGAAGGCAAATTGGTCTTGACTCTCTGCAGCTATAGCAATAGAGAAAAAGGCATTATCCAAATCTGCCACAAATGATATATCCCCAACTCATGGCTTACCTGATCCATCAGGTTAGCTATTAAGTGTACAGCAGAATGCAAAGAAAGAACAACTTTATTAAGTTCCCTGTAATCCACTTTCATTTGCCAGGTTCCATCTGGTTTGCACACAGGCCACACCAGGGAATTGTAAGGGCTCTGTGCAGAATGTGGGGATCATCTGTGCTGGTCAGATGATCGTTCCTTTTCTAGTTCGAGGACTGTCCCAGTGATTTCTTCATAGCTGCCTGGTAGGCAGTACTGCTTCATGTTAGGCACATGCCGGGGAACGGGTAATTGCAAGGGGGAATGTGCTGCATGTCCTCGCAACACTGCCTTCCCGACCCAGACTCACAGGCGGAACTCCCTGGCTGTAGTTTCCAACCATAATCCTTGTAAGACATCTACCCCCGAAATATATACATTCAGGAATAGGAGATACATATACCTTATATGGCTTAGGGGGAGTCTTCCTATCCCCAATGGAATAGTTATTGGCTTCACTGGAATAGTTTGGCCTCCATACCCGTCAATGGCCTCTGGGGTCCCAGTAAACTATTCTGGGTTCCCATAAAGAAGGGAACATTCTGCACCTGTATCCACCAAGGCCAATACTCATTGTATATTAGAAGGGGACCAGTGGATAGCCAGTTTCATGTGTATCCTCCAGTTCCCACCCATCCCTGTTAGATGGGTCCCTCGGCCTTCCCCCGCATTTGAACTGGAACAATGGGTCTTGGGGATCCTCCTCTCCCTCTGCTGTCTTCATCATATAATCTTGCAACCTTGCTGCCCGCACACCAACCGTTTTATTGGTAGCTGCTGGGGCCATTTGCAGAGACAGATTAAGGTTGGTTGAGGCCCTGGGCACAGAAGAAAATATTGGGCCCTTTGTCATTAGAAAAAAGTGTCAAGTTGGGGTTTTGTGGGGCCCTTCAGAAGTCGGGGCCCAGGGCATGTGCCCGGTGCACCCACCTCTGGCCTTCATCTCAGCGGCTGAAATCTCTGTTTTGGTTTAAGCTGCTGCCAAAACTCCAAAAGAACCTTATTAGGCTTGCCATCCATTTTCTCCCTGTTTGCCTCAGCCACGATTAAATCTTCCCACATCTGTGTTCGGGTAACTTTCACAGGCCCATTCCTCTTGCTAGTGGGAGGGGCAGCACAGGCATCAGCCCTTACAGCTTTGTGATTCCGTGCTATCTCTAGCTCCCCCAAGTCTGCTACAATCTGCATAACTGCACTGATGGGCTGTCCCACATAGGAGCCCGAAATATCCACTAGTGACCCAAAAAGGGCTGATGGGACACTGCAGAGGATAAGATCCCACATCCCAGCCTTAAACACTTCCTCATCTGTTCCACGGGGCCCTGGGTTGAAACCAGTATTCTTTATACCTAGTTCCTGAAGGACCCATGGCAGTTCACTATAGTACTGCCACCTACTCACTACCCCTGACAAGTCCCCAGCATTCTGCCAGACTGTATGAATGGCAGCCATCACCCGTTCTGATAGGGTATGGTTTCCTAGGTTGTCCTGCCAGATCTGAAGGTGTGCCTCAAGGAGGAGTGTGTGGTAATGGCAGCCAATTTCTCCATCTCTGTTCCAGAAAGCATGATGCCATCCACCCCTATGTCCCACAACCTCAGTAATCAGGCTACCAGTGGCTCCATGGGTTTCTGCCTGAATTGCACCCCCCAACTCCATCAGCTCTGCCTGAGTGTAGGGCCAGACCACATAGTGCTCCACTATCTGTGGAGGAGGCTGTGGTTGCCCCTGAGGGACTCTTTGCTGCTGGGATTTTACCTTCTTGGCGACCATGGGCAGGGCTCTGAGTCTGTGGTTGGCAGTTGCAGCCTGTGCCTCCCTCTCAGAAGAGGAGTGAGAAACACCTGCTCCTGCCGACTCAGAGCCACTGTGCTGGCAGGAATGCAGCTCCATCTTCTGCACCCACTTTGGCTTCTGTGGCTGTTGGCTCTCGGTCTGAAGCTGACACTTGAGCTCCTAAACCCGCAGTTGTTTCTCCAACAGCTGTCACTGCCAATGTTCAGCTTCCAGGGCAAACTGGAACTTGTAAACCTGCAACTCCTTCTCCAGAGACTGCTCCAGTTCCAGGCACTGCTGGTGTTCAGCCAGCACCTCACACTGCAATTCTTGAACCCAGTTAGCCCCCCTCTCTAGCACTTGTTCCAGTTCATACCATTGCTGGTTCTCAGCCTGCAGTCTGACTTCAGACTGCAGCTCTTTCTCCAGTGACTGTTCCAGCTCGTGCTGTTGTTGTCCCCTTGGTCTGCAGCTTATCCTGGAGCTCTCAACCTCCGGCTGCCTCTGGCACAAAACTATTGGTTTCCTCTCTCAGGGCTGTAAAAAACATCCTGCCTACGGCCCCTAAAAGGACAGCCACGGGGAACCATTTGCTGGAGAACAGCAACTGCTCCTCTACCCCACCCTTGAAAGGTGTCAGCAGCTCCATACCAATCTGGTCCGAATCCTGCCAACTATGCCAGATGTAATGGCGATGGCTGAGGCCAGACAGGTTCCCATTGAATTTGGGCAGATGGTAGAGGAACTGTGGAGTCAGAAAGCATTGGGCCATACCCATTTATTGGAGGCTTGCAAAGAGAGTTGAGCAAATAAACAAGAAAAGGGAAAGAGCTAATAAATAAAGGACAACCTGCTATTTGCAGTAAGAAAAAGGGAGCAAGGAAAACTGCACCTCACAGTGGTGGTGATGGGAGAGTGATTTGGGAGAAGCTCCACCCAGGGGAAGCACCCATAGCCTTATATAGGCTATGCACATGTGTCTCTGCCGCGTGCTCACACACCAATCAAACAAAGTGCTTGCAGCTGATAAATCCAGGAGCAAGCCTAATGCAGCTGCCCCACATGGTGGATACTCATGTCCGAGGGAAGAACTTTCTCTAAACAGAGGTAATATTTGCTTTTATTCAAGCCTGTCTGCTGTCTTTTGTATCTATGATAATGTATCTAACATTCCTTTGGAATATAAAGGGGTCAGGCATCCCACCACAGCAGAAGCCAATAGACTCCTCACTGTTATTGTTTTGTGAACCATGAACTGTTAACTGTCTTATTCCAGCCTATGTAAAGAAGTTGCAGCATATACACTTTTACTTTTTACCCAATCCCAAAGATTTCCCCTGCTTTGCTTTCTTCTGCCTCCCTAATCTATCACCAATCAATTTCATGTAACCCTCTTATGTCTTTACCTGTGGTGAAACTGTTATGGACCGAACGCGAGTAATTATTGATCGGAGCCCAAATTGATTATAAATTTAACAAGCCTTTATTAGCCAGCAAGTGACTGCTAGTGAAAAACAGCTAACAGCCCCGAGCCTAGGGAGAGAGCAGTATTTAAGGGGATAAATCACAAAGTCATAGCTATTACAATATGTATGCACCAACATTCATGACATTTCGGTAGAAAGCATTCTTGTTCTAAAGCTGATTACAGTTCTTCCTGTAAGTGCTGCAAGGCTAAAAGCATAAGACTACATCCTGCTTCTGTATGCAAGATTTAAGTCAAGATATCTAACTAGTTGGGCTTGTAAAGATTTTCTACTCTAAGCTACTGCCACAGGCAAGCTCTGTTTAATGTTTAACTTCCTTGTATGGACTATTGGGGATTTTCTACTCTAAGCAGCTACTAAAAGCAGGTTTAAAGTTCCTCTTTATGTCCAACTCTCTATACACAATACTGAGGTCCCATACACAACAGTAGGTCCCTATCACATTCCCCACTGGTTTTACTAAATTTTTAATCAAATCCTTGATTCAGTTTCATTGCTATTGTCATAGATAATTGTATATTGTTCTCTGATTGTTATTAATTTAATAAAATTTACCTTTTCTTGAGCAAACCTTGCTATAAAATTGATTAAACATGGTACAAGACAACATTAAAGTTAGAGGACTAATTGCTGCAGACAATAGGATTGTTAGCTAGGGTGACTAATTAAACATTCTTTGAAAACCAGTTTTCTGATTGTTCAAATTCTTTTTTCTCTTTTCTATATTTTTCCTGACTAAAGATAAACTTTCCTTAGTAATTCTAGAGTTATTACATTAAGAACGACACGTCTCTCTGAGGGCTGTATATAGACTACCCTGTTGGAGGAACAGTAGATCTAACCCTTTCCTATTTTGTAAAACTATCTCCTCTATACAAATAAACTTGAGGCATAACATATGCTAGAATATACAATAGAGGCTTATTATTCTGTTCTCTAAACCTGGTTTTTGTTTTTGTTTTTTTCTCTGTACAAATCTCCTACAACCTGCACAAATCTTCTGTAACTTGCCTAAACCCTCAACTTTCATAAACTTTCTTTTTTATTTAAAAAACAATTTCTTTTTGCACCAGACGACCCTCGTTGCTTGTAGTCGAACACAAACCCTTGTGAGAGGGTTGTAACAATGACCTCACAGTAGACAGCTCTTTACTTCTGCGCCACGGTTTGACGTTTGTGCAGCTGAGGCTCTGAGCAAAATCTGACAGCCGGAGGCCAAAGCTACCAGAGTGGCCAAGTTGGATGGAGGCCTGAAAAAGTAAAGACTGGAGTCTGGTGATTGACACGTGAGGCTGCTGATTTCTCTGCAGGAATAAGAGTTCTCTGGAAAGTGGGAGGGGCAATGCCTTGTAAATGCCTGAGTGGAAATCTGGAGAGATTAAGAGCCCAGTGCAAATCCAGGGTGGTCTTGAGGAATGCAACTCAAGAATTCTGTGTTTCGCCCTGCCGGTTGGCTCAGCGGTAGAGCGTCGGCCTAGCGTGCGGAGGACCCGGGTTCGATTCCTGGCCAGGGCACACAGGAGAGGCGCCCATTTGCTTCTCCACCCCTCCACCGCACCTTCCTCTCTGTCTCTCTCTTCCCCTCCTGCAGCCAAGGCTCCATTGGAGCAAAGATGGCCCGGGCGCTGGGGATGGCTCTGTGGCCTCTGCCTCAGGCGCTGGAGTGGCTCTGGTCGCAACATGGCGACGCCCAGGATGGGCAGAGCATCGCCCCCTTGTGGGCAGAGCTTCGCCCCTGGTGGGCGTGCCGGGTGGATCCCGGTCGGGCGCATGCGGGAGTCTGTCTGACTGTCTCTCCCTGTTTCCAGCTTCAGAAAAATGAAAAAAAAAAAAAAAAAAAAAAAGAAACGGAATTCTGTGTTTCAATCTTGGGCGACAGGACCACAAGTAGCAGTCAACCAGTCTGAGTTCTTGAACCATCTTACCGGTTAGACGGCAAGATCTTCAGTTCCTTCCTCATTTCTCTGCCAACTAAGATTTTTTTAGGTCAGCAGGAGTAACATTGGAAGAATCCTCTCCCCTCTGCTTCTAAGCCCCTTCATAGTACTTGAGCACATGCTCTGGTCCAGATGATTTGCCAAGAAGGACTCTTTCCTTTGGAGTTCTCTACTGCCAAATATTTGAATCAAACCTTCCCCCCTCAAAGCCATGGCTCATCTTCTCTCTTCTTACTGTAACCACCGCTGGCCTGGAGCCTGCCAGAGCTCACTAGGTCCACAACAAATATCTCTTGGTGCTGTTGACAAAGACGGCCGCAAAGGGTGCCAAGGCAGACTTCCAGAAGAGGAAGTGTTGAGAGCATCAGCATGTGTCCGGGACTAGACGGGTTTTCTAGTCTCTTCTCAGCGGTCTCCCAAGGGAAATGTTAAGACCTAAGGAGAAAAGCGACCTGCCCTGGCCCCTCCCAGAGTCAACAGGGATCACAATGGTCTGTTCTGTGTTCAGTTCCTCTGCTCACCTTCCCTTCATCTCCTTGGTTTCAGGGGCTGCCAATCAATCATCATTCAGTCCTCCCAACAACTCTGCAAAGTGGGCATTCTCACTCGCAGGTTTCCGTTTGAAGAAAACAAGGTTCAGAGAGGAGTCATGAACTTTCTTATCTATTCAGAAATAACTGACTTCCATAACAACTTACTTTTTTCCTTTTTCTTTCAAAAGTATTTCTATACCTTATACCTTTTATTATCAAAACCATACAACTCCTTTCTAGTCAGAACTCTTAATTTTAAAAAATCTTAACTTTTAGTGGCAATAAGTAATTTTCCTTTAAAGTATACTTCCTTTTGGAGGTGTCCCTTTTTTTTTTTTTTTTTTTTTTTTTTACAGAGACAAAGAGAGAGAGAGTCAGAGGGATAGATAGGGACAGACAGACAGGAACAGTGAGAGATGAGAAGCATCAATCATTAGTTTTTCGTTGTGACACCTTAGTTGTTCATTGATTGCTTTCTCATATGTGCCTTGACCATGGGCCTTCAGCAGACTGAGTAACCCCTTGCTCAAGCCAGCGACCTTGGTTCCAAGCTGGTGAGCTTTTGCTCAAACCAGATGAGCCCGTGCGTGACCTCGGGGTCTCGAACCTGGGTCTTCTGCATCCCAGTCCGACTCTCTATCCACTGTACCACCACCTGGTCAGGCAAGGAGGTGTCCTCCTTCTAAGTAGCTAGTATTTATAGGTTAAGTATGAGAACATGAGCCCTGGCCGGTTGGCTCAGTGGTAGAGCGTCGGCCTGGCGTGCAGAAGTCCCGGGTTCGATTTCTGGCCAGGGCACACAGGAGAAGCGCCCATCTGCTTCTCCACCCCTCCCCCTCTCCTTCCTCTCTGTCTCTCTCTTCCCCTCCTGCAGCAGAGGCTCCACTGGAGCAAAGATGGCCTGAGCGCTGGGGATGGCTCCTTGACCTCTGACCCAGGTGCTAGAGTGGCTCTGGAAACGACAGAGCGACCCCCCGGAGGGGCAGAGCACCACCCCCTGGTGGGCATGCCGGGTGGATCTCGGTTGGGCGCATGCGGGAGTCTGTCTGACTGTCTCTCCCCGTTTCCAGCTTAAGAAAAATACAAAAAAAGTATGAGCACACATATTTTTTTATTTACCTTGTAGCTTCCCTTCTAGTGAATGGACTTATATCTCCCTTCTGTATGACTCATAGCAGTACATGTATCAAACCTTAAGACAACTTGTTCTAGCTTTCCTTTGACTTCAGTTTCCTCCTCCTCAAAGTCTAATTAAGAGGAGGTCCTCGCTGGTTCTAAACCTTGGGCTTGCCTGGTCGAGGCACATATGGGAGTTGAAGCTTCCAGCTCCTCCCCCCTTCTCTCTCTCTCTGTCTCTCTCTCCCCCTCTCTCTCTCTTCTCTAAAAATGAATAAATAAAAAAAATAAAATTAAAAAAAAAAAAAAAGAAGAGGTCCTTAGTGAGTTTCTTCAGGCATTAGCCATGTGTAGACCAACCAGCTTCCGGTTTGTGGCTGGAGCAGGGCATGCTGTCCTTCTCAGGGTCAACTTACAGGGTTGGCGGGGTCAGTCTCTGCTGTCCACAAGGGTGTCTCTGCTGGGACTGTAGACTTCAACTGGCTGTGGTGGACCCAGACGGGTATGCCTTCTACCTTGGCAGCAGTGGGAGTGGTCAGGATCGCGGTGGGTGGACCCGTCCACGTGGGAGTCAGTCCTTGGGTGGTATATTTCTTAACCCAGACTGAGTCCCTTCGGAAGTGATGTACCAGGTCTCCTGGCAGAGCTGGAAGCGCCTCTCGGACAGTCTTTTGGACAGCCTGCTGAGTAATCTGTAGACCCTGTAAGTACTTAAGGAAGGAGTGATTACTTAACTCAGCTTTTATTTCTTCTCTGAGTTTTTGGTAGTAAGGGAGGGAGTCTCCCAAACGTTATTTCAAAGGAGTGAATCCTTCCCTGTAGGGGGTACACCTTGCTCTAAGGAGGGCTAAGAGGAGTAAGGTGGGCCACTTTTCACTAGTTTCAAAAACAAATTTGGTTAAAGTTTCCTTTAAAATCTGATTCATGCGTTCTACCTACCCTGAACTTTGGGGCCCGTAGGCACAATGTAATTTCCAATTAATATTGAGTGCCTTTCCTACTAGCTGTGAGATCTTGGATACAAATGCATGCCCATCATTAGACCCAATATTGATGGGCAAGCTAAATCTGGGAATAATTTCATATAGCGATTTCTTCTTCTTATTATTTTTTTGTATTTTTCTGAAGTTGGAAACGGGGAGGCAGTCAGACAGACTCCCACATGCGCCCGACCGGGATCCACCTGGCATGCCCACCAGGGGGCGATGCTCTGCCAATCTGGGGCGTTGCTCTGTTGCAACCAGAGCCATTCTAGCGCCTGAGGCAGAGGCCATGGAGCCATCCTCAGAGCCCGGGCCAACCCTGCTCCAATGGAGCCCTGGCTGCAGGAGGGGAAGAGAGAAACAGAGAGGAAGGAGAGGGGGAGAGGTGGAGAAGCCATCTCTGTCTGTCCCTATCTATCTCTCTCTCTGACTCTCTCTCTGTCTCTGTAAAAAAAAAGAAAAGATACCGAGACAGTCAACTTAGTCTTTACATAGCAATCAGCTCTGGAAATTAAAAAATGTATTGTAAATTTCAAAAAGGGTTGCATTATCAGCTGGTAAAAGTAAATGGGTGAATAAAACTAAGAACTCAACGGGCGCTTCTCCTGTGTGCCCTGGCCGGGAATCGAACCCAGGACTCCTGCACACCAGGACGACACTCTACCACTGAGCCAACCAGCCAGGGCCTATAACAATTTCTTAACAGCTGTTACTGCGGTCTCATTTCTAGTAGGGCAAGCTTCTACCTATCCTAGAAAGGTGTCAATTACTTCAGTAAAATCTATTTCTAAATATTCACCTGGGAAAGTTTCTCTCTCCCTATTTCTCTTTATAATTTCTTTACTTTGCTTAGTATTCACTTGGACACAAACTAAATACTCAGATATTATGCCTTCTGTAATAGATTCTAAGTCTGGCTTTTCTAATTATTCTTTTCTGCTGGCAAAATCTTTTTCTAATTGGTTGCAAATAAACCTTTGGCAACAAGGTTCCTAAAAACCCCACTGGTTTTAGGTAGCATCTTCAGCTGTTTGGTTTTTCTTGCGTCTCCAAGGAGTCTCCCTTCTTTTGGTGTCCTGGTCAGTGGATGACCTGTATTGTAGGGGTGAGGGTCTGAGCCTCACCTTTACTAGTTCTTAAGCCTTCTCCTGTTGGCCCCCTTCGACTATGCCTGTCTTCGACTGTGTTGTCCCTCTCTTTCAGGGATCTTACCCGTCATTGGCTAACTAGTCATCTTTAGGGGCCAGGCAGAGCTATGCGATTGAGGGAGGAGCAAGCTCCCTTCTGAAATGCTTAGTTATATTCACCTATTTACTTTTAGCAGCTGATAATGCAACCCTTTTTGAAATTTACAACACATTTTTTAATTTCCAGAGCTGATTGCTATGTAAAGACTAAGTTGACTGTCTCAGTATCTTTTCTTTTTTTTTTACAGAGACAGAGAGAGAGTCAGAGAGAGAGAGAGAGAGATAGGGACAGACAGAGACAGGAATGGAGAGAGATGAGAAGCATCAATCATTAGTTTTTCGTTGAGGCACCTTAGTTGTTTATTGATTGCTTTCTCATATGTGCCTTGACTGTGGACCTTCAGCAGACCAAGTAATCCCTTGCTTGAGCCAGCAACCTTGGGTCCAACACTAGGCCCCTATCACAAAACTGCCATTTGCTAGAGTACTTTCTCAACTCTTTGAGACTGCTTTCTGGCAATTGTTGACAGTTTGGCTCAAAGAAACTCACAAAAAAATTCTACAGGTTTGGAAGTTTCTTATGTTGACATTTCTGATTTGCTAGTTCAAAGATGGGTACACTTAATGGGTGTAGTGTCCTCCCTAAGTCAGGTGACAGAAACCCTCAGAGGGTTTCACTCTTTGATCTATCTTGTGCATCCTGGCCAGGTGATAACTCCTGGAAACACCTGCCATGTCACTACACTGGATGCTGGTTACTTCTTTATGAGAAAATAAGTTTCTTTTCTTTTTTCTTTTTAGCAAGAGGCAGGCAGACAGACAGACAAGGACAGAGAGACAGGAAGGGAGAGAGAGAAGAAGCATAGTTGTGATACTTTATTTATCCATTGATTGCTTTCTTATATGTGCCTTTATAGGGGAGGGGGCTCCATCTGAGCCAGCGACCCTTGCTCAAGCCAGTGACCTTGGGATCAAGCCAACCATCTTGGGCGTCAAGCCAGCAACCACGGGGTCATGTCTATGATCCCACACTCAAGCTGGTGAGCGTGTTCTCAAGTCAATGACCTTGGGGGTTTGAACCTAAGTCCACAGTGTCCCAGGTCGATGCTCTATCTACTGTGCAACCACCTGGTCAGATAACCACTCTGATGTTATATGAAGATTATAGACCCAATGATCATAGTTTAATTTGCTTATGCTCAGGGTGATTTCTGCCCTAGTGGTCTTGAAATAATTCTCCTATTTTCACCGATCCTCAAAGGTAAAAAGATTGAAAACCACTTGTTGCGCAAATGAGTTTGTAAAATATGATTTTTGAGTATGCTCAATTTTATTGTTAAAAATGGTGCTGGTCGCCTGACCAGGCGGTGGTGCAGTGGATAGAGCATTGGACTGGGATGCTGAGGACCCAGGTTCGAGACCCCCAGGTTGCCAGCTTGAGTGCGGGCTCATCTGGTTTGAGCTCACCAGCTTGGACCCAAGGTCACTGGCTCGAGCAAGGGGTTATTTGGTCTGCTGAAGGCCTGCGGTCAAGGCACATATGAGAAAGCAATCAATGAACAACTAAGGTGTCGCAACGCGCAACAAAAAACTAATGATTGATGTTTCTCATCTCTCCGTTCCGTTCCTGTCTCGTCCCTGTCTATCCCTCTCTCTGACTCTCTCTCTCTCTGTCTCTGTAAAAAAAAAAAAAATGGTGCTGGTCTGTGAAATTGCTAATTACCTTTCTGCCTGGGAAGGGCCATTGTTATGGTAATGTTGCTGGAGGAGAGGTTTTTGGCACCAAAGAAGTTTTAAGAGAAAAGAAGGAGGAAAGAAGGAAGCCATTTTTTGCAGAGTGAGAAAGGAGAAGGAAGCCAAGATGGCAGGATGCTGAAGGGGATGCCAGTCTGTGCAGAGAGGAAAAGGGAGAAGGTGTGCAGATGGGGAACCAGAGGTGACTAAGACTGGTGGGGGCCTTTGATTTTAGGGAAAACTGGAGAAGATTCTCCTGGTTGTGGAACTGGAGAATGTGTCAGGGTTTTTGGAGCCCTGTCTGTATGCTCGTTGGCCAGTATATGAGAGTAGAATAAAGGAATGGCCCACCTTTTTTGGCTCCATTGTTTCTTTACCGTCTCCCAAATCTAATGGGAACCTGCATGTGAACGGCCTTACACCACTGCTTTAGAGAGAGTTTGCCACTGCGCTTTTTGTCTTTTATATATATATATATATTTTTTTCCGAAGCTGGAAATGGCAAGGCAGTCAGACAGACTCCCGCATGCGACCGGGATCCACCTGGCATGCCCACCAGGGGGCGATGCTCTGCCCCTCTGGGGCCTCGCTCTGCTGCAATCAGAGCCATTCTAGCGCCTGAGGCAGAGGCCACAGAGCCATCCCCAGCGCCCAGCGCCCGGGCAAACTTTGCTCCAATGGAGCCTTGGCTGCGGGAGGGAAGAGAGACAGAGAGGAAGGAGAGGGGGAGGGGTGGAGAAGCAGATGGGCGCTTCTCCTGTGTGCCCTGGCCGGGAATCGAACCCGGGACTCCTGCACGCCAGGCCGACGCTCTACCACTGAGCCAACCGGCTAGGGCCCTTTTTGTCTTTCTTTAGCTCCTGTGAATCCTAGGGGAAGTCTCAGGGAAGGGTCTGAACAGAATATTCATTAGCTTTAAGGTGGGTCCTTTAATTTGTTGGTTAGAATGTGTGTAAAGAGGTGTCAGGGTTTTTTTTTCTGGTTAGTTTTATATTTTAAAAAAGAAGGACCAGGACTAAAGCTGGTCTGTTCTGGAGACAGTCTGTGATGTGTAAACTATTTGCTACCAAGTGTCCTTGGTTAGGGAAGATAAAATTTTGTGATTCATTAGGTGGCTGTAAATTTCTTAAATTGTTTGGCCTTGTTTGTTTTTAAATTTTTTTATTTTTAAGTGACAGGGGGTAAATCAGTGATACAGACCCCCACATGTGCCCCAACCAGGATCCACACACCTGAAGGGCTGATGCTCAAGTCAGCTAAGCTATTTTTAGCACCTGAGGCTGACACACTTGGATCAACCAAGCTATCCTCAGCATCTGGGGCCAGGCTTGAACCAATCAAGCCACTGGCTGCATAAAGGGAAGAGAGAGAGAAGGGAGGAGGAAAGGGAACAGAAGCAGATGGTTGCTTCTCTTATGTGCCCTAACCAGGAATCAAACCCAGACATTCATACGCCAGCCTGACACTCTATCCACTTAGCAAACTGGCCAGGCCTGGACTGATTTATTTTGTCTCAGTTTCCTTTATTCCACTTGTCAAGGAATTTTCCCAGCTTCTTACTGTCCTGCCTCAAACCCAGGCTGAGTACAGCAGATACATCTCTTTTTACCTTTTAATTTTCATCTATTTTTTTTGAAAAATTTTTTTTTTAGATTTTATTTATTCATTATAGAGAGGAGAGAGAGAGAGAAGGGGGGAGGAGCAGGAAGCATCAACTCCCATATGCGCCTTGACCAGGCTAGCCCAGGGTTTTGAACCGGCAACCTCAGTGTTTCCAGGTTGACGCTTTATCCACTGCGCCACCACAGGTCAGGCCTAATTTTCATCTATTTTTAATTTTATTTATTTAGTTTATTTGTATTATTATTATTTTTTGTATTTTTCTGAAGCTGGAAACGGGGAGAGACAGTCAGACAGACTCCCTCATGCGCCCGACCGGGATCCACCCTGCACGCCCACCATGGGGCGACGCTCTGCCCACTAGGGGGCGATACTCTGCCCCTCCGGGGCGTCGCTCTTCGCAACCAGAGCCACTCTAGCCCCTGGGGCAGAGGCCAAGGAGCCATCCCCAGCACCCGGGCCATCTTTGCTCCAATGGAGCCTTGGCTGCAGGAGGGGAAGAGAGAGACAGAGAGGAAGGAGGGGGGGGGTGGAGAGCAAATGGGCACTTCTCCTATGTGCCCTGGCTGGGAACCGAACCTGGGTCCCCCGCACGCCAGGCCGACGCTCTACCGCTGAGCCAACTGGCCAGGGCCTGTATTTTTTTTTAAATTTGTATTTTTCTAAAATGAGAAGCAGAGGCAGAGAGACAGACTTCTTCATGTGCCTGACCAGGATCAACGCGGCAAGCCCACCAGGGGGCAATGCTTTGCCCATCTGGGGTGATGCTCCGTTGCAACCAGAGCCATTTTAGCGCCTGAGGTGGAGGACATGGAGCCATCCTCAGTGCCCAGGCCAACATTTGATCCAATAGAGCCTTGGCTGTGGGAGGGGAAGAGAGAGAGAAAGGAGAGGGGGAAGGGTGGAGAAGCAGATGGGCGCTTCTCCTGTGGGCCAGAAATTGAACCCAGGACTTCCACACACCAGGCTGACACTCCACTGAGCCAACTGGCCAGAGCCTCATCTACTTATTTTAAAAATATTTTTAAAATTGATTTTGGAGAGAGAGAGAAACATCAGTTTGTTGTTCCATTTATTTATGCATTTATTGGTTGATTCTTTTATGTACCCTGACAGAGATTGAACCTGCAATGTTGGCATTATCAGGACGATGCTCTAACCAAGTGAGCTACCTAGCTAGGGCCTACTTTTTTTTTAATGTTAACTTTTATTAAAAGATATCATACATAGAGAAAGGTGCAAAGAAGTGTAAATGACCTAAAATTTTTACAAAGTGAACCTACCTATACAACCAGCACCCAGACCCAAGACAAATAACATTTCTAGAACCCTAGAGCCCTTGTCCTCTTCTGATCACATAGCCTCTCAAAGAGTAACCACTATCCTGACTTCCAATTGCATATTTACTTGTTTTTAAACTGTACAAAAATAATACAGCATGCACTCTTTTGTCTTTTTTGCTAAAAAAAAAAACCCCCAAAATCCTTTTATAAAAAAAAGACAGAAACATCAATCTGTTCCTGTATGTGCCCTGACCAGGGATCAAACCAACAACCTCTGTGCTTCGGGATGATGCTCTAACCAACTGCGCTATCCGACCAGGGCTTGCTCAAAATTTTATATGTAAGATTATCCTTGTAGCTTAGATGTGTTTCTTGTAGGCAGCATACAGTTGGATTTTCTTTTTTAATCCATTCTGTTACTCTGTGTCTTTTTATTGGTGAGTTCAATCCATTTACGTTTAGTGTAATTATTGACATTTGAGGGTTTTCTATTGCCATTTTATATATTGCTTTCTGATAGTTTTGTTTCTTGTTTGGTTCTCTTTTATTTTTCTATAATTTGTTTTTGTTTGGTTGTAATCCATACTTCTTTTCTCTGTTACTTCTTTTTTTTCAAGCCATGTACCTCTGTGTTGGTTTTTTCAGGGGTGGTTAAAATTGAGTAATGGAAAGCATACATATCATGTTTTTATATGTAATATTAATTCATGTTGCTGTGTGTGGGTCATTCATTCTCATACCTGTAATATTTCATTGTATGAATATACTACACTTAACTGTTGATAGACATTTGGGTTATTGCCAGTTTTTGGTTACTACAAATATTAGGAAATGTTGCTATAAACATTCTCAAATATATCTTTTAGTGAACATATGTACACATTTCTGTTGGGTAAATCTCTAGATGTGAAATCATGAGGTAATAAGCATATTTTCTGAAGTGGTTGAACCAGTAATATCTGAGCATACCAGTTGTTCCACATCCTCAACACTTTCAGGGACTTTGAGGAAAGTATGGTGCTACCTCATTGTGGATAGAATTTGATTTTGTCATTGATTAATGAAGATAACACCTTTTCATACATGTATTAGCCAAACTTTCATTTATTTCCACAAATAACACATGAACATATCTTTTGTAGATATATATCATACATGGTATAAAAATAAAGTTGAAGCTAAGATAATACACAAAAGCTAAAGTCTCTCTAAAATCAATCCCTCACCCCACCCCTTTGCAATCCCTTCACGTTTTGAGCACTAGACTTGAACCCCAGCACTGGTCTGTCCCTGGCTTGTGTGCATTTGAACAAGTCCCCTCTCTGGGTCTGTCTCCCATCTCTAATGACTTCTTTACTTTGCTATTCTGATCAGTTTCTGTGATTACAAGAAACTCCACTCCATTTGCCCCAATATCCATTCTCTCCATCTTCCTTAGTAATTAAATGTTTTAGCCGAGTGCCAGGCTGACCACTAAACTATTTTCCGGCCTCAATTACATAACTAGGTGTGGTCCTATGACACAGGGCATGTGCACAAAAATGATATGTGCAATATATGGATTGTGTCCTTTTAAAGAAGGGCCATCGTGCCTGCCACTTCCCCCTTCTTCATGATAGCTGAAGAGGACCTGATTGTGGGAACTGGACCCACCATCTTTGATCCTGAGATAGAAGGGGAGATGTGCTAAGGAAGACAGATGAGGCGGGAGCCAAGATTTCCCACACCACGTAGCTGACACACTTTCCAGACTGCTCAGAAACTTTCCATCTCAAGGCATTGTTATTTTGGCTTTTGTTATATCCACTGAACTTGAATCCTGATTAATAGAGTGACTGAGGAATGACTTTAAAGTGGGTGTCAAGAGAGGTTGCCTTGAGGAAGTGACGCTTAAGCCAAGATCTTAACAAGAAAAGGAGACAGCCATATAGATTTTTGAAAAAGCATTTCTAGGCAAGGGTACCTCTGGTACAATAGCTCTGAGACTTCACCAGCCTTCTGTGTGATGAGGGAGACCTCGTGTCACACCTCCCATATCATTGTTTACAATTATTGAGCCAAGAGGCCAGCCATTGGACCTGAGCAAGGCCAATTAAACCTCCAGATATTTACTATGTGAATGATGGGACAGAAAAATATCTTTCTCTGTAAGTCTAAGTGACCATCTAAAGGTCATGTTACTGTCAAATGACAAAAGTCATCTTAGAATAAAGCCAAGCTGAGGCAGACATAGAGAGCTAGGAAGAGACAGAGGCCTAAGTTTCTTTTCTTTTCTTTTTTTTTTACAGAGAGTCAGAGAGAAGGTTAGATAGGGACAGACAGACAGGAATGGAGAGAGATGAGAAGCATCAATCATTAGTTTTTCATTGTGACACCTTAGTTGTTCATTGATTGCTTTCTCATATGTGCCTTGACCGTGGGCCTTCAGCAGACCGAGTAACCCCTTGCTCGAGCCAGCGATCTTGGATCCAAGTTGGTGAGCTTTGTTCAAACCAGATGAGCCCGTGCTCAAGCTGGCAACCTCGGGGTCTTGAATCTGGGTCCTCCGCATCCCAGTCCGACGCTCTATCCACTGCGCCACTGCCTGGTCAGGCGCTTAAGAGCTTTTGACCCTACATTTAGCCACACCTGACTTATTAGTATCCAGTTATGAAAACCAATCATTTCCTTTTTGGCTATTGTATTTAGCTTGTCACTTGCAACCATAATAGGTGGAATTGGCAGAGACCACATGGAGTATGGATCAGGATTCCTCTTTCTAGTTGGAAAATTGGTAGTAAATTGGCTGGTTAACATGCCTGCTGGGTTTTTTTGTTGTTTGTTTGTTTTTTTGTATTTTTCTGAAGCTGCAAATGGGGAGAGACAGTCAGACACCCGGATCCACCCGGCACGCCCACCAGGGGCATGCTCTGCCGTGACCAGAGCCACTCTAGTGCCTGGGGCAGAGGCCAAGGAGCCATCCCCAGCGCCCGGGCCATCTTTGCTCCAATGGAGCCTTGACTGTGGGAGGGGAAGAGAGAGAGAGGAAGGAGGGGAGGGAGTGGAGAAGCAAATGGGCGCTTTTCCTGTGTGCCCTGGCTGGGAATCGAACCCGGGTCCCCCGCACGCCAGGCCGATGCTCTACTGCTGAGTCAACCGGCCAGGGCCCATGCCTGCCGTTTTTTGGGACCCTCAACCTTATGACCATTGAGGTTGTGGTTTTAGGGATCTTGGTAAAGCAAAAAGTGAGGGGGGTGGAATGTGCTATTTGTTGTAACCTTTAGGAAGGTCCTATCAGAAAGACAAGCTCTAATCCAAGTTGGAACATCTGAGAAACAGGAGAATGTCTGGTGAAGAGGCCCCTTAATGCTGGCTAATCAGCTGTGATGCCCGGAAGCCTGAGGATAATGTCCCATGCTGATTGCGAAAGCCCAAGGATAAAATTACTACCAACAGGAGCAGGTACACAGCAGGTGGGACTGTGGAAGAGCCAGATTCTCCCAAGACCACCCAAATTCCTCCAGCTGCCTGCCTGGCCACTACTGCCTCTGTGGACAAAACATAGTGGCTGTCGGGGATACCAGATTGGCACCCCAGATGATAAGTCCTGACTCCAGAAAATTCCACTCACTTAGACCAAGATGCATGAGAGCAACTTAGCCCATTGATCTGCCCCACTACTGGAGCTAGTTATAGCATCGTGTTAGACCCATGATTTTGCCATTTATTGGGAGGTGGAGTGGTTAAGTGTAGAAGCCTTGGAATTTGGCTATATGGATTTAAATCTGAGCTCTCCTGTTTTTGGGGCTTGGGGTTTTAGGCCCAGTTCTGCCATAAACTTTTGAGTTGCCTTGGGAGATCTATAAGCTGTCTAGCTCCTTCACCCAGACCCCAGCTAAATTTAGGATTTCTTCTCCACTCTGATCCTCTTCCAAACTTCCCCATCTCAGCATATGGCCCACCATGGGCTCAAACCAAGTTCATCCTTCACATCTAGTCTATCTGGAGTCCATTCCCCACCCATCCCAGTCACCACTCCAGTCTGGGCCACAAAATTTGTCATCTGCACTTTGCTACAGTGCTGTCAAAATGTTTTTATAAAATGCAGATCAGGGTAATTCTCCTGCTTCCCTTGCTTAAGTGGTTTCAACAGACTCTCCTTCCTCTTGGAATAGTTGGGAAAGGCTGACATGGCTTTTGAGCTACACGTGGTTTGGCCCTGGTCTCAGTTCAGGCCATCTGCTCCTCATCCTGCCTGTGCTTCAGCCACACCAGCCTTGTGTTTCCAGTTCATTCTAGTCCCAGGATTTCCTCTGCCTGGAATGCTCTTCCCCCCAGAATATTTTAGCATGGTTGCTCATCCTTCAGGTCTAAGCTTAAATATCAGTCCCTCAGGGATGCATTTTCTATCTTTCATATCAGGTCAGTTCCTTGTGACCACCTTCATAGCATGTCACTGTCACTGGTGACACAGGCCTCTTGGTTCTCAAGGATTCTCATTCCATTTAATGCTGCCCCTTGTGTGTGCATGTGGGGGGTGGGTGTCTGAATACAGAGTTTTTGCTTCCTGTGGACCATTTGTTTCCAAAGGGTAGTGTTTTTCTGTGCCTACAACAGAGCCAGGCTATGTGTCTGATTGGTCCCAGTGAGTCTGGGATGGCCTTGAAGAACTTCCCCTTTCACACTAATCATTATAACCAGAAATGAACTCAGATGCCAGGGGCCAGGAACCCAAGAAGCTAACAGTCAGAGGCTCTGGTCTGGCCTTAGCCCTGAGGCACTGAGCCACCGAAGGCTCACTTCGGGATGAGTAGTCAAGCCCCCAGGTGGCAGATCGGGTTCAGGCTCCCTGGAAGGTGAGGCTCTGTGACTCTTCCAGCCCTGACTTTGGCTGGCCACTTCCTCATGGGCTGGAATCACATCTTCGGCTAAGTGGGCCACAGCTCTGGGGAAGACTACCAGGAGTGGGAAGAGGCTGGTCTCACTTGCTGCAGGAGCTGCTGAGTTTCTAACTCCAGAATTTAAAATGGGCTGTATTACTTCAGTCCAAACTGAACTTACTACGGGCCTGGAATTGGGATTCCCTGATCCTTTGCAGACAGGCAGGTGGACCTGCAAACAGGCCCTTCCTTAGCTGGGCCTTAACTTTCACTAGGAGGAAACATTGTGTCCTGGAGGTCTCAGAAGAAAACTGAAACCACTTCTGCTGTTGCTCAAGCCAGAAACCCATGAAGGCACTCTTATTTCATCCTGATGCCTACCCCCTGCCCCCGCCCCCCCACCCCCAGTTTTAAAGCATCGGCAAAATCTGCTAATTCTTTCTCTAAAATGTATCCTGAATACATTTGCACCTCCTCTTTGCCGCCACCACTGTGGTCCAGGCCACCACCATTGTTCCTGGGGTCTGCACTAGCATTCTAACCAGGTTCTCTCCTCTCACACGCTTCCATTTCCCCCAGAGCAGCAGAATGTAGGAAACTGGATCATGCACAACTGGTTAAGATCCTTCAGTTGCCTCTGTATCAGATGCAAAATACAATCCAAGCATCCAAAAAGGTGCTGGATCTCCCTAACTTCTGGTCTTTCAAACCCCTGTACCCTGCTTCTAGCAGTGCCACCAAGCTCCTCTCACTGCAGGACCTTTGGTGTCACCCTCACGGCTTCTGGTGTGCTTCCCTCTGCTCCCTTGTCTCTCAACCCCAGGGAGCACCCCACCTCCAATCTGTTATTGTCTCAGACTCTTTATTTCCTTCAAAGCACTTACTAGAAGTTGTAACTGCTTTATTTGTCTGTTTTCTTGTTGTCTGTCTGTTTCTCCCATTCTCTTTGTATACCTTTGATGCAGAGACAAGCTGAGACCTATCTGGCCAAATCCTCAGTACCCAGCACCGTGCTGGGGCAAAGAGCACACGCTGTCAAAAAATATCTCTTTAATGAAAAACTTTTTCGATGGTGGCATCTCCAACGAACAGGAACTCTCTCTTTGCTTCTGAATTTTGATCCCCAGGCAATGCTTCTGCTCATTCAGTGATTCTTTTCTGGGATTATGGCTCAGAGTACAGCGGAAGATCTCAGGCGGCCTGGCCACCCTTGTCCTGTCGACATTGCCTTCCAGGGGAATCACAGCTCATCTCAACTCTAAACCCAGGGATGTCAACCTAGGCCTCAGTCTCGGTGCCTAGCATCACTGCCAGAGGCCTCGGGCTTTCCAGAGCTTCTGAGGACCCATGACCCAAATGCTTTCCTCTTCCCCTAATGCTTAGATCTAAGCCCCTCTCCCAGGCCCCACAAACCTGTGCCCATGGTTCCTGGGAGCTTTCAAGCTGAAGCCACACTGGAGGAAGGAGCTAGAGTGACAGAGGTGGCCTCAGGGCTGACCCAGTGGAGGGAGAAGCCCGTGAAGATGTGGCTGCAAGTGGTAAGATGTGGCATGCTGGCAGAAACTACCTGGACCTGCTGGGCACCTGCCAGTGTGTGAGCAGGAAGAGGGCACGAGGGCAGAGTTCTAAAAGCAGCATTTACTTTGGTTTTCACTTCTCCAAGGCCCCAGGACTTTTTCAAGTTCTAGTTCTTGGGTCTTGCACACACACTCTCCATCACTCCTTCAGCCACCGCAATAGCTGAGGTGTGTAGTAGGTGATGATGATGTCGGCACCTTTGTGGGAGAGAAACAGGGAGCAGGGGAGGGGTGAGGCATCAGCTCTGGGCACACCCGGGAGGTGAGGGCCAGCAGGGGAGAAGGGTATTGTGAAGAGGCACTGTCAGTGGGCGACACACCATAAGACTGAGCCCAGCTCTGGTCAATTCTAGCTCTATACATTGTGTGACTATGGACAAGTCATTTTTCTCTGTCTGGGCCTCAATTTGCCTATGTATAAACTGCACAGTGGGGAAATAGAGAAGCTGTAAGTTCCCTTCCCATGCTGTGCCATTGCAACAAAACCAGCTCCCATTTATGGAGTGATAAGCATATGCCAATTATATATATCATCTCATTTAATCCACATGACAACCATGCACCAGGTATCTTATTACTATTACAGACAGGGCACTGAGGTTTGGAGAACTGGCCAGGCCAAGGTCTCACAACCGAAAAATAATAGAGGGCTCTGCTTTTTTCACTGTTCCATGTTCTGTTCTACCGCTTCGTGCCTCTTCCCCAGCCTGTGTCTGCTTAGATCTCTGGGAGTTCCAGGCCTGAGACTCCAGGTTGTTTCATGTCTTCATATACCGCTCTGGGCAAAGCGCCTCTCAGTCTGTGTGGCCCAGGTCGGAAACCCCATCTCCACATGCTCACCTGCTCTGCGGAAGGCAGTCATGACCTCCAATACAGCGGCCTTGAGGTTAAACGCCCCGGCCTGGGCTCCGTGCCAAAGCATAGCAAACTCTCCAGAAACATGGTACACGGCCAGAGGGAGCTCAGGGTGCTGTGGGGAAGCAGCAGGACAGAGTGGAGGGTGGGTGTGCCCTGGGAGTGTCCCGCATTCCCTGCCCAACCTTTGACCATCTCCAGCTCCATGCCCCGATTCATGGCTGCTGGCAGCTTGGCCTCTCTTAAACTGTTAAAGCAGAGCTGTTCAAAGGCTTCTGCCCGCTGGTGGCTCCTGGTAAGGGCAGGGGTGGGGGGAGAACCCCTGTTCACAGGCAGATTGCTTCCAACTCTGAGATTCCGCAGTCCCTTAATCTAAGGTCCCAGAGCCTGCGGTCATCTCCCCGAGCGCCCCGTCTCTGCTCTGTGCTCACCTTGTCCTTCACCTCCCGCACAATGTCCAGGTAGGGCAGTCCCGGCTTCACCATGAGCATGTCGGCTCCTTCCCGTACATCCCGGTCCTAAGGGACGAGGTATGGTATGGCCAGAGCCCGGGAGGAGAGGGGAGAGGCGGACAGGCTGGCTTAAGCTCTGGCCACTCACCACTGCTCGGAGGGCCAGGCCTCGTGCTCCGGGCGGCAGCTGGTAGCAGCGGCGGTCTCCAAAAGCTGGGCTTGACTGAGCTGCGTCCCTGGGAAGCAGAGGCATCAGGGTGGGCTCAGCTTTGGGCTAACGGGTCAGGGATTTAGAAGCAGCCCTCCCTCCCCCCCCCCACTCACCGGAAAGGTCCATAGAAACAGGAAGCAAATTTGGCACTATAGCTCATCACTGATACCTGTGGAGAGACAAGGGTGGCGTAGAGGCTCAGTCAGCCTTTCCAGATGTCCCAGGGTAATGCGGCACCAAAGAACCCAGGCTGGGGTGCAGAGTCCGTGTTCTAGTCCCATTGGGGCTCTGGGCCTTGATTTCCCACCTCAGGTGCAGAGGTTGAGACAGATCCCAAAGGCCTTGTCCAGTGCTGCCTTCAGTTCTGTGCTTCTTGGCAGATGTGGGGGTAGGGCTGACCCAGGCTCGGGCTCTCTCCTCACCTCCCCAAACCCCTCCCCGCACTCCCAGCCCCTACCCTGTTGCCAAGTCCATGTGCCATCAGAGCATCCTTGATGGCTTCTACGCGTCCATCCATCATGTCCGATGGGGCTACCACATGACAGCCTGAGGGACAGAGGGTGGCCTCAGACCTCCAGAACCCTCCTGTCTACCCTGCCACCTCCCTGGCCCAGCCGTCCTCATCCCTGCTGGTGGCTCGCTCACCTGCCTTGGCATAGGCCAGAGCCACCTCTGCCAGACGCTGGCGACTCTCCTCGGCGTGGAAAGCCCCATTCTCGTTTAGGAGCCCTACAGGGCAGACAGCCGGGTTTTAGGAAGCGCCTTAGGCCCTGGCCTATCCCACTGTGGGGACCACTGGGCAGTGGGATGCAGGCGGCAGTAGGACTGGTGGAGGAAGGAGCTCACCACAGTGACCGTGGGAGGTGTAGGGACACAGGCACACGTCGCAGGCCACTAGGAGGCTGGGGAAGGTCTTGCGCAGCAGGTGGATGGCCTCAACAGCCGGGGAGTCCTCAGAGTCGGCTGCAGAGCCCCGCTCATCCTAGCGGCAGGGGAAGGACAGAGGAGTGTATCTGTCACGTGATGCCTTTGGGAGGCACAGCGGTTCTCACGGAGTGCAGCCCCGGCCCTCTCCTTTCATCCCTGTCACAGCCCCTGGACAAGGAGGCACAGGGAGCACTGACCCCATTTTGCAGAGGGAACTTGACTTGCCCAGTCAGAGTGTCACAGCCCAACTTAGCTTCCTGACCCTACATGGGTGCTGTCTTAATACCAGGGGCCGTGTCCATTCCCCTGTGGCCCCGGGCCAGCACAAGGCCAGAACGAGGGTGTGCTCAGCGTGGACCCTCAGCCCCCCCCCACCCTGCTTTCCCTCCCCTCTAACTCCTCCTCTGACTCCTCACCTTTTGAACTCTGCTGGGGACACCAAAGACCAGGACGCAGCGCAGGCCCTCCTCCACCAGGGGCTTCAGCATCTCTTCCAGGCGGTTCACGCCGTACCTAAATCGAGGTGGGGTGGAGGGGCTGAAGCGAGGCAGGTCCCGGGCAAGGGTCCTCCCAGCCTGCCTCCCCGTGCCTCTGTGAAGAGCCAAGCTGCACACAGTACCAGGATGGCTCAAGCCCCGTAGTATAAGGATGGGCAGGAACATACCCACCAAATAGATGGGAAAGCTGAGGCCCCAAGTGGCAGAGCTATGGGACTCAGCTGTGAAGGGTCCCTCCAAGGTTCTTTTATTGAACTCCCAGTTGAAGTCAAGCTCCCCTCTCCAAGACTGTTATGATGTCCCTGGTGATGGGTAGCCCAATACTTTATGAGGCTGCCCCTTCTGTTGTGGAACAACTCTGACCCTGAAAAGACCCTTCTCTCTACTGAGCTGAAGTCAGACTCTCCAGATCATCTACCTCCTGGGTCTGCTTCTGCGTCCTGGCTCTCCCTCCATCACCGCCCTGCCCTCCCCACCATGCCTCCTACCTGGCCACTCCCGGAAGGCTGGCAATAGGCTGCACATCATCAGGAACATCCCTGCAAGAGTGGGGGTGGGCTATGGATTGGTAGCTGTGGGAAGGGCCAGTGGTGGGGACGTGACTTGGAGGGGGGATGGTTGGGGAGCTGGGGAGGAACATGGAAATGGAGACGGTGGGAGGAGGACAGGGTCCAGTGTCTGGTTCCCCTGCCTGGCCAAGCCCAGAGCCTGAAATAATAGGAACAACAAGAATAACAGTGACAACAAGAGCAACTGTACTAAAAGACGAGTAATCATACGAAACAGTCAAGTGGTCAAGGGCTTGGACTCTGAAGACAGAAAGTTCTTACTTGCTAATCACAGTCACCTACAGCCTGGATGACCTTGGCCAAGTTATACTATCTCTTTTAGCCTCAGGCCCTTCATGTGTATCCTGGGTGGATTCATTCATTCATACACAAATATATATATATATATATATATATAGAGAGAGAGAGAGAGAGAGAGAGAGACAGACTCTCGCATGCACTCCACCAGGATCCACCTGACAAGCCCACTAGGGGGCGATGCTCTGCTCACTCTGGGGCTGCTGCTCCGTTGCTCTGAACGAAGCTATTTCAACGCCTGAGGTGAGACCATAAAGCCACCCTCAGTGCCCAGGGCCAAACTGCTTGAACCATTAGCCACAGCTCCGAGAGGGGAAGAGAGTGAGACAGGGTGGTGGAGAAGCAGATGGGTACTTCTCCTGTGTGCCCTGACCAGGAATCAAACCTGGGACTTCCACACGCCGGGCTGACGCTCTACCACTGCTTCAACCAGCCAGGGCCTATACAACAAATATTTATTGAGGACTTATTATGTGCCAGGTACTGTTCTAGGCTCTGGCAGTATAAAATCCCTGCCCTCATGGAGATGACAATCTTGGAGATAAAATCCATACCTTCCTCATATGGATGCTGTCAGGACTGAAAGATAACAGATGTAGATGCTTAGCATCGTACTTGGTACTCAGTAAAGACTCAATAAGTCAGCTGTTGCTATAATAATCATCATGACTGCCACCTCTGACAGGTACTCTTTACAATCTATAGAATACTTTCTCAGCTGTCTTATTGAAAAAGCTCAGGATGGCAACAGGGTTATTCTTATTTTCCGAATGGGAAGCTCATGTGCCTTTCAAGGTTTGTTCTATTTCTAAGACAACTGTCCTTAACCCAGTAGGTCACTTTCAATACCTTGAACTCCAAGCTGAAAGCTCACTTTACCACCGGCAACAGATGCCTGCTTGGGTCACACGCACACCCACCCACGCATACCCTGCAGATCAGAGACCCGGCTCATTCTGGGGACTCACGTGACAAAGACGGGGTAGATGAGGTTGGAGGCGTTGAGGGTGGTGGCGGCTGCCTGCCAGGTCCGAAGCAGTGGGTGGAAATAGCCGCTGTGCAGAACAGACTGGGGCTGCATGGTGAGCAGTGAGGGCACAGGGTAGCCAGCTGCTTGGAACTCAAGGCTCCTGGCGTCTCTGCTGGGTGTTCAGCTCTGTGGGGGCGATGGGAGGAACATGAGACATGGTTCTTGTCCCCAGGAGGTGGTCACATACCCCCAGGCTCTTCTGGCTTCCTGCCTCTCCTGCTATCTATCCCATTATTCCTGTGAGTGTGGGTCACCAATCCCTGCTGGGATTGTTGCATTACAATTTGAACCTAATCATAACATTTGGGATTGTATTTATATAGTCTTTTTCTTTTTTTTTTTTTTTTTTTTTTTTTTTACAGAGACAGAGAGTGAGTCAGAGAGAGGGATAGACAGGGACAGACAGGCAGGAACGGAGAGAGATGAGAAGCATCAATCATTAGTTTTTCATTGCGCGTTGCAACACCTTAGTTGTTCATTGATTGCTTTCTCATATGTGCCTTGACCGTGGGCCTTCAGCAGACTGAGTAACCCCTTGCTGGAGCCAGCAACCTTGGGTTCAAGCTGGTGGGCTTTTGCTCAAACCAGATGAGCCGGCGCTCAAGCTGGCGACCTCGGGGTCTCGAACCTGGGTCCTCTGCATCCCAGTCCGATGCTCTATCCACTGCGCCACCACCTGGTCAGGCAGTCTTTTTCTTTTTAAGTAACATTTTTCTAGTAATTCATTTTTTTAAAAAGATTTTATTTATTGATTTAAGAGAGAGGAGAGAAAGGAGAGGGGAGGAGCCAGAAGCATCAACTCGTTGTTTCCGTATGTGCCCTGACCAGGCAAGCCCAGGGTTTTGAACCAGTGACCTCAGCATTCCAGGTTGACGCTTTATCTACTGTGCCACCACAGGTCAGGCTCTAGTAATTCATTTTTTATTTTAATTAATTATTATTATTTTTTTTAGTGAGACAGAGAGAAGAACTGATAGGGACAGACTGACAGGAAGGGAGAGAGATAAGAAGCATCAATTCTTTGTTCCGGCCACTTTAGTTGTTGATTGCTTTCTCATGTGTGGCTTGACCAGGGGGCTCCAGTGACCCCTTGCTCAAGACAGCAACACTGGGCTTAAGCCAGCAACCTTGGGCTTCAAGCCAGAGACCTTTGGGCTCAAGCCAGTGACCATAGGGACATGTCTATGATCCCAACCCTGTGCTCAAGCTGGTGAACTCATGCTCAAGCCTGTGACCTCGGGGTTTCAAAACGGGTCCTCTGAGTCCCAGGCCAACACTCTATCCATTGCGCCACTGCCTGGTCAGGCTCTAGTAATTCACTTTTACTTTATCTTATCAAAGAATCCATCTGGGCTGAACTAGGGCAGAGAGAGACAGAGAGGAAGGAGAGGGGGAGGGGTGGAGAAGCAGATGGGTGCTTCTCCTGTGTGCCCTGGCCAGGAATCGAACCCGGGACTTCTGCACGCCAGGCCGACGCTCTACCACTGAGCCAACCGGCCAGGGCCGATCATCTGCTTCTTCATCCCCTCTGCCCCCCACCCCCATCTCTTCTCTCCCTCTATCTCTCTCTTCTCCTCCTGCAGTCATGGCTCAGTTGGAACAAGTTGGCCCCAGGCACTGAGGATGGCTCCACGGCTTCACCTCAGGGACTAAGGTAGCTCAGTTGCCGAGTAACGGAACAAAGGCCCCACATGGGCAGAGCACTGCCCCATAGGAGGCTTGCTGGGTAGATCGGTTGGGGTACATATGGGAGTCTGCCTCTCTGCCTCCTTGCTTCTCACTTAAGAAAAATTAAAAAAAGCACAGTTCACAGTTCACATCTTGGTACATGGACTTCTTGTCAGGCAGGACACTCACTAAGAGGATTAAATAGCCCTGCGCCCAGCAGACTCACACACACACCCCCTGCAGAGTGGCCACTGATGCCATCTTTTCCAGCCCTAGAGCCTCCTCCTGCTCCCCAAGCACATCTGGCCAGCTTCGGGCTCTGCTCACCCTGTTTCCTTTATCTAGAAGGCTTGTGCTCTCTTTACAACTTCCCAGGCCCAGTCCTACCTGGTTCTCCACAAGGCACTCCCTCCTGCCCTCTCCCGCTCAAGCTTCTCTCCTTGCCCACATCACACTCTCTTATGTAACAGGTCTTTGTGGACCTATCTTATCTTGTCTTATCTTGTCCCAGTAGACAGAGCTTCTGCAGGGCAGGGTCCACTGGGAGTTTTGCTTCCCTCACACACTCTGCCACATAGTAAATAGTTATGTGAAATACCCGGCAATGTGTCCTAAGTGCCAAATTAGGGATGTAAGCTGTAAGACAGAGGAGGCTGGGACATTATCATTTGCTTCTGGAGTACCTACCATGTGCCAGGCCATGCTGGGCACTTGCACACAGGTTTCTCATCGAGTTGATGTTATAGTCCTGAGAGGCAGGGCTGACTGAGTGCATCTTGGAGACACGGAGCCTACCTCAAAAGAATGAGGAGTTTCAATGTGAGTTTGGAGGTCAGAAGAAGCTTGTTGAGAGAAGATGACTTGAACTTACTTTTGCAGGATGAGTAGGTTCTGCTAGTCAGAGGGAAAGGAGAGAACATTCTCTCAGGAAGGGAAGAAAGGAGTAAAGGTAGGGAAGGAGGGATAGAGATGGACTGTTCTCAGGGTTTGAGGAGGCAATCAAGCTGTGTGTATATGGAGGGGCGGGATGAGAGGAGGCCAGATTAAGGACTGGGCAGGTTTCTGACCAGGGGGTATGGGAGTGGCCTGGTCAGAGTCCGGCTTTAGGAAGAACATTCTTACAGCCGATGCACAGCAGACTGGAAGCAGAGGAGCACAGAGGCCATGCGGTCTGAGGGGCAGAGAAGGAAGGGCCATCATAGGTGGCCAAGAGGAAGTCTCTTGAGGTGGATGTTCTGTGCTTGTCTGACCTGGAAGGCAATGGAGACACGGACAAGGCAGGAAGAGGGCAGTGAGGAGCAGAGTTTGGAGAGGAGGAGGAGAGGTTGGTTTTAGATACTTCCTTTTGGAGGTGTGTATAGATGTTGATGTGAACAAAACTGACTCCATCTTTGTATCCCTACTTTTGTTTGCCATGCTGAGAATTCAGACCTAACTGGTCTCAGCCATCAGCAGCAAATCCTCACAGTTAGTGACTAGCTGTGTCCTATAAGCTTACACAATGTAACCATAAAGATTCCTGTCAGCCTGACCAGGCGGTGGCGCAGTGGATAGAGCGTTGGACTGGGATGCGGAAGACCCAGGTTCGAGACCCCGAGGTCACCAGCTTGAGTGTGAGCTCATCTGGTTTGAGCAAAAGCTCACCAGCTTGGACCCAAGGTTGCCCAAGCAAGGGGTTAATTGGTCTGCTGTAGCCCCATGGTCAAGGCACATATGAGAAAGCAATCAATGAACAACTAAGATGTCGCAGCAAAAAACTAATGATTAGTGCTTCTCATCTCTCTCCATTCCTGTCTGTCTGTCCCTATCTATCCCTCTCTCTGACTCTGTAAAAAAAAAAAAAAAGATTCCTGTCAGTAAATGGTAAATGGACAGAATGGCATAGCAACCGAGATAAGTATCAAACTAGGTGTTGGCATTCATTCTAAGCAATTATCCATCATAAGACCACCAGGAGGTATGACTCCTGGCTCACTGTATTCTTTGTCTCTTTGTCTTATCAATTATTAGAATAGTTTAGCTATACTATAAAATGTTTCTTGTAGCAACTGTCTAGCAGCTTTGAGACTAATTAACCAGACTGCTGGGTCATTTCTTCTGTTCTGACTCAATCTTCCTGAAAGTAAATTAACCTGTAATACCTTGTTATATTCAATAAACTTGCCTGCTTCATTTTCTAGTCTTCAGACACCTTTAAAGATCGGTGGTCAATGTACTCCCACTGTACTTTCAGACAAGATGCGTGCAGTAACACTCAGTAGCCAAGTAGAGGGGAAAGAAGAGCCAAGAACCACCCACCTCTCCTTGTGTGGGCAGGACCTTACGGCCCAGAGAGAGGCAGGGGCTTATCAGTTACACACTCCCTGAGCCTGGGGAGTTCTTTAGTACACTGATGATGCCTTTCCCCCACAGTCTCCTGGGCCCCATTTTATCCAATTCTCCTCCCTGTCAGGGTTGGGGTTATCAGGAGCCACACAGGGACCCATGCTACTACCCCACCACTGAGCCAGCCACATCACCTGACACAGGAGCAAGCCAGGCCTCCCCAAAGAAGTCCCAACCCCCCAACTATTGAACAATTATCCAATAGTTACAAAGTCCTGAGTGCCCATTTTGGGCAAGATTTCACTCAGGTCTGCCAGGGATTAGCCTAGCTCAGAGAGCTTAAGTACCTTGCCCAAGACTACATAGCTTGTTAGTAACAAGTCAAAATTTTTTTTTTTTTAAATGATGGTAGTCTTTTTTTTTTTTTTTTTTAGATTTTATTTATTCATTTTAGAGAGGAGAGAGAGAGAGAGAAAGGAGGGAGGAGCAGGAAGCATCAACTCCCATATGTGCCTTGACCAGGGAAACCAGGGTTTTGAACTGGCGACCTCAGAATTCCAGGTCGACGCTTTATCCACTGCGCCACCACAGGTCAGGCACAAGTCAGAATTTGAATTTGTTCTAGACAATGAGTGAAGGGTTTTATCCACGCACCTCTCTGCCTCTATCTTTGTTTTGGTGGCTGGAGAGATGGAGGAAACAAGAGAAAAACATACTGAGTGTATGTTATGTGCTGGGCACTGGACTATGTGCTTTATATACACTGTATACATGATCTTATTTGATTGTAGAGAATTGTTCTTTTAACAATAAGGACGTGGAGGCTCAGAACTTAGACGGGCTCAGTGTTACCCTGGAATCCAGTCAGATTGTGAGGCTGAGTGTACACACAACTCCGATCCACTTTTCAGCCTCTGTAGTAGCCTCAGGGTTTCTGGAATCCAAAGCTGCATTCCACTGGCTTCAACCCTTGCTTCTACTTTAGAAACTGAGGGAGCAAATGCTTTCTGCTTATCGAAAACAACGGGGCAGCACCACGCAGCGGCTTTTCAGCCCAAGTTTCACCCCAAGGGGACTAGGGCTTGGGCGTGGGGGACAAAGGAGGAGGCTGAGAGTGGTGAGGGGGAGGCCTCACTAGGACAGTTGTACTTCAGTGTTTTTTAAAATTTTAGTTTTAGGGTTCAGAAAGATTTGATATAAGAAATGGGTGTCAATAATAAAAGAAAAATTTAGGTGAAAATCATCAATCCTTTTTCTCTCTTACATTCTGATGTGAAAAATGGGGTACAGAGAGGGAACAGGACTTGTGTGACATGGCACAGTGAGTCAGGTACAGAGCTGGGCTTGACCATGGGATCTCCTGGCTTCTAGTCCAGCGCTGTTACCTACGCAGCACATGGTCACTCTGTCACAACACGTGCTGAATCAGTACCCGTGGAGTAGAAAAACAGCCCTGAGCAACAGAGTTGAGTCTGTTTGCAAAGCCAAAGCCTGAGGGAGGTCTGACTTTGCAATAAGTCCCTCAAAAATTGGTAGATTTTTATATACTTGGGAAGGCACTTCTCCCAAGTCAAAGGAGCCTGTACACCACAGCTTAAGTCCTGCGACAGATCACTGAACTCAAGAGCAAGTGCCCATGGGACCCAGCACCTATGCTCAGCCACGTTAGAACATGTTAGCTTAGCTGGAAGGCAGTATAGGGCGGTGCACAGAAAATCCCATTTCAAGGTGAAAGAGCCCCAGCTCTGGTCTGCGCTCTATATGAAAGGTTGCTGGCCTTTCAGAGCCTTCATTTTGTAATCTATAAAATGGGAGTTAAACTATCAAACTGGCAAAGCTGCAGAGATTAGAGATAGTGAAGAGATGTGCCTAGCTGCACAGTAAACATGCAGCTACTTTTATATCAGTTGGAGAAATGAGCTGGAACTAGGTCTTCTGGCTTCTTATCACAGCTGTGCTTCTGCACCACACCCAGAAGGCAGGACTTTCACTCAAACAAACCTGTATGGGCTACAGGGTCTTCCAAGACACCCCGGGTGGGGGCTGGTCCACTGCCTTCCAGCAACGTGTGGGGGTGGAGAAATAATCACCACACAGATGGTACAAATAGAGGGTGGAGACCAGGTGCTGTAGGAAGGACCTGTTTTCCCTGCGAGTCAAGGATGGCTTCAGTGCTGGCCCGATAGCTTAGCAGTGCTGGTCAACCTGGTCCCTACTGCCCAATAGGGGGCGCTCCCGCTTTCATGGTGGGCGGTAGCAGAGCAACCCAAGTATAAATACAAAGATAGATTTAACTATAAAGTTAAAAGTAAGTTGTTTTATAAAGATTTATTCTGCCAAACTTAGTGAAAATTCGAAATAAAGTACTTGGTAAGTAATTATTATTATATGCTTTAACTTGCTGTAACTCTGCTTTATAAATTTTATAAAGTAAAGTTACTTCCCAACTTTATAAGTCACCATTACTGTGGAACCGGTGGGTGGTTAGAAAATTTTACTAATAATAGAGTTACAAAAGTGGGCGGTAGGTATAAAAAGGTTGACTACCCCTGGCTTAGCATTGTCCGGAAACACAGGGATTCGATCCCTAGGCAGGGCACAAACAAGCTGATTGATTTTCCTGTCTCTCTCGAAAATCAATATAATAAACATTAAAAAAAAGGGTGAGGGCGATGGCTTCATGGAAGATGGGACATTATGGGATAAGGAGCTTTTCAGAGTGTTTGTGAAGGAATCCTCTTCCTCAAAGGGCAACCTTCCCATTCTGAGAGTAAGCTAAGTTGGGCCCTGAGAGCTGCCACCAGGAGGGGCTGAGAAAGAGTTGCAGGGTCTGAACCTTCCATGTTGTGCTCAGCCAAGATTTCCAGAGGCTATCACCTTGGCACAGAGGGTTGCAAGCTTATGCCAGCTCTGGGCAGGCTCTGCCACTAGCTAGGGAGGAGGTAGTCAGGAGGGCCAGCTGGGTAGAAGGTGGCCAAGGCTGAAAAATCCAAAACCGTGAGAGGCCCAGGACAGCAGCTCTTAGGCAGTTTTGAAAAGGGACAAACTTGTTTATTAAACTCCCATTTCCTGAATATCTACTTTGGGCCAGTCCCAGAGCTACATACAGGAATTGAAGAGAAGGAGACCTGAGCCTTGACCTAGAGCTTTGAAGAGCCCAGTTTCCTCTGGGCTTAGCTATTTGGAGCTATAATGGGAATCTGCCAGGTCCACAAACTCCCTAAAAACATCTTGAGTAAGAGGGTCCTTAAAGCTTAATTAAAACATCAAAAATGATGGTGAAACTGGACTCAAAGGACAGACACAGGCCCAGGATCATGCAGGGGGTCAGTGGCAGATCTAGGGCTAGAATTCAGGTTTCCGACAGCGCAGTTCTTAATGCCCACTATTACCCCTTGATACTTTAAGTATAGATTTCAAAGCCCACAGCGGAGTTGGGCTGTAGAGAGCTCTGGGTTAAGGGGGTGGGGGCGAGAAGCAGACTGGTGATTCAGGACCTGGCTGCAGTTGGCAGCATGCCCATAAATGTTTGGATTTTGGACACATGGGTTCAAATCCTATTGTCATTTTCCATCTGTTTCCTTATCTGGTAAATGAGGACTTGAACCGCCCTCAATGGGCCGTTGTAAAGACTGAATGGGCCAATGCATGTATCTTACGTCCAAGCCACAAACGGCTGTTATTATTTCCATCTCCATCCCACATCGGCGACGGTACCTAGCGTTCTGCACTTACACAGAGTCTGCTCCAGCGGTGTCCACGGGAGAAAACCCCAAACAGGCCCTCAAAGGCTACCGCCTCGGCTGCAGCATGGCAGTTTACCTCAAAGAGCCCAAATACCAGCCCTACAGGACGGATCCCCAGCTGCACGGCCAGCGCTTCAGACGCACAGCACAATCTGGGTCTGGGGAGGCGGGACTCTAAGTGCCAGTCCCTGTCTCCAAATCCACCAACTCCCGGAGTCCGGCACCCACTTACCTACCTTCCAAAGCTGCGAATCTACGCTCCCGCCAACACTATCAAGCACTCGAGTTTCTTCTGGTCCACTTGGGGGCGGGGCTGCTTCCCGGAAGCTGCACCCCTCCTCCCACTCCACCCCCACTAGCGTACAAACCACACCCCCTCCAGGGGGCCACTTTGCAGGAGTGCTTCAGCCCTGCCTCGCACATGCACTGAAGCTCGTGGTCTGACCAATCAGGTGTGCTGAAAGGCTGGCGAGCCCGCCCCTCTTCGCGCTGCGCCTGCGTGTGGGTGAGGAAAGGCTGGAGGGAGTCTTACTGGAGCACAAGGAAAGTGCAGAGGTCCCTCCAAGTAGACCTGCCTCAGCGGTGGTTCCGCCCCGAGGGTCTGTTTACAAACCTCCTCTTCCTAATTTAGAGCTTACTTGGCTCTGGTTAGTTACTTGCTGAAAGAATAGTTGGATGTCAAGGACGTTGAAACAACACCGTTGAAACAACACCATAATGCCTAACACAATTGCTAAGTTCATATTTGCGGACTGAGCATTCCAAAGTTGTTGAGTTCAGCAACAGGCTGCCTTCCAAATTTTAAGAGACTATTTATTCCAGCGTAATTGCAGAGGGTCTACTCTGTGCCATGGTTTGGGAAATGAGAATTGAATGACATGGGAACTTGAGGCATTAGACCTGTCTGATGAGTACAGTGAGAGCTCTGACCAAGGGTCTGTGGGAATCTAGTGACGCTTTTGGGGTCTGGGTGAACTGGTAGAACTGGGTGAGTGAAGTGGGGGGTATGGATCAAAGGAATGCTTTTATAAAGGAGAGTCAGGGATTATCGAAAAGTTTACTTTGAACTGTGAGAGTGCCAGTTGTGTACACCTATTTTCTGATTTTGCTTCTCAAAATCTGTAACCCTAACCTGTTTTATACCTCTTTGTATTCCAAGTGAAAGAGGTAGAGGCTTAATGCTAAGGAAATATGACACCACTTAGTTCTCAGCTACTAGAGTTCTGATACAGTTCAAATAAGGAAAAGGTGGCAGAAAGAAATGAGAAAAAGAGTGAAGAAATAAAATGGAGCCACTACAGTCAAGCTGCTAAATTATTAAAATTAAGTAGACTGAGCATAAGGAAACAATTTTATTCTTGCTTTAACTAACCTGGGAACTTACACTTTTCAGTTGTGCATCCATGCCTGAATGTACATGAACTCCATAGATAACCATCTGAACAACTCAGTTAATGAACCAGACCACAGACACCTGGAAGATTACCATCTTGGGTCACTCTAGAGGCTAAGCATGCACGACTGTCACTTCTCAAAAATGTACTTTTTAGGTCCTGGCCAGGTAGCTCAGTTGGTTAGTGTCCTCTGGATACACCAAAATTGCAGGTTGGATTGCCATCCTGGCATGTGGAGGAAACAACCAATGAATGCAAATATAAGTGGAACAACAAACCTACGTTTCTCCCTCTCTCTCCCCCTTCTGCTCTAAAATAAAAAAAAATTTTAAATGTACTTTTTACTATAAAAACTCAAACTTTTCTTTCTCCTTCAGAATACTCTGGGTATTGCCTAATTGTTTCCAGTTTGCAAATCTAGAGACTTCAATAAAAGTTTTGCTATTTTTTATTTTAGCAAGACTGCCTGCTTCATTTATGCGCAGGTGACAGGAAGTAATGTTTTTTGTGCATTAAAGAGTCAGGGGCAGTACATGCACTTAAAAACTTTTTTTTAACATGCATGTATGCGCGCATGAGAGACAGGGAGAAAGATGAGAAGCATTAACTCACAGTTGCACTTCAGTTGTTCATTGGTTGCTTCTCATACTTGCCATGAGGGGAGTGGGCTCTGGCTGGGCCAGTGACCCCTTGCTTAAACCAGTGACCTTGGGCTTCAAGCCAGGAACCTTTGGGCTCAAGCTGGTGACCCCACACTCAAGTTGGATGAGCCTGCGCTCAAGCAGGTGATTTCAGGGTTTCGAACCTGGGACCTGTGTCCCAGGTCAATGCTCTATACACTTTACCACCACTAGGAAGGCCCCATGCACTTCAATTTTGATGACAATTGTCACTATGCTTATTTTACAGATTGGGGAAATAATTGCCAGGGAGGTGACATAATTTGCCCCACCTCACACCAGGGCTTACTTTGTAACGCCTGCTCAATATGCTTCTTCACCTCATAGGGATTACTATTTATCCCTCCCTCCCCAATTTAGATACTCTGCCCAACATTTCTTTCATACCTGTTTCATCTCTGAGTTTGATAACTAAAATTAATTAGGATCATCTACCTCTAGAACCCAAACAGGGTGGAAAATTTATAAATGTTGCTGTCTGGTATAATTGATTTTTCCCATGTCTCTCTCTTATTTTTGCCTGGATGACCTGTTCCCACTGCCACCCACTACTAATTTTAATCTTTGTCTTGTATCCAGAGAAAAGGGGTTGTGAATGCAACAATATGAATAATCTTATACATAATACTGAACAAAAGTAGCCAGATACAAGAGTACATGTGCTGTTGGAAGTCAGGGTAGTTACCACTAGGGAGCTAGGGAGTGACTTGGAGACAAAAGGGATTTTTTTAGGGTGCTGGTCATGTTTATTGATGAATGTGAATTACATGGATGTGTTTACTTTGTGGAAACTTATCAACCTTTAAACTTATCTGCACCTTTCTGTATGCATAAATTAAAAAGCAAAAAACCCCCAAATCCCTACAAGCCCACTATTGGGCTTCCCAGGTAGGTACATGACATTGGGCTAAATGCAGTGACAAGCGTAAAAGAACTAGACACCAGTGGTGGCCAGGGCTTGGGGGCAGGACACATGGTATGGAAACTTATTTTGGGATATAATAAAAATGTTTTGGGGACTAGATAGAAGTGGTTGTACGACATTGTAAATGGCTAAATGACATTGAATTTTTAAAATGGTTAAGTTTATGTTCTGTGAATTTCATCTCAATTAAACAAGAAAATTGGTTCACCAAATACAATATGGTATTCTGGTTTAGATCCTGGAACAGAAAAAGGATGTCTGTGGAAAAACTGATGAAGTACAGTGTGATAGTTTTTTCTTAGTTCTGATAAATGTACCATGTATGTAAGATGTTAACATAGAGGGAAGTTGGGTGACGGCTATATGGGAACTCTCTGCAACTTTTCTGTAAATACAAAATTGTTCCAAACTAAAAAGTTAAAAAAAAAAAAAAGGGCGTGGGCCACTCTCACGGGATCCCAGATCCCAGCTTTCCTAAGTCAGTGGTAAGATCTTGAGCAAGCTACTTCTTGGATGAGCCTCAATTTCCCATAAGCAAAAATAGGTTAGTCTGCAAAAGTAATTTTGTATGAATAAGGATGGTAACCCTCTCACCCTCCAAAGCCGCATCAGAATTACTAGGCATGAAGGGTTGTGGTTTTTAAAAAGAAACATTACCATAGCCTAGTAGGGAATCTTCAAAGTCCAGATACCACTACAGGATAGAGGTGAGAAAAACTGATGACCTCAAATATTCCCAGTTCTTAAATTATGTAGTTTCAAGTCATAGTCCCCACTCTCAGGGAACAGAACTTTTCTTATGTAGTTTGGTAAGAACTCAAGTCACATGTAAGGGGAGTTCTTCTGGGGATTCATTCTTGACTGAAGCCTTATGTTGGAGTAGAAGCAGACTGGAATGGAAAATAAGGCAAGCCCTCTTTAAGCAGGCTTTGAATAACAGGTTTAGGTATGGAATTGATTTAATAGGAAACAGGGACTGTAACAGCAACAGTCCAGAAGATCCCCTTGGCAAGCAGTACACAGGGGCAGCTAGGGGAACTGAGATGAGGCAGGAAACAGCTTAGAGGAAGCCACAGGACTCCAGATGGGACTTGAGAGCTTAGCCAACTAGTGCTCATGGGAATTAAAAAATGGTATTTCTGTGTGGAGAGAAAAAACAACACTGATCTAATGAGTGTTGGGGCTGTATCTTTGTGAAACTTATTTATAAATTCATGATTTGAAAAACCTATGTAGATTAGGTAATACAGTGCCAGACACACAGCAGGAACTCAATGTTTGCAGTTGTTAAGTGTCTCGTATGTATAGGATAGCCAGTAGAGCCATGGAAAGCACTTGTCATGCCTGAAGAGCAGCTCCCCCGGCCTGTGAATGAGCGGCATCTGCTGGTCATCCAAGGTGGTGCAGGATCCCGTATTTACAAAGGTCTGGCCAGGTCTACAAACTGGGCTGTATGTAGGGCATGACCAGTAGTCAGTTGTTCCACAAAGCATACTATAAACAGGCAAGATGAAATAGGAGTCATCACTTCTTTTTTTGAGAGAGAGAGAGAGAGAGAGAGAGGAAAAAAGGGAGGGGGAGAGGAATAGAGGGAGGGAGAGGTAGAGGGAGAGAAAGAGGCATCAACTCATTGTTCCACTTAGTTGTGCGCCTATCGATTGCTTCTCATGTGTGTCCTGATGGGGGCTCCAACCGGCACCCTAGGGATTGAGCCTACGACCTTGGGATCAAGCCAGTGACCTGACAAGCTCTATCCACTGCACCACCAGCCAGGGCCAGGGGTCATCACTTTTTTCTTTTTTAGAGACAGACAGGAAGGGAGATGAGAAGCATCAACCCGTAGTTGTGACACTTGCGTTTCATTGATTGCTTCTCACACATACCTTGACTGGGAGGCTCCAGCCGAGCCAGTGACCCCTTGATCAAACCAGCAACCTTGGGCCTCAAGCCTGTGACCATGGAGTCATGTCTATGATCCCACGCAGGAGTCATCACTTTAAACAAGAGTGTTTTTTATTTGTACAAAGCACTAATTTTCTCAACATTCTTCACTCATTTATCAACAAGTTTTTCACTGTATTAACTTAACAAATTAACAGTGTCAAACTACACTTCACTACCTGTCAACTGCCTTAGAGACAACCAAAAAAGTGCTTGGAGCACTAAATAAAAAGGTGAGGGGGAGAAGCCCAAGAAAGGTCAGCAGAGGTACTTTAGAAACAGTGAAAGGGGATGGTTGGGGAAGGGGGAATTAAAGTCCTGAGCACCATCCAATTTGCCTCAAGCTTCAGAGGTTTACCAAATCATTTTTAAAAGACGAGGTTAAGAAATCAGAGGAACGGGTACTTCAGAATGTTAAGCAGGTTACCCAAGTTCCTGGACTGGCAGAGCGAGAAAAGGAGGGAGAAAGTGGGGCTGGGGAGCAGAGCAGAGGCAGGAAGCGAGAAGCACAGGAGAAAGTTGAGCCTAGAGGAAATAAACTTTGGAACTTATCATGAACTGGAAGAATGAAAAGCCAGAGTCAGCGTCTTGGAAGAGAAAGCCTGGAATTTTATACCATCCAGGAGGTGACAATCGATTCTAAAGCTGTACAGTGGCAGGCAGTGAGGTGCATTTAAGACTAAACCATGTGAGCCGGTGCTTAACTAATTCCACTCTAACTGAGGATTTAAGAGCATATGTGCCCACAGTACATCCACCACAACAGGCCAATTGCTTATAGGCAATAATCAAGCCAAGCGAGTCAGTAGAAACTAAGTGAAGCTAATGTTACCGTCAAGTGAAGAGGCCACAAATTTCATTGCTCTGTCACAGCCTTTTAGTGGTTTCCTAAAACTAAGCCATTCGGACCACTTGTAAAAAGCTAGTATTGCCAAATACTGCATAAACAGGCTGACTATGATCCAAGCCCCAATTTTATTCCTGAGCCTTCATGCCTCCTGTGATCTGGAATACAGCAGGTGGCATGGAAGTTACTATTTTTGGTGGGGGTGGAAGGGAACTGGAATCAAAAGCTGCCTGATCACATATCTAAGCAAATGAGATCAAACTGTCTCATCCGTTCAGAATCCCTCTTGCCAAAAAGTCATAACCCTCCGACTGATTGAGCAAAACAGGATTCTGCTACTCAGATGCTCTGAGTTTGGGAAGCACTGGTTTTTGATATTTCCAGCCAGTTTCCATTTCGATCGTCTCAGGTTCTTCTGCTTAAGACTGCTCTGCCCAGTAGGAAAAGGCTTCGTATAAACGTATACCATCTTTCAGGGTGGCATACCCCTTGCAAGGGGCCAGTCTCCTCCCCCTTTTCAGTTGTCCACTTCCTCCTCTTCATTCTGTTCTTCTTCTTCCAGCCTTTCCTCGTCTTCATCATTGTCCTCATCTCTACCCTTGTCCTGCTCTTCTGAATCTGTTTTTCTGTCTCTGTCCTTCTTCTTCTGCTCTGAAGCCTCCTTCTTGCCTTTCTGCTCCCTCCTGTATGCTGTAAGGAGAAGGAGAGGGTCAGAAGGCAGGGCTGCACTGCGCGGGGCTGCAGCAGCGCGCTTCTTTCTCGGTGTCACTGAGAAAGCCGAGGCACAGAAGGAAAAATGACCTGGCCAGCATTACAAAACCCATCTCCGGTGGTGCTAACGGGACTGTTTCTGAGTCACATCCAATACTTGCTTACTGGACACTTAAAGGGGACCCAAGCTGAACATCTACTTGGCTGAGAAAAGAAAGGGGCCATTACCTTCTAGAGCTTCCTTTAACGGGGCAACGAACCGCTGGAACTCCATCTCCTCCATGGCCGAGAGCACATCACTGGCATTCAGCGTCTTGCGTTTCCCTTTCATCGCGAAGTTGTTGGCACTGAAACAAGAAAAGATTTGGGGCCGTCAGAAAAGCAGCATCCCGAGGTGGAATGGGGAAGCCCATGTCTTAGGTACGGGAATTATTGGGACAAGGTAAACTACCCGTCTTCCCTATACAAAAGGGCTAAAGCAAGGTTGCTCTGTTGCTTTATTTGCGTCAGAACTTGCAAGAACTAGATCAGGGCTACGAGCCTCCAGGAGTTGAGACCCAGTCACCGGGGCCTGTGGGCTCCAAGCCCACACTCGCTAGACCTCCCTGGGGCCAGTCCCGGCTGGGCTCTGGCTCGCTCTGCCCGCCTCACCAGGACGTGGCGTACAGCACGAAGACGCTGGCGGCGCGGGAGATGGCGCTCCGGGCCTCCTTGGAGATGTTGACACCATCCGGGAGCTGTGAGAAGAGCGGGGGGTGAGCCAAGCTGCCGCCGGCCCAGGTCCTGCTTCCCTCACGGCCCGCTCGTCCGCCCCTGGCCCTTCCGCCAGCCTAGCTGCTCACCGCCTCCTTGATGATCCTGGTGATAACGGCATTGGGCAGGTTGAGGTCCTCGGGCCTCTCCGCCATCGCAGCCACCAGGGCCGGACCCCGGCCTCGGGCCTCCTCTTCACACAACTACAGAGTCCGGACTTCCCGCGTCGCCACGGTCTGACCCAACAGGCTTCCGTCCCACCCCGCGTTGCCCACTGTGTCCCATACTGCCTCGCGCGCTACAACCTCCTTCTCCCGGCAGCCCCGCCTCTGCTTCAGGTTGCCGGTGCAGCCGAACGTCCCCTGCCGCTATGGTCTCGGTACGCTGGGGGTTCCGTCCGGCCCCACCGACACCCGTTGTCCCTTCCCAAGCTCGTTTGTCTGCTTTACGCCACCACCACATCTGGAGCTCTCTCACCAAATGAAGTTGGGCTCACTAGGGCTTCCGTTCCTTCCCCATAGTGCTGTGCGCTGCTGCCTAGCGACGGCGCAGCCTGGCGCGTTATTGGAGGGGGGACGACGCGGCGAGGACTGAGACGGTGGGCGGGGTTCCTTTGGGCGGAGGCGGGGCCTGGCGGAGGGGCCGTAGACCTCCACACCGCCCCGCCGGGAGCCGGGTTTTTCCAGTGGGCGTGGGCTTCTGAACCATGTGCGGTCGGCTTTGATTCCAAGGAACCGCGGCCCTCGGTAGCCTGATTCTTCCACTTCCCTTTTCCAGAACGAAGCGGGGAACCTTTTTTTTCTACTCTTACAGGAGCTGATATCCATCCTTAATATTTACATTCCTCCCAATTTGGTAATAATAGTATTAAAAATACCTGTTACCTAGAATTTTCAAACGCAGATTACTTTGTGCGAGCACAGCACTGATGCTGGCAGCATAGAAATGGGCATGACTAGACGTCGAGGCTCAATTCGGGATGGTCAGATAAAGAAAGGGCGACAAACCGGTTGTAAGACTAATGCAACATCACATTGTCATTGAAAAACCCTGTTAAAATTTTTTGTTGTTGTATTTTTCCGAAGCTGGAAATGGGGAGGCAGTCAGACAGACTCCCGCATGTGCTCGACCGGGATCCACCCGGCATGCCCACCAGGGGGCGATGCTCTGCCCATCTGGGGTGTTGCTCTGTTGCAACCAGAGCCATTCTAGCGCCTGAGGCAGAGGCCATAGAGCCATCCTCAGTGCCCGGGCCAACTTTGCTCCAATGGAGCCTCGGCTGCGGGAGGGGAAGAGAGAGACAGAGAGGAAGGAGAGTGGGAGGGGTGGAGAAGCAGATGGGCGCTTCTCCTGTGTGTCCTGGCCCGGAATTGAACCCGGGACTCCTGCACGCCAGGCTGACGCTCTACCACTGAGCCAAGCGGCCAGGGCCAAAAAAATTGTTTTTTAGTTTATGAAATTGTTCTTCAAATACCTGTTCCAGTCAGAAACTTACCATAGCTTAACAATGGCTTTTTAAGTTGTGTTATTTTCATATTATGCTCATAGACATTGCCCTCACTCCCACTGAGTATAATGATTTTTTTTTTTCTAGAAACATGTCTGGTCACCCTTTAGTTTTCCTGCTTCTGATAATGAGTACAGAGAAATATTTCTCTATTATGTGAAATCAACAACAATTAGAGGATAAATGCCAACTGAAATGGCTTCAATTAGAAACTGTAGGAGCTGGCCCTGGCTGGGGAGCTCAGTTGGTTAGAGTGTCACCCTCACACACCAGGTGGCAGGTTTGGTCCCCAGTCAAGGCACATCCAGGAAACCACCATTGAATGTATAAATAAGTGAAACAGTAAACCGATGTTTCCCTTTCTCTTTTTTTGGATTTTTATTTATTCATTATAGAGAAGAGAGAGAGAGAGAGAGAGAAGGGGGGAGGAGCAGGAAGCATTAACTCCCCTATTTGCGTTGACTAGGCAAGCGGGGATTTTGAACGGGTGACCTCAGGGTTCCAGGTCGATGCGCTATCCACTGCACCACCACAGGTCAGGCTTCTCTTTCTCTAAAATAGAAACTGTAGGGTCTGGTGGGAAAACTCTGCACTTGGATAGAACAGGCCTGATTTAAAGCTGTCTGGAGAAGCTCGGCTTCAGTCATTTGCTGTCCTACTGGACTTGGGCCCCTGTAGTGTCAGATATTTTGATCTCTAAAAAGAGCCAGAAATCTATGGACTATTTCCATTTAAAAATAATGGTTTAAAGTACAGGCTAAAAAGAACAAGTCATAGGCGAGGTGCAATCCTAGGCCAATATTTTGCTATCTTTGGTCTAAATTAAAAGTTCTTTTTAGTAGGGGACTTTTTTTTTTTTGTATTTTTCTGAAGTTAGAAGTGGGGAGGCAGTCAGACTCCTGCATGCGCTGAACCAGGATCCACCCGGCATGCCCACCAGGGGGTGATGCTCTGCCCATCTGGGCCATTGCTGCATTGCAACTTGAGCCATTCTATCTCCTGAGGCAGAGACCATGGAGCCATCCTCAGCACCCAGGCCAACTTTGCTCCAATGGAGCCTTGGCTGCGAGAAAGGAAGAGAGAGATAGAGGGGAATAAAAGGGGAAGGGTAGAGAAGCAGATGAGCGCTTCACCTGTGTGCCCTGACCGGGAGTCGAACCCAGGACTTCCACGGACTGGTCCACTCTACCACTGAGCCAACCGGCCAGGGCAGGACTTTTTTTTTTTTATTATGATTTTTCATGCTTATAACAGGTTCCTTCACATATTTATTTGGTAGTCAATAAATGTGTTGAATGAAATAAAGTAGAAATGGACACTGTCCTAATTACAAAGTTAGTATGGATCAGGTAGTAGTGATTGCATAAAACATTTCTAGAGAGAGAAAGATGATAGTATTTATTGAGCACCTATTATATTACCACATGTAAAAGTAGATTCTCTCACTTAATGCATCTACAACCCTTAGGGATTTCCCCTCCCCTAATTTATGTGAGGAAACAGGCTAAGAGAGGTTAAGTCACTTGCCCAAGACCATACAGACAATAAATTGCCAGCGGCCTCTGACACAATTGCAAGTCTACTGATTTGCTGTTTGAGCAAACCCATTAATTTCTGGTGCACATATTGCCTCCCTGTATGGAAATTGGAGCATATTGAAAAATGAAACATGTCGTCCAAAGTTTGTTATTTATTTATTTTTTTACAGGGACAGAGAGGTGATAGATAGGGACAGACAGATAGGAACAGAGAAAGATGAGAAGCATCAATCATCAGTTTTTTGTTGTGACACCTTAGTTGTTCATTGATTGCTTTCTCATATGTGCCTTGACTGCAGGCCTTCAGCAGACCGCGTAACCACTTGCTCGAGCCAGTGACCTTGGGTCCAAGCTGCTGAGCTTTGCTCAAACCAGATGAGCCCGCGCTCTAGCTGGCAACCTCGGGGTCTCGAACCTGGGTCTTCCTCATCCCAGTCCAACACTCTATCCACTGTGCCACCACCTGGTCAGGCTCTTCCAACGATTTGAGCCATTTAAAGCACTTCTGTAAATAGATTAGTTATACTTTGAAAACTTTTTGGAGATGGTGGTATCTTTTTCCTAATGATTAATAAAGGGGAAAAGGAAAGGATGCAGATATTTCTTCTGAACTATATGCCAGACCTTTTAATACCCGTTAGCTAATTATTTATATAATGACCCTGTGAAATAGGCTTATGCTCATTTTTAAAAAAACTTTTTAGTCGCTCATTGAACGAGGGGGCAGCTGTCCAGAAGAACGTCTTTGCCCGCAGTGCGTGCACTCCCGCCACCATGTCCAGGGGACCTGCAGTTGGCATTGATCTTGGCACCACCTACTCTTGCGTGGGTGTTTTCCAGCACAGAGAAGTGGAAATAATAGCCAATGACCAAGGAAACCGAACCACCCCAAGTTATGTAGCCTTTACTGACACCGAATGATTGATCGGTGATGCTGCAAAAAATCAAGTTGCAATGAATCTTACCAACACGGTTTTTGATGCCAAACGCTTCATTGGATGTAGATTTGATGATGCTGTTGTCCAATCTGATATGAAGCATTAGCCCTTCATGGTGGTGAATGATGCTGGCAGACCCAAGGTCCAAGTAGAATACAAGGGAGAGACAAAAGTTTCTATCCAGAAGACGTGTCATCGATGGTGTTGACAAAGATGAAGGAGATTGCAGAGGCCTACCTTGGAAAGACTGTATCCAATGCTGTCGTCACAGTACCCGCTTACTTCAATGACTCTCAGCGTCAGGCTACCAAAGATGCTGGAACCATTGCTGGTCTCAATGTACTTAGAATCATCAATGAGCCAACTGCTGCTGCTATTGCTTACGGCTTAGACAAAAAGGTGGGAGCTGAAAGGAACGTGCTGATCTTTGACTTAGGAAGTGGCACTTTCGATGTGTCAATTCTCACAATTGAAGATGGAATCTTTGAGGTCAAATCTACAGCTGGGGATAGCCACTTAGGTGGAGAAGACTTTGACAACCAAATGGTCAACCATTTTATCGCAGAGTTCAAGCGCAAGCATAAGAAGGACATCAGCGAGAACAAGAGGGCTGTCCGCAGCCTTCGTATTGCCTGCGAACGTGCTAAGCGCACTCTCTCTTCCAGCACCCAGGCCAGTATTGAGATTGATTCGCTCTATGAAGGAATCGACTTCTATACCTCTATCACCCGTGCTCGATTTGAAGAATTAAATGCCGACCTTTTCCGTGGCACCTTGGATCCTGTAGAGAAATCACTTCGAGATGCCAAGCTTGACAAGTCCCAAATCCATGATATTGTCCTGGTGGGTGGCTCTACCCATATCCCCAAGATTCAGAAACTCCTGCAGGACTTCTTCAATGGAAAAGAATTGAATAAGAGCATTGACCCTGATAGGGCTGTTGCTTATGGTGCAGCTCTCCAAGCAGCCATCCTCTCTGGAGACAAATCTGAAAATGTTCAAGATTTGCTGCTGTTGGATGTCACTCCTCTTTCCCTTGGCATTGAGACTGCTGGTGGAGTCATGACTGTCCTCATCAAGCGCAATACTACCATTCCTACCAAGCAGACACAGATCTTCACTACCTATTCTGACAACCAGCTTGGTGTGCTCATTCAGGTTTACGAAGGTGAACGTGCCATGACCAAAGATAACAACCTGCTTAGCAAGTTTGAACTCATGCCTCCTGCACCTCGTGGTGTTCCTCAGATTGAGGTCACTTTTGATATCAATGCCAATGGATCCTCAAGTCTCTGCTGTGGATAAGAGTACAGGGAAAGAGAACAAGATTACCATCACTGATGACAAAGGCCGTCTGAGCAAGGAAGACATTGAGCGGATGGGCCAGGAGGCCGAGAAGTACAAAGCTGAAGATGAGAAGCAGAGGGACAAGGTATCTTCCAAGAATTCACTTGAATCATATGCATTCAACATGAAAGCAACTATTGAAGGTGAAAAACTTCAAGGCAAGATCAATGACGATGACAAACAGAAGATTCTTGACAAGTGCAATGAAATAATCAACTGGCTTGATAAGAACCAGACTGCAGAAAAGGGAGAATTTGAACATCAGCAGAAAGAGTTGGAAAAAGTCTGCAACCCGATCATTACCAAGCGGTAGCAGAGTGCAGGAGGCACGCCAGGAGGAAGGCCTGGGGGCTTCCCTGGTGGTGAAGCCCCTCCACCTGGTGGTGCCTCCTCCGGGCCCACCACTGAAGAGGGTGATTAAGCCAACCTTGAGCATAGATTGCGTATTGTTCCACATAAAATATTTAAGGACCCAAATTTGTAGCAAATTTTATGGCAGTTTTAAAAAATTGAACTGCTGTATAGTTAAATAACTGGGCATTCTCAATACTTGAATACAGACTGTGTGCACAGGGAAAGGAAATAATGCACTTTATAAGCACTGTTATTGTAAAGTGGAAAATGCGATGTCTTAAATAAAACTATTTAAAATTGGCACCATAAAAAAACTCAAAAAACTTTTTAGTCTTTTTTTTTTTTTCTTTTAGGTGATAGGAGGGGAGATAGTGAGGCAGGCTCCCACATGCACCTGGGATCCACCTAGCAAACTCATTTGGGGCCAATACTCAAGTACTGTTATTTTTAGTGTCTGGGGCTATCCCGCTCTAATGGAGCTATTCTCAGTGCCTGGATCAGTCAAGCCACTGACGGCAGGAGGGGAAGAGGGAAGGAACAGAGGGAGAAGCAGATGGTTGCTTCTCCTGTGTGCCCTGACCGGGAATCAAACCCAGGACATCTATACGCTAGCCGAGGCTCTGTCCACTGAGCCAGGGCCGACTCATGCTCATTTTGCAGATGAGGAAGTTGAAACTCAGATGAACTAATCTTTATCTTTTTAATTTTTAATTTATTTATTTTTTATGACAGAGAGAGAGACAGAGAGAAGGACAGATAGGGACAGACAGGCAGGAAGGGAAAGAGATGAGAAGCATCAATTCTTCGTTGCGGCTCCTTAGTTGTTCATTGATTGCTTTCCCATATGTGCCCTGATCAGGGGACTACAGCAGAGTGAGTGACTCCTAGCTCAACTCAGTGACCGTGGGCTCAAGCCAGTGGCCTTTGGGCTCAAGCCAGCAACCATGGGGTCATGTCTATGACCCTGCGCTCAAGCTGGTGAGCCAGTGCTCAAGCCAGATGAGCCCACATTCTAGCCAGTGACCTCAAGAGTTTCAAACCTGAGTCCTCTGCATCCCAGTCCGACGCTCTATCTACTGCACCACTGCCTGTCAAGCTAAGCAATCTTTTAATGATGAATTAAGAGATCTTTTCTGTTTTATTTTCATTTTTTTCTTTTGAGAGAGAGAGAGAGGCAGAGAGACAGGAATGGAGAGAGAGAGAGAGAGAGAGAGAGATTGGAGAGAGAGAAATGAGGAGCATCAACTCGTAGTTGCATCACCTTAGTTGTTCAATGATTGCTTCTCATACGTGCCTTGACCAGGGGTGGGGTGCTCAAGCTGAGCCAGTGACTCCTTGCTCAAGCTAGTGACCTTTGAGTTCAAGCCAACGACTTTGGGATCATGATGATCCTGTGCTCAATCTGGTGACCCTGTGCTCAAGCTGGTGAGCCTGCACTCAAGCTAGATGAGCCCACTCTCAAGCCTTGGAATTTTGGACCTGGGACCTAGGTCAATGCTCTATCCACTGCACCACCACTGGTCAGGTTAGGAGAACTTCTTTTTTTTTTTTTTTTTTTTTTTTTTTTTTACAGAGACAGAGTCAGAGAGAGGGATAGACAGATAGGAACGGAGAGGTGAGAAACATCAATCATTAGTTTTTTGTTGCGACTCCTTAGTTGTTCATTGATTGCTTTCTCATATGTACCTTGACCGTGGGCTTTCAGCAGACTGAGTAACCCCTTGCTGGAGCCAGCGACCCTGGGTCAAAGCTGGTGAGCTTTTTGCTCAAGCCAGATGAGCCCGCGCTCAAGCTGGCGACCTCGGGGTCTCGAACCTGGGTCCTTCCACATCCCAGTCCAATGCTCTATCCACTGCGCCACCACCTGGTCAGGCAGGTTAGGAGAACTTCTGAAGTCAGTCTGCTCCCAAACTCTTGCCACTTTACTTCACACTGAGATGTTTTCATACTTGCTTGTTACCCGATTCTTTTTTTTTTTTTTTTTTTGTATTCTGAAGCTGGAAACGGGGATAGACAGTCAGACAGACTCCCGCATGCGCCCGACCGGGATCCACCTGGCACGCCCACCAGGGGCGACACTCTGCCCACCAGGGGGTGATGCTCTGCCCCTCCGGGGCGTCGCTCTGCCTCTACCAGAGCCACTCTAGTGCCTGGGGCAGAGGCCAAGGAGCCATCCCCAGTGCCTGGGCCATCTTTGCTCCAATGGAGCCTTGGCTGCGGGAGGGGAAGAGAGAGACAGAGAGGAAGGAGTGGGGATGGAGAAGCAAATGGGCGCTTCTCCTATGTGCCCTGGCCAGGAATCGAACCTGGGTCCCCTGCACGCCAGGCCGACGCTCTACTGCTGAGCCAACCAGCCAGGGCCTGTTACCTGATTCTTAATTATCCTATGACCACCATTTACGTACAAGGGTTCAATAGAAACATTTTATGCTTTGAGTCCAAATTAAGATCTGGCTGATACTTAATACACCCTAATTATGTGGTTGTTTCTCCAGAGGGCTAAAAAGCTGCAAGGTTGGCTTTTGTCCTAACCATTTATAACCATGGGCTTGCCGGATGAGAGCCAGTGGGATGAAACCACCTGCAGGTCGGCTGTGTGTCAGCATCCACAATGCTGGGCAACTATCCGCCGGATTGAGAGGGGCCACCCTCGAATCCTGGGCTCACCATGCAAAACTCTGGATGTTAACGGTGAATTACCCAACTCATTTCTTTCCTTACAAGATATTTCAATTATTTCTGTTTGGCTCCCTTTTGACATATTATGTGTTTTCTTCTGGTCTGCTTTCTTAGAGAAACCACCAGTGCTCACTGTTGTAAATATCTCCGATTCCTGCTTCCTGGCCAAGAGACGTCCTCAGCATCATTTACCCGGATTCACCTTGACTAAGCCTCACTCTTTATTGTCTTGGGGTGCAAAGTTTGACTCCAAATTTCCAGGCAGGTAAATTACCATGGAATCTTCCTTTAAGAACCTGCTATCTCAAAATTCTGGATTGACTTCCTTTACCTTTGTAGAAGACCTTGAGAAATGTGGGTTCAAAATAAAACGCCAATTTAGCTAAGGAGGTGGTAAATAGGCGGTGGGAAACTAAAAAGAAAGCATCCTTATTCGTGTCCTAAGAGTTGGTTAAAATGGTGGGGGTATATTAGTTTGCGAGAGTACGTATATACAGAGTACCGCAGACTGGATGGCTTAAACAACAGAAAGTTCTCTTCTCAACCTCCTGAGGCTAGAAGTTCAAGATCAATGTGTTGGCAGAGCTACTTTCTCCTGAGTGCTCTCTCCTTGGCTGGGAGGCGGCCATGGTCTCCCTCTGTCACAACATGATCTTTCCTCTGAGCGTCAGTGTCCTAATCTCTTCTTATAAGCATACCAGTCAGATTGGATGAGGCCTCACCTATATGACCTTGTTTTACTTTCGTTACCTCTTTAACGACCTTATCTCCAAAAAGAGTCAAAATCGGAGGTACTGGAGGTTAGGATATCAACAGATGAATTTCGAGGGACACAGTTCAGCCCATATCAGGGAATATCTCATTAGCTTCTGTGAGTCATCAGAAGACTGCCCACACGTGCTGGCTGTCTTCTTTTATTTTTAGGTATGAAACTATAAGGTCTTGAAGGAAGAAGCAATGGCTTTTCCCTTTGAATATCCTACAAAGTTTAGCTCCTCGATTAGTGCTTGCTGATATATGAAGCTAAGGGAAAGGTATCTGTGGAAAGCTTAGACTTTTAAACTTTGAAGACCCTGTTGCCTGGAGTCAAAAGCATTAATGGTGGCCTTTGTAGTGGCTTCTAGTCTCCTGTTCAATTTCAGCAGCCCTCGATGACTTTTCTTAGGCCAGAGATAGTACAGAAAAGGATAGGGCTACTTTCAGGTTCTATTGTACTCAAACCCTGGGAGAACAGCGGCTTTTCCCAGTCAGGGCCTCTGAAGGCAAAGACCATGACATCATTGTTTAGTCACTCATTGGGTTCACAGATAAATCATAGTGGGGTCTACTTTCCTGGGCACTGGGCATACACTGTGAATAAGATAGTCTTTTCCTCAAGGAGCTTTCAGTCTAGTGGGGGGCAAGAACCATTTGTTGTGACGGGTGTGGTATGAAGAGTGCCATCTAGGTGTGTGGAAATTCAGGGGAAGGATTCCTAACCCAGGGCTCGGCTTTCTGTATAGGTGGCACCTGTGCTTAGACCTGAAATTAGAGCAGTTTAGTGAAGTGGGGGTTGCAGGTGGGAGGGAGACAGGAAGAGAGTTCTAGACTACATAAATAGCACATGCAAAATCCAGAAGGCAAGAGGAAGTTCTTTAAGTGTTAGGAAAAAAGTTCAGTGTTTAGAACCTAGAGCAGGAATGGGAGAGTGATCAGGGTTGAGAGTGGGGAGGGGGAGTAGCAAGCAGGGGCCTTCATCATGTAGAACTCTGTAAGTCAGGCTAAGGAGTTGGGTCTGTAGCTTACATGTCTTTTCAATAGTTATTCATTTATACAGTTAACATATTTAAAAAAATAAAGTAGCAAGTGATACAAAAATGTAAGAAGACAGTATTTCTCTTTTAATTAAGTGAGAGCAGGAGAGGCAGGGAGACAGACTCTCACATGCGCCCCAAATGGGATCCACCTGGCAAGCCCCTTATGGGGTGATGGTCTGCCCATCTGAGAAGTCACTCCAACTGAGTTATTTTTAGCGCCTGAGGTGGAGGCTGCAGAGCCATCCTCAGTGCATGAGCCCATCTTGCTGGAATCAGTTGAGCCACGGCTGCAGGGGGTAGTGAGGGGGGAGGAGAGAGAGAGAGAGAGAGGGAGGACAGGGTGGAGAAGCAGATGGTTGCTTTTCCTGTGTGCCCTGACTGGGAATCAGTATTGTGATTTTATTGTCATGGCTTTAAACATTTTTCAAAAAATTTAATGATTTTTAGAGAGAGAGGGAAGAAGAGAGAGAGAGAGAGAAATATCAATTTTTTGTTCACTTATTTATGCATTCATTGGTTGATTCTTGTATATGCCCTGACTGGGTATTGAACCCACACCTTGGTGTATCGGGATCATGCTCTATCAACTGAGCTACCTGGCCAGGGTCCACTTAAACCATATTTAACTTAGTAGCAGTAAGTACATTTACAATATTGTGCAACCATCACCATTATTTATTTCTAGAACTTTTTCATCATCTCAAACAGGAACTCTGCACTCATTAAACAAGAGCTTCTCGGCCCTGGCTGGTTGGCTCAGTGGTAGAGCATTGGCCTGGTATGCAGGAGTCCTGGGTTCGATTCCCGGCCAGGGTACACAGGAGAAGCGCCCATCTGCTTCTCCACCCCTCCCACTCTCCTTCCTCTCTGTCTCTCTCTTCCCTTCCCACAGCCAAGGCTCCATTGGAGCAAAGTTGGCCCGGGCACTGAGGATGGCTCTGTGACCTCTGCCTCAGGTGCTAGAATGGCTCTGGTTGCAACAGAGTGATGCCCCAGATGGACAGAGCATCGCCCCCTGGTGGGCGTGCCGGGTGGATCCCGGTAGGGCGCATGCGGGAGTCTGTCTGACTGCCTCCCCGTTTCCAACTTCAGAAAAATACAAGAAAAAAAAAAAAGAGCTTCTCATTCCCTCCTTCTTCCAGCTCCTGATACTCTGTTATATTTTGTCTATGCTCTTGCCTATTCTAGGTACCACATATAAATGGAATCATAGAACATTTGTCCTTTTGTGTCTGGCTTATTTAACCTAGCCTAATGTTTTCAGGGTTCATCTGTGTTGTAGCATGTATCAGAATTTCATTCCTTTAAAAATATCCCATGTGTGTATATACCACATTTCGTTTATTTAAGTTGTTTTTGGGCACCTACATCTAAGATATTTAAATTATTACTGATGATGATGTAACTTTCTGCAGCTGGAGAGAGAGAGGCATGGGCTATTTATTCAGTTGATACGACAAATGGTTGTAAAGTGTTTGCAATGTGCATTGTCTATTTGGGAACTGTTCTGGGAAAAACAAAACCTAAGGAGATGGTGAGATCCTACATTCATTCGGTAAGTATCCAGTCCGAGGTTTTCTATAACTAAGTAGAAGGCTTTTCCTCATAGCACTATTTTATCATCCCAAGAAGACTTTTCTGTCTCTGTCTCATGTTCAGAAACTTTCATTTTTTTAGGCCTCGGAAGGATTTACCTGAAAAAGATGTTCCGAATAGATCTCCCAAAGAAAGCCACAGATTAAAAAAGGTATTTCTTCTGCATCTTCTCTTTATTAATGGAAATAAAATATTTGCTTTTATTTAGCATTGTTTCTTAGGATGACTACAGTCTGAATAATGATGATGATAACTATCTAACATTGTCCCTTACAATAATGCTAGGATGTGTGCTAACGGCTTCCCCTGCTTGCCATTACCAGAGATCTCAGACACAAGTGGGCTTGATCTGTGGCAGTTTGGCATAGGTCAGAATTTTGTCTCTACCCTGTATAGAACATGTTCAGCTAGTAAGTAAATGCTGTTATCTCATATTACAGGGAAATTAGAATGCTGGGATGGCAGACCTGAATTGGGCCTTATGGTCATCTACTCTGTTGACTTTGAAATGTTTTTAGCTATGACCTACAGTAAGAAATACTTTTTCTTTCTTTTTTTTTTTTAGTGAGAGAGTAAGTGGGGTGACAGACAGGGACAGACAGAAAGGGAGAGAGATGAGAAGCATCAACTCATAGTTGTGACATCTTAGTTGTTCATCGATTGTTTTCTCATATGTGCCTTGACTGGGTGGACGGGGGGTGGGGGGGAGCTCCAGCCAGGCCAGTGACATTTTGCTCAAGCCAACGGCCTTTGGGCTCAAGCCATCGACCGTTGGATCATGTCTGTGATCCCATGCTCAAGCGGGCAACCTTGGGGTTTCAAACCTGGGTCCTCAGTGTCCCAGGTATAACAAACATGTCATAGAACAATCCTTACCCAAACTAAGGGTGATGTATTCTGATACTTTCTGTCCTGCTCTATTTTATTCTATTTCATTTTTAAACAGTGTAGGCTTCAATTCACTCGATCTGATTCAATGATCTATGAGTGAGTTGCAATTACAGTTTGAAGAACATTGCTATGGTCTATCTCATATATTTTTCAGTTGAGGAAAGTGAGGTCCAAATAAGAAGTGATTTGCTAAAGCACATAGCTATTTAGCAGAAGAACTAAATTCGAGTTTAGGAAGAAAACCTTTTCTACTTTTCTACAGTAAGATTTGTTGCTCTTTGAGGTCCTATGGATGCCATTTATTTTTTTCATGAGATATTTCTTCACTTTTCAGTGTCATGTGGAGAGTGGGAGGAACTAAGAAAGGGTAGATGGTTTGAATGGATGAATGAACAAAGAAAGCACTTACCTCTTTGACCACTTTGGAACAAGAGGGTTAGATTAAATTAGTTTAAAATTAATTATTTGAATAGGTAATCCATGTACATGGTTCTACATTCAAAAGGCATAAAAGGATTTACAGTGCAAAGGAATCTCCCCTGTTCTCCCAAGCCAATCATTTTCTTTTCCTGGGGACACCTTATTTTTCACCGCCACCACCCCTTTCCTACTAGGGTTATGGACAAGATGATTTGTAAGGTTTCCTTGAGCACCAGTGTTTTAGTATATTAAATAGCTCAACATGAAAAGAGTTAAGACTTTAACTTTCATGCAGATACCTATATTTGTGCACAGGCTATAAAAGGAGTTGCTTCTGTCTCTATCAGTTCCCTCCCTGCTCCCAAATTGTACTGTAATATCTCTAGAGGATCTCAGTCTTTGGAATGGAGTAGCCAGAATGAGTAGTGTTCCCTCAGGTAGGCCGAGAGGTAGTCCCATATAGGATGAGGTTTGGAATTGCCAAATGCCCCCCTAATGTCGCAGTGAGGCAGGGGAGACTTTTCACTTATAAATGCTCACTCTTCTAGTACCTATACTGATACCTGGTTTCTTAGGGAACTATTATAAGGATGTTTGGGTGAGGGAGACTGCCTTTTTATTACCTTGTGAGCCATTGTACTCTTTTGGTTAGCTTAATAATCTAGTCCTTGGTCTGGTACTGAGTGCTATCAGGAGCTGTTACCTTCAAACCATACATAGGCTTTCTTTTTTTCTCTTAGCTTCCAGTGCTAAATTTGAATGAGACACCACTTCCTTGCCCACAAGATGTTAGAAATATGATTGTAGTATGGATTCCCAAAGAACAAGAGACGCAAGTGGGGTGAGTATCGTGTCTAGAACTTAGGGATCTTCAACTCCTAGGTTTTACAGAGCCCTGCTGTCCTCTGCGGGTCTCCTTTCTGCGGTCTCCTTGTTAGCCACCTCACTGCAAGCAGCAGGAGGCCAAGCGGAGACGGGTATAATCTCATGCATCTGCCTCTTGCTACACTGGAATTCTGTTTTAATGCATTTGAGATTCATGTTCTGGGACTTCTCTACATCAAATTCTACATGGCAGTAAATAGCCTACAAGATAGGGCTCACGCCTGACCTGTGGTGGCGCAGTGGATAAAGCGTCAACCTGGAAACACTGAGGTTGCTGATTCAAAACCCTGGCTTGCCTGGTCAAGGCACATATGGGAGTTGATGCTTCCTGCTCCTCCCTCTTCTCTCTCTCCTCTCTCTCTCTCTCCCCCCCCCCCTTCTCTAAATATATATATATATATATATATATATATATATATATATATGGCCACATGACAAAGATCACTTGGCAAAGGCCTAAAGGCTTGCTAATATTGACAGCCTTAAGAAGAAAGTGGTTTTTATTTTGTGACTGCTAAGGTTTTCAGATATTTGTTAAGTAAGTATTTAGAAATGATGAGACTTAAGAATTTCTTTTTATTTCATTTTATTTTTAAAAAATGATACTGTGAATGCTTTTTTATATATGTATACTTGTGTGTGTGTGTGTATTATAAACAAACAAATAAAAAAACCCCAATGGTTATTTTCTTTCATGTAAAAGAAGCCCAGATGCAGGTGGGCCAGGGCCTGCGTGCTGTAGTATGTCAGGCCCATGAGCTAGTCAGAGGCCAGAGCTCCTAGCTTTCTGGGTCATCATCCTTAGTCATGGCTTCCATCTTCTAAGGTGCTTCACCAGGGTTTTGTTTGTTTGTTTGTTTGTTTTTTGTTTGTGTGTGTGTGTATGTGTGTGTGTGTGTGTGTGTGAGAGAGAGAGAGAGAGAGAGAGAGGAAGGGAGAGAGAGGAGAAGCATCAACTAGTAGTTATGGCACTTCAATTGTTCATTGACTGCTTTCTCATCCGTGCCTTGATCAGAGGGGCTCCAGCTGAGCCAGTGACCCCTTGCTCAAGCCAGTGACCTTAGGCTCAAGCCAGCAACCTTGGGCTTAAGCCAGCGACCTTGGGCTTCAAGCCAGCGACCTTTGGGCTCAAGCCAGTGATCATGGGGTCATGTTGATATCCACGCTCAGCCTGGTGAGCCTGTGCTCAAGCCAGATGAGTCTGCGCTCAAGCTGGTGACCTCGGTTTTTTTTTTTTGTATTTTTCTGAAGCTGGAAACAGGGAGAAACAGTCAGACAGACTCCTGCATGCACCCGACGGGGATCTACCTGGCACGCCCACCAGGGGCGAGGCTCTGCCCACCAGGGGGCGATGCTCTGCCCTTCCAGAGCGTCGGTCTGCCATGACCAGAGCCACTCTAGCGCCTGGGGCAGAGGCCAAGGAGCCATCCCCAGCGCCCGGGCCATCTTTGCTCCAATGGAGCCTTGGCTGCGGGAGGGGAAGAGAGAGACAGAGAGGAAGGAGAGGGGAAGGGGTGGAGAAGCAGATGGGCACTTCCACTGTGTGCCCTGGCTGGGAATCAAACCCGGGACTCCCGCATGCCAGGCCGACGCTCTACCGCTGAGCCAACCGGCCAGGGCCGGTTTTATTTATTTATTTATTTATTTTTATTTTTCCAAAGCTGGAAATGGGGAGGCAGTCAGACAGACTCCCACATGCGCCGGACCGGGATCCATCCGGCATGCCCACCAGGGGGCGATGTTCTGCCCCTCTGGGGCGTCGCTCTGTTGCATCCAGAGCCATTCTAGCACCTGAGGCAGAGGCCACAGAGCCATCCCCAGCGCCCGGGCCAACTTTGCTCCAATGGAGCCTTGGCTGCGGGAGGGGAAGAGAGAGACAGAGAGGAAGGAGAGGGGAAGGGGTGGAGAAGCAGATGGGCACTTCCCCTGTGTGCCCTGGCTGGGAATCAAACCCAGGCATGCCAGGCCGACGCTCTACCGCTGAGCCAATCGGTCAGGGCTGACCTCGGGGTTTTGAACCTGGGACCTCAGCAACCTAGGTTGATGCTCTATCCCCTGCGCCACTACTGGTCAGGCCACAGGGACTTTTAAGATCTAAGTGAGTGCTAGGGTTCCAGCCATCATATCCATGTTCCAAGCAAAAAGGAGGAGGAAGATAACAGAGGGAAAATACTTAAGTATCTCCTCATGCTAAGCAGTGAGAATTCTGGTTCCTGTCCTTCTGTAGTCTTACAGTGGTGGGGATTTAGACATTACAAACATCACTGCACCTAAGTGTATAACTGCTGATTTGGACTAATGCTATAAAAGTAAATAACTGGATTGTGTGACAGACTAGGGGGGGACCTTGTTGAGATGTGAAGGTAAGGGTCCTTTTTTAGCAGCCTTGGGGCAGCAGGTCCTGGGTTCCCAGCTGGCCATGTCTGAGTACAGCATAGGATAGAAATCTTCTAGTCCTCATTCACGAGTATCCTTGGTGCTTTTGTTTAAGATGTCTGGAACTGAGTTGTGGTATTCTTATTTCCAGTCCAGCTAAGAAGTCTAGCATTTCCAGCCAGGATGGGAAGAAGAAAAGAGAGGCCTCTACAGTGGTAAGTTTGATGTTTGGCCAAAGCTTTCTGATGTTACTCAGTAGAAGTTATTTTTGTTTTCCTTTCAGATATCTTCCCCCTTCTGTTCTCTCTTTATTTTATTTTACTGTATTTTATTTTATTTATTCATTTTAGAGAGGAGAGAGAGAGAGAAAAAGAGAGACAGAAAGGGGGTAGGGGGAGAGGGAAGCCTCAACTCGTTGCTTCCCGTATGTGCCTTGACCCAGCAAGCCCGGGGCTTCGAACTGGGGATCTCAGCGTTTCAGGTCGATACTTTATCCATTGTGCCACTACAGATCAGGCCCTGTTCTCTCTTTAAATGAACAAAATTTTCAAAAAAAAACCCTCTTAAGAAATAATTACTGCCTGACCAGGTGGTGGCGCAGTGGATAGAGCATCGGACTGGGATGCAGAGGACCCGGGTTCGAGACCCCGAGGGCCTACCAGCTTGAACGCAAGGTTGCTGGCTCCACCAAGGGGTTACTCGGTCTGCTGAAGGCCCGCGGTCAAGGCACATATGAGAAAGCAATCAATGAACAACTAAGGTGTTGCAACGCGCAATGAAAAACTAATGATTGATGCTTCTCATCTCTCTCCGTTCCTGTCTGTCTGTCCCTGTCTATCCCTCTCTCTGACTCACTCTCTGTCTCTGTAAAAAATAAATAAATAAATAAAATAAAAAAAATTATAAAAAAAAAGAAATTACTAAATCATTTTGTACTGAGAGACTTTTCCCCTATCTCCTCCCTGTGGGAAGGTGAAGGGCACCTTGAAGAGATGATAGGAGGAACTGTTGGATATTGAGGAGGAATTTTTAGTCAGTTAAAAATGAATACCCAGTGTGGTGGAAACAGAATTTCAATGGAGTAGGGATTATTTTGAACCTGGGCTGCTGCTTCTAATTCTACCATTTATTGGGTAAACATGCTTTAAAAGGGTCGCAGAGCTGGAAGGTTGCTACATCCATGAAAATAGCGTTTTGGTCCATTTTGTTCATTGCTGAATCCCAGCTCTAGTTCTGTGCCTGTCACAAGGTTTGTCAATAAATATTTGTTAAATGAATAAATGAATATAACCTTTTTTGGGGAAAAACAAACAAAACAGCTAATCCTCATATGGTCGGAATTCAACAATAGAGTTGGGGAGCCAGAGGGCAGAAGGGGGCGGTCCTCACAGTGCGGACCGGAGCGGGCTGCTGCTGGCCTCAGTCTGGGAACAAGGGGTTTCCTGTGCGGCATTGTCGGGAGGCTGGACAGTGGGTGGGAGAGGCGGCATTGAAGAATGCCTCAAGGAGTTCTCTCCACTGTTTCTTTTCCAGAAATGCAAGCCATCTCTGCTTCCCTCTGGAAAGCAGGACTCAGACTCACAGCTGAGCGCTCCAAGGCTGACTGTGCCCCCGCCCTCCCCAGCAGATATGTCTGAGCAACCAAGTTCAGAGTTCCTCCCTTTCTGGGACCAGTTTGACACAGTGCCTCAGTATCTACTGAATGCGTGAGTAGCATGCCGGCCTGTGGGAGAGCTAGGGCGCCTGCTTTCCTTTGAGGCTGAGAAGGGTCTAGACAGTGTGCTCCTCCTGAGCAGGGAGGGGAGAAAACCATCACCCTATTTGTTCACTGAGTTCTCAGACTTACCAATATGCAGTGGTGACAGCAGTCACCATTTATCAAGTACTTAGCATCTGCCTGGCCCTGTGCTGAGTAAGTCCTTTACATATTTTCTCTCATTTAAACCTCTACTAGGAGGTAGGCCAATTACACTCCTCATTTTCTAGATGAGCTATGGCTAAGTGGGAGGCAGAATGGATATGTGGTTTGGAGTGAGGCAACCTTTACATTTTACATGAAAATTTACGGGCTTTGCAAATTTTGCTACTTTATTTAGCTTCTTTAAGCTTCATTTTCCTCATCTACAAAATGGGACAATACTACTTGTCCTCAGGGTGTTGAAAGGATTCACTGGTATAAAGCATGTGAGCCTGACAGATAGTAAACACCTAATCCACCCAGCTATAATGAGCATGGCTGTTAGCGAATGAGTACCCGTTGGTTCAGGCCTCATAGGCCCAAAGTGGACATTTCTTCAGATATGGAGCCCTTCTCATATTTCTCCTCAGCCACACTCTCCAAGAAGAGCTGCTGCTCATTGTCTGGCTGTCTCTGTCCCCTTCAGTCTTTTGTCAGATGAAGGGAAAACCATGCCTTGTCCGGAGGTGAAGACACAATTGTCTATAAAGAAAAAGAAACCTCCTCTGGAAAAGAGCCGCCCTGACAGCGCCATTTCTGCTCAGATGGGTCTCTCTATCCACCGCCTCACCCTGCAGGTGGGTGCGAGGGTGTCTCAGAGCACGGTGTCTGCGTGCACATCCAACTCATCTAGCTTCGAGGCTGGAGCGGTTGACCCACCCCCAGAGAAGGGCTAGGCTGTGTGCAGGTGAAAGCAAACGTGTGGGGAGGTGTCTGAGGAGAGCATCTCCCTGTTTCTTCTGCACGTCGTCCCCCATGCCTCTCCCCTCTCCGGAGCTCCTGGTACGGTGGGTACAGTGGTGCCCGCACAGGGCTCTCAGATCTGTGTGCTGACTAGACGGGTAAGTGCACGGGGACCCAGCTGGGAAGGGGAGAGGCCTGCCGGAGAGCTGTCCTTTCTTTCCCCCAGAGACCGGCTCTGGGACATCCTGAACGTTTGAGGAAACTGTATTATCACCTGAGGATGGAAGGTAGGGTTCCCGGTGCTGCCAGCTCGCCAGGTGCCATTCTCCCTCAGCCCACAGCTCTCATACTTGACCCTGGTCGAAGTTCAGTGACGTTTGTGGCCACACATATAGGGTCGAGTGTAGAACTCAGGAAACTGCAACTTCAGGAAGCAGCCACCACCACCACCACCACCACCCTTGCCCCAGCCAGGTCCTGACCAGAGAGAGAGTGTCACCACTGTGCAGCAGGGCACAGCTGGCAGCCCAGAGGGAGGGTGGCAGCTATCAGGGAGAAGAGGATCGAGCTGGTTCTCTGGTCACAGATCAGAAGCAGCAGCAGCAGCAACGGCAGCAACAGAGGAAGTTGAAAACACCTACTAAGAAACAGGTAAGCAGCAGTGAGGGGACACCTGGGACTTGCTGGGCACAGCCCGGAATGGGGAGGGCTGTGTAGGAGGTGGGACTCTCCTTGTTCTCTGTCTGGTTGTCAGTACGAAATTCCTATTTGGTTGTAGATATTAACTTCCTTCTTTAGACTCTTTGAAAGTGTTGTTCACTTCCAAAAGTCCTAACTCAGTTCTTCCTCCTGTGGCTTTCAGGAGGCTAAGAGGAAATACAAGAGTGGTCCAGGAAGCCAGAGCATGTGGCATAAACGTCGAGGTCCCAGCGTTTGTGACCCATGGTCTGGTAAGGACAATATGGGTTAAGGGTGATGGAATCCCAGGATAGATTGGAGGGCAGAAAAAGCTGAACATGTTTGTCATTTGGGGACCTGCCTTGCCAGGCACTCAGAATTCTCCTTGGAATGTGTTGGCTTGCCTATCATCCTTCCATCATATATTTACTAAGCAAGCACGCGGGGCCACATGTCTGCTTCTCACGGGGTTTGAGAGAGGACCAGGAGCGAGAGTCCGAGTCATCTTCCCTCAGGCCCTACCTTAGAAAAGGCAGGTGGTCTGAGGTTGACGAGCAAGCCCTGAAGAGAAGACCCTGGAGGGGACATTGGCCGAAGAGGCAGGGGAGATCTGGGGCCCCTCACTAAAGCCCCAGGAGAGTTCTATGGCCCTCCATTGCCTCGGCCCCAAGTTAGTTTCTGCAGCCTCAGGTTGAGATCAACGCATTATCTAGCCCCATCTAGGAGGCAGGTGATCTTTTCCCTCTGAGTTCATGCTGGAGATAAGAACGGGTATCTTGTCTTTTTTGGAGTTCTTACCGTGTCTGAGCTGAAGGACATACTTATCCCTGTCCCTCTGACATTTCTCAGCTCGAGTGCAGACTGGGAGGGAAGGAGGGAGAAGGAATCCTCCTAAACCTTCTGCCCTGCTTAGACTGGATGTCGCTGACTGTAATGTGGAAATAAGCGTTTAATGATCAGAATTTACTCTCCAATCCTGGGGCACTGGGAGGGCTTGGGTAAGGTGTTTCCTGGGAAGGAAGCTGCTCTCTTGGAAGCTGAGCTCTCTTATACCAGTGCTGTCCTCTGACTGAAGATGTAACAAGACTCCTCGCTCTCACACGGGAGGTAGAGAGACCATGGCTGTGGCCAGGGCAGGAGGTGACTTGTCCAAGCTTAGCACCCCATCCAGAGTGACCCACACTTCCCTGAATTCCACTCTGCTGCTCCCAATGGGAGCAGTTTTCCTGAGTGACTGGGCTGCCCCTTTGAACCATGTGCTTAGAGCAGTGGTCTGTCCTCACTGAGTTGAGAAAGGCCTTATGGAAGAGATGATTTTTGCATTGGATCTTGGGTACATGTGAGAACTTTCTGACATGGAAGACAGTTCCTGGACGTGGGGCTAGCCTGTGCAAAGGCGTCTCGGAGCAGCGTGGGTGCTCAGGGAACCCTGAGCTGTCCACGTGGCTGTGGGGTTGGATATTTAAGGGAAAGGTGGGTAGCGGCTTGTATAGCCTGCTAAGATGTTTGACCTTTAGCCTCCAGGTCAGTGATGCTCCACCGTGACTGCACACGAAACCAACTGAGGAGCTTTTAGAGCCCTGACTCCTGCCTGCACCTGAGACTTGCTAGCTAAATCAGTGTTTTTTAGAATTCTCCAGGGTTTCAGTGTGCAGCCAGTGTGGAAACCAGTGCTGGGAGGGAGGCAACAGAATTGTTGAACAAGGGAGTTCCTTGACTGGCTTTACCTTACAACATAATACTTCTGGTAGCAGCTTGGAAGACGTTCATTTAGATAAAGGGAGACTGAGAATGGAAAGAATAATTTAGTTTCAGGACTAGTTCGGTATAAAGCTGATGTAGAAGAATTCTGGAACTAGAGCTTTTTAAAATTTTTTTAATTTTTAAATTATTTTATTATTTTAAATTTATTTATTCATTTTAGAGAGGAGAGAGAGAGAGAGAGAGAGAGAGAGAGAGAGAGAAGGGGGGAGGAGCAGGAAGCATCAACTCCCATATGTGCCTTGACCAGACAAGTGCAGGGTTTTGAACCAGTGACCTCAGCATTCCAGGTCAATGCTTTATCCACTGCGCCACCACAGGTCAGGCGGAACTAGAGCTTTTTAGGGGGAGAAGTTTCATTTTCAGAAGCCAATATGGGTACATTAGCTATGGTGCAAGAAGGTCAGAGGAGTGGCCACTAACTGGGAAGGTAGAGTTAGAGCTTCTTTTGCTGCTGTGCTGTGAAGGTAGCTGCCCCTTAGGTTTCTTGAAAGAATCCTGGGTCTTTCAACACACACTTTACCTTAATTTCTAATTCTATAATAGATGTGGGCACAGTCCCAGGTGACCAGCATCACAAATAGAATTCAGAAAGCCTGACTTCCTTTTAGCTGCCTCTAAGGTCCTGTCTTGTCCTGGGTAGGGAGTCACTTGTAGACTGGGGCAGTGGTCCCCAACCCCTGGGCCGTGAACCGGTACCAGTCTGTGGGCCATTTGGTACGGGTCCGCAGAGAAAGAATAAATAACTTACATTATTTCTGTTTTATTTATATTTAAGTCTGAATGATGTTTTATTTTTTTAAAATGACCAGATTCCCTCTGTTACATCCGTCTAAGACTCACTCTTGACGCTTATCTCTGTCACGTGATACATTTATCCGTCCCACCCTAAAGGCCGGTCCGTGAAAATATTTTCTGACATTAAACCGGTCCATGGCCCAAAAAAGGTTGGGGACCACTGGACTAGGGGGTCAACTAGAAGCCCAACAATAGGATATGAAATACAAATAAGAGAACTGAGTTACTTTGTGACCACTAGGTAGCAGAACTCCCCCAAGTCGGAGAAGTAACAAAAAGGGGCAGCACACGGGGACGAAAGAAGGCTGCACCCAGAAACAGGTGAGAGTGAATGAGGGCCACGCTGCTAGGGCCCTGCTTCAGTGATCTGTTACTGCCTAGCAAACCACCCCGAAGCTGAGACCATAGGGCTTTGTTATTTCTCCTGATTCTGTGTGTTGACTGGATGGTTTGTCTATCTTGCTTGATGTCACTCATGCAGCCACACTCGGCCGGAGGCTGGGCCGGGGCTGTTGGCCAGATTGCCGTGGTTCTCTTCTGTGAGTTCTCTACCTGTGGCTAGTTTGGGTTTCTTGACGGAATAGTAATCTCATGCAGGCACTTTCTTAAGGGGTGGGCCTGGAACTGGAACAGTGGCACTTCTGCCATGTTTTATTGGTCCAAAAATCACCAGTCTGGCCCAGATTCGAGAGGAGAGGAAATGGACTCCCTCTCTTGGAAGGAACAGTATGTGCGTACAGGAATGGGAGGAATCCTTGGCGGCTGCTTTTGGAGGCAGTCTGCCCTCAGTGACAGCTGGGGATGGGGAAGAGTGGGTTCTGGCTGCATCTGGTCAGCCTGGAGGGCAAAGGATGTGTGATACCAGCTTCTCTCTTCAGTGTTAGGAGATGGGGTTTGATGTTAATTTCTCCAAGAAAAGCATCTTTTAGAAAAATCCTTTGTTTCCTAAAGTTTCAAGTTCCCTTACACTTACTCCAATGGATTTCAGGATTCCACAAAAGGACCACAGAAGGACTTCGCTGAGGACCACTTGGATCCCATCCTCAGGAAGCTGAGTAAGTTACTAGGTTGAGGGACCTGAGGACGGGGCTGAGGACAGGAAAGCTAAACCTGTGATGACCGGGATGGCTCACGTCCCTGGGTGACGCAGACCTCATCCCCTCAGAGGCTCCTAAGGATACCCCAGGCCTTCCTTTTCTGTTCTCCTGTTGTCACAGTTAGTTGGGAGAAGGCTATAGGCACAATTAATGGCTGAATCGTCTTTTAGATGCTAAATTATCCAAGACAGAACCCGCTAATGAGGATGAGATTGTGTGGGAAGCCCAAGAGAGGACCCCAGAGGACCTTTCAGCCAGCACGTCTAGAGCACGTTGGAGCCCTGAGCTCAGACCACGGAGGACTCCTCAGTTCGCTGATTATGAGGACAAGGAGGACCAACTCTCTGAGACGCAGAGAGAAGAGTCTCTGGAGGCAGAGGCAGGAAGCTCCGCTGGGCAGCCTGTTCCACAGCGGGGTGCTTAGAGCTCTGAGGGCAGCCACCTTGGACAGACAGGCTAAAAGGAGAGGGGCTTCTCCTCGCAGGAGCCTCCAGCAGGGCCTGAGCATAGGGGTTCTGTTTTCTTCATGTGTCTCTACTTGCCTCTAAAATAAATGAGGTGAGGAGAGCCCCACCCCTTTGAAACTCGCATTGTTTCTCTTCCATTAGGGTCAGAATAATTTGGTGATTGAACATAGCCGCTGCTTAATCAAAAGACTCATTCTCTCTTTCCGGGAGGAGGGGAGAGATATTTCTTGGCACCCTTTTCTGGATCACTTTTATCTCCTCTCTGAAGCGCTGGAAGGTTTCTAGTTGTAGGAAGATGAATTTGACCCTAGGGAGCACCTCCTGTGTTCCCAGCTTTCCTCTCATCCTCTGGAAACGCTTTCTTTTGAGGATGGTATCCATACAATAATACTGGTTGCGTTCTGTGTAACATCCCTGCTTACGTGGGACAGGACCCGTATTAGCCAGAAAGAGTCGGAAAGCATTGTCCCCGATGCATTGCTCCCGTTTCTAAGGTAGGAAAAGTTTCCCTGACGCTCATGAGGACTCAGAATCTCAGAGTCTCAGGATTGCTTGAACTTGAGATTTGGGAAGATTTTTGTTTGTTTGGTTTTGTCCTTATGCTTTTTAATTTAGAAAACAATTCAAAATTACGTAAAAGTAAAGAGAATACTGTAATGAAATTCTCATGTACCCAATGAAAGCTGTGGGCCCTATGCCCCATGAGCCGGGGCAAGGGCAGTGGGCCTCAGTATGCTCAGCAGCTCTGCACTCAGGGGCGAACCTCCTTCCCACAGGGGGGGCTGGTGGAAGACGAGAGTCCCCGCCTATTAGCTGTACGGGCAGGAACTTAGCGTCAGCAACAGGTTACTGGTGTCAAGATGAGAAGTGATGTCATCTGCCCCTTCTGAGGACACAGCCCTCCGGCTGGGAGTCGGGGCTGAGGGAGCACTGTGGGGAGCACTATGTTGGGCTGCAACAGCCTGGAGTAGGGATTCTGTCTCACTGAAGCTGAGAGAGGGAGCGTGCATACCATAGATGCTTGCAGTTCTTACTAAGCTTTTGTAGAATTTCTTGAACAAATATTTCTTCATTTGTTGGACGCGCTTTGGCTTATTTCTAGAGACTTAAAAAAATTTTTTTTTTTAAATTTATTGAGCCTGACCAGGTGGTGGCACAGTGGATGGAGTGTCCGACTGGGACGTGGAAGACCCAGCTTCCAAACCCTGAGGTCACCAGAGCAGGAGTCACTCGCTCTGCTGTAACCTCCCGGTCAAGGCACACATGAGAGAGCAATCAATGAACAACTAAGGTGCCACAACAAAGAATTGGTACTTCTTAATCTCTCCCCCTTCCTATCTGTCTGTCCCTATCTGTCCTCTGTCTCTGTCACACACACACACACACACACACACACACACACACACACATTAATTTGAGAGAGAAGGGAAGGGAGAGAAAGAGAGAGACAGAAAGAGAGAGAGAGAAAGAAGCGTCACGTATGTGCTCCGACTGGGGATTGAACTGGCTCTGTACATCGGGGACAATGCTCCAACCAACTGAGCTATCCAGGCAGTGTGATTTTAAAAATTACAAAAAGAATTTTTTTTTTTTGTATTTTTCTGAAGCTGGAAACGAGGAGGCAGTCAGATAGACTCCCGCATGCGCCTGACCGGGATTCCCCTGGCACGCCCACCAGGGGATGATGCTTTGCCCATCTGGGACGTCGCTCTGTTGCGACCAGAGCCACTCTAGCGCCTGAGGCAGAGGCCATGGAGCCATCCCCAGCGCCCGGGCCATCTTTGCTCCAATGGAGCCTTGGCTGCGGGAGGGGAAGAGAGAGACAGAGAGGAAGGAGAGGGGAAGGGGTGGAGAAGCAAATGGGCGCTTCTCCTGTGTGCCCTGGCCGGGAATTGAACCCTGGACTTCCGCACGCCAGGCTGACGCTCTACCACTGAGCCAACCAGCCAGGGCCACAAAAAGAATTTTTTACAAAAATCTTTTTCACTGGAGTGCAGTCCATGGAGCTCCTTACACTGTTCAGAAGTGGAACTCTGGGCTGGACCTAAGGTCTTTTTATAAAAAGAAACTTATCCATCATCAGTTATTTGGGTTACCCTAAGTATAGTTCATACAAGAAAGACAGATTAAATGTTCAACTCATTTCTAACATTGTCTCAAAACAGATCAAATTAGAAAGCTCAAACTGCTGCCTACCCATTCCTTCTCATTTCCAAACCAAATCAAATTATCTGACATCATCTGTGTTACTAAGACTGAACTTTACTTAGCTGAATCCTCATGGTGAGAGGAATCTAAGAGGCATTACGTGGGCGGTTTTCCCGAAAATAATATTTCTCAAATGTACATTACATTGCAGAACAACTTCTGTGGGAATTAAAAAATTTACAACTTTTTCCATTTTTCCTTAGCTTACCCTCAGATCTGTTCACCCGTGCAAACACGATCCCCAGTGGTCAGTAGTGGGGTAAGGATGGGCAGCTCTTAGATTACATTTGCTCATTTTATCTGAAGACTCAGAGGAGAGAAGGTCTAACTGTTCTGTAACAAATTCAGCTATGTAGTAAAGCAACTCTCAGAAATTGGCACATTCTTTTAAGACCTGTTGATGAGTCCGTAGTTATCTTTTGACATATTTTGAGTGAGTGACATATTTTGAGTGAGAAGCAAAGGCTGTCTGAACACTGGCCTTTGCTGCTGTTTTCAGAGGGAGATAAAACATTAGCAGGCTAAAACTTGTTTCACCTTTGGTACACCAGTTCCTCAAATTTGGATAACCACAGGCAGAATTCAGGGACATATAATCTCATAGCACATTACAGTTTTCACGGCACTTCACACCCACTGTTTTGGTTGGTTCTCTGGCCAACTGTATAGATAAATGTGGATTGTCTACATTTATAGATTAGAAAACCCAGGCTCAGAATCCAGGGCTGATGACAGCCCACTTGGGGCCTTTGAGTGAATTAGGAAAAAGGCACCCTTTAAGATACTTTTCCTCCAAGTGCTGAAAAATCATTTCAGTGTGTATATAAATATATGTTGATTATACCCCCAGAGTAGGCCCACAACCTTCACAACAGCACCTGGTGGCCTTGCTGCGGAGATGAAGTAATTTGCTACAAATCAAAGGCCCCATTGAAGGGGGTTGTTGGGTTTAGAACCTGGGTCCTTGATCTTCTTGTCCACTGTACTCTAATGTCTCTGATTTCCGCTCTTTAAGGTACAGTTGACAGTCTTAATTAGAAAGGAAGGATGAGGCCAAGTAGAAGTTAAGTGACAGAGGGGGAGGAACCCTTATTAACTGTTTGCTTCGCCCTCCCAATGTCCTGAGAGATCAGGAGCCAGTTAACTGCGCTGCCATTTCCCCGCCTTCTGGGCCACAGGCATCAGAGAATTAAAGCCTGATAGCCAGAGGCTCCAGCCAGAGTCACACGGAGATCCACGTCATGCATTTACGCTGACAAGATGACCTAATACTTAGCCTGTTGGAATATTGTCCTAGGAGCCCTACATTCCTGAGAAACTAGTCTGGTTTCTTTTTCTGTTTTCTATGTTCTTTGTGATCTTTACTAGGGATAGTCCACTTTGTTTTGGGTCACCTTGATTTTCTGACCTGTGTGTAGAAGCAGAGTCAATGAAAGCGTCTTCAAATATTCTATGTCCACAGCCTCCTCCTTGCCAGGTGTCTTTTGTTTTGGCAGTGGTCCTGACATCTGTTCTTCATTGTTTCTGGATTACAGAAAGCCCCTTATGTGGGGGAGAGTCGAGGTTTCATTCATGGTAGCCGCAATCTTTAAAAAATTAGCTATTCAAATGTAGGTAAAGGAATTTTTTGCTTAGTTTAAGGACAAAAATACCTCTAGCCTTTACAGAAATGATTAGACACTTTGAGTCCAGAGGAATCCGGGAAAGAATTTCTAAATTTTTTCTTTCAGTTGCCAGAAAGTATCAGGGTATGAAATTAATTTTCCATCCTATTTATACATTTATTTAACAAACATAGGGTACCTATTATATGTTAGAGTATTAATCCCTAGATTATCTTGAAAGAGGAAAGAGAAGTTCTGGGTAAGTGGTAGAGAGTCATTCCCAAGAACACAGCTAGAAGTTTTCCTGGTAAAGTTGTTTGGGACCACTAGGTGGCAATGTTACATTATGAAAATGACATTCTTCAATGACTGGAGGCCTCTGGTTATTTCTGAAGCCGACTCTTAGTCAAAGAGACTGCTTTGTGTGTAAATGGAAAAATGTGGATTTATTTTTCCATTTACATATGTGATTTAATTTAAATGCTCAAGGGGACCAGTAGTTTCTAGAGGGATGGGGTTGTGTCTATTGTCATGGTTACAGCCCTAGGTTATAGCCTATAGCATGTAGTAGGCACTCAATGAATACTGACAAATGAATTAGTCTTTAAACAGTTTAGACTGACAGTGAAGGAATGATTTTAAGAGTGTAGAAAATTCTGGAACATGCCCGAAGGCCTAGGATTTAGGGCAGTTGGGAGCTATTGATGGTTCTGATGGATCATGAGTTGGGCAGAGACATGGGGAAGCAGCACTTGAGAACAGAAACACCAAGAGCAATCTGAGGTTCTGATACTGCTTTGTTCCTCCTCAATTTATCTTGACTAGTTTCACCTGCTTAAAAGTACAAGGAGGGAATACATGAACACATTCAGATTTCTTTTTTCTTGAGTCTCTGTCTTGAAAGAGATCTCCAAGAATAATTTACTCTGTTCTTCTCTGCGTCTCATTCATTGGTACATTTTTTTATTCAATCACTTCTTTGTTATTAATTTATTTTTTCATAATATTAATTGAGCACTTTTGTGCAAAGCACTGGTCTAGGCAGTGTGAGCATCTCTGACCTTTTCCTCTCGTGGCCTCTTAGAGTTTAATTAATCAGCAAATTATATTAGCTATAGCATCCAAATCCATACTCCTGTTTCTTCTGCTCCATCTGCTTTTGTCCAGGTAACTGCACGAATCCCTGTTCTTGACTGCTACTATCCGTTCTCCCAGCTTTCCAACATGCAAATATGATACCATACTACTTTTCTTAAAACTCTCCCTTGCTCTCAGAATTAAACCTGACTTCCTTTGCTTGTTTTATAAGCTTTCCAAGGACAGACTGTGACTTGGCTGCGCTTTGATTATTTTCCCAGCCTCGGTCCCCACATTCCTACTTTATTCTGTGCAATCCAGTAATGATTTTTTTTTCGTTTGTTTCTTCTAATGAGCTCTCCTCTCTCACCTTCAGACATTTTTTCTGTACCTTTCTTTCTTTCTTTCTTTTTCTTTTTCTTTTTCTAGGTGAGAATAGGGGAGCTAGTGAGGCAGACTTTCACATGTACCCTGACTGGGATCCACCTGGTAACCCTATCTTGGGGCGATGCTCAAGTACTGAACTATTTTTAGTGCCTGAGGCTGATGTGCTCCAGTGGAGTTATCCTCAGCACCTGGGCCACACTCAAAATAATCGACTTGCTGGCAGTGGGAGGAGAAGAAGGAGAGAAGGGGGAGGGGGTATAAGCAGATGGCCATTTCTCCTGTATGCCCTGTCTGGGAATTGAACCCGGGACATTCATATACTGGGCCAATGCTCTATCCTCTGAGCCACTGGCCAGGGCCTTTTCTGTACTCTTCAACTTAAAAATTTCTCTTCCCTCTTCTGCCTGTTACTTTCTACTTATTCTTTGGATCTCAGCTTATATGTAACCTATTTGGGGAAGTTTTTTCTGATCACCCTCTTTCACTTCTCCTATCACAGCCTCTATGGGGTTCACAGCTTGTCTGCTGTCACCCTCTCCTGCCAGACTATGAGCTCTGTGAGTGGCATCTGTCTTCACTGCATATCTTTAGAACCTATTTAAATGCCTGGCACATTGTAAATGCTCAGTAACATGCTGAATGAGTGACTGAATAAAAAACATAAATGATATATCTCCTTTCTTTAAAGGTACATATAATGTACTGTTCTTTAAGGTACATATAATACAGCAGTGTGAGCTGAGCGGTACAAAGCAGGAGTTAGCTATAGTTAGGAGAAGAAAGGGGCACTTTGGATTCTACTATCTGAGACCGAGTTAGGTTTGGGCAAGTGGAGATGTTTGTGGAGGTGGCCTTTAGGTGGAGGGAAGTGACACAGGTGGGAAAAGTTTGGGGGATAGGCAAGAAGTGCAGAGTTCCTGTTTGAGAGGAGTGAAATGTAGCACTGGAGACAGCTTATAACTACAGCATTCAGGGCCTTGAATGCCAGGCTAGAGAGAGTGGACTAACATTTAGAAAGTGTTCATCTCATGGCAGTGAAACTTGAATTAGAGACCAGCAGGACCCATCAGATCGGTTAGGAGGCTGGCATAAGAGTCAAGATGAGAGGTGCTCAGGGCCTGCATTATGTAGGCGGCAATAAGAATGGGACAAAGGGACATTGTACAAAAGAAGAATTAACAAGAACCTGGAAACTGGAGAGAGAGGGAAAGGGAGAAGTAAAAGAATTTTCAGCCTGATTCAGTGAGGTCCTGTCATTACCAGAAATTGTGAACTCAATAGGAAGAATCAGTTTCAAGAAAGATCAATCTTTTTTTTTTTTAAAATAAATTTTTATTAATGGTAATGGGATGACATTAATAAATCAGGGTACATATATTCAAAGAAAACATGTCTAGGTTATTTTGTCATTAAATTATGTTGCATACCCCTCGCCCAAAGTCAGATTGTCCTCCGCCACCCTCTATCTAGTTCTCTGTGCCCCTCCCCCTCCCCCTAACTCTCTCCCTCACTCCCTCCCATGTCCTCCCTCCCCCCACCCCTGGTAACCACCACACTCTTGTCCATGTCTCTTAGTCTCATTTTTATGTTCCACCAATGTATGGAATCATGTAGTTCTTGTTTTTTTCTGATTTACTTATTTCACTCCTTATAATGTTATCAAGATCCCACCATTTTGCTGTAAATGATCTGATGTCATCATTTCTTATGGCTGAGTAGTATTCCATAGTGTATATGTGCCACATCTTCTTTATCCAGTCTTCTATTGAAGGGCTTTTTGGTTGTTTCCATGTCTTGGCCACTGTGAACAGTGCTGCAGTGAACATGGGGCTACATGTGTCTTCACGTATCAATGTTCCTGAGGTTTTGGGGTATATACCCAGTAGAGGGATTGCTGGGTCATAAGGTAGTTCTATTTGCAGTTTTTTGAGGAACCACCATACTTTCCTCCATAATGGTTGTATTACTTTACAGTCCCACCAACAGTGAATGAGGGTTCCTTTTTCTTCACAGCCTCTCCAACATTTGCTATTACCCGTCTTGTTGATAATAGCTAATCTAACAGGGGTGAGGTGGTATCTCATTGTAGTTTTGATTTGCATTTCTCTAATAACTAATGAAGCTGAGCATCTTTTCATATATCTGTTGGCCATTTGTATCTCTTCCTGGGAGAAGTGTCTGTTCATGTCCTCTTCCCATTTTTTTATGGGATTGTTTGTTTGTTTGTTGTTGAGTTTTATGAGTTCTTTGTAAATTTTGGATATTAGGCCCTTATCTGAGCTGTTGTTTGAAAATATCATTTCCCATTTAGTTGGCTGTCTGTTTATTTTGATATCAGTTTCTCTTGCTGAGCAAAAACTTTTTATTCTGATGTAGTCCCATTCATTTATCTTTGCCTTCACTTCTCTTGCCATTGGAGTCAAGTTCATAAAATGTTCTTTAAAACCCAGGTCCATGATTTTAGTACCTATGTCTTCTTCTATGTACTTTATTGTTTCAGGTCTTATATTTAGGTCTTTGATCCATTTTGAATTAATTTTAGTACACGGGGACAGGCTATAGTCGAGTTTCATTCTTTTGCATGTGGCAAGAAAGATCAATCTTTGATGTAGCTAGAATCCCTGAACATCAAACCTTTACAATGAAATTATTGTTATATATGCTTTTCACTTATGGAAATTCAATAAAAAATGGAGTACAGGTGGGAGGGAGTGACAGAATATAATGGAACCGGTGGGGGCTGTTCCAACCCTGCCACTCAGTGAAAGCACATCCCAGAGGGAGTGCGAGTTGGGGAAGGTAAATCCACTGTTCCCCTGTGGATTTACAACACCATGTACATTTTATGGATGGCTAATGGCTTATTTGAAGGTAATTTTGGCTATTCACAATCTGTGCCTTATATACTGATTTTAGATCTGTATTTCCTAGCAAGATTTGGCTTAAAACTTTTTTCACATTGATTTAAGACAAAGAGAGAGGGGAAGGGGGAGACGGGAGGGTAAGGGAGAAAGAGAGTGAGAGAAGCATCAAGTCATTTCACTTAGTTGTTCCATTTAGTTATATACTCATTGGTTGCTTCTTGTATGCGTCCTGACTGGGGATCGAACCTGTGACCTCAGCATGCTGGGATGATGCTCTATCCACTGAGCCACCTGGGCAGGGCTAATATTTGGCCTATTAAAAATGTATGTCAGACACTAGGCTGGGTGGTAGACAGCAACCAAGAAGACATCTCAGTCACTGCCCTAGAGTTGCCCACAGTCTAATTGGGTAGAAAGATATGGAAGCAGACAACTAGGACTATAGACAGTGTGAGCAGTCTGAGGTGGGTGCAGAGAGGAACTGTTGAGTGTGCCAAAGCAGAGGTGGCCCTGGGCCTGGGGTTGGAGAGAGATCTGCGTGTCATCGTCAGAGCAGGTAAGAACAGCAATAAGAGTGGATGAGATCTCAGAGGGGAGAATATTGAGGAAGAAGGAGATTAAAGGGAACAGCTGGGTGATATACTCTCTCTAAAAGGCAGGAACAGTAATAAAATAAAGGCACTATCAGTAGGAGAAGAACTAAGGCAAGGTGGATGAGGACTGAGGCAGTACATAATTTTCATAATTAGAAAGTCAATGGTGACCTCTGAACAGTTTTAGTAGAGTGGTAGGGGCAGAAAAAGGGGCCCCAGAGTGATTAATAAGAATCTGGAAGCAGAGAGAATGAATGCCACTTCTTCCAGTTACAGCTCCAGTAAAACGACCCTAGATATATTCCCAATGAAATCTCCTTGTAGAAGTTTTGGGATCTCTGGATTCCATGACCTCTGTTCCTATATGATCTGTCTACTGGAAGGGCAGTTCATCATCACAGTATGCTGATCCAGAAATTGACTCTGCTCTACATAAGCTTTATATTCAAGCTTGAGTGCAGTCCAGATAAGCCACAAATCTCAGCTGTGGTTGCTGCATTTTATATTAAACATATCTATATTATTTTCTTCCACCAGTAGAATCAACATTCCCACAGGACTGCAAATGCTAACTTGCTAATAGCCTCCCTGGAGTTTGCTTCTTGCAATTATCTCATCACAGTTTAGACAAGGCAACATATAACAATTCCAGGATGCAAGGAGCTCTGGGTGTTTTTAGTTAATGGCTCCTTATCCAAGTTGTATTTTTCTTTTAAGGAGATTTAAATAATAAGAAAGAACTCTTTTATATATACTAAGGAGACCAACATTTTTACAATGAAAAAGAGGACAAAAATAAATAGAAGGAAACAATATCGTAAATAAAAGAAACATTTTACTCATTGCAAAAATAATACACTATAATATGATAATGCATGATAAAACATTTGTAATATTTTATATTATGATTATGATTACACACTTATTAATTTTTAATAATAATTGTAAGAAAAAAGTACTCATTTAGATACAAATTTGTCACATCACATGCAATGGATCAACTCTGCATCAATCAAATATGGACATTTACAGATTAGTCTTCCAATATCAAAAAGGAGGACATGTAGGAGGACACTTTTTGAGGGAGGATGGAACTTACAAAGGAAGGACTGTCCTCCCTAAAGGAGGACGATTGGTTACCTTATATATACCGACATAGTTACCATTTCTGGTGTTCCCTTAATTCCTTTGTGTAGATCAAGACTTCCGTTTGGTATCATTTCCCTTCTGCCTTGAAAGACTTTAACATTTCTTATAGTGCAAGTTTGTCAAGGATGAATTCATTCATCTTTTGTAAATCTGATAAAATCTTTATTTTTGCCTTCATTTTTGAAAGATATTTTTGCTGGGTAAAGAATTCTAGGTTGGCAGCTTTCCCCCTGGTACTTTAAAGAATTTGCTTCTCTGTCCTCTGGTACATACTTCTGATAAGCAGTCCAATGTCATTCTTATTTTTGTTCCTCTGTATGTAATGTGGATTTTTTTTCTGGCCACTTTTAAGATTTTCTCTTTATCACTGATTTAAAGCAATTTAATTATGATGCACTTTGGTATGGTTTCTTTATTTCTTCTGCTTGGGGTTCATTGAACCTCTTGGATTTATAGGTTTATAGTTTTCATCAAATTTGAAAATTTTTCACTTTTTTTTTTTTTAAGCAAGAGAGAGAGAGAGGGGCAGACAAGGACATACAGAAAGGAAGGGAGAGAGATGAGAAACATCAGCTCATTGATGCAACACCTTAGTTGTTCATTGATTGCTTTCTCATATGTGCCTTGTCTGGGGGGCTACAGACAAGCCAGTGACCCCTTGTTCAAGCCAATGACCTTGGGTTCAAGCCAGCGACCTTGGGCTTCAAGCCAGTGACCTTTGGGCTCAAGCCAGCAACCATGGGCTCATGTGTATGATCCCATGCTCAAGTTGGATGAGCTTGCACTCAAACCAGTGACCTCAGGGTTTCAAACCTGGCTCCTTAGTGTCGCAGGCCAATGCTCTATCCACTGCACCACTGCCTGGTCAGGCTTACCCATTATTTTTTCAAATAAATTTTCTGTTCCCTACCTCCTTCAGGGATTCCAATTACATATATATTTATTAAGCTGCTGAAAATTGTCCTGCAGCTCATGGATGCTCTGTTTTTTTTTGAGGGGGGAGGACTTTTCTCTTTGTGTTTTTTTTTTCTTTTCATTTTTAAACCTCTTGTTATGGGCATTTAAAAGATAAATTAGCCTGATCAGGCCATGGTGCATTGGAGAGATCGTCAAGCTGTGACACTGAGGACTCAGGTTCAAAACCATGAGGTCACCTGTTTGAGCATGGGTTCATCTGGCTTGAGCATGGAATCATAGAGATAACCCCATGGTTACTGGCTTGAGCCCAATGTTTCTGGCTTGAGCTCAAGGTCTCTGGCTTGAGCAAGAGTTCACTGGCTCAGTTGAAGCTTCCCAGTCAAGACACATATGAGAAAGCAATCAATGAACAACTGAAGTGCCGCAACTTCAAGTTGATGCTTCTCATCTCTCTCTCTTCCTGTCTGTCTGCTTCTTAATGTTCCTACCTCTTGCTCGCTCTTATATGGAAGGTTTTCTGGATTATGGAGAATCCCTCGTGTTTCTTGAGCAAAAAGATTTCAGTCATCTTGTTTGAGCTGATAACTCTAGAGAAGGAGTCTGCCAAGATCAGTAGCTTTCAGCTCTGCCTTGATTTACATTGGAATGGTATATATAGCCTAAGGTCGTAGGTCGAGCATAGTGAATTCTTAGTAAATGTTCTTCAGGGGAATGATGATCATCATTCAGTGCATGATGCTAATAAATTCTCTGTTCCCCATCTCCTTCTCTCTGCACAAACTGGCTTCTTCTTCAGCACTCAGCCATCTTGGCTGCTTCTCTTCTCCTCCACGTGGTCTTTCTCTGCTCTCCTTTCTCTGTTCTCCTCTGTGTTTTATTTTGGGTGGTTTCTATTGCAATGTGTGTTTTCAAGTTTACTAATCCTTTTCTCTTTTCTGAGGTGTCTAATCTGCTGTTAATCCCAACCTGATATTTTTTACCTATAGTTCAATTTGGCCTTTTTAAAATATTTTCCATGTCTCTACTTAACATGTAGTAGTGCTCTCAAAGTGCTTCTTGAACATATAGAATACAGTTGTAATAACTATTTTAATGTGTTATCTGCTAATTCTATTCTGTGTCATTTCTGGATTGTGTCTATTGATTTTTCTCTTTATTATGGATCACATTTTCCTGTTTATTAAATTTTTTTTATCTCAGAGAGAGAGGAAGAGAATGAAAAAGAGAGAGGCATCATTTTGTTTTTCTACTTATTTATACATTCATTGGTTGATTCTCTTTTTTATTTTTATTTTTGTATTTTTCTGAAGTGAGAAGTGGGGAGGCAGAGAGACAGACTCCCACATGCACCCAACTGGGATCCACCCAGCATACCCACTAGGGGCAATGCTCTGCCTATCTGGGCTGTTGCTCCATTGCAAGCAGAGCCATTCTAGCACCTGAGGTGGAGACCATGGAGCCATCCTCAGCGTCTGAGCCAACTTTGCTCCAACGGAGCCTTGGCTGTGGGAGGGGAAGAGAAAGACAGAGAGGAAGGAGAGGGGGAAGGGTGGAGAAGCAGATGGGCACTTCTCCTGTATGCCTTAGCTGGGAATTGAACCCAGGATGTCTACATACCAGGCCAATGCTCTACCACTGAGCCAACTGGCCAGGGCCTCACTGGTTGATTCTTATATCAGAGAGAGTCTTATATGTGCCCTGACCAGGGATTGAATCCACAGCCTTGTGTATTGGGACAACCCTCTAACCACCTGAGTTATCTGGGCATGGTTTTCCTGCTTCTTTACAGGCCTACCAACTTTTTATTGAATATTAGACATTGTGATATTACTTTGTTGGGTGTTTGATATTTCTGCATTCCTATAAATATTCTTGAGCTTGTTCTGAGATGCAGTTAATTTACTTATAAACATTTTAATTCTTTTGGGTCTTGCTTTTAAGCTGTTTTGGATGGGACCAGAGCATCATTTAGTCTAGGGATAATTATTCCCCACAGTTGAGGCAAAACCTTTCTGAGTACCTACCCAATGCCCCATGAATTAGGAAGTTTTTCTCCTTTGGCTGATGGAAATGAGAATTATTTCTGGTCCTGTGGGAGCTTCAAAGATTGTTCCTTTTAATCTTTTTGAGTGGTTCTTTCTCCAGCCTCAGGGTACTTTCCTCACACCCATGAACTCATAAGCACTTAGCAGAAGATTTGAGGGGAAACCCTCTGCAGCTCTCTGGAGCTCTCTCTTTGTGCAGGCCTTTCCTCTCTGATATGCTGTCCAGTGAACTCTAGCTGCCTCCTGAACTCCTCAACTCAGGGGCTCGGAGTTGGCCTGGGTTCCTTCTTGCCCTCAGGAAGTCTCTCCAGACAATGAGTGAGGGCAATCATAGGGTTCTTGTTGGTTTTCTGTCTCTCAAGGATAATTAACCTTTGTTGCTTGATGTTCAATATCTTTCCATATATTTTGTCCAGTCTTTCATTTCAGGTGTGAGGGGAAAATCCATTTTTTGGATCAGATCCTGCCCCAAAATTCTACTCCATCTTGTCTAGTGGCAGAAGTTTCTATTATTCGTTAAGTTTGGAAAACTTTTTGTGGGCCTCTGAAGCCTTTGACTATGCCAATTCAAATTGCTTGTTATCAGGTCGGGAAACAGGGAGCTTCCGAAAGAGGCTAATAGGGCTTCCAACATAACCACAAGGACACTGAGCCATGCTTGAAGAGGTAGAGGACTCTGCTTTTCTTTTCTTTTCTTTTCTTTTCTTTTCTTTTCTTTTCTTTTCTTTTCTTTCCTTTTCTTTTCTGACTCTTGACAAGTCTTTGGCTTTTAGCTTAGGACTCAACTTACTATTTCACATTCCTGTGGCTGTCTCTTCAACTTTGAAATAACACCTCTCAGCTCCCTTGAAATCTTGAATGTTTTACTTGGTTCACTTAGTATTTGTATATTTAGGTTACCAAAGATTTCTGCATCTGAGGCAAAGGAAAGTTGCTCAGTGATATTTACAGCAACCAGCATCTACTTCTGTAGAGAATGCCTTACCCAAAGATACTATGTTCTAACTTGAAGATGAATTGCAGACATACTTTTACCAGGCAATCCCTGCATTTCAAGGGTGAATAAAATACCACTTAACAAAGCATTCCAACTGGTTAAATTTAGGACAAGGAAATAAAACCCTGATCCAAGAATATTCTCTGGCTTTGAGCCCAGGGTATTTTTCCTTTTAGAGTGAATTTGGTACATTTTCATTCATGTGGAGCTGTTGCCTTCCAGCATTTTATTCTGGGATGGAAGGTTAACAATGATTACCCTGTTGCTAAATCCAATGGACATTTCTCAGTTATTAACCTACTTGACCTCTCAACAGTATTTGACATCAGTGACTATAATCTGTTTCCTTAATACTACATCCTCTGGCGTTCCTTCTCCCTTGCTAGCCTTTCTTCCTCTGACTGTTTTCAGTTTAAATTCTTCTTGGCTTTTTCCTGAGCTGCCTTCCCACATTAAACATTCTCCTTGGGCTCTCTTGTCTATGCCTATGGCTTGACTGAGAATTCCTAAATCTGTATTTCTAGCCCCAGTATTTTTCCTGAACTTCTGTTCAGTATATTCAATGGTTCACTTGACATCTTTTTTTTTTTTTTTTTTACAGAGGCAGAGATAGACAGGGACAGACAGACAGGAACAGAGAGAGATGAGAAGCATCAATCATCGGTTTCTCGTTGCGCGCTGCAACTTCTTAGTTGTTCATTGATTGCTTTCTCACATGTGCCCTGACCGTGGGCCTTCAGCAGACCGAGCAACCCCTTGCTGGAGCCAGCGACCTTGGGTCCAAGCTGGCGAGCTCTTTGCTCAAGCCAGATGAGCCCGCGCGGGACCTCGGAGTCTCGAACCTGGGTACTTCCGCATCCCAGTCCGACGCTCTATCCACTGCGCCACCGCCTGGTCAGGCTCACTTGACATCTTTACTTGGACAGTACATAGATGATTCAGCTTAGCAGGCTCATAGTTGAATTCATAAAGTCTTCTCTGAATCAGCCCTTCCTCCCATGTTCTGCATTTCTGGAAAGGGCACTTCTAAACATTTAATTTCTCAAGCTAGAATTCCCTGCATTTTATCTTCCAATCAATTAGCAAGTCCTGTTGATTCTATCTCTTTCTATCCCTACTGCTACTACACTTATTTGGCCAATATGATCTTTTCCCCTTATTACTGGAGAAGACTTCACCTAACAGCCCCTTCTGACTCCAACCCTCATGCCACTCTTCCTCCATCCCAATACAATTTTTCACACATTAGCCAGTCATCTTTCTAAAACATAAATGAAAGCCTTTTGGAATCTTGTTTAAAATCTTTCGGTGACTTCCCTATGCTTTGAGGAAGAACTCCGAGCTCCTTTCAGTAATATATGAAGCCCTGTTTGATGTTTACCTTCTTACATATTACTTCTTCCTTCATACTCTAAGTTCTCTGCCACTGCCTCCCATTGTTCAGTTCCTCAAATGTACAATGCTTCTCTCATTTTCTTATTCCCTCCCTCCCTCCTCCCTCCCTCCCTTCCTCCCTCCTTTCCTTCCTTCCTTCCTTCCTTCCTTCCTTCCTTCCTTCCTTCCTTCCTTCCTTCCTTCCTTCCTTCCTCCCTTCCTCCCTCCCTCCCTCTTTTCCTTTCTTTTCTTTTCTTTCTGAAATGAAAAGCCAGCCACAATCTACTCAAAACTAACCACTGTTTGTTTGTTTTTAAAGTGAGAGATGGGGAGATAGTGAGACAGACTCTTGTATGCTTCCCAGCCGGGATCCACCTGGCAATCCCGGTTTGGGGCCAATGCTCAAATCAACCAAACTATCCTCAGTGCCCCAGGGCTCATGCTTGCACCAATCGAATCACTGGCTACCAGAGGGGAAGAGAGAGAGAAGGGGGAGAGGGAAGGGGAGAGAAGCAGATGGTTGCTTCTCATGTGTGCCCTGACTAAGAATCAAACCTGGGACATCCATGTGCCAGGCCAACACTCTATCCACTAAGCAAACCAGCCAGGGCCACTTCTCTCATTTTCTAACCTTCGCATGTTTTGTTCTTTCTGCCTGCAGCCCTTCTTTCACCTCCTTTGATTGGCTAAATAGTCCTTCAGGTCAGACCTTGAGAAGTCTCCCTGACTTCCTTTATCATCTCGTTTGCCTAGCTCCCAGACTAACTGAGTGTTAACCTGTGTTTCCGCAGGTTACCAGGTTTCCTCTATTGTAACATGCATCCGATGTCTAACTAGATTGTAAACTTCATCTAGTTTGCATTTGGATCCCCAGTGCTCAGTATAAGGCTCAGCAAAACATAAAATGCTTAGCTTAGCAAACATTTGCTGAGTTGTGTTTTAATGTGTCAGTAGCCATGGAGGTCTTAGTCCTACTGGTTTGTAGCCTAGCTACTCTGAGCAAGGGGATTGGTGTGAAACATGATGTTCTGTAGTGGTTCTTTGGCTGGATTCTTACTTCTTCACTGTTCACATAGTACTCTAGCGACCGGATTCATTCAACAACTCTGAACCTTAGTTGCCTCATCTATAAATACAACTGCTTGAATTTCCTGAAGGCAAATGGTATAGGACCAGATGATTTTTTTCCTTTTTGGGTTACTAGTAATTTATGCACTAGTCAATTATTTTCTTCTCTTGTGTGATGATTATTCACTTGGTACAATTAATATTTTTGACCTGTGGTGGCACAGTGGATAAAGCGTCGACCTGGAAATGCTGAGGTCGCTGGTTCGAAACCCTGGGCTTGCCTGGTCAAGGCACATATGGAGTTGATGCTTCCAGCTCCTCCCCCCTTCTCTCTCTCTGTGTCTCTCTCTCCCTCTCTGTCTCTCTCTCTCCCTCTCTGTCCTCTCTAAAAATGAAAAAAAAAAAAAAGTAATATTTTTGATTTGTAAGATTTGACATATATATTTGTCACATATTTTATAAATATTTTATTGTTATTTATTTGTAATTTTTTTATTGAATTTATGGGGGTGACATTGATTAATAAAATTATATAGGTTTCAGGTGTACAATTCTAATTCATCTGTATATTGTATTGTGTGTTCACCACCCAAAGTCTAGCCTCCTTCTGTCACCATTTATCCCCCTTTACCTTCTTCTACCTCCCCTCACCCCCTTTCCCTCTTGTAATCTTCATACTGTTGTCTGTCTCTGAGGTTTGATAAACATTTTATATTCATTTTTCAATGTAAACAATCATAACTGTTTTTATGACCATAAGAAAGCTTTTAGTAGTTTTGATTTTTCCAACCATTTAAAAAGATGAGACCCATTCTTAGCTCATTTGCTGCACAAAGTAAGTGGTGGGCCAGATATGGCCTATAGGCATAGTGTGCCAACCTCTGTACTGATATGTTCATGAAATTTGAACCATCTGTGCATTCCTAGAATAAATACCACTCCATCAAAAATATACTGGTAGTTCTGATATGCTAATATTTTATTTAGAATGTTTATGTTTATATTCATAAGTCAGATTTGATCTAGCAGAGATTTCAAACTTCTATAGGGCAGAGATGTTATTTGGCTTAACATATTAAAAAATTTTTTTGAATGTACCGTATTTCCCCATGTATAAGATGCACTATTTTTCAAAAATTGGGGTCTAAAAACTGCGTGCGTCTTATACAGCAGTTGTAGATATTTTTTACTTGCATTTCCCGCTTTTTTGTGCTTGCTTTTGTGCTCATTTTTGAAGACGGTGATTCATCATCAGACACAGATGAGGACAAGCTAAAGGATGGGAGTTTTGACAGTGATGAGGAGTTATATGAATTTTATGATGTATAAAACCTGAGTTCAATAACTTTATGTAATACATTTAAAAAAAAATTCAGGCCCTCAAATTAAGGTGTGTCTTATACATGGGGAAATACGCTATAGCCATTACTTAAAACTTGGGAGATATTATACTAAAAACTAGAAATTTCTGGCTTTTCTTTAAAATAAAGAAATGTATCAAAACTGGGAGGATGTAGGCCCAATTTTGTCATATTTTTACTAGATCTTCTGTGTGTATGTTTTCTATTTCATTAATTTCTTTTTTCTTCTTTTCCAAGTGAGGATGGTGTTTGGGGTGGATAGAGAGACAGACTCTGGCATGTGCTTCAGCCGGGATCCACCTGGCAACCCCTGTCTGGAGCCGATGCTGTGACCATCTGAGACCATGCTCACAACTGAGCTATTTTTAGCACCTGAGGTGGAATCTCCACGGAGTCATCCTCAATCTCTGGGGCTGATGTGCTCAAACCATTTGAGCCATGTCTGCAGGAGATGAAGAGAGACAGGAAGAGAGAGAGAGAGAGAGAGAGAAGGGAGTGGGGGAGGGTTGGAGAAGCAGATGGTCACTTCTCCTATGTGCCCTGACCAGGAATTGAACCCAAGACATCCACACGCCAGGCTGACACTCTACTGCTGAGCCAACCAGCCAGGGCCAATATCATGTTTCTACTTCTATTTTTACCTTTGACCTTTGGTCTATAGTTTTCTGTTGCTAACCTTATCTAGTTTTTGCCTTTGCCTAGACATACCTAGCACTGACAGTTTTTTCAGTTTTTTTCCTAGTTATGAGACAGTTTAAATTACATTGGCATTGTTTGTTTCTTGAAGGTCTTATAGGATTGGCTTCTACAAGCATCTGATCTTCTGTAATTTTTTCAGGTACTGTTTTGATTTCCTTTTGTATTTTATCTATGGTTAGTAAACTATTAAAAACTTGAAACTGAGAGACAAGATGGCGCTGGAGTAGGCGGACGTACCAGCATCTACCTCCCAGAACCAATGTGGATTACAAACTAATTTTATGAACTATCAGCTGGAAAAACCAACTTTGGACTAAACTAAAAGGACTCTTCAACCCAGGAACGCTGAAGAAGCCACACAGAGACTGGTAGGAAAAGTGGAAACGCGAAACACGGAAACGCAGAGAGGGCTGCCCAGCTCCTCGGAGCAAACGGCAGCAGGGAGAGACTCGTGTGGCGGGAAGTGAGTTTAGCAGAGGGGAAAGGGTCCTGAGCCCCAGGAACAAAGCCCCAGCCTGCAGCCCCAGAGCCCAGAAGAAGCATAAGGACAGTATTTAGCTGGAAACAAGTCAGGATACTGTTTGTGAGAGAGTCTGATTTCTCAGACCCAGGATCCTTCTTAAAGGGACCACTCAGAACATCTCTCTCACAAACACTCACCTGGGGCTCCTGGGGACGGAGGGAGAGGGGAGAGAACCACAGTAACAGGAAGAGAGTGCAATCTAGGAGGCATAGGGAGAAACATTTTGAGAGATAGCCACCCTAACCCCTGGGACGAGTCACTCCCCAAAGCTGAAGTGAATATTTCCCCCGGAAACAGCAATACCAGCAAAGGGAAGCAGGAGAGCAGCCAAACAAGCTCCCCCGCAGCATTCAGAGCAGAGTCGCATAGAAGGAGGGAGCTTTCGGGTCTACAGTAGTGAGTCTTAGGGTCCGAGCTGCAACACCCCCACCCACACGGCTGAGGGCGCACCGGAGAGCGGGCGGCAGCGGGAGACAAAAGCGCGGTTCTGCTGGCAGGGTTGGAAGCCGGCTGGCCACCACTGGGCTCAGGTGTGAGCTCAATCTTGCCCGGCTGGGGAGAAGGGGGCGTGCAAAAGCGGCCAAGCTCAGCTGCCGGCAGCCTGTAATCCAGCCTCCGGGAGAAGGGCGGGAAACCCAGAAAGGGTAGAAACCAGCCCCGGAGCAAGGGCAGAGGAGCACATCCCTGCCCCGCCCGTGCAACCCAGGCTTGCGGTCTGACTTGGTAGCCGGCTCCTCCCGTGAGGGTGGAGCCAAAAGCCCAGAAGAGGCGGAGTTCCGCTACGAAGCTGAGCATGGGCACGCAGCCCTGCCTGGCGGTAGAGCCAAGGCTAGCAGCTGTTCCTTGAGTGGGATCATCCTGCAAAGGCAGGGCGAAAGCTCGGAAACAGGCGGAGACCCGCAGCTGAGCAAAGGTGCTCACCAGTGCCCTCAGGACCGAGCATAACGTCACACACGGGGGCGGGGCAAAGGCCAAGGTCACCAACCCTTGTGCACCCGAGCACATGATTACAGCCACTCTTGTGAAGAGAAAATGCGGAGGCAGAGAAATACAACACAAATAAACCAAGAGAAATCCCCAGAAAAGGACCTAAGTGAATCAGATATAACCAAATTACCAGATGCAGAGTTTAAAATAACGATTGTTAGGATGCTCAAAGATATTAGAACCACCATAGATGGCCATTACGAAAACCTAAATAAAGAGATAACAAATATAAAAAAGGACATTGAAATAATAAAAAAGAATCAGACAAATGACAAATACAATATCTGAAATAAAGAATACAATGGAAGGAATTAAAAGCAGGATGGATGAAGCAGAGAATCGAATCAGTGAGTTAGAGGACACAATAAATAAAGGCACGGAAGCAGAGCAGAAAAAAGAAAAGAGACTCAAAAAGTCTGAGGAAACTCTAAGAGAGCTCTGTGACAACATGAAGAGAAATAACATCCGCATCATAGGGGTTCCTGAAGAAGAAGAGAAAGAACAAGGGATAGAGACTTTGTTCAAACATATTATAGCGGAAAACTTCCCCCAATTAAGGCAGGAAAACATTTCACATGTTCAGGAAGCACAGAGAACTCCATTAAGGAGAAACCCAAAGAAACCAACACCAAGACACATCATAATTAAATTACCAAAGCTAAATGATAAAGAAAAAGTATTAAAAGCTGCTAGAGAAAAAAAGACTATCACCTACAAAGGAGCCCCCATAAGGATGACTTCTGACTTCTCAACAGAAACACTTGAGGCCAGAAGGGAATGGCAAGAAATATTCAAAGTAATGCATAACAAGAACCTACAACCAAGACTACTTTATCCAGCAAGGCTATCATTTAAAATTGAAGGAGAAATAAAAAGCTTTACAGACAAAAAAAAACTTAAGGATTTCACTGCAACCAAACCAAGGCTGCAAGAAATGCTAAGGGACCTGTTGCAAACAGATCAAAGGAAAAAAAGAATATAGCAAAAGAGAAAAACAGTTTTAAAGAAAAAAAATGGCAGTAAACAATTACATATCAGTAATAACCTTAAATGTTAATGGATTAAATGATCCTATCAAGAGACATAGGGTAGCTGCGTGGATAAGAAAACAGGACCCATACATATGCTGTCTACAAGAGACACACCTTAAATCAAAAGATGCACACAGACTGAAGATAAAAGGATGGAAAAAAAATATTTCACGCAAATGGAAATGAAAAAAAAGCTGGGGTAGCAATACTTATATCAGACAAAATGGACTTTAGAACAAAGACCATAGTTAGAGATAAAGAAGGTCACTACATAATGATAAAGGGAGCAATCCAAAAGGAAGATATAACCATTATAAATATCTATGCACCTAATATAGGAGCACCTAAATATATAAAGCAGACTTTGATAGACTTAAAGGGTGAGATCAACAGCAATACTATAATAGTAGGAGATTTCAATACCCCATTAACATCATTAGATAGATCCTCAAGAAAGAAAATTAACAAAGAAACAGCAGACTTAAAGGACATATTAGATGAACTCGATTTAATAGATATCTTCAGAACCTTTCACCCTAAAACAGCAGAATATACATTCTTTTCAAGTGCTCATGGTACATTCTCTAGAATAGACCACATGTTAGGGCACAAAAGCAGGCTCAACAAATTTAAGAAGATTGAAATCATATCGAGCACTTTCTCTGATCACAATGGCATTAAACTAGAAATCAACCACAATAGAAAAATTGAAAAACATTCAAACACTTGGAAATTAAATAGCATGTTATTAAACAATGAATGGGTTAACATTGAGATCAAAGAAGAAATTAAAAAATTCCTAGAAACAAACGATAATGAGCATACATCAACTCAAAATTTATGGGACACAGCAAAAGCAGTCCTGAGAGGGAAGTTTATAGCACTACAGGCACACTTTCAGAAGCTAGAAAAAGCTCAAATAAACAACTTAACCCTGCATCTAAAAGAACTAGAAAAAGAACAGCAAGTAAAGCCCAGAGCTAGTAGAAGGAAGGAAATAATAAAGATCAGAGCAGAAATAAATGACATAGAGGCTAAAGAAACAATACAGAGGATCAATGAAACCAGGAGCTGGTTCTTTGAAAAGGTAAACAAGATTGATGAACCTTTAACAAGACTCACCAAGAAAAAAAGAGAGAGGACTCAAATAAATAAAATTAGAAATGAGAGAGGAGAAATAACAACTGACACAACAGAAATACAAAACATTGTAAGAAAATACTATGAAGAACTGTATGCCAAAAAACTAGACAACCTAGATGAAATGGACAAATTCCTTGAATCATATAATCTTCCAAAAATCAATCTGGAAGAATCAGAAAACCTAAACAGACCAATTACAACAAATGAGATTGAAACAGCTATCAAAAAACTCCCAAAAAAGAAAAGTCCTGGGCCTGATGGCTTCACAAGTGAATTCTACCAAATATTCAAAGAAGAACTAACTCCTATCCTTCTCAAGCTATTTCAAAAAATTCAAGAGGAAGGAAGACTTCCAAACTCCTTTTATGAGGCGAGCATAATTCTGATTCCAAAACCAGGCAAAGACAACATAAAAAAAGAAAATTATAGGCCAATATCCCTGATGAACTTAGATGCAAAAATCCTCAATAAAATATTAGCAAACTGGATCCAGCAATATATGGAAAAAATCATACACCATGATCAAGTGGGATTTATTCTGGGGAGGCAAGGCTGGTACAATATTCGCAAATCAATCAATGTGATTCATCACATAAACAAAAGAAAGGAGAAAAACCACATGATAATTTCAATAGATGCAGAAAAAGCATTTGATAAAATCCAGCACCCATTCATGATCAAAACTCTCAGCAAAGTGGGAATACAGGGAACATACCTAAACATGATAAAGGCCATCTATGACAAACCCACAGCCAACATCATACTCAATGGGCAAAAATTAAAAGCAATTCCCTTAAGATCAGGAACAAGGCAGGGGTGCCCCCTTTCACGACTCTTATTCAACATAGTTCTGGAAGTCCTCGCCACAGCAATCAGACAAGAAAAAGAAATAAAAGGCATCCAAATTGGAAAAGAAGAAGTAAAACTATCATTATTTGCAGATGACATGATATTGTATATAGAAAAACCTAAAGTCTCAGTCAAAAAACTACTAGACCTGATAAAAGAATTTGGCAAGGTGGCAGGATATAAAATCAATACTCAGAAATCAGAGGCATTTTTATACACTAATAATGAACTGTCAGAAAGAGAAATCAGGGAATCAATCCCCTTTACCATTGCAACCAAAAAAATAAAGTACCTAGGAATAAATCTAACCAAGGAGATTAAAGACTTGTACTCTGAAAATTATAAAACATTGATAAAAGAAATCAGGGAAGATACGAATAAGTGGAGGCATATACCGTGCTCATGGTTAGGAAGAATAAACATCATTAAAATGTCTATATTACCCAAAGCAATTTATAAATTCAATGCAATACCAATGAAAATACCAATGACTTACTTCAAAGACATAGAACACATATTCCAAAAATTTATATGGAACCAAAAAAGAACACGAATAGCCTCAGCAATCCTGAAAAGGAAGAAAAAAGCGGGAGGTATCACACTTCCAGATATCAAGTTATATTATAAGGCCATTGTACTCAAAACAGCATGGTACTGGCATAAGAGCAGGCACATAGATCAATGGAACAGAACAGAGAACTCAGAAATAAACCCACAGCTCTATGGACAACTGATATTTGACAAAGGAGGTAAGACAATACAATGGAGTAAAGACAGCCTCTTCAACAAATGGTGTTGGGAAAACTGGACAGCTACCTGCAAAAAAATGAAACTAGACCACCAACTTACACCACTCACAAAAATAAACTCAAAATGGATAAAAGACTTGAATGTAAGCCGTGAAACCATAAGCATCTTAGAAGAAAACATAGGCAGTAAGCTCTCTGACATCTCTCGCAGCAATATATTTGCTGATCTGTCTCCACAGGCAAGTGAAATAAAAGACAGAATAAACAAATGGGACTTTATCAAACTAAAAAGCTTCTGTACAGCTAAAGACAATAAGAACAGAATAAAAAGACAAACTATACAATGGGAGAATATATTTGACATAGCGTCTGATAAGGGGTTAATAACCAAAATTTATAAAGAACTTGTAAAACTTAATACCAGGAAGACAAACAATCCAATCCAAAAATGGGCAAAAGAAATGAATAGACACTTCTCCAAAGAGGACACACAGATGGCCAATAGGCATATGAAAAAATGTTCAACATCACTAATCATTAGAGAAATGCAAATTAAAACCACAATGAGATATCACCTCACACCAGTCAGAATGGCGCTCATCAATAAAACAACACAGAATAAGTGCTGGCGAGGATGTGGAGAAAAGGGAACCCTCCTGCATTGCTGGTGGGAATGCAGACTGGTGCAGCCACTGTGGAAAACAGTATGGAGATTCCTCAAGAAATTAAAAATCGAACTGCCTTTTGACCCAGCTATACCACTGTTAGGAATATACCCCAAGAACACCATAGCACTGTTTGAAAAGAAGAAATGCACCCCCATGTTTATGGCAGCATTGTTCACAATAGCAAAGATTTGGAAACAGCCCAAGTGTCCATCAGAGGACGAGTGGATTAAAAAGCTTTGGTATATATATACTATGGAATACTACTCAGCCATAAGAAATGATGACATCGGATCTTTTACAACAACATGGATGGACCTTGATAACATTATACTGAGTGAAAGAAGTAAGTCAGAAAAAAACTAAGAACTATATGTTTCCATACATAGGTGGGACATAAAGATGAGACTCAGAGACATGAACAACAGTGTTGGGGTTACAGGGTGGGGGGAGGAGAGGGAGGGGATTGGGGGAGGGGAGAGGCACAAAGATCATGGCTTTTCAGCATTTGCCATATTCCCCCCTTAATCTATAGACAGACAGCAAATATTTACGTATGTTGTTCCCACTATAAAGACTGCTGTCTTAGGGACAAATGCTGATAAACTATTTCAGCAGTTCCTCCTTCTTCAAAGACTTATATGTAAACATAGAGCTCCATGTTTCATAGGACATACTCAAGCTCACTCCATGCTCCCTGGAGCTTTAGCACAAGGGAATGCCCCCCCCCTTTTGGTTTTTGGTTTTTTTTTTTTAGTATTTTTTCTTTTCTTTATTTATTTTTTGTATATTTCTGAGGATGGGGATGGGGAGGCAGTCAGACAGACTCCTGCATGCGCCTGACTGGGATCCACCTGGCATGCCTACTGGGGGGAATGCTCTGCCCATCTGGGATGTTGCTCTGTTGCGACCGGAGCCATTCTGGAGACTGGGGCGGAGTTCATGGGGCCATCCTTAGTGCCCAGGGTGTATTTGCTCCGGTGGAGCCTTGGCTGTGGGCGGGAGGAGAGAGACCAAGAGGAAGGAGAGGGGGAGGAGTGGAGAGGTAGAAGGGCGCTTTTCCTGTGTGCTCTGGCTGGGAATCGAACCCGGGAATCCTGCACACCAGGCCAATGACTCCAACGGGTCTACCATATCATGCTTTTTACTTAAAAAACAAACAAACATTTCTTTTGAATGCTGATGAACAGGCGACACCAAATCTTTTTCGCCTGCAAACTACTACCTTCTTTATTAGATCTAGCTAATAACACTGTTCTGTCTTTTTTCCAAATAGCTCCAGATATATGGAAAAGATTTATATAGGCGGATGGGGATCCTCAAACCCCTCAGCGAGATCTTCTGAGCATGGCTTTTAAGATACCTAGAGGCAGAAAAAGCCCAATAGAGATCAGGGGGAACTACCAGCTTTTAGGATACACCCTTAAAGGCTCCAACACCCCAAAGGGGTCTCATAGGATACCATCTGGGTCCTGCTTCAATAGTGGAAAGGAAGGTCATTGAGCTAAAGCCTGCCAGGCTTACATGCCTCTGCTGTGAGGAAACAGGGACACTGGAAGGTGGGCTTCCCCCTCGCTCCTCTAAGGGAGGGTTCAGTCTCTTCCAGCCCTGCTCCAGCCACCTATGACCTAACCTTGCCCAGAAAGCTGGGGTTTGCCACTGAAGGCTGAAGGTGCCCAGGGCCGTCGGCCCCATCTACGACACTGTGGACGAGCCTAGGGTATTTCTTCCAAGAAGCAGGTAAACTGATCTCATTCGCACAAGGGCCACTTAACTATGTTTTGCCTGAATAGTCAGGTTTTTTATTCTTCCCTCAAAGATCTCTGTTGTGGGTGTTGATAGTCCTATTTTCTGCTGCTTTGCTTAATATATAGTGTTTCCTTTATCCCTCCTACCTCAATGCCCCACTCATATTTCAGGCTGGGACCTACTCTTAATTTAGAGCTCTCTTTCCTCCTTTTGCCAACTTGAATTATGAATTTACCTTTGCCACCCAGCTTAGTGTATCCCAAGGTTCTCTTTACCAGACCACAGTCACAGAGCTCCAGGAAAAAGCAACCTGGTCTCAACTCTCCAGGCAGAGGAGAACAGAAGCTCCATATCCACGCATGCTGCAAATGGCTTTTTCCAGTCTACCTGAATCATTACCAGCTAGAAGCAGCGGTCATTGGGACTTGGACATGAGCTGCAAAGTATAGAATGGTGACAACAATTCCAGTGCCATGCGGACTTTTCCTGGATGTGGACTTTTCCTGGACTCCTGCTCCCTGTGACAGCTCCTAACAGACTGAACTGTGGTTGGGTTGCATTTTTCAGGGATTTGGCATGGTGATGGGGCCAACTTGGACTTGGGGAACATGTTAAGGACACTACTCATTTATGGATTCTTGCTGTATTGGCCAAGAGTTTGCTTAAAGGCTCTTAATCACTGTAAAAAAAAATAGAGGACTGGATGAAGAAGATGGGGCACATGTACACCATGGTATATTATTCAGCTAGGAGAAATGGTGACATCGGATCACTTATAGCGGAATGGTGTAGTCTTGGTAGCATTGTGCGGGGTGAAATAAGCGAATCAGAAAAAAACAGGAACTGCAGGATTCCATACATCGGTGGGACATAAAAGCGAGACTAAGAGGCATGAACAGGAGTGTGGTGGCTATGGGGGGTGGGGAGAGGGAAGGAGGGAGAGGGGGCGGGGGAGGGGTACAGAGAGAACTGGATGGAGGGTGGCGGAGGACGATCTCTCTTCGGGTGATGGGTATGCAACATAACTAAATGACAAGATAACCTGGAAATGTTTTCTCTGAATGTATGTACCCTGATTTATTGATGTCACCCCATTAAAATAAAAATTTATTTATAAAAAAAAAAGTAACTACCTCTTCTTTCACTGATCCTTTCATTACATCAAAATTCTTCAAAAAATAAAAAAAACCCAAAAAACTTCTAACTTTTGTATCAGTTTTAGTAATTAATACTTTCTAGAAAATCTTCCATTACCACCCACCTCCCAGATTTTCAAATTTATAAATTAAGTTGCCATGGTTTTCTCTAATTACCTTGGTATCTTGGATATTTTTCTCTTTTCTAAACTTGTTTATTTGTAGTTTTCTCTATTTTGCCAGAGTTCTATTTTATTTTTTAAGAACCAGGCTTTGGTTTTATTTTTGAAGTCTATTTAAAAAAAAATTCAACTTTAACTCTATTATTTCCTTTTTTGTGTGTGACAGAGACAGAGAGAGCCAAAGAGAGACAGAGAGAGGGACAGACAGGAAGGGAGAGAGATGAGAAGAGAGGGATCAATTCTTCGTTGCAGCACCTTAGTTGTTCATTAATTGTTTTCTCATATGTGCCTTGACCAGGGGGCTACAGCTGACGGTGTGACCCCTTGCTCAAGCCAGAAGGCTTGACCTTGGGTTTAAGCTGGTGAGCTGTGCTCAAACCAGATGAGCCCACGCTCAAGCTGGTGACCTCCAAGTTTTGAACCTGGATCCTCTGGGTCCCAGTTCGATGCTCTATTCACTGCTCCACCACCTGGTCAGGCTCTTTCATTTCCTTTTAGATTTTCATTTGAATTAGTTTGTTTCTTTTCCAACTTTTAGAAATAAATCTTCAGTTAAAAATTTTTTGGAAATCTTTCTTATTTTCTAAATAAAATAATTTTCTTCCCTGAAGTTTCTATTCTGTCTCATTGATCTATTTGTCTACTTTCTGGTACTCTATTATTATAATACTATTTAACATCTGGTAGTCCTAGTCACCTTTATTATTATTTTTCAAAATTTGTTTGGCTATTGGGCCAGATGATATCTTAACAGCACTAAAATTTTTTAAAAGCTAAAGTGAAATTGCACCTAAATAAAACCCATTTGTCTCTTACCTCCAAACTCAGGTAGTCCCTATTATTTTAGATAAATAGTCAGTCTTAAAAAATACCTGTGATCAATCTTTGTGTGTGAATGTGGTGTATGTATGTAGTATATTTAAGTGTTTTTTTGTTTGTGTGCTGTGTGTCTATGTGCTTGTATACATGCATAGATACATAGATAGTGTGTAGTATAGGTTTACATGTGTATGAGGTATGTATGTAGTATGTTTATTTGTGTGTATATGTGGTGTGTTTATGTATAAGGTATGTTTGCATATATGATGTATTTGTGATTGTATATGGAAAGTGTTATGGTATGTGTCTGTTTGTGTGCAGTGTGTGTACAGTGTATGTCTGTATTGTACGTGTAGTATGTTTATGTATGTGTGTAGGGTGTGTGAGGTATAAAAGAGATATTGAGGCCCATAATCAGGGGGTGCTAGAGTGAGTGCTCAGGGTATGTCAGAAAGCCAAGCTTGGTCCTTAAGCTCCCCTGCCTTCTTGGGGAAAGCAGGGCCATAGCCATGACCCTTTCTGGATGTGCCCTGTGGAGAGTGGTATGAGTTAACAAGACCAGTCTCTCCTGCCATGGCACTACTCAGGCTCCCACTCACTTTTGTCCTGCAGAAAGAGTGACTGGCCCCTTTAAGAGAAGGAAGCTTTCAGCACTCTACTAAATAAGGGGCTTTACTGTTGGTGGTAAGGGTGGTGAAGATGGTGCCACCCCAGAGGTCAGATCAGGATCAGAGTGGCATTCGGGTCTTCCAACTAAATAGGTTAGTTGCTGCGTGGGGCAAAAGGAATCAGGAGGGAACTTGCAAGGCAAGGGGACCTTTGTTCTGAGTGGGGTGAAGTGCTCAGTGTGGTCCTCAGTCTTTGCTCCCCTAGGGCATATACACATGGTGCAACTCTGCCCACTCTGGGTCTCTCCTCCTGGGTCCCACCCTCCTGAGGGTGTATCTGCAGGAGGCTCCCAGCTTCTTGAGTCCAAGGTGGTTTTCCTGATGTGGGCTCTGCAGTGGTTTCTGGCAGAGCTGTGAATGAGTCACTATCACCTTGGGCATACCACTCTCTTTCTCAGCGGACCTCCTAATTTACACTGGGAGAGAACATCCCCTCTTAGGGATCATCCTCAGGCCATGACTAACCATGCTCCCACCTTGCTCCTGCAGGTCTACAGCACCTCCAGCCTCAGTGTCCGGTCTGAATCCTGTGGTGTGAGCCTGAGGACGTCCATCTTCTCTGGCTGGGTAGAGTGGCAGAGCCAGGATACCTCTCTGCACAGACAGGATACTTGGACTCATACTTCCCCAGCTAGGAGGAGGATCAGGCACACAGTGCAGGGTGCAGGCAAGTCCATCTGCCACTGAGTTGGGGCCAGGGCAGTTGGCTTGCCCCTGCTAGGGCAGTGCTCATGCTGTGGGGCTGGTAGAAAGATCAGAGCCAGGATTCAAACAAAATCCACAGGCTTTTATGTGATTCACTTGCACTCAATCACTAGTGTGCTGATTAGGGTTCCTTCTCCAGTTTCTGCTCCCTGCTGGTGGCCAGCTGGCCCCATGGCATCCAGTTTCCTTACCTGTATCAAGAAGGCAGGTCTGCTACCTCCACTTGCTGTTGGCCATGGGGCAGGCATAGAAGCCAAGGAAGAACAGAAGGAGGATGATCTCTGGGGCACACTGGCCTGGGTTCAAATGTCAGCTCTGCCAACCTTGGACAAGTCGCCCACTTCTTCTGCCCCAGGGTCAGATTTATCCCTGATAAATTGGGGCTAATGCTTCCTAGGGTTAAAAAGGTGGTGAGTGCAAATTGCCCCGCTCAGCCCCTGGCACATGGTACTCAATATATATAACTTTTCTCCCCACTTTCTCTCTATATCTCCCAACACTGTCTTGAGTGGATCACTGAGCCAAACCATCCATTTGGCAACTTCTGACTTTCCCATTTTTAGACGTACACAAGACCAGCAGCTTTCCTTCCCACAGCAGCAGCAGTCAGAGATCTGCAGAGCTGATGCCTTGGTGTGAAACTGCTCCCAGGAGGCAGCGCAGGAATGTTTGCCCACAGAGCAGCACAGGGGCTGACCTTCCTTCCAGCTCTGCCTCCCTGCACCAGTCTCTGGGGACTGAAAGCATCTACCCCCTCTGCACACTGTGTGTTTCTGTCCCCTCAGATGCTGGGAGCCTGTCTTCTTGTCCCCTGGCACCAGGCTGCTGATGGGGGACCATAAGGCCGGCTGGAGCATGCTGCTCCAGTCTGGACCTGTGCCAGGCTGTTCTCATTCAAGAGGAGGCTCAAGAGGGAGAGGGAGAGGGCAGGGCTAGGGATGGGGCTGCAGCCTGCTGGGGGGGGTGGGGGTGGGGGTGGGGGGTCGGGATCCAAGTGTGAGAACAATTTTTTCAAAGCCCCCTGGGCAAGGAGGGTGCTCCTTTGCCCTTGCTCAGGTCTGGTGATTACAGGTCTGAGCTTCAAAGCATGGTACAAACCAGGTTAATTACTGTCCTGGGGGAACTGGCCCAGCAGGCCAAGCATGGTGCAGTGGGCAGCCCAGGAGTCAGGCCTCTTCTGGGGATGGCACTTCCAGCCTTCCGCGGTGCTGGAGCCAGGAGCCCTGGCGTGGCCACCCTCCCGCGAACTCCTGGGGAGGAATGCCATCCAGGCTGCAGCTGGCTGCCCGCACAGTTGGGGAGCCAGCAACTTGTCGCCACTGGCCCGCGTCTGCTTGATCAGGTGGAAAGCTCCCCATTCAAACGGGCGCGGGCCAATCAGGGCCTGGCGCGCCCGCCTGTTCAAACGCTCGCTTCAGCCGGGCCTCCTGCTCCTGCCTCCGAGACACCAGCGCGAGGGGCGGGTGAACCTGCTGCCTCGGTTACTGTGGAGCAACATAGACTCCTCGGGTTACAGGCTTTGCCCGGAGCGGGGCGGCCATGGAGCACTCCCTGCACCGCGTCTCCCTCGGGAGCCGGCGTTCCCACCCGGGCCTGTCCTTCTACCTCACCACCTTTGGTAAGTGCCCGCTGCCCCGGCTGCCAGGGCTGCTGCACCTGGCTCTCCGCGCCCAGAAAGCCCCCCCCCCCCATAGTGATAGGTGAGGCTGGGAGCAGGCGATCCTTCCGTTTGGGGGCACCTTTTCTGACCCCTTCTTCCTTTGGTTGCCCAGGAGGGTCTCAGGCACAGACTCAGCCGAGCCAGCCGCAGGCGGCACCTGCTGCCTGGCCACTGGTGCCAAGTGCATTCGGTTCTGCCTCACTTGGCCGGGATAATCATGCCCCAGTTCATCTTTCCGAGACCCAGCCTGTCACCGCTGAGTTTCCCGTTAGCAAGCAGCTCAGGGTTTAATCAAGGCCTTGTTACTACATCTCCTGGGTCTTCTTGCTTTTGGTGCAAGGACACGGGAGTTGTAGGGTCAGCCGGGTGGCTTGGCTCCTTGTGGGCTCTCTTGTAAGCTACAGTGTGACTCCCCTAGTGGATATCTGACCCATGGCAGAGATGGGAGAATTCTCACCTCCAGGAGTGACCAGGCTCTCAGTAGGGTCACTGGGTTGTACTGGGGACTTGAGGTGGAAAGAAATGGGCAGTAGGCTCCTGTTCCCATGCCCCTCTCACCCCACAATAACAGCTGGCAGCAGCTGCTTTACAGTCTGGACAAGCCCAGACTTCCAAGTAGCTGTAGTAAATGTAACAGCCCTGTCCCAGAATACAGCCCTTTGCAGCTCCTCATTAGTTTCCTCACTGGCTCCGCAACTCCCTGTGGAGAGGGGGTTCCATTTCCTCTGTGAAGACTTGAGATCCAGAGAGAGGAAGGTCTCCTGTGAGCCCCTGGCAGAGTTGGTATCTGAGCTCAAGCCTTCTGAGACAACCTGCTCAGCAAATGTTTTTGAACTCTTGTACACTTTTCTTTATGAAGGTTGGGTCAGTTACTACAACATGGCTGGACTTCACTCAGAATTCAAAGACAGAGCACCTAGGAATCAGGCCCTTCCTGAGGCCTGGCCCTCCTACTCTTGGGCTGTCTCTGTCTGCACACTGGGTTCTTCACAACCTGTCTCTTTCTCTAGGGGCAGAGGAAGTGATGGAAAAGCAGTGTCTTGGTCCCTAGAAATGGCCTGTGGTCTGGCATCCTGGACTTCACTGGTCCAGTTGGTGGAGGAGAATGAGAGTAGCTAACCACCATTTGTCAAGTGCTTTAGCTGCTTTATCTCATTTAGTCCTTCCAATACTGAGAGGCAATTCTGTTAACCCTCCTGGGATGTGGGACAGTACCAAACAAGGGAGGTGTCCAGGATGATCTGAGTTGGAGGGGCTGGAGTGGTCAGGAAAGTGTGTCAGAGAGCTCTGAGGCCCTGTTACCTTAGCTGTGTCCTGATTAAAAGGTAAAACTATGTTCCACTGCTTTTTCTTCTGTATTATCATGGTGAGATGTATTCGTTATTGAAAACTTAGTGAAAAGAATCGTCTGTAATCTGACGCTCCAGAAAAGACCATTGTTAACATTTTGGGTTATATCCTTCCAGACTTACTTCTGTGTGTGTATGGGGGAATGTTGTGTCTAATCTTAACAAAACTGAGGTCATATTGTAAGTACAGTTTTGCAACTCATTTCTTTTCCTTACTGGTATGCTGTGACTATTTACTTGCATCACTCCACGTGCTTCTGTTGAATTAATCTCCCAGCCAGATCTAGGGAGTTGGGGAGGGTCTAGCCCAGCAGGGAGGGTTGTGCTGCCCAGCCATGGCCTCAGGGCTGTGTTGAATGGGTAACAGGAAAGTTGCTGCTGGAACCAGTGACTGGCCTGAGTGTGCAGTGGGCAGACAGGAACCTGATGGGTGGGAAGCCTCCTGCTCCTGTGTACAGTCCTCTCTCAAATAGCTCCAAGGACAGTGATTGACACTGGGAATGTTCTCTCCTGTTTCCTGAATTCTGTTTCCCTGACTAAAGCTGCCCCTTTTCCAGGCTGCCGACTTTCTTCATACATCGAGTGATCTTTGATGTCTGCTCCTGAATGAAGATTCATATCAGTGGTTACTAACATGGCCAATTATCAGAAGCATGGGAGGGGGCTAAAAACCACAACCCACAGATTCCTAGGGCAGAGCCTGAGAGTCTATCATTTTAAGAAACCAAAGAGGTATTTTGATGATCAGGCAGGTTTGGAACCTATGGATTCAGAGTCTGTTTTGGTTGTCAACATGGACTTTCCTAACAGGAAGGTCTTTGCTCAGTTTTCCTCAGTTCACTGGCCTTTATCCAGCAGGGCAGGTAGCCCCTGGCCTCCAGCAATGGGCTGTGCCCTGGAAAACATATGAGAGTGCTGCCTCATTGGTAGTTTCTGAGTGTAAGCATTTAAAGGGAGCTAAATCTCCAGCATCTCTGGGACTGTAGAGACAAAGTGTTTTGACCAGAATTCTTTTCAGGGAGAGTTCTGTATGGCAGTGGTCCCCAACCTTTTTTGGGCCACGGACCGGTTTAATGTCAGAAAATATTTTCACGGACCGGCCTTTAGGGTGGGACGGATAAATGTATCACGTGACCAAGACAAGCGTCAAGAGTGAGTCTTAGATGAATGTAACAGAGGGAATCTGGTCATTTTAAAAAAATAAAACATCGTTCAGACTTAAATATAAATAAAACAAAAATAATGTAAGTTATTTATTCTTTCTCTGCAGACCTGTACCAGATGGCCCACGGACCGGTACTGGTCCGCGGCCTGGGGATTGGGGACCACTACTGTATGGTATAAGTTGTGGTTTATAAATTGTGTGTGTGCATGTGCCTGAGTACAAATCCTTGTCCCGCAGTAAGGGGCATGTTCAAGCTACAGTAACTGGCTGTACATTGCCTCCTAAGGAGGCGACCTGGTGTCAGGGAGCGGGGAGAGTATGTAAACTGGAGCTAGGACCCATCTACTCCATAGGGATTTTTATTTATGAGAAATAATGTAATTTGAAGAAGTCATTAAAGGTATACGTAAGTTTGGGGTTTTTTTTGAATTTTATTTTATTTTTATTTTTTTAAATTTATTTATTAAATTTAATGTAGTGACATTGATAAATCAGGGTACATATGTTGAGAGAAAACATCTCCAGATTATTTTGACATTTGATTGTGCTGTATACCCCTCCCCCAAAGTCAAATTGTCTTCTGTCACCTTCTATCTGGTTTTCTTTGTGCCCCTCCCCTCCCCCAACCCCTCTCTCCTTCCTCACCCCATCCCCCCTTCCCCTCACCCCCCCACCCCCGTTGCCATCACATTCTTGTTCATGTCTCTGAGTCTCATTTTTATGTCTCATCTATGTATGGATTCATACAGTTCTTAGTTTTTTTCTGATTTACTTATTTCACTCTGTATAATGTTATCAAGGTCCATCCATGTTATTGTAAATGATCCGATGTCATCATTTCTTATGGCTGAGTAGTATTCCATAGTATATATGTACCAAAGCTTTTTTTTTTTTTTTTTTTTTTTTTGGTATTTTTCTGAAGCTGGAAACGGGGAGAGACAGTCAGACAGACTCCCGCATGCGCCCGACCGGGATCCACCCGGCACGCCCACCATGGGGTGACGCTCTGCCCACCAGGGGGCGATGCTCTGCCCCTCCGGGGCGTCGCTCTGTTGCGACCAGAGCCACTCTAGCGCCTGGGGCAGAGGCCAAGGAGCCATCCCCAGCGCCCGGGCCATCTTTGCTCCAATGGAGCCTCGCTGCGGGAGGGGAAGAGAGAGACAGAGAGGAAGGGGGGGGTGAAGAAGCAAATGGGTGCTTCTCCTATGTGCCCTGGCCGGGAATCGAACTCAGGTCCCCCGCACGCCAGGCCGACGCTCTACTGCTGAGCCAACCGGCCAGGGCCTGTACCAAAGCTTTTTTATCCACTCGTCCTCTGACGGACACTTGGGCTGTTTCCAGATCTTCGCTATTGTGAACAATGCTGCCATAAACATGGGGGTGCATTTCTTCTTTTCATACAGTGCTATGGTGTTCTTGGGGGATATTCCTAACAGTGGGATAGCTGGGCAAAAGGCAGTTTGATTTTTAATTTTTTGAGGAATCTCCATACCGTTTTCCACAGTGGCTGTACCAGTCTGCATTCCCACCAGCAGTGCAGGAGGGTTCCCTTTTCTCCACATCCTCGCCAGCACTTATTCTGTGTTGTTTTGTTGATGAGCGCCATTCTGGTGTGAGGTGATATCTCATTGTGGTTTTAATTTGCATTTTTCTAATGATTAGTGATGTTGAGCATTTTTTCATATGCCTATTGGCCATCTGTATGTCCTCTTTGGAGAAGTGTCTAATCATTTCTTTTGCCCATTTTTGGATTGGATTGTTTGTCTTCCTGGTATTAAGTTTTACAAGTTCTTTATAAATTTTGGTTATTAACCCCTTATCAGACGTATTGTCAAATATGTTCTCCCATTGTGTAGTTTGTCTTTTTATTCTGTTCTTGTCTTTAGCTGTGCAAAAGCTTTTTAGTTTGATATAGTCCCATTTGTTTATCCTGTCTTTTATTTCACTTCCCAGTGGAGATAAATCAGCAAATATATTGCTCCGAGAGATGTCAGAGAGCTTACTGCCTATGTTTTCTTCTAATATGCCTATAGTCATAAGTTTGTTTTTTGTTCAGGATAATATCTTTGAATTTTACTAGTATATTTGCTAACATGTTTTAAAAATAACCTCAATAGCTTTATTGAGATATGACTTACATACATATAAGTAACTCATTTAAAGTGTACAATTAATGGTTTTTGGTGTATTCATAGAGTTGTGTAACCATTACCACAATCAAGTTTAGAACATTTTTATCACAATTCAAAAAGAAACATTGTACTCTTACTACTTATTAGTAATTAGTAGCTTATTACTCCTAATTTCCAGTCCCCACCCTTACTCTCAGCCATTCCTCAGCAATCATTAATCTACGTTCTCTCTCTATAAATGTGCCTGTCTGGACATTTTGTATAAATGGAATGACGTGGTTTTCTTGTGACTGGCTTCTTTTACTCAGCACAGTGTTTTCAGGGTTCACTCCTGTTGTAGCATGTGTCAGCATTTCATTCATTTTTTATGTCTAAATACTATTCCATTGTATGGATAGACCACATTTTGTTTATTCATTCATTAATTGATGGACATTTGGATTGTTTCTGTCTTTGGGCAATTATGAATATTGCTCTGCTATGAACATTCATGTGCAAGATTTTGTGTGGACAAATGTTTTCTTTTCTTTTCTTTTGTATTTTTCTGAAGTGAGAAGTGGGAGGCAGAGAGACAGACTCCTGCATGCGCCCAACTGGGATCCACCCAGCAAGCCCACTAGGGGGCGATGCTCTACCCATCTGGGGCTTCTGCTCCATTGAAACCAGAGCCATTCTAGCACCTGAGGTGGAGGTCATGGAGCCATCCTCAGCAACTGTGCCAACTTTGTTTCAATGGAGCTTTGGCTGCGGGAGGGGAAGAGAGAGAAAGAGAGAAAGGAGAGGGGGAAGGGTGGAGAAGCAGATGGGTGCTTCTCCTGTGTGCCCTGGCTGGGAATCGAACCCAGGACTTCTATACACCAGACTGATGCTCTACCACTGAGCCAACCAGCCATGGCCTGGACAAATGTTTTCAATTCTCTTGGGTATATACCTAGGAGTGGAATTGCTAGGTCATATAGAAACTCTAGGTTTACTATTTGAGGAACTGGCAAACTCTTTTCCAAAATGAATGCACCATTTTATACTCCCATCAGCAGGGTTTTGATTTTTCCACAGTCTCACCATCACTTGCTATTATCTGACTTTGATTCTAGCCTCCTGTGGGTGTGAAGTGATATCTCCTTGTGGTTTTGATTTGCATTTCCCTGATGCTCAGTAATATTGAACAGCTTTTTATGTGCTTATGGGCTATTTGTATATCTTCTTTGAAGAAAAATGTATTCAGATTCAAAGGTTGTAGGTTTGAAACCCAAGGTTGCTGGCTTGAGCAAGGGGTCTCTGGCTCAGCTGGAGCCCCCTGGTCAAGGCACATATGAGAAATAGCACAAACAGTACAAATTGGGCTAGTTGTCTTCTTATTGTCGAGTTTTAAGAGTTCTTTTTTTTTTTTTTCTCTCTTTTTTTTTTTTTTTTTTTTTTACAGAGGCAGAGATAGACAGGGACAGACAGACAGGAACAGAGAGAGATGAGAAGCATCAATCATCAGTTTCTCGTTGTGCGTTGCGACTTCTTAGTTGTTCATTGATTGCTTTCTCACATGTGCCTTGACCGTGGGCCTCCAGCAGACCGAGTAACCCCTTGCTGGAGCCAGCGACCTTGGGTCCAAGCTGGCGAGCTCTTTGCTCAAGCCAGATGAGCCCGCGCGGGACCTCGGAGTCTCGAACCTGGGTACTTCCGCATCCCAGTCCGATGCTCTATCCACTGCGCCACCGCCTGGTCAGGCTTTTAAGAGTTCTTTATATATTTTAGATACAGGTTTCTTATCCAGAAGTGTCATGTTTGATGACATGTAAATTTTCTTTTTATCACTGAGTTCAAAACATTTTCCAATTTTTATAGTCATTTCTTCTTGAACCCATAGGTTATTTAGAAGTACATTTCTTTTTTTAGTGAGAGAGTTACAGACAGGGACAGACAGACAGGAAGGGAGAGAGATGAGAAGCATCAATTCTTTGTTACAGCATCTTAGTTGTTCATTGAGTGCTTTCTCATATGTGCCTTGACTGAGGGTAGAGGGTTATAGCAGAGCGAGTGACTTCTTGCTCAAGCCAGCAATTTTGGACTCAAGCCAGCGACCTTGGTCTTCAAGCTAGTGGCCTTTGGGCTCAAGCCAGTGACCATGGGGTCATGTCTATGATCTCATGCTCAAGCCAGTGACCCCACACTCAAGCCAGATGTGCCCATGCTCAAACTGGATGAGCCCGTGCTCAAGCTGGTGACCTCCAGGTTTTGAACGTGGGTCCTCAGTATCCCAGGCCAGCACTCTACTGTGCAACTGCCAGATCAGACAAGAAGTATATTTCTTCATTTCAAAATATTGGAGATTTTCTGGTAATCTTTTTATCTTTATCTTACATTTTTCTCACAGAATATTTTTTGCATCCCTTCAGTCCTTTGATGGCTCAGCACATAGTCAGTGGTTTTTTTTTTTTGTTTTTTTTTGTTTTTTTTTTCATTTTTCTGAAGCTGGAAACAGGGAGGGACAGTCAGACAGACTCCCGCATGCGCCCGACCGGGATCCACCCGGCACGCCCACCAGGGGGCGATGCTCTGCCCATCCTGGGCGTCGCCATGTTGCGACCAGAGCCACTCTAGCGCCTGAGGCAGAGGCCACAGAGCCATCCCCAGCGCCCGGGCCATCTTTGCTCCAATGGAGCCTTGGCTGCGGGAGGGGAAGAGAGAGACAGAGAGGAAAGCGCGGCGGAGGGGTGGAGAAGCAAATGGGCGCTTCTCCTGTGTGCCCTGGCCGGGAATCAAACCCGGGTCCTCCGCACACTAGGCCGACGCTCTACCGCTGAGCCAACCGACCAGGGCAGTGTTTTTTTTCATAGTCAGTTTTTATAAATGTTTTGTGTCTACTTGCAAAGACCTGCCGTGGTTGGGTGTACGGTACTTTGTAGATGTCAGGTTTAAGTCAAGTTTGCTAATTATGTTGTTCAAATATTCTATCTCCTTCTGATTCCCTCTCAGGTGTTCTATCAGCTATAGAGAGAGGCATGTTAAAATTTCTACTATGATCGTACATTTCTCTATTTTTCATTATAGTTCTGTCAGTCTTTTCTTTACATATTTTGAAGAAGGATTAAGAACATACAAATTTAGAATGATTATCTTCTGTTGAATTGAGGCTTTTATTATAATATAGTCTTCTTTTATTAATATGAAATCTGGCTTTTTAATTCTAGTGGAGACAAATTCTACTTTCACTGACATTAACCTAGCCACGCAACCTTCTTTTGGTTCATAATTGCTTGGCAGATCTTTTTTCATCCTATTTCTTTCCATCTTTCTTTTTCTTTGCGTTTTAGGTGTGCTGTGTCTGTTACGAATGGTAGGCACAGAGTTGTTATTTTTCTTCTTAATGCAGACCTGAGGTGATATCTTCCTTCAAAAACACTTTTGTTTACTTCTGTTAGGTGTCTGAGGTCACTAGCAATGTGGCATAATCTTAACTGAATGTTAGGGATTGAGACTGTTTGAACTGCAGTCCCTCGAGGAACTGTGTCTCATCCTGGTTGATGCTATTCCTAAGGAGCAACCCTTTCAGGGTTCCAACCCAAAGGGGCTCAGAAGGACCACGCCTTTGGGCGGACCCTAATCTCCAACTCCTGTCCCAGCCTCTCAGCCTTTCAGTCACTTCTCTGGAATCTGAAAACACTCTCAAGAGAAAATTAGCTCAGGAAATCATTAAACTTAATTCCACAGACTGCCATTCCTTGAAATCTTGCTCGGTAACTTCTCCCTATCTTGTTACATCTCCAAGAACTGTTTTTTAAATATTTTGTCTAGTTTTTCTAGATGTCTTCAGTGGGTCTGTCATCCCAGAAAATAAGCTCCCTTCATATGGCAGGCGAGATGTTAGCTGACTTCCGCTGGCCAGAGCAACCTATTCCTGAAAGGAAAAAGCCTGGGAAACCGCAGTAATATCAGGTTTCACAAGCAGCAGCGAGCCAGAAGAAAGTGGTTGAATTGACCCATCATCATTTTACCCCCCACAGCAGCCCCTGCTCACTTTGGCTCTGCAGGTCTCTTTCTGCCAGTTGGCACCATCAAAAGCCAGGACTGCTTCTCTGAATGGAACCCGATTCTCCCCGTTCAGAAATGACGGACAGTTGACTCTGTCCAGGGCTGCCTCCCCCAAGCCATGCAGCTCCCAGTTTCCCATCACCGCCGCAGGCTACCTACTGTTTCTCCCTTAGAGGGCAGGAAGTGAGATCAATAAATGTGTATAAGCCTCTCTGAGCCTTCATCAGGCTGCTGTTGGGGTGAGGCGGCTGGGGACCACAGAAAGAGGGGGTGCCGGCAGCGGGCGAAGCTCCTTTGCTCCCTCCTGCACACACAGCTTGAGGTGTAGACTTGTCTCCACAAATGGAGAGAAAATCTTGAGTGTTAGTGGCTGGCTAGGTTTTTCCTTCGTGCGTTTGTCCTGAAATCATCCCCCTTCCTGTGGCTTTTCAACATAGGGCAGTTTTTAAATGGGAATTGCGTTTGGGGTGAATTGGGTTTTGAGATGACTGTATGCTAGCTAGACAAGTCCCTCCTGGATGTATTCTCTGCACACCCCGGGGTGGCCTGGGCTCCCTCGGCCATTGCTGCTGGCCCCTGACTCCAGTGATGGTGTGTAGCCCCTTGCCTTCTTGTTTTGTTTTCTGAGTATGTCTCTTCCTGACTGTGTCCTGAGAGTCAGAATTCACCTTCTTGCGGCTCTCTGCTGTGAGGGAGGTCTGCCAGACTGAATTTCTTTAGCTGGCTTCTGTTGCCTTTCTCTCAGTGCTGAGTCCTGTGTCCAGCAGGATTGGGGTCCCTTGCTTTCTCCTCGCTTTCTGAAGTTCACGCGCATCCACTGTTCTTCCTGTTGTATGGGCTCCTCGCACATTCTTTCTCCGCGCTTTCTGAAGTTCGCGCGCATCCACTGTTCTTCCTGTTGTATGGGCTCCTGCACGTTCTTTCTCCGCGCTTTCTGAAGTTCACGCGCATCCACTGTTCTTCCTGTTGTATGGGCTCCTGCACGTTCTTTCTTGTCCTCTGGGCCCCGCTCCCTGGTGCACTCCTGCAGTCTCTCTGGGCAGCCTTCACCACCACTCTTTCTAGACAGAGTTGGTGCCCAGCTGCAGCCCCGTGGGAACTGGGGACATGCCCTCCCCAGGACCCTTCAGGCCTTTTAGTGTGAACACTCCTGGGGACTCTCATAGGCCACACCCCGAGCCCGGGGAGAACGTGGGAATATTGCCAGCACTAGAGATTTGGGGTGCTTGTGAGGCGCTCGGTTAGCTCCTTCTCCTAGTGATGCATTTTCCTAGATGTAGGACATTTATTGGAGCCTGTTCCCTCCTTGGCTTCTCCTTGGCTTCTCAAGCAAAGCTGTGGCCCTTGTCCCATGCCTGATGGCTCTCTCTGCTCCTGAAACCCAGGTTGCATTGGCAGAAGCAGAGGTGCACATTAGAGGGCTGTGTTCTAGAAGACCGACTCTGCACAGGAAACAGTGCTGCAGCCAGGGCGAAGTTCGAATCTTCAGTAACCTACCCTGGCTGGTTACTCTGGGCCCAGGGCAAGTCGCCTTCCATCGCTGGGCATGACTGTTTTGGCTACCAAATGAAGAGGTTGGGCAAGATGACTTCAGGAGCCTCAGACATTTGATGGAATGGGCTGAGGGGGGTGGGCAAAGGGGACAGGCATGGCTGAGGGAAAGCTCTCATTCTTCATCTCGCCTCTAACAATGAGCTGAGGGTGGGCTGGGTAGGGTGTGTCGTGTACTGGGGCCGGGAGCGTGGTCCGCTGAGTTTAGTTTCTGTGCTGTGACGGTGTAGAGCACCCTGGCCCTTCCTGAGGAGATGTGGTGGGCAGGGCCAGGAGGGTGCCTGCGTGGAGAGATGCAGACTCACCTGACTTCTGGGTCAGTCCTCACCTCAGGCCCATTCTCCTCTCCTTTCCTCCCTTGCCTTATGCACGGCCCCATCCCAGCCCCTGTGTTGTGAGCTCCCTAAGGGCAGGCGCCAGGCCGTTCACATCTGTTCACCCTCACTCAGGGCTTCATGTGGATGCCTGGCAAATGATTGTCATATGGAATTAGTGACCACTTGTTTTGGGTGAGTTCTTGATCGTGATTAGTAGATGATGGGTGTTATCATGACAGTGGTTCTCATGGCTTTTGAGAGTCAAACATGTTTGGGCCAGAGCTGGCTTTGCACTGGTATCAGTTTCAGAAAAGATGTTTTGTGCTAAACATAGGTGACTTTGAGTGCTGAGATCTAATCAGTGACTGCTTGGTCCTGTTTGTCAGTTTCCAACCTCTCTTTCCCATCCCACTCTGGATCAGGCAGTTTTTATAGGAGGTTTCTCAGCTTAGGGAGTCCCAGAGTGGCGATTGCGCAGCCCTTGAGCTAATAATACTGTGGATTCTCCTGGCGCCTTTCATCCAAAGACCTCCGCACCCAGCGTTATCTGATCCCCACACAGCTCAGAGAGCGCAATAACCCCTGTAATTAGTTCCACCTCACAGCCGAGGACATTGTGGCTCTGAAAGAGGAGATGAGTCGGGCCTGGAACTAAAACAGGCCTCTTGGGCTTCTGAGATCAGTGTCCTGGGCAGGGGAGCAGCAGGGATTTCTGATGGGTAGAGATATGAACCACAGTTTGTTGGAGTCTGGATTGCTTGGGCTTGTAACTTAAACACTCCCAAGAGCATGGAGCAAGTGGTTGTTAGGTCACAGTGGTTGGTTGGCTGCTGCAGAACTATGAGACACAGAGCTTCCCTCCTTTCTGTTCTCCAAACCCTGCCTGGCTTTCCTTTGACCAGCAACAAAGTACAAACACCAGTCACCATTCTAGTTCCCTGGGACACGTCCAGAGATGAGCAGTGATAGGGTGAGGGATGTCTCACTGCCATCGGAATGGTGGAAGGACTTTAAACTTTGGTCTAGAGGAGGGACCCCACACTGAAGAATGAGATCCAGTCAATGGAAGTTACTTTTGTCTCAATAAAGGTGGAACATTGAATAATCAGAGCTATCTCAAAAGCAGAAGGGCTCCCATTTCAGGAGGTGAGCTCCTCATCCCTGGAGGTGGTGATCAAGCCGAAGCAGATGACAGTCGGACAGAGTTTTCACGGATGGAGCGGATGCAAGGGCTTTCGGCTTGCTGCAGGCTGGGCGGCCCTGCCTCCCCAGTGCATGTCCACTGGCGAAGCGAGTTCAGCAGCTTCTCGAGGTTCCAGGAACAGTCTATTGGACTAAGAGAAGGTTTTTCAACATGTCATTGAGGAAGAGGAGTGTGGTCCTCTCTCTCCTCTGTCCATGCTGAAGGGCCACTGGGTGCCTGTGAGGATGACTTAATATTTTTTTAAAAATTTATGTATTGACTTTAGAGAGAGAGGAAGGGAGAATGAAAGACAAAAACATCGATCTATGCTTGTATGTGTCCTGACCAGGGATGGAACCTACATCTCGGGATGATGCTCAACCAACTGAGCCAACAAGCCAGGGCAGTGACCTACTGTCTTGTTTTGGGCTGCCTTGTAAAGTAATGAGCTCCCCATCCACAGAGGGGTATAAGTCTAGGCTGGAGAGCCACTGTTGGAGGAATTGCAGTAGGGACTCCTGATGTGGTGAGGAGGCTGTACTAGGTGGCTTCTGAGCTCCCTTCCAAACCAGAGACTGTGTGAGTCTTTGAATCGCTTCACACGAACAAGAGCCCATTCCTCTCACTGTCACTCCACTTTGCACCCAACAAGGAGATGAGGCGGCATTGTTTCTATTGTTATTTCCTTAGGTCAGCTGAAGCTGTCGATTGATGCCCAGGACCGGATTCTGCTGCTCCACAGTGAGTATGGCTGCATGCCAGGTCTGCCCGGGAAGAGGTGGGCCACTCGGCCTCCTGCCTGGAGGTGGTGTTACCATGGGCCAAGGCCTCTTTTCTCATCTTTGTATAAGGTCCTTCCATGTGTCTATTGAAAAAAAGTAGGTATTCATTTGGGACTCTTTCTAGGACCCTCCCCTGGCCCTGCCCCTCATGTGATCGAGTCCACACAGTGAGATTTCTCCCGGCAGGCTGGAGCTATTTCTGGGCGCCTCAACGTCACCCTTGGTCGGGGCATTACCATGGAGCAGGGCCACAGAAGGACTTCTCTTCCTTCCCTCTCTAAACCTTCACTGCTAAGTGACCATAAGCAGGCACAGTTTTCTCATATGCCAAATGGTGGTGTTAATAGTACCTATCTTATCGGCTGTTAGGAGGATTAAAGGACTTGGTATTTAGTAATGCACTTGGGATAGTGCCTACCATGTAAGCTGTATTTTAGTGTTTGTTAAGTAAGATAAAAAAACATGAATTCCAAAAATAAGAATTGAGCTTTGGCTATGGGCTGGGAGGTGAGGACACCAAAGGACACCTATCCCTATCTAGGTGGTGATAATAGGATGGCAGGGAAGACTTGGCAAAGGGGGTGATACCCACACTTTATCCTGAAGGAAGAACAGGTCTGAGCCAGTCAGAAGGGGGCAGACAGGCCAGACATTCCATGCAGGGAGAGCAGCAAGTGCAAAGGGGTCAGCGAGAGCACGGTGCGTTTGGAGGACTGTCCAATGTGACTGAGGCACGGCACAGGATGGGGTAGAGGGGTGAGCCAGGGCCAGGTGACGAAGGTCCTCGGTGCCACCCAGAGGATTTTACACTTTACCTGTCCATTTATCCGAGTGTTCATCCTTCCATGTGGCGCATGCAGTTATCAAGCTTCTGTCCTGGTCCCATCTACCTGGGCTCTTCTGTTTGGCCCAGCAGGCCCTGCCTATCTCTTCAACTCCCCTGGCTTCTGCAGCCAAAGGCTCCCTCCACCCCCGTTCTGTCGTGGTGTGCAGCCTCCGTGAATGCATCATGCTTGCTAATGCTTCTGTGCCTTTGCACCCTCTTTTCCCTGTGTCTGGAATAGCCTGACATCTTCTTGAACTCCTTTTGAAAAATCTTTCTCTCTTGCACTGATTTTGCAGGACCTCTGCCCGCCTTCATCATCACTAGGGCTCAGGAAGGGAGGCTCATTTTCCCTCATGTTTTCCTTTCCAGGAGTCACCCCTTGACCTACCTGCCTGGGCTAAATTTGCTGCTTCCTACTCTGTGTCTTCATCAAAGCTCTGACTACACTGGGCCACGCCACCTTGTTCTGTCCAGGGTCTTTCTTCCTTTCCAGCATGGGAGTGCCTCCCCTGAGAGCCAGGGAGAGCCAGGCTTCAGCAGGCCCAGGTCCCGCCCTCAGGGGGACCACACCCTTGAGGGAAGGGTACACACAGGAAGAGTAACTAGGCTACCAGGCAGCGTAGACCAGTAGGCGCCTGGGTTCCTGGGGTCTTGGCCTTGGGGGGCCCAAGGTGAAGTTCCCAAGGACCAGCAGAGGGGGGTTCTTTGCCCTCCAGAGCTTGACTCCAGCTGTGCAAACAGTTTTTGCAGAATGAGTGTTGGCCTCCAGCGCTCCATTTGTCCTGCACAGTTTGCTTTGGCTTCACCCCAGTCTCAGCTTTCATCCCGTCCAGCCTGTTCCCCTCTCTCCTTTGGCTTCCCAGGCCTCATGCCTCAGACTACAGGAGCTTTATCTGAGCCAAAGCCGGGGGCTCAATCAAAACCAAACACAGAAGAAACTAGAAAAGAGGCTCAGCTCCTGTCAGGCCCGCTGTCTGATTTCGGCAGACCTCAGGCGAATGGGCCACGCTCGCTTTCATGACCAGACCCGAGCATCCCCACCACCTATCCCCTGCCTTTTTTATTATTCTTTTCTTTAACAGACATTTGTCGAACAGTAATTTACTTGCCAGGCATTCTGTAACCAATTTAGCCACATTATTCCATTTAATTAGCACAACTACTCTTTGAAGTGGGTATGATCCCAAACCCATTTAAAAAAATGGCAAATCCATTCTTGGAGAGGTAACACTACTCGCTCTGGCTCACATGGCTAGTAAATGGTAGGGCTGGGCTTCACACTCGGGTCTGTCTTCCTGGACCCAAGCTTCTGCCTGCTGTGCTGTGCTGTGCCGTCATCGGCCACAGCACAGACCACTGTGCAGGGTGAGTTCTCTGCCTAGCCCCCCAATTCCCAGGAGGCAGTCCTGTGTGGTGGGGAACACTGGCCTGGCAGTCAGGGGACATGGATCTGCCATCCCATTGTTCTATGACTTTGGGCAAGTTTCCTACTGTCTTTGGACCCCCTCATCTTCCCCATGAAATGAGGGGCTGGACTCAATACATTTTATGTTCCTTTCCAGTTATAAGAATCAGGAGATTGAATGCACCTTATAATGCCTCAGTGAGGGTGCCGAGTGTGCGAGATGGTGAGAGTGGACTAGATCAGAGAGGGATTAATATCCAATGGTGGTTGTGCAGCTTAAGGGCCTGGTAATAATTAATCTTTCCCACCCACCCACCCCAACATTTTAATTCTCTGTCTAGTCATGGAAGGCAAAGGTCTGATGAGCAAAGAGCCTGGCATCTGCGATCCCTACGTGAAGGTATACATGGAGGTTGGGGTGGGTATGGGTGGGCGGGAGGTGGTGAAGGGCCGCCTTACTGGAGTGAGCTCCAAGGTCCTACCTAGCACATCATCTGTGGGCCTGGGTACATTGAGGTAACAGTGACCACCTCATTATTTTGTCAGCAGGCATTTATTTTGCCCAGGGCTGAGGGGCCCTGTGCTAGTATAAACCCCTTCCTTTAGCCTGGCTTGGTCCCTGGGGCTTCCTGCAATAGTGGGAATCTTATGGGTGATCTGGGTCATTGGCATAGGAGAGTAGAGTGAGCATGTGGATGTGAGAAATCCACAGATAATCCCAAACCCTCTCATGAAAAGCAACATTTTCACTCCTTTCTTCCCCCAAACCAGAGGCAAGCTGGCCAGGTTTGGGTGGTGGAGTGGAGGGAGCGGCTCTGAGAGCTGGGAGGTCCATCTGAGTGGGGTCCTTGCAGTGAACACAGAGGCCCCTTGGGGTGGGGGAACTACTTCTAGCCAAAGCCGAAGGCCAGGAGCCTCCCAGACCATGGCCACCTTGATGCAGGGGCAGGGATCGCTGCACTTCTCTGCATTCTCTCTGAAGCCCCCGGACTGGACAGAGGTCCCTGTGGGCAAGGACCTGGTCAGGAACGGCTGGGAGACCGAGGCAGGGGGTGAACGCCCTAGGGCAAGAGTGGGGATTGGCGGTCTTGTCAGAGTAACCTGGAGCCTCTTGTGAAGGGGCACCCAGCAGCTGCTGGGAACTCCGAAGAGAGGAGGCCTGTGCTTCGGCTGCAACCTCTCTGCCTGGACGGAGAGCAGAGGTGGGCGTGTTGTCTTTGGCGGGGCCTGTGGCTGCCTTGGTACCATCCACTACAGGGCCCTGTCCTGGTGTTTGGTCCCAACGCCTCTGGCCCGGGGCTCCTCATTCTTCCCCACTTCTGACTGAGGACTGCACCCTGTCCTCTGCAGAGACTGGGGTGAAGGACACCTGGGAAGCTTTCGGCTGGAGAGGTGCAGTCAGCCTCTGGGCTTAGGTTACCGCATAGCCACAAGTAACTGTCTGATGCTTACTCTTCTCCAATTCAAGATTTCTTTGATCCCTGAGGATCGTCGACCACACCGTCAGAAGACGCAGACCATTCGCGACTGCAGAGACCCCGTCTTCCACGAGCACTTCTTCTTGTACGAGTCTGGGGTAGCGGGCCCTCGGCAGGGGAGGGAGGAGGTGTTTATCTGGAACAGCTCTGTTTGCCAAATCTAGAACTAGATCTAAGCAGAAAAACAGTGACTTCGAAAGGATGTCTTTGTTTTCTCATTCGCTGTGTCCTTGCATCCCTGGCACCTGTCCCAGCAGTGAGGTCCACAGTGATAACGTCTCACTTGGCTGGCTCTCTCAGCTAAAGTGCCCAGTCTGAGGCTGGCAGCCCCTGCGGGGCGGGCGGGTTCCCACTGTGCTGTGGGCCAAGCTTCCTCCTTCAGCAGAAGGAATTTTCCAGGCTGAGGGAGGTTATGCCTCCCCCTCTCTTTTAAAACTTGCTAACCTCTCCGAGGCTGGCTTCCTTATTTGTAAAACAGGACTAATAATAGTGACAACCCGGGAGAGATGAGATATAAATGAGACAGTAACACTGAGTGTTGTTATTATTACTATCATTATTATTATTACTATTTCTTTCCTCATCCCTAAATTCTGGGACCAGCGGGAAGGAAGGTAATGGACATTTTGGATTTACCTATTAGTGCAAATTAACGGTGTTTTATTGCTTTTCAAACCACGCAAGGTAATTTTGCTTATTGTAGAAAAATAGAAATTATAGATAAGCAAAAAAGAAAAGAGAGAGAGAGAGAGAGAAGATAATATCCCTTCAGCCCTACTATTCACTGACATGTCTTGGTTTATTTCTTTTCAGATCTCTGAATTTGTGTGGGTGTGTATGTCTTTGTGCATGTGTTTATAAAAGTGGAATTGCTCTATAGTGTTGTGTGGCAACCTCCCTTTGGTCCTTAACAACGTGATGTAAACTCTTCTGTGTATGTCAATATTCACTTCCCACACGATCTGTGCTTGAGTTTTCTTAACCAGCTCTTTATGGTTGGATGTGTAGGTTATTTCCAAATTTTGCAGTTGTGTCAGGCACCGTGGGTGTGGCCCGGAGCTCAGCCCTGCGAGCCAGCATCTGACCCTCTGGCTTGCCTTGCAGTCCTGTCCAAGAGGAAGACGAACGGAAGCGCCTCCTGGTCGCCGTGTGGAACAGGGCAGGTGACTCCAGGTGAGGGGAACTGCTGAGCTGGGGGGGGGGCGGTCCTGCTCTGGGCCTGTGGGTGGCAGCCAAGTGGCCAGCATACAGCAGGGGCTTAGTGGATGAATGAGTAGCAGTGGCAACGCTAAATTTGCCACCCAAAGAATCCTGTCCCAGGTGATGCCAAGGACTGTGTTATCAAAGAGCATTTGCTGTGCCCTTGGTATTAGCAAGACACTGTGTTGGCCACTGGGGTTGCCAACCAGCCTGCAATCTGCTCTCAAGGTACCGACTTTCAGTGAGGGACACCAGGCACTGCATGGAAACAAATGTCAGTAACAGCACGCACAGGATCAATCCCATGGGAGTAGGGGCTCCATGGAAAAGAACTCCGTTTCTCCCCTAGCCACCACTATACCCAGTGCCCAGTACATCAAAGTTTAGTGAATATTGGTTCAGTGAAAAAAGAATGAAATGAGCAAAAGGATAGTAAATATGGAAAGAGGGATAGTTCATCGTGGGCTGAGGTGATCAAGGAAGCCTTCTTGCAGAAAGGGGATTTTAACCTTAGGGCAGAGATCAGGAATAAGACAAGGAGAGAAGGTTGGAAAGAGTGTCCCAGGCAGAGACACAGTAGGAGCACAGGTGAGGAGACAGGAACATGCCTGGTGGGCTCGGGCTGCCATGGGGAGGCCCATTTGGGAGGGGTGGAAGTTTAGGAGACTGCAAACTGGCTGGTCTTGCAGGCAGCCCAGGATGCAGGAGGCCAGCTGTAGCGGTTAGTATAGAGCAGAAGAGGCGTTCTGGGCAGGTGAGGGTGGGGATCAGCTGTGATGGGAAGGGGACGAACCCTTGACTGATGGCCATGCCAACTCTGAACAGCAGGTGCAGCCTAAGAGCTCTGGTAGACCCCGTGGCCAGTAACATTTGTCAAGAGATTATAGAATCAAATGGTGACCAAAAAAGTGTCTAGGTGAATGAAAATCAGCTCAACTCACCTGCTGAGAACCAGAAAATATTTTTGGGTTGAATGCTTTTTAGTACCCTAAATGTTATAGCTGGTATGAGCCTTTAAAGTTGAGCCTTTAAACAGCCTTCACAATAAAGGCTTTGTCTTTTAATAGAGCATCTACTTTTTATCATGGAATGGTGCTTATGGTACTGTAGGGCCTCATTCACTGAGGTGCCATTTCCCGGGCATCAATGTGGCACATGGATCAATCAGAGACCATATGCTCTCAAGAGGATTCCTGATAGGGACTTGGGGGTATAGGTGAGGAGGACATCACCGTGATAAGAGGAACAACCATTAATCAGATGTTGACCACAACCAGGGGTTAAGAGTGCATTATCTCATTTAATTCTTAAAACAACTCTAAAAGGAGCATGTTTTTTGCCTTAAGTTTTCAGAAGAGGAGACTGAAGCTAAGGAGGAAGTAACTTGCACGAGGTCATACAGCCGTTGAACAGTAGAGCCAGGCAGTTAGACCCTAGAGTCCTCATTCTCAGCACTGTATTGCCTCCTGGAGGCTCAGGTAAAAGGGAGAACAAAGAACCAGTGGAGTGCAGAGGTGAGGGGCAGGGCTGGAGTATGGAGGGATCCGTGCCCTTACTGGTCTTGCTAGAGGGTCAAGTGCAAAGTAGGGACTGTCTGGAGACAAGATGAAGGAGTTGGCGTAAGCCCAACTGATGACTCAGCAGGTTTCTCCTCAGGGCCAGTGGTTCTCAGTCTTGGATACACATCAGAATCCCCTGGGATGCTTGTGGGGAACACAGATTCCCAGGCGCCACGTATGAATTTTCACGGGCAGGGCCTAGAAACCTGCCTTCACACAAGCTCTCAGGGAGACCCTCACGCAGCCAGCTTAGTGTTTGGGAATCTGGCGATGGGATGTGCTGACGGGTGTTGAGCAAGGGAGTGGCGGGTGTGTATTCTAGGCCTGTCATTCTGGTAGGTCTTGGGAGGTTGGGGAGGAGCTAGGAGTTCTTGTAGTGATCTGAGAGAGATGATTTAGGGATAGAGAGGATGGAGACAGACCCAGGATACAGGAGACAAATCAATAGTACTTAGTGGTGATTTAGATGTGAGAACAGTAGGAGAAGCCAAGGATGACTCCTGGGTACTGGGTGGTGTCCCCAAGTACTAAGCCAGTGTGTGTTCTGGAGGGGAAGGGAACCAGCCTGGGTCCGGTGAGGTGGAGTGCCTGGAGAGGCACCCGGAGAGAGCCGTAACGGAGCGTGCCCTTGCTGACCCGGGCCTGGGTGAGAGAGGTCTGGGCCCTGGAGAGGCACCCGGAGAGAGCCGTAACGGAGCGTGCCCTTGCTGACCCGGGCCTGGGTGAGAGAGGTCTGGGCCCTGGAGAGGCACCCGGAGAGAGCCGTAACGGGGCGTGCCCTTGCTGACCTGGGCCTGGGCGAGAGAGGTCTGGGCCCTGGAGAGGCACCCGGAGAGAGCCGTAACGGAGCGTGCCCTTGCTGACCTGGGCCTGGGCGAGAGAGGTCTGTGCCCATGGGAAGAGTGTGAGGGACATGACCACCAACAGTGGGTGAAGTTATGAGCAGGTCAGGCTGCCCAGGAAGAAAGTGAGTGCCACAGACCAAGGGTCTGAATCCTGTCATGAAGGTAAAGCCCTGAAGGAGCCAGAGGAGAGTGTCAGAGAAATATCTGGCAAGCCCACTGGGTGGAGGCCAGGAGTGGAGCAGGTGCTGGAGGCAGACACCTGCCTGGGAGCTGTCTTCCGCCACTGGGATCCGCCTCCTGGAGCCCAGAGCAGCCCCAGAGAGCGGCTGCAGAAGTCAGCAACGCAGTTCACAGTTTTTAGAAAAGAAAGTGAGGCCCGGAGTGAGTCAGCACCCCATGAAGCGGCCGGACAGAGGCAGGGAGCGTCTCCACTTGTTGCCTATTTTGGGAAAGTGAGATTCCTTATTAACAAAACAAAGTTGAACTTGTGGTCACAGTCCCAACCCAAAGCTCAAGAGGGACATAGCAGGCCCAGACACTCCTGCTTTCAGAACAAAGCTGCCAGCGCCATGGAGACTGGCTCAGCCGGTGGGAGGCGCAATATTGATCTATCATCTGACCTAGGAGACCTCTGAGTTGGACGAGGCAGACAGAGCGATTGCAGGAAACTTCTGCCCTGCTCAACGCTCTCAAATCAAATTGTGCTTCTCTGAGGAACGGACATTCAACTTATCAACATGAAGGACAATTACAGGAGGAAGGAAACAAACATTTATTGAACTTTTCTCTGTGCCAAGCACTTTACATACATTATCTCATTTAATCGTCATAACAACCCTGAGAGGTAGGAATTATTATTGTTCCTCTATTCAGAGCAGAGGAAAGTGAGGCTTTTGAAGGCTCAGGAACTTGCCTAAAGATACATAACAGCTTATATTTATTAAGCACCTAATGTCCACTAATCGTAGACATTAATTTAAGCATATTCTATGCATTATCTAATTTAATCCTCATAACACCATTTAAGGTAGGTATTATTGTTACTTTTTTACAGGTGAAGCAACAGAGGCACAGAGAGGTTAAGTAATTTGCCCAAGATAACACAGCTAGGATGTGGTGAAAACCAGATGCAAATCCAGGCAGTCCAGCACCAAACTCATGAACTGGTAACCACATTATAGTACACTTGACTGTCCCACACCGGTCATAAATGACTCCCCTTTTTCTGTGTCGGTACATGTGTTCCTCAGGCCTCGGACTACTTCCCATAGCATTTATAGTGTAGTTTATATGCCATCCAGCTGCGTGTGTGGCAGTTACATTTTGCATCTGATAGGAGATAAAAGGGAAGCATCTCTTTCATCAGTTCTCATGATCCTTTAGTGATGGCTATAAACTTATATTAGGGAAACAAGATGGTCTGCAAAGAAGTTCTGGGGAAGGGCTGGCTGATTTCAACCTAGCGTGGTGATCACAGTGGGAGCTGAGTGTACCGGGCTCAGAGCAGTAGATTTTGGCCTTGCTCAGACTCACTGTGAGACCCTGGTAAGTCCCTTTCCCGCTCTGGACCTCAGTTTCCTCATCTGTAAAATGCACCGATCTCTAAGGTGACTTTCAGCTTTCAGGTTCTATGAGTTTTTAAGAAATTATAGACATTTTCAAACATATGGAAGGGTAGAAAGAAGCATATAATAAATCCTTACACTCATAGCCCAGCTTCATCAATAATCAATATATGGCCCCAGTTTCATCAATGATCAATATAAGGCCAGTCTTGTTTCATCTATGCCCCACCCACTTTCCTCTCTTCCAGCAGATTATTTTAAAGCAAATCCCAGACATCATCTCCTCTCTATATATCTATAAAAGATGGCTTTAAGAACCCCAGTAATTCCTTAGTATCATTGACTGTGAACTAAGCTATTTAAAGGTTTTGTTTGATATCTGATGAAAGCCAAACTGAAGCTTCTAGTTATAACATTTGCAGAGCTTGTGGCTGGCAAACATTCTTAGAATTGCAGTGTTATGCACCAAGTTAAAACTCAACAGCAACACACACGTAAGTTTGAAGAACGTCATCTTTTATGTTAACAGTACCGACCCTTAGGGAAAGTCTGCTTGTTCTGTGTCACACACGGCCCTGGGCACTCTAAGTGTACTCTCTCCTTTAATCTCCTTTCATAAATACGACCTCAGTGCCAAGTACAGTGCTGTAATGTTAGGAAGCTTGTGACCAGAGATGATGACTGTGACTAAGGAAAGAAAAAATGAATGGAAAATGTGTTCAATGAAATTCATCAAATTAAAAATAGATTGAGATTAAATGGAGTAACACTGCAACAGAAATAGTTTAAGATCCCTGAGAGAGAGAATTAAAGTGCATTCCCTCAAAATAATGCCTTTTGTTTTGTAGTGGGTCTCCTACCTTATGCTCAAAAGTAAACTGAGCCAAGTACTCTTCCTATTAACCCATGACTGTTCCATGAAGCCTTACCTCTGAGCCTTTATATTGACTGTTCCCTCTGCCTGTAATGCTCTTCCTCTTGTTCTCTCTGGCTTAACTCTTAGGCTGTCTTTGAGTATCTCAGCCCTAAACTACCTCTCGCCTCCCTGAGCTTTCATCCTTTGTTGCCTGCGCTGTTTATCTGTCAATCTCGCCCTATCTAGTGACATCCCCTGTATTGCTGTCCTGAACTACTATTTAAATTCCTGCATGTTTGTCTTGTTTCTTTAATACTGCGGCTCCTTGCCCAGTGCCTGCCAATCATGGGCATGATGGAGTCATGCATTTGTCAAACCTTCAAGTGCACCAAACCCTGAGCTCAGGGTTTGGCATTCAGAAGTAATGAAGGCTTGGCCCCTGTGACTTTGTGCCTACCAAAATTTCAGAGTCTCCAGGGTGAGTACTAGGTCCCATTATTTTTTCTAGTTCCCAATTTTACAAGCTAACCGGTATGTGACTATGCACTCAGGTTGCATATAAAAGAAGTCTTTCTTTTTCCAAAGATTTTTCAAAAGCAGGCTTGAGGAATATCCCATTAAAGAACACTTAGAAAGAGGGTCCTGCTTATGGACCTTAATTGTGACAATTTACTCTGCCTGACTTATCATAAAATCATTGGAGGGCCCTAAGCAGGAAATAAAACTCACAGGAGGCTATTAACAATTTAGCATTCTCTAAGCACCAGGGAATAAAAATTGAACTTACCAAAGAGCAGGGAGAGGCTGCCTTTATTACAGCTAAATCATTGTGCCTGGAGACTGAGAAAGTTACAGGCATACCCAGTGTGGAAGAAAAGTGTACAGCAAGGCAGTATGGGCACCTAGATACCAGCTGGCTTGCTCTTGGATGTGTTGACAAACAAAATTAAATCAGTGGTGAGCACTTCAGCAAAGCCTCAACAAGGCTTTTCTGTATGGCAACTCGGATCAGTGTCTGTGCCTGCGATGGTCCCTGCAGCTGCCTCTCCCCATTATGCTGACTTGGCCACTTGCCAGGAGGGAGGAGTATTTGTTTTTGGTGGTGGGCAGGAGGGGGAATGCGGAAGGGTCGCTTTACTGAGGTAATCACACTGTCCTCTTTGGGTGGGTTATTAATATGGTGGGAGGGGGCAAGGAAGAAGAGGGAGTAGGTGGAGCCCAGGCTGCAGGAAATGGGGGCAGGGAGTGAGAGCAGGGGGACTAGCAGAGAGAGCAACTGGAGGGGCCTGGCCCAGTGCAGAATGTGCATTTGCAGGGCAGGTTCCCTGGTCTGAGGATCAGGCTCCCCCCTTCTGCATCCCCGCCCCTCACTTGGTTTGACTACCCTGAAGAAGTCAGTTTTGCTTTGCTTAAGACTGTTAGGTGGAGCCTGACCAGGCGGTGGCGCAGTGAATGGAGCGTCGGACTGGGATGCGGAGGACCCAGGTTCGAGACCTCGAGGTCGCCAGCTTGAGCGCGGGCTCATCTGGCTTGAGCAAAAAAAAAAGCTCACCAGCTTGGACCCAAGGTGGCTGGCTCCAGCAAGGGGTTTCTCAGTCTGCTGAAGGCCCGCGGTCAAGGCACATATGGGAAAGCAATCAATGAACAACTGGGGTGTCACAACGAAAAACTGATGATTGATGCTTCTCATCTCTCTCCGTTCCTGTCTGTCTGTCCCTATCTATCCCACTCTCTGTCTCTGTAAAAAATAAAAAAAATAAACTTTAAAAGACTGTTAGGTGGGGAGTTACCACCCTTTCTGGAGAATCCAAATAATATGTATTCATAGAGGCCTTCTAGACCACTGGTCCTTGGCTGGGGCAGGCTGGGTAGGTGCTTTCTCCAGACTCGCATGCCTGAACCCTGCCTGGGACCTACCGGGCCTGGGTCGTCAGGAGCAGTCTCTGGGCATAGAACTTGCACAGAGTTTTCGGGGACTTTGGGTTGCACCTCTCGCTGCAGCCACCAGCCTCGCTCAGCCCCCCTTAGACCAGGTTGCAGGAAGGCACCTCTCTAGGGAGTTCACTACCCATCCAGAAGCTCATTCAATCTTTGGCTCTGCTATTGTGCCTTCCACAGAACATGCTAGGTCTGTGTAGGTCTTTCAGACATTGAAGTCAAGCATCAGGGTTATGCTCCAGTCTAAATACCCATGTTTTCTGATTAATAGTAAACCAATCTCTGAAGATGTCTGAGTTGGGGATGGCTAGGAGAGGGAAGAATAGAAAAATTAAAGAGCAACTCTAGTGTTAAAATAGGGAACGATGTGGTAGAATAGAACTACTTGCAAATACATTTATGCTGGGTTTTTTTTTTTTTCAGATTACAAAAGTACTGCTTGTTTCCTGTAAAAATTTGAAAACACTGAAAACCCAAAGAAAACAAACCCCTTCTAGTCCCGCCTACCAGATACAACCATTGTTAATATTTTCACGAGCGCCTTTCTCGTTACACTACATACTTGTAAATTTCCTTTTCTCTCACAGTAGTGAGATTATGTTTTGCATTTCATTAGTATTAGTCTATGTCACCATTATTGAAAGCTGCCAAGTAGCAATGAGTCCCTGACTGTTGGGATTCAATGGTGGACACTCCTCAAGAAACTTGGAATTACTCTTAGCCAAGAAGGACCCAGCTGAGCTCAGCCTTTCACCAGGGACATCTCTGTGATTCCTGACCCTGGTTCATGCCTACTTGTCCAGGTCAGGTTGGTCTTGGCGACATTGGTGTTGGTTTGGATCTCGATCTGACACTGCCAAGGGCTGTGCAGGTCCTGCCTGGACCTGACATGGTGCTTCTTGAGATTGAGGTCCCATAGCTTTTTTCCTCGATTGAACATCATCCCCTAATGTGGGAGCTTAAGTTCCCTGTGGAGACCTGCTCTTCGGATCTACTGGCACCAGAATAGTTAAAACCTGCGGTTGAGGGAGGGAGTGCGGCCCCACGATCTAGTCCTAGGAAAGCTGGGTTCCCCATGTGACACTGCTACTAATTAGTCTGGTGACCTTGGGAAGGGAACCAACTCTGAGTCTCAGTTTTTTCATTTGTGAAATTGAGAAGTATCTTTTCTCCAGCCCAACTCATGAAGTTAGAAAGATCAAATGAGATGGTGTAAAGTGCGATGCATCTGACAGCCTATGTTACACGTAGTAATCGGTTTCCCGACATAGCCCAGTGGAAAGGTGCTGACTCAAGCCTTTGTGTTCTCCCAGACAGAGAGGACTCATTGGCTGCATGAGCTTCGGGGTGAGGTCTCTCCTGACTCAGGACAAGGTGAGTCTAGGGAAGCTTCTGGCAGAGTCATCTCCTCTAGGCCAGTGGTGGTATTTCTGGAAGCCCTTGGGCAAGGCTTTTGTCTGTGAGATGATGCCTACAGAGACAGGTGCCCTGTGGTCTGAATAACAATACTGTATTGTCATATGTGTGACCAAGGGTTTGGGTCTTCTTGGTTCATTTTTGCTAGAGAGCATTTGTTAGGAGGCCCCAAGTTCGTCCAGGAAGCTCCAGGCCCAGTGTCTGCCATTAAGGACACTGGCAGGTCCCTCAGAGCTCAGAGCACTCCTGGGACTTCCCCGGAGGAGGAGGGCAGGTGCTTCTTATGGTCTGCTTCAGGGGGCGTCTTGATGTCATCTACCAGGTCTTGTGCTTTTGGGCCCAGCAGGTGCCCAGGGGTGGAGTGAGCATCCTCTATGGAGCTCTCCTTCTGGCCAGGTGAGGGTCTGTAGACCCCTTCCCTGGGCAGCCAATCCCTATTCACCTCTACTCTGTGCTATACCCCCAAACTGGAGGTTTGTGAGCAGGGGAGGGACATGCTCCTTTTGCATATCCTTGGAGATGTCCTGGTGGTCTGCCACATGGAGTTGCCAGGTGGCCATGTCACCTAACTGTATCCTGGAACTGAAGACTTGGGTCGGTGGCTGAGGACCCTTTATCCTGCATGTGGGTTCCAGAGGTCTTGACTGCACACGGGGCTTCATTCCCTGTTGGACGACGTTCTTCCCCGAGGACTGCTCAGGGGCCTCCGGGTCTTACTTTATGGCGTTTCCATCAGTCCCTCCTCCCCTCCCTTCTGTTGCCAACATTTGTTGGGCTCCTACTGTATACCAGGCACAGTGCCAGCCTAGTGTGGGAGGCAGGCAAGCCAGTAAACTGTTCTTCAGGGTCAAGAGGCTGTGGGAATTTGGCAGAAGGGAGGACCAGCTCTGTCCATAGCATCAGGGAGGCCTTCCTGGAGGTGTAGGCACGGCAGTTCCTTTTGGGGCAGAGACACTGCTTTTGAGGGCGGGTCTCCAGCTGCTGCTTTTTGAGGGGGATTGGTTGCTGCCTGACCCTCCGCATGCCATGTCTTCTCTTGTGACAGGAGACCAGTGGCTGGTACTACCTTCTGGGGGAGGACCTGGGTCGGACCAAGCACCTGAAGGTGGCTAGGCGGCGACTGTGGCCCCTGAGAGGTGCGTGCACACCACTTTCAGCTTCTGTCCAGATGAGCCCCCCACGGGTGTCCCCGCTTCCTCCCTTCCTAGGTAGCATCAGTGCCTGTGTTTTGTGGCAGCTGTGACCCCAGCTATGATCAGACCATGGGTCCAGGTACTTCTCACAAGCACCTGCTAGAATGAGGGTGGCAGACAGCCTCTTGCCCAGGTACCTTTATCGGGTTGAACTTTCCTCAAAGAGGGTTACAGGCCTGGCCCCACGTGGCTCAGCCCCGCTGCTCACGGAGGGAGAGGCTGCAGGAGCTTCCTGCATGGCGCCTTCCCGGGCTCAGTGGAATCAGGATCCCCGCCGGCTGCCTCGCTACCTTGGGGAACCCACCTCTGTGGATGGGACACATAGGCCTGGCCATGAACCCTGAGGTTCAGGACTTGGATTTTGCATTTCCTATGTTCTGTCCTTCCCCTACCCAGTCCTGGCTCCTGAGCTCCTGTCTGACCAGAGATCGAGCATCCATCCTCACATCCCAGAGGCCAGGAGTGACCTGGGCAGCCATACGGGCCTGGCCGCCTGGGCTGGTCCTCTGTGGAACGGACCTTATATGCCAGCAGAAACTTTCTGACGCTACTCTGTTGCCTTCCAGACCCGGTGCTGAGAATGCCAGGAGGTGGGGACACTGAGAACGGGGAGAAACTGCAGGTAGGTGGGGTTAGCCTGGGCAGGATTCGTGGGACCCAAGCACTACTCTGGGCTCCGACCTGCTCCTGATTGGCCCTTTGCTCAGGAGACCCATAGACAGGGCAGCATTTGGTGCCTGAGACTCAGGTTCACGTGGTGCTTGGAAACTCAGCAAGTTGTACGTTTTACAGGGATTATTCTTAGGCTTTTCTCGGGTTACTTATGCTCGGGGCAAGGGCCAGGAGAGCCAGGCCCAGGCCCTGGAAATGGAGGAGTCTGGATCTTCTCGACTTTCGTCTCTTGAAGCCAAGTCCTCCTTTTCCCACAGGGACCCAGACCCCTTGCTTTCCCTGGAACCGAGGCCAAGTCATCCTCTCAGTTTAGGCCTGCTCAATGTCAGGGGGCAGCTGAGAGTCTCAAGCTGAGACCGATGGTTCTCACTTCATCGGGGCTTTGAATCTCTAGGGAGGGACCTTCACATAGGGATTAGAGAATTCCCCCAAATTCATTCCGTCTCTTTGCAGGACATGGTTTTCTTCAGCAACTAAGAGAGGGAGAACCAACCTCCCAGAGATTGAGTAGCCCCTGTGCCAAGTCACAAAGGACAGTAACCAGGAGGCCTTGCTGGTGGTTTGTGGGAATTACCGGACATCAACACTGCAGGTTTCTAGGTGGCTTGGAACAGTCCTGCTTCTGCACACAGGCCCTGAGCATTGTTCTGAGTTATTTGATTTTCCCGGGCTTGCACACCCAAAGCTTTTGTAGGATTCAGCCAAGTGGGTGTGATTATTGGAGGCTTTGTTGGGGCAGAAGGAGAGTCCCAGAAGTTACCTGTTCAACTTGCCCATCGTGTGATAGGTAGATGGAGGCCCGGTGACCTGGGTGACCCACCCACTGTCACTGGTAACCAAAGTGAGCTGGATGAAGGGACACTTTCTGGTATCAAGGATGTGGGTGGGTGGGTGTTTCCCTAGGGGCTCTGAGGTATATATAAGGAGGGCTAGGCTCACCAGGTACTGCTCCATAAGACAGTGAACAAGAATGGAGTCCAGGTCCCAGCTCCATCCTACCTAGCTGTGTGACCTTGACCTCTCTAGGCCCCTGCTTCTTCATGGATAAAATCTGGTAATTAGAAATCCCTTCCCAATTCACCTTTATGGGCTAGGCAGATCCTAAAGTAGCCCGCTTCCATAAGTGAGGAAACTGACTTTTAAGTAGCTGCTGAGTAGCAGGCAGGTCCTCAGACTCCAAGTGTTTCATGTTCTCTGTCATAAGATGGTATGTCTGAGGGTGCAACACCCCAATGCGTGCTTTGATTCTTTAGGCTGTGTTGGTCCCCTGGGTTTGCTCTGGGGACCCTGGAATTTGCAGGGGGAGGCAGCTTTGTTGTAGAGTGGGCTGTGTTTTCTGCCTGGCTTCTCCTATGGCCAGGGGTGTTTGTGAGAGCACGACTCACAAAGTGGCCCGTGGCGGAGAATGCAGCCAGAACAAAGGCACACTCTCCCCGCTGGGCCCGGGGAATACTAACTAGTTGACAGGAATTTTAATATAAAACTCTCCCTCTTCCTTGTCATTCTGAGGTTTCAGGAAGCCTTCGGGCTTATCGTGCAGAGGCACACAGCACAGACAGGGCTTGGGGAGGTGAGAGGTGATTTCCTGCCATTCTTCTGTGGGGCGGGCTTCCCAGGGCGGTCATGCCAGGCTGACGGGGCGCAGTGCGGGCTCGCGCTGCTGGGGGGAGAGCTGGGTTTTCATGGGGCGGCAGCTGAGGCAGGACCTGCAGCCATGAGCCGCTTCAATGGGCTCTGCAAGGTGTGCTCGGAGCGCCGCTACCGCCAGGTGGGTGCTTGGCCCTTTGGGGGGCTGTGCGGGGTGTCTTTGGGGGTCAGGCTTGGGGGCTTATTCTAGCAGGACTTCTCTCCCCGCAAGGCCTCCCTAGTCCCCTCCTGAGCCTTGCAGGTTCATTTTGATCTAGGGGGAGGACAGAAGCTGGAGGTGGACCTAAGATCTAGCCTTTACCCAGCACCCCTCTCTCGGGGCAGATGAGGCCCCGCTCTGCGTTGTCCTGACACTGGCTGGTGGATGTCCTTCATGAGATTATTCACTGATATTCTCTTACTTTTATTTTGTGGGAATGTGGGTTAGAAAAGCATCCCAAGCCTGAGGATGGAAATGGCTACGTTGCTGAACAGCTAGGTTTTGTGTTGTTTGCTAACTGTAGTATCGCTCTTTCCCGCTTCCAATGGGACAGCAGGACCTGTCCTGCGTTTGTGTGTGTAGTTGTGTTTCTGCCTGTGTCAGTGTGTGCTTGTATGTGAGATAGACTGTTTCTGTGTATATGTGCACACATATGATTTTCCATGTACATGGTCATCCATACAGAATACACATGATTTTTCTCCCGGTGATGCCTTGAGGTCCTTGGCTCTGGAGCCCGACTTCACTGAGAGGGTCTGACCGCTCAGCCCCGGTTTTAGGATGTCGGGCAGAGTGGGAGCGATGGTCCATTCATCTCTGAGCCTCTTCCAGAACTGTGATGGACATTCTTTCTTATAAAAAAGCCACAGGGTCAGCAAGGATGAAGGCAAGGGATGTCCAGATTTTGGGAATGTCCCAGCTGGAAGGGAGCTAAGAAATGGTTCTGATTTGATCAATACATATAGAAAAGACCTATGTGTGTTTTCATGACCCAACAGGGATCTGGGTCATGACTTCTTCGGACAGGTATTCTTAGGCCTGAGGGAGATGCCTACAGGGGCCTCCGGCACCGTGGCTCCCTGGCCAGGGGACCCACACGTTCTACCTTTAGTCCTCCTGCCCTGGAACAGGCAGAGCCCCGCCATGTCAGCATCTGGGTGGGAGTGGCAAGCCGAGCGCGCCCTGGATGGGAGGTCGAGAAGTCCTTGGTCACCTTGGGACTGTGGGCTGGAGGGCTGGGGAGCACGGCAGTGAGGATGGCGCCAGGTGTCAGTGTGGGCTGGGCCTGGGGCTCTGGGGCCCAAGTTCAGGACAATCCTGCATTAGGAACCGGTGCACTGTGGAGAGCACCAGCTTTGTCAGGCTGGGCTCAAATCCAGCTCTGCCCTTCTTCAGCTGGGGCGCTCGAGCACGTCACCCTTCTTCCCCGAGCCTCAGTCTCCCCGTCAATGGAAAGGGATGATAGTGTACAGTTATGGTGCTGGGAGAATAAAAGAACTGTTGTGTATTTAGTGCTCGGCACAGTACCTGATATGTACTTGCGGGCGGTATTCAATAAGTGGCGCAGTTGAGGATGGAAGTCTAGGCATGGAAGAGGACCAGAAACCAGGCGGGAGGGCAGAGGTGCGGAGCTGGGACGGGGAAGATCTGGGAGCAGTGGCAGTTCCTGCGCTGGACAGGAAAGAGCAAGGACTACCCTCAGGAAGGATGGCCTCTGCCAGGAGCCATCGAGGTCCCGAAGTCAGGGAAGGGCTGTGCCCCTCACCTCCTGACCCTAAGGCCTGAGGTCAGGGAGGCGGGCTGAGAGCTGGAGGCCGCCGCTTACTCAGGCTTCAGTGTCCCTTGGCAGTGGGCGGACTGAGCTAGCCCTGCACTCCACTCCGAGCTACAGCGATGGTCCGCTCTCAGAACGCTGTCTTGTCAGCGTGGTCCCTGTTCACGATGGCCTGGTCCCTGTTCCCGATGGCCGGAGAGTGATCCTGTTTCCTTCGCTCGGTCCCACCCCTTTGCTTCCTGATACCCTTTCCTCTTCCCGTCCTTCCCCACCACAAGCTGGTTTGGACTGTTGTCCTGGCTGGCTCTTCTTAGGCCGGTACCCAGGAAGCAGAAGGCGCTCCAGTCCTCAGTGCCACCTGAATGAGGGGACCCGAGTGTGGGTGCAGGAGGCTGTTTTGCTGGAGCACGTGATTCAACTTCAGATTCAACTCTGGGGCCAGCCCCCAAACTGTCAGCATGGAGCCCGCAGGTGCTAAGACCTCTTTCCAGAGCCTGCACCTAGGCCGGGATGGGGGTGGGCTGTGGCCCTTGTGGGGTAGGATTGAGGAAGTGCTGGCAAGACTTTGGGATCGCAGCTTCTGCTTGGGGTGAGGGCGAGTGCCCCTAAAATCCTTGCTGGTGGTGTGGAGTGGACCGGGCCCCTGACAGCTCCCCTCAGCCTCAGCCTGGGCTTTCTGCGCTTGCTCCAGTTTGTTTTCCTTTCTTTCTTTCCATTTTTTTCTCTTCCTGTCTTAGCTGCGTGTTTTCCCAGAATTCTTATGGGAACAGGGTATTTTCCTGCCCCCTCCCCCTTCCCCTTGTCTGTCAGATTTCCTGTTTTACAAACTCACTTTGAATCGAGGCCCAGGGCTGGTGGGAAGCAGAGCCTCAGGGGCCTCCCGGCAGCTTCCAAGGGCCTTGGTTACCCTGGGCCCCCTGGCCCTTCCCTTCCTCAAGCCTGGCCTTAGGGACAGCTGGCAAGTGAATGCCAGGCACCTAGCCTTGAGGAGAAAACCTCTAGGAAGGAGACAGAATCTCCTGACAAGCGGGGAGCCCTGACCTTGTCCAGGACTGCTGAGACGGCCTTTCCCCAGCCTGCCTGGGACGCCCTCCCTGAGCCTCACAGGGCCCACCCCACATCCACTTTCAGGAGGTCTCTGGGGATCCCACTGAAGCACTTTTCTGACTTTTGCTCCCTTAGGTCTGCTGCTCCCAGCAGCTTGGAATAGTTTTCTGGGGTGGGCCTGCTGGGCGTTCTGTAGCCCACCTAAGCCTGACTGGGGGTACACAGCGGGCTGGACTGAGCTGAGTCAGCAGGCTGCACTGCACCCCCCAGCTTCCTGCTGCCGCGGGCGCTGCCGGGCTGTCCTCATTAACTGAGCCCTTGCTGAGCTCCTGCGGTGCGTGGAACCAAGCACAGGGGACTGTCCCCAGCACTGTCTTCATGTTTGCTATCGTGCTTGTCGTGTCCTGTTTTGCTTTGGAGAAACCTGCATATCCTCATGTCTTTCTGGGAGCCAGAGAGCAAGGCTTCATGCTTCTGTGCCTAGCAGAGCCTGGTGTAGAACAGGAGCTCAACAATTGCCTTGTAAAGAGCACCAAGAAGGCACAGCCCTTGCAGGGGACTTCTGCAAGTAGGAGTTGTGGAGCCGCCACGCACATGGGCCTCAGCAGGCACAGTGAAGTCAGTGCCCAGGTCAGGTTCAGCGGGGAGGCGTGACTGTGTCCTTCGCTGTCCCCTCACTTGCGAGCCCGCACTGGGTGCCTTGAGGTTCTGGTGGTGGTCTGCCCTGAGAGCCCCAGCACTGGCCTCGTGACCTTTGACTTGAAGTTGTGAGTGTGTGTGTCCCTGTCTTCTCTCTCCGGTTCTCTGGGAGGGCAGCTACCAGGTTGGCTTTGTCCCTGAGTGCTCAGCACAGGACCAGCCCTGGGCCCATGTTCTGTGAAGCCTTGGAGAACAGGAGAAAGGGATCAGGCAAGCAGTGGATCACAGGCCAAGTGGGGATGGCAGGTCCCGTGGGCCCTTTGGTAAAGGGCTGCGTGTCAGCCGAGCTAAGGAAGGCGAAGTTGCCCCTGAGATTTCTCATCCTGGCCTCCTGTGTCGGTGTGGGCTTGCCCCCTGAGCTTCTAGCCTTCCCACTTGGCCCACAATCCAGTGGTCAAGATTCCTGGGCTGAGACAGGGACACTGAGGGGCTGGCCGGCCTCCTTTTTGGTTCCAGTTCCCTTGGAGAGGAGGGTGACACTGGGGTGCGGCCTGTGGGCTTCCCGACCTGGATCGGCTTCTGGGAGTAACTGGGCTGGGCTATGTCCTAGATCACCATCCCGAGGGGGAAGGACGGCTTTGGCTTCACCATCTGCTGTGACTCTCCGGTCCGAGTCCAGGCCGTGGATTCAGGTGAGTGTTTTGGGTGATGACAGCCCCACCTGGCCGCCACACATGTAGGCCTTGCAAACAAGACCTTGGAACTGCAGAGGGAGCCCCAAAGTAGAGCAAAGTGTATCCTGGTTTTTCAAAATGAAAACAACAATATTATTATTTTTATTTGTTAAAAATTTTTTAAATTTATTGATTTTGTTGATTCCCATAGTTTCGGGGGTCAAACCTATAACCTTGGTGTATTGAGATGACGCTTGAACCAGCTGAGCTACCCAGCCAGGGCAAGAATAATATTTTTAAACTACAGATGAAATTTAAGTTTATGAAAATATACCCACTCTTTTTTTGCTTTTATCAAAATGAGAACAGATTTTCATATTTTCTTTCCCACACAGGAAACAAACAGGAACTAAACCTATATTTTCATTAATAACTGCAAGAGAAAATGAGTCATTTTTTAACTCTGGAATTGACACTTTTTCCTATTCTAAGCCCAACTGGCACTTAAAAACAGGCATCCCCTCCCTATCCTTCACAAAGAAAAGATTTCTCCTAATCACGGAGCGAGCATCTTAGGGGGAGAAGCCAGGGCTTGGCGATCTGGGTGCCCCCAGTGCCTGCACCGAGGCGGGCACAGGGTTGGCGCTCAGTGCGTGGGGCCAAAGGAATGAATGAAGTGTGGGAGGCCCTGTGGAGGTGGGCGGGGTGCTGGCTAGAAGGGTGGACATCAGAGATGTGTGAACAGTCAAAGGGTGTTTCTTTAAGGTCCCTGGGAGCCACCACAGTCAGCCCCTCATTTCGCAGATGAAGAACCAGAGAAGGGCAGTCTTGTCTTAGGTCACTGGGGAAGCAAAGGCCCCCAGTTCCTTTGAGGGAGTGGTGGGCTTGAGGAGCTCTTGAGTTCTTTTCTTTGTCCCTGCAGGGGGCCCAGCAGAGAGGGCAGGGCTGCAGCAACTGGACACGGTGCTACAGCTGAACGAGAGGCCCGTGGAGCATTGGAAATGCGTGGAACTGGCCCATGAGATCCGGTGAGGGACCAGAGGCGGCCTGAGGCCCCAGACTGATGGCATGCCCAGCCCTGGGCACACGGGCCTTATCCGCTGTCCTTTGCCCAGCTGTCAGCAATTCACTTTGCTCCTCAGGGAATCCATTTCTCAGCCTGCAAATGGAAGGTTCAGGCTCAGAGCAAACAGCAGGGAAGAGGCTCTCAAACAAACCCTGTGGTTCCTGACGACGCTCCAGGGGGTAGCTTTCTACTTTAGCTAATTATTTCTGCTACTTCAGAGCTAAGCCCGTTTTTTTAAAGGATGTGTAGATGTTGCAAGTGTGTCAACTGCACAATTTGAAAAATTGTTCTTCAAAATATTTGGGTCCTCTAAATTTTGACCTGCCGGAGTAGAACCCTCATGGCCCAATGCAGGTTTGCTTCTAGAGTAGCTAGATGAGGGGTCGCATGTAGATGCTTTGCTTGCTCTTCCTTGCGAATGCTTTGCCCCCAACAGACATCATTAATTGAGTTCAGCACTCTTTCTTGTTTAACCTGGCCTTGGCCTCCGCATTCCTTTCAGCCTCTGTCAGTCAATTAGAGTTGTCCTGAGGGACCCCTGTGCTGTCTCTGCTTTACACGGCCTCTTCTCTCCCTTCCTCTCTGACATTTGGGGCTTCTCCCCCTCCCTCACTCTCCCTCTCTGTCCCTGCAGCCCCCATCCTGGCTGACTATGGTCTCCCCTAGACTCAGTTTCTCTATGTGACCTCCCCTTCTCTAGGAGCTGCCACAGTGAGATCATCCTGCTTGTGTGGCGCATGGTCCCCCAAGTCAAGCCCGGCCCCGATGGTGGGGTCCTGCGTCGGGCGTCCTGCAAGTCAACGCATGACCTCCACTTGCCCCCCAACAAGCGGGAGAAGAACTGCACCCATGGGGCCCAGGCCCGGCCTGAGCAGCGCCACAGCTGCCACCTGGTATGTGACAGCTCCGACGGGCTGCTGCTTGGAGGCTGGGAGCGCTATACCGAGGTGGCCAAGCGCGGGGGCCAGCACACCCTGCCTGCGCTGTCCCGGGCCACGGCCCCCGCCGACCCCAACTACATCATCCTGGCCCCGCTGAACCCTGGGAGCCAGGTATGGAGAGCTGGTTCGGGGAAGGTGAAGGGCGAGGGGTCCCTGTGGGAGGCGGGGGCTGGGAGTGTTGAGCAAGGAGGCAGGGGTGTGTGTCAGCTCCGCCGCTGCAGGGCTGTCCTGGGTAGAGAGAGCAGGTGGGTCTTTGTGGCCTCAGAGCACAGACCCAGAACCAGGGGATGTCACAAAGTAGAAGACTGCACCTCAAAAGAAGGGAGAGCTTTGTGCCAGTCTGCCCCTTTCCACAGTGCAGTAGGCTGCCGTGTGGTAGGTGGTGAGTCCACTGTCTCTGGAGGAATGAAGACGGACATGGCATGATGGCGTGGTGAGATGGTGGAGTGTGTGCCCCAGACAAAACAGCAATCCCATGAGATACTCGGGGGGGGGGGGGGAGAAAAGTGTTCTGACATCAAATAAGTTTGAGAAATAGCCCCATGCATGTAGCCTGTTTGGCATCCTGTAGTGAAGAAGGTGGCTTAACGTTGTTTAACGCGGCGTTTCCTGGACTCCCCTGACGGTGTGCCCTCGTGGCAGGCTTGTTAGCATCCCTCAGTGCAACGCTCCATGGAACACTCTTTGGAACAAGTTGCCATCAAGGAGGTTGGGGACTTGGCCAAGGGATTAAACTTGTTGACAGCTACCGCTTCGTTCAACTCTAATGTTCTGGAGGACTCTGGGTTCTGTGTCCCTCCCAGGCCCTCTCCCAGCGTGGCAGCAGGACTGCTGTTTTCCCTGGGGCCCCACGAGTTTTCTTTCCCACCCCAAGGCTGGCGCGGGCAGCCTACAGGCGTGTCCTGCCCTGTTCCCGGGGTTGAGGTGGCTCTCCTGTCTTTGCCTTGCAGCTGCTGCGGCCTGTGTACCAGGAGGAAGCCATCCCCGAAGGTGAGTCAGTCCTCTGCGGCTGTGACCTCCGCGCCTGTGAGACGGCGAGGTCAGCTGGGAGGCCAGGCCCAGCCTCCTCCTCTGGGGTTGGAGGCTTTCTGGGCAGAATCGAGAGTTGACATAGTTTCCTCTTGGTGTGTTTCCTCCCTTACTGAACCAGTGTCTTTCTGCCTTGGAGCCTGCCCAAGGAGGAAAGAGGGCATTTTACCCGAGCATCTGAGAGGTGGTGTTTAGGACTCAGGCATTCAATTGAGATTTTTTTTTTGTTTTTATTTTTATTTTTGTATTCTTTTTGAAGTTGGAAATGGGAAGGCAGTCAGACAGACTCCCGCATGCGCCCGACAAGGATCCACCCAGCACGCCCACCAGGGGTGATGCTCTGTCCATCTGGGGCGTTGCTCTGTTGCGACCAGAGCCATTCTAGCGCATGAGGCAGAGGCCATAGAGCCATCCTCAGCGCCCGGGCCAACTTTGCTCCAATGGAGCCTTGGCTGCGGGAGGGGAAGAGAGAGACAGAGAGGAAGGAGAGGGGGAGGGGTGGAGAAGCAGATGGGCGCTTCTCCTGTGTGCCCTGGCCAGGAATCGAACCCGGGACTCCTGCATGCCAGGCCGATGCTCTACCACTGAGCCAACCAGCCAGGGCCTCAATTGAGATTTATCCAATTTTACTGAGCAACCAATATATGTTAGGTATTATGGGCAACACGGTCAGGTCTGCAGGGAAGGGAGGCCTGGGGTTTGGAAGGAGATGTCTCAGGTTGGAGTTCTAGCTGTGTGACTTTGATTAACTCATGCCCCCCTTACTGAGACTCAGTTTCTTCATCTATAAAATGGGGCTGATAACTCCCACCTCAGAGGATTGTGGGAGTGTCAAAGAAGACAGCGGTGGTGGATAGCAGCCTGTATACGGAGAGATGCTACCCAGAGGGTAGTTGTCTTTGAAGTGCACAGGTGTCTCTGCTGTTTGAATGACTCTTCTCTATTGGCCTTCAAACCCTGGTCCTGATTATTTAGGGCCAGTGAGAGAAGCTGGGCTCAAAACCAATTCCTTCTCTTAGGAAGCCCGAGATATCAGTCTTGATGCTGGAGCCGGCTGGGCGTTCCTTTAGGCTCCCAATGCGCCTGCTGGAGACCTTGGACTTGAGTACCTGGAAGGTTGAGACCGACCTTGCCGGGGGGTTCGTGATGCCCCCTTGGGTATGCCTGGGCCCTTCCTCTGGTACCCGCAGCGTGCCTTCGGCCTCCTTCCTTGCGCGTGGCCTCCTCCCAGCTGCTTGCACTTGCGTCCTGGCCGTCCCCTCTATCAGCAGGGTGGAGATGATGCTTGCTTGGAGCGGGTACTCGGGAGAATGCCTGTGCCTTTTTTGGGGGAAAGGGCTCCCATCAGGCTCAGTGCTGCTGACAGGAGACATCAGTTCTCTAGGCTGGGGCCTTTAGGTACTTGGGCCTGTTCTGTCGGAAATGACTCTGTGTTCCTGTTGGAGAGGAGTCTAACAGCAATTCAACACTGGGTTTTAAAAAAGCTTTTAGTTGGTACATTAGGTTAGAGGAGAGGTGCCACTGCTAATGGTGACTTCATTAAGGGCAGGGCCGGAGCCAGCTCATTTCTGTGTCCAGTGCTAGATGTGTGACGGACCGCAGGTACTCAGTAGAATTTCTGTCACTCAGCTGAGAGAGGGAGAGGGACTTCGGTGGCCTCTTGGGTTTGCAGACTGGCCACAGAGTAAGTGAGTGGAGAGGTGTGGATCGCCTGTGGTGAGCTGGTAGTTGGTAATTGGTTCGCTGTCAACCTGAGAGAGCCTCCGAGTCTCCCTGCTGGCCTCCCAACCTGTGTCCACATTTCAGTTCCCCTCTGAGAATACACGACTTATTGACCCAAGAAGGGCACAGTCATCTAAGCCGCAGGGAGAGGGACAAGTAAGGCGATGACGCTATTAATAATGACAGTTACTTTCTGAATCCATTACATGAAGAAGTTCACCTTCCTTCGTAATAAAAGTCCTTTTGGTATCCAAGAACATCTTTGCTCTTGAGTAGGGATCAAGTCTTTATAGCTCTAGGCCTGGGCCCTGGGATTCAGAATTCCACCCTGAAGGGGTGGAATTCAGGGCACAAAGCTTCCTTCAAACATACTCAGGGCTCTCCAGTGGCTAAGGCTGTCACCAGGGTGTCAACTTCTGTTCCCTCCTTTGGCTGGGATGCCTGGCCTCCTTTCAAGAGGGAAAATTGAGCTGAATGGGGCCTGGGGTGCCTGCCCGCCTGTGGTGGGCATGTTCCCCGGGGCTGCTGGTAGTCTCAGCGTTGTCCCCTGCCCTGTGAAGGCGACCCAGCCTCAGATTGGTCCCTGCTGGTGTGGGATGGCAGATGGGGCTCGGCTCAGAAGCTGGAGCGAAGCCGAGTAGTCACTGTTTACTGTTTGGTCAGCGAAGCAGGTGCCGGAGCAAAACAGGGTGAGACGGGTGGAGCGGAGGTGGTTAAGAGGTAGCGTGAGGGACGTCGCAGAGTTTGCCCTCACAGAGCTCAGTAGCTGGGTTGCAATCTGGATTGTTTTTTAAAAAGATACTTCAAAAAATCAGTTTTGGAGAGCTCTGCCCACTTGCCACAGATTACCCAGGAATGTGGAGATCAGACTCGAGGGCCTGGCAGCCGACATAGGCTGGGTTGATCTGGCCGTGTACCATTTACTGGCCAAGTGACCTTGGGCAAGTCACTCAACCAACGCAGGCCTCAGTAGCCTTGTCTGTAAAATGGAGCTGAGCAGACCTTTCCTACCTGAAAACAGAGGTGTATGTCAAATGGCTTCCTCATGACTCTCCAAGCCTAAGGCAAAGGCACTGTGACAACCCTGGGCAGTCACACTCAGGGAGGGAAGGGATGCATTCTTCTAAACGTCTCAGACTGGGGGGCCCAGGGCCCAGGTTTTGACATTAGCAAATGGTACCTGTCTCTAATTCTGGTCTGTTTTGCCTCAGTCCCCTTCCTGTCAGTCCTGGGTGGTTTTGCCGTCTTTAATCTAGGCTTGCCTGTGTGAAATTAGACTGTCTACTTTGAGGCTGCTCTAGTCACAGTATGGTTGGAGGCCCAGCAGTCTTGTTCTAATGCCAGCCCTGATGGGTGGATTATATGTTCGCCTGGGGTTTGTAATAACCCCTGGTGAACTCATGCTCTGGTACGCTCACCAAAGCCTTCCCCATCAGGTCTCTCCTGTGCGTCCCCCACACTGGCCCGGGCCAGGCAAGGCCACAGTCTGTGTGATCTCCGAGGTGGAGAGAACAGGCTCCGAGGGGGAAGGAGCCTGTTCAGGGTTGCACAGCAGGCTCTAGGGAAGCCAGTACTCAAGTCCAGGTGTCTTTCCAACTCAACCCTGAGAGACACAGGATGGGTTCTTTTTGAATTTTTAAAAATTTTCAATTACAGTTGACATGCAATATTATATTAGTTTCAGGTGTACAGTACAATGGTTAGACATTTCTATAATTTACAAAGTGATCCCCGATAAGTCTACTACAGAGTGGGTTCTCTCAGCCAAAGGGCCGGGGCAGCACCCACCTGTCCTGGGACTGATGTCAGGGCCAGATCCGACAAGGGGATGCGTAACCATGTCTGTGCATCTGTCTGTACACCCCTCTGCCCCCGCCCCCATCTTGGCCTAAGTGCCTCCCGGAAGAGGCAGGAAGTGGTTTAAGCGACTATGGTTTGAGTGCTGCCCCAAGACACAGCTGGGATAGGTGGTCACTGGTGTGTGTGGGATGTTGACTTGTTTTTCTCACCTCACTTGGTGAGAAGGGGTATGAGGTGGGTGTAGGAAGCAAGTGTGAAACCTTCTGAGCTGAGTTTTTCCTCTGAAGCCATGGACCAAGCGTTGGTGGGGAGCTTCCCCGAGATGTTGCTGGGATCACGCCACCTGCTCACCCTCTGGCTTCCAAGACTGGCGGTGCTGGACGGAGGCCTTAACGCCAGGACATGCAGGTCACAGAGGGCTAGTCAACTGCCCACCTGGCAACAGGAGCCCTTGGAGGAGCCAGGGGTGCATGGAGCCTGAATGCTCCAGTTTGCCTCCTCCCTGCTTGCGTCCAAGAACCCTTGACTTTTTAGCTGCTCTGTGTTTTGCTCCTCTGCCCACTGGATGGGGCGTGATAAAGTCCTGTTGGCCACCCCTGTTCAGTGTGAGACTGTGTGTCCAGCAGTGTGTCCTTAAAGAGGAACCCCTGCCGCCTTTTGCTCTCTCTCCCTGGGGTGTCTCCTCCCCCTCTTCTTTTTCTGAGTGAATAATTTGTGGGTGGGTGGCCAAGCCTAGGCTGTAATAAAGTCTAGAGTTCCCAGAGTCCCTGAGGCACCTGACTAACTTGCTTTTCCTTGTGGAGGAATTACAACAAGAAGAACCATTAGGTTAGCGGCTAACTTCTATTGCACATGTACCCTGCTGCTCCCCCTCCCTTGGCTAATAGAGGGCGGAGCCCGATACATCCTAGGCAAGCCCATTGTCTCTGCTGCCACTGCAGAGACCTGATCTCCAGCCCCTTGTCCTTGGGCCTGGGAGACGATGGAATGGGCGAGCTGCGCTGGGTGTGTGCAGGGAGTCGTGGGGCTGGGGGAAGTGGAGAGCTCATGCTCTGCCACCCGGGCAGCCCCTGCTCTCCTCCAAGGATTGTTCTAGGTGGGACTGTGGGCTTGGTGCGGTCAGATCTTCCGGTTTCTCAAATATGAGAGATTTCCTGATCTTTATAAGTATAAGGTCAAACTGATAGGTCTGATTCAGGCCTTGGGTCCCCAGATGGGGTCTACACCCTCCACCACAGTTAATGATTCCCAGCTCTGTCCTAGCCGTGGGGTTGCTTATTAACATGTCAGCATCTTGCACAGATTGTGAGGAAATTCCTTGAGGTCCAAGAGCCTTCTTTTTTTTTTATAAATAAATTTTTATTAATTTTAGTGGGGTGACATCAATAAATCAGGGTACATATATTTAAAGAAAACATGCCCAGGTTATCTTGTCATTCAATTATGTTGCATACCCATCACCCAAAGTCAGATTGTCCTCCGTCAACTTCTATCTAGTTTTCTTTCTGCCCCTCCCCTCCCCCCTACGAGCCTTCTGAGGCCTGCCTGCAGCACCTTCCACAGGGCCTGGCCTACTACACGTGCTCACAGCAATGGCAGTTGGCCTAGCCTATTCCCTGTTTCTGCAGAGCAGATGGCTCTGCAGGAGAAATGGAATGCCTCACCGTCCCCATCTCTGTTCTGCAGAATCCGGGAGTCCCAGTAAAGGAAAGTCCTACACGGGCCTGGGGAAGAAGTCTCGGCTGATGAAGACCGTGCAGACCATGAAGGGCCATGGGAACTACCAGAACTGCTCGCTCATGAGGCCACACACCCCACACTCAAGCTATGGCACCTACGTCACCCTGGCCCCCAAGGTCCTGGTGTTCCCCGTCTTTGTTCAGGTGAGCTGGTGACTGGCCCCAAGGACTCCCTCGGGGGAAGGTGAGAAAGACGAGGGCTCGTTACCCCGAGACTCAGGGATGGTGCCTCATTTCAGGACTGAGGGCTCCCTTTAGGGAAAAACATATAGCTTAATGTGCTCCGGATCCTGGGGATTATACTGAGGGAATAGGTCTCCTGGAGGGGGGCAGGAGAGTAGGGGCATGGGAGCCCAGCAACAAGGGGTCTTCTCCCTGCTTCCCCCCAACGCCCTCTCTCTGGGGACAGGCCAGGCACACTGCTGCTGCTTGTGTGGTCGCAGGGCCTGTGTGCAGAGCCTTCCGCTTCCCGGCTCAGCCAGTGGCTTGTTGTTTAGAAAGGACCAAGGTAGAAGTTTGAGGTCTGGCATCTTGTCTGGTCTCTTTGGTGTGAGCAAACATGTCTGGCAGTACCAGCTGGTGGTCCGAGGTTCACTTACATCTCCCTTCTACTGTGCCCTCCTCTTCCCTTTCTCCTTCCCTGGTCCCAAGTCTTTATTTATTTCACCACTCAGATATAACCAATATGAGCATTTAGGTGTCTTTTCTGTGTGCATGTACAAATTAAAGAAACAAACAAACAAATAAACCCAAACAGGTCTTATTGTACATTTTATAGCCTTTTGCTTTTTTTAAACAAAAATTGCCTGAACATTTCCCACATCATGAAACCCTCTTTGAGCCTGGGTTTTGTCGTGGCTGCACGCTCTTCTGTTATATGGATGTGCCGTATTTATCTAACCCGGTCTGTATTCAGGCACTTATGTGATGTCTACTTCTTTTGCTATGTAAATAACTCTGAGATGAAGATCCTTGTGCATGGATTTCCTCTCTGATTGTTTTCCCTGGAAGAGATTCCTCGAACTGAACTGACTGAGTCATAGGTCATAAATGTTTTAAAGGCTCTTTATACATATTGACAGATTGCTGTCTATAAAGACTTGATTCTTGTATCCTCTTATCAGTAACATAAAGGTGGCAATGTCCCAAGGGCTTCATTATTTCCTTCTCTGTCTTCCTGGCATTGATTCTAGGCCTGTCGCTGTCTTACCTACACTTCTTAGGGCACCGCGCACCTGTGGCAGGTGACATTCTTCTCCAGACAACTCCATCAGTAGGGTTCTTTCTTGCCTTTCTCCTGTTCTCTTCTCTGTCTTGTGATGTAACCACAAAAGTCTTGACATCCTTCATTTTCACTTATAATTTTTTACAAAAAAACTAAAGTGAGTGTTTTAAAAGTTGTAAAGATTTTTAAAATTTTTTATTAATTTTAATTTATTGTGTTAACATGAATTCAAGTGTCCCACCCTCACCCCCACCCCTGTGTCCCCCATTGCACCCTCTTGGTCCCCCTCCCCCTAACTCCCTCCTTCTTTCCCTCTGGTATTTGTTGTCCTGTTACCTGTATCTATGTGTTATGTATATATAATTTCACTAATCCCTTCTCCTTCTCGGGTCCCCTCCCCTAATCTCCCTTCCCTCTGACAGTTGTCCCTTGCTCCCTGTGACCCCACATCTGCCTCTATTCCGTTCTTCAGTTCACTTTGTTCCTTAGATTCCACATATATGTGAGATCATATGATATTTGTCTTTCTCTGCCTGGTTTACTTCACTTAGTATAACAATCTCCAGGTCCATGTGTGCCATCACAATAGGTAAGATTTCCTTCCTTTTCATGGCCGTGTAGTATTCCATTGTGTATATGTACCACAGCTTTTTAATCCACTCGTCCACTGACAGACACTTGGGCTATTTCCAGATCTTGGCTATTGTAAACAATGGTGCAATAAACATGGGGGTGCATATCGTCTTTTGAATTGGTGATTTTGTATTCTTAGGATATATTCCTAAAAGTGGGATAGCTAGGTCAAAAGGCAGTTCCATTTGTAATTTTTTGAAGAAACACCATACTGTTCTCCACAGCAGCTGCACAAGTCTGCATTCCCACCAGCAGTGCAGGAGGGTTCCCTTTTCTCCACACCCTCACTAGCACTTATTGTGTGTTGATTTGTTAATGAGCGCCATTCTGACAGGTGTGAGGTGGTATCTCCTTGTGGTTTTAATTTGCATTTCTCTGATGATTAGTGATGTTGAAAATTTTTTCATCTATCTATTGGCCATCTGTATGTCCTCTTTGGAGAAGAGTCTATTCAGTTCTTTTGTCTTCCTGGTGTTGAGTTTGAGAAGTTCTTTATAAATTTTGGTTATTAACCTCTTATCAGACATATTGGCGAATTAAAGATTTTTAAATTATAAAATATATACACCAAAATATGTCACATTACTTCAATGTCCAGTTTAACAAATAGTTATAATGCAGATACGCACTAAGATAAAGGAATTCCCACTAAGACAACTCCCCAGAGGCCACGTATATCTCCTCTTGATTGGAACCCCTTGTCCCCAGCAGATGTGCCCATTGGCCTGATGTTGTGATGGTCATATCCTGGCTTCTCTTTAGTTTTACTATCTATGTGTGCTTTCCTAAATGACACACTTGGTTAGGCCTCTTTTTGAATGTTCTGTAATGAAACCACACTGCATGTATTTGGGGGCCTTGCTTCCTTTGCTTCACATTATTTGTAAGACCCATCTGAGTTAGTTGTGTGTGGTTGGCCTTTGTTTCATTATCTTTCCTCCAGCACCTCGCTTGGTGTCAGCTGCCTGGAAGCATGTTCTAAATACATACTGGTGAGGAGAAGTCCAGCAGGGTAGTCCAGAGCTTAGGGAGCTTGCTCTGGGGTGGGCAGGGGATGGGGCAGGGCGATGGGGTAGGGTAAGAGTTTGAGGTGAGAATTGGTCCCTGAGAACTGATGGCTGAGAAGGACTCAGGTAACTTTAGTCTGTCATGAATGTAGAGCAGGGATAGGCCTGGCTTTGAAGGGACTCAAGTGTCCAAATCTGGCCCAGTTCAGTATCCTGAGAGCCTGGACCTAACAGTCAGGACCATCCCATGAGGTACGAACAGGACAGATGGGGGAGCGCAAGGCCTGGGAAGTCCCAGGAGCCAAGGGTAGTGGAGGGGCCGGGGGGTGGGGAGGGAGGACTTGAACGTGTGGTTGGACTTCCTGCTAGAGAGAGTAGCTCTTGCACTGAAGGCTGGTGGCGAAGGTGACAGAAACAGTTCCGCCCAGGGCCAGAGCGCCTTTCTGTTTCCATCTGTGTATGAGGGGGCGTGGGAGTTCTCGGGGTGCAGGGAGGGCTGGCAGACTTTTCTGTGTCTGGCTGTGCCAAGCTGTCTCCCCCTCCGCCCCCACAACCATCTCCATCAGCCCCTTTGAACTGCCCACTTTGCTTTCAGCCTTTAGATCTCTGTAACCCTGCCCGGACCCTCCTGCTGTCAGAGGAGCTGCTGCTGTACGAGGGGAGGAACAAGGCTGCCGAGGTAAGCTGTCCAGGTGGGCTTCATGGCCATCCCCCAGAGCCCTCGCTTTCCTCTCTTCCTGATGGTCTTAGAACTGTACAATCTCAGGGTAGGAGAAACCTGAAAATTTTTCCTCCCCCCCTCCACGCCCTCCTTACCAAATGGTGGCCCAGACTCTTCTTGTGCATTTCCAGAGATAAGGAACTCACTACCTCTCAAAGCTGTTCAGTCCGTCTTTGATGGTTAGAAACACATCCCATTGTTTGTTCTAACTTTCTCTGTGGGGCGGAAGAGATGGCTGCTCCTCCCGGCTGTGCTGAATGACTCTGTAGGTGAGAAGATGAAAGCCGCCAGCCAAAGGGAATTTTTAGAGGAGCATCAGTGACGCAGGTTTTGTGGGTCTGTATTAACGCAAATCCCCAATCCTCTTCTAAAGGATAAGTCTGTGATCTCTCCTGGGCTTTAGCTCTGTTAGCAGAAACAACCTGGGTGTGGAGATCATGCCACTCTCCCTGGGAGCTGGCCCCTGCTGATGTGTGACCCGGGGACTTTCCCTCCCCCACACAGTCACCAGAGCCGGCTAGGTTCTAGCTCACCCCCAGGGCCACAGAAGTTGGAGCCCTGGAATCTGTGAGCCTACCTGGGGGCCTTGAAGACAGGGTAAGGGGCTTGCTGTAGATCGGGCCCTGACTCAACACTGGCCGGGTTGAGGGACAGCGTGGAGCAGTGTGGAAGGATCAGGAAACTTGAAGGCAGGAAGCGTCTAGCGTCTGCTCTGCTGCTGGCTCACTCACACATCTTCCTTCTTCCTCAGACTTCTCATCTGAACAGTGGATGTGTGTGTATTTGAGGCAGCTGATCTCTAAGGGCCCTTTCAGCCCCAGCGTTCTGGGACATTGTGTGTAATCATAGAAGGCTGCTTTTATTTGTTTGTTTGTTTGTTTTAAACAAACATACAGAATTCATATGTTCCAGATGAGCATCACCTCTTCAAAGGAGCTGCCTCAGAAGACTGCATGCTTATTTCTACCTCATTGCATGGCTCAATACATTTCTAGACCTCTTCCTGGGAAACTTTCTTAAGAACCTTGGCATATCTTCTGAATTGCTTTTGTGAGAGTAGAATTTTATCTGTTGAGTGGGGATTTGAGTTTTAGGAACAAGAGGTCACTTGGAACTATGCTTGGTGAATAAAGGTGTGGAGGAGCTAAGTCAGGTGGTCAAGGGTCAGAAAGGGAGGTGGGGCTATAAACTTACAAGATTCCAAAGATGGCACTTAGAAATGGCAGCCACCCTGAAACATACACATGTCTAAATCTGTACTTTTGTTTGTCTGCTCACCATTAAGTCTGCAAACACTTGTTATGTTCCCCTCACTGTGCATGCATTGTCACATACTGGATCTCAGTTAGCTCTTACAGCACCCCTGGGACAGACTCAATTGTTTCTCCCCTATAGATGAGGAAACTGAGGCTCCAGGGAGCTTTACTGACACGTGGATCTCTGGCTCAGCAGTGCTTTCCATGATCCCATGTTGCCTCTGGCCTGTTTGTTTAGAAGCAAACTGGCAAACACAAGCTGAAGACATAACCTGATCACAGTCTGTCTCCAAACTCTTTGCTAGTGGATCTTTGGAGCCTTAGACCTATGAGGACCACTTCTGAAGACTAAAAGAAACAATTCGAAGACAAGTAAAATAAATATATTTGTTTTCTTGAATTATGCTAGGAAGCAAATATGTGCATCTTGGTATCCTGTCATGTTATTCAGGCCAAAAATATAAACCAGTTCAAGAGGGGCTTGAATAATTTTATAGACTCACAGTGTTGGTTAGTCCATTCTGATTGCTTCTCCGAAACTTCCAGCTGATGGTTTTGCAGCAAGTTGTTGAGTCTGCAGAGGAAGTCCCTCCAAACACTGGCTTTGTTAACGGAGAGGGTTAAATTGTAGAAAGTTTTCCCTTATGCTCAATGGGAGTCGTTATTCCCAGAATGTTCTCCCTTGGTTCTTGGTCCTTTCTTTGCTCTGAGCACGCTCTAGTTCGTTAGTGTTTGTGAGCTGATCTAGGCCCACACTGAATTGCCCTCATCACACCCCGTTCCCAGAAATCACAGGCTTCATGAATGTGCCCTGAGATCAAATCAGCCTAATGGAGTAGCTTGATTTATACATTCAAACAATAGGTACAGTGTGGCCAGGCCTTGTGCTAGAGCTTTGAGGAGTACCATGGGGGCCCAAGACAGGCACACCCTCACTTTACACACTGACTCATTGAGTTTACCATTAACTAAGGCCAAGCAACATGTTTTCTGCAAACCCAGCCCTTAGGCCAGATTCCCGGAGGAAGCTTGGTGAAGGCTACTTGTGAGAAGTGACCCTCCAAGTTGCTAGGATTCCCTAACCAATCAATTCCTCAACCCTTGACCCTTTGGGAAAAACAGATGTGTCGTTGGAGCAGGTGTGGGAAGACACCTAGTGGGCAGCAGGTAATAAGGGTCATGGCAATGGGTATCACTCCTCTGTGGGCCACTGTGGCTCCCGCGGAGCAAAGTCTGCAGGCTGCTGGTGAGATGAGAGAGGGCCCACCTGCCGCCCCTGGCACGCTTGCCCCTCTGCCCTGCTTCCCCCTGTGTGCCAGCTCTGTCCTTTCCCTGACCCGACCTTTGGGGAAATTCTTCGTTCATGCCTTAATCACTTCCTGTCTAGACCACATTTCCAGCTCTGGGAAACAGGGCCAGAGCAGCAGCCTGGGGCTTTCTGCACCTTGCCCACGGGCACTTACCATCAATCCAGTCGTTTCTGGGCCTGGGCCATTTTTTTTTTACTTCATAGGCTCCTAACAGACACTCTTCTCCAGCCCTTCCCTCCCCAGCTCCCCAGTGGTTCACAGGTGACTGCCAGGCTTCCCTGAAGCAGGCTGGGGAGACAGAGCTTGCTTGTGTTGGATGAGTTGGGAGCCTTCTCCTTTTCACTGTTTGGGCTTGGAAAGCCTCTCCTCAGACAAGCAACCTCTCAAATCCTCCTGAACTCTCTGATCATTTTCTTCCCTTCCCTTAACTTCATTTATTTTTTGGTTTCCTTTGCTCCTCTTTTTTGGTCCCTGCTTGGATTCTTTAACATTCAGAGAAGGACAACAGTAGCCATATTGCTACCTCTCTGTAGTGAGTGTGTCAGGATCAGCCAGACCTGGGCTCGGGTCCCTGACTGTGTGGCCTTGGACAGGTCACTTAACTTCTCTGAGCTTCAGGGTCCTGTGCTATAAATGAGGGCGATGATGTTATTTACAAGTGAGGGTCCACTGAGCAGAAAATAGGTGCTTAACAAATGGAGGCTTTTGTTGGGCTGTGTTGGGGCAGGGCCGTGGTGGGAAGAGGGCTGGCTAGCATCATCCCCAGGATTCTTCCCAGCCTGGGGTTGCAGAACCCTGTGTTTGGTCCCGTCAGAGGAGCCAGAGCCCCTGAGAGCTTCTTGCTCCAGGAAGCCTCCCACTGTCTCTGTGGCCCAGATTCCTCGACCTCTGTGTTTCTGCTCTGCTCAAGGAGCCAAGGGGTCCTTTGAAAAATATTTATACTTCTTTAAGTTACAAAAGTAACAGATTCGAATTGCAAAATAATGCAAATTAAACAGAAATGTACAAAGTAAAATTCACTCCCCAGAGTGAAGAATGTGGTATCTTAGACATTTAAAAAATGTTAAACATAGACAGATTTATAGTTTTGTTTCACAAAATTAGATTATACTCTTGGTATTTTTGAACATTGTACTGTTTTGATAGATTTCAGCTTTTGTTCATATATCTCTACTTTATTCTTTTAGTAGTTGCATAAAATTCTACTATGTGAAGGTAGCATAAGTTATTTTATCCATCTTCTCTTGATAGGCATTTATGTTTTTGTTTTTACCCTGCTTTTGTTTATTTTATTTCATTTTTTTTACATCATCTCCATTCCCCCTCCCATTAATTTATGTACTTTTTAAAAGCATTAAGTTTATTGAGGTGACATTGATTATAAGATTATGTAAATGTCATGTGTACAACTCTATAGTCCTTCATCTATACATTGCATTGTGTGCTCACCACCCAAAGTCTAGTCTCCTTCTGTCACCATATATTTGACTCCATTTACCCTCTTCTACTTCTGTTTATGTACGTTTTTATTACAAAAATATTGCTAAGAAGCTCCTGATAGGTTCATATTTGTGTAGCCTTATAAGTATTTCTGGAGGGTAGTCTCAGAGGCTGAGTTGTTAGGTCATCTCTAACAGCCTGATAGCTAAATATCAACATGTTGGGTTTTTTAAACCAGCGACAATCCAACACACACACACACACACACACACACACACACACACACACACACACACTGTGGCCTTAGTTCTGCGTGCCTAGCCCTCCTGGCTGACGCTTCTTACTTCAGAAGAGATCAAGTGTCCTATTTTGACACCTAAAAGGGAAGTTCATATTATTAATCATAGTTTTGTTTTTTTTCCTTCGGAGAATCTAAAATTGGATTTTATTGCTCTTGACAAAAGACCACTGCAGGATTTACAAAACAAAGCATAGTGGAATCTTTAGTGGCTCAAGTGGATTTTTGCAGCACCAAAATATGCCGAGCATGCCTGTTGGTTTACCTATAATGTCTAAAAATAACTTTCTCCTTTAGTTTTGGAGCAGCTAGTGCATCAAAGAGATAAAAGTTATGCACATGTCTGTGCTGGAGCGTAAGTAACCGGCCGCTTCTTAAACCGATGGGGCATTATTGCAGCTAAAATTACCGCAAGCAATTTGGTAATAGTACCTCAATGTTTCGTGATGCTTCAACTCACTGCACAGAGCTTGTGAAAGGAGCATGTGAAGGGGCTGGGCAGGGACCCTCCCCCTGTTCGTGCAGATGAGAAAACTCAGGGCACTTAACCAAGATTTCATGGCTAATTAGGGGGATAGAGCGTCATGACTTCTGAGTCCAAACCCAGTGCTCTTTCAGCCAGATGTACAAGCAGATGTGGGACCTCTTGCAGCTCAAGGGTGCTGGGCTGGAGATTCCAGGGGCTTTTGGTCAGAGACATGGGCCTGGGGGTGTGAATCTGTGGAGAAGCTTGCAGGGGCCATCTGCCACGGAGGGTTAGGGTCTTTCTTGTTTGTTCTGCTTATTTTTGCCTACCGTGAGAAGGGGAGCTGCGGAAAACAGTAAGGCAAAGGGGCAGTCCTGACTTTAGTTGCCCTTGTTCGAGGCTGCACTGAGTCTGCTCCCGATTCTGCCTAACATGCCGAGGGTTCCTTACCTGGACCTTTGGGGGTTGTGGCTCCAGCCTCTGGGCAGCTGAAGAGCCCGTTCTGTTTGCTCTGGCCTGACGCAGGTGACGCTGTTTGCCTACTCGGACCTGCTGCTCTTCACCAAGGAGGATGAGCCGGGCCTCTGCAGCGTCCTGAGGAACCCCCTCTACCTCCAGAGTGTGAAGCTGCAGGAAGGTGAGTGTGTGCCTGAGAGGCCCTGGGCCGCGCCCCCTGGCCTGAGTCCAGTGCTCTGGGCAGCCTGGATGCTCAGTCTGGGTCTAGCCCCTCTGGGGCTGAGCTGCCAGCTGTCCGTGCGGCACTTGAACATGTGTGGATAGGTCCTGCCATTGGCTGCTAGGCTCTTGGATGCTGGTATTCCATTCCAGGCTGGCACACCTCCCTAAACACCCCGACTTTTGCTGGGAGGTCTCTGTTCCAGAGGTGTTTAGGGAAGCTATGAAGTGAAGTGGGAAGAGCTTTGGACTTATTTATACCTGTGTTCAAATCTTGGTTGGTCCAGCCCCTCACTACCTATACAACCTTGGGCAAGTTATTCAACCTCTCTGAGCCTGTTTCCTCATGTGTGAATGTGGGATACCAACAGTATCTCAGAATGTTGTTGTGAAGATTGTTAGGTCACATATGCAAAGTGTCTGACCCCCACCCGGTGCCCAGCAAATGCGTTCACCACTGCATTCACCACACACACACCCAGGGCAAGAGACCGCTGCTCCTTCTCCACTCGGCGTTACTGCTCTGGCCAGAGCCCAGGAACCCGGGGCACATGTGGCGGCGGCTGGCAGGCAGGAGCACGTGGGAGCACGGAGGGCGCCTCTGCCCCGAACTTTCCGTCGTGCCCTCCTCCACTCTGCACGGGAAGCCAGCTGGAAGCATCTACCCAGCGGTTTGGTTTGGCGCCTGTGGTCTCTGCCGAAAGGGGCTTGATTTCCTCTCCCAGATCATGAAAACAACAACAGACCTGTTTGAGCGCGGGTGACAGGGTCAGGGAGGAAAATATTACCCAGCGAAAGAATTCTGTTTTGACGGGTTTTGCTCCAGGAAAACTTCCTGCCTGTTTGCAAACCCGACCTGTGTGATCAGCCCTGGCTGGCCTTCCTCCTTAGACACCAGGCAGTGTGAGAACCTCCACTCTCGCCACCCCACAGGAGGTCACTTACCACTTCTCCTCTGACTTTGGCTTTCTCCTGCCCACGGACCAGGGCGGCCACTGAGGGGAAAAGCAAGGCACCTTGCTCAGAGGCCGGCTCCTCCCTTGGGGAGGGCTCCCCCTGACCGAGGTCAGAAGCAAGATCTGCTCTACCCGGCATTGCAGGGCACTCCCGTGGGAGGGAGGCCAGTGAAAGCTACTGACTGCTCTTGGCTTCCTGCTGCTCTGCCCTTTCTTCCCTCCCTCTAATCAGCTTCCTCTCTGTGCCCATTGTCCAGCCCTTCCCACCCATTGCATGCACACACAGGGACACACACACAGACACACACACTGTACACGCTCCTCCCTGCGTCGCCCATCCGCAGCTCAGACAGTCTGGGGCCTGGTCAGCTGTGAGAAGGACTGAAGGACAGTGCTTGGTAACAGGGCCTGGTTGACTACAGAACTGGACTCATACTGGGGGCAGTGCTCAGCCTCTGCTGAAAGGAGAGAGGAAGAAGGGGGCTCTAACTGGCTGTGCCTTGGGTCGGGGTTGGGATGGGAGCAGCAGGGCCCGTGGAAGGGCCGAGGGGAGCAGTGGGGGTTTGCGGTCTGGGCTCCGCTTTGCTGCTAACGAGCTGTGTGACTTCAGCTGGCTCTCTCCCTTTTTGAGCTTCTTGGGCCAGTCCTTTGTGTTCCCTCCCAACCCTTATGCCCCCAGACAGACCCTGAGGTGGCTTTGAGAAGCTGGACAGTGCCCGTATGTCCAGCCTCCACCCCTCCGGGGGCCTTGACTGGAAACTGGTTGGATCTTCCCCTCTTGGAACCCCCAGACCCGAAGTTTGAAGTTAGAGACATGATGAGCTCCATCCTCCACGGGGTAGTGTGTGGTCACAGTAGGCAGTGTGGGGCCTTGAGGTGTTGCAGAGATATTGTGCTTCTCAGCTGCTGAGCCCATGTGAACTACAGCATTGTGCAGGCATGGCTTCCTGGGGCTGGAGACCACATCCTCTCCCTGCAGATGGCAAGCTGAGGGTGGCCAAGGCCAGCACTCCTTAGGAGAGCTGACCATGCTATTAGAGTCCATTGAGTTGCCATGGGAGGGGCGTGTTTGTGTGTGTGCATGTATGTGCACATGCGCACGTGAGCACATCATGCCTGTCCTGGGCCTGCCAGGCAGACGGTTGTTGCAGACAAATGGCCTTGCCCTCCTCCAGCGGAGCCAGTGAGCAAACACAGTGCGCATGGCTCTCTAGGGAGCCCACGAGCTGCTGAGAGCAAAGGAAATGGCTCAGTGACGCAGCACTCAAGGTGCACATTCCAAGGTGCCTGTTGCGTAGATTTCTCTCCAGGCATTGGTCGAGCCCTCCCCTCCTCCCCCGCCCCCTCCCCTGAGACAGCTCTGTGGGTCCTGTGGTTCACAGAAGTTCAGTGACCCCTTCTCCTGCAGTCAGAATTAGAGCTGCAGGACCCAGTGTCCCTAGTCCTGACTGCCTCCCTTGTACCCCTAGGGACCCACTTCGGGAGGAAAGGGCCTGAGTGAGGCTTTTAAGAGATGCATTTAGGGCTCAACTGGAGCTTCTGTTGGCCGAATGGTCTCTGATTAACATCGCTCACATTCCTAGCTTTCTTGTTCCTTTCAAATCAACATGTGTGAAGAGTTCAATTTGGGGCAAAGAAGACGGTAAACAAAGAACACACCCAGCTTTTCCTGAGGGCTGGAGCTGGTGAGGCTGTTCCCTGGCCAGGGAGAATCGGCCCCACCCAGGGTCCAAGGACTCCCTGGGGTGATTTGTCTGAAGGGTGCTTATCTCCCCTGGAAAAGCACACTCTCAGGGTCTAGCCGGGGCCCAGGACACTGTGGGCGCCCGAGGAATGTTTGTTGGGTGAACGAATGAATGACTGGAAGCAGACCGGAAGCATGGCCTCAGCTTGGGGTCGGGGAGTGCCCTCCTCTTCCAGGGCTCCAGGCTGGTGGCAGCTTGAACCTTGCCTGCCCTCCTCCTGCCCAGCCTTCCCCACACTTCAGCGGGCTGCATGGCAGTGTAACGGGAACAGGCAGAGAGCTGGCGCTAACAATTGGGACATCTCCGGTCCGCCAGGGCCCATTGTGGTCTCTTCCTGCCTCTGCCGCCCACTGACTCTGCAGCTCTTTGTGTTGCTGCCTTCCAGGCGGCCAGCATCCCGCCCACAGTGTGTCTTCCTGGCCTGCTCTGGTCTCAGGATGGCCTGGAAGTGTCTAGCTGATTCTTGGGCTCTCTATTCACCCTGGGGAGCCAGGTGCCCGGGCTTAGAAACTCAGCTGCTGAGGTCCCAGCCATTGGAATGCTTGCAGTGAGTCCGTTGACAGTTTCTGAGCACAGCCTCAGAGCCCACCTCAGTGCTGGCTGCCTGGGCCAGTGGCAGAAGGAAAAACATCTCACCTCTAGAGCACATGGCCTGGTGGAATGACAGAGAAGTAAACCGGTTTGGGGGCAGAAGGGTGACACAGTGGTCAGGACACAAGCTTAGGAGATAGGTAGTCCTGGGTTTAAACCTCAGCTCACACTTTCTGTATGCCTTGTGTATTTCCCCTCCCTGGGTCTCAGTCTCTGCATCTAGAAAATGGAGCTAAGCCATCCTGCAGGGTACAGAAGCCTTGGTGAATGGCAAGTTTGGGATCTCAGCCCAGGCTTGAGCGGACATTTGGAAAATGACAGTGAGATCACACTTGGGTGGGGAAGCCCCTCTGGCCCATGACTGGGGATCCCCTCTAAATGGACCCACACATTTATTGGTGGAAAGCAAGACCCACCCAAGAACCAAATGGCTCCTTGTTACATTTCAAAATGGCAAAAGTATTTGGAGTGTTGGATAGAAACCCAGATGTGCCTGACCCTTTCCCTTCGCATTCGCCCCACATGCACACTCCAGAGAGTCCAGAGCTCAATGTGATGCTTCAGGAGAGTTTTGGGGGGCTGAGGGGTCTTTCCTGGGTCAGCCACCTGGCAGCCTGCTTTTCCATGGCTGCAGCTCCCTCCTGGCACCCTTGGCTCCGGAGCTTGGCATCCTTTCATGAGGCTGAGCCACGCTGAGCACTGCCCCCATTCTGTCTTCTCCTCCGAGTGCTGCTGGGCAGCACGACAGCACGAGGCCATGATGTGGAGTAGCTTCAGGGAAGGTTGGGAGAGTGCAGGAGGGTGGGCGGGCCACAGCATAGAGAATTATTGTCAAGGCGGTCATCAGCCGGCCTCATTCCGTGTCTTAGGCTGCACTCCCCCAACCTCGGCCTCAGCTTGGGGTCTGGGAGTGCCCTCCTGTCTCCTGGCCTCCTGTCTCCCGAAGGCCCCCGCATCCTTGGCTTTCCCTTCCCTTCTGGATAGAGCTTCCTTTTCTCTCATTGCCAGCTTCAAAAACCCAAATCTCTGTTATTTTCTAACTTAGATCTTTTTGTTTCTCCCTTGGCACTAAAACCTGCTTTTGGAAAGTCAAGGAAATGTCCCAGTGTGTTTTCTTAAACAAAAGAAACCAGCTCTTTTGTCTCCACCCTCAGTAACGCAAATAACTGGCAGAAACTTTGAAATGACAGGGTCTTTAAATGTGACTGCCTTCTTAGTCAGGGCTCCCCTGCCAACCCACCTCTAGGTGGGGAGGAGTAGGATTCATTCTGAGTCCAAAGCAAATCCCACTCACTCCTGGGATATTTTTTATCTGGCCCTGGTTGGCACCCCTGGCCCAACGGGTGACATTGCCTAGGGAACTGCCCACGTGCTTGCTCTGAGGGAGCCTGGCCCTCAATCACACGGGGTCCTCACTCACTACTTTTCTTGGGAATCGGCTTGACCGATTCTAGCCGCCTTTACTTAACAACACATTTTCCATTCCTTTGACACTTTCTTTGATTCAGGTATGTGTGAAGGGGTATACTTTGCGCTCAGCACTGGGCCTAATTCCTTGAGGGGGCACAGGCATTTGAGAGGTGGGTGTGTAGTGGTCTGGAGCATGGGCTCTGGAGCCAGACTTCCCGGGTGGAAATCTTGGTTCTTCCCCTTACTACTCAGGGCTTGCTACTCAGGCCGTTTGTGCCTCAGTCTTCTCACATGAATTGTGGATGATAATAAGCCCTGCCTCATAGGGAGTGTTATGAGGTTTGAGCTCATATAGGGAAAGCGTTTGACACAGTGGTTGCTAACCACTGTGCTCGTAGCGCTGCTCTAAAGTTCTCTGATGCTTTAAGCATTTGCTATTATACGACGTACTGTATAGTTGCTTCCCTTAAAAATGACAGCCTGGCCTCACCTGTGGTGGCGCAGTGGATCAAGCATCGACCTGGAATGCTGAGGTCGCTGGTTCAAAACCCTGGGCTTGCCCGGTCAAGGCACATATGGGAGTTGATGTTTCCTGCTCCTCCCTCCCTTCTCTTTCTCTGTATCTCTCTTCTCTAAAATGAATAAATAAAAATAATTAAAATAAAAGAAAATGACAGCCTGCCCGCTGAGGTTTGTTGCCTGAAATATAGGAAGTGACTAACCATTCCTGACCTGTGCCCAGGCCAGTGCCCGGTGAGGAGCAGCCTGCAGGTCAGGGGAGGTGTCCGAGACGAGGGGCGGGGCTTCCTCTCCACACTGGCCGTCCCTTGAGCACAGCATGCGCTTCTCCATCTCCGTGCCTTTGCTCATGCTGTTCCCACCTCCTGGCCTGCCCTTGCTTCTCATCTTGAGTTCAAGCTCAGAAGGGTCCTCTACCAGGAAACCTTCCCCAATGGCTGGGGGTCATCTCTTGGCCCTATGCTCCTGGAAACACTCTGACCTAACCGTCTGCTGCCGCAGGGTGGGATTCCACCTTGGTTTCTCTACAGTATAAGGGGGGAGCAGTCCACAGCCCCTCTCAGCTGCCCTCCTGGGCGAAAGGGCTTGGGGAACGGTTGAATTTGGGATTCTAGACCAGGAGTGAGAGCACTAGGAAAGCACACTGAGGGGTTGGGCCTGAGCTGGGAGGCCGTCTCTGTGTTCCACCCCGCCCATTGCTGAGGACCCCTTTCATCACAGCCCTCGGGTCCTTGGTGGGAAATAAGGCCCACCTTGTGACTAGTGGCTCAGCTCATTGAATTTCTAAATGGTAAAAGCATTTAGAATGTTGAAAGGAAAAACCCAAATGCATGCTGCCTCTGTGCCCTTTGCTGCAGAGAGTATGGAGCGGAAGAGACCCTCTGGGATGGATGAGAGCTCCCTCCCTGCACCTGGCTGTTTGATGCCCAAAGAGCTCCTGACTGCCTCTCAGTCAGTGTGATCTCAGCATTCCTTGAGTCAGGCTGGCCCGCAGGCAAAGGCCTTACAGTTGTGCCTCAGCCTGGCTCGTTATTGAACGGCGTTTCCTCCAAAGATGTCCCTGTCTCCTGTGCCTGCTTCTTTCTCCTTTTCCAGGAGGTACCACACACAGCCCTCTGAGGGAGACGACCGGCTGTATTTGACCAAAGTGCTGGGACTCTGTAGCCAATTCTAATGCAAGTCTTATTTTTTATTCTCAAAGGTTCTTCAGAAGACCTGAAATTCTGTGTGCTGTATCTAGCTGAGGTGAGTCCCTTTCTCTGCATCTGAGGAGAGCTCTGTGACCTGGTGCTTGAAGGGAGATGTTGGGACGGGTTCCAGTCCAAGGTTCCGGTGCCACCTACATCCCACCTTGTGCAGTGGTCCTGGGCTGGTCCAGCCAGGCAGTGTCCTTCCTACAGAACAGGAAAACAGCGGTCCCTGCCCTTGGCCTTTGTGTAGAAGAGCAGAGGACACTGATCTCCTGCTCAGGACCTCCTGGTCCCCGGCACCATCAGGGGTTATGATGAGGGTGTGGCCTGACTGCTGTGCGCCACTCCGTTTATTTGGGAGCCCTGTCTCTGGGGCTTGGCCTGACTCCTGTACCTGCCTCTGTCTTCCTCTTTCCAGGAAGTACCACCCAGAACCCCTCCTAAGGTCTCGTCAGTGTCTAAAATGGCTTCAAGTAATTGTACCTTCACCTGAGCCAGATAATGCAGACTAGAAAACGCACCAAGTGTCTTTGTTTTGGGCTGGAATAATGCCTCTCAGTGTGATTGGCAGTCCTGCTTATCTCAGTCTGATCAGAAGCTCGGATGGGCAGTGTTATGCCTTCGCTGAGAAAAATTGGGTAAACAGCTTATTGCTTGATACAGTTTGGGAGATAAGATATCATCACACCAAGAGTTTAATCAGAGGTTCTTGGTGATGAAAAAACTGAGAGCTACTGAGCCATCAAATTCTTTTAGAGTCTCAGCGGATTTTCTATTCCCAACCTGTGTCTCGGCTAAGATAAGCAGGGGAGCTCTCTGTCTCAGGCAAGGATTCATTAGACCCATTTCTGTCCTCTGCTTCTGCTTAAGTCTGTCCCACCTGCCTGACCTGTGGGAGAGTCTGCACCGGCCACACCCTGTGGGTGGGGCATAGTCTACACTGCTGGCCAACAGGAGTACATCCTTTTGAGAAGGAATGTGTGTGTCATTTGTGATTGAAAATCATTCCTTTGGTTCCTGGCTACGATAAGAGGTGCAGGCCTTCGAGAGAGTCCCATCTAGTGAACAGACCTCTGGGGAGAAGATGATTAGATAAGTTAGCTTCGGGGGAAAATAGAGAGTTCCAAAGGGCAGTGCACATTGTTGGAGCTAAGCTGAGGACCCTGGCTGCCTAGACTGGCGACCCGAGGGCCCAGAAGGCACTGGCTACCCTCCCTTATGTTGGCACATCCCACCAGGCTCTGGGAGCAGCTGGCGGCAGCGCTTTAGAGCTGGCGGGTGTTCAGTCTGCGGAGCGCAGCAAGCAGCTTAGAAGCCGTGAGCCAGGCTGGGAAGATCCAGAGCATTTGCCCCTCTAGCCTCACCCCTCTGAATCCTATTGTCTGAAATGAAATGAAGCTCCAGGTTCTCTAATGCCAAGAGAGCTTCCTGCCAAGCTGGGTTTGTTTTTCCCAGAGAAAACATTTCTGCTCCTTTGTTTCCTGGGAGCTGTGACCTCCCAGCCTTTCAAGACTGATGAAGGGATATTGATCTGGGGCCTTCCATTTCGGTACAGTGCCAGGTGACCTGACCCCACAGACTGGGGGATTGAAGCACACAGGCAGCCAGAGCTGCTTTTCTGGAAATGGGCTGCTGTGTATGAGAAGCATGCCTGTAACAAAGGAAGACGAGATGCCTGCTCGCTCCGTAGCCTGGGAATGGCATGGCACGGTGGTTCTGCATCCCATCTTGAGAACCGCAAACTCACGTCCTAGTTGGAACTTCCAACAAGTAGTTTCTCTCCTTTGCCTAACAAGGCAGGGGGCAACCAGAGGAGAAACCAGGGCAGAAGAGTCAGGATTTGGAGAGGATTTTCCACTGCACCGAGACGGCCCCAACTGCCTGTGTGGCAGCTGCTCTGATTGTGCTCCAGCAGTAGGTCCTGGATGATGGGGTTTCCCTAAGCAGAGCTCGGCCCTGGGGTCTCTACCCCCTGGGCAAGTGTCCCTCAGCCCCTGCAAATCCATGGGACAGGTGCATCCCGCTACTGGCTTCAGAGTACCGGGGAAACTGGGTCAAAGTGCCCGCTGGCCAGGGCCCATTCTCTATGGAGAATCTGATACCAGCTCCATTAATTTTAGCTTGCACTTGGGGGTTAAGAAGACCTAGATCTGAATCTTTGTTCTGCCATTTCTGACCCTAGTGATCTGGGCAATCCCATACTCTCTGAAACAAGACGGATGAGGCCTGCTTTACAAGGTTGTTGTAGTGATTAAATGAGACTCAATAGATACTGTGTCCAAGACACTTAGCTCGGAGCCAGGCACGCAATGAGCGCTCAATAAGTGATGGCTGTTATTTTGTCAGCTTCATAACAGGGGCGAGCCTTTCATATTCATTTTCTCTCCATTAGAGACAGTCGCCAATGAGGTATTGATCTTTTAAAAAAGAAAGCTAAGAGGAAGAATAGCTCATGTTCTTTGTAATGTTCATATGCAGTTATATAAATGAGGCAAGATGACCTCTCAGGAGGAGACAGCAGACAGACTTTGAGTGTCTCCTCTCCTGAGACCTCCTGGAGCCACCCGCTTAGCCTCTCTGAGCCTCTTCTCTCGTCTGGGAAACGGTGGCAGCTGTGCCTTTCCTCCCTCCCTGGGTGTGGGGTCACTGGAAAAACTGAACTAGAGGAAAGAGCATTTATCAAAACAAGTGAACAGATGCGATTCACAGAAGAGATTTTAGTTTTTACAAAGATAGTGTCAACTTAGGAGTAAGGAGGTGAGGCAAGATGGGGGTTTTAAAGAGGCCAGGAGAAGCTGGGTTTCTGGCTGGATTTGGGAATGCTCATGTTTGAATGGAGAGGTCTGTGCTTAGCTAACCGCCCCGCAGACAGGAGGCCCTGTCTCTGAATGAGTAGTGTCAGAATGCCATCAGAGTGCCTTACACCCTGGATCCTGGACCCTGGCACTGAGGGCAGGGTGTGCATCAGCTTGCAACCGAAAGGTTGGGTCACACAGTGGATTAAGACTGACGATTGTCTGAATTTAGACAGATTCAGGCAGGTGGGAACTGAGCCTCCCTGGAGGGAGCTGGCTCCGTGCTCTCTCCCGGCCAGGCCAGGCCAGCCTCAAAGCCCCAGGCAGCACCTCAGCGGGAGCCTTGGGAGCATGGGCTTCCTAATAATGAGTGCCTACCTAAGGCAGCTAGCCACCGGGCCAGGCCTGGGGGTAGGTCCATAGGATTAGAAGCCTTTCTTGAGATCATGGATGGGAAAGTTCTTCTTAAAATGGATAATTAGATAAAAGGAATTATTATTATGGCAGAATTCCTGCCTCAGAACTGAAAGAGAGGAGGATTCGGAACTCAGGGAGGTTAAAGGATTCATTCACTGAAATCCAAACATCAAAGTAGAGGCGGAACCTGGGAGGCCAAGGCCAGCCTAGGCCAGCCTTGTGGAGTGATGGCCTTTTCCAAGCTGGAAGAGGCCACAGTCGCTGCCTCCTCTCTCCCCTCGCAGGGGGAACACCTGAAACTCGGAGCAGCGGGCCCGCTGGTTGTCTCCTGCCCCACCTGACTTCTCTCTGGGGAATCTTGGGGTCTTTTGATGGGTGTGTCCTACCGTGTCATGGGCTGGGGGTTCTGGGAAGTGGAGGGGACCTGTCGTTAGGTGATAGGACTGTCTCACCCATCCACCAGTTCCCAGAAGCCCAGGGGCAGGGCTTTCTTCCTCTCTTCTCTAATGCTTTTAGGAAGATCACCTTCTGAGCACTTTTGGGCAGGAGAGGAACGGCTGTACCCAGGGAACACTTTATATGAAAGGTGTCCTTGCCCTGAAGAGTGACATCCCTGAGCGTTGCATTGGAGGGCAGGGTAGAAAATGTTTCCAAATGCTGTTAGATGATGCCGATAACCACCCAGCTCAGAGCCTCTGTGTTTGCTGTTCCTTCTGCTTAGAACAGTTTCTCCCAAGCACTTCTGTTTTGGCTCCTTATTGTTTAAGCCTTGCTTGAGTGCTGCTACTAGGCTCAAGTAGGACCTCTCCCTTTGTGGCCTTTTCACAATTTGTAATGATATTATTTAATTGGTTGTTGGTTTATTGCCTGCCCCCAACCTGAGGGCCTGAGCTCTGTCTCTCTTATTTTTCCTAGGGCCTAGTATGACCCTTGACATATAACAGGGGTTCAATGAAGTACTGAATAACAACAGCAATAGCTGCTGTTTGTTGAGGCCTGAGATAGCCCTTATCACTTGCGTCTTAACAGCTCTGAGACTTGAACAATAGCATTATCATTCCCATTTTATTGACTTTCCTGAGGTCATCAGCTAGGAAGTGGCAAAGCTGGGATTCAAACCAGGCCCATCCAACTGCAAGACGAGGAAGGACTGCGCACAAACCCTCTCGTCTCTATTTCAAGCCATCCAGCTCGTGCTCCTAGCACCCTGGCTGAGTTCATCTAATCACAGCCATGTGAGCTTTAATCAGATTCCAGCAGAGTAGAAAGAGCTCCTAAGCCCCTGATCAGAGCGTGCTGTAGCGATGATAGCACCGGGCATGCTGTACCCGCCTCCCCGCCCCAGCACATCTGACTGCTTCGGAGCTCGCTTCCTGGGTCCTGGCAGCCCCCTGGTGCTCGGGCCAAGCTGGCCTGGCTTTGACCTCATCCCAGAAGTCCCTCCAGGGAGTCAGAGCTTACTGAGGCATTACTTCCCAAGCACTGTGCTTGGTACAGATGGAAAAGGCCTTCCAAGAAGGAGTGTCTAGTCTAACGGGGAGACAAGACTGCAGCACTTAACAAGGTTAAATAGCAAAGTGAGATGGAAATGATAGAGCAGTGCCAGAGACTGTCGTTGCGCTCAATGGAGCTGAACAGCCGCGGATCAGACCCAGCTCGTGTGCCAGGCAGTAGTGGGGCTGTAGAAGGCCACATGCCTTCTGGTGGTATGCCTATCCACCCACCATCTAACCTTGGCCTGGGGATCAGGTGATGTGCCCTGGGTGTGGGAGGGGGTCATGGGAGCTGGGGAAGGGGGAATCCGGGTCCACAGACACCAGACGGGCAGAGACCTTGCCCTCTGTGTTCCCCATGTGCTCTCCCATCTGCTGCGTTGTGCTGCCTGTCCCCGGGAGTGACCTCACCAGTTCTGTTCTGTGGCTCTCCACAGGCCTCCACTGTGTTGGGAACCATCGCTCCCCTCCCTCCCCCCAGCCTGTGGGCACAAGGCTCGCCAGCTGGCCCCTGAACCAGCTTCCCAGCTCCTCTGGCTGCCTCAATGTCACCGGGGATTAGTGTGCATTTGTGGCTTTTAGTGGGCACTCCCCTCCCTGCTGCAGCCTCGCCCTCTGGAGCTGAGGGATGGGCTCGGGCCTGGAAGCCCCCAGAACCAGGGAGCAGCCCTGACCGTTCCTTTCTCTGTTTTCCCTGACGTCAGAAAGCAGAGTGCTTATTCACTTTGGAAGCGCACTCGCAGGAGCAGAAGAAGAGAGTGTGCTGGTGCCTGTCAGAGAACATCGCGAAGCAGCAACAGCTGGCAGCCTCGCCCCCCCAGAGCAAGGTAAGGGCCTCGTCAGTGGCTGTAGCCCCGGCTGCCTGGCTTCCCCTCAGCGGCCTGGACCCTTGAGCCTCTGAATTGAGCTTGGGACCAGTCGGAGCTCAGGACTTGGATCTGGACAATGAGCTCTTGGCAAGGAGGCTTGTGCTCGAATGTCTCTACCCTTGGCATGTCACTGGGCCTACTGAGTGGGTTTCACATTGCTCAGGTAGTGCGACAGAGCCAATTTGAGCATGACCCATCCGTTCTCAGATCTGCTCTTAGGTTTGTCCCTGACAAGGGCTAATTTGGGCTGGCCTCCCTGCTGCTGCTGGGCCTGTGGTCCCCCTCTGCCATTGGGAAGACTGTGCCAGATCGGCACACTGGTGTTTAACACTGGCCCAAAGCAGACATAATTGGGAAGGGCTGTTTGCAGCAGAAGCTGTTCTAGTTCGATGCAGGTCACAGCCCACTGGAACCAAGCGCAGTTTGCTGGGGACTGGGGGACAGCCGGCTGGAGTATCAGGGAAGATTAGAGCCTGCCATCTGAGGCTAATCTGGAATATGCTTTTTCAGCTGTGGAGGGGATGGGGTGGGAGCTGGACCTTTGTCACCTGGACGCCAGCCACAAGGCACAGTTGTATTTCCCCATGTGTGAGTCGCTCAGGTCCCTTCTCTTGCTAAAAGTGTTGCCATTTTGGGATTTGGGCTGTTTGGCTGCAGAAGGAGCCAAGGTGGTTGGTCTGCTGAACTTGGGGAGAAGAGGGTTGATGACAGTGAGTAGCAGTCTAAGAACCGGCTGGCCTGTTTCTTCTTCCTGATGTGCGTGAGCCCACTGTGCTATGGGCAGCGGGCGTATGGCGGGGGCAGCGGTGTCCGCTGAGAGCAGTGGGTGGGGAAGAGTGGTGGGCAGTGTGCGCAGCAGTCTGCGGCCATTCCCGAAGGGAACAAGCATCTGAGAATTACAGAATCTCAGACTTGACAGTTATCTTGTTTCACACCAGCCGGTGGCAATATAACTTTGTTGCGGGAGGACTGTGAGAAGAGCGTGGACTCTGCTGCTGACTGGTAGTGTGACCTTGGGCAAGTCATTATACTAACCTGGAGCTGTGCTATCCTCATCTGGGGACAATAGTTCCTCCTTCAAAGGGTTGTTGTAAGAATTAAATGGGATAGTGCATATACAGTTCATAGGACAGTGCTTGGTATACAGTAGGCGCTCAATAGCTGTGGGCGGTACACTGCCCCCACCTCCGTCAAGGCTGCTTTGTTGCTACGCGGGCTGGTTCCCACTGTCAGTTTCTCCTACTGAAAAAAGACCCGTGGAGGCTGGAGGCTGTCTTGAACTCTCGCTCTCAGGCTGGTTACAGTCAGAAGCCAGGCCACGCCCTGTTCACAGGGGCGTCCCCTGGGTGTCTCATGGCTGAACTCGTGTCCTCCAGCTTTTTTGTGTCTTGGGCTTAGCTCCTTCCAGTTTGAAAGAAAGAGTTTTTTTCTGGCCCAGCTCCAGAGTTCTTGGGCTTGAAGTGTGTTGGAGCAGCCTTCTCAGTGCTTTGGGGAATCTCGCCATCGTTGGTCGAGTAAAGGTAGGCTGGGTTTCTGAGACAGGCTCTGGTCCCTGCAGGGCTGCGGGCTGGGCTGACGGAAACTGGAGGGCCCCAGGGTTTGGGGCCTGGCTTCCAGGCCACACCAAGATTTATGGGCATCCTGGGCAGGCAACAGTTGGATGCCTCTTCAAATTAAAACTTTTTTAAATGTGTGTTTAATGGAGAAGTTGCATTTTGGGCAGGAGAAAGGTAAAGAAGGAGAGCCTAATCACTGGGATTGTCTCAGAATTGCCTCCTACCCTGAGCCCTGGGTCTGGCCCTGGACTTGCACACCCCCACCTGGCCCACCCTCCTCAGAAGGCAGTCAATGTAGTCGACTTTTTTTTTTTTTAATTTTTTATTTATTCATTTTAGAAAGGAGAGGGAGAGAGAGAAAGAGAGAGAGAGAGAGAGAGGAGAGACAGAGAGAGGGAGGAGCTGGAAACATCAACTCCCATATGTGCCTTGACCAGGCAAGCCCAGGGTTTCGAACCGGCGACCTCAGCATTTCCAGGTCGACGCTTTATCCACTGCGCCACCACAGGTCAGGCCAATGTAGTCGACTTTTATTTGGCAGGCTCCTGGGGGGCTTGCTGCCCATCTTTACCCATTCTTAGACACACTTAGGGAGTCTTAGCAACTTGTTCTTCTGATCACTCACAGAATGCTCCCTGGAAAAAGTTTGGTACATGTGATTTTCTCCAGCCCTATAGAGTTGCAGGAGTGCGTGAGCAATCTTAGGGACTCAGCCAGTGGCTGTCCAGCCAGCCACAGGCTTTCCACCTGCGCTCGGCTCCGTCAGGTCCTGGCAGCCTCAGAGGCGGCTGCGCACCTCCTGGCCGAGGGCGGGGTCACGCCTCTCCACTCGGGGTGCTGTCCTCCCGGGGAGAGAACAGGGAAGGCCAAGCAGAGCTCAGACACCGGCGCCTTGCTTTTTATGCGAAGAGTCCTGCTTGACCAACTCGTCCTGACCGAGTGGCATGCCTTTTTTAAACGCCTTTTCTTTGTTCTTTCTGGAGTGTTCTGCCTTCTGCTACACAATGGAAACTGTGCCCAAGCCACTCCCCGTGCCCTGCCCCTTCACTCAAATGCTTCTCTGGGGCAACCCCCAAATTCCTATGCTACCCCCTTTCAACCCTTTTCCTTTCAGCAGTGTTTGCCGACACCTTTGAATGGGGATTCTTCAAACATTTCAAAGAATGCAAAATTTTTCCCAAATTTACAAAACATAATAAATGTTATATGCCTTGGACGTGAAATGCGTGTTGGAAAGACGGAGGGAATTGGAACAAGATGAATTCAAAGGCTAGAGAGGCTGGTGTGCCCCTACCTGCTGTGTGCCTTTGGCAGCCTGCTTCCCGCTGCGGCCTCAGTGGTTCTATCTGTGCATTGGTCTGGCGGCTCTTTGCAGCTCTTCGAGCTTTGCAATTATCACGAAAGCTGCGGACCTGGGGCCACCCCGTCCCAGTTAGGGAACTAGGCCCTGAAGATACCTGCATAACTCGACTGCCCGTGAAATCTGTCTCAGGGGCCAGGTCTGTGTCTCTCTTGGGGGTGGGAAGGGGCAGGTACAGGCTTTCTGTGCTGTGTTTGAGGTGACTGTGGCCTGTGGGTTGCAGGGTAGGGGTCCCGGCTGTGGCAGGGTGGACACCACGAGGCAGGCAGCAGGTAGGCAGCGTCCCTGCTCTGAGGATCTATGTCTTGCTCGCTCTTAGCTGACCACGGTAGGTAGGAGGTGCTCGGGGCGGGCCTGTGTGCCCTCCAGCTGTTCTCCCAGCCTCTGTCTTCTGCTCACTAGTCCCTTCTTCCTCATTATCTGTCCCCTCTCTTGCTTCATTATCTATCTCTGGTGGGAACCTACCTTTCTTCTTCTGCCTAGTATAACTTTTATTAAACTTTGTGCGCAGGGCATGCTGCGATGGATCTCATCTAGAATAACTCACAGGTGGTCCTACCTGTGGTCACTGAGGTTCGAAGCTAGTAGGGACAGACAGATACATAATACTTTGATTATTCAATCAAATATACATAATAAATGCCTGCTCTGTGCCAGACACAAGTTTAGGTCCTTTGAGGTCACAGAGGTGAATGAGACCTGATTCCTGTCCTTATGGAATTTTCTTTTAATTAGACAGACGCAACAAGGGCACCAGAGTGGCGATGCAAGCATTAAAGGCCATGTCTAATGGTCCTAAGAGCAGTCCAGTGGGGTCACGGCTATGCATTTGTCTCCCCTCAGTGAACCTCCACTGAGCCCTACCACATGCACAGCATTGGGCAGGGGCAGTGGGAAGCTCTGGGGAGAGTAGGCTTTTGACCTACAGTCATCAGGGATGAGAAGGGGGTGCAGTACAGTATGTACCGCCCTGTTCTCAGGGCATGCCCTGGGCTTGGTGGTGGCAATGCATGGATGAATCTGTCACACTTTTTCCTTGGGAGGTCACAGTCCAATGGTCGAGACAGATGTGCCTACAGATCATTCAAAAATAACATAGCAAGTGATATAGGAGATAGAAACTCTTTCCACTCTCTGACCTCAAGCAAGGCACTGAGCCACTCTGAGCCTCAGTTTTTTCATCAGTAAAGTACATGGATTAATAGGGTTCTTGTGAGGATATAACTCATGTCATGCGCTTAGCAAAGCGACACACAAGAAGAACTCTGAATCATTATTATTATTAAAGTTATGTCTGTAACTTTCATCTAGTGGCCTTGTTTATTGATGCTGAATTGCTGCTGCTCTGAACACAAGTGACAGCTGACCCATGTCACTTCCTGTACCAGCTGCTGTATCCCAGGGCCCAGGCAGGGAAACTGAGGCCTTCTGAATCTGCTCTGGCTGTTAGATTTCTCTCAGATGTGATGCCGAGGTACATGCCACCTTGTCATCTCCAATGGGCAGCTAGATGGGGCCCTGGAGATGGCAGGACCTGTCTGAATGCCTTAGACAGAAAGGAGCAGGGGCAGGTCCTGGAGTCAGCGGCCCTGGGCTGAGTAGACAGCAAGCTAATTCCAGTTCTGTCTGGTTCCACAGAAACTCCACCCTTACGGCTCTCTCCAGCAGGAGATGGGGCCGGCCAACTCAACCAATGCTACCCAGGATAGAAGCTTTACCTCATCAGGACAGACTCTGATTGGCTGAGCAAACCCAAGGGCAGGACTCTGCTTCTGGCAACTTAACCCTTTCTTGGGCATCCCTACCACACAGTAACCTCACCTCAACTGGACCCAAAACTGAGGACCAAGATGGTGGGCCTAGGGTCATCTGAAGGGAGCGGCCCCACAGGTGTGTGTGGACTGGCATCAGAAGGACTACAGTGACATGAGAGGCCATGTGGGCACGTGCAGACTGGCATCAGAAAGCCCCAAATGGAGAAGATTCAGAAACTTATTTACTACAAGGAAGAAGGCGCTGAAATAGCATCTGGGCTTCTGGTGGGTCCAGCGCCTGCGTAGGGGCAGCAGGAGAGTCTGGGAGAGGCCAGCTAGTGGAGAACAGTGCCATGAGCCTCCACTGCCGGAGGACACCTTCACCCATTCACTCATCTGGACTCATTCATCCATTCCTTCATTCAGTAGATATTTGTGCCAGGCTCTGTGCTAGGAGCTGGGGATGCTATGGAGAATGAGATGGACACGGTCTCTGCTCTTATCGAGATTTCAGTCCTAGTAGGAGAGTCGCATTAAATGAATAAACATCAACACACAGACACATACACACACACCCATGTGATTCAAACTGTGATAATCCATGAAGGAAAAGAGCAGATTTATTTAAGAAAGAATATTACTGTATTTAGGTTGCTGTGTGTGTGTGTGTGTGTGTGTGTGTGTGTGCGCGCGCGCGCGCGCGCGTGCGCGCCCACAGTGTGGTGGGGGAGATCACAACTTTTAAGCTGGGACCTGCAGGCCAGAAAGGACTTGGCCAGTCAAGGACTTTGGGAAGAGTGTGCCAGGCCTTAGGGAACAGCCCACGGAGAGTCCCTGCGATGGGAAGCGAGGCGTTCTGGAGGAACGGGGCCAGGAGCCTAGCGAGGAGGCAGATAAGGCAGGTGGGGGCCAGACTGCACAGGGCTGTAGTGGTGAATGTTTCATTGACATCATTCTAGATACAATGGGAAGCCAGCGAAGGCTTTTGAGAAAGGGAGTCACAGAGTTTCAGGCACATTTCTAGAAGATCAGTCTCAGGAGGGGCCCAAGTGGCTGTGAGATCTGTTAAGGGGTCCCTTTACTCCTCCAGGTGAGGGGCAGTGGTGGCCTGTCCTGGATGGTGGCGGGGGAGGCAGGGATGTGAATGTCCAGATGCTGGGCTGTGGGAGAGGCTCTGGAATGAGGAGAGAGACTTTCCTGCTTCTCCACCCCTCCCCCACCCTCTCCTGGGCCTTACTCTCTCAGTGGATGCAAGTGAGGATTGGGCCCTTCCTCCCAGAGCCCCCTCCTGGCCAGGCCTAGGCGGAAACCAGTGCAGAGTTCTGGGAGTTGGGAGCAGTGGGTGCTTCTTCAGGCCACGGTGGGAAGTTCACAGCCCCCAGCCTCGGTGGCGGCTGCCTATGCTGTCCATCCTACTCTGGATGGTCTGATCGGAGGCTGGAAGACAGCACTCTGGAAGCTGATTTGGTTTGCTTTCTGCAGAGCTCCTACAGTCAGGGACCAGGGCCAGGGCACTCTAGAGGAGACCATCCTGCCCTAAGCCAAAGACCTACCAGAGGACAGTGATTAGAGCTCAGCCTGGTCCCTGCCTGCTGCACCCTCCCGGGAGCCCAGGGCCAGGCAGCTCTCACACCCTTTCCTAACTGCTGAGACAGGGAGCGAGCAGAGCCCAAGGCAAGAGGTGTGAGTGGCATAATTTATGCATGAGGGGCGTGTGTAGGAGTAGGGCCATTTGCATGGGAAGTGGGGGTCAGAGAGGCTAGAGAGGTAGCTCAGACCAGGGAAGCTCCAAACCCTGGATACAGCATTGTCCTGTAAGACCTCCTATATGTCTTTAGAGAGGGGTCTTGTGCCCTGGTGAGTTTGCTCCACTGCTGTGGCCACGTGAACCCCAAGAAGGATGGCCCAGAAGAGAGTTCTCCCCTTACCTCCCACTTACCCTCCTTCCACTCTAGGAAAGATCAGGCATGTGGCATCAGCGGTCTAACGGGATGGACTGCATCTGCCCATGACCAGGCCAGCTCCCTCAGCCAGCAGGGGAACAGCCTCGGTCCGCAGTGGGACAAGTGACCCACAGCGCGTGTCAGCCAGGGCTCACCCTCAGGGTTAGTTCGGCTGAGCAGCGAGCAGCTGCGCTGGTCTGCACAGACAGCACTGTGGCTGTGCTTTGATTTCATTTGATTCCCTTACAAATGACATTAGGGGGAATGTGGGGCACAGGAGGATCGCCTGTCTGGGAAGACAGCAAGCTTGTCTCTCCAGGACCTGACCTACCTGGCGACCAGACAGGTGCAGAGGACTGGAACTCTGGGCACAGGGACATGGAGAATCTGGGTGCAGCACCCAGCGCTGGGGACAGAGCTTTCTGTCCAGCTTGATCCAGCAAGCTGCTGAACTGGGTCCTCAGTCCCACTGCCTGTTAGGGAAGCAGACACGGGCTCCTGGAGGACCCTGTCTTCCCAGTGACTGTGGCGAGCCAAGTGCCATTACTGCTCTGCTTCTCAAATCGATGACACAATTAATTTGGCTCCATGGGCTTCAGAAGATGAAATCTGACCGGTGGCCCCTGCTCTTCAGCAACCCCATCCATCCCAGCCGTGCAGGAAGCTGAACAAGCTATCAAAATTGCATTTGAGAGTCATAATCACGGGAAACACAGCCGCGCCCCTCCCTCCACATAAATCACCCTAAGAGGCACACACAATGGTCTCTTTCCTGATGGCCAATTGTCTTGGTTTGCTGTCTCGGGGGCTAGGCGCTGGGAGGATGGGAGCACAAGCACTTACTGTTGAAAAGGCCATCTGTATGATTTGAATACAAAGTGATCCTTTTAGTTGTCCGTACACCTTCTGATCCTAGCCTCATGTTTTTTTGTGTCTCAGGCCCCGCCTCTTTTGAAACTCTTGGTCTCTCCTGTCTGTAGTCAAGCCCAGGGCTCTGCTGGCCTTGGGGCTTTTGGCCCTTGGGGATTTTGGACCTGTTGGGAATAATGATGACATTTATTTATGTAATTCTAGTATTTTTTATTCTTTATTTAAATTTTTTTTTTCATAAATTCTGCCACGAAAGTCCTCATTTCTCATACATGTTACCAAGAGGGTTTTGTAAAGTGAAGGGGCAGTTGCACAAGGTGAGAGGTTCCCCCACTGTGAGAGCATGGGCTTCAGAGATGGCGACTGGGGCCCCCAGGCTTCCCAGCAGCCTGGTTTTATGGGTGAAAGGAACTAGGGCTCAGAGAAGTTAAGTAATTTATCCAAGGTCACACAGCTGGTAAGTGGTCAAGCTAGATCTCAAGCCAAAGCCTTTGAACCTAATCCATTGCTCTTTCCAATGCAAATATTTGCTTGTTAGGGATGAAAGTGAGAGAAGTCAGTCATGTCCTTCGGGAAGAGGCAAGAGGAGGCTCTCCCGCATGTCAAAGTTGTGGCCCTTTAAGCTCCAGAGCGGGCGCTTTAGGACAGATAAGTGCCATGCAGTGTCCTCCACACAGTGGAAAACGAACTTCCAGAGTGCACATCCCTGAGGGGTGGCCCAGGCTGAAAGGATCGACAGGTTCACACAAGAAGTAAAAAGTTTCTTATCTAAGACAAGCTGGAGTGCCTAAGACAAGACTGGGGTTGGGTGGGAGGTTGGCACTGGGATGGTCAGGTTGCTCCCTCTGCCTTTGAGTCTGGCATTCAAGGGAATTGCGAGACAGCCTTGGGGTACCCGGCAGCAATGGGACTTTGGCCAAAGGCAGAAAGGGATGGCGTCAGGTTCAGGCCGGCTGCCCTGAGCGTGAGTCTGCAAAGAGGCCTTTGACCCGAACCCAGTCGAGGCCGGGGAGAAACTTCCAGTTTCTGGGCCCAGATTTTGCTAATTGAGTGGTTTCAAATCTCAACTCTAAGTAACTGAAAATCAACTGGATTGGATTACAGATATCTCCTCAAAGAAGCAGACTCTTCCCTAAAACGCTCAGCTGTTTCCAGTCTCGCCAGCTCCCCTCCCACCTCCTTGCTGCCTGTCTGGCTGTGGATAGACTGTCATCTTCGGCATCTTGCTCTTGGACTCAGCCATTTTGCTCTTCTTCTTTTAGCTCTTAACAAACACAGCACCACCTTACCATCTGTCCTGTCTTGACCTTATTTCCCTTAAGCCTTTCTCCGAATAGGGCCACCATCTTCCAAAGATCCTAGCTCTTTGGTTTAAGGGTAGAACAATAACACTGGGTAATATGGTGAGCACGTGGACTGGGAGTCTAGGCCAATGCCAAGCTTTTGACCTACATTGTCTCTTCAATTCTCATTTCAGTCTCACAAGGTTTGTTATCCCCATTACACCTTTATTCTCATTATACCCAGTTGATATATGAAGACCCTGTCTTAGAGAAGTTAAGAAACTTGCCCAAGGCCATGCAGCTAGTGAGAGGCTGGGATTGGGACTCCACAGGCCTGGCTCCAGAGCCCCTGCTTGTGATTGCTCAGTTCTCTGTTTTCCAGCAATCCTGGACCATCCCAGGAGGGGAGGGAGAGGCTGACAGTCACAGTCCTGCTGCAGGACCAGTGTGGGAGCCCATCGTCTGCAGATTCAAGCTCAGGTCTCAGCATGGCTCTCCGGCCTCTCCCTGGTTGCTCTGCACTCAGACCCTGGCCACACTGGACTATTTCCCCTTCTCCAGATTCCCCATGACTTTCATGTTTAGGCTGTTCCTTCTGTCCTATGTTGGTTGACTTCTCTCTGTTGTCTCTGCTGGATTCAATTCCCAACCTCCAAGGCGTGGCACCTTCCTGAGACACCTTTCTCAGGCTTGCATCAGAAGTCATGGCTTCCCCCTCTGCATGCCCATAGTATCTTGTTTATCCTCAGCACAATGTGGTAGGCAGCTGTGTTTCACTTGCGAGACTGTGGGCTCCTTGAAAGCCAGTGGAAGCCATATTTTATTTATTCTTCTGTTACTGCCTGGTCCTTAGTAGATATGGTAGAATTGAATTGGGTCACACAGTTCAGGGTCTAGAATCTAGATGAGGAAACTGAGGCTCACAAATAGGAAGTGACCCGGTCAGGGTCATGGGATAAGTCAGTGGCAGTGGACTAGAAAACCAAGGTCTCCTGACCCTCTTGACTCTGAGCTTTTTCTGTGGCCCCTCAGCCTTGCAAGACCAGAGCCTGGATCACCTCTTGGTTTATTAAGCGATCTGGCCAGGTTCACGCCAGGGTCATGGATTCTATCACATTGTGTGCTGACTCCTGTGAGTCCTCAGAGCAGAAGGAGACATGCCTGGAACTGCTCCTGTGGTACTCTCCCCCTCTCCGGAGCCCCTTACTCTCGGAGAAAACTCGAGTACGATTCTGAACATCTGGGTTCAAATACTGAGTTTTCTGGTAACTCACCGTGTGACTTTGGGCAAATTATTTCACTTATCTTCAACACAAACCCCTAAAATTGGAGAATATATTATTTACTTTATAAGTGATTAGAAATTTGATAGAACGACTGCATCTTTGAATGTGGAGCTGAAAAACTCCCCGGACTGAGATCAATTGATTAATAAGCTGATTTGTAGAAACTAAGACCAAGAGAGGCAAGAACTTGGCCAACGGCACAAGGTTGGTGCTAGAGCTGGAACTAGGACCCAACCCCCTACCTTTTAGGCCAGAGCTCCTCTTTAGTCACTTTTGAAGAATGTGACAGGTTGGGAAGGGGGAGGGACACAGATTGTTTCAGACAAGCTCGTGTCATCTCACTCAGCTGCGTTGTCATGAGGAAAAGTAAGTTATCACTTTGGACTGTAATGGAAATAGTGAGAAATGACCCAGCTACAGGAGTGGGGAGAGGCTGTCAGGTCGCCGGCTTGTCTGTAAGTCCCCAGTGTGTGTTCTTGCTGGAGTGGAATGAAAGAGGCTGGCGGGTTTCACCTGGAGGTCGGAGCATGGCAGGACTGGTGGAGAGCTCCCTGTGGTCTGTTCTAAAAATAGCAGTGGGATCAGAGCTGAGGGGAAGAGGAGGGGGCGCCTTCAGGGGCTGGGTGGACCTCACCCCCTTCCTCTTCCTGCCAGGCCCTTTGTGAGGAAGTGTTATAGATTCAGAGAATTTAGATCTGGGAGGGTCCTGGAGCCATCAGCCTGCACGTCTCCTTCTCCTACAGAAGAGGAGGCTCCGGAGGCCGGGAGAGGGGAAAGGACTGGCCAGCAGCCACCGAGCCCAGGGACAAGGTCCCAGAGGGTAGGCTGTCTTCCTCCTGCTGTTTCAGCAGGACGGCTGCAGGCCTTGTGAGGCTTTCTCTCACCACCTCTGGGCAAACACAGGGCCTGGGAATTCTTGGGGCCGGATATGGTCAGGCTTCCTGAGAGTCGCCCAGCAGGCGAGGAGTCCCCCTCTGGTCTGCCCTGAGCTCTGACCTTGGCCAGTTGGCCTTTCAGCGCCAGGCCTTCCCTTGCCTTCCTTTTGCTGGTGGCTTCATCCTTGCTGATATGTCCTTCTATCGCCCCCTGGACTGTCTGCAGGGAGAGATGACAAGAGCAGGCATAGAAGTGGTCGGAACACAGAGGGTCTCGTAGCTTGGGACTTTTTTTCTGGCCTGCCCCAGGAACAAGCAGAGGCAGCTAATGTAGAGTCTGGTGCCTTGGCCTAATTAGAGGCAGGCATGCCGGGGTTCAAAACCTGCTGTGTCCCTCACTGGCTTTGGGATTCCTTGTGGGTCACCTAGCGTCTGTCAAATGAAAGGAGACACCTATCTCACTGGGGTTCTTCTGAGGATTAAACGGATGGTCTCTGCAAGGTGCGGAGCATGTAGCAGGCGTCCCCAAACTACGGCCCGCGGGCCACATGCGGCCACCTGAAGCCATTTATCCAGCCCTCCACCGCACTTCCGGAAGGGGCACCTCTTTCATTGGTAGTCAGTGAGAGGAGCACTGTATGTGGCGGCCCTCCAATGGTCTGAGGTACAGTGAACTGGCCCCCTGTGTAAAAAGTTTGGAGAGCCCTGATTTTGTAGAGGGTACTCACTAAAGGTAGCTATGATCTCGCGTGAACAAATGCTTAACTCTCTGAAACTCCTTCCTGAGGCCTCCATCCATGGGGGCATGACAGGTGTTTGTTTTTAATGCAGTTGATAATTTTTGTTGTGCTGTTGCAAAGGTTTCTTACGTTTATGATAAAGAAAACATTTAATACAGGTGAACCAGGTGAAGGAAATGAAGTTCTCCCTTAATCCAACATCCAAAGATAACTACTGTTAACATTTTGGGTCATATCCTAGTCAGGCAATTGTTTATACACATATATCTTATTTGCAAATTGAAGTTACTAGTGCACAGTTTTCTAACTCACTTTTTCCGCATTTAACAATACAGTGTACTAATGTTTCTATATCAATGAATATTCCTCGACAACATCATTTTTAGTGCCTGCAGAATATTTCAGATGAAACAGGGTTTATTTAAATAATCTCCAGAAGTTTAACATTTAGTTTGATTCCAGTTTTTGTTACAAGAATCTGATATTTTTAAAAAAAATCCTTGTAGGTATATCTTGGTATCTCCAGCCTCCAATGAACACTATTGACCCTCCACAAATATGTGTTGGATGAATGAATATTTTGTTAGAATCAATTCCTGGTAGTAGAGTTTCCAAGTCAATGAGTATGTATTTATAAAAGATGTTCTTGATGCCTATTGCCAAATGACTCTCCAGAATGGTTGCGCTATTTAATCCATACTTCAGCATGACTGATTCATCCTGCTTTGCCCAGAACTTTCTCTTTTGAGTATGGGAAGTCCTGCTTCCTGAGAAACCACTTAGTCCCGAGCAAACTGATACAGTCTGGGTAAGAGAATGCCCATTTCCCCACAACCTCACCAACACCGAGTATTTTTACATTTTGTAGTAGGTTCATTTCTTGGATTACTAGAGATGTTGAATATTTATTTATATGCCTTTTCATCACTTATGTTATCTCTTTTGTGAGTAGCCTGTTCCAGTTTTTCTTGCTCATTTTCTATTGGGTTGTTCATGGTTCAGTCATTAATTCACAGGAACGCTTTACATAATGAGGATATTTGTGTTAACTTTTGTCTTTTTTAAATCATATATATTTCTGATTTTTTTAAAGTATTTTTTATTTACTTTTTTTTTTTTTTAGATTTTATTTATTCATTTTTTTTTATTAGAGAGATATGGGAGAGAGAGAGAGAGATAGAGAGAGAGAGAGAGAGAGAACAGGGGGAGGAGCAGGAAGCATCAACTCCCATATGTGCCTTGACCAGGCAAACCCAGGGTTTTGAACCGGGGACCTCAGCATTCCAGGTCGACGCTTTATCCACTGCGCCACCACAGGTCAGGCCTATATATTTCTGATTTATAGGTAGTCACATTTATAAATTGTTTTGGTAGCAGCTTTATTGAGATATTATTCACATTCCCTAAAAATATCCAGTGGTTTTTTTTTTTTAAATTTTTTTTTTTCTTACAGAGGCAGAGATAGACAGGGACAGACAGACAGGAACAGAGAGCGATGAGAAGCATCAATCATCAGTTTCTCGTTGCGCATTGCGACTTCTTAGTTGTTCATTGATTGCTTTCTCACATGTGCCTTGACCGTGGGCCTCCAGCAGACCGAGTAACCCCCTGCTGGAGCCAGCAACCTTGGGTCCAAGCTGGTGAGCTCTTTGCTCAAGCCAGATGAGCCCGCGCTCAAGCTGGCGACCTCGGGGTCTCGAACCTGGGTCCTTCCGCATCCCAGTTCGACGCTCCATCCACTGCGCCACCACCTGGTCAGGCAATATCCAGTGGTTTTATAATAGACTCAAAGACTTATGTGACTATCACAATTAATTTTACAGTATTTTCATTATTTCCAAAAGAAACCAAATCCTGTACCAATTCTCTTATCTCCTCAAGCCATAAGCAACCACTAATCCATTTCTGTCTCTCTAGATTTGGACATTTCATATAAATAGAATCATAGTATTTGGTCTTTTGTGACTGGTTTCTTTCATTCCATTTAATGTTTGTAAGGTTCATCCATGTCGTATGTGTCATTCCTTTTTATGGCCGAATAGTATTCTATTGATGGAGCTACCACATTTGTTTATTCATTTATCTGTTGATGAACATCTGAGTCATTTTTTATTCCTGGCTATTATGAACAATGCTGCTGTAAGCGTTTGTGTGAACATTTTAATGTGGACTTATGTTTTCATTTCTCTTGGGTATTTACCTAGTAGTGGAATTGTTGGGTCAAGTAAGAACTCCATGTTTAAATTTTTGAGGCACTACTAGATTGTTTTCCAAAGTGGTCTCATGAATTTACATGCCCATCATCAGTATATAAGGATCCTAATTTCTCCACATTCTGACACTCATTATTTGCCCATTTCTTAAATTATAGCCATCCCAGTGGGTGTGAAGTAGTATCTCACTGTGCTTGTGAATTGTGTTTTCTGATGACTAATATTATGTCTATAAGTTTTTAAAAATACTTTATCCTTTGGTGTTATGGTAGTCCCCCAGGATTATATAATAGTCATTGTCCTTCTCTTGAACATGATTTTATTTCTCACCTTTTAACATTTTAGCCTGTTTGGAATTCACGTTGGTGTATGGTAGGAGGCAGAATGCTTTTCGTTTTTCTCAGTTATTTGTTTCAATGCTTTCACGTTGTGTTAGCATAAGTACCCTCATCTTGCTCTTCTTTAAATTTTTATTCTCACTTAGTTGTTCTGTTAAGTGAAATTTAGCATAATTTTATTCAGTCCCTACCTCTTCCCTGCCCTCCCCAAAAACCTTATTGAGATTTTGATTGTACTTATATTAAAAATACACATCAAAAAGAGAAATATTGAGGTCTATACAATACTGCTTTCCCACCCAGGAATAGGATTAGATCTCCTCATTTATTCAAATCTTTTACTATTTCCCAAGTAAAGTTTTGAAAAAAAATATTTTTTTCATATAGGTCTTATACATTTTTGTTAGACTTATTTGAGGAAATTAAAAATTTTAAATCTGCCTGACCAGGTGGTGGCGCAGTGGATAGAGCGTTGGACTGGGATGCGGAGGACCTAGGTTCGAGACCCCGAGGTTGCCAGCTTGAGCGCGGGCTCATCTGGTTTGAGCAAAGCTCACCAGCTTGGACCCAAGGTCGCTGGCTCGAGCAAGGGGTTACTTGATCTGCTGTAGCCCCACGGTCAAGGCACATATGAGAAAGCAATCAATGAACAACTAAGGTGTCACAACGAAAAACTAATGATTGATGCTTCTCATCTCTCTCCGTTCCTGTCTGTCTGTCCCTATCTACTATCTATCCCTCTCTCTGACTCTCTCTCTGTCTCTGTAAAAAAAAAAAAATCTATTTACAAATAGAAATATTTATTTAGCATTATATATGTTCTTTGATAATATACTTTTTTGTACAGAGATTGTACAAAAAAATCTGAAACATTACTCAGTGGTAGAGCATCAGCCTGGTGTGTGGAAGTCCCATGTTCGATTCCCAGCCAGGGCACACAGGAGAAGCGCCCATCTGCTTCTCTACCCTTCCCCCTCTCCTTTGTCTCTTTCTCTCTCTTCCCTTCCTTCAGCCAGGGCTCCAATGGAGCAAAATTGGCCCAGGCACTGAAGATGGCTTCGTGACCTCCGCCTCAGGTGCTAGAATGGCTCTGGTTGCAAAGGAGCAAAGTCCCAGAGGGGCAGAGCATCGCCCCCTAGTAGGCATGCTGGGTGAATCCTGGTCAGGCACATGTGGGAGTCTGTCCCTCTGCCTCTCTGCTTCTCACTCCAGAAAAATACAAAAAAAAGAAAGAAAAGAAAGAAAAAATATCTCCCTTCCCCCAGCTCTGCTATAAGTTTGGTATGGTTTCTCCAAACATTATTCCATGCACATATGTAGACATATACCATGTTTTATTGTACTAAAGTTTCTATAACTAATTTTTTAAAACTAAATATAGCACTAAATAAATCTTTTACATGGCACCTCAAGTTCTCTCTCTCTTTAGAAGCCAATGAACCATAATTTATTCACCTACTCCCCTGTTGATGTGCAGTCAGGTGTTTCCAGTGTTTTGATATTATGAGCAAGGCTGCAATAAACATTCTGACGATGCCCTACTGCATTTTCCTGTAGGACAGAGTGTGACACTCACTACCAAAGTGCTTTACAACCACTTTCCTTCTGTTTAAACACGTCATCTACCCCTTACTATTCTTATTATCCCCATTCCACAGATGAGAAAGCAAAGGCACAGAGAGACTAAGGAAATGCGCAATTTACATTCCTGTTAACAGTAAATGAAAATGAATGATGTTGACTGTCTCTTCACATTTATTAGTCATTTATACTTGTTCTTTGGCTCGTCAGTTCATATCTGTTGCCCAGTTTTCTACTGGGGCTTTTGTCCTATTTGTAAGATTCCTTTATATGGTTAGAATATTAACCATTTACTTATCATATAGATTACAAGTATTTTTTCCACTTTCCCGTTTGTTTTGTAACTTTATTTATGGTATCTTTTATCATTCAGAAGTTTAACGCTTTTTTTGTAATAAAATCTTTTTGTAATCAATTCTTTTTTGGGTGGTAGAGGGCTATACTTTCTAAGGCCTTTCATACTCCAAGAGTATAACAAATATTCTATGTTTTATTCAAATACATTCATATTTTCAGTTTATTTTCAGGTAATTTAGTGTCTGGTGTCAGATAGAGCTCTCATTAATTTTTTTTCTTAAATGGTTAATTTTTCCAAACCTATTTTTTGGTGTCATCTTTCCTTTTCTCACTTACAGACCAAATTTCCACACATAGGTGGGTGGGTTTTGAATGCTCTTATTTCCCTCATTAATCTCATAAATGAAACTTAATTACTATTGTTTCATAATGTTTTAATAGTAGTCAACATCTCAAGGCCAATCCCCATTACTGTGTAAAATTCCCTCTGAAGTTATACACCCTAGTTCTAGTCTGCCGGTGGTTTTACCCTTACTTTTTCTTTCTTTCTTTCCTTTTTTATTCAGTGAGAGAAAGGGAGATAGAGACAGACTCCTTCATGCACCCTGACCAGGATCCACCCAGCAAGACCACTAGGGGGCAATGCACTGTCCATCTGGGTTGTTGTTCTGTTGCTCAGCAACTGAGCTCTTCATAGTGCCTGAGATGGAGGCCATGGAGCCATCCTCAGCAGTCAGGGCCAACTTGTTCCAATCGAGCCATGGCTGTGAGAGGGGAAGAGCAAGAGAAAGAAAGAGTGAGAGAGAGAAGCGAGAAGGGGAGGGGTGGAGAAGCAGGTGGTCATTTCTCTTGTGTGCCCTGACTGGGAATTGAACTGAGGACATCCACACACTGGGCCGACACTCTACCACTGAGCCAATCAGCCAGGGCTATCCTTACTTTTTCACAAACATTTAAATATCAGGAATGAAACCTGCTCTAGGATACTTTTCCCTTATCAACCACAATGAGCGTGTGGGTGGCGCATACTTCTCTTTGCTTTTCTTCATGCCTCCTCAGGATTGTTGAAATCATCTAGACTTTTAGTTTCTGTTTTTAAACATTAGTTCCGTTAAGTCTTAAGAATTGTTTCTTTAAATTGCATTTAACTTTTCAGTTATGTTATCAGTGGTTAACTAAATGTTTCTGGCTTCACTGTTTCTTAGTCTCTCATATACTTCATCACCGCACTCTTGACTTCTGGATTTTGATTCATTTTTTTGTCTGGGGAGTTTTCTTGAATGATTGTTCCAGAAAGGGTTTGTGGGTAGCATACGTTATTAGTCTTTGTAAGTCTGAAAATACTTGCCCCTTTCCTGAGTAGAGAAACCCAGGCTAACGGTCCTTGTCCCCCAGAAACCGGGAGCAGCGTGTGTCATCCCAGCCTCCAGTGTTGTAACCAGTGCAACCTTTGCTCAGGGCTCTCAGATTTCTTTGTGGAAACGAGCAGGTTTCTCTTTCCAATCATTGGAATTCAGAGATTTCATTAGATTATTTCTAGTTGTTTGTCCTCTTTGGTATTTTTTCCTGGTACTAACTTCAGCTCTTTCAGTCTGAAGACTCAAGTCCTTCCTCAGTTCAGGGAAATGTTTTATTCATTTTTGGAATTATTTTCTATGTGTCAAATTCCCTCTAGATTTTCTACTAAAAAAAAGTAATAATGATAGTGGAACCTAATGTTAATTAAATGTGCTTTATCCTTCTGCTATAATATGTAATCTGCCCACCACTATTGTTACTTTACAGATAAAGAAACAAAGGAGCAGAAAGTTAAGCAGATTGTACAAGGCCTCATAGCTAGGAGGCGTAGGCCATGATCAGAACCCAGGCGTCTGACTCCAGGGCCCAGGTTCTTAGCTACTATGTTATATTCTCTGCTTATCAACACCAATCCTCAGACCTGACTCAGACCCTGACCCAATACCCTACGGTAAGGATTTGAATATTGACAGTGGGAGAAAATATGGGGATGCTAGAATGGTGGAAGCGAAACAGCTTGGAAGACTAGACCAAAGAGGAGCGGGTTTCATAAAGGTTCCCAGTGAGTTTAGGGCTGGAGACCTCCCCCCCCCCCCTCTGCTCAGCCACCCTCTTCAGGCTTCACCTCTGTCCCCGGGACTGCTACATGTCTCCTTGTGGATCTCCTCTCCAAACGGCAGCTACAATGACCACTCCTAAAGAACAAACCTGGTCTCCTTCTCACTGTGGAGTGTTCGTTGAACGACTGCCTGAGCGAACAAGTAATGTCAGAATGCCTGTGGTGTGTCAGACACTGTGCTAAGTACTGGTGATATGGTGTCCGTTAGTCAGAAGTCTTCCAGTTGCAAGTGACAAGAGCCCAACTCAAATTAGCTTCAGCCAGAAAGTGGGATTGATGGGGTCCTGGAGAGTGGCTTCAGGTATAGCTGAGTTCAGGACCTGAGCAATAGCACTAAGAACTGGCCTTATCCCTTCCATCTCTTGATTTTGCCTATTTATGTGTTGGCTCACTCCCTTAGTGGTGACAGTAATGCTGCCAGAAGTATCTGGGTTATGGCCTCTGATTTGGTGGCCTGGGCAGAGGCCCAACAGTTCAAGCAGGGGGTGGACTCAAGGGAGTGTGTGGATAAACCGCATCTCGAAGCCAAGGTCACCAGGCTGGCCTCCACATAGTTTAGTCTGTTGCTCCGTGCTGAACACTTCCCAGGGACTCGGGTAGTCAGGACACAGCCTGTCCCCAGAGCTGGCACAAGCTCTGTGGGTCGAGGATTGCTCCCCAAAAGCCTGAAATCTTAGGCCAGCATATGGCTGCTTAGACTGGAACCAGGAGGGGTGACAGTCACAGCTTTGAGCCATCCTGAGCTGCTGCAGCTGCCCAAGGTCAGTCTGAGCCTGAGGAGGTGACTGTGACAGGCACCTGGCTGGAGGCAGAGTCCGGCCAGTGACAGCTCGCAGGGCCAGCTCTCCAGGGGGACGTTTGGTATCCTGGCTCTCATTGCCTGTGAGCTTCTTCTTGCTGTCCCCAAGTGATACAGTTCCCAGGAGCAAGCCGGGAACTGTCCTCGCTACCTGAAGTGGCTGAAGGAGAGGCAGGTGACGGCAGGCGGGAGGAGACATTTTGGGACAAGAGTTGGAGGCAGAGCATACAGGCTGAGCATTTAGGCATAGGAGCTGTACGGCCTGTTTGCTCTTATTTTTGCCACGTGGCCTTTCTGAACCTTAGTGCTTCCATCTGTAAGATGGGGATGATGGTAGTAGCCTGCTGCTCCATCACTGTTCATGATGATGCTATTGGTACATGCCAGACGCCATGTCCCGTCCTTATCTCTCAGGCCTTCCCCAGCTAGCACGTCTAACTTTGATCTTTACGTTGACCTTCTCAAGGTAAATTCTGTCCTTTTACAGATGGTAACAACAATGACAACATGACAATGATACTCTTATTTGTTGAGTGCTTACCGTATGCCAGGCACTCCACACATGCTAGCTCATTTAGTTCCCACAGGGCCCAGTGAGGCTGATGGTAATAGCTCCATTGTACAGATGAGGAAACTGAGATTCAGAGCCATTGAAGTGACCTGCCCAACATAACTCACACTCAGATTTTTTGGATTCCAAAGTCTGCATTCTTTCTAAATAGCACTGTCTGAAACTAGTCAGTGAGAGAGCCTGGCGGGGCCCGGACTGACCTTTGAAGGGGAGGAGTGGGACTGCAGCAGCAAGACGCCATGCAGCCTCAGTTTAGAGATGTAGCTGAGGCCAGGAGGGGGCAGAGACTTGCCCCGGGCTCTGCAGGCTACAGGCCAGAACTCCCTTAGGGTCTAAACCTACAGGTATCTGTTCTGTCTCATCCCACTCCTTGCAGCATGTGCCCCACGATTAAGGCAAGTGCCAGCAGGAAGAGCCGGTACATGGCCTTACGAGCAGTGGGAGAGTGTGTTCCCTGCCCTGGTGATAGGGTCCTAGAGGCCAGAATCGGTAGGGTAGTCCGTGCGTGCAGCATCAGTGCCAGGGACAGCCATGGCCACTTTCAAATTAGACCCTGGGAGCAGGCTGCTTCCCTGTCAGGCTGTGTCCATAGTTCTGAGCACAGGCTCCAGCACATAGTAGGGATCCAGTGATTATGGAAATAATGAACAAATGTTTCTTGACAGACTGGTGGGTGGGCCTTTCTACATGGAATCCATAGACTCCCAAACCAGGGCTGTGAGACCCATGGAGTGAGAGCCCAGAACTTCCTAAGTGGGTTAGCAGATCCGAAGCCTGGGCTCCGTGGGCATATTCAGACCAGTCCACAGTTTCGCAAGGCAGCCCAGGGTCATCACCCACTTCTGCAGCAGGTTGGGGCAGCAGTGGGGCTCTGTAGAAGGTGAGGCCAGAGTGGCCCAGGTCAGGCTTCCGTTACCCTAGACACCCAGGCACAGGCCTGACCATTTCACTGTCCCGGCCGACGAGAGCCCGAGCAGCTGAGAGTGGGGGTGGGGACTGGTCTTAGCTTGTCATACACTCTGGAATTCCTAGGACCACACCTCTTCCTCGCTTGTGCCATTTCCGTCATAGTGGCATCACCCTCCTCTCCACCATGGAACAAAATCCTAGGGGACTTTGGATCAGAAGCTAGGATGAGGAAGCTCATTGAAGCCTTTGGCAGGTACCCTCTTTTCTCCCCGGAGGGCACTACTAAGGCTCAGCCTCCCCCAGGTAGGGCCTGCAGGGGGCAGACGGGTGGGTTTCTGTCCGAGCAGGGCTCATGATGGGGTCTTGGGGACACAGGCCTGGAAGTACCAGGTGTAAGCAGTGGAGGCAGGAGGGGAGGGAGGAGGGAACCTGGCTGGGTGCAGGAGGACAGGCAGTGGAGGCAGGAGGGGAGGGAGGAGGGAACCTGGCTGGGTGCAGGAGGACAGGCAGTGGAGGCAGGAGGGGATGGAGGAGGGAACCTGGCTGGGTGCAGGAGGACAGGCAGTGGAGGCAGGAGGGGAGGGAGGAGGGAACCTGGCTGGGTACAGGAGGACAGGCAGTGGAGGCAGGAGGGGAGGGAGGAGGGAACCTGGCTGGGTGCAGGAGGACAGGCAGTGGAGGCAGGAGGGGAGGGAGGAGGGAACCTGGCTGGGTACAGGAGGACAGGCAGTGGAGGCAGGAGGGGAGGGAGGAGGGAACCTGGCTGGGTGCAGGAGGACAGGCAGTGGAGGCAGGAGGGGAGGGAGGAGGGAACCTGGCTGGGTGCAGGAGGACAGGCAGTGGGGGCAGGAGGGGAGGGAGGAGGGAACCTGGCTGGGTGCAGGAGGACAGGCAGTGGAGGCAGGAGGGGAGGGAGGAGGGAACCTGGCTGGGTGCAGGAGGACAGGCAGTGGAGGCAGGAGGGGAGGGAGGGAACCTGGCTGGGTGCAGGAGGACAGGCAGTGGAGGCAGGAGGGGAGGGAGGAGGGAACCTGGCTGAGTTCGGGCTGCAGGAGGACAGGCAGTGGGGGCAGGAGGGGAGGTGGAGGGAACCTGGCTGGGTGCAGGAGGACAGGCAGTGGGGGCAGGAGGGGAGGGAGGAGGGAACCTGGCTGAGTTCGGGCTGCAGGAGGACAGGCAGTGGGGGCAGGAGGGGAGGTGGAGGGAACCTGGCTGGGTGCAGGAGGACAGGCAGTGGAGGCAGGAGGGGAGGGAGGAGGGAACCTGGCTGGGTGCAGGAGGACAGGCAGTGGGGGCAGGAGGGGAGGGAGGAGGGAACCTGGCTGGGTGCAGGAGGACAGGCAGTGGAGGCAGGAGGGGAGGGAGGAGGGAACCTGGCTGGGTGCAGGAGGACAGGCAGTGGAGGCAGGAGGGGAGGGAGGGAACCTGGCTGGGTGCAGGAGGACAGGCAGTGGAGGCAGGAGGGGAGGGAGGAGGGAACCTGGCTGAGTTCGGGCTGCAGGAGGACAGGCAGTGGGGGCAGGAGGGGAGGGTGGAGGGAACCTGGCTGGGTGCAGGAGGACAGGCAGTGGGGGCAGGAGGGGAGGGAGGAGGGAACCTGGCTGAGTTCGGGCTGCAGGAGGACAGGCAGTGGGGGCAGGAGGGGAGGTGGAGGGAACCTGGCTGGGTGCAGGAGGACAGGCAGTGGAGGCAGGAGGGGAGGGAGGTGGAGGGAACCTGGCTGGGTGCAGGAGGACAGGCAGTGGAGGCAGGAGGGGAGGGAGGTGGAGGGAACCTGGCTGGGTGCAGGAGGACAGGCAGTGGAGGCAGGAGGGGAGGGAGGTGGGAACCTGGCTGGGTGCAGGAGGACAGGCAGTGGGGGCAGGAGGGGAGGGTGGAGGGAACCTGGCTGGGTGCAGGAGGACAGGCAGTGGAGGCAGGAGGGGAGGGAGGAGGGAACCTGGCTGGGTGCAGGAGGACAGGCAGTGGGGGCAGGAGGGGAGGGAGGAGGGAACCTGGCTGGGTGCAGGAGGACAGGCAGTGGAGGCAGGAGGGGAGGGTGGAGGGAACCTGGCTGGGTGCAGGAGGACAGGCAGTGGAGGCAGGAGGGGAGGAAGGGAACCTGGCTGGCTGCAGGCTGGGAACCTGGCTGGGTGCGGGCTGCAGGAGGACAGCCTCTCCGGGGCTCTGGGTTGCATCCCGCTGCTGCCATATCTCCTTACAGCCTCTCTAGAGCCTTGGGCTCTGCCCAGGGGTGTTGGCCCCCCAAAACAGGAGGTGTGCACACACTGGCTCCCTGCAGACCCTTCCTAGCCCCAGACCTGGGAGCTGCTGTCAGCTTGCCTGAAGAGTGGAAAGTTCACCTGCTTGGCGGGGCCACCCAGCAGCTGGCTTCGTGGGGTTGCCGGGGGCTCGTGGTTCCACGGGCTGCCCCATGCAGCAGTGCCGGGCACAGTGCGCAGTGGATTAGACTTGATCTTGCACTTACTACTGTATGACCTCAAGCAGGCTTTCTAATCTCTTGCTGCTCTGTTTGCCTAACTGAAATGCGGTCATTAGACATTGTATCTGATAGGGTTATAAAGATTTAATGAGTCAATAACCAGGAAGTGTTTTGAACAGTGCTGACACATAGTGAGTGTCAAATAAGTGTTTGGTAAATAAATTATGTGGATCAATAAATGGGCCCAGGCCCTGAGTGCACAGGCACCAATCTGTGGCTTATGGGCCACCTAGACCCTGCTGCCCCACGGATCCCAGTTCCTCCTAGACTGAGCACACCATCACTTCCGTTGGTCTGAGAAGCATTGGGCTGCGATGGAAAGAGCACTGGACTGGGAGGCACAGTCCCTGCTCCCAGCCCTGCCACTCGGGTGCTCTGTTTCCTTGGTACAGTCACTGTTCCTTTCTGGGCCTCAGTTTGCCTGGCTGTAACCAGGGAATAAAAGTGAAAGACCTCCAAGGCCCCTCCAGCTTAGATAGCCTGGCTGTCAGTGACCCCCCCACCCTGCCCCAGGCTCTGCACTGGGACAGCCCACCTGTCCCTCTGATTTGTGTCTGGAACTGTGGGAAGGCAGAGGCAGCGGCTGCTTGGGCTCCCCAAGACACTAGATGCTCTCCTTGTCTGGCCTGGTAGACACCAGGGCCACAAGGCACTCACTGGCTGTTATACCCTCTTCTGATCCCCTTGTGGTCCAGAGCATTGATGAATGCATTCTGGATCTGTTCTGGACCCAGGGCCCTGGGTTTGCACAGCTGCTCTGCCCTCCGGGGCCCAGTGTTTGTTTATGGGCTCATTAATCTGACTGTGTGGCTGGTATCTGTCTCCCTCACTGGCCTGTCATTCTTGTGAGTGCAGGACCCAGTCCCCAGGGCCTAGCACAGAGCCTGGCACGTAGTTGGTGCTTTAGAACTATATATATATATATTTTTTTATTTTTAATTATTTTTAATATTTTTATTGAAAGAAAGTAAAAACCTGAGCTAAGGCTCAAAGTTTCTTCTCATGTCAAGGAACCCTATATTCAGGCTCTGTACCCTAAGATATATTATCCAAGCCCCATAGATTTTGTTCTGGAAACCAATCAGCCCCACTGGGAATTGGCCATCTCCTGAGACTCGTTTCCTTAATTTCCCAGACAAGGGTGGGTGGGCCCTGCTTCCCAGGAGCCTGCAGGATAACAGCTTTCCAATCTGGAAGCTTCCTGCAAGGCCTGCCCTGGCCCTGCCCTCAGCAACAAGACAAAGCGTTGATGGAGTCTGTGAGCGCCGACTGTTCCAGGTCAACCCTACTGAAGGATGTTTTCTTGTACCAGCATGCCTGCGTTTGCCTGCATGTGTGAGAAATACGGGACTAGAGAGGCAGAAGACAGGGGCTGGGAGACAGGCAGAGACAGACATTCAGAGGCATTGGGGCTAATCTAGAAAGAGGAAGAGGCAAAGGGACAGTGCTTCAGCCCAGGGCGGAAGTGGAGGGGAGCCGGGGCCTGCGAGTGTGAGGCGGGGTGGGGTGGGAAAGGAGGGTGAGGTCCCTACTGCCCCGCTTTTGTTTTTGTGCTGACATCCTCGGGTGCCTGGAAGTAAGCATGTTCACCTTGGAGCTGGCTATGGGATGGGCACCCCCAATCTGGGCCCCAGGGTGTGTTTGTTGATTGACATCGGATAATCAATTGCAGCAGCCCTAACCGTACCACTGAATGGCTTTGCACTGGCAAAACAGCTTCCTGCAGCGGTGGGCACCCAGGAGGGGGGCAGACTGAGGTTCAGTCCTGGCTCCACACCCAGCTAGCTGTGTGATGTGGGCAACTTCCTCTGCCATTCCTCGGGTTCTTCATAGGGTAATAGCAGTCCCTGCCTGACAAGGTGCTGGTGGTGATTAATTAAATAAATTAACAAGAGGCAGAGCTCTCAAAATAGTACCTGCAATGGGAGCATTGAATCCTCTATTAATCCTACAGGTGGATGGGTCAGAGTTGTCAGCCCCAGTTTATTGATGAGGAAACCAAGGGTCAGGGATGGGCAGGAACTTGCTCAGTGACACCCAGCCAACCAGTGCTGCCGCTGGAGGTAGAATTGGGGACCCTTGCCTCCCAGTCCCGTGCCCTTTGCTCTCTCCTCTGCCTGCCATCGTCCCTCTATTAGGAATGTCCCCTTCACTGGGGATCTTCACTCTTGGGCTGTTGTACTGGACCAGCAGACCGAGGGGAGGGAGCCCAGGCTCTCTGTCCATCTCTGAGATTGCCCAGAGCTGGGCACACAAAAGTGCTAACTGAAAATGTGTGTCCGCTGCCCTGAGTGCTGCTGCTGCGAAGTGACTGAAGCAGCTGCTTCCCACCCTGGGGAGGGCGGTGGCGCTCGGAGTCAGCCTGGGTTGGCTGCAGGACCCTGGGTTAAATTGCAGCCACCCACTGGGCTGAGAGTGGTGTGGGGGGTGGGGGGGTGGCAGGGAAGCCTCAGTGATTGGCTCCGTCCCGTCAGAGTGGTGGCCAGTGGCTTTGCACTGCCCCCACAGGGGGAGCCCTCAGGATGTGTGTGGGGTGCAGCCAGCGCGGGATCCTACTGCCAGGGGGTACCTCTGTGAGGGAGGCATGAGTCGTCCGTCTGAGTGGCACTTTGGGGGCCAGCCTGGGCCCGGGGGTCAGGCGGCAGGGGAGCCAGGGCCCGCGAGTGTGATCGGTTGACCCAGGAGCTAGCTGGGCCCCTTGCAGGCTGAAGGACTCTTCTTTGAGACGTCCTGGACCCCTCGGATGGAAGTGGTTTGGGAAATCACAGAGTTTTCTATCTGACGGAAGAAAGCAATCCAGCCTCTCTCCGGAGTGGTGGCAGCCGGCTGGACAGGGTGTGTGTTTGGGAAGGGCTCTGGAGGAGGAGGAGGAGGAGGAGGAAGAGGAGGAGAAGGAGGAGGAGGGCAAGGAGGAGGAGGAAGAAGAGGAGGGCTGGGTGATGCAAGGGTTTTGAAAACGCTACCTAGATGTGGGAGGTGGAACCTGGTCATTTGGTTCTGCTTTTCCCAGCAGGTACCGCTCCCCTGGGGAACTTGGGTAAGTCCATAAATAGCTCTGCTGACACAAAGGAGCTCTGTCTGGGAAGGCTGCTGCTTGACACTGACACGGCTGCCCGCCCGCCTGCCCGCCTGCGGGAGGAGCTGGGCGGAGACGGGGGCAGAGACCGGCGCGCGGGCGGGCTGGCAGGAGCAGCAGCCCCCGTGGCCTGGGTCCCTGCCGGAGTGTGCTGGGTAGGTGCCTCGCTGACACGGCGTGTGTGTGGTGGGCGGGGGGGTCTTGTCCAAGCCACCCTGTGCCCCTGTTTCTATTGTTTCTTCCCCGGGGCAGCCATTGATGGGCATGTTGCAACCAAACCATGCGTGTTCTGATCTGAAGTAGTGTGTGTGTGTTTCAGGGGCAGGGGCCCTGCAGGGTGGGGCATGTCTCCACCGTGTGCCGCTCTCCACTTCGGGGCTTCTCAGTCAGCTTTCCTTCTGGGAGTGAGGCATGTTCGGTGGCCAGATGTCGGGACACTGCCTGGGGAGGGAGTTTTCCAGGCTGTTGGTGACTATGTCAGGGATGCTGACTGTGCCCCCAAGCACCTGGGATGGTTGCTCTGGCCTAGTTCCAGGTCAGGGAAGGAGATGGTCTTGGGGGGCTGGTCCCCAGGGGTTTCCTCTGATCCCTAAGACATATGCCGAAATGTCTCCTGTAAGCACAGCAGGGACACTATCTCCTGAGCCCCTTGGGAAACGTCCTATTCCTGCTCCCTCGGCTCCAGCTGAGACCCATGAGGAAGAGGATGATGGTTAGGGACCACTTACCCCACAGGGTGGCCACTGTGAGCAGACAGCGGCCAGTTCTCTTCTCAGTTTGGAGGCCCACATCTCTTCTCTCATCCTGTGGTTTCTATGAAGAGCCCTTGTGCCCTGGGATCTCAGAGCTGATGAAGATCTTGGGTCCAGAGAGAGTAGGGGCCATGTCCCAAGTTCACATAGCAGTTGTAAGGCCAGGACAAAGATAGAGGACTTCTGTGTCCTGGGTCAGTGAGTACAGGATATGTGGGTGCCATCACCCCAACCTGAGCTGTGTAGTTCAGCTGTGAACCTGGCACTTCTGATTTGAGAGTGCCTAGCTCAGTACAGGGCCACCAGGCCACTCACCAAAAACTTTCCACATTCTGCTCTCTTAGGGCTTATGGCTGGGGGCTAGCTGCTTCCCCTCTCCAGATGGCTAGAGTGGGTATGTACCCTAGAAGGGAGGAGCTGCAGGGCCTGCCCCACCAATGCCTGTGGGATCCCTGCCAGGGCCCTGCGGCCATAGTCAAAGTTTCCACCAGGGCCCCTGGAGTCCTCCTTGCCCAGCCAAGGGGCACCTCCCCGCTTGCCCAGCCCTAGCACGTGGCATGGCTTAGGCCCGGGCGGGCCCTTCGGGGAGCCAAGAGCCAAAGCAGGGCTTGCTCCTCCTAGCCGGGCATCTGAAACAACAAGGGGATGAAGAGAGAGGCAGCTGCTGCAAGAGACCTCCTGGTGGGATGTCTCCAGGGCTTTGAACCAGAAATCATTGGAGAGGCTTCTGATTATAAGTACTGGGTGTCAGCGAAACCACTCTACTCCCCGCTTTCCTGCCTTTGCACAGGCTGTCCCTGCTGCCTGGAAAGCCCGTCCCTCCTCTTCTCTCCGGGTCTCAGTCCCACCCAGACTGCCACGACTGGAGCAGGCAGTCCAGTGGAATGTCTGACCATTGATGGTGGCACTCTGGGCCTTATTCATTCTTCGGTGCCAAGGGCCTAGCCTGGGGCCCAGGTCACAGGAGGAAAGGGCTAGGCTGGGTTTTCCTTGAGAACAAGCACTGATGTCCAAGTCAGCTTTCTGCCCACCTCTGCCTGGCAGAGAGAGTGGCACCACTAACTTGCAGGCCTGGCGAGAAGCCTCTTAGGAGGGACTCTAGTTTCTGCATGTCACGGTCGCTTCCATAGGGTCAAAGATTTGGGGGAGTGGATTTGACAGGAGGTGAGGTGGGGGAGAATCTTGGCTTCAGCCTAGCTGAGGCGACAGGGAGAGCCCACTCAGGGGTCATACTGGGCTAGGATGGTGTCCATACCACGGCCAGAGCTCAGGGGTAGAAGGGGCAGCCCTGGCTTGTTTGAATGCAGTGGTTACAGTCCTTTGCACAGACTGTAGTGACTTGGAGCTCAGCGTGGCCCTCCTTCAGATGGTGCCATCCAGGGAGGTAGATCTGTGTGACTTCAGCCAGTGGTCTCCCTGGTTAACCCAGAGGGGGCACAGCTGAGGGAGGGAGTACACATGCCCGGCTGGGTTCCTGGGGCTCCTTAGAGCCTTTTCCCATTTGGGCTCCAAGTCCTAGAAATGGCTGAATCCATTTGCTGTCTGGACCAATGGGGAATGAGGCAGGAGAGGAAGTACTTGCCTGGGTTACATGCTACTCAGCAGCACAGTGGGGACAAGACCCAGGTCTCTAGCTTCCCAGCCCAGGTCTCTCTCCACTGCACCAACTGGGTCACTCAGAGCACCTGGTTTTTGTCTTGGTGCTCCTTTTTTTGGGCTCCCCATTAACCCATTTCTTCCCAGGACCTCTGGGCTTACTGGCTGGAGCCAGTCTTTTCTCTGGAAGCACTGTGTGTGCGGTAGAGACAGCCCTCAGTTGGCCAACAGGCTGGAGACTGAGGCTCATTCTAGTCCCTGCTCACCGGAGGATCTCAGGCGAATACGCTCTTTCCCCTCTGACTTAGTTTCCCCTTTGGAGCCACCAGGGACTAGACTAGGTATTGCCAGCCCCCTTCCAGCCATCCAGTTCTTCGATTCTCTGCAGACCCTTTCTCCTTCCTGGGTTCTGAGAGTCGTTGCTCAAGCACAGAATCAGCTTAGCAGGGAAGCAGCCCCTAGCCTGTTAGAAGCCTTTTCTAGCAAGCTGGAGCCCAGGCTGAGGCTGGGAGTTTGTTGTTGTTTGCGGAGCCAGGCCGTTTCCAAGATGCTGTTGCTCGGGGAAAGCCATCATTCCTCCCAGAGATAAACAAGGCTGCTTATGGCTCAGCCCGCTCGGCCCACAGAGGCTGCAGCCGCTCGCTGCTGGCCAGCCGGGCTCAGCCTCAGGGAGCTGCCGCCTTCCCCTGCACAACAAGGGGCACCCAGGCATCTGGGCGGGGCGGGTGCAGGGCAGGAATGGGGAGAGGGCTGCTGGGGCCATGAGCCGTTGTGAGATCAAAGCTTCCAGGCGGAGGGGGAGGGGAAAGGGTCCCAGAATATCCTCTGTGTCTTGTAATGGACCTAAGCCATCACTCCAGGTGGCCCAGGGCTTCTCCCCCTCCCTCCTGCCATGGGCCAGCCTGCGTGCGCTTGGCACTGTGGCTTCGGCTGCTGCCGGAGAACTGTCAGCAGCTCCCAACTTAGAAAGGCCACAGGTCACAATAGTTTTTTGGAGCCAGGCACAGTTTTCCTCATGTAGCCAAGACCGTCTGTGATGTCCCCAGGTGGGGTTATCCTGGGGTTAAGGGCAGAAACCAGAAACATGGGGCAGGGTGGCAGGGCATAGGGGCCTGGGAGAGGCAGAGAAGAGCCGGGCAGAGCCTCTGGGCGCTAGTGGTTAGCTGAATGCTTGAGCAGGAGGAAGATGGAGGAAGGCCATGGACGACAGGTGGCAGCACGGCCGTGCCATCCCTCAAGTCCAGGATCAGAACTTACGTCCACTCAGGACATGGAAACCTTTCACTGCTCTGATCGACTTCTGAAGCTCCCACTTGATGCAAAGGGTTCCTCTGTACTTGTCCTCTCTGCTTGCTCCCTCCTTTCCTTGCTTCCTTCCACATGTGTGAATATCATGGTGTACTATGCATTACCGGGTGCTGGAGACACAGACATAAAAGGCCCAGGCTTTCTTTAGAGAGAGACAGATAGAGAGACAGACAGACAGGGGTAAACAGACAAGAAAGGGGAGAGATGAGAAGCATCAATTCTTCACTGCGGCACTTTAGTTGTTCATTGATTGCTTCTCATGTGTGCCTTGCCGGGGTGGGGGGGCTCCTGCTAAGCCAGTGACCCCTTGCTCGAGCCAGCAACCTTGGGCTCAAGTTGGCAACCCTGAGCTCAAGCCAGCGACCTCAGGGTTTCAAACCAGGTTTCTTAGTGTCCCAGGCTGACACTGTGTCCTGTGAGTCACCGCCTGGTCAGGCAAAGGCCTGATCTTTAATCTAGTGCCAGGATAGGCATGTAGGAGACTGTAACACAGCTTTGAGGGGGAGGCTTGAGAAGGGTGCTGTGGAAATCCTGAGAAAGCTTCCAACCCAGCCTGGGAGCTTCAGCAAAGCTTTCTGCAGGAGGTGAGACCAAGTCTGGTTACGTAGATGCTTGTCCATCCGAGGAGCAGGTCTCTATCCTGGTCTGTCCACTTCTCTGAGGTATGGCCGTGATTCCTATCCACCCACAGAAAGCGCCTGTGTATCCAGCCACGTACGTGTACCTTTGTATCCCAGGCGAGGCTGCATGGTGTTTGCATGTAGGTGCGTGGGCTCTGGACTTGAGGGCGTGCCCTCCCACTCTACAGTTGAGTGCCCTTGGGCAAGACAGGGGGCCTCCCATGCCTCCTTTTGCTTGTGCAGTGGCCCAGCCTCATCGGGTTAAAGGAGATGATGTGTGTACCTGTTGGGCAGATAAAATATATTATGCTCACTTTGTTAAAGATGGCGCTGCCCACGTGGAGGCCGTTGCCCAGGTGATATTAATGTGTGTCTCTGTGGGCTGTGGGCAGGCAGGATCCTTGTAGCCTGGGGCTTGGCTTTGGGATTAAGCCTTTCCCACCCTTTTTGATGTGGGGTGGTACAATCCCATCATGTCCCAGATAAGTGACTTTGTATTAGAGACTTACCTATTTTGTATATTGGATTAAAGGTTTTGATTTCTACACTATAAAATGGGGGCAGAACGGGAGCTTGCTCTCTTGGTTCCTGAGATTAGCATTAGAGAGCAGAGAGCAGAGAAAGGCCACTTGGAAGAGGCCAGGAGAAGCAGCCAGGATGGCAGAGTGCTGAGAGAGAAGCCAGTTTGGGCAGAGTTTGTGTAGGGTGAAGGAAGGAGATGGGGAACAGAGGTGAATAAGTCTGGTGAGCTAGAAACCTTTGATTCTAAGAAATTCGGATAAGTCAGTAGCTTTGTGAGCACTGAATGTGAGTGGGTTTTGGAGCCCAGTGTGTGTTTTTACTTGCCTGCCGGGTGCAAGCTAGGATTAAAAATGATGGCCCATCAGTTTTTGGCTCCTTTGTTTCTTTACCGACTGTCCGAATCCATGCAAACCTGCATGGGCCTGGCTGCTGAGCTGGTGGCTCTGGCTACTGACTTTACAGTACCCGAAATGCTTCATGTACATGGACACAGAGTCGTACAAGCAGCAGGAGTACACGAGCACCTCTCAGGTGGCTGTTATCGGAGACGATACGGTGAAGGGAGGCTCTTGGAGCGCAGGGATCAGTCAGCTAGAACGCCTGTCAGGGAAAGACTCGAAGGAAAGGGGCTCACAGCCCAGAGAGCTGGAGAGACACTGGGAGGAAGGCTTCTGTTTGTTTGTTAAATAAATTTTTTAATTGAATTGTAGCTACCAGGAAGATTAGAAGTATATATATAGCTGATGAATTTTCACAAAGTGAACACACCCTCCAGATCAAGAAATAGAGCGTCTAGTACCCTGGGAACTGCCTTCTATCCCCTTTCCGTCACTGCTGCCTCCATGGTAACCCCTTTCCTGATTTCCCTCATTGACTAGTGTTGCCTGTTTTTGAACTTTGTACATATGGAGCCATTGAGTATATATTCTTTTCTGTTGACGTCTCTCAATCAGCATTTTGATGGTGAGATTTGTCCATGCTATTATATGAAGTTTTATTTTATTTGTTCTCATTGCCGTATGGTATTTTATTGTGTGGATATATCACAATTTATCCATTCTACTCTTGATAGATATTTGGGCCGTTGCCATTTGGAGGTTATAATGAGTAGTGCTGCTATGAATACTCTTGCACTCGTCTATGGATGCATTATATATTCCTTCCTTTCTGTTGGGTAAATATCTAAGGTTTGCCATTATGAGTCATAAATTGTATATAATTAGCTTCACTAGATGCCGTCGTATAATTTTCTGAAGTGTGACAGCAAGGCCCCCTCCGCCAGCGGCGTGTGAGTGCCTGTTGCTCCTCCTCCTCACCAAGTTATTGTGTTAGATACGGGCATGTCTGACTGTGGTTCTTCGTTTGCATTTCCTCCGTGCCTAATGAGGGCCAGCACCTTTTCATATGTTGATCGTTAATTTGCATAAACTCTCTGTGAGGTATCTGTTCAAATCTTTCTCCCAGTTTCCTATTGGATTATCTGCTCTTTTTCTTATTGATTTGTGGGAGCTTAAAAATATTCTGGGTAGTGTTTATTGTTGGGTATGCCCGACGCAACTATCTCCCCCCACTCCGTAGCCTGTATTCTCACTTTTAAGAGTATCTTTTGAAGAAGTTCTTAATTTAATGCAGTCCAACTTGTCAATCTTTGTCCTTATGGAGAATAATTCTAAATCCTGTTTCTTGGCCTATTGCAAGGTTATGGATATAGTCTACTATGTTAATTGTTTCACGTTTTCCATTTAGATCTAAAATGCACTTTAAATAGATTATCATGCACAGTGCGATGTCAGGTCAAGACTTCTTTTCTCTGAGTGGTTATCGGATTTATTTAAAAGGCCATCCTTTCTCACGGTAGGGCAGTATCACCTGTGTTAGAGATCAAGGGGCAATAGCTGTGCGGGTGAGCTGAGCTTCAGAGGATGAGTGGGAGTCTGCCATTAGACAAGGGAAGGCAGGGTGTTCTAGGGGGGAAGGACAGTGAGCACGGGCTCAGAGGTACCCCAGAGTCGAGCGTGTTTGGGGGACTACAGATACAGTTGACCCCTGTACGACATGGGGGTAGGGGCGGTGACCCTCTGCACAGTCAAAAATCCACATATAACTTTTGACTCCCTAAAAACTTAACTATTCATAGCCTACTATTGACTGTAAGTAAACCTTACTGGTACATAAACCATCGATAACACATATTTCGAATTTCATATTATATACTGTATTCTTACAATAAAGTATGCTAGAGAAAAGAAAATGTTATTACGGAAGCCATAAGGAAGAGAAAATACATGTACAGTGTTTATTGACAAAAAAATCACATATAAGTGGACCCATGCCGTTCAAACCTGTGTTGTTCAAGGGACGACTGCAGTTCAGCCTGGCTGGTGGAAAGAGAGGAGAAATGGTGTGGTGGAGAGGGCAGTCGGCAGAGGCAGAGCAAGCAGGGTGAGGAGCTGGGACCATCCCAGAGAAAGGCAGGGGTTTTAAGCAGGAGAGGAAGATAGGCCGGTTCCTGTGAGGGACGGGGGAGAGAGGCCTACGACAGGAGGATGATGGGATAATGAGTTCGGAGCAGACTGTAAACCCAGCCAAATCTAGCCTCGACGTCACCTCTCAGCAGAGACAGAAGGCGTCTGCTCTGGTGGTGGTGGGGGCAGTGGTGGAGGCAGCAGCTTCCCTGGGGCCTTGGAGGGTGAACTACAGAATTGCGGCTGAGTCCAATGGCCAGATGTCCACCCCAGTGTCCTCAAGAGGAAGAGCCTGTTCCCCACCTCCCAGTGCCCCCAGCATTGCATGCCCTGAAGGAGGAGATATTTTAGGAACTGGGGCAGCAGAAGAGGCCTGGAGAAACTGGCAATGGGTGCTTCCTGCTCCTGCCCTGGGTGAACTCACCGGGAGGCCAGGTTATACTTGGGTCCTGAGGTCTGACCACTCCAGGCTGGCTGAGATTCAGAGCTAGACAGCCCCCCCCCCCCCCCCCAGAGAGTGCAGCTGGAGAGGGGAATAACTCGGCCTAGGCCATATGGCGAGCCAGGCTGACCAGCCTGGGGACGCTGAGTCACTCCAGGGCCTTTGGCGTGGGCCTCAGTTTCCTCTCCTGAAATATGCCGATAATAGTGCCCTCAGTTTCCTCTCCTGAAATAGGCCGATAATAGTGCCCCCAACCTCGGGCTGTTGTGAGGGTCAGAGTGTGTCAAGTGCCCTCTCCTAGAGGCCAATTCTGATGAGATTAATAATTATGATTATGGGAGTTGTGTTTATTGAGCACCTATTATGTGCCAGGCTCCTTTCTGTGAACTGTCTCCCAACCATGCTGTGCTGTGGGGACTCACTACTTGCATCACCGTTTTACAGATAAGGATGTTGAGTCTTGAAGCAGTTAAGCAGCTTGGCCAAGGGCACTGAGCCAGAAGGTGGCAGAGCCAGGATTTGAACCCGGATTTGTCTGTCTCCGGCCCCAGCCACAGGCTTCTCTCCACCACACAGGCTCTAAATGTGCTCCCTGTTCTCCAAGCTCTTGCTTGGAGTTAAGCCATAGACTTTGGGTTGGTCCCGGGTGCTCACCGTGAGGGAGAGACAGGGAGTGGAGAAGGAGGGCATGGTGGACTGAGCTTGCTGTGCACCAGACCCTGCCTCCCACCCCCTGGCAGCCCTGTGAGGGAGCCGGCACATGACTCAGCCACACAGTTAGGAAGTGGGATTCAACCCCAGGCCTGCCTGACTCCAAATCCTGGTCTCATGGCCACAGGGCTGTCTGTGCCCTTCCCTGGGGTCCTCCTAGCTTGGCAGAGCTATTTGCTTAACACCTAGTATAGACACCAAAGAGAAGCCTCATGCTGCTGCTCTGCATGTGCAGTGGTCCCTGGGAGGGGGCGAGTTTGGGAGGGGCAGCAGGTGTATGGAACTCTGTACCATTCCCTCCCTCCGCTGGAGGAGTCGGACATCAGCCCCTCAGCCTCCACCCATTTGGGGTAAAAGCAGGAACACTGCATCTGGTCTTGCTCAACATGCCTAGCACTGTGCCTGGTCCAGGTGGGGGTGGGTGCTTGGTAGAATCTTTGGAAGGACAGGAGGGAGGGAGGCAAGGCAGTGAAGGGGCAGGAGAGGCCACCACGGGGTGGGACAAGGAGCAGGGCATGAGAGCCAGGCAGACCATGGTTTCCATTCTGATTCCTCTACTTGCTTTCTGATCTTGCACAAGTTACTTTACTTCTCTGAGTCCCAGTTTCCTTATCTGCAAAATGGGGTCAATGATATGGACCTCGCAGGGCTGCTGGATGTGACAGTGTAGGTAAAGCCACTGTCATAGTGCCTGGTTTGTCGAGTTAATGGTCTCTCTCTCTCTCTCTTTCCCCATAGTTTTCACCATTTTCTGTTTCCGCCATCCCTGGTCCCACCTCCCCTACCCCTACAGCACCAAGTTTACACTACTTTCAGGGTGGAGTCCCAATTCCTGAACAAATCCATGCCTCTGCTGCATGGGACCACCTGCACTTCCTCAGATGCTCCATGCTGGCTCCTTTCCCCTCCCTTTCCTGGCTGATGGCCCGTGGGTGGGGGACTGCCTTGGCTCCTTACCTAGTTCTCTTGCCTGGAGACCTAATGCCTTCGGGGAAGAGAATGCGTCTTGCCACTGTTTGGTTGGCTCCATTGTCCCACACAGGCCCTGGCTCATGGCTGAGGCTCGTAGGTATTTGCTGAGTAACTTTGGGGGTGGGGGGAAGGTGTGGTGAGTAAGCCAGAGACTCCATTCTATTGAGCCAAAGCAGGACCTGCCCAGGGCCGTGAGGGGAGGGCAGCCCAGCCCTCTGGCCAGGCCATTCCAGGGGAGCGTTTAGCTGGCCTCAAGGGCTAGGCAGGAAATGGGTTTGAGGAGATAGAGATCAGGAAATGTTCTCTCAGGCAGAGAAAGAGGGTGCCAGGTGGGAAGCGGCGTGGTGCTGGAGCCCACTGGTGGACTGGTTCCTGAGCGAAGCGCCAGGTGGGAAGGGGCGTGGTGCTGGAGCCCACTGGTGGACTGGTTCCTGAGCGGAGTGCCAGGAGCGGGAAGGGGTGCGGTGCTGGAGCCCACCGGTGGACTGGTTCCTGAGCGGAGTGCCAGGTGGGAAGGGGCGCGGTGCTGGAGCCCACTGGTGGACTGGTTCCTGAGCGGAGTGCCAGGAGCAGGAGGGACGTGGTGCTGGAGCCCACTGGTGAACTGGTTCCTGAGCGGAGTGCCAGGAGTGGGCGGGGCGTGGTGCTGGAGCCCACTGGTGGACTGGTTCCTGAGCGAAGTGCCAGGTGGGAAGGGGCGTGGTGCTGGAGCCCACTGGTGGACTGGTTCCTGAGTGGAGTGCCAGGAGCGGGAGGGGCGTGGTGCTGGAGCCCACTGGTGGACTGGTTCCTGAGCGGAGTGCCAGGAGTGGGAGGGGCGTGGTGCTGGAGCCCACTGGTGGACTGGTTCCTGAGCGGAGTGCCAGGTGGGAAGGGGCGCGGTGCTGGAGCCCACTGGTGGACTGGTTCCTGAGCGGAGTGCCAGGTGGGAAGGGGCACGGTGCTGGAGCCCACTGGTGGACTGGTTCCTGAGCGGAGTGCCAGGAGCGGGAGGGGCAGGGCGGCACTCTCCTGACAGAGGGAGACATTGGTCACCACAGGGACAGGAAGAGGCTGTGGAACCCCTGCAGTCAGCACTCTTGCCTTTCAGATGAGAAGGGCCCTCGAGGTGTGGAAGGGGTCTCTGGGGCTTGTGGGGGTACTTTGAGTCCAGCCTCCCTCACTCAATTGAAACAGTGGGGTCTGAGTCCCCAGAGGAGGAGAGGCTTGGCAAGGTGGTGACTGGGATTAGTACTGGAGGCCCAGGCCTCGGGAATGGCCTCCTCCTGCCCAGTGAGAGGCTGGGCATCCCGGGGAGGGGTGGGGCACCCCAGTAGGCTCCAAAGGCCAGGCCTGGGGGGCTGTCCTTCTTTTTAGCCTGGTGACAGTGTCAAGAGTAGGAAAGGCTTCTAAGAGGGGGCTCTTCTCACGCCTCCTCAGGAGTTTCTCTTCCCTGTGTAGTGGCTTTGTCTTGAGAGTTTCTGAATCAAGCGAGCTACTTCTCTGAGCCTCAGTATTGCTTTCCGTAGAATGGGTATACTCCCTGCCCTCCCAAACCCCTGAGAGACCTATAAGTTGCTGTGGGATCCTTTAGGAACAGAGAATTTTCAGTCTGCAATTCAATTTCTCTTTCCTCTTATTCTTCCTGCAATTGGGTCTCCGTTTCTAGGGAACGTCAATGGGTAGCTTATTCCAGTGGGTTTGCCAGCTCTCCATCCTGGCATAGGGGCTGCTGAGGTCATGCCTCTTCTCACGGGCTTCCTGTCACAGAGGGAGTGGTGTGTGCTGGAACTGGCCCTGAACTAGATTCTGGCCTGGGTTCTGTCCTGATTCTGTGGTGTGATGTTGGGCATGTCACTGTCCTTCTCTGGACCTTACTTACCTCATCTGCTAACTGAGGCTATTCCCCAAAATTATCTAGGGAGTCAAAGAGAAGTCAAGATGCCCAGATCTACTCTTTTTTTTTTTTTTTTCTGTATTTTTCTGAAGCCGGAAACGGGGAGAGACAGTCAGACAGACTCCCACATGCGCCCGACCGGGATCCACCGGGCACGCCCACCAGGGGGCGACGCTCTGCCCCTCCGGGGCATCACTCTGTTGCCACCAGAGCCACTCTAGCACCTGGGGCAGAGGCCGAGGAGCCATCCTCAGTGCCCGGGCCATCTTTGCTCCAGTGGAGCCTTGCTGCGGGAGGGGAAGAGAGAGACAGAGAGGAAGGAGAGGGGGAGGGGTGGAGAAGCAGATGGGCGCTTCTACTGTGTGCCCTGGCCGGGAATTGAACCTGGGACTTCTGCATGCCAGGCCGACGCTCTACCACTGAGCCAACCGGCCAGGGCCAGCCCAGACCTACTCTTAGGGAATCCAGTAGGTCTGCAATTAGGCCCAAATAGAGATATTTTAAATTGCTCCACTGGTGATCCTATAATGTTCCTCTCGGTTGAGAACCAATAGTCTGGATCAGTGCTTTTCAAACTTTAATATGCAAATTAATCACCTGGGATCTTGGTAAAATGCAGATTCTTACCCAGGAGGTGTGGACTGAGGCCTAACAATCTGTATTTCATATGAGCTTCTGGTGATGCTTCACACTTTGAGTTGGAATTCTAGATGATCCCATGAAGTTCATTGGATTTCCCATTCATTCATTCATTCATTCATCATCAAGCACTTAAAATGGGGGATGGTGAGAACAGAGCCCAGAGTCTCCCAGGGCTACAGAATCGGCACTTTACCTGGAGGGCATTGACGAGCCACGTCAAGCTTTAAGCGGAGGAGTGAAGGTCAGGTGTGCACTTAGAAGTCTCCCCTGGCATGACTCAGAGAATGACCGGAGGGGTTTGGACTCGCGCTGGGAGACCGACATCAGTCCCAGTGGAAGCTGACAGTGGTCTGCAGGGAGGTGGCGTTAGTGGAAAAGGAGGGAACAGAAAGATTCTTTTTTTAAAGTTACTAATCTTTATTTATGAGAGAAGTTTTAAAAGTTGAGAGGAAAGTACAGATAGTTCCCGTATACTCCTTGTCCCCACACAGGCATGTCCCCAGTGGAATGATACTTTTGATTTTATGAGGAATAATCAGGAGAATTTGGTGATTGGCCAAGGGGGTGGCGGTGAAGGAAAAAGAAGGGAAAATGATACCCAGTTCCCTGGTTTGGGCAACTGGTGTTGGCATCATTAATACAGAGACTCCAAGAGGGGGAATGGACTCAGGGGGAGACCGTACATTAAGTTTGGGGCACGTTTAGTTGGTAGCACTGATGGGATGTCCAGAGAATGGTCTCTATCTCCGTGCCTCAGATCCAGCCACACAGGCGCCCTCTCCGCTCTACCGGTGTGCTAGCCTTTCTGACTGGGGCCCTTTGCATCCGCTGTTCCCTCCCCAGTGAGCCCTCCCTGCCCAATGAACAGACTTCGGGTTCAGTGTCAGTCCACAGGGTGGCCTTCCTCACACGCCCCTTCCTTCTCTCTCACAGCACCCTACGGTTTTCCTTTCTGTGGATAGCAGTTTGTGTTCCTTGTATGTTTCTGTGGCGATGACCCGGTTAATGTCAGTTCTTCCTCTCTAGCCTGTAAGCTCCACCAGGGCAGGGATCACATCTGTCTCGTTCCCTCTTGTGTCCACGGAGTCTGGAACAGTGTTGGGAGCAGTGCTGTCCCATGAGTGCTTGGCGAACGCTCGCTGATGGGACTGGACTTAGGAGGCAGGTCTGGGCTGGCAGCGTGGACTGGGCACCGGCAGCGGCCAGGTGGTGCGGATGGGGATTGCACTGAGGAGTGAAGGGTGCCTGAGAGAGAAAGTAGGACTGAGGTGGGGGTGGGGGCCTGGGACGGGGTCCCGCGAACAGGCTGTGATGGAGTGGAGAAGGGGTCACCGGATTTATGGGCAGAAATCTGGGGAGGGCGATGGTAAAGCTGGGCCACACTGGGTGATGGTGGCTACCACTATGGAGTGATTCGTGTGCCAGCTCTGGGTGTACTCAGCTCAGCCACTCTTTCCACAACACTGTGAGGAGCAATACAATCTCATGTATGGCTAAGGAAACTGAGGACCAGAGAGGTCACACCTGAGGTCGCCTAGCCCGAAGTCTGAAGCCGAGATGGGTATCCAGGGCTGGCAGCCCGAGGCAGGGTGATGACTCCAGCCTTTGGGTGTCAAGAAGCCAGGCTGGAGGAGCTGGACTGAGGCTGGGCTAGGGAGCTCAGTGTCAGCCGAGCAACTGAGATTCCTGGAAGCCAGCATTGAGTCAGGAACCCAGAGGCCAGACCCAGTGCCAAACTGGAAGGGGCCACCCACCTCACAAGTCAAGCCTGGAGGTCAAGCGCTGGGCCAGGATTCAAACAGCCTCTCCTTTTCCTCCAAGGACTTTCCAGTTCATAGAGCACGTTCCTGTCCTTTCTCAGACTCGATCCCCTTAGCTCTCTGGGACAGGAAGCAAGAGGCGTCCTCGCCCCATTTTATGGTGGAGCAAACCGGAAGTGCTAGCCTGGGACCACACAGCTCATAGATAATGGAACGAGGGTCCCAGCCCAGGCCTCTGGTTTTGTGTTCCGTGCTCTCTCTGTAAAGTCCTAGCTGTGAAAGGGCCAGCCTGAGATGGAGGCAAACCCAGTTCACACCTCCCCATGCCACCACCACCCCTGCCCCTGCCCCTCATTCAGGAAGTGGTTTCTGAGGGCATGAGGGCACTGTGGAGCCGGCTTACGTAGTGCCTGTGATGAGTCATCTCGGAGTGAGAGCCGCAGGTTGACTCGGGGTCAGCAGACCTGGCTCCACATTTAGTTAACTGTGTGACATTGGACAAGTCAGTTCCAGCAGCCGCCACCCCAACTGCAATAGCAGGTGGGGCTCAGGGACCTGGAAGACAGCGCTGGTGTGAACAAGAGCGCCGGTGTCACACCTGCCACCCTTCCTCGGCCTGTTCTGAGCCCTGGATTGGATCAGGGAGAGGATTTGATTAGACCCTAAACAGCAGCTCCATTTGGAGGGCCTGGTTCATTTCCTGTGTGCTTCTAGCAGGCGAGACATGGACAAAATTAACCCTGGCCCAGCCAAGCCAAAGAAGTGATGGATGGGGGAGGGAGGCTCCCTGTAGGAGAGAGGCAGCAGCCCCACCCCGAGGGCTCTGGGCTAGAGGCTCTGGGCTAGCAGGCTGGTCTCTCTGCCTGGATTCTTGTCACCCAATCAGTTAAAACAGCTGCCTAACTGGGTGTCCCCAGCTGCCTGCACTTCTTCCATCCCAGCACTCACTACACTCGATAAGACAAATTGTCCAATCTTCTGCTTAACTGACAGCAAGGGTTGTGTCTGACTTGTCTTCTGCTGTCCCCCAGGGCCTCGCTCAGTGCCTGGAGAATGAATGTACGTGTGTTCCCACCCGCCCCCACCTCCTGTCCTGCTCATACCGCCCAGAGCACGTTTCATGTCGGACGGTTCTGCGTGTGTCCTTTCTTCGCTCACAGGACAGTCTCACACCTGGCATCTATTCGTGACATGCTTTCATTCTTTCCTAATTCTCTCACCTCTTTCCTCGGATTTCTGGGGTTTCCTGTATTTGCTCCAGAGCCCCCCCCCCCCCAGGCACCCTCACCCCAGCTCTCCCAAGAGCACCGCCCTGACCAAACCTGCCCGGGTGGCCCATCCAGGAGCACAGGACAGTCCGATGAGCTCTGGCCCAGTTGGCCAGTATCTGCCTGTGTGGGATGGGTCCGGGTCTGGCAGTGCTCAGCCTTCCCCCTCCTTCCGGACCCCTGGGGGTCCCAAACACTTGTGCGTAAGGGTCTAAGGAAGCAGGGGGTGGGGCGGGGGACCTGTCTGCTGGGAGACTTGACTGAATCACTCTCCTATTTCTTAGGTAATTTTCTTAGCCTCTGGGAGCTCAGTCTCCCCATCTTTAAAATAAGACTAGACTGATAATAGCCACCATTTCATTCAGTGCTCCTCCTGGGCCAGGCCCTGTGGGGACTCACTCTTGTGAGTCTGGTGTGATGTCATGGTTCTGGGTCTCCAAGAGGTCGGGAGGCTCAGCTAGAGGTGCACAGCTGCAAAGTGCCACCGCAGAGATGAAAACCAAAGTCTGACTCTGGCACCTGAGCTCCAAACTGCTGGGCACCATGACGCCCTTCAGTCCTTCGTGGTTTCTCAGCTGCCCCGGGCAGGGGACCTCTGGGGACAGCGGCACTTCCCCTCCAGGCTTTGTTTGGTTTGGCTCCAGTTTAAGACAACATTGGCAGAGGCGGGCTGACTTGCATTTCAGGTTTTGGGTCGGTTGCTGCTCTTTCCCGAGGGTGGGCGGGCTCAGGCAGGCAGTCCCCGCTGGGACAGGCCAGGCCCCACCTCCTCCGTCCCCCAGGAAAAGGGAAATTCGGCCAGCTCCCCTCTCGGGGCCACTGTGCCAGGCACAAGGGCACCGGTTGCTGCTTTCTTCCACCGTCCTTCCAGGTGGGGGTGAGCAAATGTGGATCATCAGGGAGCTGGCTTCCCGCAGTTTGTTTTCCTTGATGGAGAATGCTCCCCGGTGGGTGGGATGATGGGCGGGGCCTGGGCTGCTCGGCCACTGAGATCTGAAGTAGACTTGGGAAGAAGGAGCTAGTGGCCTGAGGCTCTGACCCCCGCCTGGCCCTGATTGGTGCCTTTGGGCAAGTCCCTAGGTCACCTTCCAGGTTGGGCTGTCAAGTCTTCCTGTCAGTTCATCCGAGGGTCTCCCTGTCGGTCTGGGCACAGCCTGTTGGAGTGCAGTTCAGCCCTTAGTTTCCAGATGACATTTATGGAGTGGGGGACCTGGCAACACTGTCACTGACTTTGATTTGGGGTGTCTGACTGAATTTGCTTCTAGGGATCCCTGGGGAAGATGTACCCCTATTTGAGGTCTGTGATCTTAACATTTCCCTTTAGATCTGTTTTTAAAGTCACCATGACTGTCGCCACCATAATCCCTTCAAGAGCTTTATACTTTCTGTAGTGTGTTCTCCTCGTTGTTACTTGGGCATGTTGGCTGTCCCATTGAATAGGTGGGCCCCTTGAGGCCCAGAGGATTTAGTGACTGACTCTGTCTGGCTCCACAGTATGTGTCTAGGTTGGCCCTGACCTTCTTTGGACCTCAGCTTCCCTACCTGTGCAATGGGGATTTGGGACGGCTGATATTTCAGGGTCTGAGACTGTAAGATCCGAGGGCCCCTGGGTAGTGTCATCACCCAGACTCAGGCAGGATTTCCAGGGCAGGGAGACCATGTGGTGAGTGGACATGTGTCTTGGCCGTGCCTGGGGACCAGAACCTCCAGATCGTCCTCGCGGGGGGGGGGGGGGGGGAGGTGGGGAGGGGCACAAGAAAATCTGTTAGAAGGTGACAGAAGACAATTGGACTTTGGGTGATGGGAATGCAGCATAATCAAATGTCAAAATAACCTAGAGATGTTTTCTCTGAACATATGTACTCTGATTTATCAATGTCACCCCATTAAAATTAATTTTAAAAAAAGATACTTAAACAGTGAGAGTGAGTTCTTACTTGAATTTCTCACTAGGCTTTTTAAAAAAAGTTTGGTTCAAGTAGAAGACCCCTGTGGCTAGGTCCAGGATTCTCCCACTTAGTGATTGCTCTGGGTGAGGGCATAGTTTGGTTTTGGCCCAAGAATTCAGAGAGGCTGGCTTTTCCTTTACTCACAGAGGGACCATGACACGTGCCTTAGAGGGCCGTCGGGAGGATTGTAGAAGAGAGGTTTAGCCTGACCAGGCAGTGGCACAGTGGATAGAGCATCAGACTGGGATGCAGAGGACCCATGTTCAAAACCCCAAGGTTGCCAGCTTGAGTGTGGGCTCATCAGGCTTAAGCAAGAGCTCATCAGGCTTGAGCGTGGGCTCACCAGCTTGAGTGTGAGCTCACCAGCTTGAGCGCGGGGTCGCTGGCTTGAGTGTGGGATCATATATATGACCCCATGGTCACTGGCTTGAAGCCCAAGGTAGCTGGCTTGAGTCCAAGGTTGCTGGCTTGAGCAAGGGGTCACTTGGTCTGTTGGAGCCCCCTTGGTCAAGGCACATATGAGAATCAATGAACAACGAAAATGCCTCAACGAAGAATTGATGCTTCTCATCTCTCTCCCTTCCTGTCTGTCCCTCTCTCTGTCTCTCTCTCTGTCTCTGTCTTTCTCACTAAAAAAAAAAAAAAGAGAGAGAGAGAGAGAGTTTTAATCTGGCATGGCCCCTGGCACACAATAGGAGCCAGATAACAGTGGTTTCCTCTCCTCCCCTCAGGAACCATCCATGTTTTTGATGGGGCAGAAGGATCAAGCAAGGAGTTAAGACTGGGACCCCTGATTCAGCTAAGCCAAGGGGCTTTCAGATTTCCCTGTGGTGCTTTGGCTTTCAGATTGTGGGGTGCAGGATGTGAGGTGGTTTTGTGTCAGCCACCGTGTGCACAGTACCTGGCATCTCATGGCCTCCTCTTCTGCACCTCTTTTGTTGTCTCTTTATTTCTCAGATGTTTGAATCAGAGGCGGATGAGAAGAGAGAGATGCCCTTGGAGGAAGGGAAGGGGCCAGGTGCCGAGGACCCCGTACCCAGCAAGGACGCCTCTGCTGGCCAGGAGCCCCCTGCAGGACAAGACCTCCCACCCAACAAGGAGTCCTCTTCTTTCCAGGAACCATCTACTGGCCCAGAGTCCCTGTCCAGCAAAGACTCACCTTCCTGCGAAGAACTCCCTCCAGGCCAGGAGCCCTCACCCAGCAAGGATTCCCCACCATGCCAGGAACCCCCTGCAGGCTCGGCCCTCCCTCCCTGCCAGGACCTTCCTGCTAATGAAGAACCCCCTTCCAGCCAGGACCCTCTGCTCAGCAAAGACCTCCCTGCCGTCCAGGACCCCCCTGCTGAGGACCTTTTGCCATGTCAAGACCTGCCCCCCAACCAAGCCTCCCTGCCAGCTGAGGCCCTTGCTGAGGAGACCACACGCTCTGAGGACCCACCAGCAGCCATCGGGGACCTGCCTGTGACCTCCAGGCCAACCTTCGTGATTCCCGAGGTCCGGCTGGATAGTGCGGACAGCCAGAAGGCAGAGGCAGAGAGAGGCAGCTCTGGTGAAGAGGACGCAGGAGAGGCTGAGGAGGGGGATGAGGGGGAGGAAGATGAGGATGAGGACACGAGTGATGACAACTACGGAGAGCGCAGTGAGGTCAAGCGCAGCAGCATGATCGAGACGGGCCAGGGCGCCGAGGGCGGCCTCTCGCTGCGCGTGCAGAACTCGCTGCGGCGCCGGACACACAGCGAGGGCAGCCTGCTGCAGGAGACCCGCGGGCCCTGCTTCTCCTCCGACACCACCTTGCACTGCTCGGACGGAGAGGGCACTACCTCCCCCTGGGCCATGCCTTCGCCCCGCACCCTCAAGAAGGAGCTGGGCCGCAATGGGGGCTCCATGCACCACCTTTCCCTCTTTTTCACGGGTCACAGGAAGGTAAGAAGGCCAGGGGGGAAGGAGGAGAAGGTACATGAGATGGTGGGGTGGGCTTGGTCCAGGAGCTGCAGGGAATGAGCAGTCACTTTGTCCCACCCCCTACTAGGACCTTCCTGCTGAGCTTTCCAATGAGTTCTTCCAGGGAGCCTTACACCCATTTCACAGAAAACCACACTGAGGCCCAGAGAGACCAGAAGGCAGAACCTAGACTTAAACTCAGGACGTTATGACTCCAGATACTGTGTTCTTCCAGCTCTGTTGTACTGGGGATCCCGCCGAAAGTAGAGCGGACGCAGCCTAGCCCGGTACATAGTGTATTTGGATCTTAAAGACCCGAGATAGTAGCTAGAGAAATGGTTACAATTTAGACTGGTCGCCTAGCCAGATTAGAAATCCATTAGCCAACAATGACCACACGTACTTACTCTGTGCTGACATTCTCCTAAGCAGTGGACATTAACACATTAATTCTCACAACTGCTCTATGAAGTAGATACCATATTGTTCCCTACAGAAAAGGAAACTGAGGCACTGAGAGGTTATCTCACTTGTACCCGGTGCCTAAATGTCAGAACCAGAATTAGAATCTAGCTGCAGGGCTGCAGCTCTTAACCACAACGCTGGGTGCCTCCTGCAAATATCTGTAAGTGGAGGAACAAGTGTTCATTGATTTCCTGCTGTGTGCCAGGCTCGGTGCCCTGTGCTGCAGCGGGGCCCCAGATACGTGTGAGGCTGACCTCCGCTGGGAGGAATGAGCTATCTGGGAAATGATGGCACCATGTCCTTGAAGCCATTAGCCACCTTGAGTCCGGTTCTGTCTCTTTCTATGTGTGGCCTTGGGCGAGTCACCAGCTCCTCCGTGCCTTCGTGTCCTTCTCTGAAAAGCAGAGATTAGTGCACTCACATTCCAGGGTGGTTGAGGATGAACCAGAAGGGTATAGTGCAGGCGCTAAGCAAACGCTATTGAGGTGCTAACAGCCAGAGCAGTGCAAGTTGTTGTTATGACAACTGTGAGGTGAGGCGGGTGGGGGTCAGTGTCCACAGAGGGCAGCTCACCCTCAGAGACCTGGGAGTTCAGGGAGGAGAGCTCCCGGGGTCTAGGGCCCTCAGGGAAGGCTTCTGGAGAAGTCTTCCAGTCCTCTTGTCTCAGCTACCTTAAGCTTAACCTTGAAGGCTGCCTGGGTTTGGAATAAACAGAGAGGCTGAGGCAGGCATTCTGTGAAAGAGGACATGGCCTGGACAAAAGTGTCTGTAGAAGCCAGTTTGGTTAGAGCAGGGATTCCGGAATTGCAGGGATGACAGACACCTGAGACCCTGCGGCCATTCCTGCCTCCAAACCCATGGCCGGCAGACATGACTGATGGTTTCTAGCACGTGTCCTCAGTGTTGGGACACGGCCTCAGAGCCACTAGCGATAAAGCTGACTTGGCACTGGGGAGGACACCTGTGGAAAGGTGGTCGGGCTGAAAAAGCAGTCTGGGCCCCTCAAGAAGAGAACCCTAAACCGTGGGTCCAGGAACTGGACCGAAAGCTCAAAGGAATTGGGACTGGATGTCAGTTTCCTCACCTGTAAATACATGCAGTTCTGAAACTCTGATGTGCTTCTAAATCACCAGGAGGTTATTAATATATAGGTTTTAAGTCCCCAACTCCAGACTTCCGGAATCAGAATGGGGGGGGGGAGTACTCAGACCCTGCATTTTAAACAAGCCCCCCAGTGGTTGTGATGTTCCTCACAGTTTAAGTGTCTCCGGCCATTTCTTGATGCAACTGGTACAGTACAGGAGAGTCCAGACCTCTGTCCTACTGAGGTGAGGCCTCAGGCTGACTCGGGGAGGCCTGGACACTCTCCTCTGGAGGGTGGCTGAGGTGCAAGGGCCTACCACCTGCCTTGGGCCTCCCAATCCTGATTGCCCACCAGACCCTTCCACATTCTCTCCCCTCCCCCCTTATTCCAACACAAATACTTACAATACAGATACATTCACATACATTCATGCATACACGGCTAGTTCCCCAAATATGTTTATCTCAGCTCCTATTTGGGGGCAGATACTTCTGCCTGGGAGTCCAGCAGGCTTGACCGATTTTCTCCTTTCTCAGCTTCCCCCTTTGGGCGTCCAGGGTTCCCACTGACATCCTCTCCTCCCCCACCCTGTTGTGACCTGCTGCTTCCCTTCTTGGGCGGAGTGGCTGAGCTGGCAGGCCTCGCAGGCTGCCCCAGCCCCATGGTGACTTCCACTTACTAGGCCTCCAGTCCTTCATCATCATTCATCTCCTGTCCCTGCAGCCAGCGAGCTTTAGTAAGAGACCTGCCCTTGCGAAGGGGAAGTGAAGGTTTAGGCTAGACATGTACCCTGGTCTCACTCCACCCTCACTGGCAGGGGCCCTTGGGCAAGTCCCTGCCCCTCTCTGAGCCTCAGTTTCCTTGTTGGTGAAGTGGGTATGGTAATAACACCCCCTTTGTAGGGTTGCTGAGAAGATTCAATAGCCCAGCTCGGGCACAGTGTTAAGGGCAGGGCCTGGCATTCAGCACCTGGTGGCTGTTCCATAAATGGGAATCACGTTGGCCATGGGAAGGGGGAGGAGAGAGCGGCAGCAAGAGGAGGAATAGTCACCCCAGCACTCGCCAGGTGCCCGCAGCTCCTGTCCTAGCTTTCACAGCGCCGCGCCGGGTGGGCCGGCAGCACATCTTACAGCGGGGCCTGCGGCCGAGGGAGAAATGGTTTCTCGTAGGCCGCATAGCGAGTCCAGCTGGGCAGTGGCCTCACCCCTGTCCAGTCCTCTGGCTCTACCCAGGCCCTGCGCATCTCATGCTGGTGAAGGGCAGAGACGGGGATGGCGGCTGTTCCCCTGTGACTTCCATCTTCCTGGCTTAGGCCTGGTCTTCCTGGGAAGGTCCGTGGATGCCGACAGGCCGCTGTTTGCAGGCAGTTCTAGGCAAGAGGTGAGGAGGAGAGGGGGGAAGCCTCCAGGCTGTGGCACCAGACAGTCCGGGGTCACACCTCAGCTTTGCTTTCTCCTGCCTGGTCCTGAGACCACGGTCATATGACATCTTTCTCTGAGCTTTAGTTTTCTCTTATAACATGTGAAGACTTGAGTCTGCGTGGAGTTGACCAGGAATTCAGGAAGGTTGCTGTACGTAGAAAGCTCGGTGCCCATGGCTCTGACCCTGTGGTGACACGGGACCTAGAATGGCCAGAAAGCTGGTGCGGCCTCCAGCCGGTCACTGTGCAGCTGTGTGGCTAAGCTGAGGCTGCCTGGAGCACCCGCTGCCTGTCACTAGCCCACGGCTCCTATGTTGACCATACGCCACCTGTCATCCTGCTCTCTTGGGCCCCGAGTGATTTCTGCTGTGAGTGCGAGTGTCCACACCAGCTGGACCTGAGAGGTGGTCTGCTTGGCTACCTCCAGCTTACAGGTGGGCCTCATGAAAGTCAGAGAGAAGCGCCCCACCCGTCAGTCACGCCCGGGTCTGCGCCTTGTGCTGCGTTGAGCTGTCTCACAGCGCCCTCTGCTGCCAGACCCTGGCCCTGCCAGCTGTTCCCGGGAGGCGATGCAGGGCGGATCTGTAGGCCTGTGCCTGACCTTTTCCTGGGGGCCAGGGAAGCCCCGAGAGGGTCTGTGTCTGGGCCCAGGGTGCTGCCACTGAGCCCACCCCTGTCTGGTTCAGCCCAGAGTCTCAGGTCACCCTTTGGCAGTGAGGAGACAGAGGCTGGCGCCCTCCCTGGCCATGCCTCCTTGTCCTCTCCTGTAGGGGACTGGCTTGTGCAGCGGCTGTCAGTGCAGGAGGACAGCCCTGCCTCACTGAACTCCCCCCCCAGGCCAGGAGTCAGAAGACAAGGGCCCCTAAGATGCTTTCCAGCCTCCTATTGAAGAAAAGCCCAAAGAAAAAATTATTACCTATGTTTAAACAAACAAGTTCCGGGCTGCGCACATGGCCCAAGCCGTCGGGCAGGACCAGTTGGGGGAACCAGGTGAGGCTGCTCCCAGGGGAGCCCTCAGCATGGTGCTCTGGGCCTGGGCCTGAAATTCTGTGGCTGGCCAGCTCCGGGAGCCCCTGCAAGTAGCTGAACTGCTCTGGGCCTCAGTTTCTTCACCTGTAAACTGGGAGAAATAACAGCAAATAGTTCTTATCGTTGCTGTGAAGATTAAATTATGTAAAGTTTAGCTTGGTGCCTGCGACATTGAGTGCTCAACAAGTGACAGCATAAGTACAGTGGTTAAGATATAGTTACTGAGCACGTCCACAGACAGGCACCGCGCTGAGCACCGCACGTGTGTTAACTTAATCAGTCCTCATAACAGCCCTGCAAGGCGGATCTAATTACCATCCTCATCTTACAAATAAAGAAACCAAGGCACAGAGAAGGGGTGACTCTTGGCTAAGGTCTGTTAGCTAATAAATGACTGAGCTGGGACTCCAATCCAGGCCGCTTAGAATCTGCACTCTTAACCAGTACTATGATTATAGTTCTAATTACAATAAGAATTATAATTACTATTCCAAGAGGCAGTGAGCTCTCAGTCCCTGGCAGTGGCTGGGTGGGGTGGGCAGACCCCAGGGGTCCCTGCCTGGAGGGGAGGGAGGTGGTTTGGGGCTGGCCTTCAGGAGCACTCGGCAGGAGGGTCCCCTGGCTTGGGGACAGTGGGGGGCAGAGGAGGAGGGAGAGCCCCTTTGTGTGCCGGGCCCTGGGCTGGCCTTGCCGCAGCTCCAGGAGAAAGCAGCAAGGAGCCACTCTGGGCTGCAAATCAGATCCTAACTTTCCAGCTTAGCTCCTTCTCTTTCTGGCCTGCGGGCCCCCTGTTGGCACCTAGGCTTCCCTGGATGCTTTGGGGGCTGACTCCCAGGGCCAGGGCTGCCCGGCCCCTCTGAAGGGCAGTTGACGTGGGCTGGTCCCTGCCGAAGATGACCCCCTCCTCGCAGTGGAAGGAAGAGCCCATTTCCCATCAGTGCAGAGACTGGCGTGGTGGGCGGGTGGGAGTGGTCCCCAGGCCCATTGTGTGGTGCTGATAAAGTGCGGAAGCTGAGGTTAGAATGGGAGGAAGTGTGGGCTCAAGGCCCTTTCCCACGGGTGGGGGCTTCGGGCACTGCCCAGGCCAGCGGGACCACAGCCTGAATGTTCAGTAGGTGACAGCAGTAACACTCACTGGGCAAGGAACACCGACAGCCCTGCTCAGTGAGGGTGCCCTGTGTGCCAGGCTTGGGCCTCGGGGGCCCAGACTTTTCCTAGTATGTATTCTAATGGGGGGGGGGGGTATGGTCATCGTCATATCTTATGTTAGAACTAAAGAAGCCGAAGCTGAGAGGCTGGGAAACGTCTCCGAAGTCAGTGGAAGTAGGGTCGATACCCAGGTCTGGCTGCAAACCGAGCCCTAGAATCTCACATTACAGCCGGGTGTGTGCCTGGGTGTGCACGTACACACACGTGTTTACAACCTTGGTGGGGCAGCATTCTCAGGAAGGAGGCGCATTTCCCCTGAGTCTTTCACTGAAAACATTCAAACTGCGCTCTGTCCTTGCATCTGAGTAGCAGCATCCTCTGGCGGAGAGACACATGGCTCGACTTCAGTTAGACCTAGCTTCCAGCTGTCAGTTAAATGCAGGGTATCTTTGGCCAAGTGACGTAACTTCTCTGAGCCTCTGTTTACTTTATGGACTTACCCTGAAGATTAATGAGATAGTATCTGAATAATACACATTCCAAGGTCTAGCCTATAGTACAAGTTTTATAAATGATGCCACCCTTCATCCATCCATCCATTAGTTCATCTATCCATCAATAGATGGGTGTTTCACTGAAGCTAGCAGCTCCTCCTGCTGGATATCTTGGGATTACTTTTCTTTCCAGAATTAACAGTATTTTAAGGCTTAGCCCATCTTCATACGACAAACATCAGGAGGGTTAACTCTTTCATGGACCAGTGGTTGAAAAGTACTGGCTTACCCCATCTTTATTTTACAAATGAGGAAATGACACCCCGGGTGGGGTTCACGAGGCTTCAGAGCTGAGACCCATACCTGGTGGCCTTCTGTCTTCTCTTGGGACATAGTGTTCAAGCCCGTCCCTCCTTGCTCTGTAGCTTCTCTGCAATCTCAGAGCATTTCCTGGGCTTCTGCTCTGGGTGGCATGGTTGGGGCCCTGATTTCTCCTGGGGAAGGACCGGCAAGCACAGGCAGGGCGAGGGAGGCAGAGGGAGGCCCCAGGAGAGAGGGTGGGAGTCCGGCATGGTCTGGAGGAGTGTTGGACTGGGGGGAGGTGGAGACTGGGGGGAAGAGGAGAGGGCAGACAAGAAGGGGGGGAGTGGGTGGAGCCTGTGAGCCTGGGGATAGAGCTGCAGGCCCTGAATCAAGCAGCAAGAGCCTCAAGATGCACCACTCCCAGTCTGATTTTTTTTCCTCTCTCTTGATTCATTCATTCATTCAACACATATTTATTGGATCCTCATGTGTACTAGGCCCAGTGAAGGTGACCCAGACAGAGGTGAAGGCCGACAGAGGCCTTGCTCGTGGGGACTTACAGTCCAGCGGAGGAGACATATTTGGAACAAGCCATTTTGGGTATAGCGGGGACCTTAACGTAGGTAAAGGGACACAAACTGGATCTAGAGATCAGGGAGGGGCTCGGAGATGAGGAGGCACTTAAGCAGCTTTCCCGAGGTCTAGGTCTTTCCCGGGGCTGGGTCTTAGGAGGAGAGGAAGGTGGGTGCACCACAAAGGCATCCCCCGTAGAAGGAGTAGCACGTGCAAAGGCCTGAAATAAGGGGTCACGGCAGGTGTAGACATTTTGTTTGGCCGGAGAGCAGGTCGGGGAGGTTGCTGGAACAGGAGTCAGGCTGGAGAAGTAACTGAAGGAGTTGTACTGACGTTAAAAAGGAACTTTCTGGGCCCTGGCCGGTTGGCTCAGCGGTAGAGTGTCGGCCTGGCGTGCGGGGGACCTGGGTTCGATTCCCGGCCAGGGCACATAGGAGAAGCGCCCATTTGCTTTTCCACTACCCCCTCCTTCCTCTCTGTCTCTCTCTTCCCCTCCCGCAGCCAAGGCTCCATTGGAGCAAAGATGGCCCGGGCGCTGGGGATGGCTCCTTGGCCTCTGCCCTAGGCGCTAGAGTGGCTCTGGTCGCGGCAGAGCGACACCCCGGAGGGGCAGAGCATCGCCCCCTGGTGGGCAGAGTATCGCCCCTGGTGGGCATGCCAGGTGGATCCCGGTTGGGCGCATGCGGGAGTCTGTCTGACTGTCTCTCCCCGTTTCCAGCTTCAGAAAAATACAAAAAAAAAAAAAAAAAAAAAAAAAGGAACTTTCTGCCCAGATCCCAAGATGGTAGACCCTGTATTCCATGTTATGCAGTTTGGATATTAACCTGAGGGCACTGGGGAGCCATGTGAACTTTTAAGTCTAGAGAGGTGCTCTCGGGCCTGGGTAATAATTCACTTTACACAGCGCCAGGCCCTAGGTGCACCAGGGGGAGACCCCTGTGGGTGGAGGCGCTGCCAAGCCAGCTGCACCCGTTGGACAGGCTGTTTCCAGTAGCGGGGTCTCCCTCCCTCGCCCGTCTGTGAGGGGTAGGAGCTTTAGGGGAAACGGGAGGGGACCATTTCTCAGGAGCCACTGGATCTCTAAGCCTCCGCTCAGGCAGCAGTCCCTGGATGCCCAGGTTCCAACATATTTGTCTTTTCTCTGCAGATGAGTGGGCCTGACACGGTGGGGGACGATGACGAAGGCTCCCGGAAGAGAAAGAGCAAAAACCTGTATGTTGGAAAGCTCCCTGGCCCTCCCCTAGCGATCAGGGTGGCTCCTGGCACCCCTCTTCCTCCTGCAGGGGTACCGGCGGGGAGAAGGGGCTGCACTCAGGCCTGCCCCAGGCAGACACCAGCGAACAGCAGGATCTTGGGACTTAGCAGTGGCCCCAGGGTGGGGCCCCCAGGGTTCTCAGCATCCGGCACTGCCCTCAGCATCTACATAGCACGAGGCAACGTGTTGATTCTGTGCCTGGAAGCCAGAGGAAAGCAAGCAGAGACAACCAGCCAGGTTGCCACGGCTCTGGCCCAGCCTCTGAGATGAGTAGTGTCTGAGTGACCTCGACAAATTCCTTGCTCCCTTTGAGAAAGGGCTGAACAGATAATTCATAAGGTTTCTCTTTTTCCTCTTGGCTCTTGATTGCTGACAGTCTCGGACATTGCCAGGAGGGGGCGCTGCTGGACCAGATAGCATATCCCATGTTCCTCAAGCCTTTTTGGTCATGCTCAGTGTCCATTACACTTTCATTCTGGGGTTTGGTAGAAGTGTCAATTAACAGGGTGTGTAGTGACTCCCCTTGGGTAGCCTTGTGATCACAGGCCTGGGCCCTGGCAACTGCAGAGAGGAACAGGGAAGGAGGCAGAGAGACTCATGGTGGCACCTAGAGGGGGTCCTTCTCCCCTGTAAGTTCTGGGGTGCTCACCATTACGCACAAGCCTGCAGCAGGGAACAATCACACTTTCTAGGGACGATAAAACTCACGAACAAAAGTAGTCCTTTGCACCAACCCCACGGTCCAGGCCAGAGCTGCTGTGGGCGGGCTCCCGGGGTGGAGCAGTGGAGGGCTTTGACCGGGGTGCTGCAGCTGCCCTGGGCCACCAACTCGAGCCTCCTTTCAGAGTGGGCATTACCTTTTGAATGCCCAAGGTCACATTCTTAAGAGTTTATTTGAGGACTCTTACAATCTGGGATAATAATATAAATCATATTTGTGCTAGACACTGTTCTATGTGTATTACATATATTATCTAGCTTAATTTTTGCCATTATTTTTATTTCACTTTTTTTTTTCTTATTTACTCTACAAATAAAATGAGGCAGAAAAAAGTTACTTGTCTAAGGTCACATAAGAAGTAAGTGGTAGAGTTAGGAGCTGAAACCTGGCATGCTGGCTCTAAAAAATACATGACATACACACACATATGCATACACACACACATTCACACGCACATGCACATGCACATACATACATGTATTCTTCAGAGCACACTAAAGGAAGTCCACAGCTGCCGTGCTAAGTCGCCTTTGAGCCCAGGGGCCATGCATGCCCTCTGTCATGGCTCTGACTGGACGGAAGTGCTCCTTTAGCTTCTTGTGAGTCCCTGTTCTGTCCTCTGACTTCTGCCATCTTTCTCAAGTTGTCTGTGTGCCAGTTGGGGACTTCCAAGGACCTCTCCAGTTGCGCCCTGCAGCTGTTGGTCTGCCCAGCTGTGCCTCTGGGAGGAAAGGCTTGGCTGGGCCAGCCCCAGAGAAACACTGTGCTCTGAGCCAGTCAGAAGCCCCTCAAGGCTGGACCTCAGAAACCCCCCACCCCCACCCCCGCCGGGCTTCTCTGTGCTCACCTGGATGGTGGGCCTGCAGCAGGGGGACTCTCAGAGCACCGTGCCCAGGAAGCGGTGCTCTCTCTCCTAGCCACGCCAGGGCGCTCTGAGCACCCCAGGCCTCGCCCAGAGGGTTGCCAGTCCCTAGACGTATCTCACTGACTTAGAACCTAGAGTAGGGTCTCCATCCCTGGGCAGCTGCCCAGACCCTCATCAGGAGGCACATGGGCCTCAGCTCCTAAGCCTGAGCAGTCCTGTGCTAAAGCTTTACGGGCACTTCCCCCTTGCCTTGAAGCAGCCCAGCAGAAGGTAAGTACCTTTATCATGCCTGCTGAACAGATAAGAACAGTGGACATTCAGAGAGGTGAGGTAACTTGACAAAGGGCACACAGTTGGTTGCTGCTGGAGCTGGGATTTGAACCCTGGGCTGTCTGGCTTCAGATTCTCACTTTTAACCTCCACGGGGCACCACTTCCCTCAATTACACAGGGTGTCCCATAGGTCATAGTGCCGTTTGAAGGTTGAATAACTTCAGAGAATAAATGTTACAGACTTACAAAACACATTTATAAGTTGAATTACTGACATTTCTTTTACACTTATTTAGTTCTGTGATTCAGATCACACATGTTAAACTTTTGGTTTCAGTCAGCATTTTTCATCTTTAATTAGAAAGACGAAGACCAAAAATTAAAACAAAAAATGTATTCTTCAAAAATCACGAAACTAAATGTCTTAAAAATGAAATAACTAGACTTTCAAAACATGTTTTTGAAAGTTTTGTAGGACTTGTACTTCTGAAGTTATTTCAGCTTAAAGTTGTCCCAAGCCATTTGGTGCCTCCTGCCTGTCCCCGCGTGGGTATATCCGAAGCCAGCGAGTGAGGCTGAGAGGCCAGCTGGCGGGGCTGGACCAGGAGGTGCCCAGAGTAGGGAGCTCGAGACAAGGGGGGCGGGCGCAGGCGAACAGGAGCACAGGACATTTAACCCCTTTCCTGCCAGCAGCTTTGCTCAGCGCTGAAATCTGCAGCCTGGGGGGCGTGGCAAGGCCAAAAATAGTTCTTGGCTAAAAATAGCCAGTCCTGCCTTGGTGTGCGAGCCTCCCCTCCTTTCCTTCTTCCCTTCCAGCAATTTGCTGACTTGTTTTCTCCTCCTTAGCCCCCCCAGCGCTGCCATGGTAATGGGGGAGGCCAGTCACAAATAACTGGGTCTGGCTTCCTGCCTGGGCGGGCCCCAGAGGCCGCTCCTTACAGACACATGCCCCTTTCACGGGCTCCCTCTCCCGGTTGGCCAGCAGGGATTTTTTTTTCTGCTCCCAGTCCTGATCCCTCCCATTTCCTGGCTCCTCCTGTCCGAGTTCCAGCCCAGCCTGTGCCTGGGAGTCCAGTTGTAAGGCTGGAATCTCAGCGAGCGCACTCGGCTGCATCCTGCCCCACTGCTGCCTGCCTGCCCCCCAGGACAGTGTGGGGAGCAGGAACTGGGAGTGCTCCCTGCAGACCTTCCTGGGGCCCGAGGTGGGGGGCCCGACAGAGATGCTCCGAGGCATGTACCTCACGCGCAACGGGAACCTGCAGAGGCGGCACACGATGAAGGAGTAGGTGGCCCTCGCCCTGGCCCGCGGCCTCCGCACCTTGAATTTGCAGGGGCCGAGTGTGCCAGGCTGACCACCTCCCTTCTCTGCTTCTGCCCTCAGAGCCAAGGACATGAAGAACAAGTTGGGCATCTTCAGGCGAAGGAACGAGTCCCCCGGGGCCCAGCCAGCGGGCAAGGCAGACAAAGTGATGAAGTCATTCAAGTAGGTCCTCCCTGGTACCCCAGGACCCCTCCTGCTCTCCTTGGTCCCCCGGGGCGGGGGAGCAGGCCCGGCGGAGGGGTTAAGTGGGAAGGGGAGTTGCTGGCTTGATCCAGCTCTGGGTTGGATGGAGGCTCTGACAGAGGGAGCCTGGTACCTGCAAGCAGCAGCCCTCAGGGGGCAGAACTGCGCTGGGAAGGAAGGCCAGGCAGGGTGGGGTGGGGACTAGAAGTAATGCTGGCCCCAAGAAAGGAGATGGGCCCCTCCTGGGCTCCCCAGGCAGGATCAGCCACTGCCTGGGCCACGGGCAGCTAACAGAGGCTGCCTAGACCCAGACACCCCGCTTTTCGGGGCCTCACGGTGCCCTCACTGTACTCCTTCCTTCTCCCCCAGGCCCACCTCGGAGGAAGCCCTCAAGTGGGGCGAGTCCTTGGAGAAGCTGCTGCTTCACAAATGTAAGTGGGGGCCAGTGGCATGTCCCCTCCCTGGGCTCTCTCTCCCTCCCTCTCATCCTCCTCTCCTAGACCAGAGGCTGTGATCAATCCCAGAGAAGTAACCTTTCCCTCTTTCCTGGACCCAGCCAGGTGGCCCTGTTGGGAGAGGCTGAGCCTGGCAGAGGCCCTTAGCCTGGACTTGCAGCCAGCTTCTGCCAGCCCCTCCCTGTCCATGGGAGCTGGCACTGCCTGCTAGAGGCCTTTGGGACCTGTGTGCTCAGACACATTTTCCCAGAATAACAATAAACATTTCCATGTACCGAGGGCTTGCACTGGGCCAAATGTGCCTGTCACCTCATGGGCAGGATCCCCTCTGATCCTCTCAGGGCTCCAGGAGACTGGCTCATGATGAGGAAACTGAGGCCCAAATGGGGAGAGACCTGGCTGAGGCCCACAGAGCGGCAGTGGCAGGGGTGGGACCACATCCCAGGGCAGCTGGCTCCCGGGAGCTTCTGACTAAACACATCCAGGCTCTGTGTCCTAACTGCCCCAGGAGGGTAGTCTGGGGGCCCGAGGGCAGGAGGGGCTGGTTCTGCCTCTCACCCACGATCTGGGCTTCTCCTCACAGATGGGTTAGCAGTGTTCCAGGCCTTCCTTCGCACTGAGTTTAGTGAGGAGAACCTGGAATTCTGGCTGGCGTGCGAGGACTTTAAGAAGGTCAAGTCACAGTCCAAGATGGCAGCCAAGGCCAAGAAGATCTTTGCCGAGTACATTGCAATCCAGTCCTGCAAGGAGGTAGGTCCTCGGGCTGGGCCCTCAGCCCCGTCCCCATGCCCCATGGCCTCTTAGTGATTGGTGGCACCTGGCCACCAAGGAGGAGATCAGGAAGGGAAGAGGGCAGTGAATCTTAGGGACTGTGTGCCCCGGGTGAAGAGGAAGGGAGCTGGGGCCCCGGAAGGAACTGAATGCCACTGATAACATGAATGGCCTCTGTCGAGTTGCTAAGCCCTTTGTGAATGAGCTCTTGTATTTAACCCTCATGACAACCTGTAAAATAGGTTTTAATATCATCTTTATTTTTAAAATGAGAGACAGTCTTGGAGAGCCTAATTGTAGTAGCTGACATCTATTGAGCGCTTACTGTGTGTAAGCGCTGTGTACAGAGTCACAGGGGTGAACTATTATTTAATCCCTATCTATTTAATACAGATGAGCTTGTTTAATTTGTACAACTCTTTGAAGAATGTACTATTATTCGTAATCTATAGCTAAGATAACCGAGGCTCAGGGCACTTAAGTGATTTGCCATACACCTAGGTGTGGCACTGTTGGGATTCGAACCTGGGCAGCCTGACCCTAGAGGTGGTGTTTTCAGGCCCTACAGTAAGTGGCCGAGCTAGGGCTTGAATCTGCTGACCCGATGGCCTCCACTCTGAACTTCAAGATGTGGAGCAGAGGGCCTTGGAGGTTGAGAGGCTGGAGGGGTCCCTGGCCCCGGTTCCGAGGGTCAGCCCCATGTGGGCAGCCCTGACCGTGTCCCCTCTGCCCCTGAAGGTAAACCTGGACTCGTACACACGGGAGCACACCAAGGACAACCTGCAGAGCGTCACGCGGGGCTGCTTCGACCTGGCACAGAAGCGCATCTTCGGGCTCATGGAAAAGGACTCGTACCCACGCTTCCTCCGCTCTGACCTCTACCTGGACCTCATTAATCAGAAGAAGATGAGCCCTCCACTTTAGGGGGCCACCAGGGTAGAGTTCAGTGTTCACACGAGGAGGGCTGGGCCCCCTCCCTCATACCCTTCTCCCCTGTGACGGAGGGGGCAACCAAGTCCCCAGAGGCTGCGTCTCCGGACAGACAGATGGACATTTGGATGAGAGGCTTGGACCAAGAGAGGCCCAGGCCAATGGAGGAGAGACGGACTGGCCCTGTTGGGTCCCCACTGCCTCGGTACAAGAGGGCCCAAGGGCCCCGCAGGTCAGGGGCCCTGGCTGAGGGGTCGCTCCCGGCTGCGGAGACCTCGCATTGACCAAGTTCCTTAAAGAACTGGCTGAAGGGGCAGGGGCGTGGCCCGGGCTCCGGGCGGCGCGGACCCCGGCCTTGAGTTTTATTTATTTAAACAGTAGTGGGACGCTTGGCACGTCTTCCTGTACGAGGAAACGTTTGCCTCATCAGTTTTCCTAATTTACAAGTGCAATATTTTAACCAACGCCTTGTGAGAAGCCGCCTTGCAGAAAAGGTGGACATCATTTCCAGTGTCAGGGGAGTGGCTGGTCCCGGGCACCAGGGGTGGGCAGCAGGGCCTTCTGGACTGATGAGGCCTGGAGGGGCAGGTGACACAGCCTGACCTCGCACAGAAATCCAGCATCCTCAAGGAAGGAGGTCCCTTTGGGGCGCCGGGAAAGCATGCCACCCTCAGATCACACAGCAGCCCGGTCTGGAGCTAATAAAAGGCCTGTGTTATTTCTTGTTTTTGACCCTTTCTGTGTGTTTCCGGTGTAGAGGCTCTCCCGGGTGACTGGGGCTGAGAGGGGTGGGTAGTTGGGCAGTTGGTCCGGCGTCTCCTCCTCTCCGAGCATCAGCTGCCTCCCATCCTGGAGCCAGAGACACGATACGCCTGTGAGAGCTGCTCGGTGACAGCCTCTGTCCCCGTGCCCGGCGCTCTGCCCTGCTGGGTCCTCGTACCATCTCCTCTTTGCCGCCAGCCTGGGAGGTAGGGCTAGCCCCATGTTACAGATGAGGAGAGTGAAACACAGGCAGGTAAGGAGACTTGTCCAAGGTCGCACAGTGGGCAAGTGGCAGAGACAGGGTTCAGTCTAAGTCCATCTGGCTGTGTTCTTTGGGTCTCTTGTCCTCTACCAGCTACGGGACGGAGTCGGGCCTTGGCCACCAACGGGCTGTGTGACCCCTAGTAAGTTTCCTCACGTCTCTGCCCTGCCACACCCTGAGATTCTGGTGGAGCTCTCAGCTGTCACAGGGCTGGTTGTTGGTGGTGGACAGGGCCAGAATCTTTGGCAGGCGAGCAGGCTCACAGGCTCACGGAGGCCCTTAGGACAGAAGAACTAGGGAGGTGACAGGGAAGAGGAGGGTTCGCAGCCCCCCTATGGCCCTGGGCAAGGCTTCCTCCTCTGTGCCTAAGAAGAGATGCAGATCTGGGAAAAGCCTGGTCCGAAGCCACAATGCAGGGGAGGCCCTGGCCCCCGCTCCTGGAGGGGTAGAAGAGAGCCTGGGGCCCAGGCCACGCTGATGCCAAAGCTTCCCTCGCTGCCACCCAAAACCTGCGGGGTTCAGGGCAGGGCCAGGGCGTGGCCTGGGCTGGGGACAGGCTCAGGGGGCTGGCTTAAAACCAGACAGGATTGGTTGGTGCAGGAGGGCTGGACTCCCCTTGGATCTTGTTTGCTGCCTGGTGTCCTGAGTTCGGGTCCGCCCACTGGGGCCTTGGAGATGGAAAGGCCATGGGGCTATATAGCCACCCTCCTCCCTTCTTTCCCTCCCTGGTCGCACTGGACGAGGCCACCCCCTTGTGCCCCCACAAGGAGAAATGGTCGTGCCTGGAGGCCTAACCTGGGGCCAGCACTCAGTAGGAGCTCTGTACGTGTATGGCCTTTTCCCTAGCACCAGGATGGGAGCTCCTCCAGGAAGGGGGCTGTTCTTCCAGGCTCCGGACCTGGCCCGTGAGCCCTGCGTGGCTGTGTAACAGTGAAGGGCTCCCCTGGCCGAGAGCTCGCCAGTGGCTCAGCGGGCAGAAAGGACAGGAACAGAGAGGTGCTCCTAATTGGGAACAAGGACATCTTCTGCTTGGAGGAGACACTCAGCCCACAAAGAGACTCCCCTTTCTTTATTCCGGGGATTTAGCACCCCCCCCTCTATGCGCTCCACCTTCCCACCCCAAATTACCATGGAAACCAGAGTCCAGGAGAACAAAGTCAGGCAGATGGAATTCCCATTTCAGAAGGCCCCACGGCCTCGTATCCATTACTCACACCCAGGTCCCTCGGCCTCAGAGGGGCTTCAGCTGCACTAAGCTGCTGGAGGGTGGACAGGAGAGGCGCCCGGAGCCTCCTGCCCTGGGCTCCGGGCGCGGCTTGGGCACAGCGCTCCTCCCCTCACCTGCTCAGCGTGGCTGGGCTGGTCTGCGTTCCTCTCGCCCTCTCACAGGTGAGGCGGGAGCAGGCTTCTGGGCCCCTGGCAACCCCAGCTGGTCAGTGGGACCTGGGAGCTGCGAGGTCAGTCATTCCAGCTCCCTCCCACCCTGCAGGTAGGAAGCCGGAGGTGAAGGGAGAGAAACAGCACCCAGTGAGGGAGAAGTCAGGCTCTGGAATTCAGCTCCTGGCTCTACCACTGACTACTAGCGCCAATTTTTGAATCATTCACGTAACCTTTCTTTGCCTCAGTTTCCTCATCTATAAACTGTGCGTGTAAACTCTGCCCCAGAGCTGTGATGACTGAGCAAGGTCGTTGCTGTGTAAAGTTTAGACCTGGCACAGGGCTGTGCCCCTTCAGCATGAGCCGCTGTTAGCGGCATCATTCTTCTGGGGCAGAGGGAGGTGGCAAAGCTCATTCTCCAGTTGCCCTGCCCAGGCTTTACCCTATTAGAGGGGACAGGGAGCCTTCCCTCTCAGACTCCAGATCCCTGCCCTTCCAGGAACAGTTTTGCAGGAGGACAAAGCCAGCTATTCCAGGGACTAAGTCAGAACAGCCTGTCTCCATGCCTCTGCCCAGTCTTGACCTAGTTGGGCACACTTGGGGTCAGATGGCAAATAGCTTGTGAAAGGTGGAAAGGGGAGAGGGCACAGCAGTGCCACTTGGTTGGATGCCAGTGGACGGAGATTCAGTGCTGGCCTGCCTGTGCCAACATCAGCTGCCTTCTTGCAGGCAAGTCAATTCCTTGCACTCTCTGCCTCTTGGTCCAGCTTGGGGCAGATACGGCCTCAGGACTCTCTCCATCAGGCCCAAACGGCTGCCTGGTGCTTGGGTCCCTTCTTGGGTTTCTGCTTGCCTCCCTCCTGTAACAGGGGGACCACCATCTCCAGAAGCAGCTCAGGAGGGCCGAGAGCCTCTCGGGGTTCTGAGGTCCTTTCCTGGGGGGGGATGCTGGGTGGGGTGGGGCCGTGGCGGCAGGTCAGCTCCATTCTCAGGCCCCACGCCTCCCTGTTCCCCTCACCCTCACCGGACTCCTCTGAGCTCTGAGCTCCCTCTCCAATCCGCCTCTTCCTCGGAGCTCTCTGCTCTCAGGCAGCAGCCCCTGGGACTCGGAGGAGCACTCCTGTGATATTGTTTTGCTTACAATCAGCAACATCTGGGAAACATCTGTCTGCCTGTCCTCCCTTTGGCCGGGTAGGCGGGGTGGGGGAAGGAGGTACCCTGGGCCTCTGGCCACGGAGGAGCCCCCTTTGGGGCGTGTGTGGGGGGTGAGCTGTGGGGCTGATCTGAGCCTGCTCAGCCCGGATGGGAGCGAGGGCACGGCTGGGAGCGAGGGCATGGCTGGCGGGGGGAGGGCAGTGACAGTTGCAGATACAAAGTATTAACTACGGTCACACCCACCACAGGTGCTCCGTGACGTGTCCCCATCAGTCCTCACAGGTCTGCAGAAGGTCTGGGTACTGTGTTCATTATACAAATGAGGAGGTTCCAGTATAGAGAAATGGACAAGCATATTGTGACTGAGCAGGGACTGGAGACCCGAACCCTAACTTCTAGGCAGCCTCATCTCCAGCCAGTCTGAGAGTTAGTGGCGTGGATGGGGACTCTGACCGCAGCTTCTCTTTGGCCGAGGGCAGAGCTTTTCTAAGCAGGGCCAAGGGATGGCTGGGGCCGACGTGTGTAGAGATATTTGGTCCTGAGTTGAATCTCGGTTCTCGGTATAGATGTGTGGTAAGTAGTCTTACCTCTCCGAGCCTCAGTTGTCTCATCTATAGAATGGAAGTAATAATCCACCTCATGGGACTCACATGGACTTGGTGAGATGATAAATAGTGTAAATACTCAGCACAGGGCCAGCTAGAGAGGGGGCACTCCCACGGGGTCAGAGGAGGGAGGCCCGGGGCTGTGACTGTGACCCAAGAGGTGAGCTGAGGCCAAACCTCAACCAGCTGCTCAAGAGGAAGCCGCCTCCGCATCTGCCTCATGGCCAGTTTCTGAGAAGAGATGACCAATGACTCATGACAAAGGCAGGGCCCCAGGAGGGTGGGGTTGGGCCCCCAGTTCCATGTGGGCTCAGCAGGGTCCTACCTGCCAGTTCCAGGGACCACCGAATAGCACCTACACCACCAGGCAGCCGCCTTGCCCCCAGGTCAGTCCCAAACCATCCTGTGACTGTGGGTGAGGCCCTGCCCCCTTCCTGCTGGTTTCTTCTGGAAAATGAGAACCATGTTTCCCTGTCTGAGGACCTTCTGAAGGGGCAGGTGGTGTTTTGTGTGGTGTGAGAGGCTGGGATCCAGGCCACATGTGTGTGTGTGTGTGTGCGTGTGTGTGTGTGTGTGTGCGCGCGCGCGCGCGCGCCTGTGTGTACATGAGTTGTTAGGACTCTAAAAATAGAGCTTAACCACTTCCCCAGAGGACTGAGGTCCGACTTGGATGGGGCTATCTATTTACCACTTGCCCCGAGTCCCCATGGTTCATGCCCCTCAGGACACTTCCCTCCGTGTCCTCCAGCCAGTCTGAGCCGAGGAAGGATCTGCTGGTTCATGACCCATGGCTTCCCTTGCGGTACAGTCCTCACCCCATTCTGCCTCTGCCACACACACAGAGACCCTGAGCCCAGACCAGAGAGGCCCCTGGTGGGGGGGCTCCGTTTGTACCTAGAACACTCTTTCTCCCCTTCCTCAGTTCTTAATGATGATGATGATGATAACAGCTAACCTTCACTGAGCACTGACTATTTATCGGGCACCGTGCCGAGTATTTGACTGACACTGTCTTATTCTGTGCTCACAATAACCCCATGAGTAAGAGCTAGTATTGTGCGCCACCACAGTGGGAGTCAGACTGTGTGGGCTAACCCCAGCTCTGCCCCTTAGATGTGTGACATGGGGCAAGTTGCTTCTCTTTCTGGGCCTCAGTTTAATCATCTGCACATGGGGATAAAAATAGTACCTGTACCTTAAGGCAGCTATAGAAAGAATTAAAAGAGTTAATACCTGTAGAGTTCTTAGGACAGTGCCTGGCACCTTGTAAATGCTGTATAAGTGTTTTTGTTAACTAAACTTCTATTTCTCAGACAAGAAAACTGAGGCTTAGAGAGAACTTGGACCTTGCCCAAGGTTACACAGTGACAAGAGGGAGGTGAGATTTGAACCCAGACTGGCTGGCTTCGGAACCCATGCTCTTGAGAGCTAGACTAGCCAACTCTCCCTTCTCCTTCTCCCCAGAGCTCAGTTGTGATGTCACATCCTCTGAGAAGCCTTCCCTGATTTACTGGAGAAGGGCCCCTGCCATCTGCTCATGAAATGCTCTGTGCTTCCCTTTCATGGCACTTGTCATAGATTGTAATTGCTTATACATATGTGTCCATCTCATTACTGTTTGTCCCTTCTCCTCAACTCTAACGTCCTTGGGCAGAGACCATGTCTGTCTTGTTCCTGATTGCTTCCCTAGCATTATCATATTATCTGATACATAGTAAGTGCTTAATAAACACTTATTAAGTGAACGGGAGGCATATAGGGCTTAGCACAGCTAGTTGCCCAGGATAAGCTCATGAAAAAGAGTAGCCCAGGTAAGAAACCACTATATAAGTAAAGGTTAAGTTCTATCGTGAGAGATAGAAAACATAAAATAAAAGTTCATATCTCTATCGCATAAAGGAAATTCATATATAAACAGCCCAGGGCTGGTATAACATCTCCATGGTGAACAGGCGCTCTAATTTTTTCTCTTCTGTTGTTTTGCCATCCTCAAAAGGTAGCTTCTGTCTGACCAGGCGGTGGTGCAGTGGATAGAGCGTCGGACTGGAATGCGGAGGACCCAGGTTCCAGACCCCAAGGTCGCCAGCTTTAGCGAGGCCTCATCTGGTTTGAGCAAAGCTCACCAGCTTGAGCCCAAGGTCGCTGGCTCCAGCAAGGGGTTACTCGATCTGCTGAAGGCCCACGGTCAGGGCACATATGAGAGAGCAATCAATGAACAACTAAGGTGTCACAACAAAAAACTGATGATTGATGCTTCTCGTCTCTCTGTGTTCCTGTCTGTCTGTCCCTATCTATCCCTCTCTCTAAATCTTTCTCTGTCTCTGTTTAAAAGAAAAAAAAGTAACTTCTACCTCATAACTAACATAGCTGCTGGAGTTCCAGCCATCACATCTGCATTCCAAACTATGGGAAGAACGAAGGGGCTAAGAAAGAGGAGGTCAAAAGTGGTGAATGTCTATTCTTTCCCAGAGAAGGAACTGTCACATGACACTTTCCCTTATATCCCATTGGTCAGATATTAGTTACACGGCCACTAATCACAAGAGGCTGGAATGTCATCTTAATCCAAATAGCCATATGACCAGATAAAAACCAGAGACGCTATTACTCTGGAGTGACAGAAGGGCAGAACAGATGTTGGAGGACAACTAGCTGTCTCTGCCATAGTAACCAATGACAGACATTCATCCTCCTAGAGCTGTGGAGAGGAGCTGAGGCAAGAGGACATGTATTAGTTAGCTCTTGTCACACCAGTGCTGCAAAACAAATCCTCCAAAACTCAGCAGCTTAAAACAACCGTCACATATTCTCTCTATGGGGCACCCGGAGTCAGCAAACCCAGGAGCAGCTGGCCAGACTTGGCTCCTCGCTGTGGCCTTGGCTCAGATCTGCTCCACGTGGCCCACCCGCCAGGCAGAAGGGTCAGCATCTACCTGGGGAAAGCTCTCATCACTAAAATGAAAGTGGTTTGGAGTTATAATATTTTCCTTTACATTTTGAAATAATTACATATTTACAGAAAATTGCAAAAATGTTCCATGTACCCATCACCAAGCTCCCCCAATAGTTACATCATCATACAGCACAATATCAAAACCAGAATGTGACAGTTCTGAGTCACTTTACCACATGTGTAGATTATGGAAACACCATCGCAATCAAGATACAGACCCCTTTCACCACAAAGATCTTTCTCGATACTTTTTTTATAGTCACACACACCCCGCCCCCACATCCCCAACCCCTGGCAACCACTAATCTTCCCCTCACATATGTAATTTTGTCATTTTAAGAATGTTATAAAAATGGAGTCCTGCTCTATGTGACCTTGTGAGTGAAGATTGTCTATCTTCACTCATCTTCGTGTCCTCCAGATCCATCCAAGGTGTGCGTATCGATAGCTCAGTCCTGTCTATTTCTGAGTAGTGCTCCGTGGTATGGAGGTATAACAGTTGGTTTCACTATTCACTTATTGAGGGGTATTTTGGTTGTTTCCAGTTCTTGGCTACTACACACAAAGCTGCTGTGAACAGCTATGCGGAGACTTCTGGGTGGACACAGGCTTCATTTCTCCGGGATGAATGCCCAGGAGCTCATGACTCGGTTGTATGGAAAGTGGAGGGTTAATTTTTAAGAAACTGCCAAGCTATCACCCAGAGTAGCTACATGATGAGAGACCCAGTTTCTCTGCAAATCTACCAGCATTTAAAGTTGGCCTTGTGTTCCATTTTAGCTGTCATAACAGGTGTGAGGTGAGAGCTCGTCAGGGTCTTAATGTGCATTTCCCTAATGGCCAGTGAGAGTGGGCGTCTTATTTATTGGCATCGGAGCATCCTCCTTGGTGAAATGTCTCTTCATGTCTTTTCCCCATTTTCCAATGAGAGTTGGACTTTTTCACTTTTTCACTGTTGAGTTTGGGAGCACTTCATAGATTTTACATATGAATCCTTTGTCAGGTATGTAATTTGTAAATGATTTCTCTCAGTCTGTAGCTTGTCTCTTTAGCCTCTTAATGTGTCTTTTGCAAATTAAATGCTTTCTCATTTTGATCAAGTCCAATTTATCATTTTTTTCTTAGATTGATCATGTTTTCAGTGTTATGTCTAAAAACATTTTATCAATCCTTGGGTCCTAAAGATTTTCTCCTATGTTTTCTTCTAAAAGTTTTATAGTTTTCCTTAATATATGGTTCCTTTTGAGTTAATTCTGGTGTGAGATGTGAGGTTGAGGGTTCATTATTTCCTTTCTTTCTTTCTTTCTTTCTTTCTTTCTTTCTTTCTTTCTTTCTTTCTTTCTTCTTTTTTTGCATAAAGATGTCCAGTTGCTCTAGCATCATTTGTTTAAAAGACAGCTCTTCATTCATTAAATTCTTTTATTTAAAGCTTTAGTTTTTTTGTTTACTGTTTGAAACCAGCTTTATTGAGATGCTATCATGCATCATACAGTTTACCTGTTTAAAGTATACAACTCAGTGGTTTTTAGTACATTCACAAAGTTGCACAACCCTCGCCACAATGTTAGAACATTTTTATCATCCCCTAAAATACCTCTATACTTATTAGTCCTCCCTCTCTTCTCTATATCCCAGCCTTCCCAGTCTTGGGCAAGTACTAATCTACTTTTCTGTCTCAGATTTGCCTCTCGTGAACATTTCATATAAATGCAATGATACAATATGTGATCTTTCGTGTCTGGCTTCTTTCACTTAGCACAATGTTTCCAAGGTTCATTGTGCTGTAACATGAGTTAGTATTACTTTTTTTAATTGCCTGATAATATTCCATTATCTCTATCCTATTTCAAATACTACATAATATACTACATTGTATTCATCTATTCATTGGTTGATAGACATTTGGGTTGTTTCCACTTTGAGGCTATAATGGTAAATATCGCTATGAGCATTCATGTACAAGCTTTTGTGTAGACATATGCTTTCAATTCTCTTGGATGTAGACTTAGGTGTGGAATTGCTGGGTCATAAACAAGGTCTATCTTTCACTTTTGGGGGAACTGCCAAACCGCACCATTTGACATTCAGTGTGTGAGGGTTCCGGTCTCTCCACATCTTTACTAACACTGTTATAATGTCTTTTTATTACAGTCCTCCCGGTGGGTATAAAGTGTTGTCATGGAACTGCTTTTGCACCTTTGTCTGAAATCCGTTGGCCATATTTCTAGATTCTCTATGCTGTTTCATAGTTCTGTTTCTATTCCTCTACCAAAGCCACACAGTCTTGATTACTGTAGCTATATAATAAGCCTTGTAATTAGGTAGAGTGATTCTTTCCACTTTTTTCCCCCCAAAATTGTTGTAACTATTGTAATTACTTAGTCTTTCTGTGTAAATTTTAGGGTAATCTTGCCTAATCTACAAAAAGTCTTCCTAAGGTTTGTATAGTAATTACATCGTATTTCAATCTGTGGAGAACTGGTATCTTTACTATGCTGAATCTTTTCATTCATGAGCATGGTGTGTCTCTCTGTTTATTTAGAATTTTGATTTCTTTCATCAGCACTTTGTAGTTTTCGGCATACAAGTCCTGTTTTGTTACATTTTCACCTAAGTATTTAATTTCTTTTTTTTTTAAGTAATTGTAAATGACATTCTATTTTTAATTTCAGTTTCCATGAGTTAACTGCTAGCTCAGAGAAATACACTGGGTTTTTGTACATTGATTTTGTGACCTTGCTGAACTCCCTTAAGAGGTCTAGGAGTTTTTTTGTAGATGCCTTGAATTTTTCTACATAATTAACCATGTCCTCTGCAAATAGGTACAGTTTTTTTTCTCCCCCCCCCAATATTTTATTAATTGATTTTAGAGAGAAGAGAGTAGTTGCTTCTCTTATGTGCCTGAACCCGGCAAGCCCAGGGTTTTGAACTGGCCACCTCAGTGTTTCTGGTCAACACTCTATCTGCTGTACCACTATAGGTCAGGACAAACAGGTACAGTTTTATGTTTTTCTTTCTGATCTATAGGTCATTTGTTTTTCTTCCTTGACTTATTGAGCTTCAGTTTTTTATCAGCAAGTACAATCTTAGCTGTCAGTTTTTCTGTATAGATGTTATTTATTATTTAGGAACTATTTTATTTATATAACATGTTTATTTACATATATTTATATTTACATAAATATTTTCATAGGAAATTTTCTTTTTACTATAGGATATTGCCCTTGATTCCACATTTTCTGATAGTTTTTATCATGAGTGGCTATGGAATTTTGTTCAATTCTTTTTTGCACTGATTAATATGATCCTATGACTTTCCTTGTTTAGCCTATGAATGTGGTGGCTTACACTGATCGATTTTCAAGTATTGTGCTAGTTCTGCATCCCTGGAATAAACTACATTTGGCAATGATGTATAATTTTTAAATATACTTCTGAATTCTATTTGCTAATATTTTGATAAGGATTTTTGCATCATTTACGTAAGGGTTATCAGTCTATAGTTTTTTGGGTTTTGGCTGTCTTTGTTTGGTTTTGGTATCAAGCCAATACTGATTCCTAAAATGAACTAGGATGTGCTCCCTCCTCTCCTATGTTCTGGAAGAACTTGTATAGAATTGGTGTTAATTTTTCTTTCCGATGCAAGTGTATTTTATTTATTTATTTATTTACTTACTTATTTATTTATTGTATATTTCTGAAGCTGGAAATGGGGAGAGACAGTCAGACAGACTCCCGCATGCGCCTGACCGGGATCCACCCAGCACGCCCACCAGGGGGCGACGCTCTGCCCCTTCGGGGCGTCGCTCTGCCGCGACCAGAGCCACTCCAGCACCTGGGGCAGAGGCCAAGGAGCCATCCCCAGCGCCCGGGCCATCTTTGCTCCAATGGAGCCTCTGCTGCGGGAGGGGAAGAGAGAGACAGAGAGGAAGGAGAGGGGGAGGGGTGGAGAAGCAGATGGGTGCTTCTCCTGTGTGCCCTGGCCGGGAATCGAACCCAAGACTTCTGCACGCCAGGCCGACGCTCTACCACTGAGCCAACCGGCCAGGGCCTGCAAGTGTATTTTAAACCTCGGTTTGCAACTTATCTGCTCACATCCCATTGGCCAAAACAAGTCACATGCTGTGCCCAATATCAAGGGTGGGAAGGATGGTCTACTTCCAACAGGCAGAACTACAAACTCACAAGGCAAAGGGTGTGGGTAAATCACAAAGATTCAGGGGCTGAGCTCTGGGGTGTATTTCACCCAAGCTAAGCTCTTCACTCCAGGCTACAAGCACCACGGACCAGTGCAAGCTGGGCCTTCTGGGATCCCATGTTTGCCTGACTGGACCTTCCCAGGAGAGGCTTTGGGGTGCTATTTGTGCAATACAGGTACCCTCATTTCAAGCACAGCTTATAAGTCAAAGCCCCAATGTACAAATGGCACAAGACTGACCTTACAGAACGATTAGTGATCAGATTCCGAGACTCTGAGTTTAAAACATAGGATTTAATCTACTCAATTTGGTTGACTGAAATTTTCCCGACAATTTCATTCATTAGCTTTTCTGTGGGTGACAGCTGTGTTTGTGTCCATGAGGATTCAGAGAAGAATGGTGGCCCCCCCAAAGACCTCTGTAACCTCATTATCTCCACACCTCATCTCTGTTCTTGTGTCTCCCCACCCAACTCCACCCACCCCACCCCACTCCACCTAGCTAGACTCATTTTCACCCCGGGGCCTTTGCACACACATCTGCTTAGACCTTTGCACACACATCTGCCTAGACCTTCCTGCTACTTCTTTATCTGCCCATCTCCTCTTTAACCTTTGAGACTCAGCTCAAAGGCCGTGTCCCCCAAAACTTGATGTCCCAAGTCTAGAGGAAGGCCCTTCCCTGGGTTGTCCCTGTACTGTCTTCAGTTGCCTTGGCCCTGGAATTGCCATCAAGGGCTGGAACCGAGCAGCCAGCCAGCTGGGTCCCCAGCACCCAGCCCAGGGCCCAATCCAGAGCAGGTGCTTGAAAGCTGGCCGTTGAAGGCCTGAATGGCTGGAGGCTGACGTTGGCGCACACAGCCCATAGGCAGAGCCTCTGGAGTCTGCCTGCTGTGTCTCTGGGAAGCAGCCCTTTCCTGAGGCCTGCAGGCCTGTGCTAAAGGTACGTCTCTCAGTTTTCATGGACCCTCAACTTCTCCCTCAGGACTGTGACTACTCCTTAAAGAGGAGCCTGAGAGGAGGTCCTGGAAGTAAAGGCAGCCATGGGAGCCCCCAGGCACGGTGCGGCGTGAAGGTTAGAAAAGCTGGCCTGGCATTCAGGGCCCGGCTCTGCTGAGCCTCCGCTTCTCCGGCCGCCAAATAGACTCCCACAGTCCCTCACTGTTCTGTTCAGCCTCATCCCTCGCCCCTTTGCTCCTGCCGTGCATGCCACCTGGAACGCCTTTCCTGGTTTCTCTCCGCTTTGCCAATTATAGCCTGTTCTTCTAGGCCCCTCCTCCCGACCCACCACAAGCCGAGTCTGAAAGTCTGCACTGAGGTCCCGATCCCGGAATTAGAGCCGGCCGGCCTCGCATTTTCCACTACATGTTTTGCGGGTGTGAGTTCGGACACTTCCCTGAGGGTGATCTGGGTGCTGGCCAAACTGGACTTCCTCCAGAGTGGTGGCCAAGCAGAGAAGGGCAGCCCCTGACCCCTGGGGCGAGATCAGCAGTGGGACCCTAACCCTCCATGGGGACTATTTTTAGCTGCTGGTTCCGGGCAGGCCTGGCCCGCTTTGGGCCTGGAGGGAGAACAATGGGGCTTTGAGCTTTCCCCAGCCCTGTGCCCCATGAGGCGTGCTGGAGGGCAATGACAATGTGTGTGTTGGGGACTGGGAACAGTGCTCAGCCGCAGGGAGCCGAGGTCGCCTGCCCCCTCCCACCCCTCCACCCCACCCCCAGCCTCCGCCATGCCCACCAGCAGGAAAAGCTGTTATCCAGAGCTCTTTGTCAGACTTCCTGTGGGGCCAGGTGCCGCACCAGCTGGCTGATTCCAGAAGCCTGTCTTCCTCAGCAGTCGCTCCGCGGCCACCACCACGTCTCAAGCCCTTTCTGTGGGCCTGACGCTAAGCACCACATGTCCTGTCTCGTTTTTATCAGCTTCATTGTACAAATGTGGAAACCGAGGCCCCAGCTCAGAGAGCTCGGTAACTTGCTCACACACAGCAAACAAGAGGAGCCAGCCGGCTTCAAACCCACATCTTCTCTGTCTCCTTCCAGAGGGTGAGAGACTGCAGAACCTTCCCAGCCTACCCCCTTGGGACCTGTGGGCTCTGGCCTCTCCTCCCTAATGGCTCTGACTCATGAGTGACCTTGGGCATGTCACTTGCCTTCCCTGTGCCATCTGGGCCTTGGTTCACTCATCTGTCAAATGGAGGGGATTCTCTCTCTCAGGGCTGTTGAGGTTGGAACCAGGGGCCAGGTGGGGGAGAGGCAGGCAGTGGTGTGTGTAGGGGGGATGTGTGTTGCTGGTCCCCCCCCCCTTTCCAGCATTTGATGATTTAAAGAGCCAATGAGCCAAAATTCTGTTTATCCCGGAAGATGTTTGCCCAGGCAACAAATGTTCTCTGAACCTCTCAGGGTGTGATGGGTCCAAGGTTCTGAGGGATGGGCAGGTCAGATCTGTCCAGTGCCTTCTGGGAATTCAGTCTGAAAGGGGGACAGGCCCATAAACAAGTGATGACAACTCAAGGAAAGAGATGCACAAATAAATCGGTCTTAGGTGGCCACCAACGGAACGCCACAGACCAGCTGGATTAAACAACAAGTTTACTTTTTCAGAGTTCTGGAGGCTGGTTGGCCAAGACTTAGGTGTCGGCAGGGCTGTTGCTCCTGAGTTCTCTCTCCCTGGCTTGTGGATGGCCTCCTTCTCCCATGTCCTCATAACCTCTTCCCTTCATGAGCATCGGCATCTAAATTTTCTCTATTTAGGAGGACACCAGTCCTGTCAGCTTTGGGCCCACCCTTGAATGACCTGTCCTGATGTAAGCACCTCTTTCGAGGCCCTATCTCCAGATACTGTCACAGTCTGAGGTGCCGTGGGTCAGGACGTCGGTATATGACTTTGGGTGGACATGACTCAGTCTCTAGGACAATGACTAGTTAAATTAACTGACAGCAGCGGCTTTTGCACTTTGGCAGAGAGTGAGTCAGTCTCACGGGAGGCCCCTCCTGAGCCTCCAAGGAGCCAGCTCTCCATCAGAACATGAGAAGAGAGAGGGGTTCTGAGTGTGTGTGTGGGGGGGTTCAGAACACTCCCAGAGATCAGTCGTCCCCCATCTCCCTACCCACCAACCCCAGCTAGTGAGAGATTATCTGTGTGAGGGAAGGTTGACAAATTCCTTAGAATTGCACTGTCTGACTCTGAACATCAACTTTTGTGCTCAGCCCTGGATTGCTTCCTGCCATCTGCAGACCGTCAGTGACTCTGTTATCCAAATGAATTCTGCATTGCAAGGCCTTTGGGATGGGGTGGGGTGGGGTGGGGTGGGATGGAGTGGGGTGGGGTGGGGTGTCTTCAGAATGGAACCAGTGGGCCACTGAGGCAGAGGACAGGTGTAGGGGTTGAGAGCGAGGAGGACCAATGGGCAGACATAAGCCCCCTGAAACCCACAGGACCTGGGGGGAGACATGCCAGGTCTGTGGGTGAGAACCAGAATTATCATATCCAGATAGCACAGCAATGACAGGAGGATCTGGGGACGCCAGGCAGCCTTACTTGGGAGGAAGGCATTTGCATTTACCTAGATGGGTGGGTATCAAGGCAGGCTTCCTGGAGGAGGTAAAAGATTAAGGTGTGGGTCAGTGATTGCCAGAGGAGGGTAATGGCATTCCAAGCAAAGGCTCCTTCGAGGGCAGAAGCCTGATGCCTCTGCAGTCCGGCTCACAGCTTGCCGTGAACATAGCTCTTCCCACACGTAATGAGAACACATGCTCGTGGGTTACTAGCCATAACTGGCGTGAGGGGTGCAAGATAAAGAGGTGCAGGAGAGAGCAGAGGGGAGGCTGGCCAGACAGGGAGGGGTCTGGAGTGCTCAGGTGCAGACTAAAGAAAGACTTTGTGCCTAAGGTATGGATGGAGCCAGGAGAGGCTTTGAGTAGGAGAGGGTCAGGTAAGATGTCCCCAGGGAGGGAAGTGCCTGATGGCATTGACCAGTGTTGGGGTTGACACAGAGTGGTGAATAGGACCACAGAACTCAGTGAGAGGCAGATAAGAGGTCACCGAGGGCCACTCCAGGCCTAGGGATTGTTGTGGCTGCTGGTGGCATCTTGACGAATGGCCCTCCTGTTCTATGGAGTGCTTGATGGTGGCTTTCCAAGAACTGTTGTTACTTTCTTCCCTGAAGCTTCTCCTGGGGCCTGGAGGGAAGGGGCCTTGGGGAAATCATGCCCTGCTTGTCCCTCGTGCTGAGCAGGGCAGCCAAGGACAGGAACAGGACACACGTCCATCAAGCCTCCCTCGTGCCGCGCCTGTGCCAAGTACTTCATACACCGCACGTGGTGCCCCAGCATCCCAGGAGGCAGCTGTTGTTATCCGCATTTCACAGAGCTCAGGGAAGGACAAAACCTGTCCCTGGGCCGGGAAGCCCTTGAGTCTGCGCCTTTCTACCGGAAAAGCCCATTTCCCAAGAAGCTCCCCTTGGCCTGAGCTAAGCTGCCTCAGTTCCCCAAAAATAGGGAGTGAGCCTCTAGCAGCCCTTGCTGCCTGGGGTAGAGGGGTTCCGTGGGAGAGAGGGTGCTGGGCAGGGGAAAGGCCCATGGCCCTGCTGCGTCCTGCTCCATCCCCGGCCCACCCCTCCTGG